>NC_057819.1:88557668-89771168 GCF_910594005.1 Cervus elaphus
TTTATTTGGCCAGGCCCCTCTTCTTTGACCTGATCACAGGCAATACCACTACTGATGTGTTTTTGTTTCTTTGGGGCTAATACCATGAACTCTGTTACCAGAGAAAGGATTGCCAGGTTGGAGAATATAAACAGCTCTCACTCTGATTGCCTGATTGCTTATGTAAATTGGTCCAGTCTTTCTCGAAAGCAATGCCAAAGGATGTGTTTTCACTGGCTGCCCATCTTGGGTTTCATCACATTTATTTATTTATTTATTTATTGTGACTTTAATAGTCATGTAATGAGACCTGAGAGGTGCTTGGTTCTAAATTTTATTTCCTAGCTGGCGGGATGCTGCCTGTTTCCACGTGATGATTTACTGTCTCCATTTCTTGGTGCGATTCTGTTCATCTCCTTTGACCACTTATCAGGGGGAGTCATGTTGTGGCCCGTCCATTATTAGTTTGGGGCAGTAAGCAGGCTTGGGAAGGGGGATATGACAAACATAATGGATGCCACTGTTTTCCTTTTGATATTTATTTTTATTACATGGCGGTGAAAAAATTTCCATTCTTATGTGTCTGAACCCATCTGTCAGAGCCCTGATGTTATATGTTTCTTCAGGAGCTGGGAATTTATCTCTTCATCGGCCACAGGGATGGCGATGCTTGTCCCTTGTCTCTGGGTTTGTCACAGATTAACGGTATGATGTGTCTGAATCTGACAGGCCTGCTGTATGAATTTAAATAAAGTCTCCCATGCCCCTTGGCCAACCGTCCCGGTGATGTTTATTAAATAACAGCCTCTTTCCTCAGTGCCCTCCTTTGTCAGCCTATCGTTAGCTTTACTGGGGTTCAAGTTCATCTCAGGGATCTCTCTTCTGATGACCTTTGCTGCTTTTAACTTAGCTTAGGATGGTCCCACTGACTGGCGTCGCATAGCGTAATTGCTCCAGAGGGATGGACTGTTGTGGCCATCGAAAGATGAGTCCTCTGATGGGTCTTCACATGGAAGAATGAACATCCCACACTCCAAGCTGTCAATTTCTATTAGAGGACTTAGGGGGATTTACATTGTTACTGCATTAACTCTATGTATTGACTTTGGGACATAGCATGTGTACTTAGGGATTACAATTAGAACCGAGCTGGAAAGTTCCCCAAAGGCCTCAGAGCTTTAGACAAAAGAAAGACTCACTTTTCCTTCCAATGGACCTAGCCTGGGGACAGTCCCCAAGGGTCACGTAGTCCCCAGGCTGATGGTTTTGAGTAATGTTATTTTCCTGGAGCCTCCCCCTCCCCCACCCCCAGAAGATGCTCTGGATATCAGAGACAGAGGGCCAAGAAAGAACCTTGACTAGACCCTATGAGTCCTGTGATAAGGGTGTAGTGGGCAGGTGGTGGGTAGGAATGGAGATGGCAATAGAGGATTCATAGCACCTTTAATCTGGCTGGAGTCCACGGAATGTCTCCTACCACTTTACTGTCAACAGTTTCCTTTTCTCCTTTGTCTTTGGGTTACATTCTCCTGGTAAAGCTGCCAAATTGACTCAGTCTACCTGTCCACCTCCTCCTCCGTCACACCTAGGCTCCTGGGTACTCCTGAGGAGGACTGATGCTACCATCTCCAAGACCAGGGATGCCGGTGGTCCTCCTCTGCCCCCACGGTCTTCACTCTCCCAGCCTGTCTCCCCAGGAGCAGCATCCTTGCTCCTATTTGGATCTGTTCCTCCTGGAGTCCATCCCTTTTTGCCCTGTTGGGGACCTCACTTACCTGATGATACTCTCTGTCCTGTATCCCCAAACTCATCTTCTCTATTAACACCTTTCTATCCACACTTAGGTAGGCTTGATCATCTTTGCTATTGAAAAATTATTCCTTTCTTTAAGATGTTTTGGGACTTGGATGTTCTTCAAATATTCAACATAAAATAGTGATGATGGATAAACCCTCTGGAAAGGCGTCATGCTAAGTCACTTCAGTCATGTCTGACTCTGGAACTTTATGGACTGCAGTCCACCAGGCTCTTCTGTCCATGAGATTCTCCAGGCAAGAATACTGGAGTGGTTTGCCATTGCCTTCTCCAGGGGATCTTCCTGACCCAGGGATTGAACCTGCATCTCTGATGTCTCCTGCATTGGCAGGCGGGTTCTTCACCACTATCACCTCCTCTGGGAAGGTACTCCTCAGCAAAGCCTGACTTTCTCTGGCCATGGCCTTCCTCCAGCCCTCACTTCAATAGGACATTTAAGAATTGGTCTACACTTTCTGTTATATCCCTTCCATTACAACTAGCTTCTCAACTTACTAGCTTAGGGATTTTGCCCCCAGAACTTTACAGAGGCCGTTTCCCCCAATGTAACAATAGACTTCTTTACTTCTCACTTTACTTCTCACTTCACAGTCATTTCTGCATTCTCCTCTTCTAGGTGAGCAGTGTATGGCAATGCTATTCAATATCTCCTTGGACCACATTTTTTACCCTAGAGCTTGGAAAGAGCCTTCCCTCTTGGCTTCCTCCCACTTCTCTGGCCATCCGCACTCAGTTTCACCTTTTGGTTCCTCTTCTTCAGTGTTCCTCGGGGGGCTGTTTATGCCCTTAGTAATCACATCCATCCCTGTGGGTTTGAAGGCCTTCTGTTCATGTGTAGATGAATTTCCAGCTACACCACTAGGCTCAGGACACCTCTCTCCTGAGCTTTACTTCCTTCCTGTGAGCTCTGGAACCCAAATGACTTCACAGGAAATCACCTCTGCCTTTCAGTGGTGTGTGACTTTGCACAAGTTGCTTGACATCTCTGTGCCTCATTTTCCTTCCTCCTGAGGTTGTCATGGGGGCCACACTGAGTTGTTGTCATTGTTATTATGAACAGTCAACTGCCTCTTGGACATCGTCTTCTTCAGGTGACCCAAAAACATAGCAAACGTGACCTGCCCAAATCTGACTCACCATCTTCTCCACGTGTCCTCAAAACCTTCATCTCCTCAGGTGTTCTTTTCCTTTTGATGGATGATGCCACTGAAGCCCCCAAACGTCCTGGACTGCCCTGCTATCTTCACCCCTGTGGCCCATCAATCATGGAGTCCATGCATCTATCTCCTAAACACTTCTCTTCTCCCCTTCCTACCCACGGGCCCTGCCCCACCCTCGCTCCAGTCCCCACCATCTCTCACTTAGGTTTGCCTAAGTGAGCGTGAGATCGTCAGTGGGGTCCCTTTGCTCTTGAAGTCCAACACCCTTAGCATGGCTCACAGGTTCCTATATGGTCCAGTGGTTCTCATTTCTCTTTCCAGAACCTCCTCTCCTTCCCCTAACATTGACCCACTAACACTGTGACTCCTTTTATAACACTTGCTCCATCCTCTTACATTTTCACCCACTGTCACTTCTGCCACGAACAGTCTTTCCCTGTCCCCTTTCTGGGCATCACTGACTCCCCATCTCTAGAGCCTCATATTAAAAGCCATCTCCTCCAGGCAGCTTCTCAGACCTCCCAGTGTGGCAAGAGATGCATAGTCCTGTATGCTCCCACAGCACCCTCTATTCCACCCATGTGTGAACCGCCACCCCCCCCCACCCCCGACACACACACAAGCGTGTTTAGAAGCCCACATTCCCCACCAGAGGAATCATGACACTCTTGTTCATTCTCGTATGTCTGGCGCTTGGCACATTGTAGGTGCTCCATAAATATTTGCTGAGTAAATATCTCCTTTCACATCCTCCATTATCCTTGTGATGATATGTATGCTCTATCCATCCCCTTCAATACATCGCTCCATTCAGCACCGGAAACTGGATATCAAGTATATTTCTCTCCTTGAAATAATTCCCAGTCTGTGCCATTAGGAAGCTCAGAGTGCAGAGATGGAGATATACAAGGCAGCAAGGAATGACCAGGGGGATGACCTGAGCTGATCTGTGTGTACAGGAATCAGTGATGTGGGATAGAGGCTGTGGGGTGGGGTGGGGGTGGGAATACTTCCTAGAGGAATTGACTCTTGAGCTGAGTTCTTAAACATAAGGAAGAAGTAGACTGGGGGATGAAGGACGTGAATGGTGCTCATATTCTTCTATTGGCCAAATAATAGCTAGGCAGACACAATCCCTATGTCTGTTTCCACTAGCAAAGTTTGCACTTCCCATCAGCTCTGTTTCATTGAAAGACTGTGATGTACTCGTGGGTGTAGAGCATGGCACGCCTTCTAGAAACCCCTGCTATGTCTTCACTCATCTAAAGAAACCTGGCTGATCCTGCAGGGCAAGCTCTGCATAACTGATGCTACTAAGGTCCAGGGTGTGCCTGCCTTCAGTCAAAGCTTGCACAGAGCTAATTAGAAGCCCAGCCAGGAGTCAATGCCAAGGAGCTCTTCTCACCTGCTGCTTGCAAAATTTTAAACGTGTGTGTACCAAGGAGTGACATGAAGGATGGCTGTTCGATGGGGATGGGGTATAGGGTAGCAACACCCAAATCTTGGACTTGACCAGTTAGCCTTCTTGAATAGATTCTTCATAGAATGCATTGCTTCTCAGGAAACAAAGATATTTATTTAATAAGAAAAGACAGAATCATTTCGCCTTCCATATCCTAAGACTGCACTTCAATGAAATCAGGAATAAATCTCACAAACCAGAAGGGGTTAGCCAGTCACATAGAAGTAGGTGCTCCTAAATAAAACCACAGAAAGGGAAGCAATTCAGAACAGAGTATTTAAAGAACAAAGATATAAACACAGCATATCATATAAATTTATAGGATGCTGCCATGCTGGTACTTAGAGGAAAAAATATTGCGCGTGATGGTCTCTAACAGAGAGAAAGAAGAAAAACTGGGAATTAAGTTTCTACCTAAATAACCCAGAAAGGGTACAAATTATCAAGTGAAAGGCAAGTGGAAAGAGTAATAAACCCAAAAACAGAAATGAATAAAACAGAGACATAAAATTAAAGTTGAAACACAAGCTAAGCCAGCTTCTCTTAAATCCAGCAATGCATCAGAATTACCTGAGATGCTTGTCTGAACTGTGGATGCTCTGGCTCAAGCCCGGACTTGCTGAATCAAACTTACCAATGACAGAACCTTGGAATCTGTATTTTTGATAAGTACCCCTCATGATGGCTGTGCACTCAGAACTGCTATGCTTTCTATCCTCTGATGTCGAGAGCTGTTCATCAATGCTGATTCTTTCCAATGGCTTAAGTGGTTCTGGGTCAAGATGACTTTTGGTAACCTGGACCTTCTCCCTCCTCCACATGGTGGGAGCAGCTCAGTCACAACGGGATACCAGCTTCTGGACACAGTTGATTGGTCTAAGAGCGGACCCTCGGCCCTGGCTGGGCCAAGGTATCCTCTTCCTGGGACTTCTAGATTTGGATCCAAGAGAGCTAAGCAGTCTCCCTCATGGTCTGGATTGTTACATACAAAGCCATTAGCTTGCTAACATCCGGTTTTCCACCCTGTGGAGTGGAAAGAGGAGGAAGTTGGTCTGTAGAGAGAGAAGGTTCAAGGCAACCTAGAGAAAAAAGGAGACAGGCCAGAGTGAAGGTAAAATCCAAGCATCACTCAAGTCCTGCTTCCTTTTGTCCCCAAGATTCAGCTGGTTTCCAAGAGATGCTCCCGTGCATGTAAATAATTTTCTCTTCATGTGTCAGTATCATGTACCTAATCCATCAGAGGAGGCATAGCTAATTCACAAGGTCACATAGCTCCTTTCTCTCCAGGCACAGGTTCCCAGTATCACCCTCCACACCCATTCTTCTAGAAGAGTATTAGGTTATGAGAGTCATGCCATGAGTGTCTTGGTGACAATGAGGCTTTCCAAGTCTGGGTATGACAGGGCTCTCGTAGGTCAGAGTCTAGTTTCTTCTCTGTGACATACCTTCCTGAGTCTCAAGGTCAAATCTCATTGTGCAGCCAAATAGCCATGGAGAAGGTCTCAAGAAACAGCAGCATGACCGAGGTGGCCCATTCTTTGGAAAAGTATAGAAGAAGCCATAAACCATAATGACTCATAATATTATTAAAGGTTAATAAGACACACAATAGTAGGTGCTGCTAATGTAATCATCACCAAATATTTAAGAAATACATGCTGAATATCTCCTTTAAACTGAGGACAATTTTAGGTCTGAATATTCTGAAATGGGGCTTCCCCGGTGGCACTTAATGGTAAAGAACCCACCTGCTAATGCAGGAGACTTAAGAATTGCAGGTTTGATCCCTGGGTTGGGAAGATCACTTGGAGGAGGGCACAGCAGCCCACTCCAGGATTCTTGCCTGGAGAATCCCAATGGACAGAGGGGTCTGGGGGGCTACAGTCCATAGGGTCACAAAGAGTCAGACATGACTGAAGCGACTTAGCACATATGCACGTTCTGAAAAGAGTAGCACATAGCCACTGTCTCATGGGGTCTGAGTGGTGGAGGGCATGTACACGTGAAGACGCAGAAGGGGCGAGATAGCGCTGAGCAATGCATTAAGGAGGGCAGAGTGGGCATTCCTCTCTAAACGGAGATATCAGAAGAAGAACCATTTGCCCCAAGTCTTCATAAGTGAGTTCGTAGACAGATCAGGGGATGGGAAGAGAATGGGTTCAAGGCACAAGTTTGGACAACCCTCTGGGTCTTGGGAGACTGGAGGCACTGTGGGGAGCAGTGGAGATAAGGCTGGTCGAGCAGGTAGGGGCCACACTTGGAGCGTCTCATGTGCTTTGCCCTGCCTGGGGCTCATACTTGAACTTGGTAGGGCGAGAGAGCTGGGAAGGGTTTTAAGTAGGGTGTGGTCTTGGTGGATGTGCTGCCGTTTGTGTAGTTCATCAATTATTTCTGGTTCTCCTTTCTGGGTCCCTGGTGGTACTGCATTTCCTGGCCTCTCTGTGGTTGGGTGGGATCATATGAATGGCTCTGGCCATCCAGACATAAGCGGAAGTGACATATGTCACTTCTGGGTCAAGTATCTAATTGCTGGTGTAAGACCCCGTCAAGTTCTCTTTCCCTCCACCATGATAGCTGTCAGTGTTCCAGACGGCGGCCTCTCCACCTGCCTCGGGGTGGAGCAGAACCCTTGGAAGCCCCACTGGACACGTAACATGAAGAAGCAACAGACAGCTGCTCATTATAAGCCAGTGAGTTTGGGGATTTCTGGGTACCATGGAATATCTCAGCCTCTCCTGATGAATAGAGCCGACTAGTCATCCATCCCCCAGGTGGGAGGGTATGATAGGATGCTGGCAGAGAAAGTCTGGGTGCTTGGCCTGCTATCCATGCCAACAAAGGACATGGAGGCCTAGGGCCCCTCAGACCAGCAGCCCATAATCAGGCCATTGCCCCTGGAAGCAGTACTGTTGACTGCCTTTCTCACCCAACCCCTCAGTTAATCCCTGGAGAAGTGTGAAATTCTGAATATGACGATCAAAAGTGAAAGCCCAGAGAAATGACACTCATGAAAACTAACACATGAACTATGAAAATGTAAATCTCTTCTCAGCTAAAAAATAAATGGCACACACAAATTTTGAAAAATGTGATTGAAGAGAAAGGACAACAGAAAACCAAATATAATGGCAAGATGACAAAATATAGCAGAAAGAATATGGACCTCAGAGTTGCAGACCTGGGGTCAGACTCTACTTTGGATAGTAGGTTACAATATTACCTCCCAACACTCATTCTTCCATTTGTTATTCATTCAATCAATATGAAGTACCTAACTTGGGCCAAGTATCATGCTAAGGGTGTGGCCCCGTGCCCTTTAAGCCCTTCAACCACCGGACTCTGCCTACGTGGAAGTTACCGTCCACTGGGTTACCCAGTCAAGAATGTGGTTTCCTCACCTGTTTAGCCGGAAACCACCCACCTGCCACGTGTTGCAAGCAGCTGGATTATTGAATAAGCCACCTTGCTGTGTGCAGAGCAGGCCAGAGATGCTAAACGGAACATGAATAAGATTATGAAAATCCCAGAGACCAGTAATAGACCACAGGAGATTGTAGGGGGAAAAAAATCTCCATTCAATAATCACTGGAGAGTCATGCATTATTTAAAGTCTGAAAAGAGGCAATTTGTAACGTGCAAAGTTTCGGTAGAAACCGAAAGGGAATTATTGCTCCATATTCTTAAGTGCAAACACTTTTTCCTGAGCCCTTGTGTGGGAGTCTAAATGTTCTGTTACAGAGTAGGTAGTCCTAAAACATGGCAGACAGATGAGTGTTAGGAACCAGGGGTTTGGCTCTCTGGCCTCGTGGCCTGACACACCTGGGCTACCTGATTATGCACAGAGCTCACTGCCTCCTCACTCCCCCACCTTTGGGTTTCGGTTAGTCAGTTCAGTCTCTCAGTCGTGTCCGACTCTTTGTGACCCCATGGACTGCAGCACGCCAGGCTTCCCTGTCCATCACCAACTCCTGGAGCTTACTCAAACTCATGTCCATCAAGTCAGTGATGCCATCCAACCATCTCTTTCTCTGTTGTCCCCTTCTCCTCCCGCCTTCAGTCTTTCCCAGCATCAAGGTCTTTTCCAATGAGTCAGTTCTTTGCATCAGGCGGCCAAAGTATCGGAGTTTCAGCTTCAACATCAGTCCTTCCAATGAATATTTAAGACTGATTTCCTTTAGGATGGACTGGTTGGATCTCCTTGCAATCCAAAGGACTCTCAAATCTTTGGGTTTGATAAGACACATTTGGGGAACTCCTGGAGTCAATGTACATAGAATATAGAAGAAATGTTTCAGGGAGCTAGATCTGTCATGTATATATTTTTGTATTGTTTTTAGGAGAGAAAACAGAGTGGAAAGAACGTGAGTTTTGCAGTCATGAACATTTGGAGTCAAATCTGGCTTTGTGACCTTGGCAAGTTAATTAACCTCTCTGACCCTCCATTTCTCTAATTTTTAAATGGGCTGATAATGAGGGCTATTGTGAGGGTACACACACATACACACTCTCTCTAGTGTATACATATTTACACATACAGTATATACAGATGCATGTATTCATCAGCACATATATGGGTATGAATATGTATATATGCATACACATACACATGTGTACAAATTATATAGTACATACATTTGCACATACACACACATACCGATGTATGTATATACATATACATAAAAAAATATATATATATATGAATGTGCTCAGTCACTCAGTCATGTCCAACTGTGTGACCTGATGGACTGTAGCCCACCAGGCTCCTCTGTCCATGGGATTCTCTAGGCAAGAGTATCGGAGTTGGTTGCCATTTCCTTCTCCAGGGGATCTTCTCGGACCCAGACCCAGGGATCACATCTCTTATGGCTCCTGTGTTGGCAGGCAGATTCTTTACCACTAGTGCCACCTGGGAAGACCTGAAGCCCTTGCAAAGCAAAGCCAAAAACCGAGCCATGCTCCATGGGATCACCTAGGATGCACATTTAAATGCTGATTCCCAGGCCCCCATGTGGGGATTTCAAGACTAGTGTGTGATGGGCAGTGGAAGCTGTTACTTTACCAGCTCTGCCAAGGCTTCTGAGGAACGGTCGGCACTGGGAACCCCTGCTTTACAGGGGGTCTGGATGAAGCAGGGTGGGTTCCTAAGATGGGTTGCTGACTCATCAGTGGCCATCTTTATTTTCTCCACTGTTCATGGTCTCTCTTCCCAGAGACTGATTTCATCCCACATACCCTGCCCTTTTCCTTGCCTCTGACAAGGGAGGAGGGAAGGAAGAAGAGCTCTGATTCACTGAGTGCCCAGTATGATCCAGGGCTAAGGACTCTCCATGTGTTATCACATTTAACCCTCAGCATCCAATGATGTCTAGTGATGTTTTGGAATGAAGATATTGAGAATGTGAGAGAATCAAAGTAACTGGCTTTTACGGGCATCCATGAGTTGGAATTCAGGATTTTATGACTCCCCCAGGCAGGCTTTTTCTACTAAGAGCTGTGAGTGACAGAGCAGACTTGCATTTCAGATTGGTTCCTCTGGCTATTTGGGGAAGAAAAGGTCAGGACTTGAAGCAAGAGAATAGTCAGTAGGATCTTATATTAAGGAAGAGGGAGGTGACCTCCTTGCCCCCATTTAATTCTCATAGTGGTCTTCTTGAAAAGTGACAGTGTTAATAGTTCAGTCATGTCCAAGTCTTTGTGACTCCATGGACTGTAGCCTGCCAGGCTCCCTTTTCCATGGAATTCTCCAGGCAAGAATATTACAGTGGGCAGCCTTTCCCTTCTTCAGGGCATCTTCCTGACTCAGAGATTGAACCCGGGTCTCCCACATTACAGGCAGACTCTTTACCATGCGATCATTACCCAGTGATCCTCTATGATCCTCCTCCTCTTACAGGTGAGAAAAGTGATGGCTCTCAAAGTTGAGTCGTCTACTCATGGGCTCAAGCTGGCATATGGTGGTCCAGGCAGTCTGGGTGCTAAGCCTAAGATCTCAGTCATGATACTGGCTATCAACCAAAATGGTTACCTCCAGGCTTGGAGAAGAGACAGGAGGGTTTAATGATATTTAAGACAGAGAACTACCATGACTCAGTGACTGGTGAGATGGGGCCTGTGAGGGAGAGGAAGGAGTCAAGGGTGACAGCTTAGATTCTGGTTGGATAACCAATGGACCAAGCCTCCTTCACCCATGGGTGAGAATACAGGATGAGGGGATGGTTTGGGGACAAAGGAGGGGATAATGAATTAAGTTTGCAGCATGTTGATTTTAGTATGCCTGTGGGATTTCAAAGCCGAATTGCATGGATTCAGGAAATAATCAGAATTCATCCATCCATTTAAGAAGCACTTATTCAGTGTTTAATTTGACAATGTTATATACCAGATCCTGATCATGCATTGACCAGGTGGCCCAGCATAATTTCCAGACTAACGCCTGCTTCACCATGTCTATTTCTTTTTAAACAATCTTTTATTTAAAAAATATTTATTTATTTATTCATTTGACTGCACCAGGTCTTAGTTGTGGCATGTGGGATCTCGTTTTCTGACCAGGGATTGAACCCAGGCCCCCTGGGTTGGGAGCATGGAGACTTAGCCACTGGACCGCCAGGGAAGTTCCTCACCATGTTTATTTCTGATATCTTCTCTGGTATTATCTTGTCCTTTCCTTCAAAATTTCCACTCCTATCAGTCGTATCAATCACACGACAGCATCTGTGGTTAGGTGACATTTCCACTACTCACAGCCACAGGTACATGCCTGCCATTGTGTGGCAGGCACCTTCGTGCTAACTCATGGGGGAGCCATCAGGGAAGACCTGGAAATTCTTGTCTCTTTGGTCCATCATTTCTTAACTCCTGCCTGGCCCAGTGTCAGAGATGAGGAAGATGAGATGCCAGGACTTCTGGAGCTCAGCCTGGGGAGGGGAAGGAATCACCCTCTGATAAGTGGGGGAGATGGGCTGCCTTGCAAAGAGACTGTGAGGGGAGGTTGAGGTTGATCAAGAGAAACCTGCAAACCCACTGATCTTGTCTCTGATTGTGCCTGAAACTGATGAGTATCACGGTGTGGTGAGGTGACGCCACACTCAGAAACTGTGTGATGCTGGGCAGGTCTCTTGGTTTCTCCAAGTCTCACAGTCTCCGTCTGTATGTGAATATGATACATACATTGTAGGGATAACATGGGGATTCCACAGGAAACTCTGCAAAGTACTTGGCACGTAGTAGGTCCTCTCTTCCTGTCAGTCACTGAGGGGTTCTTGACTAGCAACAGCATCCTATTTCGGTTATAGTTGTGAATTCACTTGCCCTTCTGTAAATTTCTATAGGTATGTATGTAGGTGATGTTGTGTTTTGTATGGATATGGTAAATCTATGTTAGATTACATATGTTTTAATCTCCTGCAAAAGAAGAATGCATTAGGTTTACATTGGTGTAATATGTTTGTGGTTTTTTTTGGCCCCATGGCTTGTGGGATCTTAGTTTCCCAACCAGGGATCAAACCTGGACCCTTGGCACTGAAAGTGTGTTGTCTTAACCACTGGATCACCAGGCAATTCCCCGTGATTTTTTAAAATAAATATAAAACATGGTCTATTCCTCAATGTTTTACATTTCTATTGAAAGTACTATAACTGCAAAAACATTTCTTAATATTACCTATATTCCTGGACATTAACATTCCTTACTGAATCTTATCTTTGTCTGTTCTCATAGACAGCTATTTTTTCCCGTAGTTGCATCATGGTCTGACCCTTGTTTTGTATCTTTTGCATTGAACATTTTCAAAAGTGCCTCTGTGTGTGTGTGTATTCTGCTTTAACACCTTTGAATTGGTACGTTGTGAGAGTTTCATAATATTCCACTGCATAGATAGTCAATTAGTTAAGAAGGCACTTCTCAATGGTTTATATTTCAGTGTCGGCCTGTGACCATTTCTGGATAAAATAAGATACGATCTGGGGATGGAATCCTTTCTGTGATAATGGCTGTGTCCTTTGGGCACTTGGAGGGATCTTTTTTTCCTAAGTGAGGGTTTAATCTCTCAGTTTGAGACGTCTGCTAAAGGATTGGGGCTTGATTTCAGAACCCAAGTTTGCTTCTTCTCTTCTAGACCATGTGGGTAGACTTCCTTTTTTTTTTTTTTTTTTATTATTAGTTGGAGGCTAATTACTTCACAACATTTCAGTGGATTTTGTCATACATTGATATGAATCAGCCATAGATTTACACGTATTCCCCATCCCGATCCCCTCTCCCACCTCCCTCTCCACCCGATTCCTCTGGGTCTTCCCAGTGCACCAGGCCCGAGCACTTGTCTCATGCATCCCACCTGGGCTGGTGATCTGTTTCGCCATAGATAGTATACATGCTGTTCTTTTTAAATATCCCACCCTCACCTTCTCCCACAGAGTTCAAAAGTCTGTTCTGTATTTCTGTGTCTCTTTTTCTGTTTTGCATATAGGGTTATCGTTACCATCTTTCTAATTTCCATATATATGTGTTAGTATGCTGTAATGTTCTTTATCTTTCTGGCTTACTTCACTCTGTATAAGGGGCTCCAGTTTCATCCATCTCATTAAGACTGGTTCAAATGAATTCTTTTTAACGGCTGAGTAATATTCCATGGTGTATATGTACCACAACTTCCTTATCCATTCATCTGCTGATGGGCATCTAGGTTGCTTCCATGTCCTGGCTATTATAAACAGTGCTGCGATGAACATTGGGGTGCACGTGTCTCTTTCAGATCTGGTTTCCTCAGTGTGTATGCCCAGAAGTGGGATTGCTGGGTCATATGGCAGTTCTATTTCCAGTTTTTTAAGGAATCTCCACACTGTTCTCCATAGTGGCTGTACTAGTTTGCATTCCCACCAACAGTGTAAGAGGGTTCCCTTTTCTCCACACCCTCTCCAGCATTTATTGCTTGTAGACTTTCGGATAGCAGCCATCCTGACTGGCGTGTAATGGTACCTCATTGTGGTTTTGATTTGCATTTCTCTAATAATGAGTGATGTTGAGCATCTTTTCATGTGTTTGTTAGCCATCTGTATGTCTTCTTTGGAGAAATGTCTGTTTAGTTCTTTGGCCCATTTTTTGATTGGGTCATTTATTTTTTTGGAATTGAGCTGCAGGAGTTGCTTGTATATTTTTGAGATTAATCCTTTGTCTGTTTCTTCATTTGCTATTATTTTCTCCCAATCTGACGGCTGTCTTTTCACCTTACTTATAGTTTCCTTTGTAGTGCAAAAGCTTTTAAGTTTCATTAGGCCCCATTTGTTTAGTTTTGCTTTTATTTCCAATATTCCGGGAGGTGGGTCATTGAGGATCTTGCTGTGATTTATGTCGGAGAGTGTTTTGCCTATGTTCTCCTCTAGGAGTTTTATAGTTTCTGGTCTTACATTTAGATCTTTAATCCATTTCGAGTTTATTTTTGTGTATGGTGTTAGAAAGTGTTCTAGTTTCATTCTTATACAAGTGGTTGACCAGTTTACCCAGCACCACTTGTTAAAGAGGTTGTCTTTTTTCCATTGTATATCCTTGCCTCCTTTGTCAAAGATAAGGTGTCCATAGGTTCGTGGATTTATCTCTGGGCTTTCTATTCTGTTCCATTGATCTATATTTCTGTCTTTGTGCCAGTACCATACTGTCTTGATGACTGTGGCTTTGTAGTAGAGCCTGAAGTCAGGCAGGTTGATTCCTCCAGTTCCCTTCTTCTTTCTCAAGATTACTTTGGCTATTTGAGATTTTTTGTATTTCCATACAAATTGTGAAATTCTTTGGTCTAGTTCTGTGAAAAATACTGTTGGTAGCTTGATAGGGATTAGACTTCCTTTTTAAGAAGCAAAAGTAACAGTACCAACTGGTTGTTATTTAAACAAGAAGAGAGATGATTAGGGGAAAGAGATAAATTAAGAGCTTGAGATGAACATATACCCACTAAAATATATAATAAAATATATAGAATATATAATCAACAAAGACCTACAGTGGTGCAGGGAACTCTCCTCAATATTTTTATAACCTACATGGGGAGAGCATCTGAAAAAGAATGGATATATGTATGGATAGCTGAATCATTTCGC
This sequence comes from Cervus elaphus, assembly GCF_910594005.1. Lineage (NCBI taxonomy): Eukaryota > Metazoa > Chordata > Mammalia > Artiodactyla > Cervidae > Cervus > Cervus elaphus. Next base: position 88,572,174 of record NC_057819.1, read on the forward strand.
TGAATATATGAAACTAACCCAATATTGTAAATCAACTGTACTCCAATATAAAATAGAAATTAAACTGAAAAGGTAAGAGAAGTGATATATTACCTTTTACCCAAGGGACAGACTGTTAAGGGGAACACATGTGCATGTGTTAGTCGCTCAGTCATGTCCGACTCTTTGCGACCCCATGGGCTGTAGCCGGCCAAGCCATCCCCTTCTCCAGGAAGCAGAACATATAGGTGAGGATAATAGAAATAACAAGCTGTCTTTATTGAGTACTAAGTAACTGTCAGGAGCTGGTCTAAGTTCAGTGCACTCTTACCACAACCTGATGAGTTAGATACACTTCTCATCCCTGTTCTGCCAAAAACAGAGTTAAATCAGAGACGTTAACTGACATGGTCAAGTTCACACAATCAGGAAGTGACATGAACCTGGATTTCCAAGACCTCAAGTCTAGCTTAAAATCCCAGTGGTGCTATTTGTAAACTGGATGTCCTTCAATAAACCAGTTAACTACTCTGATCCTCAACTTCTCATTGTCAAGTGGAAGCTGCAAGTCCCATTTCAAAGGATACAGGTTACCATTAAGCAAGATGACCTTCTTTAGGAGGACTTACATAGCAGTTTATCCAGTACCTACCATGAGGTATGTGGTTGATAAAGACACCAGCCCCCTTTCCTCACCTCCCCCCAATGCTGGAATCTCAATCCTCTGCCCAGCCTTCACCTCTGGTCCCAGAAAGAACTCTATTTACAATGAAAACATTTGTGATTCTCAATTGTCTTGTTATTTTGGCTTTTGAGCTCATTTTTTTCTTGGGAATATTGCCAATGCATTTGGGCAATGCTTGTAGTAAGAGGCCAGATCCCTCCTTTCCAATTTCAATGAATTCAGTGAGTAGGGGGAGGTGAGCCTTAAGGGTGGGAGCCCCAGGCATCAGAGAACATTTCCCCAAGACAATGCTCAGGTCGGGTTTTAACCCTGTGCTGGTTGGGAGGGACAGCTTTCGGAGGACACACTCCTTACACTGTAAAGCCCTGGAGGTCCAGATAGGGCAGGAGAGGAGGTAACTCCCAACAGTCAGTGACTCCATCCGCTTGCCTCAGCCTCTTCTAAGCACAGGACTCCTGCAATGCTGTGATTTCACTCCTGAGGATTCCTAGACCAGAGGGTTGAGTCTCCATTGGTTTTTCTCAAAGCTACGACTGGGAAACAGTAAAACCAGCATTCCTAACATTTACCCCTCTCTGTTGTATTTTTTCACTACTGTGCAGGGCTGCCGCCTGCACAGACTAAAGCTGCCATGACTTTCCACCCTCCTCTCCAGTTCAAAACATCACCTCACCTTCAGAAGTTTCTCCTGGCTTTTTAGTCTTTCCTTTCTAATTCCTCGGGGTTCCTTTGGAGAAGTTCTCGGGTAGGAAACGAGCAGCTGTGCTTGTTCTTAATCTTGATTGGAACTAGAACCTAAATGAAACCTCTGTTTTCCATCTGTTTTAGCATTACATATCTATAACCCATTTCGTGAGGTCTTAACCTTCCAAACATACACACACACACACACACACACACACACACACACACACATACACACATACGTAGCAGATCACTCTCCAGGCATTGCCAGGCTCAGGGAGAGGTATGTTAGGAGAAGCTGGCAGACGCAGTTTTTGCCCACCCTCTGCCATGGATTCCTCCTTTGGGCATCACTAGACCTGCCTATGACCTTATCTTTTTGGGGTTTGATGTTCAGATTTCTTGTTGATGCTACGAGATGCCCCAGTATCCTTCTGATACCCTTCCTATTTGCTTTTTTTAAAAATTATTTATTTATTTGGCTGTACCGAGTCTTAGTCGCAGCAATGGACTCCTTCCTTGTGGTGCATGGACTCTCTAGTTGTGGCGTGCAGGATCCACAGTGCACAGGGTCAATAGTTGCAATGTGTGGGCTTAGTTGCTCTGTGGCATGTAGGATCTTAGTTTCCCAACCAGGGATCAAATCCATGTTCCCTGCATTGCGAGGCAAATTCTAAACCACTGAGCCACCAGGGAAGTCCCCTATTTTCTTAAGATACTCACTTGTGCATTTAACACATATTTATGGAGCTTCCACTATTTGCTAATGACTGTGCTAAGTGAAAAGTTGAATTGGCTTTATTTCCATCACTTACAATCAAAAGTGCCTTAGCTAAGACACCCAGGTATAATTAAGGTTTATTCTACAGGTACAAATGTGGGAGACAAGGGGCATGAGTGAACCTCAACTAAAAATCATAGCCATGAAGGGTGGACCCAGAAAATATACCCTTATCTGGGCTCTTTCCACTGCACTTCACTGCCTTGGGGAGTTAATTGTCAGACTTTCTCTGCAGTCTGCTGAACACAGAAGGTGAATGTGGACAGTGTATTATATCCCAAGGGGGAGGTTATCAACTTCCTGGGTAATGTTGAGACATTTGATGATATCCTTAACTGTAACAGCAGTACAATATGATAATTATAAACATGAATTTTGGGAACTAACAAATCTGGGTTCAAATCCTCACTTTGCCACTTCTTGGATAGATGACCTTGATTAACCAACTTTCTGAGTCTCAGTATCCTTCTCTGTAAAACGGGGATCATTAGAATTATAACTACCAATTGTGTTTGTCATGAAGCTTCACTGAGATAACAGTGCATGCAAACACTCAGCGCTACATGCCTGGCATAGAGTAGGCACTTCAGTTCAGTTGCTCAGTCATGTCTGACTCTTTGGCACCCCATGGACTGCAACACGCCAGGCTTCCCTGTCCATCACCAACTCCCAGAGCTTACTCAAGCTCATGTCCATACAGTCAGTGATGCCATCCAACCATCTCATTCTCCGTTGTCCCCTTCTCCTACCACCTTCAATCTTTCCCAGCATCTGGGTCTTTTCCAGTGAGTCAGTTCTTCACATCAGGTGGCCAAAGTATTGGAGTTTTAGCTTCAGCATCAGTGCTTCCAGTGAATATTCAGGACTGATCTCCTCTAGGATGGACTGGTTGGATTTCCTTGCAGTCCAAGGGACTCTCAAGAGTCTTCTCCAACACCACAGTTCAAAAGCATCTATTCTTTGGCACTCAGCTTTCTTTATAGTCCAACTTGCACATCCATACGTGACTACTGGAAAAACCATAGCTCTGATTAGACAGACCTTTGTTGGCAAAGTAACGTCTCTGCTTTTTAATATGCGTTCTAGGTTGGCCATAGCTTTTCTTTCAAGGAACAAGCATCTTTTAATTTCATGGCTGCAGTCACCATCTGCAGTGATTTTGGAGCCCAAAAAAATAAAGTCTGCCACTGTTTCCACTGTTTGCCCATCTATTTCCCATGAAGTGATGGGACCAGATGCCATGATCTTAGTTTTCTGAATGTTGAGCTTTAAGCCAACTTTTTCACTCTCCTCTTTCACTTTCATCAAGAGGCTCTTTAGTTCTTCATTTTCAGCCATAAAGGTGGTGTCATCTGCATATCTGAGGTTATTGATATTTCTCCTGGCAATCTTGATTCCAGCATGTGCTTCATCTGGCCTGGCATTTTGGATGATGTACTCTGCATATAAGTTAAATAAGCAGGGTGACAATATATGAAACCTTGACTTACTTCTTTCCCGATTTGGAACCAGTTTGTTGTTCCTTGTCCAGTTCTAACTGTTGCTTCTTGACCTGCATACAGATTTCTCAGGAGGCAGGTAAGGTGATCTTGTATTCCCATCTCTTTCAGAATTTTCCACAGTTTATTGTGATCCACACAGTCAAAGGCTTTGGCATAGTCAATAAAGCAGAAATAGATGTATTTCTGGAACTCTCTTGCTTTTTCGATGATCCAGCAGATGTTGGCAATTTGATCTCTGGTTCCTCTGCCTTTTCTAAATCCAACTTGAACATCTGGAAGTTCACAGTTCATGTACTGTTGAAGCCTGGCTTGGAGAATTTTGAGCATTACTTTACTAGCATGTGAGATGAGTGCAATTGTGTGGTAGTTTGAACATTCTTTGGCATTGCCTTTCTTTGGGATTGGAATGAAAACTGACCTTTTCCAGTCCTGTGGCCACTGCTGAGTTTTCCAAATTTGCTGGCATATTGAGTGCAGCACTTTCACAGCATCATCTTTTAGGATTTGAAATAGCTCAACTGGAATTCCATCACCTCCACTAGCTTTGTTTATAGTGATGCTTCCTAAGGCCCACTTGACTTTGCATTCCAGGATATCTGGCTCTAGGTGAATGATCACACCATCATGGTTATCTGGATCATGAAGATCTTTTTTGTATAGTTCTTTTGTGTATTTTTGCCTCTTCTTAATATTTTCTGCTTCTGTTAGGTCCATACCATTTCTGCCCTTTATTGAGCCCATCTTTGCATGAAATATTCCCTTGGTATCTCTAATTTTCTTGGAGAGATCTCTAGTCTATCCCATTCTATTGTTTTCCTCTATTTCTTTGCACTGATCACTGAAGAAGGCTTTCTTGTCTCTCCTTGCTTGTCTCTGGAACTCTGCATTCAAATGGGACTATCTTTTCTTTACTCCTTTGGCTCTTGCATCTCTTCTTTTCTCAGCTATTTGTAAGGCCTCTTCAGATAACCATTTTGCCTTTTTCTTGGATGGTCTTGATCACTGCCTCCTGTACTATGTCACAAAACTCTGTCCATAGTTCTTCAGGCACTCTATCAGACCTAATCCCTTGACTCTATTTGTTACTTCTACTGTATAATCATAAAGGATTTGATTTAGGTCATACCTGAATGGCCTAGGTTTTCCCTACTTTCTTCACCTTAAGTCTGAATTTGGCAATAATGAGTTCATGATCTGAGCCACAGTCAACTCCCTAGTTAAGGCTATGGTTTTTCCAGTAGTCATGTATGGATGTGAGAGTTGGACCATAAAGAAAGCTGGGCACCAAAGAATTGATGCTTTTGAACTGTGGTGTTGGAGAAGACTCTTGAGAGTCCCTTGGACTGCAAGGAGATCCAACCAGTCCATCCTAAAGGAGATCAGTCCTGAGTGTTCATTGGAAAGACTGATGTTGAAGCTGAAACTCCAATACTTTGGCCATTTGATGTGAAGAGCTGACTCATTGGAAAAGACCCTGATGCTGAGGAAGATTGAAGCCTGTAGGAGAAGGGGATGACAGAGGATGAGATGGTTGGATGGCATCACTGACTCAGTGGACATGAGTTTGGGTAAATTCCGGGAGTTGGTGATGGACAGAGAGGCATGGTGTGCTGCAGTCCATGAGGTTGCAGGGAGTCAGACATGACTGTGGACTGAAATGAACTGAACTCAATTGAACTGTGGGGTCTCTGGGTCCTGGTGTGCACAAGGTTTGTTTGAGCTCTCCGAGTGTCTCTGGTGGGTATGGGATTTATTTCTAAAAGTGATTTTGCCCCTCCTACCATCTTTCTGGGGCTTCTCCTTTGTCCTTGGACATGGGGTATCTTTTTTGGTGGGATCCCACATTCTCCTGTCGATGATTGTTCAGCAGCGAGTTGTAATCTTGGAGTTCTTGCAGAAGAAGATGAGCACACAGCCTTCTACTCTACCATCTTGGAGTCTTCTGACTCCATCTTGGAGTAAGCACTTGGTGAGGACCTTTTTTTTTTTTTTTCCATTTATTTTTATTAGTTGGAGGCTAATTACTCTACAATATTGTAGCGGATTTGGCCATACATTGATATGAATCATCCATGAATTTACATGTGTTCCCCATCCTGATCCCCCCTCCCGCCTCCTTCCCCATCCCATCCCTCGGGGTCTTCCCAGTGCACCAGCCCTGAGCACTTGTCTCATGCATCCAACCTGGGCTGGTGATCTGTTTCACCCTTGATAGTATACTTGTTTCAATGTTATTCTCTCAGAACATCCCACCCTCACCTTCTCCCACAGAGTCCAAAAGTCTGTTCTGTACATCTGTGTCTCTTTTTCTGTTTTGCATATAGGGTTAGCATTATCATCTTTTTAAATTCCATATATATGCATTAGTATGCTGTAATGTACTTTATCTTTCTGGCTTACTTCACTCTGTTTAATGGGCTCCAGTTTCATTCATCTCATTAGAACTGATTCAAATGAATTTTTTAACAGCTGAGTAATATTCCATAGTGTATATGTACCACAGCTTCCTTATCCATTCATCTGCTGATGGGCATCTAGGTTGCTTCCATGTCCTGGCTATTATAAACAGTGCTGCGATGAACATTGGGGTGCATGTGTCTCTTTCAGATTTGGTTTCCTCGGTGTGTATGCCCAGGAGTGGGATTGCTGGGTCATATGGCAGTTCTATTTCCAGTTTTTTAAGGAATCTCCACACTGTTCTCCATAGTGGCTGTACTAGTTTGCATTCCCACCAACAGTGTAAGAGGGTTCCCTTTTCTCCACACCCTCTCCAGCATTTATTGCTTGTAGACTTTTGGATAGCAGCCATCCTGACTGGCATGTAATGGTACCTCATTGTGGTTTTGATTTGCATTTCTCTGATAATGAGTGATGTTGAGCATCTTTTCATGTGTTTGTTAGCCATCTGTATGTCTTCTTTGGAGAAATGTCTGTTTAGTTCTTTGGCCCATTTTTTGATTGGGTCATTTATTTTTTTGGAATTGAGCTGCAGGAGTTGCTTGTATGTTTTTGAGATTAATCCTTTGTTTCTTCATCTGCTATTATTTTCCCCCATTCTGAAGGTTGTCTTTTCACCTTGCTTATAGGTTCCTGTGTTGTGCAAAAGCTTTTAAGTTTCATTAGGCCCCATTTGTTTAGTTTTGCTTTTATTTCCAATATTCTGGGAGGTGGGTCATTGAGGATCTTGCTGTGATTTATGTCGGAGAGTGTTTTGCCTATATTCTCCTCTAGGAGTTTTATAGTTTCTGGTCTTGCATTTAGATCTTTAATCCATTTCGAGTTTATTTTTGTGTATGGTGTTAGAAAGTGTTCTAGTTTCATTCTTATACAAGTGGTTGACCAGTTTACCCAGCACCACTTGTTAAAGAAGTTGTCTTTTTTCCATTGTATATTCTCACCTCCTTTGTCAAAGATAAGGTGTCCATAGGTATGTGGATTTATCTCTGGGCTTTCTATTCTGTTCCATTGATCTATATTTCTGTCTTTGTGCCAGTACCATACTGCTTGATGACTGTGGCTTTGTAGTAGAGCCTGAAGTCAGGCAGGTTGATTCCTCCAGTTCCCTTCTTCTTTCTCAAGATTGCTTTGGCTATTCGAGATTTTTTGTATTTCCATACAAATTGTGAAATTATTTGTTCTAGTTCTGTGAAGAATACCATTGGTAGCTTGATAGGGATTTCATTGAATCTATAGATTGCTTTGGGTGGTATACTCATTTTTACAATATTGACTCTTCCAATCCATGAACACGGTATATTTCTCCATCTGTTTGTGTCCTCTTTGATTTCTTTCATCAGTGTTTTATAGTTTTCTATGTATAGGTCTTTTGTTTCTTTAGGTAGATATACTCCTAAGTGTTTTATTCTTTTTGTTGCAATGGTGAATGGCATTGTTTCCTTAATTTCTCTTTCTGTTTTCTCATTGTTAGTGTATAGGAATGCAAGGGATTTCTGTGTGTTAATTTTATATCCTGCAACTTTACTATATTTGTTGATTAGCTCTAGTAATTTTCTGGTAGAGTCTTTAGGGTTTTCTATGTAGAGGATCATGTCATCTGCAAACAGTGAGAGTTTCACTTCTTCTTTCCCTATCTGGATTCCTTTTATTTCTTTTTCTGCTCTGATTGCTTTGACCAAAACTTCCAAAACTATGTTGAATAGTAATGGTGAGAGTGGACACCCTTGTCTTGTTCCTGATTTTAGGGGAAATGCTTTCAATTTTTCACAATTGAGGGTAATGTTTTCTGTGGGTTTGTCATATGTAGCTTTTATTATGTTGAGGTATGTTCCTTCAATTCCTGGGTGAGGACCATTTTTAAGATGATGATGGTGATGGTGATGTTGATGACCATGACCAACGCCAAGTTATTCATCTTGGCAGATGCACTGTGGCCTCCAAACGGTTAATATGAAGCAATCCTATTCAACAAGTAGCCTGTTTAGTTTCCTGGCAGCTAGATATTAGGACTGTGAAGGAGATGGTACTGACGTGTGCTGTGGGGTGGGAGGGGTTGGTCCTGAGTGTCTTCATGTTGCCCATGTAAGTTTGCCTTTGCTATTGTTCATGGTGAAGACCTTTGGGGAGTTCCAGCCAGCTAGGGTGACCAAGCCTTGGAGAGCATCCAGAATGGCTTTGCAGAAAAGATTTCACAAGATGCTCTGCAGCTCAGCAGAGTCAGAATTAGTGGTGCTGTAGATAAGGCAGAGACCCCACTCAGACTCCTAGAGTCTCACCAAAGCATGTTTCTTTCATCCAACAGCAGAATCTCACAGCCCCCTGGGTTCGTTTTGGAAGCAAATCCAGTGGGTGGGTCTTGTCTGCCAGGCAGTTGCTATTATCGAATAAAATTGCCACAACGAGGGCAAGTCAACTTCTCATCTTCTTTGGTGCCACTTCATGGCGCTGATTATGGGAGTGCCAGGAGGGAGTCCCCACCTGAGGAGTGAGGTAAAACCCAAGCCTGGAGGCCAATCCCTAGCAGATCCCAGGACAGACAAATAATTGGATGTCTGTAAGGGGGCTGTGAATGAGAATTGTCCCTCAGCCTGGACCACAATGCCACAAACGCTTTAAAGGTGGCTACAAAGGGAATTTTTTAAATCTCAAGGTTATTATATAATTTTAAAGGTTTAATACTATGTACAATAAAAACCATATATTATTAATATTTAAATGCCGACCTTTTTCCTTATAAACTATCTGGGAGAGAGAGAAGAAGAGAGAGAAAGAGGCAAAGATAGAGACCAAAGCAGGAGGAGAGAAAGCTTTCAAATATCATTTAACGCCTAAATGTCACAGGCTTAAAAAATTCAACAGAATTCTCATGAATTCTTTCCCACAGGGGGCTACCCTTTAAACAATGACCTTTCAAAAAACCCAAGCAAACAAACAACCCTCATTCTGATGACATGTGTTCTTTTTCAGCCTGGACATTCTGCTTTTGACAGGATGAATTTCATCAACCCAAATGGTCAGTGTTTGGGGTGGTTGATCATGGGATCTAACAGATTCTTGTGAACTACATCTGTCTGGAGTAATTGAGTTCCTGGTTCTTTCAAGATAAGATGATTTAAATAATTGTCTTTCCCTCTGGTTGTAAAAATTCCATCCTGCCCTTCTAGCTATTGTGATTTATCTGAAGACTCTGGGGGGAGGCAGGGTTGGAGCCCAGTGTAAGCCATAGGAAAATGTATTAATTACATTGCAGGTGTAACTTCCCCAAAGATCTCAAAAAATGGCTCAAAAGGCAGTGTTTTGCTGTGAAAAAAAGATAAAAAGTCATGGTACTTGAAAATCTGAAGGCCTGGCTTGTTTTGGCATCACTAATAAGCTCCCAGAGGGAGCTACAGAGTGGCCAGACAGAGAAGTCTTTCAGGTAATTGCAGATCTTTTACAAGGCTACTGGAGATAGTAACCCTCTTGAGAAAATAAGTAGTAAGAACTCTGCTTAAAATAAGAATTTTGGACAGTTGCAGGGACTTCCCTGGTGGTCCAGTGGTTAAGAATCTGACTTACCATGCAGTGAACTCAAGTTCAATACCTGGTCAGGGAGCTTAGACCTCACATTCTGCAGAGCAACTCAGCCGACAAGCCACAACCACTGAGCCCATGCCCTCCGGAACCAGCGCATCACAATGAAAGATCCCATGTGCTGCAACTAACATCCTACACAACCAAAAATCAAACAAATATTTAAAAAAAAAAAAAAACTGCATACTCAGAGACTGATAAATCTCTATACTATTAAACATGTTTATATGTGGAAGTGACCTTCCCAACTCAGACTAGTGTAGAATCAGACCAGTTTGTGCCAAGTTGAGCAGATCCTAGAAATTTACACACAGAAATTCTTTTCCTAGCTAAGGGGTTCACAAGCTGTTGGTTAGGAGGACTGGAATTTAAGTATCTGAATTTTGCTTTGTATGGTATGATTACAATTCTATTCTCAGTCCTTTGCCAATCCTCAAATACAGCAACCCTTTTAGGTATTAAGAGAAAGGTAAGCTCTGTAAATAGTTGTCCCTACTGTCTTTCATTCTTTTCTTCCATCCTCTCTTGAGTCCATTCTAATAACTTTTCAAAGCCCCCAGGGACCAGTGATAAGTCCAGTGGTCAAGTCTCATGCTCTCTGAACTTTCAAAAGCATTGGCTTGGTAGATCACCCCCTTCCTTCCTGAAATACTTTCTCCTCTTAGCTTCCAGGGACCATAGTCTCCTGGTTTTTCTATTGCTCCCCCACCCCACCCTCTTCCCCGATTCCTCCTTAGTGTCCTTTCCTGGTTTCTTTTGACCTTCCTGACATTTAAACTATGGAGATTGCCAGGGCTCAGCCAATAGACCTCATCTCTTCTTTGCTTACATCTAGTGCTTGGTGATTGAATCCAGTGTAATGGTTCGAACAACCATCTCTAGTTTGATGCATGAGAAATCACTATTTCAGGCCTTCCCTGGTGGTCCAGTGGTTAAGACTTGGTGCTTCTAACGTAAGGGATGCAGGAACTAAGATCCCACGTCATGCAGCCAAATAGTAGCAAATAAATAAAAGTAGCAAAAAACTGTTTAAAAATAATAATAAACCTATAGTTTAATAAAAGAAATCACCATTTTATAGGTCCAAGTGGTTGAATATTGATACTTTCTTATCATTAAACCTAATAACTCCCAACATCACCACCCATGAACTCCAGATATCTTTATCTACCTGTGTATGGGGCTTGATATTTTCTCTAAATATCCAAGACACATTATAAGCATTACACTTTTGCTTATTTCTGTTAATGACAATTCCATTTTCTGGAGTTGTTTAGTTAAAAATCCTTGAGTCCTTTGTTCCTCTGACAACCAACAACGAATTCACCTGCAAATACTTTTGAAAGAACTTCAAAATATATCCAACGCTGACAACATCTATTGTCCCCTCCACAAGTTGGATCAGGGTGTTATAATCTCTCACCTGGGTCATGCCATGTTTTCTAACTTGTATCCTTGCTCCCTCCTTGCCTCCTCCTTGCCCCCTATAGAAGCAGGGAACTCCTGTTAAAATACAATTTAGATCATGTCAATTCTTTGCCTAAAACCTCTGACTTAGAGTCAAAGTCCTTGCAATGGCTTCCCAGTCTCTGTAGAGACCTAGCTGCTGTTTTCTCCCTGGACTTAACCCTGAACTTCTCTCTCTCACCCATTCCAGGCACACTGGTTCCTTGTTCTCCTGGATAAGCTTCTGCCTTGGGACCTTTGCACTGGTTAGTTTTTCTGCCTGGAATGCTTCTTCCCTGGATAGCTATATGGTTCACTTTCCTATTGTTCTGTTTTGGAAAAAATAGAGATAGTTCCACTACCTACTGCTATGTGTCTGTCTGTGTGCCAAGTGCTACACAGATACAGTGACAGAAAAGCTATACAGTTCCTACCCTTGTGGAGCTTTTGCTTAATGGGGGAGACAGATACTAACCAAATAATCACACAAGCATGCATAAGTGGAGTTCAGATGAGTGCTGTAAAAGAGAGATACTCCTGCAATGAGAGCTTCAAGGAAGCCTTCTCCGAGGAGATGATACTTGAGTGGGAAAGATGGAGAGACATGGTTCTCCTGGTGTGCTGATTGGTACAGATATGGGCATGTGACTCTTGCTGGGCCAATGACCGCTGCCAGGCCTCCATGCCCCGGGGGCTTTCTAACAGGATGTGGGAGAAAGTGATCCCTTTTCTGATAGGCAGCCAAGCCTTTGGCTGTAACCCAGAGGGGCTGGTGGCTACATCTCTGTGGTGGGAAAGATGATTCCTTTCCTGCTGATAAAATCAAGACCACATTTGAAATATCTTAGATGAGCTGGATGGAGAGCTCTGACAGCTAGGGAGGCCGCTGGTCCAGTGTCCCCAAATACAGCTCTCTCCCTGGGTTATAGGAGCCATTAAGCTAGTGGGGCAGGAGGAGAAGGGTACAACAGAAGATGAGACGGTTGGATGGCATCCCCGACTCGATGGACATGAGGTTGAGCAAACTCTGGCAGTTGGTGATGGACAGGGAGCCCTGGCGTGCTGCAGTCCATGGGGTCGCAAACAGTTGGACACAACTGAGTGACTGAACTGAAGCTAGTGGGGCATTTTTAGCAAGTTCAGTTTAGGGATTTCTGTCCCTTGAGATGTGGGCATCCTGACAAATCCTTTTCTCTCCCTAAGAGGAACAGAGGGCGAGGCTCTGGGAGGAAGAGCCCAGCTTGACAAGATCCAGGGCTTCCTTCAGGTTCTCTCCTCCTCAGCATCTGGGGTCTCTTCCTTACCAGGGCTGGGCCAGGAGGGAGGAGGGTCATGGCTTCTGGGGGATTTGAGGAAAATCCTCACAATGAACATGGACAGAGCTGAACCAGGCAAGGCCTCAGTTGCTTTTTCAAGAGACCTCACCTTTTCTAAAAGGGGCAGTTAAAGTCCAGAGAAAAAAACTCTCTGAGCCCAAGACTAAATACTTATCACATCATCTGTGGGTACCGACCTGTAGCGAACAAATGAACCTCCCTGAGCCTATAGCCCAGCCTCAAGCCCACAGTGTGCCCTTCAATCTGCCTTGAACAAACCTTCCATTGCCTACACTCTGATGGGAAAAGGTTAAATAACTCTACGTCTGAATTTCACTCTAGATTTCCTCTGGGTCAAGGAGAACCTAATTACAAAGATGTCCCATGTTTCACTAGACACGGAAAGACATTAGAGGAAACCAAGACAATGGAGAAGTCTTTCCAAATAATCTATTTTAAAAAATTAGGGGTGGAGTTGCAACGAACAGATTAACTTCCTTTTAAAATGGAGCTGAATTTCAAAAGGAGAAAGGAGAACTGAGCCAGTCAATTTTAGCTGAAGCTAAAGGAATCTGAAAGCAACATGAATATTCCGGATGCCATTTACAACAGGAAGTGGAGAGAAGTCTAAAACCCAACAACAATTAACACTAGAGAAGTCACTTTTTAAAAATATGCAAGTATTTGAAACAAGAATATTTTGTCTTGTATTTCCAAAAAAAAATACTTATCACAAAACATTTCCTTTTTCTTTCTTATCTCTTACTGTAGACCCTTCCTGGTATAAAATGTAAGAAGCTCTTAGGGTAAAAACCAAGTCTTTCTTTTTCTCCTCAGGTCATCAGTTCCTCTCCTTAGAGACAGTTTCTCATGAATCCTTGCAGAGGGATTTTATACAGACAAGTGACTACATAAATCTGAGTGCCTATGATTCCACACAGCTTCCTGCTATGCACACCCTTCTGTCTCTAACTCTTAGTACTTACTGTATTTTGGATATCTCTTCATATAAGTACACAGTAAAGCTGCCTCATTCTTCTCATAAGTCCCAGAACATTCCACTGGGTAGAGGTAGATGTGCCTAACCAGCTTCCCAATTAATGGATTATTTCCATTACCAACACTTTCCTGAGTGTTCAAAAGGTGATACACATATCTTTCAGTCTGTGTGCCAGGCTGTCTGTAGAGTAAATGGAGGATGTTTTCCCTTTAATTTTCATTTTGTCCTTTTCTGGATCTGCAATATGTTCTTTCTCTTAGTCCAGAGAGAGAGTGTAATAATTAGAAGCAGATCATAGAACAAGTGATGAGCAAAGTCAGAATTGGGGCTTCCCAGGTGGCACTAGTGGTAAAGAACCTGCCTGCCAATTCCAAGAAATCCAAGGGATGGGGGTTGGATCCCTGGGTCAGGAAGATCCCCTGGTGAAGGGAATGGCAACCCACTCCAGTATTCTTGCCTGGAGAATTCCACCAATGGAGGAGCCTGGTGGGCTACAGTCCGTGGGTTTACAAAGAGTTGGTCAAGACTGAAGCGACTTAGCTCGCAGCACGCACACAAAGTTAGAATTAGAACTCAGCCATTGGATTTCCTCGTCCACCCAGTATGGCCCCGCCCACCTCCACGTGCCGCCCCCGCCCCATCACCGGCTCTCCAGAGAAGCAGGTAACAGTTGCTGAGCTGGGGACGGTGTAGGAGTGGGGCTGGGGTGGAGGGTCATTACACTTCAAGCTATTGATAAGACAGGGCACCAAGGGTGTTCAGGACCTGGGGAAGGAGAGGCTGAAGGTGCAGGGCCCAGAAAATGAACTTAATGAAAACCAAAGGCAGCTATCCATTTTTCTCTTTTTCTATTGTAACAGAACTTGTAGCTGGGTTTATAGACATGGAAGGAAGGGGAGGAGGGGATGAATTGGGAGATTTGCTGTTGTTGTTCAGTGGCTAAGTCGTGTCCAACGCTTTGCAACCCCATGAACTGCAGCAAACCAGGCTTCTTTGTCCTCCATCAGCTCCCGGTCCATTCATGTCCATCGAGTCAGTGATGCTATCTAACCGTCTCATCCTCTGCCACCCGCTTCTCCTTTTGCCATCAATCTTCCCCAGCACGTGTGAAATAGATAGTTAATGGGAAGCTGCTTTGTAGCACAGGGAGCTCAGCTTGGTGCTCTGACAACCCCACCTAGAGGCATGGGATGGAGGTGGGTGGGGGAGATCTAAGAGGAAGGAGACACATCCAAACATATAGCTGACTCAGTTTGTTGTACAGCAGAAACTAACACAAGATTGTAAATCAAATCTACTCCAATTTAAAAAAAGAAAGCAACTAGTGTGCAAAAGCTGGGGACGTTTTAAGTTTCTTTGTGCAGCTGCATTGAAACTTACCTGATGCCGAAGGCTGGCATGGTTGAGTGTGTTGAGATTTTACGATTCTGACAATGGATTTGTCCTGGGCTATCTGAGCTCCGTTTGCTAGATCACCTGTCAGCCTTGGTCAGGGTGTAAGTGGAGCCATGAGAGTGCTGTGGGCAGGCCCGAGGAGTCAGGACCCCTGGGTCCTCAGCTGTCTCTGCTGTTGCCAATATGTTACGTGGATTTATGCAAAGAATTCCCTTTCCCTGGGTCTCAGTTTCCTTATATCCAGAAAATGAGAAGTTTGAATCAGAAAATTTCTTTTTTTTTTTCATTTATTTTTATTAGTTGGAGGCTAATTACTTTACAATATTGTAGCAGTTTTTGCCATACATTAACATGAATCAGCCATGAATTTACATGTGTTCCCCATCCCGATCCCCCCTCCTGCCTCCCTCCCCATCCCATCCCTCTGGGTCTTCCCAGGGCACCAGCCCTGAGCACTTGTCTCATGCATCCAACCTGGGCTGGTGATCTGTTTCACCCTTGATAGTATACTTGTTTCAGTGCTATTCTCTCAGATCATCCCACCCTCGCCTTCTCCCACAGAGCCCCAAAGTCTGTTCTGTACATCTGTGTCTCTTTCTGTTTTGCATATAGGGTTAGCATTATCATCTTTTTAAATTCCATATATATGCATTAATATACTGTATTGGTCTTTATCTTTCTGGCTTACTTCACTCTGTATAATGGGCTCCAGTTTCATCCATCTCATTAGAACTGATTCAAATGAATTCTTTTTAATGGCTGAGTAATATTCCATGGTGTATATGTACCACAACTTCCTTATCCATTCATCTGCTGATGGGCATCTAGGTTGCTTCCATGTCCTGGCTATTATAAACAGTGCTGCGATGAACATTGGGGTGCATGTGTCTCTTTCAGATTTGGTTTCCTCAGTGTGTATGCCCAGGACTGGGATTGCTGAGTCATATGGCAGTTCTATTTCCAGTTTTTTAAGGAATCTCCACACTGTTTCTCCATAGTGGCTGTATTAGTTTGCATTCCCATCAACAGTGTAAGAAGGTTCCCTTTTCTCCACACCCTCTCCAGCATTTATTGCTTGTAGACTTTTGGATAGCAACCATTCTGACTGGTGTGTAATGGTACCTCACTGAGGTTTTGTGAATCAGAAAATTTCTAAAAGTCCCTTCCAACTGTGATGCTCAGAGCTCTGGGCCAGATGTTTGACTGGATCTCCCTCTCTTCCCAGCTCTCTCCTCTGAACTCCCCATGGCATTTCAGTGGTCCCACCCCTAAACCACGGTCAGATTTCACCTTTCATCTCTCTTCTCCTTGAAGTCCTCTGAGGTCAGACTCTTGGGCTTCTTCCTGTCATGCCCTTGTCTAGCTTCTAGAATAGCGCCTTGGGTATGATGTATGCTCATACACCTTGTCAAATAGATGACTCTTGGGTACAGACATGTTCTGGTTCAAGACAGAATGGAGACCAAAGTGTAGACAAAGGTCTGACCATGAAGGAAATACTCTGTGGGCCTCTACTGTGGTCGGTCTGACAGCACTGCCTCCAACAACAGATGGGTTCCTGGGGGTCCTTGTGTAAAGAAAGTGTTTGGGGAGATTTAGGAGTTTGGTGGCTGACTTTATTTTTCTGGGCTCCAAAATCACTGTAGATGGTGACTGCAGCAATGAAACTAAAAGATGCTTACTCCTTGGAAGGAAAGTTATGACCAACCTAGACAGCATGTTAAAAAGCAGAGACATTACTTTGCCAACAAAGGTCCGTCTAGTCAAGGCTATGGTTTTTCCAGTGGTCATGTATGGATGTGAGAGTTGGACTGTGAAGAAAGCTGAGTGCCGAAGAAGTGATGCTTTTGAACTGTGGTGTTGGAGAAGACTCTTGAGAGTTCCTTGGATTGCAAGGAGATCCAACCAGTCCATCCTAAAGGAGATCAGTCCTGAGTGTTCACTGGAAGGACTGATGCTGAAGCTGAACCTCCAGTACTTTGGCCACCTGATGCGAAGAGCTGACTCATTGGAAAAGACCCTGATGCTGGGAAAGACTGAGGGCAGGAAGAGAAGGGGATGACAGAGGATGAGATGGTTGGATGGCATCACTGACTCAATGGACGTGGGTTTGGGTGGACTCCAGGAGTTGGTGATGGACATGGAGGCCTGGCATGCTGCGGTTCATGGGGTCACAAAGAGTTGGACACGACTGAGCGACTGAACTGAACTGAACTGAGGAGTTTGGTATTAACAGATACACACTCAGTTCAGTTCAGTCGCTCAGTCATGTCCGACTCTTTGCAACCCTATGGACTGTAGCCCAGCTGGCTCCTCTGTTCCTAGGATTCTCCAGGCAAGAATACTGGAGCAAGTTTCCATGCCCTCCTCCAGGGGATCTTCCCAACCCAGGGATCAAACCTGCGTCTCTTGAGTCTCCTGCCTTGGCAGGTGGATTCATTACCACTAGCACCACAATTTTTAAAAAGTGTTTGTTTTTTTTTCTTAGAGAAAAGAAAGAGTGTATGGCATTCAAGTCAGATGGGCCACTCTCTCCCTGCGCCAGCTGCTGGCCTTTGATGAACTTCTTTACACATTAGTGCAAGGAACTTTCTCCTGGGGGAATGTCAATACCTGCTCCCCAGGTTGCTGCCTTGATGACGAGGCTGATGTCAAGCTTTTATTGCAGCCCCTGGCACATGACAGGAAAGTCCATTCTCTTTCTTCCTATATCCCAAAGCATCCTTACAACATCTTGTTGGGGGAGAAAAAGGACCCAGAGGCAAAGCCCAGAGCTGCTTGCTTTCTCCCGGGGAGGGCTGTGCTGTGCGTAGTCGCTCAGTTGTGTCTGACTCTTTGCAACCCTGAGGACTGTAGCCCGCCAGGCTCCTCTGTCCATGGTGATCCTCCAGGCACCAATACTGGAGTGGGTTGCCATGCCCTCCTCCAGGAGATCTTCCCAACCCAGGGATCGAGTCCAGGTCTCCCGCGTTGCAGGCGGATTCTTTACAGTCTGAACCACCAGGGAAGGGGAGAGTTAGGGTCACGAGTAATCCCTAGAAGGAACCTTTCTGATGCACCTTCGGCTTGCACCTCAACTGGACCTTTTGGAGTTCCCTCTCACACCATGATCTCATGCTTCAACACACCGGCAAACAAAACAAGCTGCATTTCAGATGAGCTGGCTGCTAGATCACAGATATGAAGTTCATTCTGGGTCATCTACTTCCTCCTGTTAGATTACCTGCCTTTCTGTCATTGGCATGGGCGTGTGTGGAACCAGCCAGATGCAGGAGCCAGGAGCAAGTAGCATCCAGGGTCAGGAGATCACATACCTGGCTCCTCTGCTGACAGCCCCTGAGGCAGGGGTCTACACCAGGAATCCTGGGTCCCTGATCAAGCCTGGGGAGTGAGACCAGCCACCCCTGGGGATGGGGTGGGGGCCAGGGGAGGGACTTCAGAGGGGAGAATGAATTACCATTTCTCAGTTTCTGTATGGCTCTGAAGTATCAATAGAGCCCCACACACCTAGGGTCTGATATCTAGCTGGCTATTTACCAGCTGTGTGGTGTGGCCAAGTCCCATAACCTCTCTGCGCTGTTCTCTTCTCTGTAAATGGGGGTGAAAGCAGTCACGTGGCAGGGTTGTTGTAAAGATGAATGAAATAACATGCACCCTGGCCTGTCCCAGGAGGTACTGTTCTTACAGCTGTGTTTTCTCCTTCCAGCTATTGAGAGATAGCTTTTATCATCCCATTTCAGAGGTGAGAAAATAAAGGCTCTGTCCTCTACAGCACATGGAACTCTGCTGAAGGTTATGTGGCAGCGTGGATGGGAGAGGGTGTTTGGGAGAGAATGGGCCCACCTGTTTATGTATGGCTGAGTTCCTTCATTGTTCACCAGAAACTACTACAACGTTGTTAATTGTCTATACCCCAATACAAAAAAAAAAGAAAAAGAAAAGAAAGGCTCAGGAAATGTGTTTCGCCTACAGCCACACAACTGGAATATTTTCCCAGATCGTTCATGCCTCGGCCCCCCCCCCACCCCACCCCACCCCACCCCACCCCACCCCAGTCCATTGTGGTTCCACTCTGTTCCTGCGGAAACCGGCAGAGAGCAGGGCGGGGCGGGGCGGGGGGGGGGGGGGGCCGCCCAGGATCTGTGGTCCACACCCACCTTCCCCTGCCACAGCCCTGCTTCCCTCAGAGCTGCACCCAGGAAGGGTTTCCCTGCTCCACCCTGTTGCTAATTTCAGTGGCATCCCTGCTCCACTTGTTGCTAATTTCAGTCTCTGCGGCTGGGCCCTCCCCCGCTTCACCTTCCTGTGAAGTCCTCCTCCTGCCCCCACCTCCCAGCAAGGGCCAAAGGCGGGGAGATACCACTGAATTCCGCCCCCCCTCGCCCGGAGTGGGAGTTCTTTGCTGAGGTCTTCTGTCTTTCCTTTCCAGTCCTTTCTTCCTTCTTATCGTCATCCCTCCCACCTAAGAGCTTTGTGGTCATCCCTTTCTTTTAGTGGGGAGACCAAAAAGAGAAGGAACAGGGTGGGTGAGCAACTTCCCTCAGGTTTACACAGTGGGAAGATCTCTGCAGGCTGCCTTAAGCAGAAGATGACAGAATAGGATAAAGACCCCGATCCTGTAGGGCTCCCACTCATCTTTGCTCTGTGCCTATCAGAATTTCTCTCTGTGGCTGGGGAAATGCCCACTTTGGTTTGGCAGGAGGGTTTGGATCTTTCTGGGCATCTACACTTTCTTCCGCGCCCCTTCCCCTCTCCTCCTCAAGGCCCACAGGTCGTCAGTCTAGTCCACCACAGGGAAATTCCAGGCCCTTCCTCCGGGTCTCTGGCCCTCTCTGAAGCATGCTAGGGGCTGTCATCTGCGCGATGGGCCACCATTACCCTGCGCCGTCAGCAGCATCACCACCCTCATTCTAGAATGAAGGTGCTGACGTTCGGAGACATCTAGTGACCTGCCGAAGGTCACACCGTGGGTAAGGCAGACAGCCCGGCTCTGAACTCAGGTCTTTAGCTCCCAAACCCAGGGCTCTCTCCTCTGCAGCCGACACCAAGTGGAGGGCGCCAGGCTTTCTTCCACTCTCCCGAGGAGTGCCTTTTCTGGAGAAGAACAGGAGCTCCTTCACTGACGTACATGGAGCACTGACCCTGCACTTGGCTCAGCTCGAGCTCCTTCACTCCCCATGACCCCCTATGTGGTGGGTACCGCTACTCTCTGTGGTTTACAGCCAGGGAAACTGAGGCTCAGACAGATGGGCCCACGGTCCAAATTAACATAACTAGCCATTGGCAGATGTGTGAACTCGAACCCAGGACTGACAGCCCCAGTCCTTAAGCATGGTGCTGACACTGACATCAGTCGCTCAGTCGTGTCCAACTCTTTGTGACCCCATGGACTGTAGCCCAGCAGCCTCCTCTGTTGATAGAATTCTCCAGGCAAAGTTCCGGCCCTGGGCTCAGGGTAGGGGCTCAGCCAACTCGAGTTCCTTTCTTCTCTTTCTGGGCTTCAGCGAGGGTTCATTGACCTCAGACCACG
Organism: Cervus elaphus; assembly: GCF_910594005.1. NCBI lineage: Eukaryota > Metazoa > Chordata > Mammalia > Artiodactyla > Cervidae > Cervus > Cervus elaphus. Next base: position 88,592,522 of record NC_057819.1, read on the forward strand.
AAAGAAGGATCTTCAGTGAAAGTGAAGAGGATGTTCTACTGACGTTGGAGCCGGTTTCTCCCCAGCGCCAGGCAGCTTGCTCTTTTCATCTTCCTGGACCTCGCTCCCAGGGGGCGGTGGGGGATCCTGTGCCCCGGGTCTCCCTCTCTGTTTCCCAGCCTGAATTGTAATCTCCTCGCCTCCTTGGCCACCCTGGCGTCTTCTTTGAACCTCCCACCGTGGAAAGACCCTTCTGCCTAAACTCCTATCTGCTTCCTGTGGTTAGTATCGGGGCAAGTTCTCTGATGGGAACATTGCCTGAGTCACGGTCCCCTCCCCAGGGCCCACTGACTCAGCATTGCGCCTCCCTTCCTGTCCCCATCCCCACCAAGGTGACCTGCTCCCGGCTCTGCTCTGATCGCAGACTCCTCCTTCACCAGACGCCTCTGAGAGGAGGCGGGGCCCAATTTCAAGACCCCAGTCCTCCCGAGCATCTGCCCTGAGCCAGGCTTTGTGCTCAGCATTTTCCTTACATCATCTTATTTGACTCTCAAAGCGTTGCTCTGTGGTCACCATTAGTTAGTGACTGTTTCCTCTTAGAGGTTCAGGGAGGTTGAGGAATTTACCCCAAGTCACATAATCAGGTGGAGCCACTACACAAACCCATGTCCGGCTGACTCCCGAACCCAGGTTCTTAAACACACTGTCCCGCCACAACTAAGCCCCAGTGCAACCAAATAAATAAGCCAATAAGTAAATATTTTAAAAAACACAAAATGCACTGTCCCGTGTGATATTTGGTTCTGAAGCAGAGGGAAAGACAGATAGGAATCCTTCTGCCTGGGAGAATTTGAATGCCTCCTTGCTCACTCAACTTGGGGGGAAAATTTGACTCCTGGACACCCACTTAGAGGCCAGAAATTGCCCTGGGGTTTCCCAAAGGCCAGAGAGGGCCACCACGTGTGGGAGGGAGGAGGTGTGAATCTCCAGGGGCCAGCAGGGTTCTCAATGCTTGGAGTTCTCAGTGGTTTGGGGCAGGGTGGGGAGTGTTCTCAGCTCCTTCCAGGTCTGGGTTTCCTGGACTGGGCTCTTCATTCCCCAGCAGGCCTTCACAGAGGGCCCTGCACAAACTCACCCTCTGCCATCAGGGCCTTATGGGTATCACAGGAGACAGACATGGCAGCAAGCATCGGCAGGGCTGGAGGCAAGGTCTGGGATGAAAGCAGGAGAGAAGGGACTTAGAGCCTTGAGGAAGGCTCTGGAGAAGGGCAGGGACCCACACTACCCCAGGCCTAGTGTAGTGTGATGGAGGGTGAGAGAGTGCTGGGTTCAAATCCGGGCTCTGCTGCTTCTGATCTGGGGGACCTCCAGCAAATTTTCTCTGAGCCTCAGTTTTGCCATCATGAAATGGGGCTAATCCCATCTACTTCACTGGGGTGTTGTGTTAAATAAGGTGAGTTTTAAAGCACTGAGAGGTATCAGAGGCTACTCCCTCTTTCCATCCCCACCTTGTCCCATCATCAAACTAACACCTGCAGGAACCATCTTTCCAGCAGCCATGGTTGCTATCAAAGTCAGTGGCTTGACCCTCAGGTTAGACAGTAGCCCTGGACTCTGTTCTTTTGTCCAGATCACAGAGGGTATTAGATAAGAGACTGAGGAGGACTGGGGGCCACTCACACACCTCTTCTTAAAACAAAGTGAAACAAAACAAAAAACCCCAACCCCTAAAAAGGTGAGTGGTACAAGGTCTACTGATGGAAATTCAGAAACTTTAAATCCAAACAATATCACTTAACCCTCAAACTGGGAGGCTTAAAGGGTGTGTTCAGAACACAGATTCTAGAGCCAGACTACCTAGGTTTGCTTCTTGGCTCCATGATGTTCAAGCTGAATGAAATTGAGCACGCTTCTTTAAAGTCCTTTAAATATCCTTTTATGGGTGCTTCCCAGGTGGCCCAGTGGCAAAGTGTCCACCTGCCAATACAGGACATGCAGGAGATGCAAGTTCAATCCCTGGTTCGGGAAGGTCCCCTGGAGTAGCAAATGGCACCTCACTCCATGGAAAATCTTATGGACAGGGGAGCCTGATGGGCTACAGTCCATGAGGCCATGAAGAGTTGGATATGACTGAGCCTCTAAGCACACAAGCTCATCCTTTCATCAAGTCTTGTATTCCTCATCTGTAGAGTGGGGATTCCAACAGTACTATTAGGGTCTTCCCCATGGAAAACACATGAGGACAAAATGAAATAAGATGTGTCAGGATTTAAGTACAGAACCTGAAGTAAGGGAAGCTCTCATTAAACATTAGCTGGTTTGTGACTATTCGGAAACTGTGCCTTCGAGGGTGGCAGTACTGGCCAGACTTTGGGGTCATGTAGATGCATGGTTTTCACCCAGGGAGCTCCAGGGTATGTGGACATGTTCCAGGAGCCTCTTGTCAGAGTCAGAGATGGGGAGTGGGCAACCACCCATTTTCTACCTCTGCCCCCATCTGTTTCATAGTTTGGAGTTCCCTGTGAAAATAGTTTAGATAAAAGTGTGTGTGTGTGTGTGTGTGTGTGTTGCTGGGGTTGGGGGGTGGCGGTGGGGAAGTGCTATTGGTTTTTTAGAAGTCTGAAATCTGCAGATTTGTCCCAGTGATTTCTAGCTCCCTCCACCACATGAGAACTTTGAATATCTTTTCATCATAAGCCCCGTGGTTTGAAGAGTTTGGTCTACCTCCAAACTGCAAGTATTCAGCAATGTGAGATTCAGTGTGAATTTTTTTAGCTCTGATCAAGGCAAAATTTTAGAAAGACCTTTGGCAAACTTACAGTTCGGAGCCTTCATTGTCTATTTCAGGGTCTGAGAAGAGACTGGCTCCCTGGATCTGGGACCTGGATCCCCTTCACTCCTTTTCCTACAGGGGGCCGTGTCTTGTGAGCACTTTCTGTGAGCATCATCTTATTTAACTTTCACAAGCATCCTTTATTCTGATCTCCATTTTAGATTCAGAGGACAGAGGCATGGGTGGGGATTGGTGGTGGTGGTGGTATGTGGTCTGCGCAGTATTGCTCATTTGATAAACATTTTTCAAAGCCCCAGCCCACTGACACTTTATCTATTTTCTGTATGAAAATTAGAGCCTTGGAGGATCCGTCTACTCTTTTTCCAAATAGTCCCAACTCTCCTAAACATTTTATTGCTATTTGGAATTTGTTAATATGTTCCCTATGTTAGCAAAGCTATGCGAGAAGGGGCAGATGAAAAATTTGTGTTAAGTCAAGAGCAGTCTGTGTTTGATTTCGATCCTTATATCACATCCATGATCATACACTACAGTTTATTCACACATACACATGAGCATATTCCAAGGATGATGTGCTCAGAAACTCAATGTTTGCAGCAGACCCCAAGACATATAGACTCCACAACACATGTGTCCTTTGAATCATAAACGTGGAAGAAGATGCACAGAGAAGGTCAGATACTCAGACACATATATGTATCCAGACACACAAAACCATATCTACACAACATGCACACACATTCACAGACACCCTGTGTGTGTGTGCTCAGGCGAGGCCGACTCTTTGAGACTCTATGGACTGTAACCCACTAGGCTTCTCTGTCCATGGGATTTCCCAGGCAAGAATACTCGAGTGGGTTGCTATTTCCTTCTCCAGGGGATCTTCCCGATCCAGGAATCGAACCTGCATCCCCTGAATTGCAGATGGATTCTTTTATCTCTGAGCCAACAAGGAAGCCCACACAGATGCACCAATTGAAATGAATTCTCTTTGAAAGCCAGTTTGACAAGATGTCTTTGGGAAGAAGAAGGGATGTAGGATTTACAAGTAAGGAAAATGGCAACAATAATAGGGTAAACTTACATTCTCAATAAACTGGCAAAAAAAAAAAAAAGGCAGGAGGGAAGTGGAATAATGATACCCAATTCTGAGGACTACCTTTTATAAAACAAGTGTCTTTATATATTACCACTAACAAATTGCTACTTCTTTTTAGAAACATCTATCCTATTGCTCCAGTAGTCAGATGCGTTCAGACTCTTTTCCTGTAACTCTACTTCTAGGGAGTTACTCTAAAGAAAAACATCAACAAAAAGAAAATGTGACTTACAGAAAAGTAGTCACAACATTATTATTTAGGAAATACTCGTAGCCAGATAAATACCTTCAATCAAATCATATGTCAGTTTCAGGGAATATTTTCTAGCCATCATCATGGCAATTTTGAGGACTAGGGGGCATCACAGAAAATAATTATGATAAAGCCAGTGAAAAAAAGAAAAAGAACACAAAATTGGGAGTCACTGTGAATGGGATAGGATGAAGATTTGTCTATAAAGAACTAACGAAAGTGAGAAATGAACAGTACTTTGAGGAAGATATGACTACTATTGACTTGGTTTTTTTAAAATTTTTGTTTACTTTAAAGTTGCTATGATAAAGATTTTGGTTCCCAAAGCTTTCTGTAATATAAAAGATAAGCCTAAGGTAAGCCAGCCTGAAACCTGCAGTAGAGATTTAACCTACTTGCAGATAATGGACCTTTAGCAATTCATCTATGAGAGCCCGTATACACGACATTTGTATCTCTCAGAATGTCACATGTACCTTGGAACAGGTGATCCTCCCAGCCTCAAAGTGTCATTTAAGTGTCCATGGTGCTTCACAGACCTAAGTTTCACTCTGTTATTCTTCTAAGCCCTGGATTGATTATTTCCAGGTAATATATTTAATACCAATATCTGACTTTGCAGCTAATCTTCCCAGCTGGGAAGCTCTTGATCCTTGGAGATAAAGCTCAGTTGGTGGAAAAAGTTATCCAGGAGGGCCAGAGACCAAGAAATGCCAGGCCTTTTCATGAACGAGTTCTGTGACCTTTGGCCAAACTTGCTAGTGTCCATTGAGAACTGACCAAGTTGGGTGCCACGGTAGATGCCTCTACATCAGTAATTCTCAAACTTCCAGGGCACCAGAATCACCTGGAGGGGGTTTCTTGTTGACACAGAGATTACTGGTCCTCACCTCCTGTGGTAAGACTCAGTAAGGGACTTGCCTGGTGCTCCAATGGTGAACAATCTGCCTGTCAATGCAGGGGACACAGATTAGATCCCTGGTCTGGGGATATCCCACCTACCACAGGACGACTAAGCCTGTGTGCCACAACTATTAAGCCCATGCTCTAGAGTCCAAGCTCTGCAGTAAGAGAAGTTTGCAGTGAGAAGCTCACACAAGCAACTAGACGGTAGCCCTCACTCACTGCAACTACAGAAAGCCCGTGTGCAGTAACAAAGACACAGCACATCAAAATAAATAAATGAATAAATAAAGGGTTAAGAAAAAGACTCAGTAAGACTGGCGTGAGGCCAAAGACTTTGCATTTCCAAGTTTCCTAGTGATGCTGAGCCTGCTGACCTAGTATGGAGGGCCACCGCTGAACGTATATTTTGCTCAAAATAACCTTGCAAATGAAGTACCTTAAATATTACTCCCACAAATCAAGAGCATAGAAAAGGTGGAGGACTTGAAAAGTCTTTTAGCCTTCTTGGTATAATATTACCTCCTTTAGTAACTAAAATATAGAATGAATGTGACAAATCAAGATATTAGTCATTTGCTGGGATGTGAATACCAACACACACACACAAACCTCTCCTCTATTATGGAGACTCATTGCCAGAGTGCTTTCTTCTTTAAATATGAACCATGTCCAGGTGTCAGGGTCCTGCCTGTTTTGGGTGTTTTCTTTTTCTTTTTAATTTGATGAGAATGAATTGACTTACGTGGTCTACTTGGACTTAGAAGCTGCAGTTCCTGCTGTGCCCAGGGACCCTCAGCACAGAGGCAGCATGCACCGCCTGTGGCTCTGCAGACCCAGGGTTTGTGGTCTCAGGCTTAGCGGTGTATCCACCACGCTGCCTGGGGAGCTGGGTGCTGGGAGCTGCAGAAGCGGCTGCTTTGTAGCTATGTACCTGCCGACCGTCTCTGCATCTCAGCTGTAGTTAGGGGGAAAACAACACCAACCTTCATCGGGTGATGGTGAGGGTTCATTGAGCACATATACAGAGCACATCCTGGTACCCACCAGAGATCTTCCTGGAACTTGATGAGATGGCTCCAAACTTGACAAACAAGAGTAAAAGGGTGAGCACAGCCAGAACACTTCTGGCTGAAACACACACACACACATGCACAAAAAGAGGGGGGACTTACTGAACCAAATACCATGACTTATTATGGTCAAGGTAGTGATGAGCTATGAAGAGAAAGCCTAGAAACAGAACCATGTAGGTCTGATGCAATGGTATGTGATGTGAGGTTCATGTGTCACCTCAGTTCAAGAATTAGGCCTGGAAAATTGGCAGTCAATAAAGAAGAAAAAGTTAAATCAGATTCTTATATTATACCATATACAGAAATCAACTCCAGATGATTACATGTTAAAAATAAGTCCTTGAAAATTTTAATAGAAAACCTTAATAGAAATGTCTTTTGAACTTTGGAGAAGGGAAAGATTTCTTAAACATAAGGTACAAAAATGTTGACTCTAAGAGAAAAGAGTGATATATTTTTCTGTATTAAAATTGAGATTTATTTCTTAGACAACTTGAAAATAAGCTACAAATAGGAGACTGTATTGCAGTATACACCCTAACAAAAGATTATGTAAGAATGTATCAAACTCTCTTTCACATCTGTGACAGATTATATTCTCGTTCAGAATATATTGGCTCACATCATTGGCTTTGGTCTTGGCCATATAACTTCCTTGAGTCAACAGAATGTAAGTAGTTAGGACATGTGTCATAGCTTAGCAGAAGGTTTAAAAGCATTGCACGTTTCTTTTTCCTGGATCTTCTGACATACCCTAAACTAGAGCTCTTCCTTTAGCCTGGGCCTAGAAGTGGGAAGACATGGAGCAAGGAGCTGATCCACAGTTTGGAGCAGAGATACAATTGACCTGCAGACTTAAGAACAAAAGAAAATACTCCTTGTTATAAGCCACTATTTGCAGGAGTTGGGGGATTGTTTGTTACTGTAGTGAAAGCTGATCCATTTAGAAACTTAGTACCTAGAAGTGGGATGATGTGCTAACTAAAGAATAGAATGTGTAGTTTTGGTTTGGAGGCTGGGTGGCAGACAGTGAGGTAATTATTGTAGGGGGCTGGAAAACTATCAAGCTATGTAATGCAGTAGTAAAACATTTGGGGACACAGTTACATGTGATCATTTGGAAGGCAGAAAATATACCTACTGAATTCATGGCTTTGGGAGAAGAAATTTTGAGACAGAAAGTTGTTCGTGTGAGCTCCTTGTTCCTAACTACATTTCATCAGATGCAAGGAAGAGGTGACAGCAGGTAAGACTGGCTCCTTTGCAAGCAGAATTGAGAGAGAAAATAATAAGTCTTGAAATTCTAGAGTTTGCAGAATGGACAGGTGCAAACATCTGTCATTTCAACTTCTGCAGCCTGCAAAATATCCTCAAAATAAGAACCAGCTTTAGGGGCAAATTTCAAAACAAAAGTATGACCTGGGGTCAAGACCAAATCAAATGCATGACTGTCACTCCATTTGTTAACACCTCTGACAGTTAACACCTCTGACAGTTAACACCTCTAACAGTCCCAGGGAATGGATGAGGTGGCACAGTGGTAAAGAATCAACCTGCCAATGCAGGAGACGCAAGAGATGTGGGTTCAATCCCTGGGTCAGGAAGATCCCCTGAAGTAGGAGATGGCAACCCACTCTGGAAAATTGCATGGACAGAAGAACCTGGTAGGCTACAGTCCGTGGGGTCCCAAAGAGTCAGACAAACTGAGGGACTGAGCGTGCACGCGCACACACACACGCACAGGAAATGGACAACCTCATTTCCTGGAAAAGAGACTGAATGAATCTCTTTAATCCAGATAGTGTTCAAATACTTAAAGAGTTACATCTAGAGAAAGGCAGAGAGGTGTGCCTCAAAGCACATTGTGGCTACATACACTTCACAGGAAGTTTTTTCTTGTTCCATTGCCAAAAGTGCTACTGTTCTGAATTAAATAAGACTGACTCTTTAGGACATAAAGCGGTCTTGAGCTCTGGCCTTTACAGACAGGAAGTGCACTGATGGTACTGATAAGAAAAATGCAGATAACCTGAAGAAAAATAGTGACAAACAGGAACAGATATTACACCAAAAAAGGAAACACTCATGACTGATGGACAAGCAAAGAAATGTTTAGCTTTATTACTGGTCAGGGCAATGCAAATCCAAACCAAAAAGAGATCTCAATTCAAAATAATTCGGCTGGCCCAAATGGGAAACTCAGTTGATACCTGGCGTTGGGAGAATGTGGATCTACATGATCTCTTACAGATGGCTATCTTCATGCAGCTACTTTAGAAAAAAGATTGAAGCTATCTCATAGCAGCGACTATCCTAAAGCAGCAACTCCACTTTTTTATATATATGTGATAAAAGTCTTGCCTATACAAAGATGTTCATAGCTGCACTGTTTACAATGGCAAAGATCTGGGAAAACCCTCAAATGCCCTTAAGAGAGGGTGAATGGATAAATAATGTGTTTAACCAGTACATTTAACAATGCATTTAATGTTTAACCACTCATTTTAACAGCAGTTAAAATGAACTGCAGTGCACACTCCATAAAATGGATGTATAATACCAAAACATTCTTGGCCAAAAAGTAAGTCCCTACAATTATAAATAGTATGATACACTTTTTTTGTAAAGCAAAAATATACACAACTTAGACACACAAATTAATGAAAAATAAATAGGAGAGTTTAGGATGTTGGTTACCTTGGACTGAAGGAGTCAGGGTAAGTTGTACAGAGGAAAATATGGTTAGAAGCAGGTTATTGTCAAGGTGCTAGCTTTTGTTCTGAGTAGTGCTTCATATGGAGAAGGCAATGGCACCCCACTCCAGTACTCTTGCCTGAAAAATCCCATGGGCGGAGGAGCCTGGCAGGCTGCAGTCCATGGGGTCACAAAGAGTCGGACACGACTGAGCGACTTCACTTCACCTCATTGCATTATCAGAAAGAACTGCAACTTAAAGAAGAATCGTTTTGAATACTTTTCAGAAAATTTTATTTTTTGCATTCTTTATAATATTTTATTGCTTTTTATGTTTAGCTGTGACGGGTCTTTGCTGCTGTGCAGACTTTTCTCTCACTGCGGAGAATGGAGGCTACTGTCTAGATGCAGGGCTCAGGCTGCCCACTGCCGTGGCTTCTGTTGTTGGGGAGCACAGGGTCTAGGCATGGGGGCTTCAGTAGTTGCGGCTCCTGGACTCTAGGGCACAGGCCTCAATAGCTGTGGCGCACGGGCTTAGATGCTCTGCCCACGTGGGATCTTCCCTGATCAGGGATCAAACCCATGTCTCCTGCATTGGGCAGGTGGATTCTCTACTCTGAGCTACCAGGGAAGCCCCTGTTTTGTTTTTAATTGATGTACAGTTGATTTACAGTGCTGAGTTAGTTTCAAGAGTACAGAAACGTGATTCAGTTATAAATATATATGTGTATATAGATGATTGTTCTAGAGTCATAGACTATTAGAGGTAAAAGCACCCTCAGGAGGAAGTCAGTTAGTTCTGTATTTCCCAAATGAGGAAACCAAGGACCAGGTTGGAGGAGTGACTGATCCAGGTTACCCAATTCTTGAGCGGCACAACCCAGCCTGCTCCTCTTGTAATCCTCCTACTTCAGGGCTCGTATGTTCAAGCCAGGGCTTTTTCTTTCCTCACTCTCCCCCACGTCTCACCCACCCTCGTTCTGTTCTGCTCTGCTATGACACTCCTGGGTCCATCCACCTTGCGCAGCACCTCCTGCCACCCAAAGCCGCCGTTATCTCTCCCCCTCCACTTCTGCTAGTGCCTCCTGACTGGTCTTCCTTCGTTCTCTCTTGCTCTCCAAATAATATATTTCCCATGCAACTGAGAGAAGGATCTTCTTTTGTAAAAAAAAAGAAAGTCAGTTGTTATCTCTGACTGAATTTCTCAACTGTCTTCCCAAAGCACCTAGAATAAAATTCAAACTCATCACGACTTCCCAGCTTCACCCAAACTGGTCTCTGCTTTCCTCTCAGGCTTCACTTCCTATCATTCCACCCCCACCCCAGTTTTATGTAGCACTCTCACTGACTTTCTTTCTGGAACATTCTAGCCTGGTCTCTGCCAGTCTCCAGCTCACATCCCTCAGCTAGGCTTTTCCCTAGTGCACACAAGCCGACTTCAGCCATGGAGGACAGATCTGTCCATGAGCAGGCAAGCACAGCAGTGCCAGGGAGCAGGCCTCGCCAGCTACAGACAGCAACTGGAGTATAAATACCCCAGCTCCCTTGCTCTTAGGGGAGATAATTCAGTTGTGTGCTCTATACTGCACCTCGAAGTGTCCCTGGGGAGTCAGCCCCACCACTCACAAAGCAGCTGGCCTGATAGCATGTTCTTTATTAAGTCCTTGTTTTGCTCTCTGGTTCCCTTATTCATCTTTCCTGCACTTCCCAAATAAATTACTTTCTTTAAATCTTTGTCTTGGGTCCTATTCAAGGGTCGTGTTAAAATACCACATTAGATCTTTGCACTCCCCATTCTCTCTGCCTAGAATATTCTACCCCTCCAAATCTCAGCTCAAATGCCAACTCTTTAATTCTCCCTCTTGTCATATCTCTTTGTTATGTGTCTTCATTGACTTATCCTGTTTGAAATTATCTTGTTTATATAATTAGCTGAAAATTAACGGCTCTCCCAGGGGGTTAGCTCGACAAGGCAAATGTCTTGAGTATCTTGGTTCCCAGCACAGGGGGAGGGCCTGGCACATAGTAGGCACCCTTGAAATATTTGTTGACTTAGTTAATGAGTAGTTTTTGCCAGGAGGGATGTCAAATACAGCATCAAGGGTAAGATTTATAGTAGCTGTTTGAGCTTATGCATTTCTAATTGGCAAGCAAATGGCTGGCGTGTAAATGGATACTGCTGTTGTGTTTGAGTGGTGGATTCTCTTTAGTGGGTTTAATCTGCTTCCAACTACTCTAAAGTGTTTGCAATTGCTGTGCTAATTACGAATCCTGATAAACTCTCCATTAAAGTCTATCTTCTAAGTACCTTCAACACAATAATACTGTTAGAAGGAATTATATATGGTTGGCAGTAAGAGAACCACATTTATTTAGTAACGGTCTTAAACTCAACTTGCCTTTCCATTGATGTACCTGAATAAGTGAAACTAGACTATGTTTACCTGCTTGCTTATTTATGCAGGTAAGATGTTGGCAGAGGTTTGCCCTGGGGGATAGAGATGTGGAGGCCAGAAGGAAACTCCATGTGCAGTCCTTTGGAGAAAACTCAATTCTTATGTGGCCTTGGCCCATCTCAGGCTCACCTGGCATGAACACAAGGCAAGCAGTCATTTGGATTCATAGGGCCCAATCCTTTGCTGGGGGCATTTGAGTGCAGACCAGTGTGTGTGTATGGTATTAATAATAGTCTCTATATTTTTATTTCCTCATTTGTAAAATTGATTTATAGGAACCTCTTCATGCCTTACTGTGATGCTCAAATTAACACAGAGTGTAAAGCACCAAGGAAGCTATAAATAGCTGTGAACACATAAACACCAATTGTTGTAACTGGCAGCCACTGATTCCTATTTGGAGACAGTCCTGTCTGTGAAGCATGTCCTCACTTGTCTCTTGTTTATAGAAAAGCTTTAGTCTCCCAGGCCTCTACTGAGTACCAAAAGGCTGGCTCAGGAATTAATGACTGGAAGAATATGAACATGTAGTAACAAAAGACAGTAATTGGGCCAGGAGAACAGGTAATAATTTAAACAACAGATCAACTATATAGTAGAGTCACAGAAATCTTCATTTCCTCCCTGACGGACTTAGATAACAGTGTCTGACTCATATTCCTGAGTTGTCTTACAGACACTAAAACCCCCACTACATGGAAGGAGCTAACTGCATGATAACCATGAACACAGAGCCCCAAGATTGGGTGGAATCGGCAAGTTGATGATACTGACTCCTGATTAACCACCACTGACCGATCAGAAGAATGTCCACAAACTAATCCAACCTCACAAACCTGTTCCTTAAGGATAAGGGATCTTTAAAAACATTGTCCTCAAATGAGATCCGAGGCCTTTAGAATGCTAGCTCCTCCCATACTCCTTGCTTGCCTTTCAATAAATGTTGCACTTTGTTTCACCACCACCTGGTGTCAGTAGACTGGCCTGACTGAGCTTGGGCTAATGGACCCAAGTTTGGTTTGGTAACATCAGGTTCCACTGAGACACAGGCCAGGTCTTTAGTTCACCTAAACATTCACCAGCAGGATCACATGCCTGTGTTAAGCCAGGAGCTCAGAGTCTAGACAGGAAGGCAGGCTCAGGAATGGACGGATTACATCAGAAGGCAGTCTGTACAAGCCCAGAAGGGAAATCATGGTGTCTGGGATCCAGGAAAGAAGGAGGGTTGGGAGAAAGGAGAGAAGGCTTCACTGAGGAGGTGATTTTGAACAAGAGTGGAACTCACCACATGAAAAAAACAGTTCTCCTTAAAGAAAGGAGCATATGCAAAGACCAGAGTGTATCTGGCAGGAGGGTATGGAATCCAGTGTAGTGGCACAGAGTGTAAATATGGGGTTACAAGTGGTATAGGTTGTGGCCACATTAGGAGGCAGATTGCAGGATAAGCTAAGATGCTCAGGCAGCACCTGGCAGTGAGCCTGAGACGCAGTGAGGAGTTCTGGTTCACAACTGGAGCCAGACTGTCTGCTTTTGAATCCCACCTTCCCAGTGACTAGCTGAGTAATCTTGGACAACTTCTCTGCACCTTGGTTTCCTCATTTGTGCAATGGGTGATAATAACAATAACTACTTCCAGGGCCATGAGGAAGAAAAGACAGCTTTAAACACATGAAGTGCTTAGAGTAGCTTAGCACATGTGAAGTATACAGAGTGATGTTAGCTCAAAACTGCTGTTTTTCTATGGAGGGGCAAGATTAAGGGATGACCAGGAGCCTCTAACCAAGTCTCAGAAGTAACAACATAGACGTTGGAGGAAAACTATGAGGGCCACCTGTTGTAGAAGCTATGGCAAGGGGATGTTTCCAGGAGGAAGGGTCAACAGGATCAAGGGTGCTAAGACGCCAGGCAAGATGAAAGCCAAGGTGGCCATGGATTTCACAACAATGAGGTCACCGGTGACTTTAGCCATTGCAGCTTCTGGTGGCATGGTAGAGACAGAAGCCAGTTTGCAGTGTTTTGAAAGCATAGGGAGGGAAGAACTGGGGAGAGTGGGGCCAACACTTGCAGTTGTTTGCCTGTGGATGGGGCCAGGTGAGGGGCAGCAGAGGTAGAGAGACAGTAAGGCTGGTCACTGTGCTTTGCCAAATACGCATTACATCCCACCATGGTCTCCTGTGCGGCTCCCAACCTCTGGTCAGTTAGCCAGGAGAAAGATCAGAATCAATAACTCATAGATGAGGACACTTCTGGTAGAGATCAAGAGGGGGCAGAACTGGGACTTCCCTGGTGGTCCAGTGGTTAGGAATCTGTCTGCCAATGCAGGGGACATGGGTTCAATCCCTGGTCTGAGAAGATCCTGCATGCCACGGGGCAACTAAGCCCAAGGGCTGCAACTACTGAAGCCTATGTGCCCTAGAGCCAATTTTCTACAACAAGAGGAGCCCCTGCAATGATAAGCCCATTCATCACACAGTAACTAGATAGTAGCCCCTACTCACAGCAATTAGAGAAAACGTCTGTGAGCAGCAATGAAGACCCAGCACAGTTGAGAGTAAAACAACCTCAATAAATAAATAAATAACATTAAAAAAATTTTTTTTAAAGAGTGACAGAGCTGGGACAAAGTCCAGGTTACTCATTTCCTCTCTTTTCATTGTGTGATTGTGGGCAAGGGAGGGCTGGGCAAGAGGAGGCAGGATGCTCAGCACCATCTACCTGCTTTATTACATCCGGATCTAAAGGATCCATCTGTTGAAGGTGGATGGAGGCAGAAGAGATCAGTGACAGAGTCCTTTAAACTAACACAGGCTGGTTAAACATGCCCCATCCTACTGAATCACCTCCTATTGGGGGTGGTGGGAGAAATCTTTGGTTGAGATTGGTTCCAGCTAGAAACAGTGGGGCAAGATGGATCCCAGATCAGCAGAGGGAACAGTGTCTATTTTCCACACCTGCCCCTTCACAATCAATTCTTGGCCATTTTAGATAAATCTGGTTTTTCTTTGACTCTGCAGTTGGGGAGTTATGGGTGACTTGGAGCCTGATGAGTCACTTAGAACAGCAATGATTGTGGGAAGAAAATGCATCCTTCTGATCTGTTTGGGCAATGGCTTTAAGTCAAAGACTTAAGAATGAGGAAACCATAACAATGGGATTTTGGGAAATCATGTTCCAAACCAGGGCAGAGGAGACCCAAAGAGGGCAGTGGGAGATTCCAGGGAATAAACTAATGGATGCCCATCCAATATGAGGCTGAAATATGGCAGGAGGGCTGAGAGGGGCAGGGCAGCCTTCAAGGCCTATGACTTGTGCAGTCTTTGCTGCTGCATACTTAAAACATTTAGCTTTTAAACACGGGATTCCCTCATTTTATTTTGCACCAGACCCTGAACATTATGTGAACATCCTGGTCAGGGCTGCAGGCTTGGTGGGACACATGGACTGCAGACTTTGTCTAGGGCTAGCAGGCAAGCCCTGACTTCAGATGTTCCCCACGTGAACTTGGCTCTTGAAACTCACCCACCCCTGAGAAAGCTGAGCCAGCCAGCCAGAGTTAAGAGAGAGGACCTGGCCAATTTGCAATCAGAGCATAGCCAAGAGCAGCTGTAAGATGTATTAGACAAACCAAGCAGGGAGGGAGGAAACACAGAATACTTTCAGAAACCGCGGACAATGAATGGGGTTCTGTGCTGCAAGCTTTCTCAAGCATTTCCATATTAATAAGATCCTAGCACACAGGCACTGGGGACCCAGTTTTAAGGATAATGACCCAGAGGTTCAGGAAGATGATCAGAACCAACGGTTCTAGTGTTAACACAAGTTCGTGTGCCCGACGCATAGTGAGGCCAAATAAACTGAAACTCTAGAGTTTTGAGCAGAAAAAGGCTTATTGCAAGGCCTTGCTAGGAGACAAGGTGGCTCATACCCTCAAAAGCCAGGTAGGTGGTGGGAGGGAGGTTCAGAGGGAGGGGACATACGTATACTTATGGCTGATTCATGTTGATGTATGGCAGAACCCAACACTGTTGTAAAGCAATTATCCTTCAATTAAAAATAAATAAATTTTTAAAAAAAGCCTGGAGCTCCCCGAAAGGTTTTGGCAAAGCACTTTTAAAAGCAGGTGAGGATACCTGTTTTAGAAAGTGTGTTTTCTTAACAAAATGCCATCTACATTGCTTATTAAATCGCTGAACTCTCCTTAAGCTGTTATGGGTGGTCTTTCTGATTCTTCCTTTTATTAGTTGAGCTTCTCAAGATACTCTGGAGTGTGGGGTAGAATTTCTGTGTCAGATTCAAAATGTTGTACACATTTTAAAGAAAAATCCCCTAATTTACTTATTCCACATTCCAGCTTTTAAATGAATAAAGTGATTATTATGTCTAAGTGTGAATAATGTTTTAAAAAAAATAAAAAGCAGGTGAGGTGGAGACAGGTGCAGCTTACAACTTGTGCACAATTCTCGGACTGGCTGATGACGAGGAAACAGGACGGAGTCACGGGGTTAATTTGTCAGTCCTTAGACTCCAGAAGGCCTGGGAGTGTGCTCCTGGTCAGCATGTAGTTCACATCTTCCACTAGGTGAAGGGGTGGGGGAAGAGTTCACATCTGCAAAACAACTCAGGAAATTCACGTCAAATACTATTACCAAAGTATGTCAGAAAGGCACTAAAGCAGAGGACAAGGGGGGAGGCCCCATGGGGTCCCGCTCAATTATGCTAGTAAGTGGTGACCTGGATTAAAATGCAGGTGCCTGGAGCCCACATCCAGTGCTTTCCTCACCACCCTAGAGGATAGAGGGGAAGGCCAGGGGACCCAGATGTTCAGGCTCTTCAGGCCAGAACATCCCAGGCCCAGCTCCAGCTCTGAGCTGAATACACTGCCTATGACTAGATCAAGTCACTCCAGACACCACGAGGCCAGACCCTGCAACAGGGGCATCTCTTTGGGTGGCCAGCTCTAAGCTGAGCCTGGGAGCCGGGCCTCAAGGGTGCTGACAGAACAGTGTCCCTGCCTGGGCTCCCCTGAGCTCCCAGGGCTGTGGTCCCAAGATGCAGTGAGAAATGGGTAGTGGCCGAGGTGGGGCCCAGGCCGTCCAGCCACTGCCCCAGTGGCAGAGAGCTCCTCAGGGGACTTTCCCAGCGGCCAGTGGACGGGAGGCCTCGGTGGTTTGGGGGGACATATTTTGGGGTCAGACTGTTGCCATTTCCTGACCCTGCATCCTTGCTCTGTGGGGTGGAAAGGCTGGGGCTTTTCCCCACCAGTCCCTGCAGAGGGGGCACCGTGCCCTGGCCTCCAGGTGTGCCACGGGAATCCTGCAGCACTTTCCGCTATCTTAGGGGGCCCCCATAGGGCCCCACTTCTCTCTCTGAGCACAGCCCAGCTCTGTGGTCCCGAGCATAAAGCTGGAAATCACAGAGGAAGAGCCCCGTCTGGGAGTTAAGGTGGTGCTGTCTTCAGGGGTCCCTGTGTGGAGCTCCCTTGTCCTTGACTTCTGGCTCCTCATCTGTAATGTGAGATGAGATGTGTGTGTGTGTGTGTGTGTGTGTGTGTGTGTGTGTGTGCATGCATGTGTGTGTTTATGTGTTAGTAGCTCAGTTGTGTCCGACTCTTTGCTACCCCAGGGACTGTAGTTCACAAGGCTCCTCTGTCCTTGGAATTCTCCAGGCAAGAATACTAGAGTGGGTTGCTATGCTGTCCTCCAGGGGATCTTCCCGACCCAGGAATTGAACCCAAGCCTCCCTCACTGTGGGCAGATTCTTTTACCATCTGAGTTACCAAGGAACCCAGTGAGATGCAATGGTTCACCCCAGGATGCCCTGATAGTCCTCCTGAGGGCCGGGCTGATTAGGCTCACACTTGCCCCCTGAATACTCACAGGGACTTTACAAAGCAGGTATTTTTGGTTCAGGGCATGACAGCTCAACAACTGCAAAACTGAGGTGACGAAACATTCAAAATCCAAGTCCAGGTCTCACCTACCAGGCCTCTGAGCTTCTAGTTTTGTGGGAGCTTTCTAAATTTTAGATGGGCCTGGCTCCTTGGGTGGGTGGTGGGTGCTTGACCCCATGAACTGTAGCCCACCAGGCTCCTCTGTCCATTGCATTCTCCTGGCAAGAATACTTCAGCTGGGTACCATTTCCTCCTCCAGGGGATCTTGCCAACCCAGGAATCAAACCTGGGTCTCCTGCATTGGCAGATGAATTCCTTACCACTGAGCCACAGGGGAAGCAGCTCCTAGGGTGGGTGGGACCCAAATCCTCAGAGGCTGCGATGAGCCCTGCTAAGCTCTGTTTCCCTTGATCCTCTTCAGAAAGGGCAGGGGGCTGCCCCAGAAGTTCCCTCAGTAGTTACGGCCTGCTAAGGCCTGATCCAAAAGGCTACTGTTCCATGTCGGATGGAAGAGGGCTGTTTAGGACGTAGCTTGTGGTTGGGGCTCTGTTTGCAGTTGGAGACCCAGAACATCATTTAATGCCAAACCAGAGAGGGTCTCAGTAGCCATCCAGTGAGGGCAGCAGTAGGACTGGATTACCTGGAGAGCCCTTTCATGATACTCCAAAGACCTTGAACTCAGAATGCAAAGGTCCAGTGAGGTTTAAGCAAGTGTCTTTTGATAAAAGCTTCCTGAATCATCTTAATATGAATCTCATTTCCAGGGAAAGAGTCACTGATTTAGGCCAACCTCCCCAAGTGGTTCAGTGGTAAAGAATCCACCTGCCAAGCAGAAGACACGGGTTCAATCCCTGAGTCGGGAAGATCCCCTGAAGAAAGGAATGGCATCTCACTCTAGTATTCTTGCCTGGAAAATCCCATGGACAGAGGAGCCTGATGGGCTACAGTCCAATGAGTTGCAGAGAGTTCGACATGACCTAGTGACTAAACAACAACAACCCCACATTTTATTTATTTTTTTAATAGTGTTTTCCCCTTTAATATAGTGAATAGGTTACTTCTCCAATGGGGGGAAAAATTATAAAATTGGTTTGATCAAGGATTATCTTTCAAATTTTCTTACTAACAGTACAATTAATCTACAGTTGTAAATAACTTATTTCAATTCACCATTATATCAAAATTAAAAAGACAAGACCAGTAGTCTTGAAAGAAGATAAAAATTAAGTAGAAACAGCATAGGAATGGAAAGAAAGGCAAAGCTCACCAAAGCTAAGTAGAAATGACTGTTTCCAATGTCCAACAAGAGAGCCAGCAGAGTGTGTTAAGAGCGTGGGCTCTGGTACCAGAATGTATAACAATGGCACATTTTCGGTGGGAGAACTAAGGCCCAGACGGAGGAAGTGACCTGCCCCAAATTTCACAGAAAACCAACAGCAGAGTCCAGAAACCCTGTCTCCCGATTTTTCACCCTTTTTCTGCAGAAGAACCACACCTCCTTACCTGTCACCATTCCTGGATTCTTTTTTTTTTTTTTAGATTTTTAAAAATAAATTTACTGTTAATTAGAGGATAACGGCTGTACCATATTCTGTTCCTGCTGTACATCACCATGAGTCAGCCATAGGCACATACATATGTCCCCTCCGTCTTGAACATCCCTCTCAGCTCCCATCTCATCCCACCCCTTTAGGTTGCCACATAGCCCTGGGTTTGAGCCCCCTGATAAATACAGCAGATTCCCAAGGCTATCTATTTTACATATGGTAATGTATATGTTTCAGTGTTACTCTTTCAATTGGTCCCTCCCTTCTCCTGGGCTCTTTCAAACCCCCTGGTCCTACCACCTTCTTCCATTCATTGGGTCCTGCAGGCACAAGCCCTCAGTGCAAGCCACAAACCTGGCCTCATCCCTGGCCTGAGCCAAAGATGACTTAAGGCCCTTCCTCCACTGACATCAGGCCCAGGTCCCAAGGCTTGAGCCCAGGAAACAGAATCTTGTGAATAAGGCCCAGGTCCTCCCAGCTCCATTTCCAGCTTCTCAAGGCAGGTGCACTTCCTTTCCCCGTGCTCCGGACACATCCGCTCCACGTCATCTGTTAGCACGCCATCAAACAATTGTTCAACTTCCCTTCAGGGACACACCACGTTTAATTCTCTAACAAGCCTGTGAGCAGATAGCATTATTTGGAGATGAGGTTGAGAGGTTAAGAAAGGAAAAGAAGTCACACAGATGGTGTACAGAGGAACTGGGTCTGGGGCCAGGCAGAGCCCACTCTCATAACCACACACAGCATGCTATCCAACCCCCACACCCCCCACCCCAACTCTGGTAAATCCCACATTCATCCTTCCAGGCCCAGCTGAGAGGCCACATTGCACCCCAGTGAGCGCCTCCTTCCCCCACCCCGGACACGTGCAGAGCCTGGGCTGCATGTTACAGCAGCCCTGACCGCCTTTACCCACTTGTTGGTTTGCATATCTGTTTCCCTTTCGAGACCCTGGCTGTGTGGTCAGCTCTCCTGTCTCACCTGACTGCCTGAGTATCAAGCAGGCCCTCAGAAGATGTTTGCTGAGTGACTGAGTGAGTGAACAGATGAATGAATCAGCACATCAGAAATTGAGATCTGTCAGCAGCATCCCACGTGTGGAATGGTGCCCATCAACACACTCGGGAAGTGGTCTGATTGCGTGTGCTAGAGGGTCCAGGGCAGTATAAACCAGCAAAGGGTTTGGGCCAGAGCTGTTCATCCTAACATTGTCACTTGCCACCCGGAGGACTCCTTTCACCTCCAGGGCATCCGCTACTCATCTGCGGCAGGGGGATGACAAGAGTCACTGTGCATCCACCCTGGATGGGATGCTGGGGCATGAAATGGGAACCATGGCAGAGGCACTCCTGCCCTTCAGGAGCTTCCAGACAAGAGAGGGGGGTGGAGCACCAGGCAGTTCCTAGGGTGCAAGGAGGCTGCTGCGGGAAGCTCAGTGGTGGGGTGCGGTCGGGGGCAGCCTGCAGGGGGTCTGCCAGATAAAACTGGAAAAAGCACATCAGGCAGAAGGGGCAGTGAGTTCCCAGTGTATGTGGGGCCAGAGCTCTGGGGACCACATCATCCAGGACCATGTAAGCTGAACCAAGACATTTGGACCTCACCTCTGAGCAGTGGGCTGAGTGGCTGTCACTCAGGAGCTCCATGGCTATAGACACAAGTTGAAAAACTGGTACATGGATGGACCTGGAGATTGTCATCCTGAGTGAAGTAAGTCAGACGGAGAAAGAAAAATATCATATGACAGCCCTTATATGAGGAATCTAGAAAGAAATGATACAAATGAATTTATCTACAAAACAGAAACAGACTCATAGGCATAAAGAACAAACTTATGGCTGCTGGCAGGAAAGGATGTGGAGAAGAGATATTAGGTAATTTGGGATGGGATGTACACACAGCTATATTTTAAATGGATAACCATCAAGGATCTACTGCCTAGCACAGGGAACTCTGCTTAATGCTACCTGGCAACCGGGATGGGAGGGGAGGCTGGGCGAGAATGGATACATGTATATGTATGGTTGCTGTCCAACAGGACAGGTACCTTTGCTGTCCAACTGAAATTATCACAGTATTGTTAAGTGGCTACTCCAATAGAGAATAAAAAGTTAAAAAAAAAAACAACAAACCTAGTGACCATCTCTGCTGTGACATTCTTTGGGCATCCCCAGGTCACGGCCTCGTTCGCTTTGTCACTGAGAGCTGGGTAACACGGGCCTCCTTAAAAGCACAAACATGCTAAATGTTAGAGAGACGATGGGGGACAAGGGAACCCAGGCAGAGGGTAAGAGATGCTGGATAGCACAAGAAGGCATGTTCAGTTCAAGGGTTTTAAGTGCTGGGGGCTTGTGCTTACAGGAAGTAGCCAGGTGCAGACGTGGGGACACTGCCCCTGGAGGGGATGCTGAGTTCCTGGGCATCCAGCAACCCAGGATTAGAAAGAAGCCAGGATGCAGGTCCCGGGTGGGGACGTGATGTCACTGCCTGGGTCCTATAATGAAGCCCCAGATGGTCCAGGATTGAGGGACAAAGAGGGAGGGCGTGCGGTTTTATTGAGCCTCTACAACGTGTCAGGCCCCGGGGTAAGCACTTCCCTGGACTCTGCAGCTCACAGGAAAAGAGGTCTATTCTCAAGCACTGACCTCAGCTCCCAGTGCGTGCCTCCTGCAGTGAGCTACGAGCCCCACGGGGCAGGCCTGGTATCCGTCTCGTGCCTGCTGTGTCCCCAGGACCTGGTGTATGTTAGGTATTCCACGGTGGTCTTTTTTTTTAACTTTAAACTTTTGACTTTGTATTGGAATATAGCCAATTAACAATGTTGTGATGGTTTCAGGTGGACAGCAAAGGGGCTTGTCCCTACACATACATGTATCCATTCTCCCCCAAACTCCCCTCCCATCCAGGCTGCCACATAACATTGAGCAGAATTTCACCTGCTCTACAGTGGGTCCTTGTTGATTATCCATTTTAAATAGATCAATGTGTACAGGACTACCTCAAACTCCATAACTATCCTTCTCCCCACCCTTCACCCCAGGCAATCATAAGTTCATTCTCTAAGCCTCCACAGTGATTTTGGATGATCCAACTTTCTTTTCCTCTGTCCTCCTTCCTGCTCTTGTTAGTTTTCTCTTTCCCTTCCTTTCTTCCTCCTGTGTTCCAAAATAAGGTGAGTCATCTCATTGAATCCTTTAAAGAGCCGGAAGTTAGGCTATGGTTGGGGAGTTTATTTTGAAAACAATGGAGAGTTTTACCAGATCCGTTAGACAGTGGATTTGAAGAAGGAAGGAATTGAGGCTCAGAAGCATTAAGTTACTTACCCAAAGTCACACAGCTAAAAACGAGTGGGGCTGAAATCTGACCCACTTGCTTCTGAGGCCAAACACACTTCCTCCCTAAATGAGAGAACTCAGAAAACTTGGCTCCAGAGATGGACGATGGGAGGCCAGGATTGCCGCAGCTGTGTGATGTCAGGCAAATAACACCTCCCACCATTGGTTTCTACATCCAGGTCTGAAGAATCAGGCTGGAATGTAACTGGAAGGGTGGCAGGCAGGGCCAGGCTCCAGTGCCCCCAGGCCAGCAGGGTTTAGGCAAGAACCTGGGGAGGAGGTGATCTTAAGATGACCTCACACCGGTTGAGCTCTGTCTGACCTCTACCCATCCTCAGTAAATTGGTCCCCATTTCACCAAAGATGACTAATAAGAAAACCTTTCTATAGGTACACGTTAGTTTTTAAACTTCTAACTAAGGAAAGGGTCGTTCCCGTGAGAAACTGGTTCAGAGTTGATGGTGCAGACCATTTCTTATCTCTCCATCATCTATGCAGTTCTGACCCATCTCATTCAAGGCCGTGAATTTTTTATTGAGTTATTACTTGGCCTGTGCTTTGCGCCAGGCCTGGGCAAGAAGAGATGGCGTTGGGGTGGGGGACGTACCGTGTGGGATGCTAGATTTCCGTGTGGTAGGAGCCTCCGGCCGGTACCTCTTGATGCTATGGGAGCTGGGAAGGGGGGAGGCATGACTAAGTCTTTCTGTCTTCTTTTTTTCTGTCCTGGGTTTGCGGTGGCCACAATGAGGGGGAGGAGGGGAAGTGAACCGCTGGAGGGGCAGCCCCGTCCTTGTCTCGAGTGGGCTGGGCAGCAAACCCAGAAGGAGGCGAGAGTGAAAAATTTCCTGGGTGGCCACCTGGTTCCTCACTGGGTCCTAAGTGAGTCTAAAGGATCTGTGGTTACCTTTGGCCAACTGACCACATCCCTTTATCCCCTCCCTCTTTGAGACCCACTAAAGTGACAGTCAAGGAATAAAAAAGGATCAGTCTGTGAGGGAAAAAGGAATAGGACAGCGACTACAGTGTCTTCGAGATTTCAACTGCTTTAAGTACTTTTCGGGTAGCAGGAAGCAGTTGGTCAATGAAAGAACTTATGGAGCAAGGCAACCGTTAGCGGTGGTCCTTCATGAAAGTGTGTTCTCAGAGGTGGCTGCGCGTGGCAGTCAGATGGCCAGACACCCCAGGGTCCACCATTCCATCTGTGCAGTGAAGTCTCAGTATAACCTTGGCAAAGTCAGTTTCTTCCTTCGGAGACTCGTTTCCTCCCATCAGTAATGGGAAGAGGCCCTACTGAACTCTTATCTGCTGGTGCCTGAATTACCTTGAGCTTCCCATTCCTGCCCCTCAACGTGTACAGGCACATTTGTTTTGATGCTGCTTCTGAAATGAAGCAAAGGTATTTTTGCATTTTTTTTTCCCTCTCCCAGGACACTTTTCAAGCCACTGCTGCAGGTGGTCTTCAATGGGAATTTCATCTCTGACATGGCAGGACTCCCACCCAGGTATTAGGGTGAGGAATACATGGAACGGAGGGGTTGTGAGGATATAAGACCTTCATGTGGAAGAGCCAGGCACAGACGGGTTTCAAAGGGGGCTGAAGGACTCTCTGCTGGGGATGGCAGAAGGGGCTGGACAGAGACACTTGTATTTGCAATGGGTAGAAAATTCACAGAGAGAGACAATGAGGAGGGCCCTGTGGGTGGAGCTTACAGTGGCAGCAAATCCTGGAGATAAGAAAGTATGTGACATCCGCAGAGAGCTACAAATACTGTAATTACAGGAATCCATGGAGACATCACCTGAGTTACGAATGGCCAGGTCAGCAGTTTGCACTTCAGCCCACTG
Organism: Cervus elaphus; assembly: GCF_910594005.1. NCBI lineage: Eukaryota > Metazoa > Chordata > Mammalia > Artiodactyla > Cervidae > Cervus > Cervus elaphus. Next base: position 88,616,393 of record NC_057819.1, read on the forward strand.
ACCATGGGAAGCTATCAAGTTGGCATTGTGATTTTTTGAATAATTAATTAATTCATTAATTTGACAGTAACGGGTCTTAGCTGCAACACCCAGGATCTTCATTGTGGCTTATGGACTCTCTAGTTGTGGTACACAGACTCAGCTGCTCCACAGCATGGGGGATCTTAGTTCTCTGATCAAGGATCGAACCCTGATCTTCTTAACCACTGGACCACCAGGGAAGTCCCAGCCTTGTGACTTTTTAAAAATTTATCTATTTGAAGTAATTGAAGTATAATTGCTTTACAGTCTTGTGTTGGTTTCTACCAAACATCGACATGAATCAGCCATAGGTGTTCCCATGTCCCCTCTCTCTTGACCCTCCCTCCCCAGCCCACCCCTCTAGGTTGTTACAGAGCCCTGGTTTCAGTTCCCTGAGTCAGACAGCAAATTCCCACTGGCTATCTGTTTTACAGATGGCGATGTATGTTCTCACATTACTCACTGTACATTCCACGCTCTCCTTCCTCCCCCGACCCCCACCCTGTGTCCACAAGTCTATTTTCTATGTCTGTGTCTCTACTGCTGCTCTGCAAATAGGTTCATTGGTACCATCTTTCTAGATTCCATATATATGTGTCAGTATATAATATTTGCTTTTCTCTTTCTGGCTTACTTCACTCTGTATAATAGGCTCTAGGTTCATCCACCTCATTAGGACTGACTCAAATGTGTTCCTTTTTATCAACCTTGTGATTTTAATACACAGATATGGCCCAGCTACCTTTCATGAGCACCTACAATGTGCTACTTATTCCATGCCTCTGCACTGCACACCAAGTGTTCATGACCTGGCCACTGGGTCACTGGGCAGTCACATGTCTCTCTTGCCATTTCCTCACTGTCCTTCATGCCTAGCTGTCTTTACACAAGCTCCTTCCTCTATGGACAGGCCCCTTTCCACTTCACAGCCTTCCTGCTGGAGACTTTGCTTGAAGAACATTCCTCTGGGAGGCCTCTCCCCTGTGCCCTCCACATGGCACATCCCCTACTGTCCTTGCACCAACTGGCTTTTCCTTATTTATCTGTGAGTGAAAGGGCAATGACTTGCATTTTCTTGGTAGCTGTCTTCCCTGAGGCTAACCAAGGACCGAGAACAGGGCAGGCTGTTGAAAAGTGTTGAGATTGGGAAAATAGAATTTGCAGCTATCTGGGCCAGGCCCTTGACATAGCAGATCTTATTTTTTAAATTTATTTATTTTTAAAAAATTACTTATTAGTACTTATTTGGCTTTGTTGGGTCTTAGTTGCAGCACGGGGCATCTTTAATTTTCATTGAGGCATGCAAACTCTTAGCGGTGGTATGCAAGGTCAAATTCCCTGATCAGGGATCAAACCCGTGCCCCTGGAATTGGAAGCACAGAGTGTTAGCCACTGGACCACCAGGGAAGTCCCAGCAGATCTTATTTAATGCTCCCCTCACACCTGTGAGACTTGAGTTACTCTCCCCATTTTGCATGAGAGATGTGACTAAGGTGAGTTTATGCATCCGCTGATTTGCAGATGTGGGATTTAAACCCAGGTGTGTCTCCTCCGTGCTGCTGCAGAGCTCTTCTGCTCCACCATGCTCCTGGGACAGTGACTCCATTGCTGGATGGAAAGACATGAGGTCAGAGGAGGCACAGACAGGCCACTTCCTCTCATTCAATTTTCTCTGTGCCCTACTCAGCTGGGACAGCTTCTACTCGGCCTCTCAAGATCCTTATCTGCACCTGCGCTTGGGGAACTTTTCCTACACCTCTCACACCCCCCAGGAGAGTTGGAGAAAGGAGTTTTCCACGTGGTCACTGGACATGAGTAACTGTGACTTCCCCTCCTCTGCACCCAGGTTTGGAAAACCCCACCCAGGTCTTCTGATAAAAGCCCTGGGCCCTGCAGGATAGACCAGAGGAGAACTCTTCACTTCACCAGACTTACTGAGACCCTTGCAGGGAGGTCTGAGCCGGACAACCTGAGATGAAGCTCATCATTGCCGCACTGGTGTGCCTGCTGCTGGCAGGGATGTGGTTACAGGATGCGGACGCCAAGAGCAGTGAGTTTGGCTGGAGTCACTTTGCTTCTTTTTGGGGAGGGCGGAGACTCAGGCGGGCACTCTGGGGTTGCGGGGTGGGGGAACAGGATCACCTTGAGCTCCCTGCCTCCATCTCCACTCCTTCGGGAAGAATTCTCCCCGAAGAGGAGGAAGGGAGGCCTTGGATGGGGGCAGGGGGCCAGCAAGAGAAACGTGAATCTGGAGTCCACACTGACCACTGAGCAGCCCACTTCAGTCAAAGGAGGTCTGCTTCGTCTAGACCCTGCAGATTGATGGATGGAAGTGGTGAGGTCATTTAGGCCAAGCTGGAGGCCTGAGGTCCAGAGGAGGGACTGAGAGGGGTCTTGCCTCCACCAGGTAGAATCTGAGATCAGGACAGATTGGCTAACCTTGGACAAGTCACTTGACCTCCCAAACTCTGGTTTTGCCATCAGTAAATTGGAATTTGATTATGCCTACCCTCTAAAGCTGGTGAGAGAATACTGACCAAATGACAGACATGTGAAACGGGCTTTGCAAGCAGTCAAACTAGGAGGTCTGAAATGCAAGTCTTTTGAGGGTGGGCTGTGGGGTGGGGTTGCAAACCCCCAGAGTGGAACTTGGGGGTCAGAGCTATGAATAGGGTAGAGGGCCTTCTGGAGTGGTTGGGGGTGGGGGAAAGCTTGTTGCTTCCCAGAAGCTCTTTCCTGATCACTTCTTCGAGTTTAAGCTCCTATCACAGTCTCTAATCCCGCCCCAAATAGCGGACTGCAGTTGAATCAGACTCACCAGGGCCCCAGGGCCCTTGAACCCAAATGTGGGGCCAGAACCATGCACTAGTGGTGGGATGTCACAGCTAGAAGAGCCTTTAGAAATCAGTCTAAAAAGTCTCGTTTTACAGCTGGGAGGTCTGGAGTTCAGAGGGAAGTCTCCATCTTGACCAAAGCCACACAGCTGTTTTGTCGGGGCCCGGGACAAAACCCAGTGTCCTGACTCTGAACCCCACTGAACCCACTGAACCCTAGGGTCCTGACTCTGCCTGAATACAGAACGAGGTGGATGATGAGACACTGGGGTCCTTTGGATGTGGCCCCAAAGCCTGAGCCTGTCCTGGAAGCGTTTTCCCCCCCTCCATCCTGGATGAGAGGAACTCAGTCTGGGCTGAGAAATGAATGCGACCCATTCTTGTGCTTCTCTTCTAGTGCACGTGTCATCCTCCAATTGCTGTTTCATAACAGTGAAGAGAAAGATTTCTTTGAAGAGAATCCAATGTTACAAGAACATCAGCTCCACCTGCTCCTACAAAAACCGTCTGATGTAAGTGATGTATCATCTTCCGTCCCTAACTCGCTTCTCCAGAGAACAGAAACCGGTCCACCTGGGATTAGAATAGCAGACGCTAGATGGCGATGCTCCACTAGATTAAGGGTTTTTTTTGTTTTTAACAAGACTTTGAGCCTGCCAAAACCTTCGGTGCAGAACCAAGAGTGGACGCCAGGGAGAGCACCTGTGCTCCCGCAGTGACATGGGTTTCTTAAAGCTCCAAGGCGCCAAGTATTATATTTTAATATTTTATGCCCAGAACTTAAAAGCTCCAGGCACTACTGTGTGATGGTATGAGTGAGGGGGGTCTCAATTAGTTCCTGTCTCTGGATTTGCCAACCTATAACCTTGGGTGACTCCGGGCAGGTAACTTTTCTGAACCTGATTATCTGAGTAGCTCTCGGCACTTCCGACCTGTGAAGTGGCGTAACCACAATAGCTGCATCACAGGGTCCTTGCAAAGCTCCAAGGAGGTATCTTACCCTTGACACGCAGTGTCTGTGAGACATGAGACGCTTCCATGTGTGTTATCTCAGTCAGCTAACTATCCTGGGGCACGCATTTTCATCATCATGAAAACTGAGGTTCAGGGAATTAGAGAAATTTATCTAAGGTAGTGCAGATAACTAAAGGCAGAACTAATCTATGGTTTTTGGACAACAGTCAAGTTTGGGAGGTGGCCAGATCAGAAAAGAAACACACATGCGCACACCCAAAGCAATGACTGGGGGGTCGCAAATGGATACAGACGCATGAAAAGATGGAGCAGGTGAACTCTCAGAGATTCTAGGAGAGGATTTGTTTCCAGGCTAGCAGGTTGTCTATAGCCTTTGCTCTTCCCTGATACACTGAATCCACCAAACGGTCCAGGAAATCAATTTTAAGAACTACCAACCCCCCCCCCCGCCGCCAACCGCCAACACCGCTGAAGCTTGGGTGTTCCTCCCAGTGTACAAATCATAGATCTTACATAACACTTCATTTTACAGAACAGCTCAGGGGCACCCAGGAGCAATGTGGGGGTCATGGGGCTTGTGTGTGGCCCCCAGGGGTGACTCAGGTGACTCAGTCCCTCTTCTATTCTCTGCCCACAGACTGAAGCTGACTGGAGGCCTAGAGGCTTGTGTCTTGCAAAAAGAATCATGGGTTCAGGCTTACTTAAAGAAGATAAACCTCTGCCAGTGAAAGGAAACGTGAGCTGATCCCTTCTCGCCCTGGACTCAAGATACCACGTGGCTTCACTTTCCTCCCAACGTCTAACTTCACACCAGTCCTTCTGCCCCGTCTTCACCAGGTCACGCCAAAGGATCTGCTGGGTTCTAATAAGCTATGTTGTTGCACTTTATATATTTAAATTCTAGAATCTTTAACTTCTGTCCCCCCCTCCCCCCATGCCTCTTGGACTTCACAGGGATTTCAAGGTGCAAAGTTGATTGACATTGAGGGGCTGGGGCCAGGGGGTGGAGAGGAGGGAAACAGGTTGGAATTGGTGCCAGGAGAACTGACTTCTTATATTATTATTTAATTTTTATTGGAGTATAGATGATTTACAATGTTGTGGTAGTTTCTACTCTATAGCAAGGTGAATTCTTCATACTGTGGAACTGACTTCTTGTCAATAGGAGCCAATAAATGACTCAACACAACTCAGCTGACTGCCTTTGTCCTGGGGGAATAAATGTTAATTTGCGTTGTGATGTAGATTCTCTGCGGGGCTGGGTCCCCATCTCCCCATCTGCACGCTCTCGGCCCCTGCCCTGCCCTGCCCAGAGCCTTTGGAGGCTATTTTATCCAGAAGTCACAGCCACCCTAGCTGTGGGGGGGAGGGGGGAGGGCGGGGGGGGGGCGGCGTGCGAAGGGGTGGTTTGCCATCTGCCTGTAAGACATTGCTAGCCCTGCTGTAGAGAGGAGGTGGCTAAGGGCTGGAGAGATCGACACCTACAGGCCTGAGGACACATAGCAAGTCAGGATCGGATCTGGCCTTAGAGCTCAGGATTCCTGCTGCAGTCAAATCACATCCTACTGCTTGGCTGCCTACAAAACCAAACTCTCAAGTGTTGACAGAAAGGAAAATTGCCTTTAATCAGAACGCCAGCAATCTGGGGAGATGGTGGACTCAGGGTCCCCCCCAAAACCATCTCAGAAGATTCTGCTCAGCCATGAAAGCTTCTAACTGGAAACAGGGAAGTCATCTCAGTTAATCAATGGCAGTCAGAGTCCTCACCATCCCCCACTGTGTGCACTGCTTGTCGACAGCTCATGATCTTTTTTTAGATGCTATCTTTTGACATAGTGTGTTCTTGAGATTCCTGAAGGAATGAGAAGAACTGGGGAAGAGATCTGGTTATCTGTTACTTATTCTTTATTTCTATTTCTCTGATCTATGGAAAAAGCAACAAGTTAGGTAACCTATTGTATGATCAAAAGATTTGAAAGGTGTGCTAAGGCTGGAGATGATAGAGCATGGGATGCCTGGTTTAAGGATAGTGGCAAGACAAAAGTGGCCTCCTGAAGAGAGCTCTTTTCTGCCAAAAGTTGCTTACACTGCCTTCCAGGGTGGAAATCTTTCCCAAGTCCCCATGTGCCAAGGGACTGCCTGGCACAGCGTGGCACAGGGGCCCTGTGTCCACTGGACAGGGCCTGGGGAGTTAATTAGCAGGATCTTTTCCTGGGGAGGGGCCAGGCAGGTGGGTCCATGTCTGATGGAGATGCCGACAGAGGTCATCCAGAGGAGGGAGGCAGTCTTGAGAAGAAACAGGCGAACCCGCAGGGGACAGAGAGGAAGAGGAGGCCCTGTCCCTTTAAAGGGGGCAATCACATGCTCCAACTTGTGTAACCTGCGACTTTAGGGAGACTAGTGTCAACTACAAATTGGCACTTACCAAGAGCACTGCCAACGACTGAACAACAAAGACATTTGCCATCTGCCTCTACAGAGATGGCTTCCCTGGTGGCTCAGAGGTTAAAGCGTCTGCCTGCAATGTGGGAGACCTGGACTTGATCCCTGGGTTGGAAAGATCCCCTGGAGAAGGAAATGGCAACCCACTCCAGTATTCTCGCCTGGAGAATCCCATGGACAGAGGAGACTGGTGGACTACAGTCCATGGGGTCACAAAGAGTCGGACACAACTGAGCGACTTGACTTGACTTTTTCACTTCTGTGGAGATTGAACCCCATGCTGCTATAGCTGTTGACCTTCGACAACCCCTGAGGGACTTCAGGGTGGAGGGAGGCACTCTGTGCTCCAGGGGATCTGGTGGGACAGGTCTTTAGATATTTGGATGTTTTTAGGAACAGATTTTATGATCTCAGTTCCTGTATTTGCTCATATCTAGAGAAGCACTAAATTCCTTCATGGTGACATCAGATCCTCATGACTAACAAAAACCTTTTGTAAAATGAGTGCTTCATAGCAATGAACTCTCCCTTCACCAAAACTTTATATATTGACTTACTCCCACTGACGCTTTGGAGCAGTCTCTCAGAGCTATCTGAGATGCTGTCCCACAGCCTGCAGTCCTCATTTTAGCTCAAATAAAACTTAACTCACAACTCTCAAGTTATACATCTTTTCCTAGCCATCACTAGCAAAGGAAGGAGTGAATTCCGGGTCTTGGATACGCTAGCTTTAGGAGAGAAAGTCTTGTGTCCTGAGTCTCAGGGCTTCTCCCACTTTCTTCAGCAACATTCAGGCTCATCTTAAGCACCACCTCCCTCTGCCCCCAAGACTGCCCTGCTTCCTGGGCTCCCCCTCACCCAGAACATTGCAGTAGTCATTGCTCTCAGTCACCTTGTTGCAAGAAGGGGAACCTGTTCCAGGGCACAAAAGTGGGCTCTTGTCTAATACTCAGAAATGGGTTGTCCGAGGAGACACATGTGCTGACGAAGCTAGAGACTTTATTGGGAAGGGGCGCCCGGGTGGAGGGCAGGAGGGGAAGGGAACCTAGGAGAACTGCTCTGCTCTGCCACCTGACTCACAGTCCTGGGGTTTTATGGTGATGAGATTAGTTTCCGGTTGTCTTTAACCAATCATTCTGACTCAGAGTCTTTCCTGGTTCAGCCAAGATGGATGCCAGTGAGAAGGATTCTGGGAGGTGGTCGGACGTGTGGTGTCACTTTTTGACCTTTCCTGAACTCTCCCAGTTGGTGGTGGCTTATTAGTTCCGGGTTCCTTACTGCAAATGGTTACTATGGTGCCTGGCCGGGGTGGGCGGTTTCAGTCAGTATGCCTTCCCTAACACCTTCTTGCCAACCCTGTCCTGCCCTTGGGCCCTGCCCCAGACTACTCTTCCTAGCATCTCCCACCCTCCACCCTCCCCATTGCTCCAAGACCTTCAGAGCTGAGTCCAAACTCCCATCTTGACATTCCAATTCCCCTGTAAGCACGTCTCAACCTTCCTTTCCAAAGGTCTGTGGCATTTCATTTCTGAATCCCACACGCTGACTCTCTGGGGGTGTTCGCTGCAAGCCCTCTCCCCTCTCTTCCATCTTGCATCTCTTCCACAAGAGTCTTTGCTCTGAAGGTGCTACACCATCCTCCAAGGCCCATTCTCTCCAAGTCCCATCTTAGATATCAAATCCGATACTAATCAGGACTGTGTCATCTATTTCCCCCTGGGCCTCAAGTGTACTAAATGGCTGCATTACTCCAGGGTGGAGGACTGCTCAGAGCTGGGAGGCATGGGCCCAAGGAGACCCATTGGAAGCTGATGCTGGGGACTGGTGCCATTGTTCTAGAATATCCTGGGCTGGTGAGCCAGACCCTCCCTGACATAACAGATGAGCCCAGTTAAGTCACACAGTCAGGGCCTGGCTACATCTGTATGTAGGGCCCCTCAAAGCACCCCCTACTGGGTGGGAGTTATCCCTGAAGAAAACACTATGCTGCATTGGAGATTTTATTTATTTATTTGTTTATCCGGCTGCACTGGTCTTGGGTGCAGCATGCAGGATCTTTAGTTGTAGCATGTGACGTGCTTAGGTGTGGAATCTGGTATCTGGTTCCCTGAGCAGTGATCGAAACCAGGCCCCCTGTGTGGGGAGTGCAGAGTCTGAGCCACTGGACCACCAGGAAGACCCCTGCATTTGAGATTTTAAACAAAATGTATTTTCTGCAAAAAAGTCAGCAGTCCTAAAACTGTATACATCTTTCCATAATAACTTCCCCTGTTCACTCAGGCAGTAAGGAATCTGCCTGCTAATGCAGGAGATCCGGATTTGATTCCTGGATCGGGAAGATCTCCTGGAGAAGGGAGGGCTACCCACTCCAGTATCCTTGCCTGGAGAATTTCATGGACAGAGGAGCCTATGGTCCATGGGGAGGCAAAGAGTTGGACACGACTGAGTGATTAACACTTCCACGCTTTTCCATAATAATATATTTAGCAATACCTCACACTCATCAGGCACTGCCCTCCTTAGATTGCAATGACCCTTCAAACCCATGACTCACTAGCCATGTTCATTACCCGCTGGGGAGGGAGGCAGGAGGGAGACCCACTGCCCATAGCTTACAGGAGAAGGAGTTGGGGCTCCTGCCAGGAATCAAGTGGCTCAAGACCTTACTTTAAAAAAAGAGAGATCACCAGTATTCAAAATAAATCACCAACCAGCCACAATCCACATAATATTAAATATTATTTAAGACATGGTACATTTTGCATCAGGAAACCAAAAGCACTCCACTTGAAAATTAAGGTCAAATTAGTCCAGGGAAGGGACAGAAGGCCCTGGGGAAGAACATTCTCGTCCTCTGGTTTGGTCTTAGTGTGATTGGAATAGTTCAAGTCTTCAGGGTGTGATTTTTTTTAAAATATTTAATATTTGAATATTTAAATATTTTCAAATATTTAAAATATTTATTTATTTGGCTGTATCGGATCTTTGTTCCCCCATGAGGGATATTTCATCGTGGTGCACGGACTCTCTAACTGTATTGTACAGGCTCAGTAGTTGCAGCCTGTGGGGTTAGTTGCTCGGTGGCATGTGGGTGTGGATCTTAGTTCCCGGACTAGAGATCAAACCCATGCCCCCTGCATCGCAAAGTAGATTCTTAACCACTGAACAATCATGGAAGTCCCAGGTGTGAGTTTTTGATCCAGGATTTTCACATAATTCTCCTTTGGGTTGTGGGTACATCCTTGGCCAGTTGGTTCTAAAGCTGTGGATGAGGGTTGGCTGGCAGGGTCAGGTGACATGTTGGAGGGTTTTATCTCAGGGATGACTCCTTAGACTCTAAAATCTGCCAAGCCCACCTACTACAGGGAGGGGTCCTCCCGGGGACAGGAATTCAGAGGGGAGTGGTAGGGAAAGACCCTCTGGAGGTGGTCACTGTACATGCCAACTGCCCTCCCTCCAAGAGAAGCTGGCCAGGCATCCACCAAAGTAACTACAGAAGTGTGAGCTGACACCCATTCAGGGAGCAGGATGTGGGATGTTACCAGCCCTCTCTGGGCCTGTCCCTGGTGTAATAATAGGAAGCTTTGGATTGCATAATCGGGTTGGATCTTATCCCCTGAGTGTCATGCTTCAAATTTGTCTGATGTCTGTCTGGTGAGGCAGAATTTAGACTGAGGGGATGGAGAAGTGGAGGTGGAGTGGGGGAGGGGTAAAACAAGGTGGGAGTGGAGGGGAGCAGGATTTTTCTACTTACATGACAGCTTCCCGGGGACCCCGGCTGCTGGTGATGCAATCGCTCTTCAGCCTCTACAAGGGAACCTTCTTAGGCTTCTTTAACCACGAGGAATCTGCTGTTTCTTATGGTTAAATGGGAAACAGCAGGTGACCAGGATGTGGAGTGTGTCTAGAAATAAAGCCACAGAGAAGAAGCATTGGAGGAGATGCCAGGTTTTTCTCAGCTTGAATGCAGCAGGGGAAGGCAAGCACAGAGGTAGAAGTGGGTCTCATCCACCCCAGGTCCAGTGCTCCTGCCCACTGCCCTGAAGGCGGGGGTGAGGCCAGGAATGTGTGCCTCAAGATTGTTGAGGTTGATTCCACATGGAGGGGACACATCATTGATGACTGAGGAAGGTTGGTGTGACGGGACCCGGATATGGACTCCGACTTACAGGGTTTGGAAAGATTCATTGTATTTAGACGCCAAGTCATGTCTGACTCTTTTGCCACCCCGTGGACTATAACCCACCCAGCTTTTCTGTCCATGGGATTTCCCATGCAAGAATACTTGAGTGGGTTGCCATTTCCTTCTCCAGGGGTTCTTCCCAACCCATGGATCCTACCGGCATTTCTACATTCACAGGTGGATTCTTTACCATCTGAGCCACCAGGGGAGTCCTTGGGAAGATTAGCTGGCATCAAAGAACGGGCCTTGGATTTGGAGTGGGCAGTGTAGGCTTTATTCTGGCTCTGCCATGGCCTGGAGGTGGGAGGGGGCAGGTAGGATGCCTGCTGTCCCCAACATGGGCTCTCGCTTCTGTCTCCAGAATTAGAAGTTGAAACCTTGAGGGTCCCTGATGCTCTGATAGGGTCAGAAGTGAAGGGCTTTGTCTTAGGCTTTCCTAGAAGATGAGAAACTGAGAGAGAAGTGAGAGAGGAAGGGAAGGGGGAAGAGAGACTGAGCTTACCTGGCTGAGTCAGCACCTGGGTGCTGAAGGCATCTGCTGTGAGCCACAGACACAGAGGTGCTGCGGAGACCTTCCCATGGGAAGGGGTGGATGCCAACTTCACCCTGAAAGTCACTGGTTTCTGATTTTTTCTGATTTTGTCTCAGCCCCTCAGTAGCTCTAGCTGCCCTGCCTGCCTGTGTAGGTAGCAGAGAGGATGGGGTAGCAGGGATCCCAGAGGGATGTTTGCCCGGCCAGGGTCATGGTCAAGTCAAGATGGAAAGGGGGAGTGGGTCTTGAGTCTGCTAAGCTGGAGACTGAGCTACCAAATTGTTTTCCAGGAAATGCAAGATGGAAGTTGTGAAAGATGCAGCTGGGTAGGCACTGTTTCCCCCTTAGCTACTCAGACCACAGAAAGGAAGATGGAACACATATGTGCTAGCAGTCGCCCTAGGAAGTGACCCAAGGAGCTGCTGTCTCCAAAATGAAGAGGGAAACCATAGAAAATACTTCCGGTGCTAGGGACTTTCCCCTATAACGTATTTAGTCCCGTCAAGGTAAGCACCATTTACAGATGGGGACACTGAGGAGCAGAGAGCTTAAATAACTTGCCCAAAATGTCTTGGGGAATAAGGGGTGAGGCTGGGAGAAACAGCTATAAGTTTACATATAATCACCAAGAGTTTCATGTCGCTGATGTCTTTTTCCAAGGTAAGTGCTAAGTAGAAGTCTCATGCGCATGCTCAGTTGCTCAGTCGTATCCGACTCTTTGCGACCCCCATGGACTATAGCCCGCCAGGATCCTGTGTCCGTGGGATTTTCCAGGCAAGAGTACTAGAGTGGGTTGCCAGCAGGAGGTGTGGATTCGATCCCTGGGTTGGGAAGGTCCCCTGGAGGGGGAAGTCTCGTCCTGGAGAAAAATTAAAGCTGGCTCCTGGTGACTGGGCTCCTCCCATCATATACGTGCTCCCTTCTGCTGCTCAGACCTAGAGGGTTATGGTTCGAAAACCACTGATTTGTCTAGGTCCCTCGTTTTCAGGAAGGTTTGTTGATGGGAGAGGACGGGGAACAGAGCAAAGATGTGGGCTCCGTGCTCCTGAACCTAGCTCCCTCCTGCAAGGAGCCTGAGCTAAGAATTTGGGAGGTGGGTGAGTGGGTGGGGAGTACCAAAAGGCAGGGTGGCAAGGAGGGAAGAGCTTGCACTCTGATGGAAAACCTAGCAAGTCTCTTGGCCTGAATATTTCTATCCCCATGCTCACTCCTGACTCCCAAATTTTGCTTACCTTTTGTACCTGCTTGGGATAGTCTCCCATCCAACCTCCGTTCTTGCGAGTCTTTCTACTCTCCTAAAACAAGCCCAGTGAGGGTGAAGGAAATGAAACAAAGAGCTAAGATTAGTGAAAGGAAATGAAACAAAGAGCTAAGATTAGCAGACAAAGGTGGTTCTTTGACAAGCCTATGATGAAGCTGAAACTCTCCTGAGGCTGATAAGGAGAACAGGAAAAAACAAAGGCCCCAGTAAGGGCGGTCCCTGCAGAGTCCACAGATCCCAGGAAGAAAATAAGAGCCTTCTACCAATAACTTTAATTTAGATGAAATGGATGGTTTTTTAAAATCTGACTTACCAGATTGCAAGAAAAAAATTTTTTAATTCTCAAACTATTTAAAAAATTGAGTAATGGAAAATTTTCCACACATCCTCCAGTCTCCAAAAGCTTTAACAACTCTTCCTCCAAGCATTCCAAGAACTACTAATTCTAATCTTACACAATTGCTTCCAGAGAATATCAAATGCATGCGCTCTTCTGCTCATTTTATGAGTCTTTGACATAAAAACTTGTCAGGAATTGCATGAGAAAAGATTACAAGCTTGTCCCAGCAGACACATTCCATTCTATTATTCCACCCTCTTCTCTGGCCCAGAAAGCCAACCTATGTGGATAACATCAATGAGATCGCAGGTCTCCTGGCTTCGGGTTGGGTTTGGACACGGGAGCCCTTCAGGGTGTTGGCAAGAGGGAGTTAGGGTGAAGAACTGATTTCTCTGCTGCCTTCCTGTACCTTTCCCTGGATGAAACCCTTGATCAGTGGTTTTCACTTTCTCTCCAGGTGACCCTCTCCATGACTCTCTTCATCCATGTTCGGGGGAACTACATTGTCCTTGCACCTTTCGGTCCAGCGGTGGTCACCGTGCTGTTACTAGCCTCAAAGAACCAAGCAGCCTTATGGTTTCTCCACACCTAGCCAAACACTCAATTACACTTTTATTATTAAACTCTCCTCAAATCATTCCAACATCAGTGTCATTCACTTCTTCCTGATTGACATAGTTTTGGGTACCAGAAGTGGCTCCTAGCAACAGACCTCCCAAATAGGATTCTGGAACTGGGTCGCTCATATATTTTAGGAGTATAATAATGGCATTTGCTGACATCATGATTACTTAAATTATCACCAATAGTAGGATGGCAGATTGTGTTGTATCAAGCCCTCCAGGTGATTCTTAATGGGCACTAAAATTAGAGAACCAGGTGATTATAGCATATCCCATGGCCATCCCTGATCTACAGTGAGTAGACTGTAGAGGGCTCTTAAGGACTGCCCTCCTCTCATGGCCCCATCAAGGCATCTCTTAATCTGTGTAGTCAAAGCTATGCTTTTTCCAGTAGTCATGTAGGGATGTGAGAGTTGGACCGTAAAGAAGACTGCGTGCCAAAGGATTGATGCTTTCAAATTGTGATGCTGGAGAAGATTCTTGAGAGTCCTATGGACTGCAGCAAGAACAACCCAGTCAATACTAAAGGAAATCAACCCTGAATATTGATGGGAAGGACTGATGCTGAAGCTGAAGCTCCAATACTTTGGCTACTTGATGGGAAGAGCTGACTCATTGGAAAAGATCCTGATGCTGGGCAAGACTGAGGGCAGGAGGAGAAGAGGGTGGCAGAGGATGAGATGATTAGATAGCATCACCAACTCAATGGACATGAAATTGAGCAAACTCTGGGAGATAGTGAAGGAGAGGGAAGCCTGGTGTGCTGCAGTCCCTGGGGTTGCAAAGGGTCAGAAAAGACTGAGCAACTGAACAACAGAGGAAGTGTCCGCTGGCCTTCTCATGGAGTACAGTTAGGGATGGCTGGGTAGCTTGCACATAATAGATACTTTTCAACAGCTCCAGTTCCCTGAGCTTTTGGACACCTTCCTAATGTCCCAGGGAGTTCTGGCGTTTCAACTTCATCAACTGCAGGCTTCTTTTGAAGTCTAGATTCCAATCAGCCAATCTAGCTAAATAGTCATCACTCCCAACTACTTGCGCTAATGCACTGAATTATGAATTCTGGACAAGCACGTTCATACCAATGAATTTGACAAACTGAGTCTTATATGTTAATGTCCTCTTACAATTCAGTGCTCCACACGCCCCCCTCCAAACTTTCCTCCAAATTGAGTGAGTGGGGGGACTTTCATACCCTTCCATCAGGGACTCCTGTCTGTCCTTCCCTCTGTTTCAGGACCTATTATCTTATAAGAAAATACGTTTAGGAACCTGGGGTCCGGAGTCAGCCAGACACGGACTTAAATCCTGTGTTCAAACTATTTACTTGTTATGTGGTTTGGAGCAAATTGTTTACCTCTCTGAGCCTTTAAGAGGAACTGGTTGCTGATTATTACGTCATTGTGATGCTCCGAGAATCTAATAAATAACGAAAGTGTGGCAAGTGCTCAATCCAGTGCCAATAATTTCTATTTAAAAATTTTTTTAAATTTTCATTAAAATATAGTTGATTCATAATGTTGTATAGTTTCTGGTACATAGCAAAGTAATTCAGTTATACATATATATAATATGAAAAAGAATATGTAATTATTCTTATATTCTTTCCCATTATGTTATTTCATGATATGGAATATAGTTCCTTATACTATATAGTAGGAGCTTGTGTGTATTTATTTTATTATTTATGTATTTTTTATAATTTATAATTATGTATTTATGTATTATTATTTATGTATTTTTTATACATAGTACTACTAATTTCACTACTACTTTACTACTAATTTTTATCTACTAATTTCACACTCTTTTCTCTCCCCTACCTCTTTTCCCTTTTGTAACAATAAGCTTGTTTTCTGTGTCAGTCTGTTTCTATGCAGTAATTAAGTTAATTTGCACCATATTTTAGATCCCACATATGTGATAGCATATGGCATTTGTCTTTCTCTTTCTGAATCATTGCATTTAGTATGATAATCTCTAGGCACATCCATGTTGCTGCAAATGGCATTGTTTTATTCTTGTTTATGGCTGAGTAATATTCCATTATATATATGTATATATGTGTGTGTGTTTATATATGTGTATATATACATATATATATGTATATTTACCACATCTTTATCCATTCATCTGTCAATGGCCATGTAAGTTGCTTCCATGTCTTGGCTACTGAAAATAGCACTGCTATGAACATTGGGATGCATGTATCTTTTCAAATTGGGGTTTATTCCAGGTACATGACCAGGAGTGGGATTGCTGGATCATATGGCAACTCTATTTTTATTTCTTTAAGGAACCTCCATAGTGTTCACCATAATGGCCATACAATTTACATATCCCCCAACAATGTAAGGAGGGCTCCCTTTTCTCCATACCCTCTTCAGTATTTGTTATTTGTAGACTTTTAATGATGGCCATTTTGACCAGTGTGAGTTGATACCTCATTGTAGCTTTGATTTGCATTTCTCTAATGATTAGTGATGGTGAGCCTCTTTTCATGTGCCAATTTGGTCATCTGGCTGTCCTCTTTGAAGGACACTAGCTGGCATTCTCTGCCCCTCAGGCTGGGTATCTACAGAGAAAGGAGAGACTGCAGAGGAAAGGAACATTGACATTGTGATGGAAGAAGGAGCCCATCCACCACCCCGAACATGATGCAAGTCAGCTTGCCTCCCTTCTTTCTTCACACCACCTTCTCTCCTATTTCTGTCTTTACTTATAATATCCCATCCTCCTACAATTTTCATCTTTCTTCTTTTTTTTAAACGAGCAACACTTTTATTTACTTCTGGCTGTGCTGGGTCTTCGTTGATGCACGAGCTTTCTCTAGTTGTAGTGAGTGGGGGCTGCTCTCAAGTTGTAGTGCGTGTCTCATTGCAGCGGCTTCTCTTGTTGCAGGGCACAGGCTCTAGGCTTGCGGGCTTCCGTTGCTGCAGTTCCCAGGCTCCAGAGCAGTTGGCTCAGTAGCTGTGGGGCTCAGGCTTAGCTGCTTCGAGGCATGTGGGATCTTCCTGGACCAGGGATCGAACCCGTGTCTCTTGAATTAGCAGGTGGATTCTTTACCGCTGAGCCACCAGGGAAGCCCTCAACATTTGTCTTTCCATCTCACCCATATAGGAATTATTTGAGATCTGGCTTATGCTGTATCTGGCTTCACAGATTTCACAGGGGATCGAATCTGGCTCTGAGATGGATGGCTGATGACTTTCCAGGTCAAACCTTCCTACTTCTACCCTAGAAAACAGATTTCTTGTCACGTTCTTGACCAGCATATCGTCAAAATGAATACTTACCAATGATCCAGGGAGCCTAAAAAGACATAGTGGGAAGAGTATCATGTAATTGATCTTCCTAGCCAAACGAGTGAAGCAGGATTGTCATAGGCAAGCTGAGGGGTGCAGTCTCCCTACCCGCTGGGCTGTTGGCTTTAACCTGTTGTTGCTTTACTAAATGAGGTGCTTATAGAGTTTAGTTTTTGCTGCCTTTTTTTGGAGAGAACTCCTAGGATAAATACTTGATGTCATCCCTTCCCACGACTAAATAAAAAGTGCAGGCAGAAAAACATATTTGGCACATTCTCATGCTGTGACCAAAGAAACAGAAGTTTTTCTGTCCACAGGTGGGTGGACCCAAGTTTGGTTCAGTAACAGATTCTCTTCCCAGTTCAATGTAATCCCAATTATTAATACAATCCAAACAAAAATTTTGTGGAGACTAATAATCTAATTCTGAACTTTTAGAGGAGAAGTAAAAAAAGAAAAACAAAAACAAAAATAGTCAAGACAACTTTAAAGAAGAACAAAGTTATTGGGCTTACACTCCCAGATATTAACAGTTTTTAGAAAGCATTAGTCATTATGACATGGTGCCATTATTCCAAGAATGGATGAATGTGCCAAGGGAACAGATTAGAATGCAGAAATAGAACCATACGTATACTGATGTTGAATATATATCAAAGTTTGCACTACGGAGTAGTTAAGAAAAAAATACCCTTTTGAATAACTGATCAATCCATTATTCAGTGTGCTGAATCAATTTGATATTTATAAGGAAGAATAAAATCTTTATCCCTAACTTTCAGCACACTGAAATATGTATATATATATGTATATATATATATATATATATATATATATATATATAAAATCAGTTTCAGGTAGATTGTAGCTCTAAATGTGAATGACAAAAATAATGCTTTTTGAAGATAAGAGAAGATCTTTGTGACATCTGTTTTGAAAAAGTTTGCTTAAACAGAAAACAAAAGCACTTAGCATAAAGGAACATGTTGATAAATGGACTATTTTAAAATCAGGAAGCTGTATCATCAAAAGGTAGAAAGGGAATGAAAAAGAAAATCACAGATAATGAGAAGATGTTTCTGTTCACATGTTTGTCAAAAGATTCTGATTCAGAGCATAGAAAATGCTTCCACAATTTCATAATAAAAAGATAGGCAATCTAAAAAAATAGACAAGATCCACCAATTCTAAACAATCAAAAATGGGTATAGGATATGATGAACTGGACCTTCATAAAAAAAGATATTCAATAAACATTTAGCAAGATGTTCAAGCTTATCTGTCATGAGTAAAACACAAACTTAAACCACAATTATATGAAATTATACACATAATCAGAATGGCTAGATTAAGAAGAATGACAGTACCAAGTGTTGCAATAAGATATGAACTGACTCAAACTCTCATACATTGCAGGTGGGTGGGAGTGAATGTAAATTGGTGAAACAGATTTGGAAAATATTTAGCCATAGCTGGAAAAGTGTTTGATGGTTGAGTATATGCTTAATATATGCATATCCTGTCAACCATGTATGTATTTCTTTCTTTATTCTTTCTCTCTTTCTTATCTATATATCCATATTTATTTCTATCTATCTGTTTATTTGCCATCTACCTGCAAAACCATTAAGTTCACACTGATAACTTCTAATTGCAGTCCAACCCCACAGAGTTTTTCTAGCCTCCAACATTCTATATCTCGCTATAGAAGCTTCTCCAATAGTAAGAGAGTTGGCTTCCATTATCTTCAATACATTTATTTATTTGTTAAATCCTTCTTCAGGTCACCATTCTCTTAAGTACATGGCTAACTCAGTCCTGGTGCTATTGATTCTAACTTGTGGACTGCTCTCTTGAACCCAGTCCTACTGAACATGCTGGCTGAGTTCTCCACAGTCTTGGCTCAGCCCTGGTCTCAAAGAACTTACTGGCATCCCTGATCCTGGTCCCAGTCCCAGCCTTGGTAAACACACCAACTGAATGCCCAGCTAAATCCCTGGGCCTGAGCTAGTGAACTTGCCTGGTGAAATCCAGGCATCACCTGGAGGAAGGAGAACAAATATTGATGGTAAAAAACAATGAGTCAATAAGATAGAGCCTGAGATGAGAATGTCTGTGCAGATAGCTCCTTTGAGAAGTGACCCCAGGGATGAGGACTGAGAGCCCAGTGAGATGGAAAAAGAGAAAGCAACAGAAGCATGCATAATTAAGGGCAGAATAGTGGGCGATGGGGACTGCTTCTCCTGGAAATACCCGATGAGCCTACAGAATGGCCCCCAGAATCAACTGCTGGTAGGAAGAGCGGCAGAAGCTTTTAAACATCTGCTCTGTACTTCGCTGGTGGTACAGAGGATAAGACTCCACCTGCCAATGCAGGGGACACAGGTTCAATCCCTGATCCAGGAAGATCCCACGTGCCACAGGGCAACTAAGCCCATGTGCCTCAACTACTGAGCCCAAAGCTCTAGAGCCCAGGAGTCACAACTACTGACCCCATGTGCCGCAACTACGGAACGCCTCGCACCTGGAGCCTGTGCTCTGCGGCAAAAGAAGTCACTGCAATGAGCAGTCTGTGCGCTGAAATGAAGAGCAGGCCCAGTTCACCACAACCAGAGAGAGCCCACATGCGGCAAAGACCCAGCACAACCAAAAATAAACAAATTAATTAATTTAAAAAAATCTGCCCCACTCTTCGTTGGTGGAAAGTTGGCACCCACAGTGTCCGCTCCCCTGCACTGTGAGCGTCAGACAAATGTGCAGGCTGAGCCAACTCCTGACCTGAGATGGCATCCAAGGAGAAGCCTGTGGACAGAACACAAGAAGTGACGAGGCACAGACCACATGTTGAGAGAATGAAGTGAATCCAAGCCTGCAGCAAGCTGCCTGCTCGAGGCATGGATGAAATCAATGGTGAGCCCAACAGGAGGCTTGTCAGCTTCCTGTGACCTCACCAGTTCTTTGTCCCCAACTGACAGAGGAATGAATTGTGTTCACAGAAATGAACCCATTAGCAGAAGGATGTGGATTTTCAAAACACAACTATTCCAGTTGAGACACATAAAGCATTAGTAACTTAAATAAGGTGACATATCACTTACCACGTTTATGTTTCATGTCATTAACGAAGTTCATTGTGATTTGAAATACAACAACATAATCCTGGAGTGTCTCTGGGTGACACTTGGGGAGGACAAATGGACTGTGTCTTGTGCTGTAGCCTGGTGACAGTTTAGGATGAGTCTCATGCCTTTGGAATTTAGGACTTGTGTCCAGGGAGTTCATGAAACCCTGGGCCCAGATCTTTGCAGCCAGCTTGACCTTGAGGCTGTGAAAGAGCGCAGTTAAGAATCAGATGGAGCCTTTCTGGTTGGAAAACACTCTTTTTTACCCAGCTGACATTTAGATGCCTTATTTTAGACACCTGGGGTTTCAGTGTGCTACCTTGGGCTTTGGTGGAAAGCTTATTTTCAGACAGGTAATATATCTAACTTGGGAGTATTTGCCACTAGGCTGGGCTCCTGGCTGGCTTGGTGGTTTTAATTCTTGGCACTTTCTTCCTGACCCTTCCCTAGCCGATAGCCATGACCAAATTCCCAAGAAACATGGCTCCTAGAGTAGGAAGGAGCTTGTGAAGCCATCTCCCAGACCCTCTTACTTCCTCCATGTGATACAGAACGACTTTCACTTTTATATGGGGCATCTTAGTGCCAGAGAGAGAAACTGACTTGCTGTCAGTGACTCAGAGAGTCAGAACCAGTTCTGGGATCAGAACCCAAGCCTCTTGCCTTGCTGTGTTTCCGTGTGTGTAGTTGAATCAGGGCGTCTCTCCAACCTGTGACAGGCTCCATGGACCTGGGCAAGCCGGACAATAGTTCTCTTCCTTCAGGAGGGGTCTTGGTCTCTGCGCCTCAGTACAGTGGGCCTCATGTCTGAAAAAGGAGCCGACTATGGTGGCTCAGAGGGTAAAAATCCACCTGCAATGCGGGATACCTGGGTTTGATCCCTGGGTTGGGAAGATTCCCTGGAGAAGGGAATGGCTAACCACTCCGGTATCCTTGCCTAGAGAATTCCATGGACACAGGAGCCTGGCAGGCCACAGTCCACGGGGTCGCAAAGGGTTGGACATGACTGAGTGACTTTCCCTCACTCACTCATGCTCAAGAAGTACAAGAGAATCGGGACCTTAAGAGGCTATTAAGGAAAGCAGATTCCATGCCTTCAAAAGGATTTTGCAAATTCTTGGGACTGGGGTTGAGGGTATAGTGATGGAGATGAATTCATTCTGTATCTCAAGGGTAACAGCCCTGTGGATAGTCGATTTGCAAGATCATAAAAGAAGGGTCTATGTCTTGGTCAATAACTCTCTTCTTCTATAGCACTTAACATATCACTCTGTCTGACCCATTCTTCCTCACCTCATCCCACTCCCACGGTGCACCATTTATGTTCCTACCATTTCTCTGCTCCATGGCGGCAGTCTGCTCTCAGACCTTCCCTCTCACGCTCCATCTTGTATTCAAACACGAAGTTATTCTTCCTGATGCTCACCTCTGCATGTGAGATTTTCCTTCTCTCCTATTTCAGCACTCTCAGTGCATCTCTGTTATCTGCTGAAGTTCCAATCTGAAATTCAAGAGCCACTACAATCTGGCTCTGAACTGTATTCCTAAAACCTCAACTCTGTTTTCCTATAGCCCAGCCAGGTGGGATTCCTCCCCCTGGCCCACTCCCCTCATCTCTCTCCTCTATCAGCTCTGAAGAATCCTTTCCTTTTCCATCACATTCGAATCTCTCATGACCTGTCTGATTGAAGACTCATCTCCAAGGAATAGTCTTAAGTGGATCTCTGGGCTATAGGCATCTAGTTTCCTCTTGGATTCAATTTCATTCCTGGGATGTTATTCTAGGTTTGAGAATGAATGAAACAGAGAAAACCTCAGGTTATGGGAAACTGGTTAAAGACTGTTGCAAGAGATCAAGAGAGAGACCAGGCAAAGGTCAATGCGGAGAGAAAAGAAATGGGAATCTAGATGCTATTACGGGTGAGTGACTTAGGGATTGGAGCCAGAAGAGTGGAAAAGCTTGGTCATTATAGTTTCTCCCTAATCCTAAATTGAGTCCAGAAGATGTCTTAGAGGATGACTTTTACACTCCAAATTTTCATTCATCGCTACCATTTTCTCCCTCCCCACGAAATGTTATCCCATGAAAAATAAGACCAAGTAGCTTGAAATTATATATATATATATATATTTCTTTGAAAATTCCATAGCCATGTAATAACATTACTTTCCATCACAATACTACATAGCACACATCCACTTACAGGAGCACTGATTTCCTAAGATTCCAGAGGTGTTTCACTCTGATGATCAGTGGAAGGGCCTCACCATCCTACAGGCAGTAGGATGGGGAACAACACCATCTTGCCATGAACTTAATCAAGCTCACAGGAAACTCATCACCAGATGTTGTGTGTTACATTCATTAGGATTTATGGCAGATAAAGTTAAAACAACAATAACTTAAACATAATTAAATATTATTTAAGAAACTATGTGTTTAAATTATTTTTTAAAAAAATAACCTCTTTTTGGCCATTATAATAAAATAATACACTTGGGGAAGGTTGGGAAGAAATAAATAAGATTTTCCAAGATTCTGTCTCTCAGTCCAGGTATGAAGGTTCAAGGCTTCTGTGTTCGGGACTTTTGGTCCAGGAGCTTTATGGCATTCTGGACCCACTTCTGCTTGGGGTCAGCACAGACTTCCCTGTCCGCTTTGGTCTTGAAGCTGTGGGGAAAAGAGGACAGAGTTAAATGGAGTGTCTTGAGGATTTTTCCCAGGAGTCTGATCCATTGGCCCCTAAAGCTGATTAGCCCTTGCTCCCTGGTTGAGGAGCCTGAATGGGGACAAGAAGAAGGGGAAATGGGAGGAAGAAACCTCTTTTCCAGAAAAGAAGTTCTGCTGTTACTGCCCCAGGGGAAACCCTCCAGACCCTTGGCTAAAGGAACTTGGATGATCTGACCAAGCTCCTAGAAAAGGAGCCCGGAGTGTACATATTTTCCTTCTTGTGGGCTCAGTTTGTCTACGGAGTGAAGGGTCCTTTGGCTTAGGTGTTTCATTTATCTGACTCATCTGGACACACAGAACTCATAGAACTTTTGGCTGTGGGTGCCAGGGCATGGTCCACTTACATCACAGCTTCCTGGGGACACTGGCTGTTGGTGATTCTCGTGTAGCTGTCCAGCTTCTTGAAGGGGATCTTCCCATTGGTCACACTAAAGCAGCAGGTGATTGGGATAGAAACTGAATCTGAAAAATATTTTGCAAAGAACCAGAGAGTTATGATGTGTTGTAAGCACACATGTGTCAGAGAAAATGAAGGAGACAGGAGATAAAGCTAGTGCTGGAATTCTAGCTAGGACCCACCACTCCCACGTTCAGAGCCTTAGTCCAGATCCCACAGGTAAAATGCTACCTGTGAGTCAGTTTCTTCTACTGAACTGTGGGGTCTCTCATTGCTGACTGCAAATGGGGAACTCTTAAGTAACAAGATTAATCCTTGTAGTGTGATTCAGAGAGTCTACTGATACAAAACCTCTGAACCTGGGAAGATTCTAAAAACTTGCTTCCCAGCTCTATCCCCATGGGCTTAGAGCCAACCTGTGTCACAGGCTGAGACAGATGCCTATGGGTCTTTATTCTTTACAGTCACCATTCTGGAAGTTACGCTGGACCATGATCCGACATTGGAAGCCTCCAGCAAGAATTTCCTCCTCTCTACTATTGCCTGAAATGTCTTTTCCATCCACAATGAGAAATGGTCCTTCCTTCTGTGCCCCATCCCCAAATAAGATGAGGATAGTTGAGATTGCATTTAGTGTCCCGAAGGTGGTACTGGGCAAGATAACGGAGCCTGGCCCCAGGGGCCTCAGCTTCTAGTTTTGGTCCTGCCTCTGACCAGCTGTGAGGTGCCAGCTCTTCTTAATTCGTCTCTTGCTTTCACCTTCTCCATCTTTGCAACGCAGGCGACGTAGCAAGCATGGGGTGACTTATGCCCGGGGTTAGTAGCTGGGGTAGTGAAAATGTTAAGGCCGAAGAAGAGAGGAGCCTTACCTGGCTGAGCGAGCACCTGGGTGCTGAAGGCGGCTGCCACGAGCAGCAGACACAGAATCCCAGCAGAGACCTTCATGTTGGAGGGTGAGCACGGGCGCTTCAGCCTGAGAGTTGGTAGTTGCTGAGCTGGTCTCAGTCTCTGGAAATCTGGCTCCTCTGGCTGATCTGCCTGCCTTTTATAGGGAGCAGAGTGCATGGGTAGCGTCATGTTTAAGGAAGGACCGAAGAAGCCCCTGAATGTGCTGAGTAAACACCAGATCCTGGTGGTGATTTCCGAACATCGAGAAAAGGAAGTTGTGCAGTTTCCATCATCTGTTGGGGCTGTGGAGCAGAGGTGGAATAATATGTGGCCATGCCAGCAAAATGTACAAAGTGACATCATTAGACTTTTAAGAGCTCTGATTTCTTTGAAACGGATCATGATCTGTTGGAAAGGAAGAGTGGAAGCTGAGTTCCTAGTGGGGTGGGAAGAATCAACAGCCTGGGGCCTCCTCAGGGTCCAGGAGGTCGGGGAAGGGGCTCTAAGTCTTTGCCTGGGCTATTTGTCCATCTCTGGTCTCTGCCATTCTAAGCCAGTTGCACTCCTTTAGAATCTCACATAGGTAGCTTGAGAGAATCTTGGCAGAATGGTAAATCCAGGCATCTTCAAGTCTTCAGGCTCTGGAATGTTCTGTCGTGGAGCCTAAGAACTGGACAACACATACTGATCTTATAGGATTGCTGTTGATTTAGTTGCTACGTCCTGTCCGATTCTTTGTGACTCCATGGACTGTAGCCCATCAGGCTCCTCCGTCTATGGAATTTCCCAGGCAAGAATACTGGTGTGGGCTGACATTTCCTTCTCCAGGGGATCTTCCAGACCCAGAAATTGAACCTGCATCTCCTGCATTGGCAGGTAAATTCTTTACCACTGAGCCACGAGGGAAGCCTACAATCTTGCCGAGTGGTAATTTCCAGATATTTTATCAGACACCAAAGTTTCTTTCCAAGTGAAATGATACAAAGAAATCCAATATTTCATGCAGATTCAGATAGAACAGGTCTGTTTGAAAAATGCCATTTACTTTTGGTGTCCAGTGTTTTGCCCACTTAAAAAGTTAGGTTGTTTGTTTCCTTACAACTGACTTTGAAAAGTTCTTTTTATGTTTTGCATTCAAATCCTTTACCAGCTATGTGCATTGCAAATATTTTCTCCACAGACTGTAGCTTATTTTCTTAACAATATTTTTCACAGAGCAAAAGTTTTAAATTTTAATAAAGTTCAATTTATCAATTTTTTCTTTCATAGATGTTGCTTTTGGTATTCTAGCTAAAATCTCTTCATCAAATCCAAGTTTGCATATTGCCTTTTCAATGAACATTTTGACTTTTCACAAATCATTCAATATTCCCCAATAATCTTGAATGTTAAATATTCCATAAGGGTCCACATATAAAGTCACCATAATTAAGTGAAGCCTTTCTCTACAGTTGGAAATTACACAATTTCCACTTTTTCACAATCATAAACAACAATTATGAGAAAACTGATGTAACATAATCATTATTGTCTCCCATTCTATAGCTAAAGGATTAATAAATGAAGTTATATGGCTATTATTAAGGCTCTTAATCAAATTGCAGCATTATTACAGTGCTGGAAGATTTCCATCTTCATTAAAATGTGAGCTTATTGTTCTTGAAAATATTTGACAATTGCTAAGAAAAAGATATTTATCTTGTTAAAGGGTAAAACTAAGCAATGGAATAGCAGTTTCCTTTGTGGTGCTGACATCATGCAGAAGTCTTTTTAGAGGAAGACATGTACTTTATCTTACTCAGAGGGGTGCTTAAGCAGATGTCTACTAAAAATTCATGAAATTGTACACTTAAAATGTCTGCACTTTATTGTATATAAATTAAGCTCCCACATAAAGTAAATAAAAAGCACAGCACTATTTTGCTTACATTCCAATGTATTTGCTGTTTTTAGCGAGTGCGTTAATTATTTTTTTCTTGTGATTAAGTCATTCATGTTTCTATAACATATGGCCTTTTATTGTTCTTACTGATTCCCAAGAGACTTTAGAACATTTATCTCATGCATTTTCCTTTTATTATACTGTGCAGACTTATAAGAGTAGAGAATTTGCAGAACATGGGATAAATCACTGTCATCAGAATTTCTTATGACCAGAAGGGAACTTGAGTTCTTCCAGACAGTCCTCTTGCCAGATGTACCTTGTACATCTGTGACCTCTGTGGGAGTGTGTTGTCTAAGAGGTCATTTGCACACATTTTTTTGTTCAGAAATAAAGTCACTGTCTCACACAAAACTTTCAAGGCCCTGTTAATTTCTCCTCTGAGCTGCCTTCATCTGGAAAGTTCATCCATAAGCAGATAACACAATTAGTAGCAAAAATGATACTGTTGAGAATCAACAAGCGTTAGTCAAATGAAGGGAACTAACTGTCAAGTAACTCAATTCTAATCCTGATGGAGCCAATAATGAGCCAATGACCTGCCCAGTATGACCATGGATAAATCTTGATTTCTAAATTCATTGTCCTTATCTATAAAATAGAAGGGTTTGACAAGTTCAGGGATGACAAATAGTTTTCAATAATTTGTTAACTTAATGGACTGATGGCAGATAAACAGAAAGGCTTGTTGGAAAAAAAAAAAAACAAAAACAAAGCAAAAGAACCAAACAAAAGCTCCAGTGAAGCCTTACCTTGGGTTATTGAGTGCAGTGCTGTGATTGATTAGTGATGTCTGCCAAGGATGCAGCAATAGAAAGTGGTACTATCTGTGTAACACAGATGTTGTTCCTGGATTAAATCATATTTCAGCTCTTCTGTAACTTAATTCATCTATGTTTGGGAAGCATCCACTCAGAGACTAAGAAGCCAGCATGCCAAGAGAACTGGCAGAGAAATGTACTTAGCTGTCAGCCCTAGAAGATGAATAGCGTGGTGGTTAAAAGTCTGGATCTGGATACAAGGAATACTAGTTAATATCTGTGTCAGATATTCTTTACTCACCTATTCTTATGTGGAAATGGGGTTTATTGTGAATATTAAGTGATCTGATATCCAAAACTTGCTTTGCAGAGTGAGTAACATATGTGTGCATGTATTCTCAGCTGCTCAGCTATGTTCGACTCTGCGACGCCATGGACTGTAGCCTGTCGGGTTCCTCTGTCCATGGAATTTTCCCAGCAAGAATACTGGAGTGGGTTGCCATTTCCTCTTCCAGGGGATGTCCTCAACTCAGGGATTGAACTCATGTCTCCTGCACTACAAGGTGGATTTTTTACTGCTGAGCCACTGGGGAAACCCTCAGTAACATATGATGAGTGATCAATAAGCTAGCTGTTATTAATAGTCAATTAAGAAAGGTATTGTGTCTAGAACATGCTAGAAAGGGACCCACAGTGTGGCCCCTCTTGTATTAATTGTCCTTAAAATTGCTTCCAACTAAGATATGTGGTAGAAATAGACCGCTAGGAATGTCTGGATTGTAGATGAGGGGAAAAAAAGAGACCCCCAGAGGAAGAGAAGTGTGGTCCTGAGATCCTGCCATGAATCAGATGCATGGAATGTTCTGGGGTCCACAGTGGGGATGAAGCTCAGACCCAAGGGCTGACAGACCAAGAGGCACCAAGTCATAATTCTTGAAGGAGCTCAGAGACCTCAAGTGGTGAGTCACTTTGATTATGCAATTTCCCTCTATTGTTTTGTCCTCAAGTTGAATTCAAGAAATTCCAACATAAAAAGTTAAAACGAAACTTTAGGCCATGCAAGTTCAGCAGCTGTTCTTTCCAGTAGAGTGGTTATGCTGTTGTTTAAGGAAGTGGTCACTCTGCCTTCTCTCTTTTCTCCTCAGCATCCTCCCAATATGCATCTTCCTTAAGCAGTTTTGACAGCTCACTCAGGGCTCAGTGGCTGTGAAGGGGCACCGGAGATCAGAAACAACCTCTGTTAATAGAGGGCCAGAAGTGGGTACCCTGCTGTGGAAGTAGATCTGGGTTCTTATGTACTTTGTTTTGTTTTTGTGCTAATTGTTTTGCTTCGTTTTGTTGGTTTTTCACTGCTTCCTTCTTTTTTGAAGAATTTTTATTAGCGTGTAGCTGATTCACAATGTTGTAGTAGTTTCTGCTATCCAGCAAAGTGAATAAGTTATACACATGCATATATCCACTCTTTTTTAGATTCTTCTCCCATATAGGTAGTTATCAAGTATTGAAACGAGTTCTCTGTGCTATACAGTAGGTCTTTATTAGTTATCTGTCGTAGTTTGTATATGTCGATCTTAAGCTTCCAGTTTATCCCTCCCCCATTGCCGCCTCCCCTGGTAACTGTAAGTTTGCTTTCTACAGCTGTGACTCTATTTCTGTTTTGCAAATGAGTTCATTTGTACTATTTTTTTAGATTCCACATGTTAGCAATATCATATTATATTTGTCTTTCTCTGTTTGACTTACTTCACTCAGTATAACAATCTCTAGGTCTATCCATATTGCTACAAATGATATTATTTCATTCTTTTTTATGGCTGAGTAATATTCCATCATATATATGTGTGTTCAACTCTTCTGTGATCCCATGGACTGTAGCCTGCCAGGCTCCCCTATCCAAGGGATTCTCTAGGCAAGAATACTGGAGTGGGTTGCCCTTCCCTTCTCCAGAGGATCTTCCCAACCCAGGGATCAAACCTGGGTCTTCTGCATTGTAGGCAGATTCTTTCCCGTCTGAGCCACCAGGGAAGCCCTGTACCTGTGGACCACATCCTTTTTATCCATTCCTCTGTTGATGGACATTTAGGTTGCTTCCGTGTCCCGGCTATTGTAAATAGTTCTTCAATGAACATTAAGGTGCATGTATCATTTCAAACTGTGATTTTCTCTGAATATATGCCCAGAAGTTGGATCACAGGATTGTATTGTTTGTAATATGTGGAAATGTGGCTCTTAAGGAATGTGATTAGATGGGAGAGGATCTCGGGAATCAAGGTTTCTGCTTTCATTTTTCAGCGCTGTCCCAAGTGTCCTCGGTGCTCACAAAATTGTAGAATGAGTTAGAAAAAAGTGCATTTAATTTATTCAATCCTTTTTCCTTGAGAGAATGAATTATAGAGGTGAAATGATTTGTCATAAAGTTGTACCACTACCCTGTGACAAGCCAGGGCTGGTAAATGGGCATGGCAGCATGAAAGTCATTATTCAATTTCAAGTTAGAAGACAAGAACCAGGCAGGAAAATACGGAGAGGTGCCCAGGAACCCCAAAGACCATCCTGTGCACCGGTCCCCAGATCTGCCTATCATACCAGAATGCCCTGGGCAGTGACTTATAATACGGAAAGGCTGCCTTAACCCACTCTAACATACACTCAGAATCTTTGGAGATAATGCCTCGAATTCTCTTTGAAGGGTTCCAGGTGGCTTTTAACCATGACCAGTTTGGGAGCCATTAACCTGGTTTAGATGCTTCACTTACAGACATATACACTGAGACACAGAATGGTAAACTGATTTACTCAGTCACTCTGACAATGTAGCAAAAACCCAAAACCGGAACTCAGAGATGCCATCGCTGTGCCCAGTTACACACTGGGCCTGCTTCTTTGGTCCCTGGTACAGGCACGGTCTTCATTCTAACAGACCCCAATGTCCTGCGTCTGTACGTTCACGTCACAAAGGTAAGCATGTGTGGGCCCAGTTGGAATGTAAATGATCTCAAAGAGGATTACCTTATAGGGCTTAACAAGAAGAGCAGGAATAGATTCTATTTCAACTTGGGAATATGTAGTTTAACCCCCCAAGCCCTTATATCACCATTCCCCACTCAATGTTTAATAAGTCGAAAAAACAGAGGACCTTTTGAAGCTATCTACAATGTCTATTTTTGTCCTTTGTAATAACTCAAAGGAATCAATTGGAATTTTGATGGCAACAAGCTGTTTAGTTTCTCCGGGGGCTTTGGGGCTACCACTGGGATGTGGATAGAAGCTACCCTGACCTTACGCTCCTGGCTAGTTAGGTAGTATGGATTCCAGGTAATGCCTTATCCTGGTCTGTCCCCACTGGTGGCCAAGGCAATGTGGTCTGTGGTCTGAAGACACAACTTTAAGAATGAGAGGTGAAATGGACTTTGTTGGATTCCTGTATTTTTGAAGTGTACACATTATTTCAGCTTTATTGATGGAACAGCTGAGGAACAGGGCAAAGCAGATATGTGTCTTATGTGTACAAAATAAAGCGGCCAGGTTTCCGGCTATCTAGGTCAGCCTCTTCCCAGGGCCCTGATTTCAAGGGCAATACATGGAACGGTGAGATACAGCATGGCACAGAAATTGTGGGCCCAGTTGGAATGTAAATGATTTCAAAGAGGATTACTTGATAGGTGGCCTCTCATCCTGCTTTGAATAGTTTCCTCACTAATAACTGAGCGGAGGGTGCTGATTCTGCTGTAGTCTTTCTTCACTTGGCCTGTTGGGATCTTTATCAATCAGAAACATCTCTGGTCACTGGGGCAAGTCAAAGGGACATGGAGATTCTTAAACTAGCTCTTAAAGGCTTCTCCCTGGAGTGACACAAAAGGGGTCATACCCCTTGCCTATCTTCAAGATGGCAAGGAAGAATAATCCTACAATTGGTAGAAGCTCAAACACTAGAAATATGAGTGGTTCTCTCTAGTCCACCACACGTTCCCTGTTACCCACATCAGTTTAGTAACGATTAGCTGTTGTAAAGAAATGACTATGCGATGTGACATTCCTAGGTTTAACCATTTTTAATAATTCTCATTAAAAACAGTCCATCCTTTATTTGTTTATTTTGGCTGAGCCATGTTTCATGAAGGATCTTAGTTTCCCAAACCAGGGAATGAACCTGTGTCCCCTGCGGTGGAAGCTCAGAGACTTAAC
The DNA here is from genome assembly GCF_910594005.1 of Cervus elaphus. Lineage (NCBI taxonomy): Eukaryota > Metazoa > Chordata > Mammalia > Artiodactyla > Cervidae > Cervus > Cervus elaphus. The sequence goes on from NC_057819.1 coordinate 88,646,935, forward strand.
CACTGGATGGCCAGGGAAGTCCCAAAACAGTCCACTCTTTACTTTTTTTTTTTAATTTTAACTTGAGGCAAAGTGGTGAGTCTAAGTGGTTTCACATTTAGCACTCTAAATCAAATACGTTGTACATTTTTTGCTCCCTTGTTCCCCAACTGACTTTTATCTAAATGTCATGGAACTACACTAATGATTGCCATATCAAGTTATTCACTTCAACTCAGTGACGTGGGAAATTATCATAAAGCCCTTAATGAACGCAAGTGTTAACTGGTCCTTCGAGGGATATTTGGATTTTATTATTTATGAAGATCACAATTAGGCTTATGAAGGCTAAGAGCCTCTGGGTGAATAGCTGGTAATTCCTGTGAAGGAGTCATTGTGCTTTAACATGTTCTGTGTCACGTACCGGACAGCCACTCTTTTGTATTTCTCTGTGGTTTTCTTTCTTTTTGTTTTTGGTTTGTTTGTTTTAGCTTTTAGTTCCGCGACCAGGGAACAAACCTATGCCTTATGCATTGGCAGCGGGAGAATTAACCACTGGACCAACAGGGAAGTCCCTCTATTTGTGTTTTTAAAAAATTGACCTGGATGGGAGGGGAGTTTGGAGGAGAATGGATACATGTCTATGTATGGCTGAGTCCCCTTGATGTCACCTGAGACTATCATATTGTTAACTGGCTATCCTCCAATACAAAAGAAAAAGTGTTTAAAAAATTGAGAACTGTCTACCTGATTCAATCATATGTATTATGCTCCATAACATTCTGGAGCTCACATTTTTTTTTTCTATGTCAAAAATAACTGTTTTTTCCTACATTTTTAAAGATAGGAATGTATAACATTCAGTCAGTTGTAGAAACTTTAGGGTGGTATCATAAACATTAAAGTACTCTATCACAGGAACGGAATGAAAAATGTAGAACACCTCTCAAGGTATCCAGACATCAGCCAGCCCGGCACTTAGCAACGCACCGCCGCGGAGTCGGAGCCTTCTGCGCAGGCGCCTGCCCACTAGCCTGCATCAGCAACCCGGGCTGCGTGCCCACACTAGGGACCTCCGGTAAGAAATTGTCATTGCAGTTTACAGCTCCCGAGTGTTCAGTTTTAGCTTTCTGGTCTTTAATTGATTGCTTTTCCCATTTCAATCTCCAAGGTCCCTCAATCACACAGGCTCAGAGGGAAGGAGTCTTGTTTGTTTACGGGGGCAGCTGCCATCCAGAATTAGGGTACTTCTTCCTGAATCTGCCCTCGGACTTCAGATCTGTTTCCTTGGTGGAAGGCGCTGCCCTTCTTTCCCTTGTCTGATACACTGAGAGGATTTGTAACACTTTCAAATGTTCCTGAGGCTTCTGATATGTTTCCCAGGCCCAGACTCTGGCATTTTCCCAACTCAGAGTAACACACCTGCAGGACTTTTAATGATTTTCAGGTGGTTGCTTGCTCTTTGCCGAAAACAAAAACTATACGGAATTGCCAAAAGGAAAGGACAAAATACATCTGCATTTAGGGGGGTGACCCACTCATCCTGGTTTGGCCTGTGATTTCCTGTTTTTAGCACTAAATGACTAGTGTCCCAGGAAACCCCCCCAGTCCTGGGCAAGTGATGAAGACTGATCACCCTACCTGCATCTTAAATGCTAAGATTGACTCTGGCTGAAACCTGTTTATTTTACCCCTTTCTTCTCTCTTGATTTCTCTGTATGTGTGTATGTGTGTATATATAGCAGTATTATGCATACATATGAAAGTATATATGTGTTTTGGTATATCTATACACATGTATGTGTATAGATAGACATATATATCCATATATCCATGTACATACATGTATATCTAGACATAATGCACATGTGATAATATTTATAGCTTTCTTTCCTTAACACTGGTCATGTACTCTTCTGAGTCATTAGGTATTCTTCAGTTGCTTGAATTTTAAAGGCTTCATAGTAATCCATTTTGCATACCACACACATACCATAATTAAAGTCTTTCACTGTAATTGGGTATATATATGATTTATATCTTCACCTTTAAAGTTAATATTATGAGGAAAAAATCAGTTTAAAATCCTGACCCACCCATGGCTGATTCATATCAATGTATGACAAAACCCACTGGAAAAAAAAAATAATAATAATAATAAAATAGTAAATTCAGCTAAAAAAAAAAATAAAATAAAATAAAATCCTGACCCACATCTTTATTTCTTTTTGTAGCTATGGAATTAACATATCACAATGCATGAAATGTTGACGCTTTTAACATGTGTTACCCTATCACTTTCTAGAAAGTTTTACCCTGGACAACATTTACAATTTGTGGTAAAGAGAATCAGGGACTCCCCAAATGTCCAGTCCCAGTCGCTGGAACGGGTGAGAATGCTGTCTTACATGGCAAAGGGATCTTTGCACATATGGTTCCAGGTTCAGAACTTGAGATGTGGGAGCAGCGGGTTATCCAGGTGGGCCCGACCTAATCACACAGCCCCTGAAAGTGGAAACCCTGTCCTACGGCATCAGAGAGATAAGACAGAGGAGAAGAGATCCCAGCTGTGTGTGAGAGAGACTCGACATGCTGTTGCGGGCTTTGAAGACGGAGGAACGGGGCTCAGAGCCAAGGGTTCTAGTGGCCTCTAGAATCTGGGAACAGCCTTCTGCTGACAGTCATCAAAAAATAAAGATCTCAGTCCAATAAACCAAAAGAACTGAATTCTGCCAACACCCGGAATGATCAAGAAAATTGACCCTTCTCTATAGCTTCTAGATAAAAACACAGTTCTGCCAACACCTTGATTTTAGTCTGATGAGACCTGGATCTCACCTTCAGCAATGTAAGATAATAAATTTGTGTTGTATACATCACTGATTTTAGTGGTACTTTATTATGATAGTAGTAGAAAGCAAATGAATTATTCTTTTAAAATGTGTGATGCTTTATTAATAAAAATATGATTTTATATATGGGCCAAACTAACCTATATAGTGATAGAATTCAGACTAGAGTCTCCCTTTTGGGAATATTTTTTTAAAATTATTTTCGGTTTTTTTTTAAGTTGCTATTTTTTTAAATTAATATTTTCTTTTCTTTTTCTTTTTTTATTTTTGTTGTGCCATGCAGCATGCAGCATCTTAGTTCCCCAACCAGGGATTGAACCCATGCCCCCCTTCATTGGAAGCATGGAGTCTTAACCAGTGGACCACCAGGGAAGTCCCCTTTTGGAGATATTAACTGGCAGGGACCTCAGGGAGACTTCTGGGGTTTGGAAAAGTTCTACAAATGTTGATTCGAGATGCGGTTACATGGAGTGTAGGTGCAAACGTGCCAAGTCACTTCAGTTGTATCCCACTCTTTGCAACCCCATGAACTGTAGCCCACCAGGCTCCTCTGTCCATGGGATTCTCCAGGCAAGAATACTGGATTGGATTGCCATGCCCTCCTCCAAGGGATCTTCCCAAACCAGGGACCCAACCTGTATCTCCTGAATTGGCAGGCGGGTTCTTTACCACTAGCACCACCTGGGAAGCCCCACAATGAGTGAAAGTTGCTCAGTTGTGTCTGACTCTTTGCAACCTCATGGACTATACAGCCCATGGAATTCTCCAGGCCAGAATACTAGAGTGCGTAGCGTTTCCCTTCTCCAGGGGATCTTCCCAACCCAGGGATCAAACCCAGGTCTCTCGCATTGTAGGTAGATTGTTTACCAGCTGAACCACAATGGAAGCCTGAGAATACTGGAGTGGGTAGCCTATCCTTTCTCCAGCAGATCTTCCCGACCCAGGAATTGAACCGAGGTTTCCAGCATTGCAGGAAGATTCTTTACCAACTGAGCTATCAGAGAAGCCCCACATCGAGTGTAGACATGTATAAAACAGACTTATCTTCACTGAATTTTACTTTTGGAGGGTATTACCTCAATTAAAAAGCAAGTAAAAAGAAACCACTCCATTGTTTAAACTTTTATGTGTAGGTTGGTTCTTTGTGTATATGTTCATTGGTTTGAGTTTTTTATCTTGTAAATTGATAGTCTCCTTAGCTTGCAAATTCACTTATTTTTCCCTTATTTATAAGAGAAACTCTATCTCTTATACATTTCATATTTTGAAAACACAGTATCACTTCTTAATACAAAAGTTACAGAACATGAAACATAGTCTAGACCTCAGGATTTCCCCTTAGAGGAAGGAACTTAAGCCTTTCCAGAATGGCAGCTTTTTTAAACTCTGGGACTGTCCCCGCCAATTGCATCATGTCGGATATACATAGTAGAGCATGGTTTGAGGATCCAGTTTATATTTAGTTGCAGTCCACATGCAAGGCCACTAAGTAAGCCAGGAAATTTTTATTCTCCAGTGAGATGGCATGATGCAGAGGTGCATCTGGAAGCAAGAGCTAGAAATAGGATTAAAACTCTTTTATCAGGACAAGTGGGTTCTTCAAAATGCAAGGGATTAAGGGCAAGCAGGCATAATCCTAGCTTGCCTGCTAAGTAGCTTTTTGACCTAACCTGATGCCATTAGGCCCACCTGCCTCATCTATGAAACATGGGGATTCTCACGGTCAGGGATGGTGAGTTGGTTTCTGTGCAGATGTCAGCCCAAGAGGATGATAGTAAGGATAACAAGGTCTTGTGCTGGCCTCTGAGAAATAGTAATGAGGCCCTTTACTGATGTCCTCCAAGGACACAGTGTTAGGGAGGACTCCAGTTGTGTGATATGTCGGACATTTCTGAACCAGGAGATACCTATGTTCCATCAATTTTTTTCTCCCAAGATCATCTTGAAATGAGTCCAGTCTGAGATTGGACATTTTGGACATTAGGAATCAGCTGGGAAGTGTTCTTTCCTGTGTAGCTCCATCTCAGAGACAGGAGAGTGGTTAAGATCATGAACTCTGGAGTCAGACTGCTAGGATCTGGTTACCCAGATGCTTATTTCAGATCTCTGCACCTCAGTTTCCCCACCAGTAAAATGAGTGCCTAAAAAGAGTTGACACAGGAGAGCACTGAAGAGTGTGTCATAAGCATATAGTAAGTATTTCCTGGGGCTTCCCAGGCAGCTCAGTGATAAAGAAGCCACCTGTCAATGTAGGAGATGCGGGTTCAATCCCTGGGTTGGGAAGATCCCCTGGAGAAGGAAATGGCAGCCCACTCCAGTATTCTTGTCTAGGAAACCCCATGGAAAGAGGAGCCTGGCAGATTATAGTCCACCGGCTCGCAAAGGAGTTGGATGGGACTTAGCAACTAAACAACACCACCACAGTATTTACTAAGTCAGCAGTTATGAATATTCATCATGAGGGGGATGCAGTGACTGGAGGATGCTAGGGAGGTACCAAGGATGTGCACCATTCAGAGTGTTCCTGTAACTGTCTTCATGTTTCTTGGAAAAGAGGTAGTAGAGATGGACCTTCCGGAAGACCTGTGCTATAGATGAGGAAATAGACAGGGTCTCCTGGGAACAGTGGAGAATGGGCTCCTCAGACCCTCACTTGAACCAGAGGTGCAGAAGGTTCTGGACCCCCAGAAGGAACAGGAGACAGATCCCAGGGAAGACAGACACCGAGAGGCACCTCACTCAGGTTCCGTGGGAAGTTCAAAGACTGCCATCAGCAAATTCCATTGATTGCACAATTTCCCTCCTTTGGTTTTGGTTTCCATCTGGATTTGGGAAACCTTCGTGTGAAAGCTAAAACGAAACTCGAGACTGCTCAAGTTCTGCAGCTGTTTTGGCCAGCTGCCAGACTGCCCTCCCTAGGACAGGATCCTTATGTTGTTGTTTTTTCTCTCTCTTTCTCTCCTTTCCCGGGGGGCTTCCTAGTTAGCTGTTAACTAAAGCACAGACAACAACAGCAGTGCTTGTCATTTAGGAGCAGGTGGATGGCAAGGCTGTGGTCTAGACAATAAGCTGGTAGTGGGCGGGGTTAAGTTAATATTGGGAAAGAAATGAGGCTGCTGCAGTGGAAGCTGGTGTCCACCTTCTTAAATGACTCCCAAGACACACATCAAGGTCGGGTGGATGAATAGCCTGGGAATCTCAAGCCTGAGCTACATTTTACAGCGTTGCCCCAGGTTTATTCAGAGATCACAGAATCACAGAAATGATGGAGAGAGGTATTAGAAGAAAGACACAACGTGCTTTTCAGCAGGTGACGCAGCTGGTTTGTGATGAGCCAGGACTGGAGGTGAGCAGTGGCCATGTGTGAGTATCAGGTTCTTGCCAAGACTACCGTGCAAGTTCAAATTCAAGACAGAAGCGGGCAGAATCCAAGCATTAACAGCACAAAGGAACCTCAGCAAGCATCCTGACTGGGCCTCAGGTCCCTAAGGAAACTGATCAAAATCTCAGAATGGATACGCAGCCATAAGCCAATGGGCTGACTCAGCATCTTGGGATAAGTTCCGGAAACCCGTGTTTTTAGAAGGAATCCTGCTGATTTCCATTCACAGCCAGTTTGGAAGCCATGGATCTAGGGCAGAAGCACATTCATGGGTGGGTACACTGGGTCATGGAAGGAAAATGATTTGTCAGTAACTCAGTTGACAATTTAGTGCAGAGGCACAGCCTAAGGAAGAGAGGGGGTGATGCCCAATTATGTGTCCATGCATCACGTTTGGTCCCCGGTCCCTGATGGGAACTCTTCTCTATCAGAGGCCCCAGAGTCTCCAGGGCTTAGAGTTTATAAGTTCATGGACAGGAGTGGGAGGACAAATGGGCTGAGGACTGTTTAAAAATGAAGAGCTATAGCTTTATGAACGGAGTGCTAGCAGATTCTATTTGTGGTAGGACACACAGAGCTAACTCACCCTCCCTGCTTCTTACCATCCCCACCTTCTACCCAAGACCTGCCCAGCACCAGAGGGGCTTCTGAGTATGGACCCATATGGTGGCATCCTAGTCATCTGGACTCTGACTCACTGTGTGCGCCTCCACTCCACTGGAGGTTTAAAGTGAAGTCGCTCAGTCGTGTCCGACTCTTTTATGACCCCATGGACTGTAGCCCACCAGGCTCCTCCATCCATGGGATTTTCCAGGCAAGAGTACTGGAGTGTGTTGCCATTTCCTTTTCCAGGCGATCTTCCCGACCCAGGGATCGAACCCAGGTCTCCCGCATTGTAGGCAGATGCTTTTACCGTCTGAGCCACCAGGTTTAAAGGTCACTCTCTTTTTTAAAAAAAGATTTACTTATTTGGCTGCATCAAGTCTTAGTTGCAGCACACAGGGTCTTCACTGCATCTTGGGGGATCTTTCACTGCAGCGCATGAACACTAGTTGTGGGGCTCTGGCTCAGTAGTTGCACTGGGGCATGTGGGAGCTTAGTTGCCCGACCAGGGATTGAACCCAAGTCCCCTGCATTGTGGATTCTTAACCACTGGACCACCAGGGAAGTCACTAGGGGTCACTCTTGGTGGCCGCTTGGGATGGGATCTTGGTGGCAGAAGAGACACACAGGACTACTGGACCCAGCCTGAGGATGAATGAAGATGCTAATTGCTCCCAGAATTTGGGGGCCCTCTTGGAGGCTTTGATGAAACACATCTGTGTCTAGGCAGGCAATGACTGAGCCAGGAGTGGGTTTATAGTAACCCAGGCCCCTGGTGAGCCCTGAGTGTGGATTTGAAACATGGTGCCTTCCAGCTCCTCCCAAGACATGAGTCCTGGGACTGCGGGAAACGGTGAGGTCCCTTACCAGACTCTGCCTACTTCCTGCCTGTGGTACAGTATCATCTCCACTGAATGGAGAGGGAAATGGAGGCCCAGAAGGAGAAGCTGACATGCCTAAGTGCACAGGCAGCCAATGCCGCTTTTGTGATGAGCACCACCACCTCCACCTCCCAGGCCTGGACATTTCCACCTCTGCGTGCTCCCGAGTACACTGTTACCGACCACAGTTCTCTCTCCCCAGACTGGCAGGTGGATGCCCTCTAGCTGATCTTAAACTTTGATGGGGAGGCTAGTTCCCATACAAGTCTGGGTTCCATTTTTTAAAGAAGAGCAAACCAAGCTCATAGACTGCAGAGGGATCTTAGGGGACCACTCAGAAAGAGGAGACCCTGTCTCTTTAAATGCTTGTTCCTAAACCTTTGCAGCTGGACTCCAGGAGATAGTGACAAAGGGAAGAGAATTTGAGGCATAGGGCAGACATGCTTGTAAATGCCAGCTTGTGTGTCGGGGCAGCTGGCTCGAGACTCTACATCACTGACCCTTCTCTCTGTCCTCACAACTGGAGATCATCCAGAAATCCCCTACAGGCTGGCACGTCTCCTCTGCCCTTACCATCTCTTCTTGCCTGGATCATCGCAGAGACCGGCTCTCAGGTCATCCTTCCCACACCCCAACCGGCCCGCAGCTCTCTCCTCCACGAGATCACTCCTGATTATGGCACTGCAGCTTTCCTTCTGGCCAAACATCCTCAGTATCTCCTTGTCACTTTCAGAATTAAACCCAAACTGTCCACCTTGACATTCAAGATCCTTTAAAGCAGGGGTCCCCAACCTCTGAGAGCTAATGCCTGATGATCTGAGGTGGAGCTGATGTAATGATAATAGAAAAAGCGTGCACTATAAATCTAGTGTGCTTGAATCATCCGGAAACCATCCCAAGCGCCCTGGTTTGTGGAAGAACTGTCTTCCATTAAACCGGTCCCTGGTGCCAAAATGACTAGGGACTGCTGCTCTAAAACATGACTCCAAGCTCATTTAGAAATTCTAAAATTGCTAAACTTTCCTCCTTTTCCTGGAGCAAATTCCGGCAAACTGAGATTCCTGCTTTTTGCCTGTTCTTCTGCCCATCCTGAACTAATTCTGTACAACCCTCTTCTCTAATCTCACCCCACCTGTTTTCCTTTTTCACTCATTTTTTTTTTAAATTAGAGGATAGCTACTTTACAATATTGTGTTGGCTTTTGCCATACATCAACAGGAATCAGCCACAGGTATACATATGTCCCTTCCCTCCTGAATCCCCCTCCCATCTACCTCCTCGTCCCATCCCTCGAGGTTGTCACAGAGCACCAGGTTGAGCCTTCTGTGTCAGACAGCAAATTCCCACTTGCTATCTGCTTCACATATGGTCATGTATACACTTCACTGTTGTTCTGTCAATTCATCCCACCCTTTCCTTCCCCACTGTGTCCACAAGCCTGTTCTCTATGTCCGCATCTTCACCCCACCCTTTAAGGCAGGTCCTGCTTACGTCTCTTCTTTACTAAAAAGTGCCACTTAACTATAAAGTCTCTTGTCACCAGACTGCCTCTGAGGTCTCAATCCACATAAGATCAGTATTTCTCTGGGACTGAGCATAGATGGATGGGAGTGACTAGTGAGAAAAATGAAAGTGCTGGTGACTCAGTCGTGTCTGACTCTTTGGGACCTCACAGACTGTAGCCTGCCAGGCTCCTCTGTCCATGGAATTCTCCAGGCAAGGATGCTGGAGTGGGTTGCCATTCCCTTCTCCAGGGGAATCTTCCCAACCCAGGGATCGAACCCAAGTCTCCCGCATTGCAGGCAGATTCTTTACCATCTGAGCCACCAGGGCATGACTAGAGACAGGAGAAAGTCATTGCAACAGATCAGGAAGGGGTAGGTAGCTTTCACTGTGTGGGAGGAAGGGGTGAGCAAATGAGGAAGGAAATGGCTGTGGGCCGGTGCTGGACAGATGGAGTCCTGGAGTCTCAGTAAGCTGCCGTAGGGACTGGAACCCCAGTGCTGGAATGGCCCTGTCTGTTCCGAACCTTGGCATGGAAAGAAGCTAAGTCAAAAGGCCATTCGTTAGTGGCCTGGCCCCCACTTCCTAAAACCATGGATTCTTCTGGGTTTATCTCAGCTTCTCTGCTCCTCTGGCCATTCTGGCACAATTGCTTTTTTAGAACTGTGATTCATTATTTTATAGGAGGAAGAAAGTAAGGAAAAATAGGAAAGAAACCTTTCCTTTGGCAGGGTCACAGTCAAGGAATGAAGCAATGAGACCTGAAATCTGCAGAGTCAGCAGTGGGGTCCTGGGGAGGTTTCCTGGAAGAAAGAAGGGGAACCAGTGGGTCAGGACTGGACATGTCTTCCATCCGGCACCAAGACTAACGGCTGAGATAGGAAGAGGCGGTGTAGCCATGCCCAGATTAACAACAGGAAAGGTTCTGAGCAGGGTCATCCTAGGGGCTCCACTTTCTTTTCACTGAAAATCTTTTTGTAGTTAAAGGAGTTGAAGAAATGAAACTGGTCATAAGGGAGATGAGCAGATCCAAAGTTCCTCCTGTTGAGCCGAATGAAGGACTTCAGGAATCCTGGTTGTAAAGCTCTTGGATCTTAGCATCAGAGGCGATCAGAGCTGGGTGGCAGACAAAGATGTTGGAGTGCTGTGGTTTTCAGACCTCAGCTTGGTTGTCTGAGTTTTTCTCCAAGTGAGATCATGGGCAGAATCCCATGACCAACCAGGGCAAGTGCAGTGGTCTGTGTGAGGCAGAAGCTGGAGGCCCTGTCCCTCACACCCAGGCTTCTAGAGAGCTCGGAGTGAGATGCCTTGATACAATCATCCCCGCCCCCCTCCTCCCAATACACACTTCAAGAATCTGAGCGAACACAGCCCGCACGCTGTTTCTACTTGCTGGGAAATTGCTCCCTCTAGTGGACAGTTGGTGCAGAAGCAGGGGATTGTGAATGCAGGGCATCAGAGAAAAACACTGCATCCAATGCTGTTTCGTTGTTTAGTTACGGAGTCATGTCCGACTCTTTTGCCATCCCGTGGACTGTACCCCACCAGGCTTCTCTGTCCATGGGATTTTCCAGGCAAGAATACTGGAGTGGGTTGCCATTTCCTTCTGCAGGGGATCTTCCCGACCCAGGGATCCAACCCAAGTCTCCTGGATCGGCAGGTGGATTCTTTACCTCTGAGCCACCAATATTGGCTTGGAAGTATTTCAGGGACATTTGTCCAGATCTACAGATAACTCATGAATGTGGAGGACGGCACAGGGACCCTGTCTGGAGGAGACTGAACACCTCTTGTGGTGGTCAGATCAATAGGTCAAGAGCTGTGACCTTCAACTGATGCATTCCCCTCCCTCTAGAAACTTCCTCAAGGTCCAGGCCTGAGTGCCCCTGTCCTGGGACCAGCGAAAATGTTCACTAGACCAAAGCCCTGTGCACATCCACATGAGATGTGGAGAAGAGTGAGGAGTCAGAAGCTAGATCTCAGTTTGCACTTCTGGAAATGGGGCTAATACAACTTTGTGAGGGTTAAATGCACTGGCGTACAGAAAGCGTTTTGAACAGTGGCTACTGGCACGTGGTAAGTTCTCAATACGTTTAATAATTCTTAGTTTTGGGGACTTCAGAGAGAATATGTCCGGGAGGGTCTCTGGGAAGAGACTCAGAGCGAAAGACAATGGAATTCTCCTAATTTCTTCCCCAAATTCACTCTAGGTCCCAAATCGAGACATGTGGCAAATGGGATGTTTTATTTATTTATTTATTTTTTCAGAAAGCTTGTGTTATGGGAAAAGAAACAAGAGGAATGCCAGAGAGAAGGGCAAGGTTCCAGATATCATGGACAGGATCAGATGTTTTCAGTGCTCCGGGTTTCAGAGAATGTGACCGATGTATTCTAGGGACAACGGCTCTGAGTGATGCTGGTGTCATAGCTGGTGAGCATTCGGTGACCAGGCTGCTATTTCCCTTTTTTTAAAAAAATGTTCATTTATTGATTTGGCTGCACTGGATCTTAGTTGCAATAAGCAAGATCTTTAGTTGAGGTATGGGGATCGGGTTCCCCGACCAGGGATTGAACCTAGCCCCCGTGCACTTTGAGTTCAGTCAGCCACTGGACCACCAGGGAAGTCCCTATTTTCTAATTTTTTAATATTTTTTTTGATGTGGACCATTTTTAAAGTCTTTATTGCATTTGTTACAATATTGCTTCTGTTTTATGTTTTGGTGTTTTGGCCACGAGGCATATGGGCTCCTAGCTCCCCAACCAGGGAATAGAAACTGCACCCCCTGCATAGGAAGTGGCAGTTGCTCAGTCATGTGCAATTCTTTGTGACCCCATGACTGTAGCCAGGAGAGTCTGTGATGAGGAATAACTCTGATGGGGGCAGGATATAAGTCCCTCGCTATGGAAACAGATGTCCTGGCTTTTTACCTGGTCCCTAAAAGAATATCAGGTGAATGATCAGGTAGAAGTGCAACCTGGGAATCCAGATTCCCAGACTTGTTTTATAGCTCAGACTCAGAATTCTCTGAGGAGGAAGTAAACAGGACCCGAGAATTCATTGTCTTCTACGCTGCCCTTTCCTGGATAGACACCAAGTCCATCAGGCCATGCAGGGTATTAGAGGCCTGTGTGTCCCAGGATCTAGGGAGAGGGGCTGGGAGATGGTAGAGGTGAAGGATCGTCAGCAATAGGAGATGGAGTCGGAGGGCTAGCTGCAATTTTACTCAGGCCTGATGTTGATGAAATACACATTTGCGTCTATGAAAGGTCACCACTTGAAAGTTTATATCTAGGGGATTTACTGTGTGTTATACTCTCTCAAGCTCAATTTTTCCTTCTACAAAAGAGAACCAGCAGAGGTTTGGGACCAGCCTTTCCCAAAGTTTCTTGGAACTTCTTGAGTCTATAAACTCATTTTCGTGTAAAGCTCAGCATTACAGCTGACACAATAAAAATGCAGTAATGATGGCTGCTTTTGTTGAATTTGTTCTCCATGCCAAGGACTATAGAGTTTATGCATGTTATCTAATTTAATCTTCCAGGCCAACATCTGAGATAAGTGCTTTTATGATGCTCATTATAAAGATAAAAGAAGTGAGGCTTAGAGAAGCCAAAAGCCTTCCTCATACAGGTCAAAGCCCAGAAGAGGGAGAGCTGCCTCTCTGTGCAGACACGCCCTTGAACTGTGCTGGAAACAGGTGCGCACACACACCTTTTTTAGTGCTCTTTGTCTATTATTTCATACCATTCTCTAGTAGCAGGCCACTTGATCCCCAGTTTACCTAGGAGATTAAATGATTTTCTGGAGAACGCACAACCAGTTCAGGCAAGCCAGAAGTGAAGTGATTCTAGTAGGTAGAACAAGATCCTCCACTCTAATACATTATTAGATTAGATCCTCCACTCTAATACATTACTCTAATACAGAGTCTTTGGGAAAGATGACTTAGAACCTGTGCTTTTAGACATAGAGAACGGCCTTGTGGTTGCAAAGAAGGAGGATAAGTGAAGGAGGAAAGGATTGGGGGTGGAGGATTAGCAGATGCAATATGCATTCTTTATTATATTCTTTTCCATTATGGTTTATCACAGGATATTGAATATAGATCCCTGTGCTATATGGTAAGACCTTATTATTTATCCATTCTATATATAATAGCTTGCATCTGCTAGAATGCATGTACATACATACACATATATATATCTTCCCTGTGGCTCATCTGGTAAAGAATGCATCTGCAATGCGGGGACCTGGGTTTGATCCCTGGGTTGGGAAGATCCCCTGGAGAAAGGAAAGGCTACCCAATCCAGTATTCTGGCCTGGAGAATCCCATGGACTATATAGTCCATGGGGTCACAAAGAGTTGGACACGACTGAGCAACTTTCACTTCATACACAAACACACACACACACACACACACACATATATAGCTTCCCTGGTGGCTCAGTGGTACAGAATCCATCTGCCAATACAGGAGACACAGATTCGACCCCTTGGTTAGGAAGATCCCTTGAAGAAGGCAATGGCAACCCATTCCAATATTCTTGCCTGGAAAATTCCATGGACAGGGGAGCCTGGCAGGGTACAGTCTGTGGTGTTGCAAAAGACACGATTTAGCAACTAATATATATATATTATAAAATATATATATATATGTATATAACTGAATCACTTTGCTATACAGCAGAAATTAACACAATATTGGAAATCAACTATACTTCAATAAAATAAATTTGAAAAAAAGAACCTGTGCCTTTACGTCCATGGCAATTCTAATGCACAGTCAATGAGAAGTCATATATCTAGTTCAAGGGTACATTTTATGATCGGGTACACCAAAGTGCAGGGAGGAAATGTGAACTTCCACAGGGACCTTCCAGACTGGCTGGAGAAGCAGCCCCGCCAGGGCTCAGACACACCTCAGGCCCAGGCCTGCTTTGTTATAGCAGCTACCACGCTGCTCTGCCTAGAGCACTCTCCTCTTATCAGGACCTGGGTAATCATCCCCCAACTTCAGCAGCATTGATGACCAACAGGTCTGCACTGAGTGCCTCTCTAGGAATTGTCTCTGGCTATAGGGACAGCCCTTCCTCAAAGTCACATCCTCTTTTCTGGGAGTAGTTCCCACATCCAGTGATGGGTGATACAGACAGATAAAGGCCTGTTCCCTTTTCTTTATTTGGAATAATTCTAAAGGAGCATCCCTGCTCCAGAGCACCTCACAGGATGAGTCTGGGGGCACACTGGGACATCCCCTCTGAACTAAGAGAAATAACGATAGCATCCTTTGCCTCCCATCATTAAAAAAAGAGGCACAGCACTTGGGGGTCAGCCTCTCTGTACCTGGGGAGACTGCTCTGACTACATAGACAAAAGGCTTCCAGTTGTGACTAGGCGCAGAGGACCAGTGGGCTCCAGCAGGTCTAGGTGTGGGGCAAGTGATCCTGCAGCTTGTGCCATTCAACCAGCCAGACCCGGGTATTAGAAGAAAATGGGCTGGGGAAAGCGCTTCCCAGGTGGCTCAGGGGTAAAGAATCTACCTGCCAAGCAGGAGACTCAGGTTCGATCCCTGGGTCAGAAAGATCCCTTGGAGAAGGAAATGGCAACCCAATCCAGTATTCTTGCCTGGAAAATCCCATGGATGGAGGAGCCTGGCAGGCTACTGTCCATGAGGTGGCAAAGAGTCAGACACAACTTAGTGACCAAACAGCAGAAGCAATGGGTGGGGGGCGGGGGGGAGAAACGGACTGTGCCCCACGGAGTCTATGACAGTCAGAGAATCACAAAACAGACGCCTGGGCTTTGGACCAAGGCCATGCCATCTAAAGAGGAGAGTTTGCATCCTCTGAAAAAAAAGTTCCCAGTGTGTTACTGGCAACTGCAGAGACAAAGAGTCTGGTCAGATGAATTCAAGTGAACTTCCAGCCGGAACTGCTCATCATGAGCTGAGTTCAGTCAAACCCAAGTTATAACACCAGGTGGGCCCAGCAGCAGCGCCCCCATCCATCATGAGATGGAAACAGCGCTTTTGGATCCAGCAAGGACAGAGCACCTCCATCCTTGGGCTCTTAACCTCATTAGCGTAACAGCTCCTAATAACTCTCATCACAGGAAATCCTAAGGGTTTTAGGAGCTCCGTGCCAAGAACATATTTTTCTTGTTATTAGTATCATAGTGCCATATACACATATGATATATATGCAATGTCATAGTATCATACACAACTTCAAGACCAGCTGCAGTAGTGAAGAGTTTGCATCTAAGAGTTTGCTTCCCAGAGAAATCTTCTGATAGCATTCCTGGTCCCTGGTCGGGGGATGTGTGTAACCAAAGCGGGACCCTGTGGGGCCTTCCCAGTATAGACCCCTCCCCTCAGGTCTTCTGCTTGCCTTTTGTCTGTAGAAAAACTTTAATCAAAGAATAATTTTACTTAAAGAAGTGAGAAAACGCAGAAAGAAAGGACAGCAGTCAAGCAAGGCAAAAATAATAATAGTTCAGCCATTAAACAAAGTCAAGGACATTTAGGTCCTCCTCGAGGGCTTTAGATAGTCTTCTGTGTCAAGTCCTTGGGCTGTTTTGTAGATACTGAACCTCAACCACATAAAAGAAGTTAACTGTACGATTCCCACGAACAAGAGACCCCAGGCAGATGGGACCAGAAGGTTGATGTTGACTCCTGGTTACCTCACCACCAACCTATCAGAAGAATGTCCATGAATGGATCACAGATTTTCCTCTGGGCCCACTGTCAATGGGTTGCGACTTAATCCTTTGTATAACTGGAGGGTGAATGAGACTCTTGTTATTTTTGTTGATACAAGGAAGGAATAAGGAATCAAATAGATGGTCCTACAAGATCTTCTGCTCTGCGAGCACTTTCTCTTGGAAAGCATCACTATCTCCACACATAGGGCATGGGAGTTTGAATGGGGGCGTTGTGCTCACGCTCTAGCAATCAGACAAGGGTCAAGCACGCAAGCTGTCATTGTGAGGAAAGTTTGAGATGGAGAAAAACAGGGAAACATTCTGACTTTTGGATATACAGCCCCAAGATGGTTAAGATGCATATCTAAGGAAAAATTTCAGTGACTCAAGATTCTTGCCCATGTTCATACATAGCAGTGCACTATTAATAAAATCATTAACTTGAGATATTTGTTTTTTGTAATTAACAGTAATCTTTTACCAAGATGTATGCTTTTTTTTTTTTAATGTGGGCCATTTTTTAAACACTTTATTGAATTTGTTACAATATTGCTTCTGTTGTTTCTTTTTTATGTTTTGGGTTTTTGGCCACAAGGCATGTGGGATCCTAGCTCCCCCTTCATTGGAAGGTGAAATCTCAACCACTGGACCTCCAGGAAAGTCCCTAGGTGTATACATGACTACATGCATTTCCCAGGTTAAAAATTCATATCTGTGTGTGTGTGTGTATCCCTTTCTCTTTGGAGCAGTTCTTCAGAAGTATCTGAGAGGCTGTCTCCCAGGTTCTAGTCCTTAAAGTCCCTGAATAAACTCACTGCCCTTGTATTGTGTGTTTTCTTTCAATCGACACCTAAAACCTCATTATTCTCATATTATGGAGAGAGTAATCAAGCCCATGGAGAAGGAAATGGCAGCCCACTCCAGTACTCTTGCCTGGAAAATCCCATGGATGAAGAAGCCTGGTAGGGGTCGCAAAGAGTCGGACACGACTGAGCAACTTCTTTCATTCAATCAAGCCCAAGGTAACACAGTGAGAGAGACCAGTCACCTGCATCCCAGGTAAGTGTTCTTCCTGATGCCTTGTTATACCTGATGTCCGAATCCCCGAGCGGGAAGAGAGAAGGCCTCCAAGACAATGCAACTCGCAAAAAGGGAAGTTTATTGCTGACTCGAGTCAGGGCTCCTGCTGCATCCAACGCAGTGGTGCGGGGTCAGAGAGTCCCGAGCTCAAGCTGTTACACAAATTTATAGGGTGAGCACACGCCGTTGGTGGTTGGTTTAAGCGGATTGCAAAGAAATTTTCAAAACTTTCACGCGCGGGACTTTCCCGGAGGTTTCCGCCCCATTCCTAATTGGCAAACAGTGGTCAGTGTTAAGCGAAAGCTGATCCAGGTGGCCTGATAATCTTACCACCCAGAAGTAGGAAGGCCTGCTCCTAATCTAAGCTGCCTGCCATGGCATTACGTCTGCTCGCCTCACAGCCTCATGCCACCATCTACATTGCCATGTGTCCTGACTACCACATATAGTGGCCCAAGGGAACCTTGGCATGAATGTGTGCCCCTTGGAGTTATGCGATGCAGTGACCCTGCTGGATGGAACACGATTTGCAACAGACCATTGGCCGTCCAGATTAGCAGCATCAGGCTGAGTAGAGTTACACCACCAGGGGGCACCTGTGATCCTTTCCTACACTAGAAACGGTGGGTCTTTGTGTCCAGGGATCACATGACTGACAGAAAGCCAGTTGATTTCATATGGTCCAAGGAAATCCCAGTTGGAGCTGCTGACATAGGAAGTGGGGATCCTGTCCACTTTATTGGCAGCTCTCGAACTTGGAAATTTGGGGTGTATTGGGAAGACTGATGGAGGGAAGTGAATTTTCCGGGTCTAAGCAGTCGACCTTTAATTGCAGCTTTGTGGAGTTGCGGAAGTTCCCACATCACTAATTCTGTTTCTCCATCCACAACATTCAACATTTCTCTTGACCTAGTCACATTCTTCTTACAATTGCCCTCTCCCCATCCGCCTCATCTACCAGTTCCCTGGTTCCATACCCCATTACCTTGTTAAAAGAAGACAGCATGCCCAAATGGGGATTTAATATTTAATCTAATTGCAGTGTCAATCCCCCAGGAATATAACCTTTAACCAGTCAACCTGGAATTTCCAGGTTGCATTTCTCACTGGTCAAGACCAGTGAGATGGTCTCCCCAACAGTTCCTTCCATTCCCTCTAGAAAGGCAACTTTGCCTGAAATAATGCATTCTTTGCTAATAATTTCCTCTTTCCAATCCCTTTCTGACTTTAAAAAATATCTCTTTTCCTCAGCTTGGGGGAGCGCCTCTCTATTGCTAGATGGCATGCTGCCTTATTCACGAATCATTGAAAAAATTCAATTTGATCTTTGAATTCACTTTGTTCAATTTTTGTTGTTTAATGGATTTGGCAGCAATGGTGGGACTGAAGGAGACTTACAGGTTCCCTATGAATCCTTTAAATTCACTGTCTTGCTCAGAAATTCTGAGGGTAAGTTTCCTCTTGACTTTGGGCATCTCTCTCTTTGCATCGCCCCACTCCGGTACTCTTGCCTGGAAAATCCCATGGATGGAGGAGCCTGGTAGGCTGCAATCCATGGGGTCGCTAAGAGTCGGACACGACTGAGCAACTTCACTTTCACTTTTCACTTTCATGCATTGGAGAAGGAAATGGCAACCCACTCCAGTGTTCTTGCCTGGAGAATCCCAGGGACGGGGAGCCCAGTGGGCTGCCGTCTATGGGGTCGCACAGAGTTGGACATGACTAAAGCGACTTAGCAGCAGCAGCAGCTCTTTGCATTGAGCTCCCAATTTAATTAGCTTAGGTTGGGAGTTGCTGGTAGTTTGGATCACAATTCCCTGTTTGATTGGAAACTGAAACTCTTGGTTTGGCCTCCAGATTCCATGTGGCAGTTTAGTCTGCATTTCCACGTTTGTTTAGAGTCAGCCTACAGTCTCCATTCTTTGGGGTTTTGCTAGTTCAATCCTTTGCCCATCCCCCAGTTTCATTGCTGTTGGTATGCACAGGGCCTTTTCTTGTCCCAGGATACAGTAACCTCTCTTGGTTATTGCTGATATATTAACATGCACATGTTTGTTTGTCTTGTGTGTGTGTGTGTGTGTGTGTGTGTGTGTGTGTGCTCAGTTGTATCCGACTGTTTGTGATCCTATGGCCCATAGCCTGCCAGGCTCCTCTGTCCATGGCATTCTCTAGGCAAGAATACTGGAGTGGGTTGCCATTTCCTCTTCCAGGGGATATCTTCCTGACTTGGGGATAGAACCCACGTCTCCTGTGTCTCTTGTATTGGCAGGCAGGTTCTTTCACCATTGAGCCTCCTGGGAAGTCCCTTATTTTGTGTTCAGTTCAGTCACTCAGTCGTGTCCGACTCTTTGCGACCCCATGAATCGCAGCATGCCAGGCCTCCATGTCCATCACCAACTCCTGGAGTCCACCCAAACCCATGTCCATTGAGTCAGTGAGGCCATCCAGCCATCTCATCCTCTGTTGTCCCCTTCTCCTCCTGCCCCCAGTCCCTCCCAGCATCAGGGTCTTTTCCAATGAGTCAACTCTTCGCATGAGGTGGCCAAAGTATTGGAGTTTCAGCTTCAACATCAGTCCTTCCAGTGAACACCCAGGACTGATCTCCTTTAGAATGGACTGGTTGGATCTCCTTGCAGTCCAAGGGACTCTCAAGAGTCTTCTCCAACACCACAGTTCAAAAGCATCAATCCTTCGGCACTCAGCTTTCTCTATAGTCCAACTCTCATATCCATACATGACTACCGGAAAAGCCATAGCCTTGACTAGATGGAACCTTTGTTGGCAAAGTAATGTCTCTGCTTTTAAATATGCTGTCTAGGTTGGTCATAACTTTCCTTCCAAGGAGTAAGCGTCTTTTAATTTCATGGCTGCAATCACCATCTGCAGTGATTTTGGAGCCCCCCCAAAATAAAGTCTGACACTGTTTCCACTGTTTCTCCATCTATTTCCCATGAAGTGATGGGACCAGATGCCATGATCTTAGTTTTCTGAATGTTAAGCTTTAAGCCAACTTTTTCACTCTCCTCCTTCACTTTCATCAAGAGGCTTTTTAGTTCCTCTTCACTTTCTGCCATAAGAGTGGTGTCATCTGCATATCTGAGATTACTGATATTTCTCCCGGTAATCTTGATTCCAGCTTGTGCTTCTTCCAGCCCAGCGTTTCTCATGATGTTCTCTGCATATAAGTTAAATAAGCAGGGTGACAATATACAGCCTTGATGTACTCCTTTTCCTATTTGGACTCAGTCTGTTGTTCCCTGTCCAGTTCTAACTGTTGCTTCCTGACCTGCATACAGGTTTCTCAAGAGACAGGTCAGATGTTCTGTTATTCCCATCTCTTTCAGAATTTTCCACAGTTTATTGTGATCCACATGGTCAAAGGCTTTGGTATAGTCAATAGAGCAGAAATAGATGTTTTTCCGGAACTGTCTTGCATTTTCAATGATCCAGCAGATGTTGGCAATTTGATCTCTGCCTTTTCTAAAACCAGCTTGAACATCTGGAAGTTCATGGTTCACGTATTTCTGAAGCCTGGCTTGGAGAATTTTGTGCATTGCTTTACTAGCATGTGAGATGAGTGCAATTGCATGGTAGTTCGAGCATTCTTAGGCATAGCCTTTCTTTGGGATTGGAATGAAAACTGACCGTTTCCAGTCCTGTGGCCACTGCTGAGTTTCCCAAATTTGCTGGCATATTGAGTGCAGCATTTTCACAGCATCATCTTTCAGGATTTGAAATAGCTCAACTGGAATGTCCTCAAGACATTCCACTAGCTTTGTTTGTAGTGATGCTTTTTAAGGCCCACTTGACTTCACACTCCAGGATGTATGGCTCTAGATGAGTGATCACACCATCGTGATTATCTGAGTCATGAAGATCTCTTTTGTACAGTTCTTCTGTGTATTCTTGCCACCTCTTCTTAATATCTTCTGCTTCTGTTCGGTCCATACCATTTCTGTCCTTTACTGAGCCCATCTTTGCCTGCAATGTTCCCTTGGTATCTCTAATTTTCTTGAAGAGATCTCTAGTCTTTCCCATTCTGTTGTTTCCCTCTACTTCTTTGCATTGACCACTGAGGAAGGTTTTTTTTTTTTTTTATCTTCCCTTGCTATTTTTTGGAACTCCTTTTGTGTAGATAAGGGCTATAGCTAACAGGAATCTGGGAGGCCAAAAAGCTGAAAAAATTGGTGGGCACAGGTGAAGCACACAAGAGCTGTGAAAATACTTGCCCCCAAACCCATAGACTTCTGTTTTGGGTTAAGTTTGTCATGAAGTGGGTCAGACTGACACTAGGTCAGTCACTAACCTCAAGAAATTTTCCACGTGACCGTGTACGCTGTAAAATACCACATAATCCCAACTCAGCAGCACATTGCTTTTAGGCATTAGTCCATCTCCAGGAAACCCAAAGTCTTAGCTAATGGGATCCTTAGACTCTGAAGAGTCAAATGTACCATTTTTTTTCGCACATCTGCTTATTTTATGTCTGAAAAATATGATCCTGGAAGCTACAAATATCTACAAAAATGGCAAAATCTTATCAAAAACAGCCTAGAATGGCAATAGTCATTATAGGGAACATTTAAAAAAACAATCTATTTTCCCCCCAACTTCTTCTTTAAAAATAATTACTTAATTTATCTATTTATTATTATTTTGGCTTCTCTGGATCTTTGTTGCTATATGTGGGCTGTTGCTGCTGCGCTAAGTTGTATCAGTCGTGTCCGACTCTGTGCGACCCCATAGACGGCAGCCCACCAGGCTCCCCCGTCTCTGGGATTCTCCAGGCAAGAACACTGGAGTGGGTTGCCATTTCCTTCTCCAATGCATAAAAGTGAAAAGTGAAAGTGAAGTAGCTCAGTCGTGTCCGACTCTTAGCGACCCCATGGATTGCAGCCTACCAGGCTCCTCCGTCCATGAGATTTTCCAGGCAAGAGTACTGGAGTGGAGTGCCATTGCCTTCTCCAATATGTGGGCTACTCTCTAGTTACTCTGCACAGACTTCTCATTGCAGTGGCTTCGCTTTTTGTAGAGCATGGGTTCTAGGGTATATGAGCTTCAGTAATTGTGGCTCACAGGTTTAGTTGCCCTCAGGATCATACTCACGTCTCCTGTATTGGCAGGTGAATTCTTAACCACTGGACCTCCAGGGAAGTCCTTATAGGGAAAATTTTAATCAGATGTGATCATTCATTTAAGAAGTGCAGTTGAAAGTAAGGATTCCCAAATTAAACAAGCAGAATGGGATACTTATTTTACCTGGTATGCAGAAATCTCCAAAAGCCTTCAAGATTCCAAGATAGCCTCACTGAACATTGCAACAGGATACAAAACCCAGAAATAAACCCACACACCCATGGTCAATTAATCTTTTACAAAGGAGGCAAGCATATACAAGAATTTACAATGGACAAATGACAGTCTCCTTAGCAAGTAGCAGACAGACACATGTAAATCAATGAATTTAGAATACATCCTCACATCTTACACAAAAATAAACTCAAAATGGATTAAAGGCTTAAATATAAGACCTGACAGTATAAAACTCCTAGAAGAGAACACAGGCAAAACATTCTCTGACATAAATTATAGCAATGTTTTCTTAGGTCAGTCTCCCAAGGCAACAGAAATAAATGCTAAATCCACAAATGAGACCTCATCAAGCTTTTGCATAGCAAAGGAAATTACAAACAAAACAAAGAGACCATTTAACAGAAATATTTATAAACAATGTGACAGCATGGGCTTAATTTCCAAAATATAAAAACATACCATACAACTCAATAACAAAAAAACAAACAAACCAATCAAAAAATGGGCAGAATAGACATTTATCCAAAGAAGACATCCAGATGGCCAATAGGCACATGAAAAGATGCTCAACATTGCTAATTATTAGAGAATTGCAAAACTATAGTAAGGTATCACCTCACACTTGTCAGAGTGAGAGGTGATACCTCAGCATTAGAAAGTCTACAAATAACAAATGCTGGAAAGAGTATGGAAGAAAGGGAACCCTCTTACACTGTTGGTGGGAATGGAAATCTGCAGCCACCATGGAAAACAGGATGGAGGTTCCTCAAAAACCTGAAGACAGAGTTGTCATATGATCCAGCAATCCCACTCCTGGGCATACACCCAGAGAAAACTCTTAATTCAAAAAGATACACACACCCAAATTTTCATAGCAGCACTATCTAAAGTGGTCAAGATAGGAAAACTTTTATGTCTGAGAACTATGATCCTGGGAGCTATAAATATCTACAAAATGGCAGAATCTTACCAAAAATAGCTTAGAATTACAATGACTGTTATGGGGAACATTTTAATTAGGCATCATCTTTCATTTAAGAAGTGCTCTTGAAATAAGAATTCCTGAATTAAAAAAACAGAAAGGGATACCTATTTCACCTGATATGCAGAGGCCTCCAAAAGGTTTCAAGATTGCAAAATAGCCTGTTTGTCAGTTGATGGGCACATCCCAAGTGCCTGTCTACAGAAAATTGGCTTAAGATGTTGTAAATATGTGTAATAGAATACTTCTCAGCCATAAAAAAGAATCAAATAATGTCATTCACAACAACATGGATGACCTAGAGATTATCATACTTAGTGCAGTAAATCAGACAAAGACAAATACCATATGATGTCACTTATATGTGAATTTAAAATATAGTACAAATGAAGTTGTTTACAAAACAGAAACAGGCTCATAGACAGAGAAAACAAACTTATGTTTACCAAGGGGTAAAAGGAGTGAGGAGAGATAGATTACGAGTTTGGGATTCACAGATACTCAGCATTACATATAAGATACATAAACAATCAGATCCAATTGTATAGCACAGGGAACTATATTCAGTATCTGCTAATAAATCATAAGGAAAAAGAATCTGAAAAGAATGTATAGGTATATACATATTATATGGAATACAAATGATATATACACATATGTGTATATTTAGTTGTATAGACTATTACTGATATATATGTATGTGTGTATACACACACACACACATATATGTTACATAGAATATACACATATATACTTATATAGGGCTTCCCATGTGGTGCAGTGGTAAAAAATCCACCTTCAATGCAGGAGCCGTGGGGTTCAATCCCTGGGTTGGAAGATCCCCTAGAGAAGGAAATAGCAACCCACTCTAGTATCCTTGCCTGGGAAATCCCATGGACAGAGGAGCCTGGTGGGCTATATAGTCCGTGAGGCCACAAAAGAGTCAGACACGACTTAGCAACTAATACATATATATGTGTAAATATATATATATTATATAAAATTGAATCACCTTCCTGTACATCTGAAATTAACCCAACTATACTTCAATAAAAATTTAAATAACTCAATTTAAAAAACTTCAATTTAAAAATTTTAAACTTCAATTTAAAAATTTAAATAACTCAATTTAAAAAACATTGCAAAAGGTGAATAAAAAATTAAAGATACTGGAGGTACTAAAACAAAAGACAATAGGACTGGCACAACTCCCCCTGCTCTCCTCTGTCCTTCCTTATCTGGAAACTCAGGTTTTACTAATTCTCTGAATTTCCTTTTTATTCTAAGACTAGTAAGCAGTTATTTTTTTCAAATAAAATTGCCCAAGGTTGCAGGCAACCTGCCTCAGATATCTTTTATTCCTTAGTTAAAGATTGAACTAGGGTAATAGTTAGATTGAAGTAAAGGTTATAGTTAAAGGATTTCCTAAACCCTAAGAAGAGTCCAAGAATTTTTTGAAGAGTTTAGAATCTCTGTGGGCTTTCCTGGTGGCTCAGACAATACATAATCTGCCTGAAATGCAGGAAATCCAGGTTCAATCCCTGGGTCAGGAAGATCTCCTGGGGAAAGGAATGGCGACCACTCCAGTACTCTTTCCTGGAGAATCCCAGGGACAGAAGACCCTGGCTGGCTACAGTCCATCAGGTTGCAGAGTCAGATGTAACCGAGCGACTTTCATTTAGAATCTTTATTGAGGCCTATGACCCTGGGGTGCCAGATCTTTATTGGCTTGTGAGCGGGATGGTAGGACCTGGGGAAGTCCCCAGATGGATGGGAAAACAGAATAGCAAAACCTTGAGGATGATACTTGAGATCCTCAACCAGAAAAACTTGCGAAATAGCCACTGACTTTTCACAAGCTATTCCTAGAGTGTTCCCCACACTATCTGTCCTGCTATTCAAGCATGCAAAGAAAGAATGCTTGTCCTGTGGCATTTGTGGTTTCATATAATAAATGGTGTTGTCTAAGTGCCTAAGCAGCTCCAGTGGCCTATTTGTAAACAGAATATCTTGTGAGATGAGTGAATTAATTAAAAAGGTAGAAAATTAAATAGCAGGCCACTGGCACGAGCAAAGTCATGATTATAGCTGAGTACTTTGAAGGGACTATGGAATAAGATGATAAACAAAGATCTGATGCATTATTGGCCTTATAACTACAACAGCTCCAAGACCAGATCTCAAATAATACTTGGGCTTCCCACATTGCATCCTGCTAGGGTCCATCATTAAAGTGCCCACCCAAGAAACAATATCTCATTTGTAATCAGTTGGGGCACTGGGGAAGAAAAATTGTGCACAGAGTCCTATGCAAATTCCTCAATAGCCACCCAAATGCCCCCCAAGAGAGAGCCCCCGTGTAGGCTTCTCCCAAAACTGATGGGGTCCCCAGGCACCCTCTGGCAGAGTGCTATAAACAATACCCTTAAGCAGACCAAGGGAGACAAAATTTCAAGGTTATATGGCAGCCTGGATGGGAGGGGTGTTTCGGGGAGAATGAATACACGTATAAACATGGTTAAATCCCTTTGCTGTTCACTTGAAACAGTCACAACATTGTTAATCGGCTCTACCCCAATACAGGGCTTCCCTGGGGGCTCAGATGGTAAAGAATCTGCCTGAAATGCAGGAGATCTAGGTTCCATCCCTGGGTTGAGAATGTCCCCTGGAGAAGGGCATGGCTACCCACTCCAGTATTCTTGCCTGGAGAATCCCACGAACAGAGGAGCCTGGAGGGCTACAGTCCATATGGTCACAAACAGTAGGACCTGACTGAGCAACTAACACTTTCACACTTTCATACCCCGATACAATATAAAAAGTTTAAAAACAGAACAGAAACTGATAGAAATCTTGCCAAATTCTGGTAGGTCCTGGGGCTGCACTCTCCACTTTACACCCCATTCTCATTGGACAAATCCTATGAAAAAAAAGGTTTCTGTCTAATAATGTTCAGAGAGAATTTCTATCTCAACCAATGCAAAGTGATTCTGGGTAAAGCATTCTTTTTAACAGTGTGACACAGTCCCAGTCAATGTATCAATATTAAATAGATACCTCTTTTCCAAATGAAAAGGGCAATACTTTTTGCTTCCCATGGAGACTTCACCTTAGAATTTCCTGACCAGTTTGACCTGATCTCATATGGTCTTTACAATTTGTCCTTGAATTAGAAGAAGAAATCCAGCACAAATTCCCTAATTTAATCAAGGTGCTCAATCTGTGGGCTACTTCTGATACTGATGTTGGTAGAATAAAAAGTATTTCAATATAAGGCCTACAGTACATATTCAGGTGGATCTAGCTAGAATTTTTTCTAAAATGCCTCCTGGCGCATTAACACCTGAGGCTGTACAAGACCTCTCACCTTGTCACACAGCAGAAGACTTAATCACCCCGAGGCTGATCTTTCCTGTATCAACCCCTGAAACATGCAGACTCTCTCAGTCCACAGACCTAATGGGCGGGATGATGATTTGTATAGGACTTAAAAATCATCAGCAAGATAGCTGTTCCCTGTGTCCCAGTCATTCCAATGCTGAACCTCCTTTTATCACAAGTTCTACCAGACACAAAAGGTTTTGTTCACTGCTGTGGACCTTTGCTGGGCCTTTGTCAGTATCCCTGTGGACCCCTATAGCCAATATCTATTCACCTTGACTTGGAACAATCAACAATGTACCTGGGTAGTCACACCTCAAGGGTTCACTGAGGCCACTTCCTGTCTCTCCCACGTGCTCCCCCAAAATGTAAGACCCTCCAGTCCCAGGACATCAACCTTCTACGGTAAGTAGATGACCCCTTGTACTTCGTTACCAAAGAGGCATCTATAAAGGATTCCACTTATTTGCTGTAAGTAAAAGTTACAATTGACTCTAGACACTGTTCATTATCACGTCATAACGTAAGTGCTGAAGGAATCCACCTGTCTTCGAAAAGAATGAAGCTAATTCGAGGATTTCCTGGGCTCACAACTAAGAGACAGCTTCCTGGATTTCTAGGTCTAGTTGACTATTGCCAACTATTTGTGGTTGTTGTTCAGTCACTAAGTCATCTCCAACTCTTTGCAACCCCATGAATTGCAGCACACTAGGCTTCCCTGTCCTTCACTATCTCCCAGAGTTTGCTCAAACACATGTCCACTGAGTCAGTGATGCCATCCAGCCATCTCATCCTCTGTCACTCCCTTCTTCTCCTGCCCTCCTTGTTTCCCAGCATCAGGGTCTTTTACAATAAGTCAGCTTTTCACATCAGGTGGCCAAAGTATTGGAGCTCCAGCTTCAGCATCAGTCCTTCCAATGAATATTCAAGGTTGATTTTCTTTAGGATTTGCTGGTTTGATCTCCTTGCCATCCAAGCGACTCTCAATAGTCTTCTCCAGCACCACAGTTCGAAAGCAATGATTCTTCGGTGCTCAGCCTTTTTTATGGTCCACCTCTCATATCTGTACATGACTACTGGAACGTAGCTTTGACTATACAGACCTTATGGGTTCTTAATTTTTCTCTCCCTACTCTATGAACTTACTCAAATTTCTGTCCTTGAACTCCTTCCATGGCAGGATAAACACAAGTAGGGTTTTCTAAGACTGAAACAAGAACCTCCTGTCCTAGGGCTACCTTATCTATGCAGGACAGAGAGAACCAGACCCTAGGAATATCGAGAGCTTGGTAATAAATGATGCTTGTCAGGCCTCTGACAGCATCTGCTTGATTCTGTTGTTCCTGCCGCCCCAGCTGTCTCAGGGCTGTAACCACAGCTGCAAAGCTAGTAGAGCCTCAGCAGACCTAACTCTAGGAAATGTTTGTAAGTTTCTCACTCGGTCCAAAGTCTTCGTAATGCTGGACTGAGCCAACATTTCTCTGCAAGCAGACTAATTTCCTACAAGATCCTTCTGTTCTCACCGCCTGATCTTTAACAGCATCCTTCATCTTGCTGTGTTACTATCTCTTACCTGACAAAGGTGAGCCCCATGACTTTGAGCTGTTAATGTCCCTTTTTGTGACATGATGTCCTGATTTGTGAGACATCTTGTTGACTCATCCTGATCTAATTTTGCTTGTGGATGGTTCAGTTTGTAAAAGATGAGAAAAGGAATTTCCACACTGGTGATGCTCTTACTATATCTTGAGAGGGAAAATCTCCCACAGGCTAAATCATCTCAGTGAGCCAAGCTCTGTGCCAGGATCAGGGTAAACCAACACCCGGTTATGTCTTTGGTGTCATCCATGATTTGGGGAAGTTACAGAAACAAAGAGGTTTTCTTTCATTCTCTGGCACCCCTATCAAACACGGACAACAAGTAAAGGGCCTACTTACTGCTATTCTCTTAGCTTCCGAAATTGCCCTCATGAAAGTCAAGGCTCACAATAACAGAACTGAACCTGAATATCAGGGAGACACCCTGGCTGGCTTTTATGCAAAGGTAGCACCAACAGTGTCTGTAAACGTTGTGGCCCACATGACTGGTCCATTCTGCCTCTATATTCTGACCTCTTGTCGCCAGACTTCTGCCATGCAGATGGCTTTGCAACACAGCAAGTCTGCTCTTGAGTCAGAGAAATTAATATGGGCAAACTGTGGTTGTAAATTCAATAAACAGTTACAGGAAATTCAAGGCAGCCACTTAGTTCTTCTTAGTTCCCACGCTAATCTCATTTTTTCAGTGTTTGCATTCTTTCACTCATTATGATGTATTTAAAATGACTCAGATGATAAATAAACATTGGGGTGGGAGATGTCTATACAATTGCGAAAACAGTTTATTACCAGCAATGCCTGACCTGTCAGGGCCCTAATCCTGAAAAAATTATTTTTGTTCCCAGAGACTTGGACCTCTTCCCTCTGGACCTTTTTACACTTGAAACTGGACTTCATTCAATTGCCACCTGGAATGGGTTATCACGCGGCTCAGCTCAGTTCAGTCGCTCAGTTGTGTCCGACTCTTTGGGACCCCATGAACCGCAGCACGCCAGGCCTCCCTGTCCATCACCAACTCCCGGAGTCTACCCAAACTCAATTGAGTTGGTGATGCCATCCAACTTTCTCATCCTCCATCGTCCCCTTCTCCTCCTGCTCTTTGCATCAGGTGGCCAAAGTATTGAAGTTTCAGCTTCAACATCATTCCTTCCAATGAACACCCAGGACTGATCTCCTTTAGGATGGACTGGTTGGATCTCCTTACCATCCAAGGGACCCTCAAGAATCTTCTCCAACACCACAGTTCAAAACCATCAATTCTTTGGCTCTCAGCTTTTTTTATAGTTCAACTCTCACATCCATATATGACCACTGGGAAAACCTTAGCCTTGACTAGACAGACCTTTGTTGACAAAGTAATGTCTCTGCTTTTTAATATGTTGTCTAGGTGGGTCATAACTTTCCTTCCAGGGAGTAAGCATCTTTTAATTTCATGGCTGCAGTCACCATCTGCAGTGATTTTCAATGTTCTTGTTATTGTGTGTATGTTTTCTGGATTGATTGAAGCATTTCCCCGCCACAAGTCTGATGCTTTCACAATGGAAAAAAAAAAAAAAAACCTGGGAAAATGTGTTTTCCACTTGAGGTAAAACTTCCACTATCTCCAGTGATTAAGACACCCACTTCTCTGGGCAAATCATATGAACCTTAGTGAAAACTTTGCAAAAGTTTTGGAGTCATCACAGTCCATGTCTCCCTCAATCATCAGGCAAGGCCAAGACAACTAATGGAATCCTCAAACTTAAAATCTCTAAACTTGGGACTTCCCTGCTGGTCCACTGATTAATATTTCATGCTTCCAAGGCAGAAAATTCGGGTTTGATCCCCGGCCAGGGAACTAAGATCCCACATGTCATGTGGTGTGGCCAAAAAGAAAAAAAAAATCTCTAAACTTACTGAAATTATTAGACTCCCTTAGCCTAAAATATTGCCTCTGGCCTTGCTGACTGTTTATAATACACCCTTTGGGAACTATAAACTCATTTCACTTGAGACAGTCACTTAATAGACCAAAGTCCTGTGGTATAAAACTTTGGCTGATCCCTTGTTTCCTGTTAATGTGATTAGCTCCTGTAAGGGTTTAATGTCTTATGCTAAAGCCTATCAATAGGTTAAAGGCTTCCTGGATCCCAGTACAAAAGATCCTTTTGGTCACAGTCTGGAGCCTGATGACCGAGTATTCTGGAACCGTCATCAGAAGAAAATAGCCTTCAAACTCTGTTGGAAAGGACCTTACCAAGTGCTCCTGACACTAACGCTGTGGTGAAACTAGAGGGCATTGAGCCTTGGGTACACACCTCATGGCTAAGGAAGGCCCCACCTGACATCTGGTCCTGTGCAGATGCTGGAGATCCCTGGACCAAATCCATAAGAGAGAGAAGCAGCTGGCTTCAAGGTAGACACAAGATGGTGGATCAAGACTTCATCCTTTAACTGGATGTGAAAAAATTGTTCTTCTTTTTCTTTTCCTTTGGCATTGGCTTGGAAAGATAACACCCTCATCTGTATCTCCCAGGCCAGTTTTAAGGGAAGTAAACCTTTCAGAATGCTCAATCTGTCATCAAAGATTCTAATCTATCCATGATGCTAGAGACCCTCTTGACCAATTTCTCTTCTGTTCCCACTGTCATTGCAAAGAACGACTAACCCCGACGTGGAACTCCGTATTAGTTCAACTCTTACAACCCAGAACATCCAGAGCCTTGCTTTTCCCCTTCTCCAATCATAACTGTATGCACTCAATTAGATACAAACACCTACACAAATCTTAGTACTAATGCATTTGCAACCCCACATTCCCAAGATAATCTAAATCAGATTGGTCTCCCACTCACTAAGACATCTCACCAGCAGTGCACATTTTTGCAAGGCATTTAGGATGACTTTATTTCAGGCTAGGAGATTCTCTTCTCACATGTGCTGAGGACTTGACTGACCCCTGGCTTGGATGGGTAAATGCAGCAAACCCTGTAAATAAGTCCATTAGTAGTACCTGGAATGGTCTGTGCCCCAACACGCTTTGTCCCTCTCTGTGGTTGTATTCATTCTCCCTTGACCTATGGAAACACAGCCAGGCAATGCCTCCTAGATTATCTAATGGTGTCCCTAACTTACCACAAATGAGTTGTCATCTCATTGACTGACCTCTCTGGACTCACACCATTGCATTAGAAAGGAAATATCAGCAGATGTTCATGACAGGATTCACTTCCTTTGGCAGACCCACACTTGCCTGGTTAGGAGTAATTACAAACGACATTAGGCTCAGGACCCCTCCTAACTCCTGAAGATATTACATGTTCTAATACAATAGCTGCCCAACAATGATCCTTAAACTCTCTGTCCAAGGTTACTCTTAATAATAGAATAGCCTTTGATTATTTTTTAGTTGAACAAGGAGGGGTCTGCACTGTGATCAACACTACCTGCTGCATTTGGATTAACCCCTCTGGGGAAGCTGAGGGTTATGTTAACACCACTGAGCCAGCCACTTGGCTTTGGAAGTTGACTCCTTTGATGGGTCTTTCTTTGACTTAAATGATTTTGATTGGTTTGGGTCTTAGAGACCATGGCTCAAAGTGCGTTCCAAACATTAGAGATTATCTGGCTTATAATAATCATGGAAGTCTCCCTGCTGTGTTGTGTTCTCTTTATGACTAGAATGTCAGGAAAAGGAACAAAGAGAAATAGCCAACTTAAAAATTGTGAACCTAAAATTGTGGTCTGTGAATATCACAGAGAAGAAGTTATAAAAATGTCCTGACTTATGAATACCACACAGAGGATAGACGAAAGCTGTGAGAACTACAGAGCAGTGGCTAATAGTGGTGCCAATGTCTTAAATTTTGATCACATCTCTCAGTTATGCTGAAAGTCTGATCTGAAGAGAAGGACAGTTTTAAAAAGAAGACGGGAAAAAATAGAATAAATAAAGTAAAATAAGAGATAGCCGTCTCCAAATGAAGTCACTTGTGTTAAACCCCACATCAGAAAACCAAGACTTATTACGTGACCTAACTGCAATTCAGCTCCCCAGGACTGTGACCTTTAACCAGTCAGCCTGGAAACTACCTGGTCAGCACTAAGGAGATGAATGTGTGGGTGCTAAGTCCCTTCAGTTGTGTCTGACTCTGCGACCCTATGGACAGTAGCCCACCAGGCTCCTCTGTCCATGGGATTCTCCAACCAAGCATACTGGAGTGGGTCGCCATGCTTTCCTCCAGGGGATCTTCCTGACCCAGGGATCAAACCCACATCTCCTGCATTGGCAAGTAGGTTCTTTATCACTAGTGCCACCTCAGAAGCCCCACTAGGGAGAGGACCCCTTCCCGCCTCAAAGACTCTTCCATTCCCCTTAGGCAGGTGACCTTGCCTGAAGCAAAACATTCTTTGCTAATAATTTCCCATCTCTTTTCTGCCTTTAAAAGCCATTCCTTTTCTATAGCTTGGGGAGGTCCTTTCTATTGCTAGATGGGCTGCTGCTTATTTGGTGAATTGTTGAATAAAGTGAATTTGACCTATAAATTTATTCAGTAGAATTTTTGTTGTTTAACAACTTTGTGCCTATACACTTCCAAAGTGTATTGGCTGCTACCCCCTTCGCCTCTCAATCCAGCCTGTAGGGGCGTTGACTACCGATCATGATATTTCCCTCACCCACTGAATCTGTTATAGCCACGCTTTCCGGGAAACAATCTCACTTAGAAGGACAATGCAGATAGTGGAGTGCAGTTTATTACACAGGCGGGCCCAAGGCAGAGTCTCCTCTTAGCCAAGGACCCCGACCAGCATTTGTGAAAACCTTTTATACCCAATGTGTACGTGTCCGAACCCACCACCCCACATTCCTTGAGACTTACAAAGGAAGGGTAAATACAATCACAGTAACCCCATCATTCACGTGTTATGTGATCAAACAGTTAATAATCAATAAGCCTGCAGTTACATTCCAACCAGTTAATAACTGATACGCCTGTGGTTACATTCTGATAGATACTGTCCAGAAGCAGGGGTGATTAGAGTATGTTTTCTCTTAGGCAATGAGTAACCTGGATATGATCTTCAAGGTTCCCCTGTCCGTAGAGGGTCTTATCCTTCCATTGTCGTTCCCATAGGCACTAAACAGAGAGTTCATAGTCCATTGGAGAGGCGGCCAAACACGATCAGCATGGACAGGCCTGAGATGGAGTCCTAGCCCTATGAATTCCTTCTTCAAATCAAAACTTATGATGCTTATTACATGCTTTTGGTCCAGGACAATGTTCATATATATCCTGAGGCAGGAGATAGATGTGCTCCAGGCTAGACATTTACAGCTAGCCTCCTGTTTACATTTCCTAAGGAAGGAGGCTGGTGGGCTCTAGGCTAGATATTTACAACCAGTCTTCTGTTTGCACTTCTAGATGGAAATAACAACAGGAAAGAGTAAATATTGCGACCTTGGTTGCTAAGTTGCTTCAGTCGTGTCCAACTCTTTGCGACCCCATGGATTGTAGCCCACCAGGCTCTTCTGGTGAAAATACCCGAGTGGGTTGCCGTGCCCTCCTCCAGGGAATCTTCCCAGCCCAGGGATCGAACCCAAGTCTCTTACATCTACCTGCATTGGCAGACAGGTTCTTTACCACTAGCGCCAATATTGGGTTGGCCAAAACGTTTGTTCAGGATTTTCCACAAGATGTTATGAGTATTTTGGCCAACCCAACAGCTGGCCTTTGCCTCCTGTGGACACTTTTAGATAACTGCTATGACAGAGACAGAAGTGTTAGTCGCTCAGTTGTGTCTGACTCTTGGACTGTAGCCCTCTAGGCTCCTCTATCCATGGGATTCTCCAGGCAAGAACACTACAGTGGGTTGCCATTCTCTTCTCCAGGGATCTTCCTAACCTAGGGATTGAACCAAGGTCTCCCCCCTTGCAGGCAGATTCTTTGATCTGAGCCACTCAAAAACCCTCTCAAAGAGCCCCCGTACTTTTCCATCCATGAAGACCAGGTTTAAGTGCCACGATGAATCCTCCTTAAGTGCTCATAAAGCTATAGTCTGAAAAAACCTCTTGTCAAGGATTGTCTGACTTCATGGTGTCTGTTTTCCATTTACCCTGGGTAGGGGAATGATCAGAGGAATAAAGCAGGCATGGGAGGATATCACAGGCAGCAGTGGGTCACGGGAGGAAAATCTGGGGCAAACTTGGCGCTGACCAGGAAAGGAATGGTAGTGAGGGTCCTGCTGAATAAGAGACTAAAGTACTTGGGGTCAGGAAACCTCTCTGGGAGACTGGGAAGTAGAGGGGTGGAAAGGTTTTGTCTGGTCTGGTCGTCTCCATTTCATACCCCACCCCAACCCCTGCCCTGAATCTCATTGAAAACCAGCAGAACCAAAAGACCATAATATGTCTCAGGAACACAGTCCCCCCTCCATAACCATACCTCTCATCTTTTCTATCTTTCTCTCTCCCAGATCAATGTGGATTCCCCACAAAAAGTACAACCACAGATGGTAATAAAAATGTATTTTTAT
The DNA here is from genome assembly GCF_910594005.1 of Cervus elaphus. Taxonomy (NCBI): domain Eukaryota; kingdom Metazoa; phylum Chordata; class Mammalia; order Artiodactyla; family Cervidae; genus Cervus; species Cervus elaphus. The sequence goes on from NC_057819.1 coordinate 88,681,710, forward strand.
AAATTCCTAAAATAGCATGTATTTCCATTTAACATTATGAGTCACACCTTTGGTTTACGACAATGATGTCTTCTTTTTTTTAATTATCAGAGATTATCATTGTAGACTATTGAGAAGTATAGAATAAAATGTAATGATTGGAGGACGATTGTTCTACAATACTGTGTTGGCCTTTGCCACACATCAACACGAATCAGCCACAGGTACACATGACCCCTCTGTCCTGAACTCCCCTCCCATCTCCCACCCCATCATACCCCTCTAGGTTGTCACAGAACCCTGGGTTGAGGTCCTTGTTCTACATAGCAAATTCTCACTTGCTATCTATTTTGTGTATGATAATGTACATGTTTCCATGCTATTCTCTCAATTCATCCCACTGTTTCCTTGAGCGACGTCTTCTTAAAAATACAAAACACTGTCCTTTTGATGATCCTTGCCAGGACCCTTACAAGATTCCAGGGGGGTAAGGAGGAAAGAGACAACATTCCTCATCCTTTGCAGGGGATTGAGTTGGGGTTCACTGAAAGAAAGGGACCCAACCAAAGCTTTACATTTTAAAAATAGCAAAAATTTATGGTGAAGAACTTTTAAAAGCATTAATAACTTAAATGGAGAATGTCTTAAATAAAACATACATGGTTTATTATTAAGGGGCTTCCTGGGTAGCTCAGTTGGTAAAGCATCTGCCTGCAATGCAGGAGGTCGGGGTTTAATTCCTGGGTCAGGAAGATACCCTGGAGAAGGAAATGGCAACCCACTCCAGTATTCTTGCCTGGAGAATCCTGTAGACAGAGGAGCCTGGCAGGCTGCAGTTCATGGGATTGCAAGAGTCGGACACGACTTAGTGCTTTTTCTTTTCTTTTTTTTAATTATTATTATTATTAAATAAAAGCCATTACTTTTAGAATGAAGTTGTGATTATCTCAGAATACATCTTAGGAAGAACAGGAAAATGAACCAAGCCTTTTGAGGCTCTTTAAAAGGTGAATTTTCTTTTTTAAAGGTGAATATTTATGACTTTAAAGTTTGGGATTTTTGGTTCAGGTACTCCATGGCATTCTGGACCCACTTCTCCTGGGGATCAGTACAGATTTTCTTGTTCTGTTTGGTGTTGAATCTGTGGGAGAGAAGAAAATATTAAGGATCCTCTTTGAAAATTGTGCTTGTTTAATCCTAAACCTTCCAGGACCATCTGCCGTGGGATAAAGGGCCTGCAGAGTGAGCAGGGGCGGGGGAGAGAGGAAGGGTGGGATGCTGATGGTGAGTGGCTGCTCCTGATGGATCAGTAAAGCCATCCTTGCTCTTGACTTGAAGGAACTGGGATGACCTGAACAAACGTCCACGTAGAGAGCTAGAGTGAAAATTTTCTGTTGTGAAAACTCAGGAATTGGATGACAGAGATGAAACTAAGTGCAGAGTTCCAGGTAGCTCTAGTGTTGTTTCAAGAACTCTCTCCCCCAGAAATGAAGTTTGGGACTGGGAGAGGGTAAGCTTTGTCTACTTACATCACAGCTTTCAGAGGACATTTGCTGCTGGTGATTTTACTGTAGCTCTGCAGTCGCTGAATGGAGATCTTCTTTCCAGTCACTTTAAAGCAGCAGATGGTTGGAATAGAAGCTGAATTGGGGGAGAAGTGAACAGAAAGCATGAGCACTAATGATATGTAGATAATTTTTAAGCATGACTTTGTAAGGAAGGAAATTTAAGAGAAGGCAAAGAAATGTAAGAGATGGAGACAGAATCTCTTTGCTCTGAGATCCTGTACCTCTGCCTCTGATAGGTGTCCCCAGCTATGCAATGGAGACCCATTGCTACAGGCAAGGATTTGGGAAAAGCTTGGTCAATGCCACACACTCCAACTTTGTCTTTACAAAGAGTTATGTAGCTGTGTCAAAGTCATAATACCATTCCCCAGATAGTCTCCATTCTCTGCTTTCTGGACACATAGTAGACTCACATTTCTCTGCCACTCTTGGTTGATTGGAACCATTAGCTAATTTTGACCAAAAAGTGAGGAGACGAAGTGACAAATGCCATTTCTAAGCTAATTTTTGTAATTACCAGTGCAAGACCTTTGAGATCTTTCTTTTCCTTCATTACAATAAGCAGTAATGTTCCCAATCCATCAGTTGCTCCATCCATCCAGAATCCTGAGTATATGAAGTCAAAGCTCTAGCCAATACATTATGGATGTTCAGTACAGGTAAGAAAATTAACCTTTGTTGTTTTAAGCCACTGATAATTTAGGTTTGTTTGTTACCCCAGTGTGCATTGCCTTATTCAGACTGATACATACAGTAAATCTAAGTCATCAGAGGGTAAAAACATGAATTATGTACAAACATAAAGATATTTTTCCCAAACAGAATCAAAACACATCACCTTGAGAGATTCCCCGGGACCTCATGCCCTTCCCCTAACCATTGATCCTAAAGGCTGTCTTAGATTCCAGTAAAAATCTGGGGTGTACAACCAAAAGATTTTCTTTTACTCTCCATCACTGAAAAAAATCCCTTCTATGCCCCTAGTAAGAGAAGTCATTCTCTCATGTGCCCCCATCCTCAAACATGCAAGGGCATCCAGATCATGGATGTATACAGCATTGCTCTCAACATTCATGTCAGGAAAGAACAGGGGTACCAGCTCAGTGGCCTGGGTTTCTAGTTCTGTCTCTTGCTCTGTTTGTGAGGCTGAGGCTCTTGTCCACTCATGAAACCCATTTTCCCATCTTTAAAATGTGGGAGTTTGCAGCAAGTCTCTGAAGATTCTTGCTGATCCGACAGTGAAGGCAGTGATCAGTTTTCTTCACAGAGAGAGGAGCTTACCTGGCTGAGCCAACACCTGGATGCTGCAGAGGGTGGCTGTGAGCAGCAGACACAGGAGCACTGCAGAGACCTTCATGTTGAGGGGCGAGGTCTCCAGAGTCAGCCTGACAGCTGCTGGTTCCTGAGTTTGTCTCAGCCTCTCTGCAGCTCTGGCTGCTCTGTGTGCCTTTTAAAGACATCGCAGCGTCTATGGGAGCATCCAGGGAAGCTTTTGCCTGGCCAGGGTCATGAATGAATCATAATGAAGGCAGGTCCCAAATTGCTGTTACAGATTCCAGCAAGTTAACAGGACAGAAGAGGTAAACTAGGGGGTGGGGACTTGACACTTTTTTTTTTTTTTTTTCATTTAAACCATGTTTGTGGAATGACTGAGCACAGATGGTAATCTAGAGGGTCATTTTTACAAAGCTCTGCTTTCTCTGAAATTAACCTTATGCAGTGGAAAAAGAATCCAGGAGACCAAGGGCATGAAGAGATAAGGAGATTCAAGTACCTTCCATGGTCCCTATGTTCATATGGTGGTCTTTAGGATTTTGAAGGTTAGAAAGGGGCCCTAAGACTTCTTCTAGGCTCCCATCCAAATGCAGGAGATCTCAGCAACTCTGAACATTTCCAGGTCTCTGGGAACCCATAAACTCTAGCACATGAGAATCTCACCCACATAATTCAATCTAGTGGTCAGAGAATCTTAGTTCCCTGATAATTTAGTGTCCTAGAACATCAGAACTGAATAGTTCCTCTTCCTGTGCAGTCTTTACTCAGCTTTACTGAGGAATATTTGAGAAATAAAGATTGTTATGTATTGAAGGTGTACAGTGTGATGGTTTGACATTTATATGCATTAGGAAATGATTATCACAAGCAAGTTAACTCAAGCATCCATCACCTCCATCATCACACGTAGTTACTTTTCTTGGGTGGGGGGGTGTGTGGTGAGAACACTTATAATCTACTCTCAGCAGATTTCAAGTATATTGTTGATGTTATTGCTCAGTCTCTAGGTTGTGTCCAAGTCCTTGCAACCCCATGGACTGCAGCACACCAGGCCTCTCTGTCCCTCATCATCTCCCAGAGTTTGCCCAAGTTCATGTCCATTGAATAGGTGATGTCATCCAACCATCTCATCTTCTGCTGCCCTCTTCTCCTTTTGCCTTCAGTCTTTCCCAGGATCAAGGTCTTTTCCTGTGAGTCAGCTGTGTGCATCAGGTAGTCAAAGTATTGGAGCTTCCGCTTCAGCATCAGTCCTTCCAATTCCATTTTATTCAAGTATATAATATAGTGTTATTAACTCGAGTCACCTTGCTGTGCCTTAGACCCCCAGAACTCATTCATCTTATAACTGAATGTTTGTATACTTCGATAATCACCACCCCAGAAATGCAAGTCAAAACCGTAATGAGATGTCACTCCACACCTGTTAGGATGGCTTTTATCAAAAAGACAAGACACAGTACGTGTTGTCGAGATGTAGAGAAAAGGGAATTTCTGTACACTATTGGTGGGCATGGAAATTGGTGAGTGTGCTCTGTGGAAAACAGTATGGAGGTTCCTGTGCATTTCTAAACTATTCGCTTAGCTGCTAAAGCCTTTTCCAATTGAAACCAAATAGCCAAATTCTGTTCATCAAATACACTGTCATGGATAGGTTCTGTTTGAAGCAGAATAGGTGACCCCCTGCCCTCACAGGACTTCCCTGGTGGCTCAATGGTAAAGAACCCACCTGCCAATGCAGGAGATGCAGGTTCAATCCCTGGATCAGAAAGATCCCCTGGAGAAGGAAATGACAAGCCACTCCAGATATTCTTGCCTGGAAAATCTCATGGGCAGAGGATTCTGGCAGGCTACAGTCCATGAGGTTGCAAAAGAGTCAGATACATTTAGCAACTAAATGACAAAGACAACGTGCCACCCTACCCCAAGGATTCAAGGAACACATTCGAAAAACCAGCCATCTAGTTCTTATTATTCCCTGAGCACACACTGCAGACAAGGTGCCTGATGGCTAAAAACACCAAAGAGGAAAAGGAGACAAGAACCCACGTGTATCTTCTTCAGGCATAACATTATGCTCCCTAGCAGAAGATGGTGTAAGGGGAAGTCATCATTAGCGGGGTCTTTAATGAAGTCCTTAATTAGAGTCTTTAATGGGGTCACTGTGGTGAATACAGAATTGAATAGTGATATGGAGTCATTGCAAGACTGTTTGCAGGTTTTTCCTTTACATTCATGTATCAAATTTGTACAGTTACACAGAGAGGTGTGTTGAGAAGGACTCTGAGAACTTGCCTGGCATTAGTAGATTGCAGTTTTGTGGCTGACTGGTCATATCCATCATGGGCACAAGATTAAAAGAGTCCCCTTACTGGCCTGCATGGTCTCTAAGCTCTCATCTAAAGTAATTGGAGACCAATTACAGCTCCGGATGAGGAGGTCTGGTGTAGACTCTGAAATTAGGATCCTGATGGCTTTGCCACTAATGGGCTTCCTTGGTGGTTCAGCTGGAAAAGAATCTGCCCACAATGCAGGAGACCTGGGTTCAATCCCTGGGTTGGAAAGATCCCCTGGAGAAGGGAAAGGCTACCCAATCCAGTATTCTGGTCTGGAGAATTCCATGGACTATGTCTATGGGGTCTCACAGTTGGACACAACTGAACTACTTTCACTTTCACTTTCTGCCACTAATTAGCTTTGATACCATGGACAACTTACTAGCCACTCTCTGCTAGGTTAAAATGGAAATACTAACTATGCCTATCTTAGAGGATTATTGTGTGAAATAAATCTATCTATCTATCCATCTATCTTTCTATATATATATATACAGGCTAAGTTGCTTCAGTCGTGTCTGACTCTGTGCAACCCTATGGACTGCAGTCGGCCAGGCTCCTCTGTCCTTGGGATTCTCCAGGCAAGAATACCTAAGTGGGTTACCATGCCCTCCTCCAGGGAATCTTCCCAAACCAGAGATCAAACCTGCGTCTCTCATGTCTCCTTCAATGGCAGGGGGGTTCTTTATGACTTGCACCACTTGAGAAGCTATGTATGTGTATATACATACATACATACATACATACATATATATATATATATATATATTATATATATATATATATATAGCTTCTATATATGGCTTATACATATATATATGGTTTATACATATATACATGGCTATACATACATATAATGTAAGATAATAAAAGTGAAGTGCAAGTTGCTCAGTTGTGTCCAACTCTTTGTGACCCCATGGACTGTAGCCCATGGAATTCTCCAGGTCAGAATACTGGGGTGGGTGGACTTTCCCTTCTCCAGGGGATCTTCCCAACCCAGGGATCCAACCCAGGCCTCTCACATTGCAGGTGGATTCTTTGCCAGCTGAGCTACCCCAGTGGAGTGATTACTGTGTTACTCAGTAAGTGGAAGTTCATATATTAAGAAATAGGTCAGATTTTGTTAGCCAGTGGGTGCTAGAAAAGGGCCCTGAGGCTGGCCAGATGGCTTCCTCCATGTCTTCACCCCAATTTTCCTAATGGCTTCCAAGTAAAAGCATGTTACAGTAAGGACAGTTCCCAAGAATGCCTGAGTTACACATGTGGAGGATGTGAGGTCTCCAAAGCTGTGTCATTATATAACAAGTTGGGAACATTCCTGACCTCTAAGGTGTTTGGTGGATGCAACTGAGTGATTATGTGTCCTTAATAGGAATAGTTTTAGAACACTCCTGGGTGTTTTGAGGGCCCTATGAGCAAATGACTTTACATTTTTGTGTTTCCCTCCAAAGGTTTGGATTGCATCTGAATCAGAGAAACCTCAGTGGGAATAAATAAACCAAAATCACAAATCACTGAAGTTCAGCAGCTGTTCCATCCAGCTGCCTGGTTGTATCTTACAAGTGGAGGCTGCTTCATTGGCTGCTGTGTCTCTCTTCCTTGGAACTAGCACTCAGCAGTGACTTGAGCTGAATCTGATATTTGCCTCTGGCCTGGAGCCTGATAGATGTGGGACCTTGGACAGGAATGATTCTGAGTGATGGGCAGGGCATGGGTTCCCCCTGTCCCTGTCATTTGGAAATCTTAGCTTCCTGTGTGTGTGTGTGTGTTAGCTGCTCAGTCGTGCCCAACTCTTTGTGATCCCGTGGACTGTAGCCCCCCAGGCTTCTCTGTCCATGGAATTCTCCAGGCAAGAACACTGGAGTGGATTGCCATTCCAGTCCGGAGTGTTTTCCAAAGAATGATGAATGATCAGTGGGCAAGGATCCTGGGAATCAGGGCTCCTTGTTTGTTTTGTAGTTCTGTTCCATAGTTCCTCTAATAATGCAAATTTATACACAGAATTGAGAGACATTGTGTGTGTGTGCTAAGTCATTTCAGTCATGTCCGACTCTTTGTGACGCTATGGACTGTAGCCCACCAGGCTCCTAGAAGTTAACTTTCATTTTATTCCAATCCTCTATTTAAAAAAAGAAAAAAAATAATATAGAAATCTGAGACTTGGAAGGAAACCAGTAACAAAATCCCTAAGGCAAGGTGGTGTGTTTTAGGCTGAACTGATTCTAGAACCTGTCTGGTGACAATTGCACCATAACAAAGCCCTTGGACCCTGGTTTTCCTAAGTGCAAATCAGGGTCTGCTACCTCTCTTTCTCTGGGCTTCCCAGGTGGCACTAGTGGCAAAGAGCCTGCCAATGCGGGAGACATAAGAGACATGAACTTGATCCCTGAGTCAGGAAGCTCCCCAGGAGGAAGGCATGGCAACTCACACCAGTATTCTTGCCTGGACAATCCAATGGACAGAGAAGCCTGTTGGGCTACAGTCCATAGAGTTACAAAGAGTCAGACACAACTGAATCAACTTAGCACACATGCACACACCTCTTTCTCAAGAGTCACTGAGACCAAGTGTGCACTTTTGGAGGAAAATGTTAGTATAAAATGTTAGGAGTATACATTAGTATATAAAGTCTAACACGTCTAAAAAAATAGTAAGTTTTCAATAAAAATGCTAACTTCTGTAATCTACGTGAGCTGCCATATTATTTCACTTCACGTGGGTTGACTCATTGAATCCTCCCAGCATATATATGAAGCAGGTATTCAAATTAAGTTCATTTTAAAGAGGAGAAAACAGAGACTTATGGAATTCAAGTGACTTCCTTTTCTGTGAAGTCATTTATAAAAATTTGCCCTAAAAAAAAGCCTTTTATATAAAAACCTTATATTTTGATTTGCATTTCTCTAATAATTAGTGATGTTGAACATCTTTTCATGTGCTTTTAAATCATGTGTATGCCTTCTTTGGAGAAATGTCTATTTAGATCTTTTGCTCATGTTTTGATTGGGTCTTTTTTTCATTTGTTTTATTGAGCTGTGTGATCTCAGTATTTTGGAGATTAATCCCTTGTTGGTTACTTCATCTGCAAATATTTTCTTCCATTCTAAAAGTTGTGTTTTCATTTTGCTTATGGTTTCTTTTGCTATGCAAAATATTTTAAGTTTAATTAGGTCCCATTTGTTTATTTTTGTTTTTATTTTCATTATTCTAGGAGGTGAATTAAAAAGATCTTGCTGTGATTTATGTCAGAGAGTGTTCTGCCCATATTTTCTGCTAAAGGTTTTATAGTACCAGGCCTTAGATTTACACCTTTAATCCATTTTGAGTTTATTTTGTGTGTGATGTTAGGGAGTGTTTTAATTTCATTCATTTATATGTAACTGCCCAGTTTTCCCAGCACCATTTATCAAAGAGACTGTCTTTTCTCCATTGTATATTCTTGCCTACTTTATCATGGATTAGGTGACTGTAGATGCATGGGTTTATCTCTGAACTTTCTGTCCTCTGTCACCAATCTATGTTTCTGGTTTTGTGACATAAGTACCATAGTGTTTTGATGACTGTGGTTTTTAGGTATAGTCTGAAGTCAGGGAGCCTGATTCTTCCAGTTCCATTTTTCTTTCTCAAGATTGCTTTAGCTTTTTGTGATCTTTTATGTTTCCATAAAAACTATAAAAAAATTTTTTGTTCTACTTCTGTGAAAAATTAATTTGATAAGATTGCTTGAATCTATAGATTGCTTTGGATAGTATAGCTATTTTCACAATATTGATTCTTCTAATCCAAGAGCATGGTATATCTTTCCATCTGTTTGTGTCATTTTTTTTTTTTTCCATCAGTATCTTATAGTTTTCTTTTTCTTCTTTAGGTAGGTTTATTCCTAGGTATTTTGTTCTTTTTGATGCCATGGTAAATGAGATTGTTTCCTTAGTGACCTCACACTGGTCAGAACGGCCATCATCAAAAAATCCACAAATAATAAATGCTGAGGAGGGTGTGGAGAAAAGGGAATCCTCTTCCATTGTTGATGGGAATGTAAATGGTACAGCCACTATGGAGAACAGTATGAGATTCCTTAGAAAACTAAAAATCAAGCTATGAACCAGTGATCCCATTCCCAGACATATAATCTGGAGAAAACCATAATTTGAAAAGATGCAGCCACCCCAATATTCACTGCAGCACTATGTATAATAGCCAGGACATGGAAGAAACCTAAATGTCCATCAATAGGGGAATGGATAAAGAGGATGTGGTACATATATACAATGGAATATTACTAAGCCATAAGAAGGATGAAATAACACCATTTGCAGCAGCACAGGTGGCCCTAGAGATTGTTGTACTGAGTGAAGTAAGTCAGTCCAAGAAAGACAGATATCATATGATACCACTTATATGTGGAATCTAAAAAAGGCTATAAATGAACTTATCTACAAAACAGAAATAGAGTTATTGATGTAGAAAGTTAAATTATGGTTACTGAGAGGTAAGAAGGGAGAGGGATAAATTAGAAGATTGACGTGTATGCACTGCTATATATAAAATAGATAACTAACAAAGTCCTACTGTACAGCCAGGGAACTAACTCTACTCAATATTCTGTAATGGCTTATATGGGAAAAGAGTCTAAAAGAGAGTGGATATATGTGTGTATGTATATATGTATATGCATGTACACACATATGTATATATGTATGTGCATATACACACATATGTATATACAAGCTTCCCAGGTGGCTCAGTGGGTAAAGAATCTACCAGCAATGCAGAAGATGCAGGAGATGCAGGTTGAATTCTTGGGTTGGAAGATCCCCTGGAGGAGGGCATGGCAACCTACTTTAATATTCTTGCCTGGAGAATCCCAAGGACAGAGGAGTCTGGTGGGCTACAGTCCATAGGGTTACAAAGAGTCAGACACGACTGCAGTGACTGAGCATGCACATATGAAAATGCATACGCATATATATATATAACAGATTCAGTTTGCTGTACTCTTGAACTAACACATTGTAAATTAACTATATCCCAATAAAAATTATAATAAATAAAAGTAAGTAAAGACCTTACATTTAAAAATCTTGTATCTAAAAGCCTCATTTGCTATGTTATCCCATATAATCTTTTCTGGAGCAATCAACTTTAACTTTATGTGCAAAGGAAAAATCTGAAGCAACAGAATGCTGGAAGTATTTCCTTGAGCCATTAGTCACAGTAAAGCTAGCCTATGCTTCAACAATAACAACCATGAAAATCTCAGTAGCTTATTGTGACAGATATTTATTTTCTGTTTGTGTCACAGCAATACTGGTTTGTGTCACCTTGCCAAGAGTGCTCTTTTCTGAAGAGTGATTCTGAGATACAACTGGCTTGTAAATTACAGCCACCATCTGGAACCTGGAGCCTCCAAGTTCACTGAAGCAAGGGGAGAGAGCAGATAGATTGTGTAAGATGTTTTAAAGAAACAGGCATGGACACAGCTTGTATCACATCTTTCTACATCATGTTGACTTTCACTTATTATATGGCTCTAGTCTAAGTGCAAAGGAGGCTGAGAAATGAAGAGGAGCACATGAATTTTGGTGAGGGCTAATAGTTTCCATCATGGTTTGTCCTTTGCTCGCTTTTTCTCAACATCAGTCAACACAGTTAACCTACCCCTGAGACAGAAAACCCAAGGTCCTACGTAGCTACTGCATCCACCAAAATGTTCAGGATCTCTGGATTGCAGGTGGTCCTCTCTGCCAGGTGAGGATATGGAGCTATTGGGTTGACCAGATAGTTCATTTGGATTTTTCCATAAGATGGCTCTAGTAGTGCTTGCTTGTCTTTAACTTCATTCGAAACAATCTTGCTAGACTGTACTATGACAGCTGTCTTATCAGCATGAATTAAAAAATATTTATCAAAAGTGGTGAATTTTTGTGTAGCCATTTTCATATTGAAGTTGGAAGGGAAAAAACATTTTCAGCATATTATGCTTTATTATTTCAATAAAGAAAAGCACAACTAAAATCCACATAAAGGTTAGTTCAACATATAGAGGAAGCTACTGTTTAGTCACTAAATCATGTCTGACTCTTTTTGGCCCCATGGACTGCAGCATGCCAGACTTCCTGCCCTTCACCATCTCCTGGGGTTTGCTCAAATTCGTGTCCAATGAGTCAGTGATGCCATCCAGCCATCTCATCCTCTGTTGCCCCCTTCTCCTCCTGCCCTCAATCTTTCCCAGAATCAGGGTCTTTTCCAATGAGTTAGCTCTTCATTTCAGGTGGCCAAAATATTGGAGTTTCAGCTTCAGCATCAGCCTTTCCAATGAATATTCAGGACTGATTTTCTTTAGAATTTACTGGTTTGATTTCCTTGCTGTCCAAGGGACTCTCAAGTGTCTTCTCCAATACCACAATTGAAAAGCATCAGTTCTTCGGTGCTCAGCTTTCTTTCTGGTCCAACTCTCACATCTATACATGGCTACTGGACTTTGACTATAGGGACCTTTGTTAGCAAAGTGATGTCTCTGCTTTTTAATTTACTGTCTAGGTTTATCATGGCTTTCTTTCCAAGGAGCAAGCATCTTTTAATTTCATGGCTGCAGTCACTGTCTGCAGTGATTTTGGAGCCCAAGAAAATAAAATCTGTCTCTGTTCCCACTTTTTCCCCATCTATTTGTCATGAAGTGATGGGACCGGTTGCCATGATCTTAAGTTTTTGAATGTTGAGTTTTAAGCCAGCTTTTTCACTCTCCTCTTTCACCCTCATCAAGAAGCTCTTTAGTTCCTCTTCACTTTTTGCCTTTAGAGTGATATCATCTGTGTATCTGAGGTTGTTGATATTTCACCTGGCAAGTTTGTGATTCACCCAGTCTGGCATTTAGCATGCTGTGCTCTGAATAGAGGTTAAGTAAACAGGGTGACAAAATACAGCCTTGTCATACTCCTTTCCCAATTTCAAACCAGTCTGTTGTTCCATGTCCAGTTCTAACTGTTGCTTCTTGACCCACAAATAGGTTTTTCAGGCAATGGATAAGGTGGTCTGGTATTTCCAGCTGTGACTGATTGATTGAACATGTCAAAAGTTGTTTTTGAAGTTGCATGCTGGAGATTTTTTGCTGAACTATGCTCCATGATTGGGTATAACAGTTGAAGTTGATAGCGATCAAATCAAGACATTAATTGAGAACAAAAGTTATACCATGTGGAAGATAGCTGACATACTCCAAATATCCAAATTAAGCACTGAAAGTCATTTGCACTAGCTTAGCTATGTTCATTGCTTTGATGTTTGGGTTCCACATAAGTTCAGCAAAAAAAAAAAAAAAAAACCTTCTTGACTGTATTTCCAAGTGTGATTTTCTACTTAAACATAAAAAAAAAAAAATCTGTTTTTAAAGCAAATTGTCATGGGCAATGAAAAGTGGATACTGTAAAATAATGTGGAATGGAAGAGATCATGGGGCAACTGAAATGAACCACCAACAACCACACCAAAGGCCTGACTTCATCCAAAGAATGTGATGTTCTGTATGTGGTGGGATTGGAAGGGAGTCCTCTGTTAAGAGCTCCTTCTGGAAAACCAAATGATTAATTACAATGAACCCCAATTAGACCAACAGAAGGCAGAACTAGATGAAAAGCGTTTGGAATTAGTCAACACAAAATGCATAATTTTCCATCGGGATAACGTAAGACCTTGTGTTTCTTTGATGATCAAGCAAAAACTGTTATGGCTTGGCTGGAAAGTCCAGACACTGCAACTTCAGGTTTCTATTATTTTGGTCTTTACAAAATTCTCTTAACGGAAAAACTTTCAGTTCCTTGGAAGACTATAAAAGGCACCTGGAACAGTTTTTTGTTCAAAAAAAATAAATAGCTTTGGGAGGATGGGACTATGAAATTCCCTGAAAAAATGGCACAAAATAGTGGGAAAAAATGGTGAACATGTTGTTCAATAAAATTCTTGGTGAAAATTACAAGTGTGTATTTCATTTTTACTTAAAAACTGGAGGAACACTTTGGCCAACCCAGTACTTTTTTGTTCGTGGGGTCTCAAAAAGTTGGACGTGAATGAGCAACTGAACAACAACAATACTTTGTCCAGTGACCTGTGAACCAAAAAGACAAGTTATTTGCTCCTGATGCAATGTATTGTGTTTGCAGGGGACAGGCTGCTTGCCATCCACACCCTCTTTCATGGAGGGGAAGACGGCAGACACCAGTGGGTATTGTTCTGTAGCAATCCTGCGGTTCTTCAGGCAGAGGTTGGAGGGACTCATCAAGTCCCTGCCCTTGATGAGGCTTGATTCTGCAATCTGGAGAGTCTCCTTTGTCTCTTTGATCCTGGCTCCTGATTGCCCTTGTAAGGATGCTCCTTTTACGTTATTCCCCTTGGACACCTTTGAAGTGGGTGTTACAGAGAGACATGATCTTCTAGGGGGCCCTGCAGCCTTTGATGACTGCTTGCTGCACTGTGGGGTTTGGAGTTTGTTTTCATTTTGATCTGTCAGTGGCTTCTCGTTTGTTTTTCCAGTCCACAATCATTCAGTCATGGTTTTTATGGTGATATAGTATAATTCTTTTGATAACTTAGTAGGCTGATACCTTCCCACTCAGTCAATTTCATATGCCAGTAACCACAGCCCATGTTTCTTTCTAGATAAACTTATTAAACAGTTTTCTGCTTTCCTCCCTCCATCTCTCTTTCTCTCTCTCTCTCCCTCCCTCTCTGCTTGATCTTAATGGGGCTTGAAATGGCAAGACTCCAGCTTCAATCTGATTTTTGCCCTAAGTCACTTCAAGTAAGAATTTTTTTTTTCTGATTTTTATTACTGAAATCCTTTTACTTTCCTCTCTTAAATTCCTTCTTCTAATGTTTGGGACTCGAAACAGATAGCTTTCCCAATAATCTCAGATCTAAGATTTGGGTACTTAATTATATTTCACTTAAAATCAGTCCATTCTTTCCTGAACTCATCCCTTTCTTGCAATACTTTAACAGGTGCAGACAAAAGTAACCAGTACATGACTAATGTATATTTTTCATACTCATTCTTAAAACTACAACTTTAGCAGACAGGACCTCACAGTTTTGACTCTTTGTAACATGAACCTCCATCTTTTCAACACAAAATATTAGCTTCTTTACTGTTGAATATCTAATCAGTACCACACATTTTAGGTTTCTAATGGCAAATCAGTGAGGTAGAGGGGAGAGGAGCATCCTGCAGTTTTCAGGGTACTTATGGATGTTTCCAAGGCTCTACATTTAAAACCCATTTTATTGAAGTAAATAATGGAGTTAATTTCCTGTTACATCAAACTACAATACCAACTCTTAAAAAGGGCATTACTTAAGAAAAAATATGATTCAAATAATTGTACAAAGCTCACATTCCTTAGAATTATAATAAAATTATCTCGGGGCACATCTTGGGAACAATCAGTTCAGTTCAGTCTCTCAGTTGTGTCTGACTCTTTGCAAACCCATGAACTGCCTCATGCCAGGCTTCCCTGTGCATCATCAACTCCCAGAGCTTGTATAAACTCATGTCCATTGAGTTGGTGATGCCATCAAACTATCTCATCTTCTGTCATCCCCTTCTCCTCCTGCCTTCAATCTTTCCCAGAATCAGTGTTTTTCTAATGAGTCAGCTTTTTGCATCAGGTGGCCGAAGTATTGGAGCTTCAGCTTTAGCATCAGTCCTCCCAATGATTATTCAGGACTGATTTCCTTTAGGATTGACTGGTTTGATCTCCTTGCAGTCCAAGAGACTCTCAGGAGTCTTTGACACAGCAGTACAAAAGCATCAATTCTTTGGTGTTCAGCTTTCTTTATGGTCCAACTTTCATATCCATTCATGACTACTGGAAAAACTATAACTTTGACTACACTAGACTATTCTTTGGGGAAGAATAGGAACTGTTGATCTTTTCTCAGATGCCAGCTTGGCTTCAGTGCAGGCATGAGTATCAAAGCTTTAGAGTTTGAGTTTTCTTGTCCTGGCATCCTGGACCCACTTTTGCTCGAGGTCAGCACAGGCCTCCTTGACCAGTTTGGCCTTGAAGCCGTGGGGGATAGGAGGGCACAGTTAGATGGAGAACCTTGAGTGTTCAGCCTGGGAGTGTCACTACCGTATAGGAAACATGCCTGGTCTGATAGTCAGGGTGCTGGGGCCGCCTCAGCGATGGAAGAGGAAGAAGGGGCCTCAGGAGAAGCAGCTGCTTTTGTTGGCCCAAAGGAAGCCACCGTGTCTCCTGCATGAAGGAACTGAAAGCTGAACCGATGGCTGGACAGGATCTGGGAGGAGGAAGTCCATTTATTTTCCTGAATTCTGTTTTCCCATGGGAAAATTTCTAGGATTGGGTTCAGGTCAGATCAGAAACTCAGTCGTGTCCAACTCTTTGTGACCCCGTGGGCTGTAGCCTGCCAGCCCCCTCTGTCCATGGGATTCTCTAGGCAAGAATACTGGAGTGGGTAGCCATCCCCTTCTCCAGGGGATCTTCTTGAGCCTGGGTCAAACCTGGGTCTCCTGCATTGCAGGCAGATTTTTTACTGTCTGAGCCACTAAGGAAGGAGTGGGTTAGAGATGGTTTGAAGCATCTCCAACTCAGTCTGATAAGAATCCTGTTCACTGCACAGGAGAAGAACTCAGGACCAAGGGCTGAGTGTGGGTGGTCATGGTCCACTCACATCACAGCTTCCCAGCGACACTGGCTGCTGGTAATTCTTCGGTAGGTCTCCAGCTTCTAGATAGGGATCTTCTTATTGGTGAGTGTAGAGCAGTAGGCACTTGAACAATTAATTCCTTTACAGTAAAACAACAAAAGAAAGGCGATTCAAGATGTGATCTTTCTGCTTATAAAGTATAGAAAATCATAGAAGGAGGAGTCAAAGAAGAGGGAAATTGCTCATCCTAAATCCAGTGACTCTGCCCTTTCAGATGTTCCTTAAACTCTTGGTTTCACTTGCATGGACTATAAAGTGGGAGAAAAACTGATGACAACTCTAGGCTGACATGCTTGGAGGAGCAAATAGAGCATTACAATTCTTTAGGGCCAGGGGCTCTCAGCTTTGGGTCGCCTGTTAGACTCTAGCCAATCTCTGCTCCATCATGAGTTTTCTTGATACCCACTGCCTCTGCAGAACTGTGTCTCTGAAGTTCAGATTCTGGTCTCCTCCACTGCCCTCCAACATATCTGGAAATATTCTGCACAACGACTGCTAGAGGCCCCCTCTTTGATATTTTGGTCCCCAAACACCAATGAAAGGAACCACGGTAGTAACTGCACTGAGTTCATGCTTCCCAAGCTGGTGTATGAATGCAGAGTTCCAAAGAAGAGCAAGGAGAGATAAGAAAGCCTTCCTCAGTGATTAGTGCAAGGAAATAGAGGATAACAAAAGGATGGGAAAGACTAGAGATCTCTTCAAGAAAATTAGAGATACCAAGGGGACATTTCAGGCAAATATTCATGAGCACAATAAAGGACAGAAATGGTAGGGACCTAACAGAAGCAGAAGATATTAAGAAGAGGTGGCAAGAATACACAGAAGAACTATACAAAAAAGATACTCATGACCAAGATAATCACAATGGTGTGATCACTCACCTAGAGCCAGACATCCTGGAATGTGAAGTCAAGTGGGCCTTAGGAAGCATCACTGAGAACAAAGCTAGTGGAGGTGATGGAATTCCAATTGAGCTATTTCAAATCCTGAAAGATGATGCTGTGAAAATGCTGCACTCAGTATGCCAGCAAATTTGGAATACTCAGCAGTGGCCACAGGACTGGAAAAGGTCAGTGTTCATTCTAATCCCAAAGAAAGGCAATGCCAAAGAATGTTCAAACTATGATACAGTTGCACTCATCTCACATGATAGCAAAGTAATGCTCAAAATTCTCCAAGCCAGGCTTCAGCAATACATGAACCATGAACTTCCAGATGTTCAAGCTGGTTTTAGAAAAGGCAGAGGAACCAGAGATCAAATTGCCAGCATCTGTTGGATTATCCAAAAAGCTAGAGAGTTCCAGAAAAACATCTATTTCTGCTCTATTGACTATACCAAAGCCTTTGACTGTGTGGATCACCACAAATTGTGGAAAATTCCTCAAGAGATGGGAATACCAGACCACCTGATCTGCCTCTTGAGAAATCTGCATGCAGGTCAGGAAGCAACAGTCAGAACTGGACATGGAACAACAGACTGGTTCCAAATAGGAAAAGGAGTACATAAAGAATACATATTGTCACCCTGCTTATTTAACTTATATGCAGAGTACAGGATGTGAAATGCCAGGCTGGATGAAGCACAAGCTGGAATCAAGATTGCTGGGAGAAATATCAATAATCTCAGATGTGCAGATGACACCACCCTGAGGGCAGAACGTGAAGAAGAACTAAAGAGCCTCTTGATAAAAGTAAAAGAGGAGAGTGCAAAAGTTGGCTTAAAACTCAACATTCAGAAAACTAAGATCATGGCTTCTGGTCCAATCTCTTTATGGCAAATAGATGGGGAAATGATGGAAACAGTGAGAGGCTTCATTTTGGGGGGCTTCAAAATCACTGCAGATGGTGACTGCAGTCATGAAGTGAAAAGACACTTGGTCCTTGGAAGAAAAGTTATGACCAACCTAGACAGTATATTAAAAAGCAGAGACATTACTTTGCCAACAAAGATCTTTCTAGTCAAACCTATGGTTTTTCCAGTAGTCATGTATGGATGTGAGACTTGGAATAAAAAGAAAGCTGAGCACTGAAAAATTAATGCTTTTGAACTGTGGTGTTGGAGAAGACTCTTGAGAGTCCCTTGGACTGCAAGGAAATCAAACCAGTCCATCCTAAAGGAAATCAGTCCTGAATATTCATTGGAAGGACTGATGCTGAAGCTCAAACCCCAATACTTTGGCCATCTGGTGCAAAGAACTGACTCATTTGAAAAGACTCTGATGTTGGGAAAGATTGAAGGCAGGAAGAGAAGGGGATGACAGAGGATGGATGAGATAGTTGGATGGCATCACAGACTCAATGGACATGAATTTGAGTAAACTCCGGAAGTTGGTGATGGACAGGGAAGCCTGGCATGCTGCAGTCCATGAGATTGAAAAGAGTCGGACATGACTAAGTGGTTGAACTGAAGTAAGTAGAGTTTTGGTATGCAACCAAAGTTGTTATCAGTGCAAATAGACTATTATATCTATAATTTGTATTATGTGAGCTTCAAGGTAACCACAAAGCAAAAAACTACAGCTGATACATAAAAAATAAAGAGAAGGTAATCAAAACTCACCACTTTGAAAAAGTACCAGTTCACAAAGGCAATGAGAGAGGAAGAAAGAAACCAGGCAACTACAAAATAATCAAGAAACAATGAGATGGCAGTTTAAGTCTTTTCCTACCAATTATTACTCTCAATGTGAATGGATTAAGTTCTCCATAAAAAGCATAGTGTGACTGAATGGATTACAAAGACAGGACCTGACTATATGCTTCCTACAAGTAATTCACTTCAGTTTTAAGGACACATACAGGCTCTAAGTGAAGGGATGGAAACAGATGTTTCATGCAAGTGGAAACCAAAAGAACATAAGTAGGCTATACTTCTGAGTGTATATATACACTCCCAGGTGGCACTAGGGGTAAAGACAAAATAGACATTCAGCCCCAAGCTGAAAGAGACAAAGAAGGTCATTGTATGATGACACAGGTGTCAATTCATCAAGGGAGCATAACAATTATAAGTACATGTGCTTAACATTGAAACAACTAAATATTCATATTAAGCAAATACTAATAGATCTAAAAGGAAAAATAAACAACAATACAATAATAGTAGGGTACTTAAATACATCATTTTCAACAATAGATAGGTTATCCACACAGAAGATCAATAAGAAAATTTTAGACTTGAGCTATACTTTAGATGAAATACACCTGACAGGCAAAGCAGAAGCAGAATATACATTCTTCTCAATCATACACAAAACATCTTCCAAGATAGATCATATGACAGATAAAAAAATAAGTCTCAATAAATGTAAGAAAATTGAAATCATGGCAAATATCTTTTCTGAACACAATAGTATAAAGCCATAAATAAATAACAGGAGAAAAAGTGGAAATTCACAAATATGAAAATCAAACAAACCCTCCTAAACAATGGGTAAATGAAGAATCAAAAGGAAAATCAAAAGATATCTTGAAACAAGTGAAAATGGAAACTAAAACGTATAAGATGCAGCAAAATATTCTAAGAGGAAAGTTTATAGTGATTAATATCTTCACCAGAAAAAAAAAAGATCTCAAATAAACAATCTAACTGTACACTTTAAGAAACTAGAAAAAAGAGGAACAAACTCGGCCCAAAACTAGCAGCAGGAAGGAAATAACAAAGATCAGAACAGAAATAAATTAAATTGAGTCCAGAAAAACAACAGAAAAGATCAACAAAACTAAGAGCTTTTTTTTTTTTTTAAGATAATCAAAACTTGACAGTTTGCTACACTAACTAAGATAAAGAGGGGAAAAAGACTCAAATAAATAAAATCAGAAATTAAAAAGAAAACATTACAATAAATACCACAGAAATGCAAAGGATTACATGGGACTACATGAACAATTTACACCAACAAATTAGACAACATAAAGTAATGGGTAAATTCCTAGAAACATGCAACCTACAAAAACACAAATTAGGAAGAAACAGAAAATCTGAACAGACCAATAATAAGTAAGGAGATTGAGTCAGCAATCAAATCTCCTAACAAAGAAAGGTCCAGGACGAGAAGGTTCCCCTGATGCTTTTTTATCAAACATTTAAGGAAAAATTGATGCCAATGTTTCATAAACTCTTCCAAAAAACCAAAAAGGAGGAAACATGCTAAAACTAATTTTATGAGCCAGCATTACTTTGATATCAAAGCTGGATAAAAATATTACAAGAAAAAAAGACTACAAGCCCATGTTCCAGATAAATATAGATGCAAAAGTTCTCAATAAAATATCCCAAGCTGAATTCAAGAGCACATTAAAAGGATTTTATATCACAATCAAGTGGGATTTAACCATGTAAGGGTGATTCAACATACACACATCAATAAATATGATGCACCACATTAATAGAAAGAAAGATAAAAATCATACAATTCTCTGAATAGATGTAGAAAAAGCATTTGATGAAATACAAAATCTTTTCATGATAAAAACTCTCAACAAATGGGATATCGAAGGAATATACCTCAACATAATAAAGGCCATAGATGACATGCCCAGAGCGAACATCACACTCAGCAGTGTAAGGTTAATAGCTGAAACAGTCGTCTTAATACATGTCTGCAACTTATTTTACACTCCTTGCGTTTAGATATGTGGCATATGTTCACTTCCCTTGCATCCGGGAGCCTAAAAGGAAAATGGGGAAATTCCTTGCATCTCCTTGACCTTGGTACCCCTATTTCCTTCCTTTTTCTACAGAAAGTGTTTTATTTCCAAAAAGCAGAAGCTTTAATTTCAGCCAGAGGTCACATCTTGTGGTCTGACTGGCTATAGCTCCCACCTTCCCTAGCACTCCTGACCGGAGAATAAAAATAGGCCAGTGTCAAGTCACACTTTTCTCTTTCATTTCTTAACATCCTCCTCAGGACAGGGTGATGGCTCAGCAGATTTGTCACTCCATCTTGTGATTCATTCCCAAAAATAAGGGCCTCTCACCCACTTACTTATTCCTTATTCCTATCTGTTCTCTGTAAATGACATGCAGAGCCACTAGAGGAACAGAGAGGCTGAGACCAACTCAGAAACAAGTAATTGCCACAGTAAAGCTCAAGTCTTCACCCTCCAGCAGAGCCCTTCTGTGTCAGCTGCCTTCAGCACCCAGGTACTTGTTCAGCCATGCAAACACCCCTCTTCTTCCCTCTGAAGCACATCACACCACTCTGGGTCATGATGAGCCATCAGAGCAGAAGGGAACTCACACTCTCACTTTAACAACTGATTTTACAAGATCAGGAAAGGTCTGAGATGGGTAAGGAGTAAGCCTGATTGCACAGTTGCTCCTAGGCAGAGTCTGGGTGAGAATTCCAGCTGTGGACATAAAATCCAGCTCCTCCCAGTACAGTTCAATTCAGTTCAGTCGCTCAGTCATGTCCGACTCTTTGCAACCCCATGGACCATAGCACGCCAGGACTCCATTTCCATCACCAACTCTCGGAGTTTACTCAAATTCATGTCCATTGAGTCTGTGATGCCATCCAACTATCTCATCCATCCTCTGTCATCCCCTTCTCTTCCTGCCTTCAATCTTTCCCAACATCAGAGTCTTTTCAAATGAGTCAGTTCTTTGCACCAGATGGCCAAAGTATTGGGGTTTGAGCTTCAGCATCAGTCCTTCCAATGAATATTCAGGACTGATTTCCTTTAGGATGGACTGGTTTGATTTCCTTGCAGTCCAAGGGACTCTCAAGAGTCTTCTCCAACACCACAGTTCAAAAGCATTAATTTTTCAGTGCTCAGCTTTCTTTTTATTCCAAGTCTCACATCCATACATGACTACTGGAAAAACCATAGGTTTGACTAGAAAGATCTTTGTTGGCAAAGTAATGTCTCTGCTTTTTAATATACTGTCTAGGTTGGTCATAACTTTTCTTCCAAGGACCAAGTGTCTTTTCACTTCATGACTGCAGTCACCATCTGCAGTGATTTTGAAGCCCCCCAAAATGAAGCCTCTCACTGTTTCCATCATTTCCCCATCTATTTGCCATAAAGAGATTGGACCAGAAGCCATGATCTTAGTTTTCTGAATGTTGAGTTTTAAGCCAACTTTTGCACTCTCCTCTTTTACTTTTATCAAGAGGCTCTTTAGTTCTTCTTCACGTTCTGCCCTCAGGGTGGTGTCATCTGCACATCTGAGATTATTGATATTTCTCCCAGCAATCTTGATTCCAGCTTGTGCTTCATCCAGCCTGGCATTTCACATCCTGTACTCTGCATATAAGTTAAATAAGCAGGGTGACAATATGTATTCTTTATGTACTCCTTTTCCTATTTGGAACCAGTCTGTTGTTCCATGTCCAGTTCTGACTGTTGCTTCCTGACCTGCATGCAGATTTCTCAAGAGGCAGATCAGGTGGTCTGGTATTCCCATCTCTTGAGGAATTTTCCACAATTTGTGGTGATCCACACAGTCAAAGGCTTTGGTATAGTCAATAGAGCAGAAATAGATGTTTTTCTGGAACTCTCTAGCTTTTTGGATAATCCAACAGATGCTGGCAATTTGATCTCTGGTTCCTCTGCCTTTTCTAAAACCAGCTTGAACATCTGGAAGTTCATGGTTCATGTATTGCTGAAGCCTGGCTTGGAGAATTTTGAGCATTACTTTGCTATCATGTGAGATGAGTGCAACTGTATCATAGTTTGAACATTCTTTGGCATTGCCTTTCTTTGGGATTAGAATGAACACTGACCTTTTCCAGTCCTGTGGCCACTGCTGAGTTTCCCAAATTTGCTGGCATATAGAGTGCAGCATTTTCACAGCATCATCTTTCAGGATTTGAAATAGCTCAATTGGAATTCCATCACCTCCACTAGCTTTGTTCTCAGTGATGCTTCCTAAGGCCCACTTGACTTCACATTCCAGGATGTCTGGCTCTAGGTGAGTGATCACACCATTGTGATTATCTTGGTCATGAGTATCTTTTTTGTATAGTTCTTCTGTGTATTCTTGCCACCTCTTCTTAATATCTTCTGCTTCTGTTAGGTCCCTACCATTTCTGTCCTTTATTGTGCCCATGAATATTTGCCTGAAATGTCCCCTTGGTATCTCTAATTTTCTTGAAGAGATCTCTAGTCTTTCCCATTCTATTGCTTTCCTCTATTTCCTTGCATTGATGACTAAGGAAGGCTTTCTCATCTCTCCTTGCTATTCTTTGGAACTCTGCATTCAAATGGGTATATCTTTCCTTTTCTCCTTTGCCTTTAGCCTCTCTTCTTTTTCTGAGCTATTTGCAAGTTCTCTTCAGACAACCATTTTGCCTTTTTACATTTCTTTTTCTTGGGGATGGTCTTGATTACTGCCTCCTGTACAATGTCACGAACCTCCATCCGTAGTTCTTCAGGTACTCTGTCTATCAGATTTTGAATCTATTTGAATCTATTTGTCACTTCCACTGTATAATCCTAAAGGATTTGGTTTAGGTTGTACCTGAATGATCCAGTGGTTTTCCCTACTTTCTTCAATTTAAGCCTGAATTTGGCAATAAGGAGTTCATGATCTGAGCTACAGTCAGCTCCTGGTCTTGTTTTTGCTGACTCTATAGAGCTTCTCCATCTACTTATTTAACCCCTTTTTATATTTGTTATGTTACAATTAGACTCTCTGTATGTTTTATAACCAATAACAAATTATTGTGGCTGTATTTATTTTTTTAACACTTTCGTTCTTTAACATTGGTATTAGAGTTAAGTGGTTACTACACAGAACTATAGTATTCTGAATTTGACTATATGCTTACCTTTACATGTTGTATATTTTCATATAACTAATTAGTGTCTTTATTTCCGTTTACAGAACTCCTTTCAGCCATTCTTCTAAGGCAGTTCTAGTGGTAGTAAATTCCTTCAAGTTTTGTTTATCTGGGAAAATCTTTCTCTTTCTTCATTTCTAAAGGACAACTTTTCCAGGTAGAGTGTTCTTGATTGGCAGTTTTGTTGTTTTTGCTTAAGCACTTTGATGATAACATCCCACTCTCCTGACTGTTAGTTTCTTCGTGAGAAATCTACTGACAGCCTTATGGGTGTTGCTTTTTAAAGTTGCAAGCTTCTTTTTTCTTGCTCCTTTAAAAATTCTCTTTGATTTTTGACAGTTTTATTAAAATATGTCTTGCAGAAGGTCTCTTTGAATTTGCTTGGGGACCTATAAACTTCAACAACTTGAATATCTAAATCTCTCTACAGATTTGGGAGGTTCTTAGCCACTATTTCTTTAAATAAACTTTCTTTACCATTCCCCCATCTCTTCTCCTTCTAGGACTTCAGTAATTCACAGATTGTTTCTTTATTCTGTAGACCACAATGTCATTCTTCAATCTTTTTCTTTTTCCTTCTCCTCTGATTGATAATTTCAAAGGTCCTGACTTCTATTTCACAAATTCTTCTTCTTGGCCCATTCTGCTGTTGATGGAACCTATTGCCTTTTTCATTTCATTCACTGTATCTCCAGCCCCAGAATTTTAAAAAATAGTTTTCCTTTGTTAAACTTCTCATTTTGTGCTTTTTTGCCTAATTTTGTTGAATTGTCTTTCTTCACATTCTTGTAGCTCATTGAGATTTCTTACAAAGCCCACATTAAACTTGCTTTTCAGGGAAATTATAGATCTCCATGTCTTTGGAGTCAGTTACTAGAAAATTATTGTGATCCTTTGATGCTGGCAAGTTTCCTTGATTTTTCGTATTTCTTGAAGTCTTTCTTCAAAGCGTTTTGGTTTTTTTTTTTAGAATATTTATTTATTTGGCTACATTAGGTCTTAGTTGCCACCCTCAGGATCTTCTATCTTCCTTGCAGCATGCAGGATCTTTAGTTCCTGACCAGGGATTGTACCCAAGCCCTTCGTACTATGAGTACAGAGTCTTAGCCACTGTTTCACCAGAGAAGTCCCACTTTCTTTGAATCTGAAGACTCAGTCACTCTCTCAGGTCGTGACTGAGTGATTTCAGGGGAGAAATACTTTCTATCGGCACTGCTAGGGATTTTGACGCTCTCTTAGAATTTCTAAATATATGCTTGCTCCATGCTTTAAGCTCCCTCTTGTGGCAGAATCCTTCAACTTGCTTGCCTCCTCTCAAGCCTGCAACACACCAGGCCAAGTGCTGACAGCCTGGCTTGCTTTCTCAAGGGCAGAACTAAAGCCAAGGTAGGTCTCTGCCTGGCGCGCAGATTCAGGCGGGTTTTCTGCGCGTGCTCACTAGGTGTCTGCCGAAGCTCACTCTAGTCATTTTCAGGAATCATCACTGGGAACCAGCCCTGTACAGGATGGATATGGGTGTAGGTGAGACTCATGTGGTGATGCGGGCCACTTAGAGGGCTCTGCAGCTGAGATCTTTGGGGTCTGCAATGCAATTACTAGGATCCGCCTCCCTCTGATGCCTCCCCAAAATTCTTTTTTAAAAATAGTTTTTGATGTGGACCGTTTTTTTAGTCTTTATTGAATTTTTGTTACAATGTTGCTTCTGCTCTATGTTTTGCTTTTTTCCTGGCCTGGAGGCATGTGAGCTCTTAGCTCCCTGACCAGGGATCGAACTCGCACCCCCTGTGTTGCAAGGTGAAGTCGTAACTACTGAACCACCAGGGAAGTCCCTCCCCCAAAGTTCTACCTGCTGCTTCCCAACCTCTTCTTAACCCCTGGTCATGCAGTTCAGGACTCAGTACTCTGTGTGGAGCAGGAAAGAAGTGGGTCTCCATAGCAGTGTCCACATAGCTGGGAAACTGGAGAAGGTCACACTCCCACTCCCTCCCTCCCACCCCCCAGTCACCAGCCTCCCAGGAGGAATAATCACACCAGCCAAGAAGGTTTCTCTTGGCACTGAGCTGTGCCGCTTTGGGGGAAGGGTGATGCACGTCATGTGAAACTGGTCCTCCTACTGTCTCCAATGTATCCACACTTGAATTTTTTGTTCCAACTGTGTGGTGTGCAAACCTGGATTTCTCCACTACAAACTTGGCTTCCACAAAGGCTCTCTCATCTATGGGTGATTGTCTAAGACACTGTTCTCCAAGGGCTTCCAAACCACAGATGAGGTGCCAATTCACCGGCTACCGCAGATCTCATAGTCAAGACCATGATCTGTATGCTTTTGACCTAGCATGGGTGAATGGGTGGGCAGGACTCCTCCCAGGTCGCTTGGCATATGGTGCTGGATTTCACAGCTCCAAAAAGGCACTTTTGTCCATGGCTGGGTGCAAAAGTTGTTGATGGGGATATGTGAGCAAGGGACATCTTATTTGGCCATCTTCCTGACTTCAGTCTTCTTTCCATTACTTTTAAAACTGCTTTTGTGTGCTACATAGTTGCTAGTGTACTATTTCGTTTCCTTTTTTCTTTTATTATATATTTTTGAGTTATTGTCTTAGTGGACACAATGAAGATTACTGTTATTACTGTCATCTGTGAGCACCTAGCTCAGGTTAACACCATCCTAATTTCAATACTGGTTTTCCCAGGTGCTCAGTGGTAAAGAACCCACCTGCCAAGACAGTAGACACGAGTTTCATCCCTGGGTCGGGGAAGATCCCCTGGGGGAGGACATAGCAACCCACTCCAGTATTCTTGCCTGGGAAATTCCATGGACAGAAGAGTCTGGCGGGCTGCAGTTCATGGGGTCGCAAAAAAGTTGGACGTGACTTAGCAACTAAACAACAATTACAACGGTAGATGTGAACTTTGACATATAGCACTCCATCCTTACCCCTGCTTAAAGTTGCTATAAATGGAGGAAGGGGGGTCGGAAGCTAAGGGATGCAGAAAACCTCTAGAAGTTAAAAAAGGTGCTGCAACTGAAGATCCCAGCTGTGACAACTAAGACAGCGCTGCCTAATACCTAAGTAAAAATAAATAAATAAGTATTAGAAGTTGGAAAAGGTGCGAAAGCCGATTGTCCCCTAGAGCCTCCAGAAGGAAGCCCTCTAGAAGCCCTCCGGACCTACTTTAAATGTCCAATCTCCAGCACTGTAAGATAATGCATTTGTGTTGTTTTAAGGCATAAAGTTTATGTTAGTTTATTACAGTGGCAATAAGAAACAAGTACAGATTTTGGTACCTGGAAGTGGGGTGCTGCTAGGCAACCGTGTATGCTAAGTTGCTTCAGTCCTGTCCAATTCTTTGCAACCCTATAGCCCACCAGGCTCCTGTCCAAGGGGATTCTCCAGGCAAGAATACTGGAGGGGGTTCATGTGCCCTCCAGGGGATCTTCCCGACTCAGGGATCAAACCCAAGTGTCTTACATCTGCGTTGGCAGGCAGGTTCTTTACCACTATGCCACCTGGGTAGCCAGGGGTGCTGCTAGAGCAAACACTGGAAAATACAGCAGTGGCTTTAGAATGGGGCAATGAGAAGAGGTTGGAAGAATTTTGAGAATAGTAAGAAAAGCCTAGGTTTCCTGGAACAGACCCCTGGCTGCTACAGGATATGAATTCACTACACTTGGCATTCCCTCCTAAAACAGGGCCTCTTGCCAGAGCTTTGTGCTCAGAGATTCATTGTGCAAGGAGCAAGGAATCCCATGCTTAGCTGGCGCTGAGATAGATGGACCCAAGGTTTTCTGAAAGTGAATAGATATGCCTTGAAAAGGAAATGTGAACAGATTATTTTGGGGACTTGAGCACATGCATGGCCTCTCTCTCAGCCTCCCGTGGTTGCAGACTCTCTATTTCAAATCTGCCCGACATTAGAAGATCTGATGCTCTGTAAGCTAGATGATGATGCCCCCTCTGTTTGCACTTACTCTGTTTTTGCCTCCTGGCATCCACTGGAAGTCGAGTGATCAAGGCTGAGGATTGGAGGAGGGAAGGAGGGGCAAGGGAGACTGTCGGACCTGGCACAAGGGTCAACGAGTGCCTTTAATAGCTGCCAATGAATTGTCTGTTGACTGATAGACTCACAGGGCACTTGGGGAGCGTTCCTTGGGGCTTTGATGGAATCCCTCAGCCAGAATCAGGGTCTCCAGGACAGGCTCAGGAGTCTGAAAGCAGAATCCCCTCTTCCTCTTCCTCTCTAGGTGGTAGAAATGAAAGCTTTCCAAAAGACACACTCCTGGATCTCAAAACCCAGGTTCTACTGAGTTTCTATTTGTAACACATCATTGTTGTTTTGTTGTTTAGTCACTAAGTCGTGTCTGACTCTTGCGACCCCATGGACTGTAGCCCACCAGGCTCCTCTGTTCAGGGGACTCTCCAAGCAAGAGTACTGTAATGGGTTGCCATTTCTTCTCCAGGGGATCTTTTGGACCCAGGGATTGGACAAGCATCTCCTGCATTGGCAGGCAGATTCTTTACCACAGAGCCACTGGGGAAGCAGTACACCATTATCCCCATTTTATTGATGGAGACTCAGAATATTCAACCTGCCCTAGGTGAGAGTCAGTGCCAGTTCTGGGATTGTCCTTCTGTCAGTCCTTCTGTCCCCAGTGTCCTTCTGTCAGTCAATGGTCTCCCTGCTGCCAAAGGCACTGCCTGATCTAACTTGATACATCACCCATCTCCCCACCAGAGTGGCCTGGGAATCTGCAATTTCACCATGCAGAGTTTATTCAATAGGGCAAGATATCCACTTTCTTTAGTGGAGGAGCTGTCTGTGTCTACGTGGGTCGAATGCCTCACAAGGAGATCAAATGCCATGCAAGAGAATAGACACCTTAGTAGGAAACTCAGGAAAAAGAGGCTCATCCTTCTAACTGGATGTTTGCAGGTTCCTGGAGTTGGGACTGGGACATAGTGGTGGGGAGCCATGCATTCTGGTTTCAGACAAGCTGTCCCCTTAAAATGTGGGTTGTAGAAGGGACTTCATCTTAAGCCACGGTCCTTCTGCTCCATCTAAAACACCTAGCCTTTCACTCTGCCCAGCTCATTTTTCCAGTGTTACCTCTTAGACTGCATATTCAGACATTCGCCATTTTTTGCCTGGACCACAGCAGTAACTTCTCTCTTGTCGCTACTTATCCAGGTCTGCATGAAGCCCATGAGGTACATTTACTGAAACTTATGTCTGAACCTCTGAGCATGTCCTTTCTCACTGGACCAATCATTCCCAACATCTCCTTTTAACCTATGAAGTTGGGAATTAACTTGCCACCTTGATATTTAAAACTCTCTTCTCAAGCTTTATTTCTCATCTTATCCATCACTTGAAAGGCACGGACCTCAATTCCCATCTAATTGTTTTTCTCCCTCTTTGATCGACACGTCAACATCACTTTTACCTCTAGGTATTTGCTCTCACTCTTTTCCTTTTCCTTTTTTCCTATTTCTTTTCACCCCACGTAGCTTGTGGGATTTTCGTTTCCCAACCAGGGATTGAACCCAGGCCCTCAGCAGTGAAAGCATGGGCTCCTAACAACTGAACCACTAGGGAATTCCCTCTCTTCTTCTTCATGATCTGGAAATTTCTCTAGAAAAGTCTCATTCAATCATCAAAGATAAGTTTAAGTCATGTCTTCCTTTTTTTTAAAAGATTTTTTGAAGTGGACCATTTTTAAAGTCTTGATTGAATTTGGTACAACATTGCTTCTGGTTTTTTATTTTATTTTATTTTTTTTGCCTTGAGGTGTGTGGGGTATTAGCTCCCCAACTAAGGATTGAACTTGCAGCCCCTGCATTGGATGGCAAAGTCTGAGTCATATCTTCTTAATTAATCTTAGCAATGGTCATTTCCCAATGTCTCCAGTGTGTGTATCACTCCAAGTTGGAGGATTAATTGGAGGGGGAGAAATTAAGGGAAAGTAACTGAGTTAGGGGAAAGTTGCAATAGATTGTGAGAGAGGGTGAGGGCTGTGAAGACAACAATGGTGGTGAGCTGGCTGCTGCTACACAGGGGACAAGGGTCACTGGGATTGGGGCAGATGATGTTGGCATGACAGCGATGAAATGCCTGATTGCGTCCTGCCTTAAAAATTCTTCTGTAGGAACTCACATGAGCTCACCTGGTGAAACAGACCACAGCCAGTTCACATTCTTATTCTTCCCAAACATGAGCCTCACACTTTGAAACCCTGCTCCTCCCCCATCAACCAAGATTATACTCAGTTTTTAAGTTTCCTTCAAGAAAAGGCCAACAGTCAGGTTTTGTACAAAAATATATATGTGTATTTTTTCAATAGTTACATAATATATATTTCCACAATAGCAGTTTTAGCAATGACATAGAATGTAAAACCAAAAGTTCTTGCATTAATCATTCTTGTGAGGACTCTTCCACCATCCCAGGGGTAGAATTGAGATTCACAGAGGAAAGCAATTTGCCCAAATCTCCATAAAAACAAACAAACAACCAAAAAGAAAACAAAAACAAAAAAACACTAGTAGTCATGGAAGATAAACTTAAAGCACCAATAACTTAAATAAGATTAACATTACTTAAGGCATCATGTTTCATATCAATAAAGTTCATACTCTTTAAAATTATAATAAGGTAATATCAGAGGGCAGTTAGGGAAAGCCAGAAGAACACAAATTGTCTTCAGATTCTTGGGTTGTGGAGTGAGTGCTCAAAGCTTCGGAGTTTGGTTTTTCTTGTTGAGATGGTTTATGGAGTCCTGGACCCATTTCTGCTTGGGGTCTGCACATATCTCCTTGCCCAGGATGGTCTTGAAACTGCAGAGGAAAGAGAGAGGGTAAGGTTAGATGGAGTTCCATTGAAATCTCAGCCTACAAATGTAGCCCATTTGCCCCAAAGCTGCCATGGGAACTCAAGGAGGAAAGCAGGTGGAAGGAGGGAGCCCATGGCAAGTTAATCATAATAGATGTCCCAGTTGAAACCATCCTGACTTCAGGCTAAAGAGACTGGAATGGCCTGAATGAGCACCCAGAGGGAGCGTGATGTTGGGGGGCACTTTTGGATATTGGATTAGATGATGTAACTCTCTGACGTCACGTTTGTGTGAGCCTTGCCCCTTGCACCCTGAGGAAGAACTGGACACCCGGAGGACTGGTGTCCTCAACTTACATCACAGCTTCTTTGGGACACTTGCTGCTGGTGGCTCTTCTGTAGCTCATCAGCCTCTGTGTGGGGATCTTCTTATTGGTGTATGTATAGCAGCAGGTGACTTGGGAGTTAATTGCATCTGGAAATAGAACCACAAAGAAAAAGCATTTTAGAATGGACTAGGTTCTTTCCGATCTCAATCAGAGCAGAAAAGAGGAGTAAAGAGAAGGCAAGATGGCATCAGGGGTGCAGGGAGAACCCTTTAAATCATAATATTTCAGCTTGTGCTTCAAAGCTACAGTATCAGATGGACTCAGTTTCCTAAGCCCTAAAATGGGCATATAGCACTGACAATGAACTGAAGGAAGGGAGCTTTGTTAAAACTAGATAATTTTGGTAAATTCTATTAGTAGGAGCAAATAATCCAAGTTATCAAAGTGAACTAAGGGTCCCCTTTAGGTAAGAAGAAATGGATGCTTGGTTGTGAGTTTCCCTGATACCCACTCTCTCTGCAAAACTGAGTCTCTGGAGTCCAGATTTCAGATCTTCTCCTCTGACCTCCATAGTACCTGGATATACCCTGCCAGAGAACCCCTCTCCTTGTATCCCAGTCCCCACATGCTGCTGGAAGGAGCCAGGGCAGTAACTGCACTGGGCTCAGGTTTCCAGAGCCGGAATCCTGGAAGGAGCTGGATTTGAGGTCCACAGCTGGAATTCTCATCCAGGCACCGTCCAAGAGAAGTTGTGTGATCAAGCTCACTCCTATGCCTCTTGAACTTTCCTGATCTTACAGGTACCCTTCTGCTCTGCTGGCCCATCATGACCCAGAGAGGGGGCGATGGGCTTCAGAGGGAAGAAGGGGGCTCACCTGGCTGAGCGAGCACCTCGGTGCTGAAGGCAGCTACTGTGAGCAGCAGGCACAGGAGGGCAGCGGAGACCTTCATGTTGCAGCGAGAGGATTCAAGCTTCAGCGTGGGAGCTGTTGGTCTCTGGATTGGTCTCAGCCTCTCTGCTCCTCCAGTGGCTCTGCCTGCCTTTTATTGAACAACCGAGAGGGTGGAGTCCATGAGAGAGTGAGGCTGGCCCCTGGCGGCATCCTCCTCAATGAATGACGAAGTGGAATCTTAAATGTGCTGAGCAAGTGAAGCAGCCAGGACATTTCCAGGAAGTAGGAGAGGCAAGCGGTGGGTCAGGACTGGGCAATTTTCCATTTGCAGCTGAGAGCAAAAGAAAGGGGGAGGGGCAGGGTGCAGTTATATCCTGAGACCGCAGACGTAAACCAAATGGTTTATTCTTAAGATTCCCCTTTTCTGAAGTGAAAACTCTGCAGAAAAGAAAGGAAGCCAGGGAGATAGAAGTCACAAGGATGCTGAAAGAAAGCATTCTCCGCCAAACTCCCCTCCCAGCCAGGCTGCCACATAACATTTAGCAGAGTTCCCTGTGCTATTCAGAAGGTCCTTGTCGGTTATCCATTTAATAAATATAGCAGTGAATCACTTATGTGCATAATAAGAAATGGGTTCTATTGAGCAAATGACTGGTCCACCCTCAAACAACAGTCCAGGGACCTTCAAGCCAAGGAGGAGTCCTAAAGTCTTGGCAGGCACCCCCAATAGCGTATGAAATCCTTTTGCTCTTTAAAATGTAGGATGGTGGTACAAGTGAAGCTTAGTAGAACTATAGGGTTTTTTTAAACTATAAAACTGAATTCTATTAATAGAATCATCAGATTTAAGATGTGGAAGAAGCCATCTAGATCATGCAGATGTAATACTCATGCAGTACTTAACTCTACACTGGGAATATTCAGTACTCCAAACCCATCCATAGGTATTGTTCATTTCCATTTTATAGTCAGAAAGCCCAAGTACAGAGGAGTTAAGGAACCTGTTCAAGTTCCCCCAAACAAAACCCAGTGTCTCTGCTGTCACGGCTAGAACATACTTCGAGATGAAGGGGCACATTCTCTAGCTGGCTGCCTGATCATATATCTGGATGCCCTCTGGCCTCAATCTCTGCCAAATCAGCAGACATCTGAAAGGGAGTTGAGGACATTCCTTGCGGTTAAGTTATTACAGGAATCTGGAACCTGTGGTTAGCATGGCAGGCAGACAAGACAAAGTAAGAGGCGTGTCCTCGGCTATGGCAACTGTTATCCCAGCTTCTTTAGGATTCCCAAGGAGAAGGCGTGAGCCAAAGAACAGTCTTCCTGGAATTAGAACGGCTGCCTTCATGCTGCAACTCCACCTTAGACTTCCTCAGAAACCCCAGAATCTGTCATAACACCTGAAAGACCTTAATGTTTATTTCATTGAACTCTTTTCTTTCACAAATATGATGGAATTCCTTGAGGCATGCTGGTGACTGAGCCAAGCCTCGGATTTAGGCCTCAACTCCCCTGATTCCACTGCCTCGTGATTCTGAGCTTGCTTGGCTTTGCCCAGTGGACATGGAAGGCCCTGCTGATCCTTCTTTCTTGAAGAGTCTTTAAGACAATGTCTTTGAAACATATGGAACTTTTGGAAAGAACTGTCTGCCAATCACTGCATTTGTTTCTGTTTGTTTGTTTTTTAAACTTTTTGTTTTATATTGGAGTATAGCTGATTAACAATGTTGTGATAGATTCAGGTGGACAGCAAGGAGACTCAGTCATACAGACACATGTATCCATTCTCCCCCAAACTCCCCTCCCATCCAGGTTGCCCCATAACATGAGCAGAGTCCCCTGTGCTATTCAGAAGGTCCTTGTTGGTTATCCATTTAATAAATATAGCAGTGGATCACTGTATTTCTAATAAGAAATGGGTTCTATTGAACAAATGACTGTGTCTGGTCCCTAGTTAATGGTCAGTAATGGCAAAGAGGAGTAGCTGACATCATTGAGTGTTTCCCAGGAGCCAGACCCTGTGCTGGGGTGACTGGCGACATTGTCTCATTGGTCCTCCAAACAACCCAACTTGCTTTATGTTGAAATGGAAGTTAACTAGCTTTGTCTAGGATCTCACAGGTAGTAGCAGGTGGGGCTGAGATTCTCATCCAGGACACATGGATACCAGAAACTTCCTGGCACAAGGCTTAATGTGTCAGGATGGATATTGATTTCCTAGAGAATCTAAGAGATGGTCTGGGAATACATGCTTGAAGTTACGCATAGTCTCCATTCCTGAAAACTCTTGATTCGTTCAGTAAGAATGGACTGAGTCATTGGCAGAGCACGGAGCCAAACAGAGATTTCAACCTAAGTTGGGGGCGCCGTGGGAGGGAGTTAGAAAGAGTCAGACAGAAGGCAAATAGGGCTCCAAGAAGAGTGGAAGCAAAGAAGTGCACAAGTTAATCTGTTCTCTTTGTCCTGCCTTTTGGAATTATACCCAAGAATCTGGAATGGCCTCTCTGATTTTAATATACTGTCTAGGTTCATCAAAACTTTCCTTCCAAGGAACAAGTGTCTTCTAATTTCATGGATGTAGTCACCATCCTCAGTGATTTTGGAGCCCAAGAAAATGAAACCTGTCACTGCTTTCATATTTTCCCCTTCTATTTGCCATGAAGTGATGGGACTGGATGCCAGGATCTTCATTTTTTAATGTTGAGCTTCAAGCCAGCTTTTTCACTCTTCTTTTTCAGCCTCATCAAGAGGTTCTTTAGTTCCTCTTCACTTTCTGCCATAAGAGTGGTATCATTGGTGTATCTGAGCTTGTTGATATTTCTCCTGGAAATCTTGAGTCCAACTTGTCCTTCATCCAGCCCAGCATTCTGCATGATGTACTCTGCATATAAGTTAAATAAGCAGGGTGACAATATACAACCTTAACATACCCCTTTTCCAATTTGGAATCTGTCTGTTGTTCCATGTCCAGTTCTAACTATTGCTTCTTGACCTGCATACAGGTTTCTTAGGAGACAGGTGAGGTGGTATTCCTATCCTTTTAAGAATTTTCCACAGTTTGTTGTGATCCACAGCCAAAGACTTTAGTGTAGTCAATGAAGCAGAAGTAGATGCTTTTCTGGAACTCCTTTGCTTTGTCTATGATCCAGTGGATGTTGGCAATTTGGTCTCTGGTTCCTCTGCCTTTTCTAAATCCAGCTTGTAAATCTGAAAGTTCCCAGTTCACATACTGCTGAAGCCTAGCTTGAAGAATTTTGAGCATAAATTTACTAGCATGTTTAATGAGCAAAATTGTGTGGTACATTGAACATTCTTTGGGATTGGAATGAAAACTGACCTTTTCCAGTCCTGTGGCCACTGCTGAGTTTTCTAAATTTGCTGACATATTGAGTGCAGCACTTTCACAGCATCATCTTTTAGGATTTGAAATAGCTCAGCTGGAATTCCATCACATCCACTAGCTTTGCTCGTAGTAATGCTTCCTTAGGCCCACTTGACTTCACACTCCAGGATGTTTGGCTCTAGGTGAGTGACCGTACCACTGTGGTTATCCTGGTCACTAAGACCTTTTTGTATAGTGTTTTCTTGCCACCTCTTCCTAATGTCTGCTTCTGTTCAGTCCATACCATTTTTGTCCTTTATTGTGCCCATCCTCGCATGAAATATTCCCTTGATATCTGCAATTTTCTTGAAGAGATCTCTAGTCTTTCCCATTGTATTGTTTTCCTATGTTTCTTTACATTGTTCTTTTAAAAAGGCCTTCTTATCTCTCCTTGCTGTTCTCTGTAACCCTGCATTCAATTAGGTGTCCCTTTCTCTCTTGTCTTTCACTTCTCTTCTTTGCTCAACTATTTGTAAGCCACCTCGGACAACCACTTTGCTTTCTTGCTTTTGTTTTCCTTGGTGATGGTTTTGGTCATCCCCTCCTGTACAGTGTTATGAACTTCTGTCCATAGTTCTTCAGGCACTCTGTCTACAGATCTAATTCCCTGAATCTATTCTTCACCTACACTGTATAAACATAAGGTATTTGATTCAGATCATACCCATATGGTCTAGTGACTTAACCTACTTTCTTTAATTTAAGCCTGAATTTTGCAATAAAGAGCTTATAATGTAAGCCATGGTCAGCTCCAGGTCTTGTGTTTCTGACTATAGATCTTCTCCATCTTTGGCTGTAAAGAATATAATCAGTTTGATTTTGGTATTGACCTTCTGTTGCTGTCCATGTGTAGAGTCATTTCTTGTGTGGTTGGAAAAGGATGTTTGCTATGATCAATGTGTTCTCTTGACAAGTCTCTTAGCCTTTGCCCTGCTTTATTTTGTACCCCAAGGCCAAACTTGCCTGTTACTCCAAGTATCTCTTGACTTCCTAGTTTTTCACTCTAATCCCCTGCTACGAAAAGGACATCTTTTTCCTGGTGTTCGTTCTAAAAGGTCGGTCTTCCCTGGTAGCTCAGACAGTAAAGAATCTGCCGGCAGTGCAGGAGACCTGGGTTTGATCCCTGGGTCTGGAAGACCCCTGGAGAAGAGAATGGAAACCCACTCCAGTATTCTTGCCTGGAGAATTCCATGGACAGAGTAGCCTGGCGGGCTATAGTCCATGGGGTTGCAAAGAGTCAGACATGAGTGAGTGACTAACACTTACACACACTAGAAGGTCTTGTAGGTCTTCATAAAACCAGTCAGCTTCAGCTTCTTTGGCATTAACAGTTGGGGCCTAGACTTGGATTACTGTGATGTTGAATGGTTTGCCTTAGAAACCAAGGCTCTACTCCAATATAAAATAAAGAGTTTTTTTAAAAGCTGAATTGGACTATGATAGCTCAATAAATAAATAGAGGTGTTGAGATCTTGAGATTGCTTTCTCCTGATTCTGCCAGGTTATTATCATGCCTTGTCCCCTAACCAAAGGCCCTGTAGACATTCTGTAATAAATCTCATTTTGTGTAAGGAGATCAGATTCTTGCTACAGGCAGAAACAGGTCAAGCTGGCCTCTGTTTGCCCATGGTCACTCAGAGAAGTTTTCTGGTTTTTTTTCCCCTGAGTTTTCAGACAGATTTCTGAGTATTTAAACCTGTGTCACTGCTTCAGGAAGGCATCACCATTTTTGGAAAGTGACTGGGTCACTGCAAGTGTCAGGTGATAAACAGGATCAAAGGTGAAATTATGAATCAGAAGAGAAAGTCTTCTGGAAGGTGGTAACCATCTCCCTCTCACTTCTGCTCTGTCAAGAATAGCTGTTCTTCCCAGCTGAAGGGCCAGTCACCGTGTGGGAGAAATGAGTGAAAATTTCCACTCTGAGATAGCTTTGGAAGTTCCCAGATTCCTTGGAGAAGAAACTTGGCCAGACCCTGCATTCCAGATGCTGGGCTTGAAGCCATCCAGAGACATCTCACGTGGGGCTGTGCTGGGAACATCCCAGTGCAAGGTCTGGCTTGGCCCCCTGCTTGAGTGCGTGCAAGGGAAAGGCTGGGGAGGGGTGTGTGTGGAGAGGAGGCGGAGTCAAGGTTTTGCTGTTCTCCAGAATCCCCAGTCCCCCTGGGACCCCCTCCTCAACAACGTACAGATGAGGAATGGAAAAGTTCCTCACGATGAATAATCCTTCCTTCCTTCCTCCCAGTGGGCTGACACCCCCACCTCCCACCAGGGATCCTCCGCGTGGACCTTGATCATCAGCTCAGACTCCCACTCAGGGTCAGGGGTAAAGAAAAGAGAAATAAAGAGTGAGCTTTCTAGAAATATCTGAAGCCAGCATCTAACCCTTGCCTTGGTCTCTTCTCCAGTTTGCTTGCTTTCCCCTCTGCCCCTAGCAGGGGCACACTTCCCTCTGCTTGCAACGCTCCTCCAGCTCAGGCCTTTGAGTGAGATGCACAGGAAGCTTTGTGCCCCTTAC
Source organism: Cervus elaphus (assembly GCF_910594005.1). Taxonomy (NCBI): domain Eukaryota; kingdom Metazoa; phylum Chordata; class Mammalia; order Artiodactyla; family Cervidae; genus Cervus; species Cervus elaphus. The sequence continues at coordinate 88,719,327 of NC_057819.1, forward strand.
ATACTCTCTAGACCCCTCCCCAGGTTTCTTTAGCTGCTCCACATTAGCTCTGAGCTTTAGGGAGATCAGTGCTTATTTTACTGGGACCCCAACTCTGAGATCCCTTGCCTTTCAAGGATGAGAAATTCATTCTTTACTCTTTGTTGAAATATTTATTTATTTGGCTGTGCCAGGTCTTAGTTGCAGCATGTGGGATTTAGTTCCCTGACCAAGGATTGAACCCCAGGCCCCCTGCATTGTGAGCACAGAGTCTTAGCTGCAAGACTACCATGGAAGTCCCCATTCTTTATTCTTTTACAGAATGTCAGATAAAAACAGAACCTTACAGATCATCTTCCCATTTCACAAATGGAGAAACTGAGGCCAAGAAAGTGGCTGTGACAGGCCCAAAGGGACATGGTAAATGAATGGCAGAGTTTGTGGGGATTTGTCCACATCTGGGCTCTCAGCGTAGCACCCCCTCTCAGATGCCGTACTGGCTCCTTGTTAGGACATGCAAACAGTTAGCATCTATTCTATGCAGAGCACCAGGTAGTGGGCTGGGGTGGAGGATGGGAAAAGTGAACCCAATATGCAACCTGCTTTCCAGAAGAGATGACTGAGCATCCATGGTATGGTGGGCTGGGTATGAAAATAAACCAAAGCAGTGTTCACCCCAAGGTTCAGCATCCAGACATTTCCTGTGTGCTTGGCAGAACTGCCCCCGGTTTATATGCATGAAAGAACCAAGGATATTTGGGAGGGGGTCAGGAGGAGATAACTTATGGGGAAAAAAGGGGAAAATCCTCCTGCAGTGGCCCAACCCAGGGTGGCTGGGGGAGGGAGTGGGATCTCAGGCAAGACCTGAGGGTGGTTGGGGGTTTGTCCCTTACACTGCCTTCAGGGCCAGCCCTCAGTTCAGTTCAGTTCAGTTCAGTCACTCAGTTGTGTCCAACTCTTTGTGACTCCATGACCACAGCACACCAGGCCTCCTTGTCCATCACCAACTCCAGGAGTCCACCCAAACCCAAGTCCATTGAGTTGCTTATGCCATCCAGCCATCTCATCCTCTGTCATCCCCTTCTCCTCCTGCCTTAAATCTTTCCCAGCATCAGGGTCTTTTCAAATGAGTCAGCTCTTGGCCAAAGTATTGAAGTTTCAGCTTCAGCATCAGTCCTTCATCGAACACTCAGGACTGATCTCCTTTAGGATGGACTGGTTGGATCTCCTTGCAGTCCAAGGGACTCTCAAGAGTCTTCTCCAACACCACAGTTCAAAAGCATCAATTCTTCGGTGCTCAGCTTTCTTTATAGTCCAACTCTCACATCCATACATGACAACTGGAAAAACCATAGCCTTGGCTAGACGGACCTTTGTAGATAAAGTAATGTCTCTGCTTTTTAATATGCTATCTAGGTTGGTCATAACTTTCCTTTCAAGGAGTAAGCATCTTTTAATTTCATGGCTGCAGTCACCCTCTGCAGTGATTTTGGAGCCCAGAAAAATAAAGTCAGCCATTGTTTCCACTGTTTCCCCATCTATTTGCCATGAAGTGATGGGACTGGATGCCATGTTCTTAGTTTTCTGAATGTTGAACTTTAAGCCAACTTTTTCACTCTCCTCTTTTGCTTTCATCAAGAGGCTCTTTAGTTCTTCACTTTCTGCCATGAGGATGGTGTCATCTGCATATCTGAGGTTATTGATATTTCTCCCGGTAATCTTGATTCCAGCTTGTGCTTTGTCCAGCCCAGCGTTCCTCATGATGTACTCTGCATATAAGTTAAATAGGCAGGGTGACAATATACAGCCTTGACATACTCCTTTTCCTATTTGGATCCAGTCTGTTGTTCCATGTCCAGTTCTAACTGTTGCTTCCTGACCTGCATCCAGGCTTCTCAAGAGGCAGGTCAGGTGGTCTGTTATTCCCATCTCTTTCAGAATTTTCCACAGTTTATTGTGATCCACACAGTCAAAGGCTTTGCTATAGGCAATAAAGCAGAAATAGATGTTTTTCTGCAACTCCTTTGCTTTTTTGATGATCGAATGGATGTTGGCAATTTGATCTCTTGTTCCTCTGTCTTTTCTAAAACCAGTTTGAATATCTGGAAGTTCACAGTTCATGTATTATGGAAGCCTGGCTTGGAGAATTTTGAGCATCACTTTACTAGCGTGTGAGATGAGTGCAATTGTGCAGTAGTTTGAACATTCTTTGGCATTGCCTTTCTTTGGGATTGGAATGAAAACTGACCTTTTCCACTCCTGGGGCCACTGCTTAGTTTTCCAAAGTTGCTGGCATATTGAGTGCAGCACTTTCACATCATCATCTTCCAGGATTTGAAATAACTCAACTGCAATTCCATCACCTCCACTAGCTTTGTCTCAGTGATGCTTCCTAAGGCCCACTTGACTTCACATTCCAGGATATCTGGCTCTAGGTGAATGATCACACCATCATGATTATCTGGGTCATGAAGATCTTTTTTGTACAATTCTTCTGTGTATTCTTGCCACCTCTTCTTAATATCTTCTGCTTCTGTTCGGTCCATACCATTTCTGTCCTTTACTGAGCCCATCTTTGCCTGAAATGTTCCCTTGGTATCTTTAATTTTCTTGAAGAGATCACTAGTCTTTCCCATTCTGTTGTTTTCCTCTATTTCTTTGCATTGATCACTGAGGAAGGTTTTCTTATCTCTCCTTGGTATTCTTTGGAACTCTGCTTTCAAATGGGTATATCTTTCCTTTTCTCCTTTGCCTTTCACTTCCCTTCTTTTCACAGCTATTTGTACAGCCTCCTCAGCCATTTTGCTTTTTTGAATTTCCTTTTCATGGGGATGGTCTTGATTCCTGTCTCCTGTACAATGTCACGAACCTCTGTCTGTTCATCAGGCACTCTGTCTGCCAGATCTAGTCCCTTAAATCTATTTCTCACTTCCACTGTATAGTCATAAGGGATTTGATTTAGGTCATACCTGAATGGTCTAGTGGTTTTCTCCACTTTCTTCTATTTCAGTCTGACTTTGGCAATAAGGAGCTCATGATCAGAGCCACAGTCATCTTCCGGTGTTGTTTTTGCTGACTGCGTAGAGCTTCTCCATCTTTGGCTGCAAAGAATATAATCAATCTGATTTCAGTGTTGATCATCTGGTGATGTCCATGAGTAGAGTCTTCTCTTGTGTTGTTGGAATGAAGAAGGAATTCATAGGGCCTGGACTCCATCTCAGGCCTGTCGGTGCTAATCGTGCTAGGCCGCCTCTCCAATGGACTCTGAACTCTGTGCTTAGCGCCTGTGGGAATGACAATGAAAGGATAAGACTCCCTCTGGGCAGGAGAATCTTGAAGATCACATCCAGGTTACTCATTGCCTAAGAGAAAACAGACACTAATCACCCCTGCCTCCGGACAGTATCTATCAGAATGTAACCACGGGCTTATTGATTATTAACTGTTTGAACACATAACACGTGAATGATGGGGTTATTGTGATTGTATTTACCCTTCCTTTGTAAGCCTCAAGGGATTTGGGCTGGTGGGTTTGGACACGTACACATGGGGTATAAAAGATTTTCATAAATGCTAGTCGGGGTCATTGGCTAAGAGGAGACTCTGCCTTGGCCCGCTGGTGTAATAAACTGCACTCCACTATCTGCATTTTCCTTCTGAGTGAGTTTGTTTCCCGGAAAGCGTGGCTACAACATTTGGTGCGTTGGCCAGGAAACTCCTCACTTTGACGAGACAGGTCTGATTTGAGGCCACCCCGAGGCTTTGTAGCTTGAATCTCCTAGAGGGGGGAAGGCTCCTCGCCCCTCTGGAAGGATTCTGCTTTTCAATGCCCGGACCTTTCATGTCAGCAAGTAGTGGACGGCTACAGGGGAACTGAGCACTCAGGTGAGGAGGAGCCCACCCAGCAGGGTGGAAGAGGGGGCCTGATCACCCCCTGGGAGGGACTAGAAGGAGCGGGGACCCATAGGAGCCTGGAATAGGCAGGCGGCAATTGCTTGGTACACAGGTTGACAAGCGTGCTAGGGTTAGGAAGGAAATTTGTGAAGGTCATTTAGGAGGTGTGTCCATGGCGTCTCGGGGAAAATTATTACCAAGCGATCACCAGGGGATTTTTAGGATAGGAAACTGGTCCTTGTATGCTCGTATTCTGCCCTCCCCCAGGAGGTGTCCTGTCTGCTGTGAAATTCTTGACCCCCTCGGAATTGTTAGGCTAGAAGGAAGGGGATACAGAAGTGAGTATGAATTGGCTTTTCTGGAGATGGCCTGGGACATGGGATATTTAACCCACCTGTGTTTTCAAGCCCACCAAGGCAGAACAGACTTCAAGGGAGAAACAGTATTGGACCATGTGATGTTCTGGTTCAGCTGTGCTGACCAGCAGGTGAAGACATGCCAATCCCTCTTCTCCCTCTGGGGTCTGGCAGGTAAGGCTCTTCTCACCCCATTTAGGAGGGAGGCAGAATGGCAATTTAAGTGTCACTGAGTGGAAATATCAGAAGTACATAGGGTACTGAGAACTTCGTAGACAGAACGAAAAGGAAAAGCAGAAGAAGGTCTGAGAAGGTAAGCAAGATGGGGGGAAGTGAATCTAAGGCAACTGTATTGGAGTGAAAAATTTAAAGAAGGGATTAGGAGGAGACTATGGGGTGAAGATGAAGCCTAACTGCCTCCACATACTCTGTGAGGTCAAATGGACCCCTTTGGGAGCAGGATGGCCACCAGAGAACACCGTGAACTTCAATCTATACAGTAGTCACAGGAGAGCCAGGACACCTGGATCAATATCCATCTATTGACTCATGGCTAGGGTTAGCTCGAGACCCTCCTACTTGGACAAGGTTCTGTATCCAGAAGGGAAAGGGAAAAATATTAATGGCACGAAAATTGACTGATGATAAAAAAGGAAATTTTACAGGATTTGGATGGGGATGACCTGACCCCTCCCCCATGCTGGATAATGACACGCCTGCCTCCCAGTGCTTCACCAGGACCGGAGGCTGCCTTAATGCCCAATCCAGGGCCAGGTGAAGTTTCTGCAACAGCCGCTGCTCCTCTGCCAGCTCTCCCAGAGTTCGCAGAGCCGCCGTTTGGGCAGGCTCCGATCCCGGTGACAGAAGCCTCTGGCCAACACTTCCAGGATCCCGCTCCAACCGAACCGCCCAAGCTATACCTGCCTCTCCCAGTGAGTACTGACAAGAAGGGGAGGGAGACGTTGGAATTAAGCAGAGACTACGCTCTGCCAGAGCCAGAAGGAATGAAAGAGAACAGACAAGAGACTTACAGTGCAAGCTGCTGCTCTGGGAAAGTCTATCTCAGGCCCACCAGAAAACCTCATCTGGCCCAGGGACAGGACAGTATTTCCTACCAGCATTGGATCAGGCAATGGCTCGGCTTTTGTAGCTGATTTAGTACAACACGTAAGCAAAACTTTAAACTGCACACTGCATATAGGCCCAGAGTTCTGAGATGGTAGAATGAACCAACCGGACACTTAAAGAGACTCTCCAAGTGGATCAGAGAGACTGACTGCTCCTGAGTGGACTTGCTTCCAATGGCTCTGCTCAGACTCAGGATGACCCCACAGTCCCAAGGCTATTCTCCACACGAAATTGTGTATGGGAGGCCTTCTCCCATAAGAAAACAGGTGTCAACAAATTTGCCTCAGGTAAGAGGGGATAGGATTTCACAGCAGATGGAACTGGGTAAGGTAATAAATCGGGTAACTAAGTTTGTACAAGAAAGGGTGCCATTCCCCCTTGGAGAACAGATTCATGAGTTTACACTTGATGACCAAGTATGGGTCAAAGATTGGAAACATGATTTGCTAGCCCTTTGGTAAAAGGGCCCTTATGTTATTCTAACTACCCCTACTGCAGTTAAAGTTGCAGGTATTGTCCCTTGATCCATCACACCAGAGCAAAGAAGGCATACCACGTGACCCGGAGGACGCCGAGTGGACCACCCAGAAGGACCCCACTGACCCATGGGAAACCAAGATCATTCTGAGGAGGAAGAAGAAAACGAGGTCCCGGACGAGCCCTCTACAGGATGGAGCTGGGTAAACGACTCCTGCTGCTTGGCCTCACCAATGCAATTCTGAACTTGGGTATGTGGGGCTATGCCCCTGTCAGTAATGGACAGACTCCCCTGGTGTGTATCGCCACTCCGTTATGGGAACTTTAACAACAGAAAGGCCTCTCTCTCACCAACCATAACCTTTCTTTGCTCTCCTGGTGTAAGAAGCCATCAATGGGCCAGGGACACAGGGTTACATTTAACATGAACACCAGCCTTATGGAGATAACAAAGGCTTATACCTCATATATGAGAATTAAAGAGGAAAAGGGCTCCCTTACAAAAGGGGGACAGGCCTCCCGGTACCTTGGGCAATACTACCAGGTCTGGGATGAATATTTCTGGATGACTCCTGAGAAAGGACAGTTGATTGCCCCTGCTACTATTTGCTGGGAACAAAAAGAACAGAAAGTTGGATTTGGAGACCGTCCCCTAGACCCAAAAGAATTGTTATTTGTGCCCTGAACAATGTAAACAAATCTTGGAAGTTATCTATCACCCCAATCAGTCTGCTCAGTGGCCCGGTTCCGACTGCCCTGGAATCCATTGGGTAGCCCCCAGTGGGACCCAGCGAGTCTGTGGGCTTAACTTATGGCCATGGTTACCAGTTGACTGGGTGGGGCGTTGCACATTAGGATTTGCTTTTGCCCATGGCAGAATTAAGCGGCCTCCAGTAAACCTGCCTCATCTGCATGCCAAGACGGACACGATCTGTGTTCCAATGGTATGACTATCTTGCTGCCTTGTTTGTACCCTCTGTAGGGACAATGGATATCATGGTTAAGGTAGAGGCCTTAACTAATTTCACTAAACAGGCCCTCTTAGACAGTACTAAAGCCATTCAAGCTTTGAAAGAAGAACAGATTCAGATGAGGAAGGCAGTAATTCAAAATAGGATGGCATTAGACATACTCACTTGCGCGAATGCTGTGTGTACATCCCTGACCTGTCTGAAGATGTATCTACTGCCTTGGAGGATATGCAGAATCAAGTGAAAGCATGTCTAATGAACTGCTGTTATAGTAATCTTGATCATACTGCTTTGTGGGCCCTGCTTCCTACAGTGCATTCTCTCATGTGGGTGGCAGGAGGGCTAAGGTACAATATATCTCAATAAATGATGCTCGTTATGTAAACTAAGAGCATCAAGAGGGGGGAATGAAGAAGGAATTCATAGGGCCTGGACTCCATCTCAGGCCTGTCGGTGCTGATCGTGCTAGGCCACCTCTCCAATGGACTCTGAACTCTGTGCTTAGCGCCTCTGGGAATGACAATGGAAGGATAAGCCCTCCTCTGGGCAGGAGAATCTTGAAGATCACATCCAGGTTACTCATTGCCTAAGAGAAAACAGACACTAATCACCCCTGCCTCCGGACAGTATCTATGGGCTTATTGATTATTAACTGTTTGAACACATAACACGTGAATGATGGGGTTATTGTGATTGTATTTACCCTTCCTTTGTAAGCCTCAGGGATTTGGGCTGGTGGGTTGGGCACATACACATGGGGTATAAAAGATTTTCACAAATGCTGGTCGGGGTCCTTGGCTAAGAGGAGACTCTGCCTTGGGCCTGCCAGTGTAATAAACTGCACTCCGCTATCTGCATTGTCCTTCTGAGTGAATTTGTTTCCCGGAAAGCATGGCTATAACAGGAAGAGGGTATTTGCTATGACCAGTGCGTTCTCTTGGCAAAACTCTATCAGCCTTTGCCCTGCTTCATTCCATACTCAAAGGCCAAAATTGCCTGTTACTCTAGGTGTTTCTTGACTTCCTACTTTTGTATTCCAGTCCCCTGTAATGAAAGGGACATCTTTTTTGGCTATTAGTTCTAGAAGGTCTTGTAGGTCTTCATAGAAATGTTCAACTTAAGCTTCTTCAGCATTACTGGTCAGGGCATAGACTTGGATTACTGTGATATTGAATGGTTTGCCTTGGAAATGAACAGGGATCATTCTGTCGTTTTTGAGATTACATCCAAGTACTGCATTTCGGACTCTTTTGTTGACCATGATGGCTACTCCATTTCTTCTAAGGGATTCCTGCCCACAGTAGTAGATATAACGGTCATCTGAGTTAAATTCACCCATTCCAGTCCATCTTAGTTCGCTGATTCCTAGAATGTCAATGTTCACTCTTGCCATTTCCTGTTTGACCACTTCCAATTTGCCTTGACTCATGGACCTAACATTCCAGGTTCCTATGCAATATTGCTCTTAACAACATCAGACCTTGCTTCTGTCACCAGTCCCATCCACAACTGGGTGTTGTTTTTGCTTTGGCCCCATCCTTTCATTCTTTCTGGAGTTATTTCTCCACTAATCACCAGTAGAATATTGGGCACCTACCGACCTGGGGAGCTCCTCTTTCAGTATCCTATCAATTTGCCTTTTCATGCTGTTCATGGGGTTCTCAAGGCAAGAATACTGAAGTGGTTTTCCATTCCCTTCTCCAGGGGACCACATTCTGTCAGAGGCCAGCCCTCAGGGACCAGCATATGAGTCTTACACTGCCTTCAGGGCCAGCCCTCAGGGACCAGCATATGAGTCTTACACTGCCTTCAGGGCCAGCCCTCAGGGACCAGCATATGAGTCTTACACTGCCCTCAGGGCCAGCCCTCAGGGACCAGCATATGAGTCTTACAGTGAGTCCACAGTGGGTGCTGTGGGCAAGGGGGTCATGTCTAGGAAAACTGTTAGAACATTGATAGTGTAAGACTTGCTACCACTCCCCAGACAGACTGTAACCAGGGGTAGCACAGTTCGGGAGAAGCCGCTGTCCTCACTTGGGGTTCCACTGCCGGTGGCGGCCCAGGCAGGGTCAAGGGAACTGCCGAGCTCATCTGAGGTCCCCCTGTGATGGCCCTGAACTGGGGGGCATCATAGGGGAACAGAGCTTAGGAAGCACAGATGGAGTGGAGACAGAGGGTCATCACTCTAATAGTCTTCTGTTGCGTCCTGCTCTTAACACCTGTGCTGGGCTCCCCTGAAGGAAAGGCAAGTGACACATCAACGCTGCAGTAACTAGAGACTCGGACCTGTGAGAGACATCTTCACGGTGGTACTTTTTACTTATTTATTTACCCACCTACCTATCCATCTATCTACCTATCTCTGACTTCCCTGGTGGCTCAGACGGTAAAGCATCTGCCTACAAAGCGGGAGACCCAGGTTCAATCCCTGGGTCAGGAAGATCTCCCAGAGAAGGAAATGGTAACCGACTCCAGTACTCTTGCCTGGAAAAATCCCATGGACAGAGGAACCTGGTAGGCTACAGTCCATGGGGTTGCAAAGAGTCCGATACGACTGAGCAACTTCACTTTCACCTCTCTGCATATTTATTTATTTTTGGCTCCGCTGGGTCTTCATGGCTGTGCGGGCTTTCTCTAGTCTCGGAGAGCAGCGGCTACTCTCTAGTTGCAATGTGCAGGCTTCTCATTGCGGTGGCTTTCCTTATTGTGTAGCACGGGCTCTAGAGTGTGCGGGCTTCAGGAGCTGCAGCACACGGCGTTGGTAGGTGTGGCACACAGGCTCTAGGGCCTTGCAAGGGAAGTTCTTAACCACTGGACCAGCAGAGAAGCCCTTTGGTGATACTTTTAAGACGAGTCAGCACGTTTTGAAACTTGAGTGACAATTGGATGGAGGAGGGGTGCACTTTGGAGCGAACTTACAGAGATCAGAGATTTAAAGTGCTTACATATCTTCTTGGGATCCTGTTAAAGTCTAGATTCTGATTCTGTGGGTCGTGGGTGGGTCCAAGACTCTGAAATTCTAACCAGCTCCGGGGCGATGCTGATGATACTGGTCCACGGTTGCATTAGAAGGACCTTGAAAGGGCTCAGCAGGGGAAACTGTGGTCAGGAATGGGAAACATGAGTAGTTCGTTTTGTCTAGACCAGGGTTCTTATCTGTAGCACTTGACTAGGCTTCAAGAACCATCTGGGATCATCTTCCACATTTGTATGACTGTGTATTTTTTCTGTAGAGCAGGTCCACAGCTGCTATCAGATTCCCAAAGGCATTTATGACCTCCAAATAGTTAAGGACCACAGAACCTATCTGGAATAGAGAGTTGTGGTCTTCACTTCTGACCTGCTGAATCGCAATCTATAATTTTACCACGTAAAGCTATACTCACCCCTCTTTTGAAATTGAAGTATAATTGATTCACAATGTTGCGTTAGTTTCTGCTTTACAACAAAGCGATTCAGTCATACATTATATTATTTTGTATTCTTTCCTGCTATGGTTTATCACAGAATATTGAATATAGTTCCCTGTACTATACAGTGGGACCTTGTTGCTTATCCATTCTCTGTATAATAGTTTTCATCTGCTAACCCCAAACTCCCTATCCATGCTTCCCCTACCCTCCAAAGCTGGGCACCCCTGGATAGAAGTGCAGGGCTTGTGGAGGAGAGTCTCTGCTGGACAGACTGGGTGGTAAGAACAGGAGAAAAAGGCACAGTCAGACAAAGAAAAAAACGAGGAGAGAAAGAGTAAGACAAGATGGGGGATAAAGAAGAGGGAAACTTGAGTCATGGAACTATTAGAGCCAGATGGGGCCCTGCCGCTATCTAGGTGTGTGGCCTTGCCCAAGTCACTTGACCTCTCTGGCCTCTTCTGTAATATATGATTAGTGAGACAGTGTTTCTAACATTGTCATGAGACTCGGATGAAATAATAAGCCAACAATGCTTTGCAAGCAACATGTAAAAAGCTGTGTCATTCTGAGGGCCCGAGCAAGCTACAGCCTCCAGATAGTCTCTGGGTACAAGCCCAGGCAGCCTCCAGTGCAGAGCATGTGGGATTTTCATTCCCTGACCAGGGTTCAAACCTGCGTCCCTGCAGTGGAAGTGTGGATTTGTAACCCCTGGACTGCAGGGGAAGTCCCCAAACCTCCACTCTCATTTCTTGCTATGAAAGTGGATTGGGCATCTGTAACACGCAGTCAGGTCTTGATTTCCCAGGCTCTTTTTCACTGCTGTTTTCTTGTCCATGTGTGGACAGAGAGAGAGCCTCAGGAGCTGATAAAACTGAGGGTCAGAGAAGACAGTCCCCAAGTTGAGTGAGGGTATCAGGTCCTCATCAGAAGTTCACATTCTTTTTTTTTTTTTTTTCTCTGAAGTTTATTTCTTTATTATTTATTTTTGGCTGCACTGGGTCTTTGTTGCTGCGCATGGGTGTTCTCCAGCTGCTGAGAGTGGGGGCTGCTCGTCATCGCGGTGCTCAGGCTTCTCATTGCAGTGGCTTCTCTTTCTGCAGAGCGCAGACCCTGGGCTCTAGGCCTTCAGTAGTTGCAGTACACAGACTCCGAAGCTTAGTTGCTCTGTGGTATGTGGGATCTTCCTGGACCAGGGTTCGAGCCCAGATCCCCTCCATTGGCAGGCAAATTCTTTAACCACTGTGCCACCAGGGAAGTCCCTGGAAGTTCACCTTCTGACAGGCCCTTGTCTGTCTCTAACCTCCTGTTGCCCCCAGACTCCTTCTCTGCTTCTAGAACTCTCCATACCCCATCCTGCTTCAAGCCCCTTGCCCAGCACCTAGTATGGCGTCTTTCATATAGTGGGTTCTCAATATATATTATTTGAACCAATGAACCATCCAAGAATCTCAAATCATTTCTCCCAGATATCTGAATTATGGGCTGAGTATCAGACAAGGAAATGAGAAGCAAGAATTTTGGTTTACCGAGTTCCCCACTTCTATTTGGGGAAGAGATAGTGGCAGGGCTGGGGCAACAGGGCCTGGGCTGCTACCAAGTGGTAGCTTTCCAGGGCCTCATAAAACCCTCTTTGGGGATGAGCTGTTTCTCCCTTCTGGTTGCAAAACATTGCATGCTGAAAAAGAGAAACTTCAGTTGCAAAAAAAAAAACAAAAAACTCTTTGTTAATAGTTTTCCCGGCTCACTGGTGGAGCCCCAGGTTGCAAAGCACTGACTACACTCAGAAGTTCTTCCTGCATTTACTGTAAATCAGAGGTCCCCAACGTTATTGGCACCAGGAACAGCTTTTGTGTCATGGACGGGTTGGGGTGGGGGGAGGATGGTTTCAGGATGATTCACGCTCATTAAATTTATTGTGCACTTTACTTCTATTATTACTACATCTGCTCCACCTCAGATCATCAGACATTAGATCCCAGAGGTTTGGGACCCCTGCTGTAAACTGGAGTCTGAGAAAAAGTCTGAATGCAGATGCTGAGGGTATCTGTCTGAGGGAGGGTAATTGTTCTGCAAAGCACATGCAACTCTTCTGGCTTAGATTAGAGGACCTTAAAACAAAGCATTAGGAAATAACCCAGTTCTGTAGCTTATTGATTGCTCAAAAATATAAGCAGGGTAGCAAGGGAACTTTACATTGTTCTCCTTGGAGCTGTTTATAATGGGGTGGGAATGGCAGGCATGCAGGGCAGGCAGTTTTTGTCCTGTATCCCCAGCATCAGCACTCAGCAATAGGGATTCGACAAATATGTAATAATGAATGAATTAGGGGGAAATAATTCGAGCTGGAGGGTACCATAGAGATCCCAGACTTGAAAATCCCTGCTCTGATTCAATTAAAATAGGGGGGAAAGTTTCCCAGGATTTTAGAGAATTTAGAAATCATTGCAGGCAAGCTGTGTTTGTGTGTGCATGTGTGTGTGCATGTGTGTGTGTGTGTGTGTTGTGGGAAGTGCCTGGTCATTGATCTTAACATTTTCCAGGGAGACTGCCAGCTATTTTTTCTCTGGAAGAAATATTTCTTTGTTTAGCAAAATTTTACTGAAGCATTCATTGTAAATAGGCACTTATTGCCCTGGAGGAAGGAAGGAAAGATGCTTTGGTGGCCAAAGAGAAAGGCTGACCCTCCAAAGACCCCTGGTGAGGCAGAGCTGGACACAGGAAGCAAATGGACCAAGCAGACGTTTGCATAAGGACTAAGAGACCTCCTAGGAGGAGAGGCATTGAGACCCTTTCTTTTGAGTTCAAAATTATGAGATGCTTTGAGTCTGAAGAGGTTCCAAATGGATCAGTGACCCAAGTTCCAAACTCAGACTGAGAATTCAGGGGGTGAGTGCTGAGGTGGGGAGACCATCTGGACCACCCCTCCCCGACACTATGGATGCAGTAATCATGCTTTAGGGGCAACGGTCAAATCTGTGAGTTTAAACTGATGCTGCTGCACCATGGTCAAGAATAGAGGTGGCATCATTAGAGCAAGTAGCTGGGAACTTCTTTGGGTGGTGGGGGATCAGCTGTATACAGTTACCCCTTGGTGCAGGGATGAAATCAATGGCAGACAAGAGCCCTGGCCACTGATTGGTGAGTCAGATCACCCAGCTCTCAGTTTGTGTAAAATTTAGCAGATGGACTCATCAGCTGCCCTGAATCGGTCTCCATGGTTCTCCGGCAATGTGGGGAGACTGGGAAGGGGCACCTAAGTGTGAACAATTACATTTCCTCCAAATTTGGACAACTTGGGGCTCTAGGGATTAACTGAAGATAGTAAAAGAGACATGAACTGTTTGTGCCTTGAGATGATGAAAAAGACTATGTCAGCCCAGAGATAAATCCAAAAACCTATGGACACCTCATCTTTGACAAAGGAGGCAAGGATATACAATGGAAAAAAGACAACCTCTTTAACAAGTGGTGCTGGGAAAACTGGTCAACCACTTGTAAAAGAATGAAACTAGAACACTTTCTAACACCATACACAAAAATAAACTCAAAATGGATTAAAGATCTAAATGTAAGACCAGAAACTATAAAACTCCTAGAGGAGAACATAGGGAAAACACTCTCTGACATAAATCACAGCAAGATCCTCTATTACCCACCTCCCAGAATATTGGAAATAAAAGCAAAACTAAACAAATGGGACCTAATGAAACTTAAAAGCTTTTGCACTACAAAGGAAACTATAAGTAAGGTGAAAAGACAGCCCTCAGATTGGGAGAAAATAATAGCAAATGAAGAAACAGACAAAGGATTAATCTCAAAAATATACAAGCAACTCCTGCAGCTCAATTCCAGAAAAATAAATGACCCAATCAAAAAATGGGCCAAAGAACTAAACAGACATTTCTCCAAAGAAGACATACAGATGGCTAACAAACACATGAAAAGATGCTTAACATCACTCATTATTAGAGAAATGCAAATCAAAACCACAATGAGGTACCATTACACGCCAGTCAGGATGGCTGCTATCCAAAAGTCTACAAGCAATAAATGCTGGAGAGGGTGTGGAGAAAAGGGAACCCTCTTACACTGTTGGTGGGAATGCAAACTAGTACAGCCACTATGGAGAACAGTGTGGAGATTCCTTAAAAAACTGGAAATCGAACTGCCATATGACCCAGCAATCCCACTTCTGGGCATACACACTGAGGAAACCAGATCTGAAAGAGACACGTGCACCCCAATGTTCATCGCAGCACTGTTTATAATAGCCAGGACATGGAAGCAACCTAGATGCCCATCAGCAGATGAATGGATAAGGAAGCTGTGGTACATATACACCATGGAATATTACTCAGCCGTTAAAAAAATTCATTTGAATCAGTTCTAATGAGATGGATGAAACTGGAGCCATTATACAGAGTGAAGTAAGCCAGAAAGATAAAGAACATTATAGCATACTAACACATATATATGAAATTTAGAAAGATGGTAACGATAACCCTATATGCAAAACAGAAAAAGAGACACAGATGTACAGAACAGACTTTTGAACTCTGTGGGAGAAGGTGAGGGTGGGATGTTTTGAAAGAACAGCATGTATATTATCTATAGTGAAACAGATCACCAGCCCAGGTGGGATGCATGAGACAAGTGCTCGGGCCTGGTGCACTGGGAAGACCCAGAGAAATCGGGTGGAGAGGGAGGTGGGAGGGGGGATCAGGATGGGGAATACGTGTAACTCTATGGCTGATTCATATCAATGTATGACAAAACCCACTGAAATGTTGTGAAGTAATTAGCCTCCAACTAATTAAAAAAATTTAAAAAATTAAAAAAAAAAAAAAGACTATGTCAGTTCCAGACACACATAGTTCATTGCTGCTGAGAATTCACTGCTCTAGTCCGCCATGTGCCCCCTTTCTTTTCCCCACTCCCATGCCATTAGGCTGCACGTATATTCCAAAATCATGACCTGCTTTTCCCTTATGTGGTTTTGATTTCATGACAGTGGTAAACATTAATCTTAAATATCTACTGAATACCTTCTAGAGCTTGTGTGCAGTTCATGATGTGTGCTTTACGATTCATTAAACTGTGTGATTAGCAAGAGCACTGTAGGTGAGACAGGGATTATCATCCCCATTCCACAGATGAGGCAACTGAGGCTTAGAAGCTGACTTGCTCGAAGACAAGGGGTCTGAGAAATAGGAATGCTGGGATTCAGCTTTACAGGTCTCCCCTCCAAGGTCATTTTTCTTTATGCTCCAACAATTCCATCCTTCTCGTGGTTGTTTTCTTTTCCCGTCATCCTGTAGCTCACCTCTCGAGATCACCCCCATCCACTGTAAATGGAAGGCTTGGTGAGCAGGTCGAAGGGAAGGAAAAGGTTAGGGGATGGAAACCAACTCACAGGGATGTTCTCTAACATGCCCTGGGCCCCTCTTCAAATGACTTTGCTGCCCCTTCATTTCAGGGCCCTGCCCCATGGTCACTCTCCAGACTCTGTCATCTCCGTCAACTTCTCCATTTTGTGGTGCTGAACTGAGTAATCCATTTCTTTGACCACAGCCTTCCACTTCCTTCCCCTTCAGCCACTCTGTATCACTGTGTCAGCTCCTCCTCGTCCCGTGGCCCCTACCTGGCTTCCTTTCCTCTCCAGCCCAGCCTGGGGTTGGTCACACTCTCACCAGCATACCATTTTTCTCGTTTCTACCACTCTGTCTCCCCACCTCCCAGTGCCCAGACCCAGGTGATCCGACCACATCCCCAATTCCCAACCACTCCCACGTGGTCAGGGTTTGCTGAAAATCTTGCTTTCCTCGATGGCTATGCCAGAAATGCTTTTATGTATGCCTAGTTATTTCTTTCTGCCATGCTCCACGATGGTACTCCAAACCTTCACCATTCTTTGACATCTCTTGCCACAACCTCAGAGCTCTTAGGAGACACCCTCCGCAGTATAAGCATAGACTGTGACATCAGAATGCCCCTAGTGCTAGCCTCGATGTCCCTATTAATACTTAATTCCCTCCTCATGTTATGGTACCTCTTCTCTCCTGCCTTAGAAGACAAGCTGGTCCCTCTGGTTGAGGATCACTGATCAATCCATATCCTTTATCTACTGAAGTCTTTTCCAGAACCTGGCATTCTCCATTTTTTCCATGCCTTTTTGATCTCCCTCTTTCTAATCTTCTCTTCCTTATTTCCAACCAACACACTCAAGTCTTCTTGATTGTTAAAAACAACAACAACAACAAACTTCTAACTCCATCTTCCCTCAAACTGCTTCCTTCCCTTTCTTTCTATCCATGGTAGAATGATTGAATGATTAATCTCTACTTATGGCCTCCACATTCTCAGTGAATTCTACAATTAATTCCTAAAAAAAAAATTTTTTTTGACCACATCATATGGGATGCAAGATCTTAGCTCCCCAACCAGGGATCAAACCTGTGCCCCTGCAGTGGAAGCACAGAATCTTCTACCAGGGAAGTCCCTACAATTAGTTCCTTAATTGTTGCCATTTACTTTCTACATCTATTACTCAACTGCAATTCTTAGAGTCTCATCAGCAACCTCCTCACTTAAAGGAATTCTTCACAATTCTGATCCATTGTGAAATCATCGTCTATCACTCCCTCTTTCAGGAAATCCTGCCCTCCTTTCATGTCTGGGGCTCTGTCATTCTCCTCGTGTTACTCTTCTTCTTTCTTGACACTGCATTCACTGGCTTTTCCTCTCTGTTCGTCCCTCAATCCTGTTCTTCTCTAAGGAGTCATAGGTGTATTCTCGCTCTTTATGAGAGTTTGCAGCCTGGTAGTCCCTCTCCTTGTTCTGGGCTGGAGATTCGTTCTGTTTGTCTTGTACCATGATTCAAAAGAAGGGAATTAATTGCTAATGTTTAAAGCAGAAGAGGTTTCTCATTAAAAACAAAAACAAAAACTGGATGTCTGCTCTGTCTTGGTAAAATCAGAATTGGTAGCACTGAGCCTGCATCCTCACATGGCCACGATCCAAGAGAGCAGAGAGGCAGCAGTGCCTTTGGATAAAGCCTATGTTCACAGATTCACCAAAGAATCCCTTTCTCACAGCTCCCCAACTGCTCTTTTATCTATTGCTCACTTCCTTCACTCACTTATCCCATCTGCCTGGTTCCTGTTAGAATGGAATCTATTACCTGGGGCCTGGACTCTTTTTCCCATGGACTCCCACATTTATGTTTCATAATCAAGCTAATTAGTCTTTAGATAAGCTCTAGACTTATGTTTCTTTCCGCCCACTTGGCCTTTACCTGGATGCCACTCAACTTCAACAAATTCATCTTCCCATCCCTGCCTCTCTCCTTTCCCTCCCTCTCTTCTTTTTTTCTTTGCTTTTTTCAACCAAGATGAAATAAGCCCCTGTGGCAGATGCAGAATTCCTACCTCCAAGGGCCTTGGGGAGTCAGTTTGGTTGGCAGATGGGGTAAAGGACCAGTGTTGAGGCTGTGTTTCTATAAGATGAACACCCTTTCCCCTTAGTTTATTCATTGGAGATGGCTTCAGGCAGGGAGTCTGGAGAATTTTTGAGAACGGGTTTTACAGTTCCCCAAACCATCCCTTGATGCCATTTCTGTGTGTGAGTGACTAATTCTGCTGAGTGCCATGCTGAGCAGAAGGCCTGCAGATCCATCCTGATCCACGGTCCCCAGAACCCCCATGTCTTCCCCAATCTGCTTCCCCTGCCGAGCCTTCCCACGCCCATTCAGCCAGGTGGCCAGGCCAGAGGGTAAAGACCATCCTTAGGTATTTTCCTTTTCATATCATTTCACATCCAGTTGGTCACTAAGATCCATCTGTTGTGCTTCTTTTTTAAATTCCTTTAAAAAATTTTTTTACTGAAATATAGTTGATTTACAACTTTGCATTGGGGGTCTAGGTGGTGATAGTGGTTAAGAATCGCCTGCTAGTGCAGGAGACACAAGAGACACAGGTTTGATCCCTGGGTTGAAAAGAAATGGCAACCCACTCCAGTGTCCTTGCCTGGAAAATTCCTAGCACAGAGGAGCCTGCTGGGCTACAGCCCCTGGGGATGCAGAGTTGGACGTGACTGTTAATTTCTGCTATACAGGAAAGAGATTTCATTATACAGATACATACATTTGTTTTATATTCTTTTTCATTATGGTTTATCTCAGGGAATTGAATATAGTTTCCTCTGTTATATAGTAAGACCTTGTTCTTTATCTATTCTATATATATAGTTTGCATCTGTTAAATCCCAAACTCCCAATCAATCTGTCCTTCACTCCCTTCTCTCTTGGTAATCACAAGTCTATTCTCTATGTCTGTGAATCTTTTTCTCTTTAAGAAATAGGTTCATTTTGTCATATTTTAGGTTCTACATATGAGTGATATCATGTGATATTTGTCTTTCTCTTTTTGACTTGCTTCACCTAGTATGATAATCTCTAGCTCCGTCCTATTGCTGCAAATGGCAAACCTCCATTCTTTTTCATGGCTGAGTCATATTCCATTGCATGTCATTTGTTGCACTTCTGAAGCATCTCTTGCATTCACCTTCTCTTCTTTGTCCCAAATGACCCTGCCTTAGTCTGAGTTCTGTTAAAAGAGTTTAATGTGATTTCCTGCCAAGAGAAATCTACCATCAAGTCCATCCTTTGTACTGATGTCAGAAGTATCTATCCCAAACCACCAATCTGATTTGCTAAAAATATTTCAGCAGCTCTCCACGTCTACTTGATGGCCTAGAATGGCCACTTCTCATGAGTCAATCCTTTCAAATACCCTGGGGTGTCAGTTCAGTTCAGTTGCTCAGTCACATTCAACACTTTGCAACCCTATGGACTGCAGAACACCAGGCTTCCCCGTCCATCATCAACTCCCAGAGCTTACTCAAACTCATGTCCATCAAGTCGGTGATGCCATCCAACCATCTCATTCTCTGGTGTCCCCTTCTCCTCCTGCCCTCAATCTTTCCCAGCATCAGGGTCTTTTCCAATGAGTCAGCTTTTCGCAGCAGGTGGCCAAAGTGTTGGAGTTTCAGCTTCAGTATCAGTACTTCCAATGAATATTCAGGACTGATTTCCTTTAGGATTGAGTGGTTTGATCTCCTTCCTGTCCAAGGGACTCTCAAGAGCCTTCTCCAACACCATAGTACAAAGCATCAATTCTTTGGCGCTCAGCTTTCTCTCTGGTCCAACTCTCACATCTATAGAAAGCTACTGGAAAAACTATAATTTTGGCTATATGGACCTTTGTCAGGTGTAGTGACACCAATTGGCTCATCTTTCCCAGAACATAGCCCTTGAATGTATTATTTCCTTTGCCTGTAAAGGTAGTTGCACCTTCTTCAAGAAGTCTTTCCAGACTCCTTAAGATGCGCTATCCTTTGTCTTCTTTTAAAACATTATACTTTCCTTTTCACTACTCTGGATTGGGCCCTGTATATTAAAGGTTATTTATATGTTTGTCGTCTGCACTGGGCTCTGAGCAAGGATGGGCAAGATTTACCTATTCTTCTTTGACTTTATCTTAACACTTAGAACAGAGCCTGGGATTCACTCACTTATTCATTCATTCATTCAACAAGCAGTAATTAAGCACCTGGGTTTCCCTGGTGACTCAGTGGTAAAGAATCCACCTGCCAATGCAGGAGATGAGGGTTCAATTCCTGGGTCAGGAAGATCCCCTGGAGTAGGAAATGGCAACTTATTCCAGTATTCTTGAGTGGAAAATTCCATGGACAGAAGAGCATGGCAGGCTACAGTCCATGTGGTCACAAAGAGTACGACATGACTGAGCAATGAGGCACAGAACTCAGTGCCTAGTCTATGCTGGACAGGAACTCTACATTAGGCACATATTTGCTGAATGAATGGAGAGTCTGGGAACAGTAAGATCTCAGCTCAATGAAAGAGTCAAAATCTGAAAAAGCCTAATCTGTGTTTTGACTACATTTTGACTTGGTCTGAGCTGCACTGGGCATCCACCCAGTACACTCACCCCTGTCTACACCGCCCCACCCCACCCTCCCCCTTCCTAACTGCCAACCACTGGCTCACTTTATTACCTTGGCTGAGTGTTTGGCTACTGTGGGCCCTCATGGGCAGAAGGGAAATGATCAATCTTTGAATTCCTTTGTAATTCGGAGTTTCATTTGTCCCTTTACTTCTTCACTTCCGAGCAGATGCAGGAGGAGGATATATCTCAGTTCTGGAAATTCCCCATGGTTGCTGGGTTTCCTGACCACAAGCCCCACATTCGGATCATTTCACTTGATACTTGTAAGAATGAACAGATCAAGGACCATCATGCCATTATATAGGGAGGTCACATGACCTGTGAAGATCAAGTGCAAGAAGGTAGTGGAAGAGGGATTGGAAAGCAGGTCTTCTGCATCTAAAACCAGCCCAGCTTGGGACTGTCCAATAGTAGCGCTTTGCCGGGCATCTTGGCAAGAAAGTATGTCCGGATACCCAAATTTGAAACCAGCATGGTCTGCAGTAGGGTCTGCTCTCACATCTTGGCCAAAACCACATCCTCTTTATTCTCATTTCTCAGATATATTTTGCAATGTAATTCTTATCTTCACTGCTCTGAGCCAAACATCAAAACCCTGGTTCCCTTTCTAGTCATCAGCTTCCGCAGCTCAAATTTTCTTACAGTTGTTTTTTCAAGTTCTGCATTTTTCCTTCTCTCATTTCATTTTTCATGTCCTTCAGATGTGTCATCATCTCAAATGGCAGTTTCAGTGACATCAGACATCCCATTTGGAAAGATGATACTGACTTTTCCAGGGGTGATATTCATTTTTAGAACTTCTAGGAGAAGTAAGGTCATAAAGTCCTTTTCTTCCCCATTATTTTCATCTTGCTAAATAAGTCAGACTTCATTTTTGGGGCTCCAAAATCACTGCAGATGGTGATTGCAGCCATGAAATTAAAAGACGCTTGCTCCTTGGAAGGAAAGTTATGACCAACCTAGATAGCATATTAAAAAGCAGAGACATTACTTTGCCAACAAAGGTCCATCTGGTCAAGGCTATTGTTTTTCCAGTGGTCATGTATGGATGTAAGAGTTGGACTGTGAGGAAAGCTGAGCACCAAAAAATTGATGCTTTTGAACTATGGTGTTGGAGAAGACTCTTGAGAGTCCCTTGGACTGCAAGGAGATCCAACCAGTCCATCCTAAAGGAGATCAGTCCTGGGTGTTCATTGGAAGGACTGATGCTGAAGCTGAAACTCCAATACTTCGGCCACCTCATGTGAAGAGTTGACTCACTGGAAAAGACCCTGATGCTGGGAGGGATTGGGGGCAGGAGGAAAAGGGGACAACAGAGAATGAGATGGCTGGATGGCATCACTGACTCAATGGACATGGGTTTGGGTAAACACCGGGAGTTGGTGATGGACAGGGAGGCCTGGTGTGCTGCAGTCCATGAGGTCACAAAGAGTTGGACACGACTGAGCGACTGAACTGAACTGAATTGAACTAAGCAGCCACCTTGTTGGGGGCTTCTTCATTTCTTAGCTGAGCCCTTGCAGAAATCAAAAGGCAGCTCTGACTCTATATCCTCAAACTTTGCTTCTGCCCTTTTCTCTAAGTTGACCAGAGATCAGGGTCACTAACACCCTATCAGCTCAAGAGACCATCCTTGAATCAGTGGGTACAGCCACAGGGAAGAGGTTGATTGACATGAGCATTGCATGTCTACATTGAGAATGGTATGTTAGTTAGTGTTAGTTGCTCAGTTGTGTCCAACTCTTTGCGACCCCATGGACTTTAGCCTGCCAGGCTCCTCTGTCCATGGAATTATCCAGGCAAGAATACTGGAGTGGGTGGCTATTCCTTTCTCCAGGGCATCTTCCTGACCCAGGGCTCGAACCCAGGTCTCCTGCATTGTGGGCAATTTCTTTACCGTCTGGGCCACCAGGGAAGCTGATTGGAAGGCACCAAAGAGATCATGGTGCCCACGCCACATTTTGCAGATTGAGGCTTCTGAAGCACAGAGAAAGCAGTGGCTTGTTCACATTGCAAACTAGTGACCAGGATTTGGGCTGAAACTTAGGTCTCTGATAACTTTTTCTGGGAAGAAGTCTTTCCTTACCACAAGGCTCTTGGTGCTCCAGGGGCCTCAGGTGAATGACTTGCAAGATCTTTAAGCATGGATTCTGGATAAATCACTTGCATTAATTTCTACTTCATGCCTCTAAACTTGAATAAGTTGCCTGGAGGGGGTCATATCACTTGGTCACACACTGGTCACAGAAGCTCTTTGCAGACATGGTTTCAGCTCTTTGAAGCCTCGATGAAGGACATGGAGGCAGGGACTATTGGTCATCCCCATGCGTATCTCAAAGCTACAGGGACACCTCTTTGTGCTCACAAAATGGAGAACTCTCCAAGGCCACCAAAGGATCTGTTCCCAAAGATGAGCCATCTTCAAGTTGCCCTTCCCATTCTGATTATTCTCATCTAAATGACGATCCCTTAGAGGTAGGCTGCATTTTAGTTGATTAAGCTCATTTTCAGGGCTTCCCAGGTGGCTCAGTGGTAAAGAACCTGCCTGCCAATGCAGGAGACATTAGAGATGCAGTTTGGGTTCCTGGCTGGGGAAGATCCCTTGGAGAGGAAATGGTAACTCACTCCAGTATTCTTGTCTGGAAAATCCCAATGACAGAGGAGCCTGGCAGACTACAGTCCATGGGGTTGCAAAAGGAAGGACATGACTGAACAAGCATGCAAGTTCATTTGCACAATGCATCTCATTTCTGGCCTTTGCCATCCTGCTCTAGAAGAACTCTATTTTTTCATTTTACAGCTGAAAACCTAAGATTCAGAGAAGTTAAACACCTTAGCCAGGACCATGTAGATAGAAAACAACAGAACCAAAGCTCTAAATCTGGGCTTTTTTGCTATGTTGCTGTCACACAGAAACTCATAATAATTAAGTTCATCGTAATAAACACCTTCAAATTGTGGAACTGGAGAAGACGCCAGTTCCTTGGACAGTAAGGAGATCAAACCAGTCAATCCTAAAAGAAATCAACCCTTAATATTCATTGGAAGGACTGATGCTGAAGCTTCAATACTTTGGCCATTTGATGCGAAGACCCAACTCACCAGAAAAGACCCTGATGCTGGGAAAGACTAAGGGCAAAAGGAAAAGGAGGCGGCAAAGGATGAGATGGTTAGATAGCATCACGGACTCAATGGATATGAATCTGAGCAAATTCTGTGAGGTAGTGAAGGGCAGGGAAGCCTGGTATGCTGCAGTCCAAGGGGTCACAAAGAGTCAGACATGATCTGGAGACTGAATGACAATAAACACCTTCAACAACTTTGCCTCTTTAGTCCTCTGCAGCAGTCATATAAATTCACCTGTATTGAAATTCAGTGATTAACTGACCGCATCACAAATTCAGGTCACCTCCCACTGTCCGGTCTTTCCCTCAGTACTCAGGCCTGAGCCCCATGGAGAACTCCCTATCTAGGCCCCGGAAGCCCCATAGGCAGATGGCCAAGGTCAGGCCAATGACCAGGACCTGGCTTTCTGCCCAGAGCTCTCTCTCTCCACTGACTTCAGTTGGGCCTTTCTGAGAGAAGTTAAGGGCTTTCTCATCCTAACTGACTGAAGTGTCCTCTCACCCTCATCTTTCTAAGGTGTCCACTGTCCCTAGAAGGAAAATAAGGCAAGAAGTGATACCAATGTTGATTAGATTAGCAGTGACCTTGAGAGGTGTTAAGTGAAAATTTTTATTTATTCATTCATTCTCTCACTCACCACTCACTCATTCACCCTCACCACCACCACCTTTAACAACATTTTATCAAAGATCTATTCGGTGCAAGGGCTTCCCTGGTGATGAAGTGAAAGAATCAGCCTGCCAATGCAGGAGACACGTGTTCAATCCCTGGGTCGGAAGATCCCCTGGAGTAGGACATGGCAATCCATTCCAGTATTTTTCCTTGGACAATCCAAGGAGAGTTGGACATGACTGAGCAACTGAGCATGCACACACACATTCTGTGCAAGGCATTATGCTAGCTGCTTAGGATGCCAGGAATTGACAAAATATGGTAGATGACTTCAAGGAGTTCAACTGAGGTTCAGCAGATTGAAGAGAAAACTAGAAGCCACCCTGGGCACTTCAATCTTTGTTACACGTCAAGGCCAGTTCTCCTCATCATCAGCATTGGCATTGCTCTTCTTTGGGTTCTTAAAATATTTTTCCTGGATACTTCAAGGCTCTCACTTAGGCTCTCAACCCACAATCTCACACCTCTAATCCATCCTCCACCCTGATGCCAAAAGCTTGAAATGCCCATCCCATTGTGTCTCTTTCCTGCTGAGAATCCTTTCTGGTTCCCACCTGTCCTTAGGATAAACTCCAAGTCTCTCCACGTACGCTCCTGGAGTTTGGGGATGGCTTTGCCCCTCCCTCTAGCTCCAGTTTCCTTTCTCCTCTCTTACCTCCGGCACCCTGATTATTACAGGACCAGAAAGGCCCAGTGGTTTGCAGGGACTGTGTCTTTCCTTTCTCTCCACCGAAGGCAGACTTCTGGGTCTTTGTATAAGCTGTTTCCTTTTCCTGGAGGACCTCAGTCTTCTTTATTAACAAATCAACTTCTACTCATGAAACCAAGAAGGACCCTGAGGGGCTACTGGGCACAGAAACCTTTCCATGTCTCCCTGTTTCTTGTAGGGAATAGACTCCAGCCTCCATGACCTTCCCTGAGTTCCAAAGGGCAGATTTGAACCGTTGCCAATCAGGAAAGAGAGCGGATGTAGAGACAAGGGAGGAGCAGCCAAGAAACAATAGTGCAGTCTTGGGGTTGGGTTCTGGTTCCACCCCAAGGGATATACATATAACAATATCTTTGAACTCTTTACAGAACTGTGTTAGTCACTCCGTTGTGACCCCTTGTGGCACTGTGGACTGTGGCCTGTCAGGCTTTTCTGTCCATGGGATTTCCCAGGCAAGAATATTGGAGTGCGTTGCCATTTCCTCCTCCAGAGGATCTTCCTGATCCACAGATTGAACCCAGATCTCCTGCATTGCAGACAGATTCTTTACCATCTGAGCCACCAGGGAAGTAATACCCCCAACAAATTGAAGATGCTAGCATTCTTCATTTCAGACTAAAGGGACTAGAGAAGCTCTTCAGGAGACCCCCTGAGGCCAGATGAAAGGAGTAGAGGCTTCGACACACACTGTTCCTTACCAGCAACCCTGCCCTTGAACCATTGCTATAAAACTCCTCACAAAATCCCTCTGGGTTGGGACTCGCAGTTTTGAGGGGTATAAGTGCACTCCAGTACTTTGGCCACCTCATGCGAAGAGTTGACTTATTGGAAAAGACCCTGATGCTGGGAGGGATTGGGGGCAGGAGGAGGAGGGGACAACAGAGGATGAGATGGCTGGATGGCATCACCGACTCGATGGGCATGAGTTTGAGTAAACTCCAGGAGCTGGCGATGGACAGGGAGGCCTGGCGTGCTGCAATTCATGGGGTCACAAAGAGTCAGACACGACTGAGAGACTGAACTGAACTGACTGAAGTGCACTGTGTCCCCCTTTTCCAGGCAAAGCAATAAAGCTATTCTTTTCTACTTTGCCCAAAACTCTCATCTTCAAGATTCCATTCAGCGTGGGTGTACAGAGGCTGAGTTTTGGTCATCAGTCATCCTGCAAAACCCAGCTCAGAAGCTCTTTCTCCCTGGAAGCCAAGGCTGGAAAGAGGCCTTTCTTCTACATTTCTACAGCATCGATGTTCACTTCACACAAGGGTTCATGTACTCTATTGCATTAGTGATCTCACCTGTCTCCCTCATTTATCTCTGAGATCCTGGATTCCTATTCAACTAGACCAAGAAGATGCTTAATTGTGTTCTATTGAATGAGCACAAGAGACATTTCAAAGAAAGAAGCTATTTATCCTTTCTGCTCCAAAGCAGCTTGCAAAATGCAATCCACTTGGTTCACCCTCGTGGGTGGCTGGGGCTCAGAAGGCAGGAATGTG
Source organism: Cervus elaphus (assembly GCF_910594005.1). Taxonomy (NCBI): domain Eukaryota; kingdom Metazoa; phylum Chordata; class Mammalia; order Artiodactyla; family Cervidae; genus Cervus; species Cervus elaphus. Next base: position 88,745,573 of record NC_057819.1, read on the forward strand.
TCTGAGTCTGTTTTTCTGGAGAACAAATGGGTCTCTTTCAAGCCCACAGATGCTGCAGAAAAGCAGGAGCAGCTTTGTCATTGTAACTGGGAAAGTCCACATGCTTGCCTGTGACTTTTGCCTCTAGTATAGGTCCCTGGGCAGGTTTCCAGAGAATAATAAACTGTTTGATCTTTCTCTCTTGCCAGTTGCCATTTCTCTCTGCTTCATGGTCAGAGATTCAGCCCAGAACCTTTCTGCTCTTCTTAACTCAGGGGAAAACTGGCAAAGCTGGAGTTCGGAGGCACTCAGGACACAGCTGCTTAGCGGCACCTGAGAACTGGGGCCCATGCACCTGTCCATATTTAAGTCTCTTGGAATCCATGGGGAACCACTGAACTCAACTGGCTTCCTTCATTGTTGTTCTGTTATGGATTCATCCTCAATGCAGAAAATTGCTGGTGCTAGAGAGAATGACTACATCATCAGACCTACCATTTTCAAGACCGTTCAATAGGTAGGACATTTCTGCTGGACAGCTTACATATTAATTCATGAAGATAATTAGAACTTAACGTGGGACAGACACTGTTAGTAGCTCAGTCATGTCCGACTCTTTGCAACTCCATGGACTATAGCCTCTGTCCATGGAACTCTCCAGGCAAGAATAATGGAGTGGGTTGCCATTCTCTTCTCCAGCATATCTTCCCAACCCAGGGACTGAACTGGGTCTCCTGCACTACGGGCAGATTCTTTACTGTCTGAACCACCAGAGACAGACACTGGGTCTACATGAGCTCATAAAGAAGGCCTGGTTCCTCCCCTGGGGAAGCTCAGGGCTAACCTTTTTTTGTTTGTTTTGTCTTTTTAATAATTTTATTACTTATTTGGCCGCGCTGGGCCTTCATTTCTGCACAAGGGCTTTCTCTAGTTACAACCTATTCTCTAGATGTGGTGCACAGGCATCTCATTGAAATAGCTTCTCTTGATGTGAAGCATGGGCTGTAGGACTCACAGGTTTCAGTAGCTGCGGCTCGTCACCTCTAGAGCACAGGCTCAGGAGTTGTTGTGCGGGCTTAGCTGCCCTGCGGCATGTAGGACCTTAGTTCCCAGACCAGGGATCAAATCTGTGCCCCCTGCGTTGGCAGGAGGATTCTTAACCACTGAAGTATGGTTGATTTACAATATTGTGTTCATTTCAGGTGTTTGGCAAAATAATTGGGATATATATATATGTATATATATATATATTCTTTTTCAGATTCTTTTCTGTTACAGATTATCACAAGATATTGAAAATAGTTTCCTGTGCTACCCAGTAAGTCCTTGTTGTTTATCTAAATCTCACTTTTAATGCTCACAACAGCCCAATGAGCTAAGAAGTAGTACCCATCCCTGCCCTTCTGCAAATGAGAAAGTTGAGTTCTGGGGTTGTAAAGTGACTTGCCCAAGGTCTTAAAATCAACAGAAACCAGAACTGAAGTCAGAGTTTGGGCTCCTGACTCCTGTTCTTGTGGTCTTTCTATGACATCATTTGAATAAGTGACACCTGTGACCTCGCTGTCTGGCCTCCAGCACTGGTGTGGGCCTGTCTGGGTGAATTGCTCTGACTCAGACAGGTCATATGTACATCAGAAGCAGCTGACCACCGTCACCCAGAGCTCGCCTCCACTCAGACCCGGTCTCACCTGATTGATGAACTCAGAACTCTCCGGGCAACCTGTAATGCCAGAGACTTTGCCTGCCAACCGCATCTCCTCTCTTCCCAACCTCACCTCCCAGAGCTCAGACTTGGTGCTTGGATAGGACTCCCTGCTCAGCAAATTTGGGTGTTTTAGTCTTTTTGTTTTTTAACATATCTACTTGCTGGATGACTGAATAGACAGGTGGAAATAGGTGGCATTCGTCCTAAGGGTACATGAAACTCACCCTCAAAGCTGAGACTGGAGAGCATGTTAAGAAAGTCTTGGAACCAGACACTTTCCCCATCACCTGGCCTGAAGGGTCTAGAATTCTCACTGCTGCACTGTGTCTTTCAGCTAAAGTACATCCCCAGTTCTGGCATTCTACCTTTGTGATTTTTCACAAGTCTTTGTAACACCATTCTTTCATATACTTGGTGATTTTCTTTGAGATGACTCAATTTTTTTAACTTAAATTCACTTTGAAAGGAAACACTTTATAACTGTTAGACATTTAAAGTCAACATTACTTGCTATCTATTGTTGTTGTTATTCATGAAGATAGTTAGAACTTAACATGAGACAGATACTGGGTCTACATTACCTCATTAAGCAGGCATGATCGCTACCTTGGTGAAGCTCAGGTTTCATCTTTGTTTTGTTGTATGCTTGTCTTTTTTATAATTTTGTTGTGGTTGTTCAGTCACTCAGTTGCGTCCAACTCTTTGTGACTCATGGACTGCAGCACACCAGGTTTCCCTGTCCTTCATTATCTCCTGGAGTTTGGTCAAACTCATGTCTATTGAGTCGGTGATGCCATCCAACCACCTCATCCTCTGTTGCCCTCTTCTCCTCCTGTCATCAATCTTTCCCAGAATCAAAGTCTTTTCCAAGAATTGGTTCTTCGCATGAGGTAGCCAAAGTATTGGAGCTTCACTTTCAGCATCAGCCCTTCCAATGAATATTCAGGGTTGATTTCCTTAGGACTAACTGCTTTAATCTTTTGCTGTCCAAAGGACTCTCAAGAGTCTTCTCCAACACCACAGTTCAAAAGCATCAGTTCTTGGGTTCTCAGCCTTCTTAATGGTTCAACTCTCACATCCATACATGACTATTGGAAAAACCATAGCATTGACTAGACAGACCTTTGTCAGCAAAGTAATGTCTCTGCTTTTTAATATGCTGTCTAGGTTAGCCATAGCTTTTCTTCTAAGGAGTAACTATCTTTTAATCTCATGGTGGCAGTTACCCTCTGCAGTGATTTTGGAGTCCAAGAAAATAAAGTCTTTCACTGTTTCCATTGTTTCCCTACCTATTTGCCATGAAGTGATGGGGCCAGATGCCATAATCTTAGTTTTTTGACTGTTGAGTTTTAAGCCAACTTTTTCACTCTCCTCTTTCACTTTCATCAAGAGGCTCTTTAGTTCCTCTTCACTTTTTGCCATAAGGGTGGTGTCATCTGCATATCTGAGGTTATTGATATTTCTCCTGGCATTCTTGATTCCAACACATGGTTTATCCAGCTTGATATTTTGCATGGTGTACTATGCATATAAATTAAATAAACAGGGTAACAATATACAGCCTTGACATACTCATTTCCCAATTTTGAACCAATCCAATGTTCCATGTCTGGTTCTAACTGTTGCTTCTTGACCTGCATACTATTGCTATCTATTGTATACAATCAAAACAAACATTGTTTTTCAATTTGAACTTGAGGCAGCTGCCTGCCTGCTCTTCTGAGTCCTTGACTTACTCCCTCTTATAGAAGAAAAATGGAAGAGAGAGAGAGAAAGAGAAGGGAAGGGACACTGGGAAGTACTAGCACTTTCTTCTTGATTGAATTAGAAAAATTAAAAGAATGTTATTCTTAGTGAGGGGCTTTCCAGGTGGCCCTAGTAGTAAATAACCCATCTGCCAATGCAGGAGATGTAAGAGATACAGGTTAGATCCCTGAGTCAGGAAACTTCCCCGGAGGAAGTCATGGCAACCCACTCCAGATTCTTGCTTAGAGAACCCCATGGACAGAGGAGCCTGGGGTTGCAAAGAGTCAGACACAACTGAAGTGACTTAGCACGCATACTTAGGGAAGTAAGACAAACAGACAAGTGTCATACTATATCACTTAGACGTGAAATCTAAAATATACTACAAATGAAAAAAATATATATATATATACTACAAATGAATCTATACAAAACAGACACAGACTCACAGACAAACAAAAACATACAAAAAAAAAAAAAAAACTCATGGTGACCCAAGGGGAGAGCGAGGGACAAATTAGCACAAATTAGTGGGATTAGCAGATACAAATTATCACACATAGACTAGATAAGCAACAAGGATTTACTGTACAAAGCAGGAAATTATACCCAATATCTTGTAATAACCTATAATGGGGTATAATCAGGCAAGAAACTGAATCACTGCGCTGTACATCTGAAATTAATACATACGGTCAATCAATTATATTTCAATTAAAAAAGATAATAGAAAGGGAATGCTTTCCTTTTTAATTTAATTAATATATATGTGTGTATATATATATATATATATATATACATTGGCTTCGGTGGGTCTTTGTTGCTGAACATGGGCTTTCTCCAGTTGCAGCGAGGGGGGCTGCTCTAGTTGTGTTGCGATGGCTTCTCTCATTGTGGAGTGCAGGTTCTAGAGGGAAGGCTTGGGCGTTGTGGTTCAGGGCCTTAGTTTCTCGCAGCACATGTGATATTCTGGACCAGGGATTCAACCCTTGTCCCCTGCACTGGCAGGCAGATTCTTAACAGCCGGACCACGAGGGAGATCCCCAAGAGAATGCTTTTCTATACCATGCTTTACTAGCTGGTCTCAGACCACTGTGGACTAGGGTATCACATCTTATGCATTTGTCCCCATGGGGCAGTTAACAGAGTGATCTTCACTTATTCACATGCCGTGGGGCTCCGTGGAGCTGAGATCTAAAAAGGAGGGCCGACACATTTTGCTGAGGGTAGCTGGGGAACAAACAGCCAGATGGCGTGGGCCACGCCAGGGCAGAGGGCCCGGACAGAGTTCTGGGGAAAGTGGGCTGAGGCCGGTTGTTCTTAGAATGCCAAGGACATGCTAGTGGGCGATGCGGAAGCCCCAAGAAAGAGCTGGCTCACTCCCATTCTGCCCATCTGTGGCTCTCGGCAGATCCTAGGAGACTGGGGAAGAGGGAGTTGACTGCTGTCCCCAAGAAGAACTTGGGGAAAGAGAAGCCTTGCTGGAGGTCCTCTGGGTGGCTCAGCAAAGGCCCTCACGTGAAGCTGGGGAAAGGCCCTGGGGCTGGAGGACTTCCTCTTAGGAGGGCAAGGCCGTTTCTATTTGCTGCCCATTGCACAAAAGAGAAGGGAAACTTCTCAGAAAAGCAGATGAGATGTGCTGATGGTGGGCAGAGGAGATGATGAAAGTGCGTTGAGGGCAGTGAGTGGAGTCCGGGGTCAGGGCCCAGGGCAGGGACCCCACCTGCCAGGCACAGAGGCGGCGCCTGACAGGCCTCAGCTCCTTTAAACGTGGCAGTCTAATCATCACTGGCTCACACGCGAGAAGGTGGAGGCACAGGGAGGCTAACCATCGACGGATGGAGACTGTGAGCCGGGGAGAGGCAGAGCCAGGAGGCAGCCCCCACGGGTTAGGGGTGTAGACCTGGGCTGTTTGCCCACATGGCCTGACACCCCCTCGGTGGGTAAGACAGTCTGCTGCCTCCAGCAAGTTTGAGTTCACAGTCAACCTCATTCCCCAAGCCTCCTGCTCCTCACTGTCTTATTCACTGTCACCTTCATAGTGTCAAGAACAAAATTTACTAACAATGTGATACAAAGACTTAAACTAACACATTATGTGGAGCCCTATCTTTACAAAAAGAATCCGACTGCAGTGCAGGAGACCCCACTTTGATCCCTGGATCGGGAAGATCTCCTGGTGAAGGAAATGGAAACCCACTCCAGTATCCTTGCCCGGAAAATTTCATGGACAGAGAAGCCTGGTGGGCTGAAGTCCAGGGGGTCACAAAGAATCAGCACGACTGAGTGATTAACAATTACTTACTTACCATAATTCTGGGAGGTCATCCCTGGCCCCCTTTCAGTGTTGTGGAGACAAAGACTGCTAATGATCGGAAGTTGAAGTTACTTCTGCCTTCCTTTGATTCTAACAAGTGTCCAGACCTTCAGAGTACCCACCCAGGGTGGCTTCCTGTCTCCCTGGGGAGAGGGTGGGCAGGCAAGGGGCACTGGTGGAGAAGTCCCAAAGTACCAGCAGGATGGATGCAAGCTGGGTATCGGGAGGTGTGGCTCACTGAACTAACTGCTGGAAAGAGGCCCCCTCCTCACCTCCACCCCCCATCCCCCCCACTTCCCTCTCTGGCAGTGACCTGCCCTCGGGGCTGGGAGGATAGGCCTGTCAGTGGGGTTTTGTTTGCCTTATGGAGACAATCAACATAACTGGGAATTTCCCAATTTCAGAGTCTGGGAGGAAATTCCAGGCTGTCTTTTCTTGCTTGTTTGCTTTTTTTTTTTTTCCTTGCTGCCTGTGGGGTTCCTGGGGGCCAGGCTAGGGGGTTCTCAGGGCCTCTGGAGCATCTGCCTGCAGCGCATGGAGCCAGAGGGGCCCGCGGGCGGGGTGGGGGGTTGGAACCGTGTCTTCCTCCAGGCCCTTGGGAAACAGAACCTAGGGGGAAGCTGGGCAGGGCTTGGGCAGAGGAATCAGACTTTGGCTGTGGTCGCCTGGCTCCAGATTCTTTGGTAATTCTTGAGGACAAGGACCTTCAGGGAGCCTGGTAGCCCCTCAGTCATTGGCTCTGGGGCTGGGGTGATGAGTGCGTGGATATGTCTGGCCCTGGTATTGCCTCACTTTGTCCCCTTGGGTCTTCCCCTGCAGGGAATCTAGTCACGGATATTCGTCATACATGACCTGGGAAGATAAAGTCTTACCGCACGGGCCCATGACCTTCCCAGGGGACATCCCTCGCTGGATTTTTGCATCCCTCTGGTGGCAGCCCCAACCCAGCCAGCAGTGTGCCGTGTGCCCAAGGGGATCTGACTGTAGAACAAGAGCATTGTGCTTTACTAAAATAGTACTGTTTGAATGTTAGCACCAGCTCCTTTACAGAGGCGGAAGCAGAGTTCCAGGGTGGGATGTGTGTGTGTGTGTAAGGGAGAGAGAGAACCAAAGTCTCACAGTTAATAGGTGGTGGAGGTAGACTCTTAGGACATCTTAGCTGTGTGTCCAGTACACTGAGAGACATATTGCTAAAGTCTGAACAAGACATCTCTAAGTCAGCTGGGAAGCCAAGGGAGAGAGCAGGAAGCTAGGGGAGCCTACAAGGCAAGAAAGAATCATAGATCCTGGAAGCCAGCAGTCCCTGGACCAGTCTGAAGGGGAGGGCATCATGCAGCCAGGGCAGCCCCTGTGTTGGGTAGCCGAATGGATTCTGGTTCAGAGCAGGGAACACGGCACCCTCCTAGGACAGTGTGAGCCTGTCAGCACCAATCTGGCTGGAGGTCTTTCCAAGACCAGGATCCCTATCCCACCGGCTGAGGGTGAATGAGCTAGACTCAGTTCCAGGGTTGGGTACACGGCTGAGAGATGCAATGATACACAAGATAGCAAAGAAATGAACACAATTTATTTTCTTGACACCCCCCCACCCCCGCCCAATACCTGCATGAAATCCAATTTGCATACTATGAAAGTGAAGCTGGCTCAGAAAGGGTATTTGTTATTGATATTGTTTAAGTTTACAGTTTGGGAGGGGTAGATAGATCCAGGGTCAGATACCTGAAGTATCTGTCTTAGGGCAACTGTCACTTGTGTGTGTGTGTGTGTGTGTGCGTGTGTTGGGAGGCGACAATGAGAGAAAGAATAAGACAAATTCATCAGTACCTATTACCTAGGCAAGATGTGAATGGTCGCACAAGGAAAGTGCTAAGTTCTATGTGTTTGGTAGGGAAATCTCCTATCCACGTGCAGTGGTCAATACAGAGAGTTGGATGAAGCATGCTAGGGAATTATACCCACTGCAGGGGAAAGGAAGGTCATGGCACATAAAACACCAAGAAGACCTGCTTGGGCATCTCTTTCCTCCCCTAAACCCTTCTCCATACTGTCAGTAACCAGGTGGGACCAACCATTTTCTGTGCTCTGAGTCCCTGGACCAGGGCTTGTAAACACTGAACTGACCTGAACCACAGCTGGTCAGTACACCAGGAAACACACCAGGAAAAGCGCTTCATTGGCTTGAATTCAATCAGATGCATTTGAATCAAATGTTCCTTTAGTGAGTATCTACAAGATATCCACCACTGTGCTGGCCTCTGGAAAGGGAGGTGAACTATCAGATAAAGGAGGAAGAGAAGAGAGAAAAACAGACATGTGAAAGCTTTTGGATGCAAAGAGAAGAGAGCAGGACTAAAATTTATTTACCTATGTCTCGGGTGTGAGGCACGTTATGTAGGATATTTCATTTAATCCTTGCAATAACCCATATTAAATATACTGCTATTGTTAAAAATACTGCATGACATGTCTGACATGCATGACATGTCAGTCATGTCTGACTCTTTGCGACCCCATACTGTGATCAGTGACATATTTGAGGTATGATCCCAAGACCGCTTGAATGCAAGTTCCATAGCTTTCCGCCCTGTCACCCTTCCTCCCAAGACACTCTATAGCCCTTTGAGAGAGCCATTTCCTAGGCAGGTGGATAGGAAGTCTATGGGTCCCCAAGGAGAGAGAGGTCTGGAATATTCAAGGAGGAAGAAAGGACAAATTTTTTACTTTTTTTTCCTCTACATTCCTTAGGATTATATAACAATAATGTATCCTGCCTGAGGGCAGTCTTTGGATTAAACCTTCTGGCTAATTCTGTTATCTTAAAACATAAATTATGGGAGTAAGTCTGGTCTTTACAAGGATGTAAGGATGTATCCTGGATGTATCCTGCCTGAGGACAGTCTTTGGATTAAACCTTCTGGCCAACTCTGTTATCTTAAAATGTAAATTATGGGAGTAGGTCTGGTGAGGTCTTTACAACCTCCAGACATTCTTTGGATTCATTAGAGAGTCTATAACTCCATTGCTAACACTAGCAAGAGGGTACTCTTTCTACCCGCTTCTGACGTCTATGTCAGAAGCTTTCTCTATCTCTTTTATACTTAAATAAAACTTTATTGCACAAAAGCTCTGAGCGATCCAGCCTCGTCTCTGGCCCCGGATTGAATTCTTCTCCTCCGGAGGCCAAGAACTCTGGCATCTTTGCGTGATTCAGAAACAACATTTCACCTTAACTGACTCTTATACAGCCCAATGTCAATTCCATTTCAATGATAGGAACCTCAGAACCATAGAAGCATTGATAATAATTCTTTCAACATATTCAATATTGGAGATGGAGACATACATAGTAAAAGGAATTAGACTCTACCGCTGGGAACAGAGGCTGGAGGAGTAAGTATAAAGCACCCTGCCTTATGCTTTGGTTATTACACCCAACCTCAGAAATGTGGCTTCAATTTGAATCCTAGATTTTTTTTTCTCTTTTTGATTTTATATATAATGTAAGCTCCAAGGCCACAGCAACCTTTCATCCAGTGCACATATCTATTTATTTACTTTTCCATTTTTTCCCAGTTGCTGGGTGTGGCTTGGTTGACTTAGTTCTGGATGCTTGAGGCTAAAAGTAATCAGGTCACAAGCAATAAATTTAACCTCAAACCAGATCATTGGGTCTGTAGGGCATAACCCCTTTTGACACTCATGAGTCATGCACTTAGCTAAAACTGGGGTGGGCTTTGGGGGGCCTTCAGCATTCATGTAATTTAGTTCCTGTATCTTCTTACATATTGAGATACTGATAGTTCTTCATGATGGTTTCCCAGGTGGTGCTAGTGGTAAAGAACCTTCCTGCCAAAGCAGGTCAGATGTGAGAGACGCGGGTTTGATCCTGGGGTCAGTAAGATCCCCTGGAGGAGGAAACGGCAACCCACTCCAGTGTTCTTGCCTGGAGAATCCCATGGACAGAGGAGCCTGGCAGACTGCAGTCCATAGCGTTGAAAAGAGTCAGACATGGCTTAAACGAGTTGGGTTTTTGTAAAAAGCCTGCAGAAAACTGATCTCTTGACACTGAATCTTTCATTCACTCACGCACTCATTTGGCAAGTAATTTACTGAGTGCCTACTATGCCCTTGGCGTTACAGTGATGAGGAAGTCAGGGTCTGTGGATCCCTGACAACCTGTTGTATTCCCACATTATAGCAGGTGCAGAGAAAGTCTGTGTAATATGCAGCATCCAGATTTTCCAACTTCAGTTCTGAGTTTTCAGACCTTGGAGATTGGTCCTGCTTTGCTGTGTTACAGGGGCTTACCTTGGGATCTGTCTCTTTCCTTTTGAGCCAGGAAGACCCACCATACTCCATCTACCTGGGAATAGGCAGGGGTTTAAGACAGATGTGTGCTTGTGAGTCAGGAGGGGGGAATCATCCTTCTTGTGACTTTGAAGACAGATTCCTTTGGCTTCAGAATGGGAAGGGGGCCAATTTCTCCCAGTTCAGAGCACCGGGTACAACAGATTTCCTGCCTCGGCTTTGAAAGTAACCTTGGGGCTGCCCGATCCACAGTCTGTTCTGGCCATTTGATGCTGAGACTTTAGGACCATCCCTTCCCCACCCCCCATCCTCTCCCGGCCAGAGTCTGATAGTCTCAGGAAGTTCTGGAAAAAGGGTGACTCACCATAGTAGCCATTCACCCATAACTAAGAGAAACAGTGAGTGATTAACAGAGGAGGAGCCCCTTACTGGCTCCTTGAAGATGACAAGGGAGACGGATTTCTCATCAACAGTAACTGCTCTCTGCCCACAATCCTCAACCCAGCTGGTAGCCAGGCCAGCCAGACGCAGAGGGAAGGGGCCACTCTGCCTCGGGCTTGGGGAGGTGGAGATTGGTTCTAAGTGTGTGATGTGTGTAGAGGGTAGAGAGAACCGTCACACTATTGTGGCCCTAGAGTCCCACGGGAGGCAGAGACACAAGAGTCACGTGGAAGCCAGTCATTTGGGTTGGCCGGTATTTGCTTCCAAGCATTTGTTGGCTGCTGAAACATAACTTCAGACCCCCCCCCACGCTTTCCTACTCTCTACAATCCGGGTTTGTTAGCATTTACTTTCACTTAACCCCCACACTGCCCCAGGGCTTGGTCCCTGGCTCCAAAGTGACAGACAAGATGGTATACAGGAACGTGCAGATGACTTAGCTTTGCAGTTTTTATAGATTAGATACTTACTTGATCTGCATCGAGGTCTGTGACTTCTGTCTTCAATCATCTTATTAGAGTGCTATGAGACGGAACTCATTTTCCAGAAATCTTTCCATCAATAAGGAAAGACGTGTTACCAGGACAGTCTCTAAAGGGTCGGCTAAAGGAATTCCCTGGTGGTCCAGTGGTTAGGATTCCAGGCCCAAAATCCCACAAATCAAAAAAACAAAGACTGGGCTGAGATTTCAATTTTCCAGGAGATGGGAAGGAATAAGGGGCGGGGGGCGGGGGGGGGGTGTCAACACGAGGGTCATGGATAATGTGAAAATATTATTGCTATTTGTTGCCTCTTATACAACTCTTTGGGCCACACGAATACATTTCAACCCTGTGTCCCGGACCTTCCTCTTTTCTGAATTTCCAGTTTTTCAGAATTAGCTGCAAGCTTTCTAAAAATGCAGATTTCTGGGCTCCTCCTACCGAGATCTGTTAGATCTTTGTATTCATCAGGGAAGACAAGCTTTGCACCAAATTGCCCTACAGAATCAATGGCTGAATATGACGAAGGTTTGTTTTTCATGCCACAGTATGGGTCATTGGGGAGAGTTCTCTATTTCACCTTGTCATTCTGGGACCCCCATCTAGTGGCTCTACTGTTCCCTCCTATGTGAGAGTCCTTTGCTGAGTCTTCTGTGTCCCTTCCACAAATAAGGGAATGAGGTGGGGGGTGAGCCACAGCAAATGGGCGGCTGTCACTTTCACTCACATCCAATCAGCCAGAGCTAGTCTTGGGGGCCCATGCAGGGGTCTGGGAAATATAGTCCATCTGCGTGCCCACAAAGGAAAGAGAACTTGGCGAATTCTCAGTCATGACCTTGGATGGGGATATAAGTCTGTATTTATTGTCAGCATCCTCCATAACTCTAACAAAGATGGCTTGGAGCCCAGTTTCTTGAGAAACGCCCATCTACAGGCACTCGTGTGGGCTATAGCAAGTGGGTGCTCATCCACTTTCAGATCCTGGAGACTGACTGGTAGTGATAGAAATGTAAATACACAGAGCAAACGCCCACGTGTGTCCCAGAGTTGTTGATTGCAGCATTGCATCCCCAGCTGCGGCTCAGTCCCACACTTCTCTAGCTCATGGACGGAAAGACCCCATACGTCTCTCTGGGACTCAGGTTCTTCATCTATAAAGTGAGGATGGGAACGTATAACAGCAAACAAGCTGGCTGAAGTGCCTGATACCCAGACTGACATATAGTAGCTATACAACAAATGTTAAAATGTCTCTAGTTGACCCTGGTCAAAAGGTACAAAATTACAGCTATAAGATTGATCATCCTGGGACTTCCCTGTTGGTCCAGTGGTTAAGAATCTTCCTGTCAATGCAGAGGACACAGGTTCGATCCCTGGTCCAGGAAGATCTCATGTGCCACAGAGCAACCAAAGCTGTGTCCCAGGTAAGGAATCCTGCCTGCAATGCAGGAGACACAGGAGATGTGGGTTCAATCCCTGGGTCTGGAAATGGCAGCCCACTCCAGTATTCTTGCCTGGAAAATCCCGTGGAAAGAGGAGCCTGGTGGGCTCCAGTCACAAAGAGTTGGACACAACTGAGTGACCAAGCAACAACAATCACAACTGTTGAGCCCATACTCTAGAGCCTGTGCACTGCAACAGGAGAAGCCACCGCACGGAGAAGCCCTCACGCTGAAACCAAGAGTTGCCCCCACTCACCACAACTAGAGAAAGCCTGCATGCAGCAAAGAAGACTCAAGGCAGTCGATAAATAAATCATTTTTAAAAGATTAAGATAATTTATGGGGATATAGTGGTGGGAATTCCAGTTGAGCTATTTCAAATCCTGAAAGATGATGCTGTGAAAGTGCTGCACTCAATATGCCAGCAAATTTGGAAAACCCAGCAGTGGCCACAGGACTGGAAAAGATCAGTTTTCATTCCAACTCCAAAGGCAACACCAAAGAATGCTCAAACTACAGCATAATTGCACTCATCTCACATGCTAGCAAAGTAATGCTCAAAATTCTCCAAGCCAGACTTCAACAGTACATGAACCATGAACGTCCAGATGTTCAAGCTGGATTTAGAAAAGGCAGAGGAACCAGAGATCAAACTGCCAACATCCGTTGGATCATCGAAAAAGAAAGAGAGTTCCAGAAAAAAATCTACTTCTGCTTTATTGACTATGACAAAGCCTTTAACTGTGTGGATCACAACATACTGTGGAAAATTCTTCAAGAGATGGGAATACCAGACCACCTGACCTGCCTCCTGAGAAATCTGTATGCAGTTCAAGAAGCAACAGTTAGAACCGGACATGGAACAACAGACTGGTCCCAAATGGGAAAGGGGTACATCAAGGCTGTATTGTCACCCTGCTTATTTAACTTAGATGCAGAGTACATCATGAGAAATGCCAGGCTGGATGAAGCACAGGCTGGAATCAAGATTGCCGGGAGAAATATCAATAACCTCAGATATGCAGACAATGCCACCCTTATGGCAGAAAGCGAAGGAGAACTAAAGAATCTCTTGATGAAAGTGAAAGAGAAGCATGAAAAACCTGGCTTAAAACCCAACAGTCAAAAAACTAAGATCATGGCATCCGGTCCCATCACTCCATGGCAAATAGATGGAGAAACAGTGGAAACAGTGGCAGACTTTATTTTGGGGGGCTCCAAACTCACTGCAGATGGTGACTGCAGCCATGAAATTAAAAGGCACTTGCTCCTTGGAAGGAAAGTTATGACCAACCTAGATAGCATATTAAAAAGCAGAGACATTACTTTGCTGACAAAGTCTGTCTGGTCAAAGCTATGGTTTTTTCAGTGGTCATGTATGGATGTGAGAGTTGGACCAGAAAGAAAGCTGAGCACTGAAGAATTGATGCTTTTCAACTGTGGTGTTGGAGAAGACTCTTGAGAGTCCCTTGGACTACAAGGAGATCCAACCAATCAATCCTAAAGGAATTCAGTCCTGAGTGTTCATTGAAAGGACTGATGCTGAAGCTGAAACTCCAATACTTTGTCCACCTGATGCAAAGAACTGACTCATTGGAAAACACCCTGATGCTGGGAAAGACTGAAGGCAGAAGGAGAAGGGGACAACAGAGAATGAGATGGTTGCATGGCATCACGGACTCAATGAACATGAGTTTGAGCAAGCTCTGGGAGTTCGTGTTGGACAAGGAAGCCTGGTGTGCCACAGTCCATGGGATCACAAAGAGTCGGACGTGACTGAGTGACCGAACTGAACTGAACAGAAGTGATGGGTATCATCAGCAATATTGTCTGGTATACTTAAAAGTTGCTGAAAGAGTATATCTTAAAAGTTCTCATCATGAGCAAAAAGATTATTTGTTATTATGTGAGGTGATGGATGTTAACTAGGTTTTTTGGTAATCATTTCACAATATATGCATATACAAAATCATTATTATGAACAGCTTAAACTATTACAAGGTTATATATCAATTGTGTGTTAGTCATTCAGTCGTGTCTGACTCTTTGCGACACCATGAACTATAGCCCACCAAGGTCCTCTGTCCATGGAATTCTCCAGGCAAGAATATTGGAGTTGCCATTTTGGAGAGCAATATTGGGTTGCCATTCCCTTCTCCAAGGGATCTTCCTGACTCGGTGACTGAACCCAGGTTTCCTGCATTACAGGCAGATTCTTTACCATCTGAGCTACCAGGGAAGCCACTATATATCAATTATATCTCAATAAAACTGGGGAAAACTGGAGTGAAATTTATAATTTTGGAAAACTTGTATTCACCACCATGAGCTGTGATAGTTTCCCAGTGCTTAAAGACTTTGCTGATGGGACTACTAGTGATAACCAGTAAGTATAATTATCTACACAAAATGAAATATGCCAACATTTGGAATATCGGCATAACTTGCTGAAGCAATGCTTTCCAAATATCCATTTTTTTTTTAACTCCATTTGGTAGATGTCAGCATATCTGTGAAAGAAGGTTTAGTCTATTTTAAACTGTGGATAAGATTCTATTTATTTTAATATAAAGTGTCAAATAAAAAATAAGCAGTCAAACAATGTTGAAGACCCAGACAAGCAAATACCGAAAAGATTGGCTTGGCCCCTAGAAGTCAGATTAGACCCGTGTTTCCTGGCGGCTCACACAATAAAGAATCTGCCTGAAATGAAGGAGACCCAAGTTCAATCCCTGGGTCAGGAAGATCCCCTGGAGAAGGGAATGGCAACCCACTCTAGCATTCTTGCCTGGAGAATCCCATGGACAGAGGAGCCTGGTGGGCTCCCATGGAGTCTCAAAGAATCAGACACAACTGAGTGATTAACACTCACTTAACACTAAGCCAGATTAGACATTTCTGGCTCTTCTGTCTTGTTTTAAATTGGTTCAGTTCAGAACAGGGGCAACTTTTGGAAGCCTGATCCTACCATAATTGTATGCTACTTTTCCAAAATGTATAATTCTGCCCATCTGTCCACAAAGACAAGATTGTTTTGTTAATTTTAAATGTATATTAATGTTTCTTAAAAGGGTGTGTGGTGATTGGGCAGCTGTCCAAAGAGTGTTTGAGTTTCTTGTACTTTCTGAATTTTTTAAAGTAAAATACATTCTTGAGTTTCTTGAATTTCTTTTGTTTTTTATACATTTGTTTTTTAAGTTTTTAAAACATTTTCCAGCCCGAGGGAATAGGAGAAAGTTTACTTAACTTTTCTTGGCCTCAATTTTCTTACTATTTCAGTTTTTACATGAAGTTATTTTGAGGACTCAATGAGATTAATTCTTGTAACTTACTTAGCATTTTGCCTGACCCCTAATAAATACTCAAATGTTTTGTTATCGTTTTGGTATACTATCATCAACTTTACTGACAGGTAGCCAAGTCATCATTCATCCTCCTTGCTGTCGAAAGGAAAATCCCTTACATTATGAACACAATATTAGCAGTAAAACAGCATTAAAAGAGAAGGAAAATTGGGAATTCCCCTGTGGTCCAGTGGTTAAGACTCCACGCTCACACCACAGAGGGCACAGGTTCAACCTCTGGTCAGGGAACTAAGATCCCACATGCCCTGCAGTGACCTCTCCCAAATATAATAATAATTATTATTATAAAAATACAGATTTCCAGCTCCACTGCAGACTTTAAAAAAAAAGAGAGACAGAAGAACTTAAGAATAACAAACAAAATACTGTATAAGCTGTGTTTAAAAAAAAAAAACCAACAACCCTATTTCTATGAAAAGGACTAAGAAATCTCCAAAACTGAGATAGTAAATATTCAGTGTGCTCTGTAAATAGAACTCCGCTTTTATTCTATATCTTAAATACTCAATAAATAGACTTTCCTGGTGGTCCAGTGGTTAAGAAACTCTGCGCTTCCATTACAGACGGCATAGGCTCAATGTCTGTTTGGAAAACTAACATCCCACATGCCACACAATGAGGAAAAAAGAAAAAAAGTTGAAAAGAAACCACAAAATACTCAATATCTATTACTGTGTGGTGTCAATTGCTAATTTGAATAAAACTTTCCATAGTTCTAATGTATTTTTCCATATGTATAACGATCTTTTCCAGCTCTATAGAGATATAACTGACAAACAAACAGATGAGAAAAAAAATGTTAAGTATATAGTTGAGGACTGGATTTCTAAGGTTCCAGAATGATGGAATCTGTAGTCCAGAGATGGAGTAGACCCTTGTTACTCAAACTGTGACCCACAGACCAAGAAACTTTTTATTACCTAATAATAAATATTAGTTTATTAATTATAAACTAATAATTACCTGTATTATTAGGAATGCAGAATCTCAGGCCCAAGCATAAATCTACTGACTCAGAATCCACCATTTAACAGGAACTGAAGACAGTCCTGCCATTTAATGAAATGTAGCTTAGAGATCATCTCCAATCTCTTTAGCCTGAGTACCTGCATTTGAAAGAGATACAGTGGCTCAGATCATAAAGAATCTGCCTCTAATGCAGGAGACCTGGGTTTGATCCCTGGGTCAGAAAGCCCGTGAAGGAGAAAATGGCAACCCACTCCAGTATTCTTGCCTGGAGTATTCCGTGGACAGAAGAGCCTGGCAGACTACAGTCCAAGGGGTCGCAAAGAGTCAGACACGACTGAGCGACTAACACTTTCTTTCAATGAAGGCAGGGTGTGAGGTGTGAGGGTCAGCTCAGGGGGCCTGGACAACAGGTGATAATAGTCATGCTGGGCAAGTGCAGGCCCCATGACCTAATGAACCTTTTCTGCGGTCCTT
Source organism: Cervus elaphus (assembly GCF_910594005.1). Lineage (NCBI taxonomy): Eukaryota > Metazoa > Chordata > Mammalia > Artiodactyla > Cervidae > Cervus > Cervus elaphus. The sequence goes on from NC_057819.1 coordinate 88,762,801, forward strand.
ACCTCCTAATTAAGAGCTCCATTTTGGAGCTCGCCTTCTCCTAAATCTCACAGCCAGGTGTTTGGACTATATCCTGCCAGGACCTCTCATATTGTTTCTTAGAAAAAACATCTCTTCTGGGCATTTTAAAAATTGAAGTGTATTTGATTTACGATGTTGTGTTAGTTTCCAGTGTCCAGCAAAATGGTTCATATACATATGTGTGTACGTGTGTTTAGTCACTCAGTCACATCTGACTCTTTGCTGTCCTTCAGACTGTACCCCGCTAGACTCCTCTGTCCATGGGACTTTTCAGGCAAGAATACTGGAGTGGGTTGCCATTTCCTTCTCTAAGGGATCTTCCCAACCCAGGAATCGAACCTGTGTCTCCTGCATTGCAGGCAGATGCTTTTACCAGCTGAGCCATCAGGGAAGCCTACATATATATACATACATACATACAAGACTTGGATATATATAGGTTTTTTCCTTTTAGGTAATTACAAAATATTGACTATAATTCCCTGTGCTATACAGTAGCACATAGATGCTAATCCCAAACTCCTAACTTATCCCTCTTCACATTCCCTTTTGGTAATCATAAGTTTGTTTTCAGTCTTTTGGGTATTTTTGAGATTTAGGGTTGATCTTTTTTTCTTTTTGGCCACATGTGGCCATGCGGGATCTTAGTTCCCTAATCAGAGATCAGCTTACACCCCCTCCAGTGGAAGCATGGAGTCTTAACCACTGAATTTCTGGTCAAGTCCCGAGATTGATGGGTAATCATGGACAGACATAGACTCCTAGAAGTTGGACATGGACTGAGTGTTGGAACTTTTACAGCCTATGTGGTGATGCCAGAAGCTCTAGAGAAAAGTGTGGCTCAAAATTATGTTATTAGGTATAGGGGTGCAGGTTGTTATGGTGATGGTAAACAGAATGGACAAATGTTGAAATAATAGGAGAAAAAAACCCAGCATATATTCTTTGACTCATGTATGAGGAAGTCATAGCTGGCTCCCATGGGGCTGGCAGTCAGCAATAAGTCAGCAATTGCAATAGTAATACATTTATGATCTCAGTTTCTCCCTCAAGGCATCTAAACTCTGATCTTTAAAATAAAACCAAACAATATAGTAAGCTTTTATTTGCACAGAGCTTTATGACTTATGTAACACTTTTTAGGCATTCATTTATTTGCCAAATATTTATTTGAGAGTATGCTGTGTATCAGAAACTGGACCAGATATTGGGATGAAAATGGTGAACGGCACAAACATAGGTGCTTCTCTCTATGGAATTTACATTGATGTGGCTTTATACTATGGTGAGTTTGGCTAAATTCTGCTGCTCACTTACAGTCACTGTGCTAAACACAATAACCCCAAAGAACACTCATAACAATTCTTTGAAGTTGAGACTTTTATCATCTCCTTTACCCAGATAGACTTGATAGGAATAGCCAAAGTTCGAAGTTCAGGTAACTTATCCAAAGAGATTTAGGGAGTTGTTGGTAGGCCAAGGAAGAAGCCAAGTTCTTGACACTGAGATGCTCGTCCATCAAGAGCTTGATCTGTATGTATTCTGGCAATGGCAATGAAGCTGAGCCTTAAAGGCTGAGCAGGATTTGGGAGACAGAGAACATTCCAGGAAGTAGAGCTAGAGTCTAAGCTGGAAAAGGTGATGAAACAACAGTGCTCCTTGGGGAAGGGATCATTTCTGGAATTAAAAGTTGAGACCTGCAAATGAGGACTGCCTTTGGAAAAGAACGGACATTGTCCATGATGGCCAGAGAAAGACTGGGAAAGTTCTCGGATGCCATTCCAAGGAGTTTAGTCCTTTATCTTTTAGGCAACAGGAAGTCCTCAATTCACAAGAGAGTGATGAGACCACTGTTCTTTTTAAGTGAGATCACTACCCCAGGAAGATGCAAGATGAATTAGGCACCCTTTGGGAGGGATGGTGAACAGTCCAAAAAAATTGAAAAAGTTGGATACAAAGCTGTTGCTTTACCCACCCCCAGGCTCTCCACCTTGTTGCATAGTGAGTTCAGCACTGCTTCTCAAAGTTTAATATAATTTGAAGCCCCAGGAAAATAATGTTAAAATGCAGATTCTGATTGGATAGGTCTGGGGTGGGGCATAAGATCTTGCATTTATTTTAGAATAATAATTTTATTTATTTATTTTTTATTGTTTTGGGTCTTGGTTGCTGCATGGACTTTTTTCTAGTTGCCATGAGTAGGGCTACTCTTTCTCATTGTGGGGACTTCTCTTGCTGTGGAACACTGACTCTAGGTCTTGCAAGCTTCAATATTTGTGGTGCATGGACTCAGTAGCTGTGCTTCCGGGCACTAGAGCACTGATTCAATAATGGTGGCATGTGGGCTTAGTTGCTCTGTGGCATGTGGGATCTTCCCAGACCAAGGATCAAACCTGTGTCTCCTGCATTGGCAGGTGGATTCTTTACCACTGAGTCACCTGGGAAGCCTGAAATCTTGCATTTCTAACAGGATCTCAGGTGATGGAGATGCTGCTTCTCTGGGGACCTCACTGTGTAGGAGGATGTACAGAAGGATGAGAATGAACAAGGGTACACAGAGCCCCTACTATGCACCAGCAACTTTGCTGAGCCCTTTGAACCACCAGTTCATTCAGTTCTCTTAAGCGAGAGATCGGACTGTTATCCCTAATTTTACTGATAAAGAAATGGATCTCAGAGGGGTTAGGTATCTTGTTCAGAGTCACATAGGCATTTTAACCCAGTCCCTCTGAAAGTTTTCTGCCATAGAGAGTCCACAAGATGCAGTCAGAAAGCTCAGGAACTTATTAAATTTAGATGCTTTCCTCAGAAACCGTCACCACACAATGACCACGAGAAAAAGGCAATCGTTACTCATATCCAGAAAGGAAGGAAGAAGCAGTTTTCTCTTTTTATCTTGTGACCAAAAGGGGTTCCTTTAAGGAACAAGCCTGCAGGATAGCAGGTGAAGATAGGGAAGTGCTCGAGATGCCAGCCTATGAAGCAACCTTCTTGAAATGCTAACTTTTGAAGCCGCAGCATCTCAGGGCTGTGGGGCCAGGGGTAAGAAGAAAGCAGCTGCTTGGGCCACGGAGGGCAAAGAGCTGCTTGTTTCTGGCCTAAATGCTCGGGCTTGAGGACAAGGCCTGGCAGGAGGCCCAGGAATGTCTCATTTTCTATCGTGGGCGATTTCAGGGTGCAGGGAGCACTCCAGCCAGTTAAATAATACGCTATTGCAACATCCACGCCTGGGTTTTCCCACTTCCTCTGGCCAGGTCTGGAGAGCGAATCAAAGAATCACAGAAAGAGGCAGTGTTTAGAGTCCAGGCAGAAAAATCCCATGGAGGCAACAAGACACAGTGACTGAGGAGGGTTCTGACAGTCCCTCTATCCCCCTCCAGGAGAGGCTGGCCGGTCCCATTGTTTGTGCTGACCCCGGGGCAGGAAGCAGCCCAAATGCCACAAGTCCACCGTGACCCCCTGGACTGCAGCCAAGCAGGCTCCTCTATCCATGGGATTTCCCAGGCAAGAATACTGCAGTGTGTTGCCATTCCCTTCTCCAGGGGAACTTCCCGACCCAGGGATCAAACTCAGGTCTCCTGCATCACAGTTTCTTTACCATCTAAGCCCTAGAGAAGCCTTAAGTGCCACGAGGCAGTGCTAGAGAATTGGTTTTGAGAACGAGTACAGTGGCACTGGTGGTAAAGATCTCACTTGCCAATGCAGGCAATGTAAGAGACACAGGTTTGATCCCTGGGTCAGGAAGATCCCTGGAGGAGGAAATGACAATCCACCCCAGTATTCTTGCCTAGGAAAATTCCATGGACAGAAGGGCTTGGCGGGCTATCGTCCTTGGGGAGGCAAAGAGTCAGACATGACTGAGTGGTAAATGAAAATGAAACAGCTGGGGTGACAGAACAGGCTGTTGTATGTGACCCACTAGCCACAGAATTATCTAGCACTTCTTTTTTTTTTTTTTAATTTTTTATGGGAGTGTAGTTAGCTTACAGTGTTAGTTTCTGCTGTCCATCATAGTGAATCAGTTATGCGTGTACATATATCCACTTTTTTAAAGATTCTTCTCCTATATAGGCCATTGCAGAGTATAGAGCAGAGTTCCCTCTGGTATACAGCTGGTCCTTATTAGCTGTCTATTTCTTATGTAGTAGTGTGCACGGGTCAGTGTCCAGACCTCACTCTGGACCTGGTGAATTAGAATTTGGGGAGTGAGGGTGGATCTTATTTTTAACAAATTTTCCAGTTGATTCCTACTCACTTTGAAGTTTGGAAAATACTCATAAACCCCATTAGGAAATGAGGAACATGGACAATATAGGGAAAAGAATATAGCTTCTGCAGTCAGATAAACCCAAATATGTGCCCCAGCCCTATAGCTGTGTGATTTTTTGCTCATCCCTTGACTTCATGGACTCACATCTGTCAATGGGTTTATGATGTCCTCTGCTGAGGACTGTTGCGAGCGTCACATGAGAAGGGGGTCTGCACGTGCCTGCTACATACAGGGTGAACAATGAGTACTCATGGACTTAAATTCAGCACCTTTCAGTCTTGTTTCTTGTTGAAATAGCCTTGGTTGCTCATCTACCCAGGACATCTGAGTTGGTAAGTGGAAGGCTATGGAGACACTGGGGGGAACTCAGATGATATAGTAGGATTTATTCCCACCCTATTTTCCCATTAATAGGCTTTGAGGTGGATGTGAAAAATCAGGACCCCAACAGCCTGGGACATATGCTAAGTCTAACAAGACGTATTTTAACAGGGATGGGAAAGATACTGACCTTGTACTTCACAGGTTTAAGTGCAAGCAACAGGACTTGGATAGTCTAACATGTGACTTAAGTAGTAGAAAAGTGAAAGTGCCTTGGACTGCACTACTGGAGGTATAAGCTTTGGAATGAGGGAGTAAGACTCACTTTTTTTTCCTCTGCTTGTCAGAAGCGCCTTTAGACCTTCCTACACTGTGAGTATAATGGATAGTAAGTCTTCTCTTTTGAGGAGAGGAAAAAGGGCGATGGAAGGAGTCAAGACTATATGTCTGGGTAGTAGTTTCAGTAGTAGAGTAACTTAGCATAAAGAAAAATAAGCAAAGTAATTGCTATATGCGATGGTCTGAAAGTATGAGCTGGGGGATGAGAGAGTGAGCTGAACAAACAGATTTAGGAAGAATGGGTGGAAACGGCCGAGACACAGACTTCAGCCCCTCGTGCGGAAGAACTTAAGCAATAACTGCTGTTACTGAGCCCTTCCACCAAGTACTCTGAATTGCTTTCTGTCATCTGTCCTCCAATAGCCTTGCCAAGCAGGCATTCCTGTCTCCATATTTCAGATGAGCAAACAGGGTCAGATAAAGGAAGTGACTTGGCAAAGTCACACAGATCAGAAGGGTGAGGTCAAGAACTAAACCTCTAGGTGCTGAAGATGCCGCCCTGCTGAGCTTGGCTGATAATCTGACAAGCAGAGGAGCCTGAAGATGGAATGTGTTGCCCTGAAAGGTAGTAAGTCCCCTGTCATTGAAAGTGACCATCTGTCAAGGACTGTATGGAAGGGACTCAATAAAGACAGTTCCGTTGATCCTTGAAATAAAGGCCTTAGACTCTGGAATCCTATGCCACTTTAAGATCCCTTGTGCTATAGACCTACTATAGTTCAAGTGCTTGTCATGGGACCAGGTATCTGTAGTGAGGGTCTAACAGATGATGGCTTTTAAAATGGGCTGGAGGATTTCCCTGGTGGTCCAGTGGTTGAGAATTCACCTTTCAATGCAGGGGATGCAGGTTTGATCCCTGGTTGGGGAAATAGGATCCCACAGGCCATGGGGCAGCTAAGTCCATGGGCCACAACTCAAGAGCCAGCTTACTGCAATAAAGATCCCACATGGAGCAACCAAGACCTAACACAGCCAGATACATAAATAAACATTAAAATAAAATGGGCTGGAGTCACTTGCAATGTCCTTGAAGTTTCCCTCATCCTTAAGTCCGTAATTTCCTTCCCAATTATGCAAAGGTAATTGTTCCCTGCTTATCATACATGGCCCAAGCCTTCCTTCCTCCATTCTTGAGATTCCTTAGAATCAGCTTTGACTTTAGCGATCTTCTTCCAGGTACCTGCCACCGACGAGGAGTTTCATTCTCACACTTGGTACGGAGGGCTTCTATGCTGGGTTAAACCAGGATTCCCAGCGAGCATGGAAGAGGGACACCCATGCAAGTTGCAGGAAAGAGTATGGCTTTGGGTTTGAGTCTGGTGCCTCACACTGCTTGGTGACCATCTTGTGCCAGTCACTTAACCAAACGGGGCCTCAGGGTTCAGATGATTCAGTGGGATTATCAATACCTCGTGAAACTATGCAGAACCTAGAAGGTCAGACGTATGCCTAGAACTGTGTACATGCTCAGGAAAGACCTCAGAAGACCCTAAACTCTCACCTCTGCCTAATCTTCAGGCACTGAGCAAACAGGAAGTAAAAGAATCAGGAAATATAAAATAGGTATATGTGAAATTAGCCAGTCTGAGGAACAGAATGAAAAAAAGAAACAAAACTTTGAGACTTGTGGGTCTTTCCTGGTGGTTCAGCTGGTAAAGAATCCTCCTGCAATGTGGGAGACCTGAGTTCGATCCCTGGGTTGGGAAGATCCCCTGGATAAGGGAACGGCTACCCACTCCAGTATTCTGGCCTGGAGAATTCCATGGACGGTATAGTCCCTGGGGTCACAAAGAGTCGGTCACAAAGTGAAGAAACTTTCACTTTCTTTCACTTTGAGACTTGTGGGACTGCAAAGAATGTCTCAACATATGCCTAATGGGACTCTCAGAGAGAGAGAGAGAGAAGAAATATATGAATAAATAATGGCCTGCAAACCCCTAAATTTGATGAAAATCTACATGTCCAATAATCTCAACAAACTGCAGATAAATTTAATGAGGTACTGCAGATAAATTTAAAGAGGTACCCTTAATCAACCTATCAAAATCCAAAGACAATAAGATAATTTGAAAACAGCAAGAGAGACATTAATTCATCACATATTAAAGATCCTCAATAAGATTAACAGTTGATTTGTCATCAAAAACTACATAGGCCAGAAGTAGTGGTATGATTTATTCAAAGAGCTGAAATAAAAACTATCAACCTGTTCTACACTGGACAAAACTATTCTTCAAAAGTGGAAGAGAAATTAAGACATTCTCAGTGTTCTTGCCTGGAGAATCCCAGGGACGGCGGAGCCTGGTGGGCTGCCGTCTATGGGGTTGCACAGTCGGTCACGGCTAAAGCGACTTAGCAGCAGCAGCAGATAAATAAAAGCTGAGAGATTTTGCTGCTAGTAAACCTGTCTTACAAGAAATACTAAGGAGGGTCTCTCAGGCTGAAATGAGACACTAAACAGAAACTAAAATGCACATGGGGAAATAAGGAGCACCAGCAAAAGCAACTACATAGGTCAATAGAAAAGACAATAGGTGTTTTTGTGGTGTTGTGTTTTGTTTTTTTTTTTTGTATTTTTGTGTTTTGTTTGCAATTTTCATTTCTATTTTTCTCCTATCTGATTTAAGAGACAAACTATTCAAAGTGATTAACAATAAATAAGTGTTGATAGATATATAATGTATGTAGATGTGATTTTTGTGACAATAATAGGAAAAAAGGGGGATTAAAGAATGAAGCTACATAGAAACAATATTTTGTATACTACTGAGCTTAATATTAATCCAAACTAGTCTGTTGTAAATTAAAATGTTCATTTCAATCCACAACACATGTATAAGAAAATAAAATTTTAAAAGAACAGTGAAAGAAAAGACAAGGAAATTTGAAAGGTGCGCTAGAAAATATCCATTTAACAGAAAAGAAAGTATATTGGAGCCGTGGCTCAGACAGTAAACAATCTGCCTGCAATGCAGGTGACCTGGGTTCAATCCCTGGGTCAGGAAGATCCCCAGGAGAAGGGAATGGCAACCCACTCCAGTATTCTTGCCTGTAGAATCGCATGAACAGAAGAGCCTGGCAGAAAATAAATGTTTAAAAGAATAATGAAAAAAAAAAAAAGACAAGAAAGGTGCACTAGAAAATATCCACTTAAAAGGAATAGAATAAAAGAGATATAAAACTTCCATAAAACAAATAACATGGCATATTTAAATCCTGTCTCATCAGTAATTACATTAAATGCAGGTGGATTGAACACTGTAAAAGGCTGAGTTTGGCAGGATGGATTAGAGGAGTATGACCTTCAAAGATGTAAAAAGAAACATATAACAATTCAATGAGCATATTAAAACATGCTCAACACCATTAGTTGTTAGAGAAATGCAAATCAAAACTAAAATGATGCATCACTTTGGACACACAAGGTTGGCCATAATCAAAGAAGTGGATGATTGCCAGTGTTGGTGAGAATATGGAGAAACCGGAACCCTCATATATTGGGGTAAAATGGTGCAGCTACTGTAGTTTGGAAGTTTCTCAAAAATCAGACATTGAGTTAACATATTACCCTGCAGTTTTCTACTCTGGGAAACTAACCAAGAGAATTGAAAACATATGTTTCAAAATAGAAACTTGTACACGAATGTTGATAGATTCATTATTCACATTAGTCAGAAAGTAGAAACAAACCAAATGTCCATCAATTGAGGAAACAAAATATAGTCTATCCATTCAATAGCTATTATTTAGTCATAAACTTCACTTTCACTTTTCACTTTCATGCATTGGAGAAAGAAATGGCAACCCACTCCAGTGTTCTTGCCTGGAGAATCTCAGGGACGGGGGAGCCTGGTGGGCTGCCGTCTATGGGGTCGCACAGAGTCGGACATGACTGAACCGACTTAGCAGCAGCAGCCATAAAAAGGAATAAAGTACTGGTAGTTGTTACAGCATAGATAAATCTGGAAAATATTACGCTAAGTGAAAGAAGCCCATTACCAAATGCCCCAGATTGCATGTGAAATGTCCAGAAGGGAAAAATTAATAGAGACAGAAAATAGATAAGCGGTTGCCAGGAGCTGGGAACAGAGAGTGTATGTATTATTGAATGTGGAGTGATTTTTTGGAGGGACAAAAACATTCCGGAATTAAATAATGGTAATTGTTGAGCAACTTTATAAATATACTAAAACCACTGAACTGTAGAGTTTAAAGAGGTGAATACTACTAATGTGTGAATAAAATCTCAGTGTTTAAAAAAGCTATGGGATAACACATGTACACCCCTGAATATCCTTTGGCGTGTAAGTGGTATTCAGTGAATGTTTATTTTCTTTTCTTCTTCCTGTTCGTCTCCCAGTGTGGTTTCTTAAAGAAGACAGCCTGGGCTGCTCACTGCTGAGAACTGCTGCCTGGTGGTGTCAGCCTATTGGACTAAAAGTCAAGTTTATAATCTCGATTTCCCGAAAGCCTGGTGTCTCCTGGCCCTCAGGCTCATTTTCATGATTTACAGGCAAATCTCAGATCATCAGAGCTGGAAATCACTCAAAAATTCTACGAATATTCTCTGCCCTTCAGTTAGCAAATATGAGGCTTATGGCACCCAGAGGAACTGAATGTTGGTCCCAAAGGGGAAAAAAAAGATGCTACTGAAAACAAACAGAAACCATTCTCCAGTTTTTCGGATGACAGAGGAAGACTGTGATTCCATGTGGCAAAGTATTTTCAGGGCCCAGATGTTCAGTTGCTCAGTCATGTCTGACTGTTTTACAACCCCATGGACTGCAGCACGCCAGGCTTCCCTGACCTTCACCGTCTCCCAGAGCTTGCTCAAACTCATGTCCATTGAGTCGGTGATGCCATCCAACCATTTCATCCTCTGTCGTCCCCTTCTTCTCCTGCCTTCAATCTTTCCCAACATCAGGGTTTTTTCTAATGAGTCGGCTCTTCACATCAGGTGGCGAAAGTATTGGAGCTTCAGCTTCAGCATCAGTCCTTCCAATGAATGCTGCCGTTGCTGCTGCTAAGTCACTTCAGTCGTGTCCAACTCAGTGCGACCGCATAGATGGCAGCCCACCAGGCTCCCCCGTCCCTGGGATTCTCCAGGCAAGAACACTGGAGTGGGTTGCCATTTCCTTCTCCAATGCATGAAAGTGAAAAGTGAAAGTGAAGTTGCTCAGTCATGTCTGACTCTTAGCCACCCCATGGACTGCAGTCTACCAGGCTCCTCCATCCATGGGATTTTCCAGGCAAGTGTACTGGAGTGGCTTGCCATTGCCTTCTCCTTCCAATGAATATTCAGGGTTTATTTCCTTTAGGATGGACTGGTTGGATCTCCTTACAGTCCAAGGGACTCTCAAGGGTCTTCTCCAACAGCACAGTTAGAAAGCATCAATTTTTCGGTGCTCAGGCTTCTTTATGGTCCAACTCTCATATCCATATGACTATCGGAAAAACCATAGCTTTGACTATACAGACCTTTGTCAGCAAAGTAATGTCTTTGCTTTTTAATACGCTGTTAGCAGTGCTGTTAGCGGTCTCAGATCTCTAGTCCTCCACAGTAAGGGAAGGGTTGGAAATAAAGATCTCAGTGTTTGATGTTAGAAAGCAGAAAGGGAACTTCCTTGGTCTGCGATGCTGACTTTTCTTTACTAGAGAAGCATTTCCGTTTCCATTAGTGGGTGTGAGAATGGGGTAGGGCTCACCCAGCAGAAGGTGGAGATGGAGGCAGGGGCTCAGCTCAGAGGAGGAGCCCTGAACCATGGGGACAGCTGGAGTCTAAGATGAAAACTGACTCAAGAATGGAGCCTGAGATTTTTTCCAGTCATCCCAGAGTGTTTCCTAATTTTTTTTTTTAGCCTACTTTGACCCAACAATTTTTTTTTTAATTGGAGTGAAATTGCTTTTCAATGTTGTGTCAATTTATGCTGTACAATGCAGTGAATAAGCTATATGTATACATATATCCCCTCCTTCTTGAGCCTCCCTCCCACCCCCACCCCATCACGGAGGTGGGGGGTCATCACGGAGCTCCAAGCTGAGCTCCCTGTGTTGTATCAGCTTCCCACTAGCTATTGCACAGTAGTGATTGTAGATCACTGCTACTCTGTCAGTTTGTCCCTCCATCTTCTTCCCTCTCTGTGTCCAGACATGGAGAATGGAGCCTGAGATCGGATGCTCACTTGTTTGCTGTCCAGGGTGGGATTTCAGACTGAGAAGTGAAAAACACCCACAAGGAGAATGTTCCACCTTGGGCATCGTAATCCTAGGAGGCAGTTACCCTTCTGCCTCCGTGGGGGACGGGAGTGACAGCATTGTCCAGGAAAGGCAGCCCCGGCAGCCTGGTGAACACAGCCCTGCTGGGTGCTGGAATCTTCTGAAATTTCCAAGGCTCCATGGGCTGAGTCAAGGTGAGGGACACAGGAGAAGGGGGAAGGTGGGGTGGAAGGGAAAGGGTATGTATGCAGGGACTCAGGAATCTGGGACGTGTGGTTGAATGAGCTCATTATGGAATGTCAGTTCATCCAGGAACTTCTGGATGAATCTGACCAGAGGAGCTAAGACTGCAGAGTGGTAAGAGGGTAGGACAGGGAGGGCCCAGAGTCAAGGGCAAGGTAATGGGAGGGAGATGGAGTAAGGACGGGGGACAGGGAGACGCTCGCTGCTGGACTTGGGAGGTGCTGATTGTCGGGGTGATGGAGGGGGCTCAGGGTCAGGGGCCACCACGAAGTTGACGGTGCCCAATACCAGGCCCGAGGGAGGCTTGCTGCCGAGGATGGACTTGTGCTCAGGCCTGGGAAGATGCAGGTGTGATGGGCGGTGGATTTCTTTTTGGGGAGGGCCATGCCACGTGACATGTGGGATCTTCCCCAACCAAGGATTGAGCCCATGCCCCTTGCACTGGAAATGCCATCTAAACCACTGGACCACCAGGGAAGTCCCCGACCAGGGATGGGAAGGACCAGAGGGGAGGCGTGGGTGCTGGAGTGTGTGTGTGTGCTGAGTAGGTCGGGTTTGTCTGACCCTTTGTGATCCCATGGACTGTAACCCCCCAGGCTCCTCTGTCCATGGGATTTCCCAGGCAAGAATATTGGAATGGGTTGCCATTTCCTTTTTCAAAGGATCTTCCGGACCCAGGGATCGAACCTGAATCTGTTGTCTCCTGCATTGGAGGTGGCTTCTTTACTGCTGAGCCAACTGGGTGCTGGAGAGGGGAGCTGAAGCCCAGCACGAAGGTTGGAGGTCCAGTTTCTGGGGGAGCTCAGTGACAAGGACAGGGGAGGCCAGGGTTGGCTCTAGACTGACCCTCTGCAGAGGACTCGGAGCTCTTGAGACCCGGCCACAAACTCCCTCCTGACTCTCCTCTGCCTTCCCCTGGGCTCCACTCTCCCACTCTACTAGCTGCCTCGCTGCCCTCACTCATCAGGCTGCTTGTCAGGACTCAGGATGGGGGTCTGGCCTACGGCAGGGCAGGGACATACCGGTGTAGACACGGAGCCCCAGGGCAGGGGCAGCCGGGCCGCCTCTGACTCCTGACCCCTACTGTCCCACGCCAGGGCCGAGGCTGGTGGCTTCTAGGGGCTGGCCAGGCTGGGAACAGCAGACGGGCCCCATCAGGCTCTAGCACAGTAGCATCCTTCCGTTCCCTGTGGTCCAGTGACACCCTATCTGTGAAGGAGCTTGTCAAGAAGGCCTAGAAGAGGAGGAAGCAGGCCGTGTTCTAATGCCAGGTTTCCAAGGCCCTGAGACAGGAAATGTGCCCAAGCCACTCAGCAGAGCCATGGCAAGGCCTGTACCAGGACCCGGGATCCTGGCTCCAGCTCACTATCTTTCCCACGCATCTCATGCCTTCCAAGCAGTGCATCTCACACTTTCAAATGCTGCCAGGGGATCAACAGGCTCTGCCATTCATTAACCAGGTGACCTTGAGAAGTCAGTGAACTCCCTCAAATCTGTTTCCCTGTGTGCCATACGGGCACAAGGTGATTGGAGTGTTACCAGCCTTGTTGACTCAACAGGAGGTCACTGTCTTCAGCTCTTGTCCTGCACATGCATTATGAAGGATCTCAGTCTCCTGAAATAGTCCCCCAGTCACAATGCAACCAAGTAGGGACTCTCATGAGGCATCACCCATGTGCTTCCACTAGTGCCAGGCTCTGCCTCTGCCCTGAGAAGCCTGGCAGCATTCTTCTGGGGACCACAGTGCCTGTGCTCCTGGCATCTTGGATTCCATCATGTGCACTTGTCTCTGGGGGAGAGTGTTCATCCCCACCCCCACCCCCCACCACGTGTGTGAAGGTTGTCCAGAGGAGTGGTGTCCAGGCAACATGGCTAACCCCCCATGCCTTGCAGAATTTTCAGGAAAAAAAACTCCTTTAGCTTTCAGTTAGTGCTCTCCAAGGGTCAAGAGATTTCTCTCAATGACAAATGCCAGGCTCTGCTAAGTGCAGCAGGGACAGGGATGCTCACCAGACCTTCCATCTGCTCCTCAGCATCTCCTAGCTCCTCTTGCGTTTGGTGAGGCCACATGACTAGTTCTGACCAGTCAATGTGATGTCACTTCCCACTGGAAGCTCAGGAGAACTTACACTTTCTTGCCCTTATTTAGGAACTGGTGACCTTCCAGATGGCAGGCCCATGAGTGAATATGTGGGATAGAGTCCTCCCTCAGGGTTGGACTTTGTATGAGTAAGAAATAAACTTTCAGGTGTAAAATCACTGAGATTTTGGGCTTGCTTGTTACACAGCACAACCTAGCTTCTGCTGACTAATGCAGCAAAATAAATATTGCCTCTCCTAACCAAGATGTCCTTACCTGATGCAGCTCAACAGGCCAGATTTCTTTCTCCCTTCACCTGTGGTCTCTTCAAGGGATGGCTCAGTTCCACAACTGGAAGGCTCCTTGTAAGGATTCTCTATGAATTCATGACAGAATTCACAGTTGCTCGAACTTGTCAGAGCCTCACTTAGAGCCACCATCACCATCACCATGTCACTAGCATCCCTCACTGCTGTCCCTGTTGAAAAGGTCTTTTCTCTCACCAACTGATTCCACCCTGGATTCCAAACTTCCAGACTCTGAAAACTAAACAGTATAGATCTGTGTATTTGGCCAAGTTCCCCTACATTCTCATGAGGTACAAATGTTGCTTTGTCATTGACCTCATTTCCAGACTCCTCTCCTGATGGCCTGACACCTGCTATTTCTCTCCCCCACATACACTCCCATCTCCTCCTGCAGTGGTTCTGTGCAATCACAGCATTTGGCCAGCCTCACAGGATGCTTGCTGCCTGCCAGCTATTATACCACAGGCTGTTGCTCCTTCAGACAGGATTCTGCTTGCTTCTGAGGAAATCCCTTTAGGGCTTGGCCCAATCAGATTCACAAACTAAATCTGTCGTCTCCAGGCACACCCAAAGGGCTGGAGGGAAAAGCTTCCCTGTCCTTTTAGAAGTACTTCCTCCCCACCCTACCCCTAAGCCTTCAGGTGTCCCTGGACTTCAGGTGTGGCAGGAGGGGGTCGATCTCCTCCCTTTCAAGGAAAATGCTCAGTTGCTTCTGTTGTGTCTGACTCTCTGGGACTCCATAGACTGTACTTGCCAGGCTTCTCTGTCCATGGGGGTATCCCGGCTAGAATAGTGGAGTGCATTGCCATTTCCTTCTCCAGAGAATCTTCCCCACTCTGGGATTGAACCTGGGTCTCCTGTGGCTCCTGCAATGGCAGGCAAGTTCTTTACCTTTCAGCCACCTGGGAAACCCACCCTTTCAAGGGACATGCGATGGAATTGCTTAGTCTTGGTAATGCTGGTGTATTTCTCTGATGGAGTCTGTCTCCCTGGCTTCCATTGGACTTGAAAAATAGTCACCACCAAGTACCCATTACTAAAGACTCTGTCCACAATCCAGGCACGAAACTGTCTGTATTTCTGCAATTCTGGGTCTGTATCTCTGTTTTGGGTCAGTCTGAGTCTGTTGATGCTATGAGCTAGGAATGCCTGCAGGCACTCACCTGGGTTGTACTCCTCAGGGGAGCACCACTGAGTCCTCCCCAGCTGAAGCTGATGTTAAGGCTGGACCAGCCATTGTGATTCTTACTATGACCTTAGCAACAACCACCAGAGAACTTTGAAAAGACAAGGTTTGCTCCTCATGGTCCTGGAGGGTACGCAGCACTGCAGTAGCCACAGAGCAAGGTCTCAGAGAGAGAGAGCTCAGACCTGGGGTTCTGCCTTTATTGGGGTGAGGGTGAGGTACCTGGGATTTCATGGGTTCACTCTTTTTGGGTGAATTTAAAACACAAAAGAAATAAAGAAAGCAAGGAAGGGAAAACTGGGGTCACTCAAGTGGTCAGTTAGCTAGGTCACCCAGAGCTTTCTGAAAGGGGAACTTCATGGGTGGAGTAGCCTGACCCTTTATCTGATTTTGTAGCCTGCAGCATGCTTATCAGAGATGGATGTCTTTGAAGTGCACGCCTCGGCAATCAAAAGTTTGATGTCGGCCCCTCCCATTACAACCAAAAGCTGGGAATTCCCTGGTGGTCCTGTGGTTGGGACTCAATGCTTTTGATGCCTTCACTGTTGTGGCTTGGGTTCAGTCTCTGGTTGGGGAACCAAGATCCCACAAGCCAAGTAGCATGGTGAAACAAGCAAGCAGTCAAAAGCAATCATAAGCTAACTTACACGACAATTTCCAACTCTGTTTAGAGGCGTTGGGTGTCCTGAATACTCAGGCATCTTCCTGAGCAAAGTCCTAAATACTTTTCTCCACCCTCTGCCTTGCTGGATGTGCCAGATGAGGTGACTGTCTCAGACTTAGCCAGTCTGGATTTTTCTAGGTCAGTGATATAATGGTGACATAGCAAAGGGGTTAGAAAGTGAGCTCGGGTGGTGGGCTGTGCGGGTTCAAATCTGAGCTCTGTTCATTTTTGTTTGTATGTTTTTATATTTTGCTGTTGCTTTTATTTTTTGCTCATTTGTTTCAACAATGAAACACTTCACCAGTTTGCGTGTTATCCTTGCACAGGGGCCATGCTAATCTCTGCATTGCTCTGATTTTAGTACATGTGTTGCTGAAGCGAGGACCTAGCTCTGCTGGTTTAAGCCAGGTGACCTTGGGGAGATTCCTTAACCTTGCATTAGTCATCAGTGAAACAGAGGTTAATAACACAAATTCCCCAGGGCTCTTGGGAGGATTACATGTCATAATACATGCTAAGTGCCCAAGGCCCACCACAGAGGAAATATTCAAAGTTCCCTCCACGGGCCCCTGCAGGCCCTTCAATTTCACTCTCACTCTTCCTGCCCTTCAATTTCACTCTCACTCTTTCTGCAGCTTAACAGGCTGCCTCATGTTAATCTTCGCTAAGAGCTGTCTATCTTGCCACTCCTTTCCTATACACCTGCCCTAGCTCTGACTTCATAAGACATCAGTGCATAAAGTACACTTAGAGACTCTCCTCTGGGTCCTCAGAAACCTCCACAATCTGTCCTCAACCCACTCTTCCAGATTTATTCACTTTCATTCCCTTCCAGGACCTTTCAACCAGGTTAGCCGACCTTCCTATTCTTATTAAGGCTCCCCACTCAGGCCGAGACTATATGCTGACCTCTTCCCCACTTCAAGTCTTACTCACCCTTGAAGGCTCAAGTGGAAGACTCTCTTCCTCCAGGATGTCTTCCCTGACTAGACAAAAATTTGGTGCCATTCACATGCTAATTAGTCACCCACAGAATTATCTCTCTATAGTTTTGTTTTTGCCTGCATTTGCATATGATCTTCCCCACAGGATGAGAACTCTTTGCAGGCAGGCGCTGTGTTTCCATAGTTTGAGTTTGGCATTTACTAGCATGAAAGGAAAATCAAAAGGGAGTCAGTATTGCCAAGTGAGGGCTTCCCAGGTGGCTTAGTGGTAAAGAATCAGCTGCCGTCGCAGGAGATGTGGGTTTGATCCCTGGCCTGGGAATATTTCCTGGAGAAGGAAGTGGCAACCTACACCAGTATTCTTGCGTGTAAAAACCCATGGGCCAAGGAACCCAGTGGGCTACAGTTCATGGTGTGGCAAAGAGCAGGACAGGACTTAGCAACTAAACAATGTTGCTAAGTGAGCTCTCCAAAGTGGAGGCGGGCAGGAGGTCTTTAAGAAAGTGTGACCTTCCAGGGGGATAGGGAGGGTGGAGGGATAAACTGGGAGATTGGGGTTGACAAATACACACACTATCTATAAAGCAGATAACGAATACAGACCTACAGTATAGCACAGGGAACACTACTCAGAACTCTATAGTGACCTATGTGGGAAAACAATCTAAGAGAGTGGATATATGTATAACTGATTCACTTTGCTGAACACCTGAAACTAATGCAACGTTGTAAATAAGTATACTCCAATAAAAAAAAATAATGATGTGACATGCACATATCAGCTTGGATGGAATCTGACCTTTTGACCTGATGAAGTCATCCAGAACACCTGTCAGAGATTCAAGATGCTTTTTGGACCCCTTACGCTGAAACAACTTGTGATTCCTTAAGAAAAAGTATTTTCTGAGTCGCTTTGGAGTCTATAACGATTCCACCGGGAAACTTTTAACAATCTCATGGCAACTTTTATGTCTCCTGCATTGCAATTCTTAAGACTTCAAATAAACTTTTTTTTTTTTTTTTTTTAATATTTTGGTTGTGCTGTGAGGCATGTGGGATCTTACTTCCCCAACCAGGGTTCAAATCCATGTCCCCTGCAAAGTCCCCTGGTCAGTCTTAACCCCTGGACTGGCAGGGAAGTCCCATAAACTCTTTTCTTATTTGCAGCCTTCTGCATTACTTTTTTGGTGGATGGTAAGAGTGGGAAGTTTCCCTGGAGGAGGGCATGGTGACCCACTCCAGTATTCTTGTTTGGAGAATCCCCGTGGAAAGAGGATCTTGGCGGGCTACAGTCCATGGGGCGACTAAGCACAGCACAGCGCAAGGCCTTCCCAGGAGGGGCTCGTGGTAAACCCGCCTACCAACGCAGGAGACAGAAGAGAGGCGAGCTTGATTCCTGGGTTGGGAAGATCCCTTGGAGGAGGGCATGGCAAACCACACCAGGATTCTTGCCTGGAGAATCCCATGGACAGAGGAGCCTGGTGGGCTACAGTCCATGGGGTTGCAAAGCGTCAGATCCGATTAAAGTGACTTAGCACACACACGCACAAGTACTCATTAGAGGCTGGCTGGCTAAACAGTCAGTCATAGGTCTTAGAAGAATTCCAAGAACTGGGGACATGAAACAGAGATAACAGTGGACCCCTTGAATGCCACTGGGCCCCCCAAGGGATGCAGTGGATGAAGAAGCCATTCAATTCTTCACCACTCCAGGGAGAAATGAACTGGGTCTCTCACTATAGCAGGAGCCTCCTCCACTCCCCGCAGAGCTTGTTAAAGCGGTCATTTAGCACACAGTTCAGGAGTCAAGGGTCTGGGGTCCAGATCCAAACGCAGGGTTCCAGTGTCAGCTCCAGCTTTTGCCAAGGGTGTGACCTTTGAAAGTGGGTTAGTTTCTCAGGGCCTCTGTTGCACTACCTAGCTTTAAAATGGGAATAAAAACCATGCCTACCTCATTCAGGTGTGAATACAGATGAGTTAATGCATGTAAAGCAGTTACAATGCTGTTTCAATGAGCCCTCAGTAAACAGGAACTTTTCCTGCTAGATCCTACACTGAGCATTTTGGCCTACAGATATGGACAGTGTTATATGGAAAGAAAGTCTTTCCTCGTAACTCAGTGGGTAAAGAATCTGTCTGCCATGCAGGAGACCCAGGTTCGATTCCTGGGTCAGGACGATCCGCTGGAGAAGGAAATGGCAACCCACTCCAGTATCCTTGCCTGGAGAATCCCATGGACAGAGGATGCCTGGCAGGCTACAGTCCATGGGGTCGCAAGAGTCACACAACTTAGCAACTAAACCACCACTAGGTGGAAAGAAAGGCCAAGCTCAAGCCCCATCTTCAGCACTTCCAGCTCAGAACTTAGGACCATATGCTCCCTGTCTGAGCTTCTGTTTGATTATCTTTCAAATTAAAAAAAATCCTTCAAATGATATACAGTTGAAGTAGTTATGAAATATTGCTTATTAAAGGTGGAGAACAACATTTGGCATATATGGGGTTCATGGGTGTGTTTCCATCCTCTTTCATTTGAGTTTCCCCCTTTTGTATGACAGATTGACTGGGCAGAGATAACGGCAATTAGAGGAAAGAAATAAAGAAGGAACACTCAGGACACAGAGCGTCCTGGAATATCAGCCGGGTGTCTTGAGGGGTTGGTGTGAGCCTGCTGCCATCTGCTGGATTGAGCAGGAATGGCACCCCAGTGCTCTCTAATGCCACCTTGCGTTAAAAGAGGTTTGTGACAGAACAGACGGTGTCTGCCTCTGGACTGTCGTTTTTCACTGGTATATTTGACTATGCCAATGTCACACTGTCTGGACTGTTGTAGTTTTACACTAAATCCTGAAATCAGGTACTGAAAGTATCTACCTTTCATAATTATTTTGACTATTATAGACGCTTTGCCTTTTCAAATAAATCACATACAGCTCATCACTTTCTATTTTTTTAAAAAGTGAAAGTGAAAGTCGCTCAGTCCTGTCCGACTCTTTGCGATCCCATGAACTGTATAGTCCATGGAATTCTCCAGGCCAGAATACTGGAGTGGGTAGCCTTTCCCGTCTCCAAGGGATCTTCCTAACCCAGGAACTGAACCAGGGTCTCCTGCATTGCAGGCGGAGTCTTTACCAACTGAGCTATCAGGGATGACCTTTTTTTAAACAAAAAGCCGGCTGTAATTTTGATTGCAATGCATTGAATTTGTAGATACTTTGGGACAGAATTGGTGTTTAAGATTCTATTCCACAGACATGGGGTAGCTCTCCATTTATTTGAGTTTTCTTTAGTTTTGCACTTTCTTGTAGTTTTCAGTGTTAAGGTCTTGCATGTATTTTCTAAAATTTATCCCTAGGTATTTTATGCCTTCAGATGCTATTATAAATGATATTCTTCTAATTTCATTTTCCATTTGTACCTAGTATACAGAATTATAATTTTTATATACTGATCTTGTATCCTGGATCCTTGCACTTATTTTTATTTTTTAGAGATTCTTTAGGACTTATATATTTAAAAAGTTTGTTGTCTGTGAATAAAGATAGTTTCATTTCTTCCTTTCCAAACTGTATGTTTTTTTAATGAATTTATCTTGCTTTATTATTCTGGCTAGGATACCCAATGAAGTATCTTATAGAAGAAGGGTAAATATCCTTGCTCTGGTCCTGGTCTATAATGGAAAGTATTTATCTTGTTACTATTATGTATTTTGATACTTGCAGATTTTTAAATTATTATTACCCTTTATCAGATTGAGAAATTCCAATTTATTCTGAGTTTAAGGATACTTTTTTTTTTTTGAAATCATGAATCAGTATTGAATTCATCAAATGATTTTCCCATATACTTTGAGGTGCTCATCACATAATCTTTTTCTCTTTTTTAAATATGGGGAATTAGTTTATTTTTAAATGTTGAAACTCCCTTGCTTTGCTAGGATAAATCTCACTTTGTTGTAATATATTATCCTTTTTTAATATGTAATACTGGGTTCTATTTGCCTTTTATTTTAAATAAATTTTTGGCTACACCAAGCAGCATGTGAAACCTCAGTTCCCTGACCAATGATTGAACCCATGCCTCCTGTGTTGGAAGGCAGAGTCTTAACTACTGAATTACAAAGGAAGTCCCAATTTGTATTTCTCTTTTTGAGATTTTTTGTGTCTATGTTCATGGGTAATTTTGGTCTAGAATGTTCATGGCTTATAGTATTCTTAACCGGCATTGGTATTAAGGTTTTGCTGGGCTCACAAAATGAAGCAAGAATTTTTCTCCTTATTTTCTGAAATTATTTGAGAATACTGTTAAAGACAATTAAATTCTTGGTTTTTGTTTTCTCATCTGTACAGTGAAACTGGTACTGTCTACCTAGCCTGGTGTGGTGAAGAACAGATGAAGCGATATCTGAAAAACTGCCTCATAATGCAGCCAGTAGGACCTCAACACAGGATAGGTGTTTTATCAATAAGTATGATTATTATTATTATTATTATTACATCAGTAGAAGGACTAGAAATTAGCACATGGTGATTCTTGAGGTCCTTTCTGTGAAATTCCAATTCTTTTCTCTCAAAGAACTTAATGTTGAACCATTGGGTCACATTTGCCGAGCTTTAAAAATTGATTTTGGCTGTTATCTCATCTAATGCCACTGGAGCCTCCAAAGGTGGCTCTTATTGATCTCCTTTCTCCCTTTAACTGATTGGGAAACTGAGCTTAGGACAATTTGCCTGAAGCACCACTGTAACAAGAGAAGAATAAACCTGATCCACTGGTGAATCTATTCCTTTAACTCTAACTCTTGTGCTCTGTGACCCTAGGTCTGCATGTTTTGTAAAAAAATGTTGCCTGTAGCCTGAAATATACAGGAGAGTCCATTCTCAAGGCGCTGATCTTTAAAGGTTTAAGGCTTTTCCAT
Source organism: Cervus elaphus (assembly GCF_910594005.1). Lineage (NCBI taxonomy): Eukaryota > Metazoa > Chordata > Mammalia > Artiodactyla > Cervidae > Cervus > Cervus elaphus. The sequence continues at coordinate 88,784,311 of NC_057819.1, forward strand.
GAAGAAGTTGTAAATGGGAGAATACCATTAGTCTTGTTGGAGGCTTGCAGGGACATTGTGAACCAGACAGGGCTAGGTGGACAGCAGTAAGAAGGATTCAGGCACCAGGAAGTTTGCAAGGACCAGCCACATCCCCTCCCCTTCCGGTATAAAAGAAGCCTGAATTCTAACTCAGGTCAGACAGTTCTTTGGGACACGAATCTGCCCTCTTTTTGGTCTGCTGGCTTTCTGAATAAAGTTGCTATTCTTTGCTCCAATGCCTTGCCCTGCAGCGCATGCCAGGTCTTAGTTACTGGAACAGGGATCAAACCTGCACACCATGCAGAATCAGAGTCTTATTAACCGATGGATCTCCAAGAACTCCTACCCTGTCACTCATTCCAAAGCCAGTGTTACAGAAAAGGGAGCCAGAGCACCGGAGAGGCACTGTTCTCCCACTTCCTGGCCAAGAGGACCACCCTCCCACTGGGAGATCCCTTTAGAAGGCACCTTTAAAGATTTCCAATGTGAAGAGCCAGGTCACCCAGTCAGCAGCGTTCTCTGTCCAGCTGTGTGACATTGTAAGCGTGTTTGTAACCTCACTATGTCTCGGACTCCCTATTTGGAAAAAGATGAGAAGCACAATAGTACCAGTCCTTATTTATTGGGTCCCTAGGGGTCAGGGTGGGCTCCCGGGTGGAGCAGCTGTAAAGAATCTGCCAGCCAGTGCAGGAGAGGGAGACACAGGAGAAGCGGGTTCGATCCCTGGGTCAGGAAGATCCCCTGGAGAAGGAAATGGCAACCCACTCCAGTATTCTTGCCTGCAGAATTCCATGGACAGAGGAGCCTGGCTGGCTACAGTCTGGGGGGTCTTCCTGACCCAGGGATTGAACGTGTATCTCCTGAGTCTTCTGGATTGGCAGGCAGGTTCTTTACCATTGAGTCACCGAGGAAGTACACTTGATTTATTTAGTCTTCTTAAAAACAGTAAAAGATTAATATATGAGCCATAGGTGAGAAAACTGTGGCTAAAGAAATCAAATAACTTATCTAAGGTCATGAAAGATCCAGATTCAGAATTTGCAATCCAGGTAAAACTGACTCTCCTTTTCATGTTAAAATTGATCATATTGTACACTTCTTAAAATGTGCAGGTTGTTGTAATCAGTTATACGTCGATAAATTTTTTTAAGAAGCAGCATCCAGAGCTAGATGTAAAAGTTGAAGAGAGGAACAACAACAGCAACAGAATAATTACATTCACAGAAATATACGTATGCTAAAATTCATCCAGCTATACACTTTGGATCTGAAAGTTTTATTGTATATAAAATACGCCAGAATAACATATGGCTGCATATTTTTTTAACGAAAGTAATTAGACGTAAAGTCATAATTCTTAAATTTCACCTGCATCTCTTACTGACAGCAAAGTAACACTAGACTGTATCTAAAATAAATCATTCTCTCGACTCCTACTCGCCTTTTAAAAATTGCTTTTTTTTTTCTTATTATAAAAGCAATACATGTTCATCGTAGGAAAATTAGAAAATACAGATGGGCAAAAAATATAAAGATGAAAGACAGCCTTGGTTCCACATTCAAATATAACAAGATTTTACACACCAGGGTATTTTTTCTGCTACTTTTCAGGGTCTGTATGTTTATTTAGATGTATATATAATTATGGGCTTCCCTGGTGGCTCATATGGCAAAGAATCTGCCTGCACTGCAGGAGACCCAGGTTCAATTCCTGGGCTGAGAAGATCTGCTGGAGAAGGAAATGGCAACCCACTCCAGGATTCTTGCCTGGAGAATCCCATAGACAGAGGAGCCTGGTGGGCTACAGTCCATAAGGTCACAAAGAGTTGAACACAACTCATATATCTAATTATATGGTATATGGGGAGTTTCAGAAAATGGGATCTTACTCAAGAAATTCTTCTATAATTTACTTTTAGCACGTAGGGGTAATCCATGAAAGGCTTACTGTATCAATGAATGGTCATCTGAAGTAAGAGTTTTAAATTTAGTTCCACGATGTGCTGGAGTTCTTTGGCACGTCTCAGGTCCTGGGTTTGGGGAGAAGATGAGTGTTTGATGGAGGGCAAGAAGGAGACCACATGGGTAAGGTCTGCATTTGCCACTCTTACTCAACAGAGATGCCTTTTTTTGTTTTTTTTTTTAATACAGTCTTCCCTCAGTATCCGCAAGGGATTGGTTTTAAACCCGCTCACCCTGTGCATGACAAAATCCACAGACGCTCAAGTTCCTTATGTGGATGTGGGGCTTGCAAAGGCTAGGGGAGTAACTGTACTAATTTCCCGTTAAGATTTCTTCTGAGAAGGCGTTCCCTAACCAGAAGCAATGTTAAAGAAGGAAATAACGATTGTAGCATCATTCTTATGACTGCTTCATCTCTTTTCAAAACAAAAATAGCTTCATTGTTTCATAATTATAAAAGTGACACCTGCACATTTTCCAAAACTCAAGCAATTCAAAAACGTAAGAATTAAAAATGGAAAATCAGCCGTCAATTGCATTACTCTTTACAGACATCTTGGAGTATGTGTGTGTATCAAAATATACTGTACATATACTACAACTTTTTCCCTTAACACAGACTATTTTCCCATGTCATTTATTGGTCTCTAAAAGTATGGTATGTATACCTATAGCTGATTCATGTTGCTATTTGGCAGAAAACAACAAAATTCTGTAAAGCAACTATCCTTCAATTAAAAAATAAATTTAAAAAAGTATGATTCTTGAGTGTTTACTATTTGGGTTATATTATTATTAATAGGTTTATTGATAGAAAAGAAAGGGCTTGCAAGTTAAACTGAAAGGCATAAGGATAATTGGGCTTCTATTTTTTTAATGTGTAATTTTAAAAAATATTCATTTATTTATTTATTTGGGTGCACCAGGCCTTAGTTGCAGTATGTGGAATCTTTGATCTTCCTTGTGGCGTGTAAGATCTTTTAGCTGTGGTATTCAAGCTCTTAGTTTTATTAAAACTTCCAAATAAGTCCCACACCTGATAATATAAACCCTCTAGCTTTGTTCTCCTCTAAGATTGTCTCAGAGAAACAGTGGGCCCTTTCTTCTTTCATATGCATTTTGGTGTCAGATTACCAATTACTACACAAAAACCTGCTGGGATCTTGTTTGTGATTGCGGGTGTCTGTTTTTGATCTCCCAAAAGAATTTCATTCTGTCAAGATTAAACAATAAGAAACCCTTTGAAGTTTTGAATTTTATTAATCCAATAATTTAATTTGTGATATATTGAATTCTTTTTTGATTATTTCGTAGCTATGAATATTGATTTCCCTCCCAAGACCATCAGTAATTTCGGGAGAAGCTGTCACATAATTCTTTTGTTTTCTGCATAGTTTTAGGATAAACTGTAGCCGCATAACATCTAATGTGTGTTTCTTGAATAAACCTCATAAACTTGCTTTTCTTGAATATTCTGGGGTGAATGTTCCTTAGCTTCTGACTTAATTCATTTGAACAAATCTTTCCAGTATTATTAATTCACCTAGCAAAGCTACCAGCACAGTCTAGTCTTAAATGGGTATTGATACACTTGGTTGTGCCATCTGTTCAGGATTTAGGCATCTTCCTTTTCTCTGGGAAGTTTTCAGTCCAATGAAGACAATAAAGACAAAACCAACAATTCCCCACCGCCCCCCCCCCCCCCCGCCCCCTGCTATGCCCTGAAACTTGTGGGATCTTAGTTGCACAACTAGGGACTGGACCTGGGCCACCACGGTGAAAGTGCCAAGTCCTAAGCACTGGACCACCAGCAAATTCCCAAAACCAACTAACTACCGAAAGTGTCTCTTTAGTGTCAGAGTTTCAGAGCTACAGGAGCGATTGACTCTAGCTGAGAAAGCACAGTTCAGTGGATGTATCCTAGTGAAGGTGATGACGAAGCTGGGCCTTGAGGCCTGAGTAGGAGCTCTCCGCGCAGCAGAGTCCAGGAGTGGCAGAGATGTTAGGAGCACTCTGGGTGTGAGGGGAAAAGGTGACAGCATGGGACTCATCCCTGTCTAAGAAGCGTGAGTGGTCCGGTGTGGTTGAGGCATAAGGGGATGGATTGAGAGACTGAGGTGAAGGTGGATGTGTAGGGTAGGACAGACTGCGAAGGGCCTTCTAACACATGCCAATGTCTTTTTTTATCTTTGTTATTTAAGATGGCTAATACAAGAGTGTCATGATCACATTTGTGTTTGAAAAATATTGCTCCACTAGCGTTAAGGAAGGTGACTTGTATGTATCTTGAGTCCTTGGGAAGCTACTACACTCATCCAGGGAAGAGTTAGTAAGACTTTGGATAAAGGTACTGGATATCAGATGGTGATTCCAGAGACGAAATCAGTGTGACGTGGCGATTGATGGGGTGCATGCAGGTGGGAGGGAGGCCCATCCTGGACATCTGGACGCAGGCCATGGGATATCACTGGGCTGAGCTCAAACTGTCCGCTCAGATGATTGGGTTGAATAGAACGGCTCTTCTGAAAGGATGCTAGGCTGTACCTCTGATTGACAGCTGAGTGAAAAGTCGCAGAAAACTGCCCATGGGACTGTTTCATTCTCTTCCTCAGAATAACCACGTTTTGCCATGTGATTTCATTTTACAGGCTTTGTAGGTTCTTTTGTGCCCTGTCTATCTGTATAATTACTGCTGCTCTCCTGGGAAGAGAGAAGATAGGTTATTTCAAAAATTAAAAAAAAAAAAAAACCTCCAGCCAAAAACATCTCCCTCCTCCTGCTACTCTGAAATTAGCTTAGATGGTCAGATCAGATCAGCAAGGAATCATAAATCATTTAGTACAAACTGCTCATTTGGTAGATGAGGAAGCTCAGGCCAGGAGACTGGAATCCCTGGGTCTGCCTGGATGTGGGGGGAGACAGTAGATCAGACACGTCTGGGGTCTGCAGAATGTTACTGTGCTTTTTCTAAGCCCCAGCTTACTAGACTACAAGGTGGAGTTGTTGCGATAATGAAGTTTAAAGTGTGCATGTTCTGAGTGTGATGACACTTTTAAATGCTCAGTGCTGGTCAGTGACGATGAAAATAACGATGCTGGTGCTGATCACAGCACTGATGGTAGTGCTGGCAACGATGATGGTGACGGTGATGATGTCATCGAAGAAGCATGGACTTCGAATCACCTCGCCTGAGCAAAAGTGTCTGTGATAGTTGTTTGACTTTAAATGCTTTAACCTCTAACTACCAATTTAATCATAGAACAGAGAAAGTCATCCCTAACTTGTGCTATTTCAAGAATGAAATAAAACAATTGTAGTTGTTGCTGCTTAGTCACCAAGTTGTGTCCAACTCTTCGGTGACCCCAGGGACTGTAGCCCAGCAGACTCCTCTGTCCAAGGGGTTCTCCAGGCAAGAATACTGGAGTGGGTTGCTGTTTCCCCCTCCAGGGGATCTTCCTGACCCAGGGATCGAACTTGCGTCTCTTGTGTCTCCTGCATTGGCAGGTGGGTTCCTTACCACTAGCACCACCTGGGAAGCCCTTTTCTCTAATAGTAAACTTACCTTTTATTAACCTTATACTGTAAAGTATCCTTGAGCTGCAAATCTGGAAAAATGCATAGCCTTTCTCTTCAAGTCCCCTCTAGTTTCTCTCATTCTCACAGATGGGAATTCATTATCTCTAGTGTCTCTTCATCTGTCCTGTAGCGTGTGGACCATCCTGACCCCAGACCCCCACCCTTCACTCAGAGCTTCCTGGGCATAAACTCCACGACAAGGACACCTGCTCTTGCAGACATCTTCATCCCACCCGAGACCTGAGGCGGGAGGTGTAGACCCCCTCCAAGTACCCTCATAGCCACTGACACAGTATTTGATGGGCGGAATTAATAATTTGCTGTTTAGAGGTTTTTGATGGCTTTCTTGCTTCAGCCATTGAAACAATATTGTATCTTTTTGGTTGTTCTTGGGTGGGGCTCCAGGAATGAGAGTGGACAAAAATCTTCTGAACCTCTTCTTATGGAACCAGGTTCGTTGCCTTCATGGGATGGGGGAGAACGAATGAGCTACTTAGGTATCTTCTGTGAAAGCAACAAGTCATCCAGCTCTCATGTGGATGGACCAGCTTGACAGCTCATGGAGGCTGAACGTGACTGCAAAGCAGGTCAGGGACTGTCACCTGAGGAGCACGGAAGGTCAGTGACCAGTGACAGAATGTCCCCACGGTTGATAGAATTGCATCACGGAACCAGCATGGCTCAGCCTGGGTGCTCTGTCTTTCTGGAAACTGTGATATCCCATCTGTCTGCTTTTATGTCTTAATATCCCTGAAGTCACGCCTTCCAAATGTTAGAGAATGCATATTGTTTTAAAGTGAATAGGTTTGAGGATTTCCAAAGAGAAAATTTAAGACATCTAAGAGGGTTATAAGAATCAGAGCAGGAAAGCTTATACCAGAGAGAATGAGGTCCCCAGTAACTCATTCCAGGTTCCTGAATTCATGCAATGAAAACAGCACTGGGAGCAGGGGAGGGAGGAAGGGAGAACAGATCCAGGAGGGTTATAAACTTGCTTGTCTAGTTGTTATTTATAGGGAAAAAGAAAAGAATAAAAGAAGCAAAGAATAAACAATGAAACTCACTTCTTTATTTTGTTTCCAAATGGATTCCATTAGACACAATATGTCATTCCAAGTGCACCTGAAGATGGCTGTGGGTTTAGATAACTCAGTCCTCCCCTTCTGACCTTTATTACCGCTGCAAACATTCTGTATGTGAGAGATAAATAATGCATGCTCTCAGCCAAGAAAAGAAAGAAGACCGGAGGAAACATTGCAGGAGAGGAAGCAACATTGTGTATTTTTACTCCTAATCCGCTGCCACCTCCATCCCCATCTCCTGCCCTCTCCTACCCCCCAATCAACACCCCAAAGCCTGGAAGCTGAGGGCTTAGAGCAAAGGTGTGGGGAGTGGGTGGTGTGTGTCAAACTTGCATTTAAAATACTTACAGCTCTGATCTATCAATTGTGTTGTCCTGAGCGACTCCTCTCTCCTCCTTCTGTCTTGATCTTCTTTATAACATGAGCAAGCACATACCCATCTCTGTATGCTCTGTATCAAAAGCATTGCAAAGATCTTAAAAGAAGATGTAGACAAAACTTTTTCAACTGCATCCTGGGGAACAAAGCGAAGAAAGGTTTATTCTGGTCAAATGTGGGCCTCAGATAGAAGAAGCAAAGCAGCAGGGGAGGGATCACCTTCTTAGTGAGTCTCGAATGACCTTGAAGATGCCCTTGAGGGCCCAGAAACCCGATCTTGGCTTTCCATCTTCCAAGCAGGCTTTTCTGGTGGCCAAGCAAACCAAAGGTCTCTGCAATACCCTTGGAGTGAAAAGCCTGGGTTTCGTACCACGTTTAGAAGCCAGATTCCTCTGTTTCTTTCAGTCAATAGGAGCAGATGAAGGGACAGAGTGGAATTCTCAGCTCAAACTAAATTCAACTTGGAATCTTATGCAAGAATAATTTGTATGTTTACCTGCATGTTAATTTCTTAGTCAAGCCTCTATTTTTTTTTCCTTTTAAACTTTTTATTTTGTACTGGGGTATAGCTGATAAACAGCTGATAGCTGAAAAATCGTGATAGTTTCAGGTGAGTAGTGGAGGGACCATACATATACATGTATCCATTGTCCCTCAAACTCCCCTTCCAGCCAGGCTGCCGCAGAACAGTAAGCAGAGTTCCCTGTGCTGTAGAGTGGGTCCTTGCTGGTTATCCATCTTAAATATAGCAGTGTGTCCATGTCCTTCCCAAAGTCCCTAACTACAACTCCTGGCATGTCCATAAATTCATTTTCTAAGTCTGTGAGCCTCTTTGTTTTCCAAGTTCATTTGTACCATCCCTTTTCGATTCTACACATAAGAGATGTCACACAATGTGTCTCCTTCTCTGTCTGATTTATTTCACTCAGAATGACACTATCTAGGCTCACCCATGTTGCTGCAAATGGTTTTATTTCATTCTTTTTAATGCAAGCCTCTATTTTGCTGAAATGTAGGGACTACGGATCTCTCTCAGCTGGTGTTGAAATAAGTCCCAGAGGGCTTGACTCTTAAGCCTTTGGATTAGAAAATGAAGTGGGAAAGGAAATCATTGTAGAGAAAAAAATATAGTTTGGGTACTTACCATCTGTGAGAGGGAGCTGGGAGTCATAGCAAAAAGGAAGTTTGGGGACTGTTTGCTTGTTTTCACATTGCCTTCGCCTCCCCAATTACACACCTAATTAAGATTTGGACATTTAGGCAAACTGTTTGAATGTATGATAAGGGAGTCTGGGATTAGCTTGCAGTGTGGAAAGAGGATCAGCTAATCTTTAGAAAAACTTGGAAAGAAGCATCCTTGAAATACATCTTTTAGAGCCTAAGGCCCAGAAATGAGAACCCAATGCCCTCTGGATGGGAGGAAAGTGGGCAATTTGTTATCAGCGTCATCATTTGCAATGGATTTTCTCTCTTTCTTCCCATCTTATCCGCTGTGATTCTCCATTTCCCTCCTGGGTTTTCCTGTTAAATGCTGTGCGGTACTCAGTCGTGTCCGACTCTTTGTGACCCCATGACTATAGCCCACTAGGCTCCTGTGTCCCTGGAATTTCCCAGGCAAGAATACTGAAGCGGATTCCCATTTCCTCCTCCAGAGTCTCTTCCTGACCCAGGGATCAAAGCTGCGTCTCTTGTGTCTCCTGCATTGGCAGACAGATTCTTTACCACTGCAGATTCTCCTGTACCCTCCCTGTAAAACTAGTTCTCAGAGCCTTGATTCCCTCAAATGTTGATAAGTCCAGGTAGAAAGGGGATGAAGTCTGCCTGATAAATAAGATCATCGCTCCAAAAGTGGGATTATCTTGATTTATCTGGGTGATGGGGGCCACCACAGCTGCTTTTTAGATCTGTGGAAAGAAGAGTGGTTGAGACCCCTGTGAGCTCCTCTCCCTGCCCTGAGCACTGATGCGCCTATGTCAGTTTGCTACAGATGGTTTTGTATAATCATGAGGGAACTCCCTTTTTTGTTTCCAGTCCAGTTTCACTATCTATTTCAGAGTGACTATCTCATGAAATGCATCAAGCTGAAAAGGGGGAACTGGCTCCCTCTGTGTAGTGGACTTGGAACAGATCTGGGTGAAAGTGTGGCAACCCAGGTGCTAGTCTGAGGATACTGAAGACTTCAGGACTGTTGCTGTTATCCAGAAATTGATCTTTGACTCAGGATGCGAAGGGTGATAGATTGGGGATTGCTTTGAGAAGCTGTTGCAATAGCTTCTTCTATGCCTACTTCCTACTAGATACATTCTTGCCATTTCCATGGCAACAGGAAACTTCTTAGGTTTCACTGAACCATTGCTTGGGGAGGTATGGGAGGACAGTGGACATAGCAGGTAGATGCTGAGATGCCTATATTTTCCTTTTTATCCTTACCTCCTGCTCTGGCAGGGCTATCCCCCAAAGCAGGTGCAGGAATGTAAGGATACTTATTTTGAAGCCTCGAGGCCCCAGATACCAATCCAGAGAGTCACAAACTTGCCTAAAGTGAGTGAAGGTCTGTGCTAGAAACATTGGGTGTCTCAGCTTCCTGTTGTGACCTTGTCCCTATTCTCTTCCCCTCCTTCCCACCTTTCTTCTTTCTCCTCTTTCTCAGTAGTTGTGGTGCATGGGCTTAGCCACTCCGTAGCATGTGGAATCCTCCCAGACCAGGGATCACACCCATGTCCCCTGCATTGACAGGCGAATTCCTGTTCCACTGTGCTACCAGGGAAATCCAGAACTTCACCTTCATCATCAGCAAATGGAGATGATAGTTTCTCTTTCTTAGAGCTGTGGTGAGAATCAAATGGATTAACATACGTATGGTACTAAGAACAGTGCAGGCTATGTAGATGAGTCTATGCAAGATCTGGATGGCCTTCCATCCGGATGCTTCCAGGACAGTCTCATTTTAAGCCTACTGTCCCAGCACTGTTATGAACAGTGCCCTCTTTCTATTTCAAAAGTACTCAGGGTTTGGATGCTGAATATGGTTACCATGAATACAGTCTTAGCTATTTTACTAAGAGGTGTGTACCTGCTCAGTCGCTATGTCGTATCTGACTCTTTGCAACCCCATGGACTGTAGCCTACCAGGTTGCTATATCTATGGAATTCTCCAGGGTTACCATTTCCTACTCCAGGGGATCTTCTTGACCCAGGGAAGGTGGATTCTTTACCACTGAGACACCAGGGAAGCCCTTTACTAGAAGGCAGTGATCCATTATTTTGAGAATATACAGGACTGGATGTCACAGGCTAGGAAGTAAGACAGGTAAGAGCATCTATCAATACACTGAATCAATTCTGAGTAAACTACTCTTATCTTTGGAGACCAAGAAAACCCTATAACACTAAAGTTTCTCTCTTCCCCAACCTTTCCCACCTCTGTGGTGAAAGGTATAAAGAACCAGTATGGATGCAGCCTCACTGGGGTCCTGCCAGTAATGTGTAAATATATATATATATTTTTAAAGCACGTTTTGAGAGCTGAGTGGGAGTTGCTTTTTGTTCTGCCACCAGCCAGATAACTGAGGTCAGGTTTCCAGGATCGCTAAGGCCAGCCAGCAGGGCCATGAGTTCCTGGACAAAAGAAAAAATAGTTTGAGATGCCCAACCTTCCTGCCAGGTAGAAGGGAAGGACTGGGGTCAATCTTGGCAGAAGATTTCCTAGGGACCATACGGCCTTTGTGGCAGGCTGAGAGCTCTGTTGGAGGCCTGGTCCCTGGGCTCCAATTCCTCAAAGGTCCCAGAGGTCCTTGTGTCCCTTGGATCATTCCTGTGTGTCTCTATCATCTATTCATCCATCTATATACCTGTCCATCGAGTCATCCATCTATTTTTTTGTCTATATCTATCTATCTATCCATCTACCCATCTACCTAGCCGTCCATTTATCTATCTACGTATCTATCATTCATCCATCTATCTACCTACCTGTCCATATAGTCATCCATCTGTCTGTCTATCTATCTACAGGTATTCATTGTTTTATTGCTCTTTGCTTATTTATTTATGCCTCACCCCACAGCATGTGGGATCTTAGCCCCCTGACCAGAGACTGAACCTGAGCTGCCCTGCAGTGGAACCACTCTTAACCACTGCCCGACCAGGAAAGTCTCAATTTCTCTATGCCTTACTGTGCTTCACAGATAATTGTGTTCTTTTGCAAGTTGAAATTTTGTGGCAACCCCATTTCAGGCAAATCTATTGGCTCCATTTTTCCAAAAGCATTGCTCACTTCATGCCTCTGTGTCACATTTTAGTATTAATAATTCTCACAGTATTTCAAACCCTCCACCAACCAAAAAAATGATGACTTGCTGAAGAGTCAGATGACAGGTAGCATTTTCAGCCATAAAATACTTTTTATTTAGGATATTTGCAGTGTTCTTCTTAAATACCAGGTGATTGCATACTTAATAGATAGACTACAATATAGGGTCAACGTAACTTGTATATGCACTGGGAAACCAAAAGGTTTGTGTAACTCAGCTTTAGTGCTATATTCGCTTTATTGCAGTGGTCTGGAATAGAACCTGGAATATTTCTGAGGAAGGTCTGTATTTATTTATTTATCCACCCATTGTTCACTTAAAAAGCAGTCACAACCTAAAAGTTGAGTGTTTTATGTTTAAAGTTTAATGTTTTATTTCGTGGGAATATTTAGGACTTCAGCCCAGGAGGCAGCATCTCAAGTCCCTGAGAGAACTGCTCCAATGAGGAGGGAAGTTAAGGAATTTTGTGCATTTTCTTATGTATGGGGCTTTTCTATGTATGGGAAGATGTAAGAGGCTGGGCTCACTGAACTCATTCCTTTCGCCTGCACCTCATGTGTCTGGGGCCAGTATCCTGTACTTTTCACATCCTGAGCTCCCTTAGGTTCACTGTAGGGAGTGGCTGCAATCTGATGGCTGTTAGATCCCAGGTAATTTTCTCCTTCCTGAGTGTCCTTAAGGCTCACCAGTTCACAATGGAGGGCTGGAATCGCTGATGACTGTGACATCCTTGTTTACTGATATGGCAGGAAATACTCTATTTCCTATTCATTCATCTCCCTGTGTTAACCATCATCATTAGAAATACTGCCTGCCATTCTAACAGATTGGATCCTCGAAGCGAATTCCTATTCTTCCACTCACTAACTGCTTAACTTTGGGCAAATTCCCTGTACCTCGGTTTCCTCATCTGTAAAATAAGGTTGATACTATATCTACTTTGTAAGTTTGAGTTAGAATAACTAGTGCTATTGTTTGCATATTGTTTCCTTGTGTGTCAGGGGAGGGTTCTGATGTTTTCATCTCATCCCTTGGGTTGTCTTAATATAATTTTAAATTAAAAGCCACTTCTTCACATATTGTTTGGAAGAATACCTTAATCTTCTTTGGACCAAATAACACTGCTTCATCAGTTTTTTATGCAGATAGGCAGACGAGGAAAACAGAACTCAGTAAAGAAGGGTTTGGGTTGGCCTCTGTGCCTGTTTAGCTCCTGGAAAAAAAGTGGTCATTGCACAGATTTTGGAATTTGACCATGGTATGAATTCTGAATCATCTGATTTTAACCATGTGATTTTGGGTAAAATATCTAAGCTCTCTGAGTCTCAGTTTACTGATATATAAAATACAGAAAATTGCATGGTTGGTGCCGGGGTGAATGGAGGCAAATAGTTCTGGCAGGATTGCTGGCATACAGCAGGTATTCCACAAGTACTGACTTCTTGTCTCCTCCTGAAATTAAACTGTAAGGTCCTTGGAGGGAGGGAGTCTGTGTTTGTTCATTGTCCTATCTCCCAGCGCCCAGCCCTGTGCCGACAACAGAGCAGGCAGTACACAGTAAGCAAATTCAGAACGAATAGATTTTCATGCATTACATGCCTCCGTTGACATAAATATATTAACTTCTTGCTTACTGCATCATGGCTAATCACTGTTAGAGATGAAAGCTTTGGGGACCTAATGATTTTTGAAAACTATATTCAAGGTTAAATTATGAGTCAAGCCATGACTCGAAACTGCTGGAAGCAATTTCCTCCAGCTTCCACAGTTGCTCAGCCTTATCTGCTTCATTTATTCCAAGCCCCTAACCCCTCCCTCTCACACTCTCCCAGACTTGGAGGGTGCCCCTTGCTGGAGTACCCTGGAAAGGAAGCAAAGACAGAGAATACAGTTTAAGGCTGAAGTGCCTCAGGCCGGGGGCTTCAGAGGGAATTAACTAGAAGGCAGGTGGGGGTGTCCTTGGCACCCAATCCCTTCACTTCCTGAATTCTACATTTACTCCCCAGCAGTGCATGAAGGATGGGAAGGGAGACCGATTTAGAAATTGGCCCTTCTTCCGCATCTATCCACGCCTATATGGCTCATGAGCCTCATCCCGCTGAGATTCTGTGAACCCAGGGCTGATTCTTGGTGGGGTGGCAGTGGTGGAGATGACCGTGGAGGGTTGGGCAAAATACTCTTGTGCTGCTTAAGGTGGCTTTTCCCCGCATAGACCTCTGCGGCCATCTTCTTATTATGCTTCTCGGGCACCTAGCATATCTCTGTCTCCTTTAGGCATTCCTGAATGGGATGGGATGCGGTTAATCAAATAGAGCAGTTCTGGAGTGGTCTGGAGGTTAACCAGTGTCTTCCCTGGACTGTAAGCTCTTCAAGGGCAGGGGTTTGTTTTATGCTGTTTGAGTTTTTAAAGACTAAGACTGGGCACCTGGTCATTTACAATGGCACTCGTGTAAGGAAAAAGCCTGTAGCCCTTCCCTGTGGAAGAGAATCCAGCAGCAAGCATGGAGCAGAGCTTGCCTGATGGGAGGCACCCACGTTCCTTTGGGAAGGCGGTAGCAGGACTGTGAGTGTGTTGTTGGGGGGCGGGTACTGTTGGAGGACCTTTTGGAGAGGTGGTGGAAGCTCTCTCTCTCCTTGTGATGCAGGGGTCTGGGAACTGTGGACGGGTCTGCAAAGGGATCCTGCAGGCCCACAGCCTGGAGAGGGGCAGAGACGGTCACCCAGATCTCAGAGCCATGGGATGAAGGAGACCAGCGGGGTGCAGAGCAGGGACCCTCACCAAGCTCCCAGGCTGGAAGAAAGGGCCATGCAAACTGGTCAGGGAGGCCTGGCTGGAGCTGCTTGAGTTTGGAAGTCTCTCTGACACCCCTGACACAATGTACCAGCCTAAGGGCGACAGCTGAGCACACGTGCTTGTGAACTAACAGAACTATAGCCTCGGCCTAAGTGTAGGTCCCTACTTCAGCCTGGGCAATGAGGCCAGCATGGGCGGCCTCCTCTCAGCCAAGGCAAGTGAGTGTCTCTGGACCACCCTGAGACAATTCCTCAGCAGTGACCTCTTGTGGTGATGAGCTGAAATTGCCCTTGTAGTCTGAAAACCGCACATTCCACAAACCGATAAAGGTTTTGTTCAGTTCAGTTGCTCAGCCGTGTCCGACTCTTTGCGGCCCCATGGACTGCAGCATGTCAGGCTGCCCTGTCCTTCACAGTCTCTTGGAGTTTGTGCAAATTCATGTCCACTGAGTCCGTGATGCTATCTAACGATCGCATCCTCTGTCGTCCCCTTCTCCTCCAGCCTTCAATCTTTTCCAGCATCAGAGTCTTTTCTAATGATTCTGCTCTTTGCATCATGTGGCCAAAGTATTGGAGCTTCAATTTTAGCATCATTCCTTCCAATGAGTTTTCAGGGTTGATTTCCTTTAGAATTGACTAGTTTGATCTCCTTGCAGTCCAAGGGACTCTCAAGAGTCTTCTCCAACACCACAATTTGAAAGCATCAATTCTTCAGCGCTTAGCCTTCCCAACTCTCACATCTATACATGACTACCAGAAAAAAGGAAAGGCCATAGCTTTGACTACACAGACCTCTGTCGGTAAAATGACGTTTCTGCTTTTTTAATATGCTGTCTAGATTTGTTATAGCTTTCCTCCCAAGAAGCAAACATCTTAATTTCATGGTTTCAATCACTGTCCACAATGATCTGGGAGCCCAAGAAAAGAAAATATGTCACCGTTTCCACTTTCCCCCCTTCTGTTTGCCATGAAGGGATGGGAGCAGGTGCCATGATCTTGGTTTTTGAATGTTGAGTTTCAAGTCAGCATTTTCACTCTCCTCTTTCACCTTCATCAAGAGTTCCTCTTCATCTTCTGCCATTAGAGTGGTGTCATCTGCTTATCTGAGGTTATTGATATTTCTCCCTGCAATCTTGATTCCAGCTTGTGCTTCATCCAGCCTGGCATTTCACATAATGTACTCAGCATATAAGTTAGATAAGCAGGGTGACAACATACAGCCTTGATGTACATCTTTTCCCAATTTGGAACCACTCCATTGTTCCATGTCTGGTGCTAACTGTTGCTTCCTGACCTGCATACAGGTTTCTGGTATTCCCATCTTTTTAAGAACTTTCCAGTTTGTTGTGATCCATGCAGTCAAAGGCTTTAGACTAGTCAATGAAGCAGAAGTTGATGCTTTTCAGGAATTCTCTTTCTTTCTCTATAATTCAATGAATGTTGTTATTATAATCTCTGGTTCCTCTGCCTTTTCTTTATTTAGTTTGTACATATGGAAGTTCTTAGTTCAGGTACTGTTGAAGCCTTGCTTGAATGATCTTGAGCATACTTTGCTAGCATGTGAGATGAGCACTGTTGTACAATAGTTTGAACATTCTTTGGCACTGCGCTTCTTTGGGACTGGAATGAAAACTGACCTTTTTCAGTCCTGTGGTCACTGCTGAGTTTTTCAAATTTGCTGACGTATTGAGTGCAGCACATTACCAGCATTATCTTTCAGAATTTTAAATAGCTCAGCTGGAATTCCATCACCTCCACTAGCTTTGTTCATAGTAATGCTTCCTAAGACCTACTTGATTTTGAACTCCAGGATGTCTGGCTCTAGGTGAGTGATCACACCATCATGGTTATCCAGGTCATTAAGACCTTTTTTGTATAGTTCTTCTCTGTATTCTTGCCACCTCTTCTTAATCTCTTCTGCTTCTATTAGATCCTTACCATTCTGTCCTTTATTGTGCCCATCCTTGCATGAAACCTTCCCTTGATATCACCTATTTTCTTGAAGAAATCTCTAGTCTTTCCCATTCTATTGTTTTCCTCTATTTCTTTGCATTGTCATTTAAGAAGGGCTTCTTATCTCTCTTTGCTATTCTCTGTAACCCTGCATTTAGTTGGATATATCTTTCCCTTCCTCCCTTGTCTTTCGCTTCTCTTCTTTCCTCAGCTATTTGTAAAGCCTTTTCAGACAACCACTTTGCCTTCTTGCATTTCTTCTCCTTGGTGATGGTTTTGGTCACTGCCTCCTCTACCACATTATGAACCTCCATCCATATTTCTTCAGGCACTTTGTCTATCAGATCTAATCCCTTGAATCTATTTGACACCCCCACTGTATAATCATAAGGGATTTGATTTAGGTCCTACCTAAATGGCGTAGTGTTTTCCCTACTGTTTTCAATTTAAGTTTGAATTTTGCAATAAGGAGCTCATGATCTAAGCCACAGTCCGCTCCTGATCTTGCTTTTGCTGACTGTATAGAGCTTCTTTATCTTTGACTGCAAAGAATATAATCAGTCGGATTTTGGTATTGACCATCTGATGATGTCCATGTGTAGAGTCGTCTCTTGTGTTGTTGGAAGAGGGTGTTTGCTATGAGCAGTGCATAAACTCTTGACAAAACTCTATTAGCCTTTGTCCTGCTTCATTCTGTACTCCAAGGCCAAACTTATCTATTATTCCAGGTATCTCTTGACTTCCTACTTTTGCATTTCCAATCCCCTGTGATGAAAAGGACATCTCTTCTTTGGTGTTAGTTCTAGAAGGTCTTTAGATCTTCATAGAACTGGTCAACTTCAGCTTCTTTGACATTAGTGGTTGGATTACTGTGACTTGGATTACTTGGATGATTGTGCTGTTGAATGGTTTGCCTTGGAAACAAACTGAGATCATTCTGTCGTGTTTGAGACTGCACCCAAGGACTGCATTTTGGACTCTTCTTTTGACTGTGATGGCTCCTCCATTTCTTCTAAGGGATTCTTGCCCACAGCCGTATATATAACCGCCATCTGGATTAAATTTGCCCGTTCCCGTCCACTTTAGTTCACTGATCCATGAGATGTCAGTGTTCACTCTTGCCTTCTCATGTTCGACCACATCCAATTTACCTTGATTCATGGACCTGACATTCCAGGTTCTTAGGCAATAGTGTTCTTATAGCATCTAACTTTACTTTCACCACCAGACACATCTGCAACTGAGTGACATTTCCGCTTTCACCCAGCTGCTTCGTTTCTCTGGAGTTATTCATAATTGCCCTCCACTCTTCCCCAGGAGTGTACTGGACATTTTGCGACCTGGAGGGCTCATCTTCTGATGTCATATCATTTTTGCCTTTCATATTATTCATGGGGCTCTTGGGGCAAGAGTCCTGGAGTGGTTTGCCATTCCCTCGTCCAGTGGACCACGTTTTGTCAGAAATCTCCCCTCTGGCCCGCCCACTTGGGTGGCCCTGCACAACATGTCTCATGTCTTCATTGAGTTACACAAAGCCCCATCGCCATGACAAGGCTGCGATTCATGAAGGGGATCTGGACTGGACCTCTGGACTTCTTGATTAGATGGTGGGAATAGGGAATGAGTGGAGAAGGAAATGGCAACCCACTCCAGTATACTTGCCTGGGAAATCCCAAGGACAGAGGAGGGCTGTCCAGAGCCTGGAGGGCTACAGTCCATGGGGTTGCAAAGAGTCAGATGCGACTTAGTGACTGAATACACACTCACACAGGGATAATAATGGTGCTGAAAACCTCAGCAAAACTATCACCAGTAGAATCCGTAAGAGGAGAGGAAGGCAGGAGGAATAAAAGAGAGAGAGCAAATCAAAAGGTATATGGATGGAGAGCTAGGAAAAAAAAAGAAGGCAGGGATGTGGGAAAAGAACTTTTGGGGGAAAATGGATGCACTTAGATTATTTAACCAGAAGAAACAGTTGAGTGCATCTGGGTGATTTTGCAATGAATCCTACCAAAATCACATGAGGTTAATTATTTTGACCCCCATTTCCTGCTATCACACTTGACTGAGGGCATCCCAGGCTGGCAAGGACACTACTGCCCTCAATAACATGTCTCCAGCAAGTAATGACCTCTCTGGAGTATAAGTCAAGTTCCTGGAGTGCAACTGTAACTCCAGAAGCAAATTGGCTTTGCAGTAATGGCTTCGACATAATTGTGAGTGGTTTCTCGTCTCTGTTGGCAAGAGACACAAGGAGTGAAATTGCAAAGCCTTTTCCCCTCTGTTCTTTCTTTCTTTCCTTTTTTTTTTTTTTTTGAGGGTCTGCTGTCCATCTTGCAACATCAGAGAATATGTGACTGTTGGGAACTCATTTTTGCAAAAGCACTAGGTAGACCCTGATGCCAGGAAAGATTGAGAGCAGGAGGAGAAGGAGGTGACAGAGGATGAGATGGTTGGATGGCATCACAGACTCAACAGACATAAGTTCGAGCAAATCCAGGAGATGGTGAAGGACAAGGAAGCCTGGTGGTCCACGGGGTTGCAAAGACTCAGACAGGACTTAGCAGCTGAACAAGAACTAGGTAGACTGAGCAGGAGGCGGGTAGGGACCGTGATGCTGTGTGTACATTGTACATAAGAGCCTAGAACATGGCAGTTTAAATCAGTGGGTATTTGAAGAAAAGGCTGACTATGAAGCTCTGTTTCTTTGAGACCATGCTTTTTTTTTTTTTTTCTAAATAGTTTTGAGCCTCTTTAGCATTTCAAGCTTTCTACTAGCCCTTGAGGATCAAATGCACAATAGGACATGTTCTGTACCCCACAGAGCTTATAGTCAACAGGGCAATTCTGTCGTTTGACAGAGAAGGGGAAACTGTTATAACAAGGGAGTCAGACACTATAGACTTGACTTTTACTACTTTTTAAAGAAATTCTCCCTTCTCTGGTTGGAAACCTTTGTTCACATGGAAGACTCCAGGAACCAGGGCCTCTTTTGGAAAATCAAGAAGCACAGTAGTTTAAGTTTCATTGATTCATTCAACAAATATCAATTGAGTCTTGATCATGTTAGGAGCTGGATTTGATGTTAGGAAATTGACGTGAATTAGGCAGTCCCCAATCCTTATCTTCTGGGAGCTCATATTTTAGCTGGGAGGCAGACAATACAAGAGAGAAGTAAGTACTAGAAGAAATATCAGGATTTTACAGTGATCAGTGCAAAGCATTGAGAGGAATTTAGCTATTTTATCCAGAGATGGGGAAGTCAATAAATTTCCATGTTTCTTTCATTTCCTGTTCAGACACACAGATCCCTCCAAGCCCCTCTGTTTCTCCAATCAAATTTCACACACCCTTTGAGCGAAATTCTGACAGAGGTACACCTCCCTCCCCCTATTTCTTAATGCTCAGGATTCTATCAAAACCATGAGCAAATAAATTAACTTCTGTGCTTCTCAGGTGCCTCTGCCATCAGATAAGCGTCATAATACCTGCAGGACTGCTGTTTGTCAAGATAAAAATGGACGTGAAAACAGCTGAAGCTGAGTGAGCATTTGATCCCTGTTTCTTCTGTAAGCAAAAGAAGATTCTTTCTGAAACTCTTGTGGGGCTTAAGTAGACAAAGATTTAGGGTGCAGATCCTTGTGCTGTGATGTTCTTGAAGAGGAGGAGAAGCTCAAAATCACAGCACTTTTAGGGTGGGGAGACCTGCAAGCAATGCATTGTTGTTTTGTCGCTCCGTCGTGTCCGACTCTTTGCAACCCCGTGGACTGTAGCCCGCCAGGCTCTTCTGTGCATGGGATTTCCCAGGCAAGAATACTGGAGTGGGTTGCCGTTTCCTTCTCCAGGGTGTCTTCCTGACCCAGGGATTGAACTCATGTCTCTTGCATTGCAGGAGGATTTTTTACCGCTGAATCACCCAAGAAACTGCACAAAAGGGTATAAACGACCCTATCAGAGTGTCCCCACCCAGCTCAGGGGAGACAGCCCTGAATCCGGTTCTGAGAATTTTCTCCTTGTTCATGGGGCCCTCCTGGACCCTGGCTCACGCATACTGATGTCGCCCTGCTTGTCTGATGTCATGTTTGAACACTGACTCCACCGCACACTCCCCATTTTGCACGGGGACAGGACGAGCGGTACGGGGATTAAAGGAAGACCACAAGTTCACAGGGTGTGGCTCCACGCCGCCAGGGTCTCCTTTTGACAATAGTAGTAAGACTAGTGATGGTGTTAAGAATGGCAGCTTTTCTTAGACCTTTACTACACATTTGCTTACTCATTTCAACTCATCAGATCCTTCCATCTGCCTTAGGAGGTGGGTACTCAGATTTATCCCCCTTTTACAGATGAGCAAACCAAGGTCCAGAAAACGTAAAGAGCTAGTGAGGAGTGGATCTGGGACTTACTTCACAGCCGTTTGTCACCAGCGCCTGAGCCCTGGACCACAGTGCTCCATGGCCTCACAAGGCACATGGACAGCAGCAGGATTCAGTGATCCTGGACTCTCATGGAAGCTCATCCCCCCAACCAGTGGGACCACAGCAATTTACTTCACTCCTTTATGCCTCAGTCTCCTTGTCTGTAAAATGGGCAGAATAACCTCATAGGATGAAATGAGATGTTAGTTCCCAATACATGGAAACGTCAGCTTCCGTCCATGGAAATTCAATCTGTACAGAGAACTTAGTGGAACATTTAAATGCCACACTCCCCAGTATCCCACAGTCCAGAGCTTTGTCTGCCTCGTGCACAGACAACCAGCCCTGCCCACTCCTTAGGAACAATCACTGATTTACAAACTGGCCCCTGGACTCGGAGGGCAGGGAGAGACCAGGGGAAGGGGCAGCCCCTCCGGATTGGCTGGTGGCGGTTTCACAAGGAAAGAACTTTACAGAGGAGGCTTGTCTTGGATGCAGTGAGATGAGCAGATCTCTGTACCCGCCCACCAGAACCTTAGAAGTTTATATAGAAGCCTTAACTGGGCTCAGTCACGTACACCATCCAGATGGTCTCAGCAACACATTGCTGTCTCATGCCCGTGTCCTTGAAAACGGCTCCCATGGTGGGAGCAGTGGGCAAAACACACATTCCACGGACGGCGGAGGAGTCAGGAGCCTCTCATTGCTTGGGGCCAGCTCGAGGGTCAACCACTGTCACATTTGGTCAATTACCTCCTCCAACAACAGTGCAAAGATGTTTCTTACTTGTTGGTACCCTCCCTCAAGGCTTTATCAAAGTGCTGGTACCAAATTAGCAGGCAATAAATTCTTGCTAATTGATGGCATAATCAGACATGGAAAAAGGAGGCATATATGTATGTATACATTTAAAAAATAATTTGTATTGGAATATAATTGCCTAACAGTGTTGTGCTAGTTACTGCTGTCCCAATGAAGTGAATGCTGTATATTTACATATATTTCTTCCCTCTTGGGCCCCCTCACACTCCCCTCATCCCACCCCTAAGTCATCACAGAGCACTGGGCTGAGCTCCCTGTGTTGTACGGCAGCTTCCCACTAGCTAGCAGTTTTACACATGGACGTGTATATATGTCAGCCCCAATCTCTCGATTCATCCCACCCTCCCTCCCCTTCCCTCACTGTGTGTCTACACGTCCATTCTCTACATCTGCATCTGTATTCCTGCCTTGGAAATTAAGGGCATCTATACTATTTTTCTAGATTCCACACGTATGCGTTAATACACCATATTTGTTTTTCTTTTTCTGACATCCTTCACTCTGTATGACAGACACCAGGTCCATCCGTATCTCTACAAAAGACTCTATTTTGCTTCTTTTAGTGGCTGTGTAGCAGTGTACATTCGTATTTGTGTAAACAGAGATGAAGGGAAAAGACGATTACCTCTCCCTTACTCTTTCTACAATAAGCTTTGACAACTCAGCCTCTCTGGCGGCTCCTCTGCGGCCCTTTGGATGACACACACAAGGACATACCAGGTCTGAGAGGACCTCCCCAGTGTAGCCTTCTGGCCAAGCCCTGTATCTTTCTCCAGACTCCATCTCCCGCTCATCTCTCCTCGCGCTCCTCTCCAGCCTTCACTGATTTCATTTTCCGCAGAGCCAACGATTCTGGTCGTGACCAGTCGGCATGTTTCTGCCACATGGCGTCATGTGTCAGGGGAGGAAGCTTGGTTAGGATAACAGCAGAGCGGAAAGGCCGTGAAATCTGGCACCAGCAGACTGGGCTTTGATCCCGATCCTCCCTATCTTCTCAGCTTCCTTCACCTCTCTGAGCCTCAGTTTCTTCTTTTATACCGTGGGAACAATGCCCCTGTTCTGCTTACAGAAATCAGATAGGAAAACGCCTGCCCAAGAGCTTCACGTCAACCGTGGTACAGACAGAACACATTACTAGAGCCTCGCCTGTGAGATGAAAAGTTCCCTGGGAGCAGGGCTATGCTTTCTACCTCCTGTTTATTCCCTTGAAGTGCTGCCTGCGGGCTTGGACACGTTCATACCTGTAGTGGGACGCATGTAGATGCAGGGAAAAAGATGAACGTGATTTCAAACATAAATGCGTTGCTCCCTTTCCTTCCATCCTCTTTACCTCTTTCTTATTCCCAGTTCATTGCTTTGATTTCGTGTTGTTTTATGAAAGAGCTAGGGAGTAAATAAATGGAATGAAAATGAATACAGGAGATACAGAAAATCATCAAATGCAAATAAGTACTCGAGTGAAGTGAACCGAGATCCACGCAGTGAAACCCTTTTGAAAAGAGCAGATGGATGGATAGAGTGGGGAGCGGGGCGGAAGGGGGTTGGGTACTGATCTAAGAAGGTAGGTGGGTTGATGAGTCAAGGAAGCTGTGAAATAAGAAAATGATCACGGTATGATAAGATACCACTACCGCCAGTGACTGGTTCCCGAAGATCAGAAGCAGCTGTAACCACAAGGGGGAGAGGAAGTTCCACTCAGCAGCAGGACCTGCTTCTTTGGCCCTCTGCTTCTTTGCCTGGCCTTCTGAAAGCTCGCAAGCTCACCTAAGGCCAGAGTGGTGTTAATAAAGTTTTTGTTGAAAGCCTGTCTGTGGCTTGTTGATTTCAGGGCATTTTTTTTCTGCTTCTTTGTCCTGATGTGGGAAGCAGTTGGCTCTCGGGATGGAGAGACAGAGCAAAAACAAACAGCGATGGTTTCTTTCCATGACTTCCTTCCCAGGGGAAAGAGGAGCAGAGATAGGCTCAAAGAGGAGGATGAATAAAGACAAAAACAGGAAATAAATCAGACCTAGAGGGCAAAAACATAAAGAGGGTGGACAGGAGAGAGGTGGAGTGCAGCAGGCTTCCACACCCTAAGGATCAGGGAAGTGACGTGAAATCAAAGCAGACCTTAAGACCTTGGTGCCCTGGGTACTGGCTTCTATCCATGGGGTAGATGTGAGCCAGGCCTGCTTCATTCATCTGAGAGAGAACTTCAGTGTCATTAAAAAAAAAAAATTTTATTGGAGTATAATGTATTAGTTTCTGCTGTACAATGAAGTGAATCAGCTATGTGTATACATATAGCCCCTTCCTCTTGGACCTTCTTCCCCATTGTGTGTGTGTGTGTGTGTGTGTGTGTGTGTCTTCAAGTAGGATAAAAATGAGCATTGTCTGGGAGTTTTCCTCAGCCTACCTGGAGGGGTAGGCTGTAGGTGACTAAGGAATCACAGGTCAGTGCGTCTCATTGTTGTTTAGTTGCTAAGTTGAATCCAACTCTTTGCGACCCCATGGACTGTAGCCCACCAGGCTCCTCTGTCCAAGGGATTTTCTCAGGCAAGAATACTAGAGTGGGTTGTCATGTCCTCCTCCATGGGCTCTTCCTGACCCAGGGATTGAACCCATGTCTCCTGCATTGCGGGCAGATTCTTTACCACTAAGTCACCTGGGAAGCCTGAGAAGTGTCTCATGGAAAACAAACTAAGTAAGAGAAAATAGCCACTGACTCTGTAGGAGGGGGAGGGACTCATTACAAACTAATTTTTGGTTATCCAAAAATTGATTGAGGATGAGAAAGAGCTCAGAGGCCCTCCTGTGGTTTTCTTCCTTATTTCAAGCCGGCAAACAGTTACTAAACACCACTTGTTTAGTAATTTCTTCAAGATATCATTATCCTATCTGATGAGCAAAGAAGAGAGAAGCTTGTATGGGAAATGTCAAGGTCAGTTGTCCATGCAAAGTCAGGAGAAGTCAAATGGAACAACCTCTTAACTGGGTAGGTAACTAGCATGCAGTTCATACCTAACCTCAACTTTCACCAGGACCCACATTTCTGTGGGTTTCCCAGGTGGTGCTAGTGGTAACGGACCCCCCGCCAATGCCAGAGACATAAGAGACACAGGTTCGATCCTTGCATCTGGAAAATCCCTTGGAGGAAGGCATGGCAACCCACTCCAGTATTCTTTCTTGGAGAATCTCTATGGACAGAGGAGCCTGGCGGGCTACCGCCCATAGGGTTGCAAAGAGTCAAACACGGTTGAAGTGACTTAGTAATGCTTTTGTAGACCATGAAGTTAAGGAGAACTTGTTGAACAGCCCTTGAAGTTAGGATCTTCTGGTCAAATAACCCCAGCTGAGATTCTCTGGGTGGATAGCTTCCTGCTGAACGCAGGGTCTCTGGCTCCACTGAGGTCTTCCCTGGGTGCTGGGGTCACAGTGAACAGCCTTGAGGGGCAGGAGCTGCCCTTCACCTTCCTCAGGAACAAGGTTCAGAGCAGGTCCCAGTTTCACTTCTTCCCAGGTCAGAAGAGGGTCCCCATTCTTGCATCGCAGAGAAGCAGCATCAGAGATAAGGGAATTCACCCAGTGTTCATTTACTCACGAGTTCTCATACTGACAAGCCCCTCCCAGGTCCTTCACGCTGGGGTACAGCTTCCAACAAGCCAGACAGGGTCTCTGTTCTGGAGGTGGGGGTGGGTCTATGCAACAGATAATTCCCAAGGAGATGAGATGAATTTCCTGACAATGATGAGCCCAGAGAAGAGAAGGCAGCATGTGATGGCATCATAAGTGGGGTGGAGGGTGGAGACAGGAGGCCAGCCTCGGCCTTCCCCATCAGGTGATTTATGAGAAGAAGCCAGCTTGGGGGAAACCTCTCTAGGCTGAAGGAAATGCAAAAGCAAAACTCCAGACACCAGTTTGGCATGCCTGATAGAGAGGAAGAGCTCCCAGGACCTGGCTAGGTCTGGGTGGGGTCCCTGATCTGCACTCCATAAGCCTGTAAGGGCAGAGAGCCTCCAAGGCCCCGACCCTAGAGATGCAGCTGCAAAGGGGTATAAGGCGGTAAGAAGGGAAAGGCAGCCGGAATCTGCATTTTAATGTGTTGGGTGATTCTCATTCACAAGGCCCTGTCAACCCCCTGCTCCGGCAGATGGTGACATGGAGTTAATGATCAGAATCCTAGATTCAAACTCATTTTTATCCCATTAACTAGGCATTTGTGACCTGGTCAGGGCTTGTGTCAAATTGCAGCAGCAGAGGAAGCTGACACACAAGGCGTGTGTGCTAAGTCACTTTGGTTGTGGGTTGTGTTTGATTCTTTGAGACCCTATGAACTGAAGTCTGCCAGGCTACTCTGTCCATGGGATTCTCCAGGCAAGAATACTAGAGTGGGTTGCCATGCCCTCCTCCAGGGGATCTTCCCAGCTCAGGGATCGAACCCACATCTCTTATGTCTCCTGCATTGGCAGGCAGGTTCTTTACCACTAGTGCCATAGGGAGGAGGCCTCCACAATGATTTAACACAAATGCAAATAGCGCAGAGGTGTTATGTGATTTTCCAATGGCCACACAGCAGGCTGGATCCATTCCAGAGCTCAGACCAACTGGCTGCCGAGCCTCTGAAGTCCATTCCATGTGCCCCGGCCTTTGCAGTTTTCACCTGGAAGAGGAAACAAATAGAGCAACTATAAATAAAATCTCAATAAGCTACACTTAGGCCCAGCTTTGCTTAATACCCCTGCCTGGAATACCCTTCATGACAAATTATTTGCTAAGTGTACACTGAAGTAACTAAATGGGAATAGTTGTTGTGTGAGGTGTTTATTTATAAACCAATAGCAGAAAAACACTTTGGTTTATAATAATTGATCTTTAAGCTTTCTTTAGAGGAATGAACTGCCAGGAAAAAAAAAGTTGTGTACTGAGGCCCCTCCAAGTTTGAAATAATAATTAATAATGCCATCTGTATAATAGAGAAAGAAATACATCTTTTTTTAAAATTAGGGAATGGTGGTGGCAGCAAGTTGTATCCAGCACATGTTAAGCAGCAAATTAGCATCCAAGCTGATTATAGATCTCAGCTTGCTAACCTTGCCTGTCACTATTTGCAGGACGCTGGAGGCAGGGCCCTGCACTTTGTAACCTCACATTCCTTGGGCTGTAGGCTCTGGAGAGGCCTCACGTTTCCCAGGATTAGAAGGGGGTCCCCCCTCCTTGCATCTCAGGGAAGCAGCTTCAGTGTAAAAGAAAGTGAATTCATCCATGTGTTCATTTATTCACTCATAAGTGAATAAATTTACCACAGCAAAAATCTGGGCCCATTGTCTATTGGGGAATTAGATTATTTTATTTGCAAATGAATTTGTCTGGAAGTGTTTTCAGTGTTTAGTCCTGCACTTAATATTTTGCATGTAACGAAAAGATCATTATACAAAATTAAGGCAGAGTCTGAAAATCTGGGCCAAATGGACTCAATCTAAACCCATTCCTCATAAACCCCTACACATACCACAGTGCAGTGTAAATCTGATTGAGGAGGGAAATCCTTAACCAACTGAACATCATAGAAACCTTTTTAAGGATCTTGGACTATCTGATGTTTGTATATAAACCAGACTGCTAATTGCAAATGAGTCTTATCTATTAAAGAAGGTCTTTAACAAGAGCCATGTAGCAACATTCAATTAGCCATCAAGTTGAATTGCTATATATGCCAGGAAACTGTGTGGCGTTGCTTCTTGAAGGATATTCTGTAACTTAGATATTTCATATTCAAAGCTGGCGCCATGAGGTTCTGCACTATTGAGATCTTGGGGAAGCATTTTTATTGGGGTTGGAAAATGTATCTTTCAGATTCAGACATTCCTGAGTTTGACTATCAGCTCTGCCCCTTGATAGCTGTGAGACCTTGGGCAAGGTAGCTCTCCTCTGGGTACTAGGCCTTCTCATCTGTAAAATGGGCTTGGGAGTACCACTCTCTCACTGTGGTTGACAATGTCCACACAGTGTCAAGTACAGACCCAGGTGCTCTGTGATGAAATCGACCATCAGGGCCATTCTCACCAGGCCCTCCCATCCTACCCACAAAGGCCTAAGTCATCTGGGAAAACTTTGGTTAAGAGCCACTTCAGAAGACCTTGAGAGGATCCTGAGGACATGAAGAGGAAGCAGAACAGAGCGAGGCATATGTTTGATGCTGACCAGGCCAAATCTCTCTCACTTTGATCTACTAGTAGGGATGGTGATACTCTCAGGTATGTGGTGTTCTAAAGGGCTTCCCAGGTGGTGCAGTAGTAAAGAATCTGCCTGCCAAAGCAGGAGATGCAGGAGACTCGGGTTTGATCCCTGGGTCGGGAAGATCCCTTGGAGTAGGAAATGGCCACCCACTCTAGTATTCTTGCCTGGAAAATTTTATGGACAGAGAAGCCTGGTGGGCTACAGTCATGGGTTCACAAAGACTTGGAGACAACTTTTTAACTAAGCATGCACACACACACATAGTGTTCCGGGGGAAAATGGCATTTTTAAGAGCTCTTAATGTTTCCCCAAGCACCTGGAAGGGAACACCAATATGGGAAGAACCTTCCCTGAATAATCATCAAGAAACCATTGCTAAGTGTGTAAATCACGTCGTAGACTTAATAAGCTGTATTTCATTTCATTTGCACAAGAGATACTATGAGGGAGCCATTATAATCCTCACCATTTGGGAGGTGGGGAAACTGAAGTTCAGAAAGTTTTAGTAACTTCCCCAAAGTTATAGAGCAATAAGGGGCATAGTAGGTTGGAGATTCAAATTCAGGGCTATCCTGAATGACTCTGTCACACTGAGTTGCCTTGTTATATTTGTAGTGGTCAAAACACACCAGTGGGGACTCCAACAAGTGAACAAGTTTAAATGGGAGAGAAGGTAATTAGAACAGCTCAGAGATCTTTTTCTGCGCACATGAAAAAGCGTGTCTGGGCTGTGAATTGAGGGAAGGTATGATTCTGGGAAAAGAAGAGGCTTCAGGGGGAGAGGCAGATCTGAGCTGGGGGAAAGGGGAGTGAAGGACAGCACAGGTTAGGGTGGGAGTGGGAGGAACATGGTGGGGATGGAGGAAGCTGGTTTCCGGCTAGGCCTTGCTAGACCAGAAATTCATTTCTCTCACTCTCCGCTGTAGAGAAAGGACCAGGGGTACTCCACTGGGACTTGTGTCTCTCTGCCTGACATTGGAGGATGTCACTGAGAAGACGTGACTGCTGGTTGACCCAATGGCTGGACCCAGGCAATCAGACGCTCCTAACCCATGTCCTGTCCTTGGAAAGTACATTTCGCCCACCATTTAACGCCAGGTGCTGTTTCGAGGGTACTGCCTTGAGAGAGTAAGTTGGCGTGACTCAACCCAGTTAAGGGTTTTGTATAAACTCTTAAGATTTGGCAGGCAGGAGGGGAGATATACTGACCTTGCAGCCCACCAAGACAAGCCTCGTACCCAAGTTCCCTTGCTTGTTAAACCTGCCAGTTGGGAGTGGCTGCCTCTCTCCCTGGTCTCTCCTTGGCCTCCATGGATGGCGGTTGTTTGAGAACCAACAATCGGCAAGCCAGCCAGGAGACCAGGCAAATGGGTCTTGGAAAAGAGGTATCCGTGGGGGAGATCTGGACAGCCAGGAAGTGCCAGCTCTTCTAATGTGCTTGCCTGATGAACTGCATGCAGTGCCCGTGTGACAAAGAAGAGGAACGGGTGACTGGTCCCTACTGTGAACCATTCCGCTGGCCTCTGTGCTCACTCAAGTAGTGGCTGAAGCTCACGTTAGAGAGTTGGGGCAGGAGCTGAAGTCAGAGAAGGACATTCAGGCGTCTACGGCTCACTCTGGGCTGCAGACAGGGTGTGAGGGTAGAATCGTAAGTTGGAGATGGAGTGTGCCATTTAGCAAAGCTAGGAGGGCTCGGGCTGCTGCAGACTAAGGTCTGAGTTCTTGTGACAAAGCCTGATTAGCTAAGAGGCAGAATCCCTGGGAAAGTAGAAAGATAAAAGGGGAGGATGTTACCATGATTGACAATGAACCTGAGTCCTCAGACCCCTAATACAAAGGAAACATTTAAATAGCAATTACCTTAGACTTCTGACAATAGAAAAATGGGCCCCAAAACTCCTAGGAGAAAGCCTGCCTTCTTTCTCTGTCCCTTGAAGTTGTAAATCTCATCATGTATTTGAAATGTAAACGCTGTGCACAATTGCCTTAGACTAAAAAAAAAAAAAAAAAGAAAAGAAAGTGGAAGAGGCTTTTAAGAGTACAGACTGCTATAGAAAAGCCCCTTGCCCAAAAATCTAGTCCACAGTGTCAATAAGATTATTTGTCAAGGGCAAATACAAATTTGAAAAGTCTTCTCCACAAATATTAGGAAAATACTTTAGCCATCTGAGAGGGTAGCCTTATCTTGTTCTGTCTGCTAGAGACACCATTTGGATTCAACTGTTACTTATAAACTGGTGAATTTTACATTGTTGAGCCATGGTTAAAGTTTTGGAATGAAAATTTTAGGGACTCTGTGTCTGCCTATATGTTTACATATGTCTATGGATAAACATTACATATGTATGTAATGCTTTGTACTTCTAGAGTGTATTGCCAAAATTAATTTGTAAAAGAGCTCTGCTTAATTGGCTTTAACAAAAATAAACTTTAATATCAATAGTATGCTTCTGTAAAACTAAAACTTAACTCTCTTTCATCTACTGAAAGAACAAAGGTTTCCTGGACTAATGTGAGGATAAGATTAATAGAATTTTGAAAGGTTTCTCTTTCCCTTTTAAATAGCTGCCTAGAAATCAAAGGTTCTGTGTTTTATCAAAATATTTTTCTGTGCCTCATGTTGTCTTTATTATATCTTTGATTACTTAAGCTGAATTTTCTCTATTAAAACAGCAAAGTGTTTTTGTTGTTTTGTTTTTTACAATTGTGTAACTCTCTGCAATTACCTTTGAAGTCTTTAATTGTCACTTTGGTTAAATGGATAACTAAGTATTGTTTCACAGGGACCTATGATTCTATTTAATACAACATTTTAAAATCTTTTGATATTTTTGGCAAATTTCCTAAAAAAAAAAAAACAAACTTTAAGTTAACTATTATTAACCTTGAACTAACTTTGAGACTTTCCAGATGGCCCCTGGAATAGCTCAAAAGATGTGCTCTTTCTCCTTATAAAATTAAACTAATTATGCTTTAAAAAATATGTTCAATTTCAATGAGAAGCACTGTCAAATAAGTAATGCTTAACGTTCTTTACGGTATATTTGTATGGAATTCCTAAAAGTCTGATATGTTCTGGCATAATGTTATTAGTCATAATTTTAAAATGTATGTCACAGAAATAAACTTCCTTGTCAATTGCCTTATAACAAACTCTCGTCAAACTTTTAACAGCGGCCATTTTTTAAGTCAGCGTCATTTACAATTACTGTTTTACTCAGATGCTTTTGCAAAAGTGTTAACGTAAATATGTTTCATTTCATTTTATTTGTATTTGGCCAAGCTGTGTGACATGTGGGAACTTAATATCCTGACCAGGGATCAGACCCGTGTCTCTGCAGTGGAAGCGTGGATTCCTAACCACTGGGCCACCAGAGAATCACCAAAGGTTTTCATTTGAAAGAAGATTCGTGAAAGACTCTGGTCAGTACAGGTTTCTGATAACTAAGATCAATTTGCCCTCCCGAGGAAGGGGCAACCATGGACCTTTCGAGGACCTTCCCCAAAGCCACTGCACAGCTCACTATGCGTCATGGATGATACCCCAGGACCTGTCCCTCTTTCCCCACGCCAGTCAGACGGGCCCATCATGTTGCTGATACAACGTTAACACGTGGAGACTTGCCTCTGCACTAAGGCCCTCTGCAGACTTGGCTTGAACACTTATAAGGAGAGGCTGGGCAGTGAGTCCAGGAAAAAAAAAAAATTCAAGGCCCAGGCACTGCCATGAGGTTTTGGGGACCAGTTTGGTCAGATAAAACTTGTGTTGTCCCAGAAGCTGTGGTTGACCATGGACAAGCCTATCCAACCTCTAAGAGAATGAAAGAGGCACCATTCAGCCTTTGTAGGGATTTGGGGGTTTGAGAGAACTTTTATTCCCCATCTGTCTCTTATACCACCTGGTAAGGTGTGGGGCTGGGGATCAGAGCAGTGAGCTGCCTTTGAGAAGATGAAATAACCGGTGAAGCAGATGTAAGTTCTGGGTCTCTCCCAAGCAGGGCCACCATCTGGTGTGTCTGGGCCTCCGAGAGGTATGGTTGAGTATAGTGGCAAAGATAGCAGAGGAAAGAGAACCTTTAGAATTTTGGTCCCAGCTCTGGGGGAGGGCTTCCCAGGTGGCTCAGTGGTAAAGAATCTGCCTGCCAATGAGATGTGAGTTCGATTCCTGGGGTGGGAAGATCCGCTGGAGAAGGAAATGGAAGCCCACTCCAGTATTCTTGTCTGGGAAATCACATGGAGAGAGGAGCCTGGAGGGATTGCAAAAAGTCTGACATGACTCAGCAACTAAACAACGTCAAGTGGGAGGGGGCAGAAAGCTGATATACCCAAAGAGTACCAGGTCCTAGTAGGATAAACAGAGTTCCTCGGGGTAGAGTCTCACAAAGGAACAGCACATCCTGGTAAGAACTTCCCTTTCTATCAAGGGGTAGGTCGAGAATATGTTTCATCCACACACCTCTGTCTTAGCTCAAACCCCCACTTTGACTAAGTGTCACATATGTATTTGTAGCAGGGGGTGCTCCATCCACCAGCCCACTGCCTCTAGAAAGGTGACTGTCCCAGGCCCTGTAGAGAAGGTACATTCTCCAAATGCCCCTGCCACTACTCCTGTGGTCTGTAGGGAGGGAGTGGGAGAAAGTCCCTCTGATGCCTTGTACATAGACACCTTTACACAGGAATGAACCACAGTAGCCAGAGAGCAGAGCTCCAAGTGATTTGGCTGGTGACCACTTGTGAGGCCTGGCTGATAACCATTTGCACCAACAGTTGGCCTGTTCTAAAGGGCTGTTCTGGGACTTCCATGCCAGTCCAGTGGCTAAGACTCTGGGATTCCATTGCAGAGGTTGTGGGTTAGATCCCTGCTTGGGGAACTAAGAATTTAGCAGGCTGGGCAGCACTAGTCAAAAAAAAAATTTTTTTTTAAGGGATCTGTTCTAAGGCTTGGACAATGGGAAGCTGAAACTGGATGATCGTGGATAAGCCCTTGTGGAGTCAGGATATGTGGAAAGATATTTGGGTTCACCTGTTAGAGACGGAGGCAATGCTCACTGTCTCCACATCTCGGCTCACATGCCCTGGCAATTAGGAAGCTGACGCTCTAGCCTGGGTATGAGCCGTGCCAAGTGACCCTTCAGAGGATACAGCTGATGACCCCATGCATCCCATGGGAGGTGTGGACACGTGGTGCTTGGGCAGGAGAGTGTGTTGTCAAGGACACCAGGTGGCCCTTGATAGACAGTGACTTGGTTAATGTAGTAACAGCATGTCCTGTGGTTTTTTTTTTTGTGTGTGTGTGTGTGTTCTAAACAATGCTCAAGGCAACTACCAGAGGAGGGTGGTGGGGCTGTCCACTGGCGTACCCACTGGTGAGAGATTGGCAAGCTGATTATTATTTGCCTCCTCCTGCTGAGCAAGGGTTCTCAATATGCTCTGGTTGGTGTGGACACTGAGTCTGGCTTAACCCAAGCTATCCCCTGGGACTGTGCAAACCAGGCTGCCACCCCTGGGGGGCTTAGAAAGGCTGAGCACCATGGATGGATACTGTCACCGAATAGATAGTGATGGGGGTCACATTGCAAAGGTCATGATGTACAAGATAGGGTGGAAAAAAAGACAGTGACTGGAGGTTCCTTCTTCCCTATATCCTGTAAGCAGCAGGGGCGGTAGAGAGGAAAACTGGGATACGAAAGCAGAAGATTAAACTACTAGCAGGTAAAACCACCTCGGTCAGGTAGGGCCTATGGCCCCTTATGCCGGGCATCTAATCCTGTAAACGTGTGGAAATGGTGGGAAACCACCACTGCCTGGACTCTCACCGTGGATCAGCCTACTGCGCCACTGAGAACACCAAGCCTCGTCAGGCCTGGGAGAGGCTTCATCCGCTGGAATTTACCGTGGGACGTCCCACCGGGATGGGTGAGTTGCTCTGCACCCCTTGAGGAGGAGTCGCCACTGGAATCCCATCATCCTGCTGCAACCTGGGCCTGTGGAAACAGGCTAGACCTGAGGTTGAACATGCACCTTTGAGGGGAGAAGGTGTGGTCCTGGTCTGGCCTGTCTCACCCTCAGTTCATCTCTTCACACCCAACAGTGCTGCCTCCCCCAGCCAAGAAGAACGGCATACCCAACCAGGTCAAGTTCCTGAAGCTGCCGCCTTCCTCTCTTTGAGGCCAGGGGGACACGTTCTGATTCCCACGGTGCCATCATTTGACCGCTGTCTTTGCCCCTCCATTGGCCTGGAGGACAATGAAGCACACACAGAGGCCCTTACTAAACTCCCCCGGGAAGCCGTGAATGAAAGCCAACCAAGCCTGTCCTTCCTGAACCCTGACCGCCTCAATCAGAAAAGCTCTCCTCCAACATAGGATGGCCTTGGACAACGTTGCTGCCTCGCAGGAGACACATGGGCCATTAGCCAAAAAGAATGTTGTGTGTTCATACCTGGTGAGCCTTCTGTCTGCTAATGTGTTTTTTTATTTAATAACACAAGGACACAAATGGATGCCCTGAATGATCCTACCTCAGCCTATTATTGTTGTTATTCAGTTGCTCAGTTGTGTCTGACTCTTTGCAACCTCATGGACAGCAGCACACCAAGCTTCCCTGTCTTTCACTATCTCCCTGAGTTTGCTCAAACCCATGTCCATTGAATCAGTGATGCCATCCAACCATCTCATCCTCTGTCATCCCCTTTTCCTCTTGCCCTCAGTCTTTCCCAGCATCAGGGTCTTTTCCAATGAGTTGGCTCTTTGCATCAGGTGGCTAAACTGTAGGGGGGCTTATAAATCAGTGGTTCAGATCACGGTGGCTCTGGGTGGAAAAAAACTGATTAGGGAATGATTGTCTTATGTTTTTTCTTGCATGCACCTGTATTGTGGGTGAGGCATCTGCCTCCAATGTAGCCAGATAACCATCTAATGAGCTCCATGTGAGTGAAACCCAGGCTGACCTTTCAGGGAACGTTTCCAAGGAGGGGGCTGCACGTGTGAAATAGTTAGAGCAGGTCACGAGGGGTGGAATCCTAGGAAAGGTCATCAAGAGGACAGGTCCGGGGCAATCAGAGTCTCCTCACTTCTTCCCTGTCTTTGGATTGTGCGTGTGCATTTCCTGGGCTAGAAGGTGCCTCAGGACACAGCCTTGAGAGAGTAAGGTGGGGTTGAGACCATCTGGACGGTCTATGCTCCTGAGCCCAGTTAAGGCCTCTTAACTGATGTTGTTGTTTAGTTGCTCAGTTGTGTCTGACTCTTTGCGACCCCATGGACTGCAGCCTGCCAGGCTCGTCTGTCCGGGGAATTTTCCAGGCAAGGATAGTGGAGTGGGTTGCCACTTCCTTCTCTAGGGGATCTTCCTGACCCAGGGGTCAAACCTGTGTCTCTGCATTGGCAGACGGATTCTTTACCACTAAGCCACCAGGCAGGCCTCTAAGGCTTCTATTTCGGCTTCTAAAACTGGGCTCAGAGACCTACTCCTCGGGCAGCACCTAAGACTT
The DNA here is from genome assembly GCF_910594005.1 of Cervus elaphus. Taxonomy (NCBI): domain Eukaryota; kingdom Metazoa; phylum Chordata; class Mammalia; order Artiodactyla; family Cervidae; genus Cervus; species Cervus elaphus. Next base: position 88,819,334 of record NC_057819.1, read on the forward strand.
GTGTATAAGTTCTCTTGCTTTTTAAACCTGTTACCGACCCATCTGCAGCAGCTGCCTCTTTCTTTGGTCTCTCCCTGCCTTCCGTATGTACAGGATCAGCTTGCGAATGAACGCTGCCTCCAGCCTTGTGGAACCCTGAATTATCAAGGGTGAGAAGTATATTCCATTCCTTTCTGTTTACCCCAAACCAACAGAGTGTCTGGTATGGAGTCAGAGATCCACAGACTTGTTGAGCAGGTCAATGAGCCAAAGACTACAGAGGTGCACCAGGGAGGTAGTCCTGGAGGAGGAGGGCCTGGCGCTAAGACAAACATGGCCAAAAGGGACCTGGCTCTGTGGAGAGGAAGAGGAGGGCTGCTTCACGTCTTCGGAGGAGGAGCTGGTCAGTGTGGAGTACAAGGTGAGTTTGTGTGTATGTGTGTAAAATGGGGGAAGTGAAAGTCGCTCATTCGTGTCCGACTCTTTACAACCCCATGGACTATACAGTCCATGGAATTCTCCAGGCCAGAATACTGGAGTGGGTAGCCTGAATACTGATGTGGGAAGCCTTTCCTTTCTCCAGGGGTTCTTCCCAACCCAGGGATCAAACCCAGGTCTCCCGCATTGCAGGCAAATTCTTTACCAGCTGAACTACCAGGGAAGCCCAAGAATATGGGAGTGGGTAGCCTATCCCTTCTCCAGGGGATCTTCCCAACTCAGGAATCGATCCAGGGTCTCCTGCATTGCAGGTGGATTCTTTACCAACTGAGCTACCAAAGTAGAGCAAAAATGCTTGTCCTCTTTCTAAATTTGGGAAGACATGTTTTGACTATGCCTTTGAGCCCGTGTTTTGGAGGCAAATGCCTGAGTTCAAATCCTGCTTGGGCACTCAGGAGCTGTGTGACTTTACCCTCGTGAGTCTCTATTTATTCGTGTGTATCTACGGGGTAATAACACACACCTGTCAAGGTGGTTGAAAGCATTAAGTGAAATGATACGACATCCTTGCCCAGTCCTGACACACAACAGATTCTTAAAAAAAAAAAAAAAAAAAATTAATTCAGTTATTTTCAGCTGTGCTGGGTCTTCTTTGCTGTGTGAAGGCTTTCTTTAGTTGTGGCTAGTCAGGGATACTCTCTAGTTTTGGTACACAGGCTTCTCATTGCAGTGACGACTATTTTTTGCAGAACACAGGCTCTAGGTCAAGTGGATTCAGTAGTTGTGGCGCATGGGTTTAGTTGCCATGCGGGACGTGGGGTCTTCCTGGATCAGGGATCGAACCCATGTCCCCTGCATTGATAGGCGGATTCTTAACTACTGGACCACCAGGAAAGCCTATGATAGATTCTTAGTTAGTCTTGGCACCCCCTGTTTTGAAGCCCTGCCCCCATCTCGGAGGCTTGAGGCAGGGATTGGGAACCTCTGGGCTGACACATGCATGAAGTTAACTGGCCTCTGTCATTTGTCCTTACTTGGGATGCTTCTGTCGTTTAAGCTCCCAGGATCGATAAACCATCAATTTAATGCCATGTGTTGCCTCAGTGCACATCCAGACTCTGTTCTCAGTTTGGATCTGGTTAAGCGAGAGGGCAGATGGGATAGAGAAATATTTCGAAGTAGATATAAACCAAGAGTGACGTTCCCTAAACTGCCTTCTTCTCAAGGAGTGTTATTTAAGCTGGGCATGCCCTGGGGACATCAGGTTGGCTCCACACAGCATCTCCATGTGGCTCTGCCCCAGCTTGGCAGTGTGCATTGGGTTGGCCACTGGAACTTTCTGTTCCTTTCCTCCTGAAGGGGATTTAGCCTCACTGATTGTATAGGTTCCAGCCCTTTGATCCCTGGCACTGGGCAAGCCACACCCACCTGCTAGCAGGGGCTGACTTCCTGTGGATTTTCAGGAAAAAAGGAGGTAGGTGGCTGGAAGCCCAATCTTTCTCTCCCATCTATAGCTCCAGCTGTGTTTCCATCTGGCAAATCCTGGGGTAGAACTCACACACACACACATACACACAGCCCAAGGGAAGGCAGCCAGTCCTACCTGGAACCCCAGCTGTCTTTCTCGTTCAGATGCAAAAATCTCCTGACATCTCTGCGGAGGTGGAGGCTACTTGTTGCTCGGCCTGTGGTCTCCCAGGGGCTCCTGGGGCACCTGGTACCCTGGAATGTCCCCCCTCCCACAGGCATCAGGGGTTTTCCAGGGCTCCCTTCCTTTCCCAGCTTCCAGCATCTCTGTGTCTGGAGACCCAAGGCTGGGTCTGACCTGGGAACAGATCTTGGTGCAAAGGCTTGCTGCCTCCACCCCCATATTGGGCTCCTGGGAGTTGATCAAGGTACCTTCCAGCCACCTATAGGGGGCGGCTGTCACGTCCTCCCTCCCGGGGAGGGGGGCTGGTTCTCCCCCTGGGGGGAAAGGCCCCCACTAGCTCCCTCCAAAACAGACCAAAAAGAAAGTTTCCCCGGGTCCCCTGGGCCCCCAGCAGCCCTCTCCCCCACCGGCCCTCTCCCCATCCCAACAGCCTGCTGGTGGAGGGGGTGAGGGAGGCCGGCTCTCTCGGTGCCCTCTGGGTCCTCGCTTTTCCTGGGGGGTGGGGTGGGATGGGGGTGGCGGGGCGGGGGTGGGAGAAAGACGAGTCTCCTTCCGGAGCCCCCAGCCTCCTTCCCAGCCTCCTGGTCCTCGCCTCTCCGCGGCCGCGCGCGCTGCCTACTCTCCGAGGAGGCGCGAGCCACGGACCGCCCGGCGTTTGGAATTCTGCCCAATAAAAGGGGGGCCCGGAGGACGAGAGAGGAGAGGAGGGACGGAGGCCGGCGGCGAGAAACGCGATCCGGAGTCCAAAACAGCACCGGGAGAGGAGAGGACCCGGGCGGCCGCGGCGGCGGCGGCCGCGGCGGCGGGGGCCCCTGAAGCTCGGCCGCTGCGCCCGCCCGCAGTGCATCAGCGTGGCTGCCCTGACATACCCAGGATGCTGAACACGGGGCATTATGCACTGGTTAACAGGCTCCGAGCTGCTGAGCGACTTGTTTTAAGCATTTTCTCCCTCGCTCTCGCTTTTAATCTTGTCTCTAGTGGCGTGTGTAGGGGGGAGGACTTTATTTCCATTGGCTAAGCTCTCCCTTCCCACCCACATCTCTTCCACATCACCTTGGTGTCTCCCTAAATAAAACCAGCCCTCCTTATCGCCTGGAAAAAATCAGAAGCTAGAGTTTGAATGGGTTTTTTTTTTTTTTTTTTTTTTAATATAAACACTCACCCCTGGCAGCGTGCGGCTGGGCTCTCAGGATAAACTCCGGTGGTGCTGCCCTGTCTGATGCTGGCTTTTCCTTCCCTCCCTTGAACGTCAAGCTTTAAGCAGAGCCCGGAGGACTGGGAACTCTTTCCCTGAAATCTGATCAACCTGAAGCCAGTTGCGGAACTGCACAGGGTCCCCATGGACCTCAAGGAGAGCCCCAGCGAGGGGAGCCTGCAGCCCTCTAGCATCCAGATCTTCGCCAACACCTCCACCCTCCACGGCATCCGCCACATCTTCGTCTACGGGCCGCTGACCGTCCGGCGTGTGCTCTGGGCCATGGCCTTCGTGGGCTCCCTGGGCCTGCTGCTGGTGGAGAGCTCGGAGAGAGTGTCTTACTACTTCTCTTACCAGCACGTCACCAAGGTGGACGAGGTGGTGGCCCAAAGCCTGGTCTTCCCGGCCGTGACCCTCTGCAACCTCAATGGCTTCCGCTTCTCCAGGCTCACCACCAATGACCTATACCATGCTGGGGAGCTGCTGGCGCTGCTGGACGTCAACCTGCAGATCCCCGACCCGCACCTGGCCGACCCCACGGTGCTGGAGGCCCTGCAGCAGAAGGCCAACTTCAAGCACTACAAACCCAAGCATTTCAGCATGCTGGAGTTCCTGCACCGCGTGGGCCATGACCTGAAGGATATGATGCTCTACTGCAAGTTCAAGGGGCAGGAGTGTGGCCACCAGGACTTCACCACCGTGAGTACTTGGCATCCAGCTCTTTTCTGGGCTTGGTCCTTTGGAGAAGTGCCACGCTGGTGGCCTCTGGCTCGGTTTGAGGTCTCTGTGCTTTGGAGCAGGAGAGAGAGCCGTGCCTCAGGTTGAAGGCCAAGAGGGGAGTTGGCCAGAGTTGTTGGAACTGGCAGGAGGCGTCTGCCCGCTGGGATGGGGCACTGTTGTCTGGCCGGATGTGCAGAGCGAGCAGGGGGCCTGGCCTTGGGCGATGGCTCCCCCAGATGTGCCGAGCTGCCTTCCACCCGCCTGGAGGGAGGAGGCCCGAGCTGTCCGTGGTCCAGGGCACTTGGTGTCTGAGCTGTGTGATTGGAACAGCTTGTCATTGACGAGGTGGCATTTTTTTTTTTTCCCCTCTCTCTCTCTCTGCTCGGAAGTAGCATCAGGCCCTGCATCCTGTGGGCTGGGCTGGAGCTTAAAGCTGCCAGAGAAGGGGGTGTGGGGCCCCAGGCAGCCTGGCTGGTTCCAGTGGCTTTGGGAGCTTGCTGGAGCAGGTGATGCTGCAAAGGTGTGGAAGTCTCTTTGATGCCTTTTCCTGTGTGGATTCTGAGCTCCGTGTCAGGAGAGGAGAGGCCAGGGACCCCGGGGTCTCTGTCTGGTCTGCTGGCAGGTCAAAAGCAAAGCGATGTCCAGGCTGCTTGGCCCAGAGAGAAGGGTTTAGATGGAGGCAGGATGGTCCGTGAGATGCCTGCGAGGGCAAAGCATTTGCAGGCTGGCTGGTCTGGGAGTTTCAGCTGGAAACTCAGTTTGCTATCTGTACGATGATGATGATCGCTTAACAACGTGGCTACGAGAGGAGTGGTGTGGGGAGGGGGCGAGCAGCTGCGAGATTCCAAAGCCTGGAGGAGGAGTGTGGAGCTGAGTAAAGAGCACAAGCGGAGGGGGAGGTGGCTCCCTTTCAGGCAGGGGCTTCCTGGAGGGGCAGAGAAAGGATGGGAGGAGAGCTGTGTCTGCCTAATTAGTGGGCTGCTAGGCAGAACTTGGCATCACAGGTCTGATTGCTGCTGCCGACAGCTTCTGGCTCCCAGGAGGGCCTGGGACATCAGGGGCCTTGGGACCCTCCGGAAGCCCAGTGTGGCTGCTTCTCCCAAAGCTGCCTTAGAGCTTTTGAGTCTCAGAACCTTGAGCCAAATTGCAGTCGTAAGTTCGGCGTGGCAAATGGCAGAGAGACCCGACTCTGTCATCAGCTCTCGTCTGAGGTCCTCTGCTTAATTAAGACATGCCCTACCTTGCTCTGTGATACATCCATTCCCCTCCCGCTCTCAGATCCACTGCCTTACCAGCCTCTCTGAGTTTCTTTTAATGCTACAACCGATCTCTGCCCACAGCCTCTGTGCTTGCTGTGGGCTATCTCTGGTCTTCTCTAGAAAAGCCAAGAGTGCCTGAGTGTTGCGGGGGTTGGGGAAGGAGAGGGTACTGCTTCTCACTGACTGTAGAGCTCTCTTTCTTTGGGGAGTTGTTCTGTGTGATTTGTTTGAAACAGTGTGCAAAAGAGCCCAGCAGAATTGGGCTGTGGTATATGGAGGCTGAAGAGGAAGCGGGTCTGAGCTGGGGGAAGGGACCAGCTGTCCTGGAAGCCTTTCTAAATTGGAGCAAACAGGATCCGAAAACATGTCACACACAAATGATGTCTTAGGTGGCTTGGGGAGAGATGGGGGGAAACCTCATTCTTGGAGGCTGAAACCATCATTGTATCCACCCCGTGCTTTTCTAGTGCCGTGGCAACGCTCAGCTTCTCCACTGCACCACGCAGCTCGGAAACACACTCAGCTGTTCCTCTGTCTGCCTGAACACACATGGAACATGCAGAGAGCAGAGGGAGAGAGAGGGTGGCCCCAGAGCCACCGTGGTTGGTAGCAGCCTCTGGACCAAGTTCTCTCAAGCATCTGCATAACCACATGTCCACCTAGCGACTTCCTCTCAACTCATGACCGAGTTCCATTTAGAATTAAAGGTTCTCTGATCCCCGGCTGCTGTTTCGTACTCAGCCTGTTGTTCGGGTCCCTGGGGTCCCAAGAGGCCAAAGATCAGGTTTTAGATCCTGACCCGAGCCTTTGACGTTGGCAGGTTATCACTTCAATAGGGAAGCTGCCTGTGGATACAAATGATTACTTAGTAAGTGTCATGTAATCTGTCATCCTCACCAGATTCAAGACTGATCTAGGTTGAGTGCCCCCCCTTGGACTGACCCTCAGTCTTCCCCCTGCATTGAAGAGGGGATGGGTCTCAGGGCTGGCTTGTGTCCAAAAGGGCAGGAAAGTGTCCGAAAGGGCACCCACTCCAGGAATCCTGGAGCAGGCTCCAGGCAGGACGCTGATCTGTTTTGCCCATTGATTGCAATGAGCAGCCAGGCTCCAAGGGTGGGCCGTGAAGTCAAGTTTGTTCCAGGACCTTTCAGTGAAGGCTAATCCTTCCCACTCACCCTGGTCTCCCTGGCCTCTTGGCCTGGGGTCCAGGTGTACTTGTCCTTGGCCTGGGGTGCACCAGAGGAGTGTGAGACCTCACAGGTGGCTGTGGGACAAGTCAGCTCACCATCTTTCTCATTCATTCTCTGTGCCCCACACCACTCTGCTTTTGATTCATTTGCTGGACTCTCCCTGGGTTTGTGCTATGCTGGGTGGCTCCCTCCTCTGTGATCTGTGGCTGGCTTAGTAGACCATCCACATCACATGGCCTTAGAGAGAGGGGTTGGGGAGAGTTTGGCAAGCTCATATATTTGGAATTCTTGCCCCAGGCCGGTGGGTCCATAGCTAATCTTATTACTCCTTATCACAGTAATTACTCCCCCAGTAAAGTATGGGGGAGGGAGTGTCCCAGGTGGATCGTTTTTCCCAGTTTTCTTTTTCTGTAAAGTGGACCTAGTGCTATCTCCAGGGCTAATGCTTTGCAGACGCTTCCTTATTCCAAGTTCTTAGCTGGTGAGCAATGAAGTGCATAATACCCTTTAATTAGCGAATGAGCCTTGATTCTAGCAGAGCGAAAGACTGTCAGCGGAGGTTAACAGTCCCAGAAGCCATGTGTGGGACTCTGACTGCCATGTAAATAGGTGTGCTCCATGCTCGGGCAGGTACACGCTTAGCCCTCACCTAGGACCATCTGACTTCAGATGGGTACATACGTTTCCTTCCTGGGAAAGAAGAGGAGGGTTTTGATTTAATAGTATCTACTTGGCAGAGCCTGCCCAGCTGACCTAGTGTGGAAGGAAAGGGCGAGAGGGCTCGCCATGGGGGTGTCTGGTCATGACTGGATGAGTTGAAGTTAAGATTAGAAGTAGGAAGACTTAAGCTTGAATCCCAGCTCCATCATTTCTTAAGCTTATTCCCTAGGTTGTGTTTTGTACCCTTCTCGGCACTGACTTGCTCCTGGAACATCTGATTGTAACCCGTGACTTTGTAACTCACAGGGGAGAACGAATCACGTGAGACGGTATATACGAAAGTCCTTTTGTGTGTTGTGACAACGATGCAGATGTAAGGCAGGGTTGTTATCAAGATAGGTAGGAAGGTTTTTATTGTCCAGGCTACTTGCCCTGTTTGCAGCCCACCAGAAGAGTCAGTTGATGAGTAATGCTGTCACGGTAGCGAGGAGGTTGCTACTTTCTCTGTGTGGAGCCCTGGGTGAAAGCCTAGCATTGCAGGGATGGGGTTTCTTAGAGTGAAGGTTGCAGCTGGATTCAATCGCTAACTGTTGTGGACAGGTGGCAGTCCCACTGCTTGTGACTAGCACGTGACAGTTTCATGTCGTTTCTCTGCTTATCACATTGGGGTTCATCTGCCTCCAAGTTCAGGAATGCAATCGACCCCCCAGTTTGCATTTTTAACCTGATTCCCATAGTGTGTGTGTGTGTGTGTGTGTGTGTGCGTGTGTGCGTGTACTTTAAACCTGACATTTCTTAGGAAAGGCATTTCTTTCTTTTCGTACTAAAAGAAAGGCCCCTCCACAATGGGATCTTGTTAGAGGCAATTCTATGACTCTTAGTCATCCACATCACATGGCCTTAGAGAGACGGGTTGGGGAGGGTTTGGCAAGCTCATATATTTGGAATTCTTGCCCCAGGCCGGTGGGTCCATAGCTAATCTTATTACTCCTTATCACAGGAGGAGCAGGTGTGTGAAGAATGGGGGCTTTGGGGAGAGATCTGAGTTGGAATTCCAACTATACCCCCTCTTTGCTGTATAATCTGTAATTTGTGTAAGGCAAATTTCTTAACTATACCCTCTCCATCTCTAATTAAAAACAATAAGACCTGCCACTCAGAGTCGTCGTACCGATCTAGGGAGGCCAAGGATGCCAAGAGCTGGTGCAGAGCAGAGGCTTGGTACAGGAGCAGGCCCCTTGCTTTCTTTAGCATCCCATGGGAGTATTGCCTGAGCCTTGGTTGGATTCTGGCTTTCATGACTCCAGGCCAGGGCCCTGCCCACTCTTCCATACTGTGACTCACTCACAGCTTTAGAGCAGGCAACTGCTGTGTTTGTGGGATTCTTCATTCTCATAGTGTGTCAAGCGTTCCCTTTTTACAGTATTTCTGTATCAGTTTTGCTACCTGAACACCCTCTCCTTACCCACCATCTTGGCTTCCATGTTTAGCTCATGCCACTAACCTCAGCCCAGGAAGCTTGTGCTGCCCCCCATCCCTGGTAGGAGTCGAGTGGCCTGGGTACCAGGCAGGCATCGTTTATCATAGTGTGTCCTATGGGTGTCTAGCACATCCATTCCTTTGTTAGTCAAACAGTGCAGGGATGGTGCTAGACCAGATCTTTGCCATCAGAGAGCTTATGGCCCATTTCTTACCCCTCTGCATTGGGGGGCTTATTGAGAGCAGGAATCTTGTCTCATCAAACACTTTATCTGTATCTGTCATGCTGAACACAGGGCCTGCCCACAGTAAATACCCAGGAAAGCTGGTTTTTTTGTTTTTTTTTTTTTTTAGTTCTTTACTGCTTCCTGAATTGATCCCACATCCTTTGCTCATGGGCCTGTCTTACTTTACATCTCTCACCTCTCTCTGTGTCTATTTATTTAAATCCTACTTATCCTTTAAAACCCAGCTTTAACATCTCTGTGGCCTTCTCTAGGAAACCACTGCCAACCCCTCTCCCCATATCATAGTCTAAATTAATCTCTTCCTCCCCTGTCTTCTAGACAGCCTTTGGCGTACTCCTCTGATAGAACAGTCATTATGCATACTTTTCCTTGCATTAGAATCATGAAGTGTTTAGGCTGAAAGGGACCTTGGAGGAGATTTAATTTAATACTTGAATTCTTTAACCACTGATAATTTTTGTACATTGTCCATTTCAGTCTCTTCTTCCTGTAAGACATGATTTTTTTTCCCTAATTTTATATTTTCGGGACTTAGAACTGCTTATCACATGGAAAGCTCTTCCAATGTGTCATCAGAGTGTGTGAAGTGGGTTTGCAGCTTTTCAAATGTAAGGTGACTCTGACATCAACTGAAAAATGGCCATTTTTGGCTTCCCTTTTCCATGTAGGTACCTGGGATTCCACCTGCATTGAGATGACTTGTCTCATTATTGTTATTATTTTAATAATACACTTTCTGGTTATAGAAACAATCCATGCTCACTGGAGAAGACTTGGGAAGTGTGGGAAAGAATAAAGAAGAAAACCTTGCCCATAATAGCATCTTAGATATAATTGCATGTATTATTTTGGTGTTTGGGGAGTAACTCCATTTGATCATGCCTGGGTTCACACGTCTCTATATCTAATGCCTGGTCTGGCATGCAGTATACACTTAGCCTGTGTCTGCTTGCCTTCTTCTCCCTGGGTCCCCTGGGTAGTATCCAGAGGGTTAGAAATTCCTTCAAAGGTCTATTTAGTGTAAAAATAAAATCCACAGATGGGTCTCCATGGGTCTGAGCAATACCCCTTTGGTGGGATATATTTTGTCTTATCTGCCAGGAGCATCCAGGGATAATTTGTGAGAGAAAGAGGTACCAGCCTCTCTTAACTCAGCTTCCTTGGGTTTTAGGTTCACAATTGAACAGGAGTTGCTCTTTTTTTGAAATAATTTTACTTGTTTATTATTTTTGGCTGTACTGGGTTCTTGTTGCTGCGTGGGCTTTTCTCTCGTTATGGCGAGCAGGGGCTACTCTCTAGTTGTGAGTGGCTCTAAGCACGTGGGCTTCAGTAGTTCGGGGCACACGGGCTTAGTTGCTCCGGGACATGTGGAATCTTCCTGGGTCGGAGTTTGAATCTGTGTCTCCTGCACTGGCAGGCAGATTCTTCACCACTGAGCCACCAGGGTTAGTCCAAGTTACTCTTTTATGATGGCCCTTTATTGACAGCCCAGCTGTGCATTTACCTGAAGCCATCTTGGTCCTGTGTGTTGTATGTTTGCTGGACTGAACCAGAGATGTGTTTCTTGAACCCCAGTTAGATCTTCTGACTGAGACTTAATCTCATTCCTGGATGAGACCCAACACCTCATGACCATGAGGACCATGAACTGTGAAGACCACGTGGTCCTCCTTGCCTGGTCATCTCTGCCTGCCTCAGCACAGTATATAGACCCTGACTTACCCTAACCTGGGAAGTTTCTAGGCTCTGTATCAAAATGGTACGCATTGCATTGGGCTTCCCAGATGGTGCTAGTGGTAAAGAAGCCGCCTGCCAATTCAGGAGACGTAAGAGACATGGGTTTGATCCCTGGATCAGGGAGATCCCCTGGAGGAGAGTATGACCACCCACTCTGGTATTCTTGCCTGGAGAATCCATGGACAGAGGAGCCTGGTGGGCTATAGTCTATACAGTCATTCATGACTGATGAGACTTAACATGCACACATATACATTGCATTGACTGCAAAGTAAATGATAGCTCTTATTCCTGAAGTTGCTTGGAAGTCTCATGCATATTTACTATGCCCTTGCAGAGGCAACCTCTGCCCAGCTGAGTGGGTGGTTTTCCATGGTGCCAACCTCTGGTTGGGATCTTCTAGTTTGCAGGGTGTTAGGTCATATCTTTCTGGCAGTAAAACTTTCAGGGGTGTGTTGACTTCTCTCTGATGTGATGAAGGGCTGGGATACTAACTAGGAGTGAATGTTACAATAACCCAAACCATTGACTCACCAAGAAAGGCTAAGGCTGCATCAGGCCACTGAGCTGGTACCTGGTTGCTCTGTGTTTCCACGTTTGTCCCTGGGAGCTCTTAGACCTCCAGGATTGCTGATGAAGGGGGCTCACTGCATTGGAAGTGGAGTCTTCCCCCTCACTCCAGCAGCTCCCTTTTTCTTTCTATAGCAAGTCTTTCCCTTAATGATGAGATGAAGTCTAGACAATTTCCCGTGAAGTTTCTGAATCCTAGTTTGCTACCAATTTCTAGAATAAGAGCTGAAATGGGATGCCATGTAAAAAGTCCCCCAACAACTGAATTGGTAGCTTTTTTATTTTTATTACTTTGTTTTTGAATTGGTAGGTTTTAGCACCAAGCTTGTTGTCAGAGGCATTGTTCCCATAGAGCAGTTCATATTTCAAAGAACCAAGTAATCCCATTTTCTCCAGCAGAACGAAAATATGTCACCTGGGTCTAGAGATATCTGAGAGTAGGCTGTGTGCTGTCTCTCTTTTTGTTGGAGTGTTTGTGTTTGATGGAGCAAGGTTGCCATATCAAACTTGACCAGCAGGGCTATTTGACCCATGATCTATTGTAACCTGAAACTAATGGCCTTCATCACCTCTGCAAATTTGAAATTCCATGTATCATAATTCTCCCCTGCAATGGACTTCAAGCCAGTCCATAGAGATGGGGCTTAGTGGTTACTGGAAGCCTGTGTTAGGAGCCTATTTATCAGAATGGGCTTTATTTGAGAAGAACATTCTGCAGAGGGTCATCCTTTGGTTGCGAACGCATGTCTCCGTCTCCCAGCACTTATTTTCTCATGACTCAGGTCCATTCCCTATCGATTACCTCACTGGCCACAGAAATTTGTATTCAGGAGAAATAAAGCATGAAGCACAGAAGGAACGTATTTGCCTGTGTTTATTGACTTCTGTTGATGGAGTGACCCAACCTTGGGCAAGGTAATTAGCTTCTCTGGGCCTCAGTTTCTTTACTTGTAAGACGAGCGGGCTAAACTAGGTGATTCCCAAGGATGTGCCAATTTGTAGAACTCTAATATAGTAGAATACAATCACAGGTTATTTTCTGATTTCACATTTGTTCGTTGAAACTACAATTTTATGTTTGGAGGCAAGGAATGGATGTTATTTAGTAACCAGATATGCTTATCGATTTATTTGTTTGTGTTATGTAGACAGAGGTGTACAATGGAAGGAAAAATACCTTGGTACCCTGTGTGGGTGTAGTGGGAACAGGGAGGCACCGAACCCTACAATCAAAACTGTGTGTGAGCCCTGGGTGGGGTTGCAGTTGATCAGTTTGGCTAAAAGTCTCCATCACACCGGTCCTAGAGTTGTGAGCAGGGGTCTGTGTTCAAGTTCGCAAGGGCGTTTGTGAAAGATGCTGTAAGGTCTTCCATCCAGACCCTCCCTCCTGCTGCTGGGGCTGCAGCTCCTGACAATGGCTCCTATCTGCCCTGAGATCAGAAGGACACCCTTGGTCCTTAGACGGCTGGAGGTGCCTCTCTAGGAGATATCTGAGAAGTTATACACCTCCCCACCGCCTGGGGGCAGCCAGGGGCCAGCATCTGACTGACCCAGGTGCACAAAATGCCAGACATCTCAAGACTGCAGAAATTAGGGTGCCGTTTTTCACACTCCTGAGCTTTCCATGGGGTCAGACTGAGCTCCGCGTCTCCCCCAAACCCGACTTTGCTTATGTCTTCTTCCTTCCATATCCTGCGTCCCTCCCTGCCTTCTAGGCTTTTCCTGAGTTCATCATCCCCTCAATAAATTCCCTGGATGAGGAACCCTGTCTCAGGCTCTGCTAGGGAACCCAATCTATGTATTGATTCGTCTTTACTTCTCCATCTATTTGACAAAATGGAGAATCACTTAGGCATGTGAACCGTGTGTCTGGCTTGAAGCGAAGGAAATACTGATTTCCAAAGTCTTCTAAGCCTCAGTCTCTCCAGATGTGTCCTCTTCTGGGTTCTGTAACAATTTCCAAGGGAGACTTTTCATAACTCAGATGAGCATCTCTTTGATTGGGATTCATTATTCTAGGCTCAGCTGTTTATTCCTCTTTGGAACTTTTTGTCCAAGAAAAGCCCTTCCCAAAGTTGCCTGTGCCCTAAGGGCTGAGCTATTCTATTCTCAAAGCTCCTGCATACCCCACGGTCCCCACCCGCCGCCACCCCCACCCCAGGCTGCTCACACCCTAGCTCTCACCCTTACCAACACCTGCCTTCTAGTCTTTTCCCAGTTCCGCTGTCTCTGAGAGCGTCCCTTTCTTTCCCTCCTCCCAGCCTTCACTGGATGGGCCTCAGTCTGGCTTCAGGCCACAGGGAGGAGGCCTTTGATGTTGGCAGTGGCTCGGGCTCATCCATAAAGCAGGAGGCAGTGAGAAATGCATGGCTGACCAGGGGTGATGCTCCTCATATGTCACAGAAACCATGAGTGATGAGGAGCGCAGGGAAGAACTGAGAACTGTTTAGCCTGAAAAGGGAAGCGGGTAACCCAAGGCTGGGGGGTTGCCATCTTCATGCACTTAAAAGGTCCTCCTAGGGAAGAGAGATGAGGTTTTCTCTTTGAGAGGCCAGAGGGCGGTGCGGGTACGCATGGGTGGGAAGTCATTCACAGAGGTGGTATCAGCTGCTTGGAAGGAGCCATCCTGGGACCACCCGTGCTCTGTAGCTGAGGCCACACAGTCGCTTAATGGCGATGCCGTAGAGGTGGATCAATGTCACGTAAAGAGTTGGCTGTAATGACCTCTACAGTTACTTTCAACTCTGAGCATCTCTGATTTATTTCCTTTTGGAACAGATATTTGGGGTCAGAGGTGAGGGCCACTGACAGATGGCTTTGAGAAGAATCGATAATAGAGGCAAGCTAGCACATGCAGCTTGCTACACCCAATACCGTGTAGCTTTGAGGCTGAGAGTTTCAAGAGGGAGGAGTAGGGATGCTGCTGCCAGAAAATCCCTGGAGACAGAAGGAGCTCAGTTTATCCAGAAAGAGAGCAGGATGTGTGTGGGTGGTGGTCACCAGGGCTTGGAGTGGCTGGTAAATGATCTGGTCTCCCCAAGGGAATCTGTGCAGCTTCTGGAAAAGTAGTTCCCAGGACAATTCATCGTAAATTCTGAGCACTAGTGCCAGTCTCAGAAAGCAGATCTTGGATGTGTTTGGGCCTGGCCTGGTTTCCGGTGGGGGCAGGAGAGACAAAGTGGTACTTGAGTTAAAGGTTACTCTAGGGCTTCCCTGGAGGCTCAGTGGTAAAGAATCCACCTGCCAAGGCAGGAGACATGGGTTCGATCCCTAGTCTGGGAAGATCCCACATGCCAAAGAACAAGTAAACCCGTGTACCGTAACTATTCAGCCTGTGTTCTAGAGCCTGGGAGCCGCAACTACTGAGCTCATGTGCTGCAATTATTGAAACCTGTGAGCCCTAGAGCCCTTGCCCCATGACCAGAGAGGCACTGGGAATCCTTCCCTGTTCATTGCAACTAGAGAGAAGCCCACACAGCAGTGAAGACCCAGCACAGCCAAAAATAAAAAAATAAAAATAAATAGGTAAAGAAAATTATTTAAAAAGGGTACCTCTAGAATGGGTGGGGTTAGCGATAGCTCCGTTACGGAGGCTGGGAAGGCTAACCTGGCTGGCAGAATGCCCTGCCCGGGAGTACCAGGGTGTCATGGCAAGTGTGGGGAGGATGTCGGGGCACTGGTACCAGAGGTAATTACACAGTCAGATATTTTAGCCAACTGTGGATTTCAGTGCCTGATAAGTGTGGGCTCCAGGCTTGTATAGCTATGATTTTTTGATTTATAAGAAAGGCATATTTGGTCTTCATTTGCTGGTTCCTGGTACAAGAGATTGAAAACCTTTGGAATATCTGGAGGGGTTGGGTGAGAGGAGTATTTTTAAGAAATTGTTTTAAAGTCTTTACTGAATTTGTTGCAATATTGCTTCTATTTTATGTTTTGGTTTTTTGGCTGAGAGGCGCAGTGTAATTTTAGCTCTTTGACCAGGGATTCAACCCTCACCCTCTATATTAGAGGACAAAGTCTTAACCACTGGACTGCTAGAGAAGTCCCAGGAGTATCTTTTGTTATTCCTAATAAGGCCGTTTCAACCAGACCTGAGTTTATGCTAAAGAAGTAAATCTTGCTGGCTGCCTAGACGGCTTCAGGATGAGGTCTGGTTTCTATCAGTCATGTGATGAGAAGGTTGGAAATTGAGCTAATCACCAGTGGCCAATGATTTAATCAACCCCGCCTATGTAATGGGACCTCTCCATCAGAACCTCTGAATGAAGGGGTTCAGAGAACTTCTGGGCTGGTGAACACGTGGAGGTGCTGGGGGGCTGGCATACCCAGGGAAAGGGTGGAAGCTCGGTTCCCTTTTTGCTATACCCTGTCCCAAGATTCTCTTCCATATGACTGTTCTGGAGTTGTGTTCTCTGAAATAAGCCAGCCAGAGTAAGAGAACTTTTCCTGAGTACTGGAGGCCACGCTAGCTAATTATCAAACCCGAGGAGGGGGTCATGGGAACCTTGATTTATAGTCAGCTGGTATGAAGTACAGGTGTCTTGGAGACTGGCATCTGAACTGGGGACCGTCTTATGGGTCTGAACCTTTCATCTTTGGGGTTTGCCCTAACTCTGGGTAGTTAGGGTCAGAATTGCTTGGTATGAGGGGAAAAGCCACCCGCTTGGTGTCAGAAGTGAACTGTTCTGTGACTTAAACAAACGAATCTTAGTAATGACCTTGTGCAAATTACTTCTCCATTTCCTCACGTATTAAACAATAATTACACTGGTACTTACTATATAGGATGGTGTGCTGCATGAATGAAATAATAGAAGTGAACCTGTGAGCTTCGGGCCAGATGTGGAGTGTCAATATTTTGTTGCTGCTGTAATTTTTATTATTACCAAGGTGAAGTGGAAACAAAACTTACTGACAGGACATCTGAGAGCCAAGGATTTTGGGGGGAAATCCACATTGATGTTTGTGAATTCCAAGAGTATGGGGATGAGGCTGTGAACAAGCCAGGCACCCAGATCCTGCTCTAAGCTACTAGAGACACCCAGAATATGTCAAAAATAGAATTCTTCCACTTGACCAAAACTATGTAGTTTACAAAACCCGTTAATAATTGCTAATGTTTTCTGAATGCACGCTATGTCTCAAATCCTGTCCTTTACCTGGGACTCAGTCTCTATTTGTAACTGTTTTTTTGGTAGGGAAAAAAATTGAGGCTGAGAAAGGTTAAATGACAAACCTGAAGTCACTTAGCTAAGAATTGGTGGAAGTGGTATTTGAACCAGGTACTCTGGCTCCCGGAGAAGGCAATGGCACCCCACTCCAGTACTCTTGCCTGGAACATCCCATGGACGGAGGAGCCTGGTAGGCTGCAGTCCGTGGGGTCACTAAGAGTCGGACACAACTGAGCAACTTAGCAGCAGCAGCAACTCTGGCTCCAGGTCCTCCAGGCTTCCTAAATGCTGTTTGGCAGGTGAGAATTCTACCACTGAACCACCAATGTTGGTCCTCGCAGTAACTCTGAGAGCAGAAAAGGGAGCAGTGTGTCTGTTTCAGAGTTGAACACATAAGGCTCAGAGAAGCTGAGTGACAGATGCAGGGTCACTCAGCAAGAGAGTGGTTCCTTTGAGGATCAGAGTTCCTGCCTTCTGATTCCCGTTGGGGGTTCTCTTTGAGGACATTGAGCTTGTTTGTGCTGGGCTGAGTGAAGTCAGGCTATTCATCTGTGAGTCTTCAGCTCAAAGGACTTGAAGTTTAGGCTGAAGTTTCCACCATGTCTCTTGTATCTTGCTCGGGGAACCAGGAGCCTGGCAGCTCCCAGGGGTTGAATGAGAGCAGGAGAGTGGGGTGCAGCTGTCCATGTAGCCCCCCATCACTTACCTGTATCCCTCACCTTTGTGCATGTAAACTGAGAGAAGAGGTAAAGGCAGCCCAGCTCTCTATGACTGAAGGCAAATGAGGGTTTTTTCCTTAATTTTATTGAAGTATAGCTGATTTACAATGCTGTTAATTTCTGCTGTATAGCACAGTGATTTATTTTTCATACACACACGCACACACATCTCTCTCTATATATATATATACACACACACATATACACATATATTCTTTCTCTGTTTTTTCCACAATGGTTTATCATAGGATTTTAAAATTTTATTTACTTATTTATTTTCATTAAAAAAAAAAAAAATAAACGGAATGCCTGTTATGTGCTAGGCACTGAGCTAGATGCTGAAGATACAAAGATGAAAAAGCCAGCTGTCACCTTTAGGAAAAATGTTTACCTAGGGAGCCCATTAAGTCCCAGATCACTGTAGGGTGTATGCAATGACATAAATACATGCATAGACTCATACTGCGCTCAGTCACTCAGTTGTGTCTGACTCTCGGCGATCCCATGGACTGTGGCCTGTCAGGCTCCTCTGTTCGTGAAATATTCCAGGCAAGAATACTGGGGTGCATTGCCATTTCCTTCTCCATTAAGTTTGTTTTAAATTGAAGGATAATTGCTTTACAATATTGGTTTGATTTCTGCCATACATCTGCATGAATCAGCCACAGGTGTACATATGTCCCCTCCCTCTTGAACCTCCCACCCTTTCCCACCCCTCTAGGTCATTCAGTTCAGTTCAGTTCAGTCGATCAGTTGTGTTCGACTCTTTGCGATCTCATGAATCGCAGCACACCAGGCCTCCCTGTCCATCACCAACTCCCAGAGTTTACTCAAACTCATGTCCTTCGAGTCAGTGATGCCATCCAGCGATCTCATCCTCTGTCATCCCCTTCTCCTCCTGCTCCCAGTCCCTCCCAGCATCAGGGTCTTTTCCAATGAGTCAGCTCTTCGCATGAGGTGGCCAAAGTATTGGAGTTTCAGCTTCAACATCTGTCCTTCCAATGAACACCCAGGACTGATCTCCTTTAGGATGGACTGGTTGGATCTCCTTGCAGTCCAAGGGACTCTCAAGAGTCTTCTCCAACACCACAGTTCTAAAGCATCAATTCTTTGGCATTCAGCTTTCTTCACAGTCCAACTCTCACATCCATACATGACCACTGGAAAAACCATAGCCTTGACTAGACGGACCTTTGTAGGTGAAGTAATGTCTCTGCTTTTTAATATGTTGTCTGGGTTGGTCATTGTTACAGAGCCCCAGTTTGTATCACAATACTTTGAATATAGTTTCTTGTGCTGCACTATAGGACCTTGTGTATCCATCCTACATATAATAGTTTGCACCAGAGGACAGTTTTGTGCTGCAAGAGAATATTTCAGCTTTCTGGAACAAGGCCTTCCAGCTCAAATTCCAGGCTGAGAGGAGGAAGAGGAGCATGGATGCAGTCAAATGACTGGTTCTGAGAGGGGACTCCCCCCAGACCTTTTTTGGTTGATGACCATGCAGGTGGATTCTGTGCTAATGTGCATCTTGGCATAGCTGGTTTCACTGGTTGCACAGCCAGGCCACCAAGCATCAACTCTATGAAATCAGTTTTCCCTTTTCGGGGAAAGTGGGCTTTGGATCTGCTGCCGTGATTTCTGCCTGTCACAAGCATGGCAGCCCTAAGAGCTGGACACGTGTCTGTGGTCCCCTCGACCTCCCAGCTCTGCAAATCTGCATCAGATCCTTTATTCTTGCCTCCCTGGTCTATCAGCTCAGGAATGTACAGGTGGCCAGGCCGAGTAATTCCACGTCACCCTCTTTAGGAAAGTGGAGAAGGTGGAAAAGTCTTTTATTGCCAGACTGACACTTGCTGTTCCTCTCAAATTGCTAACTGGGGGGCTCTGGGGTCTGACATTAGGACATGAGCATCAATTTTCAGATGTGCATGGGATTCTGCCTTGCTGGCTCTTTCTGCCTCTACTTCCCCATTTTATATCCGATTCTGGCATTTGAAATGGTTGGATGGCATCACCAACTCAATGGACATGAACTTGGGCAAACTCCAGGAGATGGTGAGGGACAGGGAGCCCCAGTGAGCTGTAGTCCATGGGGTTGCAGAGTCAGACCTGACCTGGGACTGAACAACAACAACAGGTGGTGAATGATAATTTTATGAGAAACAGATATGTTGAAGGAACCAGATGGTGGGAGCTTGGCATTGAGAGCTTCTGCCTCTGAATCTGTGGCTTGACTTTGAAGATTCGGTCCACCTGTGCTCTGAACAGCGTTGTGGGGGTAGTAGACCACAGGGGTTGAGAGCCAGGGCTGCGGAGTGAGATGATCTTGACTGAAGTTTTATAATCATATACAGTAAGTCTTCTACATATGAAACTTCAAGTTTTGAACTTTCAAAGATGTGAACATATTATGAAGTTATTACAGTACAGTAGGCAGCTGTGTTAGTTGGGTGAACTATGCTTCGTTGCTCAGTCGCGTCCAACTCTTTGTGACCCTACAAACTATAGCCCTCCAGGCTCCTCTGTCCTTGGGGATTCTCCAGGCAAGAATACTGGAGTGGGTTGCCACTCCTCCAGGGTTAGTTGGGTACCTAGGCTAATTTTGTTGGACTTACAAATAAGTTTGACTTTCAAACGTGCTCTTGGAATGGAACTTGTTCCTATGTAGGGGATTTACTCTATCAGTTAGATGACCTTGGTTAAGATATTCAATCCAATTTGGGGAGAATTAAATAACTTGTAAACTATGCAGCATGGTAGAGCTCAATGGTGAGTTGGGTCTCACCCTCCTCCCTCTTTACATCTCCATCTATTCACCAAATTTTTGGCTTCTAATTCAGTAGAACATTTTTCTATTCCCTCATTTCTGTTCTTTGAGCTGGGGGCTTTCTCCTGAGATTGTCTGGATTGGGTTCTCCTCCTCCGTTGTCTATGATGATAGAGGGACCTTTCTTTGGAGCGGGAGTGATGGGGAAGATGTTTTAGCATGTCCACCATGATGGTGTAGGGAATTTTAGGTCCTACTTTCTCCTTGACAGCCCTGAGAGATGTCCACCCCTCTAAGAGTGTGAGAAGGTGGCCAGTGAGAGAGAAGCATCTTCATGAACTGGAAATAACAGTGTCTTCTAAAGTTGGGGCCAAGGCTGCTTCTGTCTGCCTAGAATGATTTCTTAGCAGAACACCTTTTATCCCCTGGGCCTGTTAGCTATTTCAGGGACATTCTAAGTGGCTATTAACAAATGTTGAATTATGGCTGCAAACCTCTGGGAGCTCGAGTGACATTCACATGAATCACAAGTGAGCTCTGTGCAGTCAAGGCTGCCACAATGGGCTGGGATTAAACAAACAGGGACTGTTGTTCTCCTCTGAAGCAATGAGGCAAGAAGGCAGCTCCTTGGAGTCTGTGGTCTCAGGCAACATGCCCCTGGGAAGCAGGACACTGTTCCACGACACATAGCTCATTGCTGTAGGGAAGACATGCTCTGGGTTTGCAGAGATGTGTAATCCAGCTTCATGTCTGGAGGAATTTACCAACAGTCAGTATGCCCAGAGGGGTTTCCCAGGTGGCGCACTGATAAAGAATCCACCTGCCAATGCAGTAGACACAAGAGACTTGGGTTTGATCCCTGGATCCCAGAGATTCCCCTGGAGTAGGAAGTGGCAACCCACTCCAGTATTCTTGCCTGGAAAATTCCATGCACAGAGGAGTCTGGAGGGCTGCCGTCCATAGGGTCACAAAGGGTTGGACACTAACTGAGCTACTGTACATATACACATGCGTTATGTCCAGAGATACACTAGCCAGTCTCAGGGGTTATGAGTTACCCAGGGTACTGGTTCAGCCAGCATTGACTGAGTGCTTCCTAAGCTCTGGGCTAAGCTCTAAAGACATGGAAATGTGTAAGGCTTGGTCCTGGAGAAGGAAATGGCAACCCACTCCAGTGTTCTTGCCTGGAGAATTCCATGGACAGAGGAGCCTGGCAGGCTGCAGTCCATGGGGTCACAGAGAGTTGGACACGACTGAGTGACTAACACACACACACATACACACACACAAGGCCTGGTTCAGAAGGTCAAGGAGCTCATAGCCTGGCGGGGAGCAGTAAACAGATTCCGGGAAAACAACCGAAGTTTATACAAGACAACACAGGGGAGGCTCTAAAGATATTCCAAGAGATTATATGTGTATTTTTTTTTTCTTTTTTACCATTTGAGACAATTTAAAATGTGTATATATATACATACACACACACACACATATATATGAGACTGATGCAAAGGATTCCTGCGTATCCTTTCTCCAGTGGTCCCAGAGACATCCTCTTTGGTCAAAGGATCCCTCCCAGGAGGCTCTTGGTTGTCAAATCTTCTGAGTCTCCTATATTCTGGAACTGCTTCTCACTTTCTTCCTGACCTTCATGACCTTGACTTTTTTTCTTTTTAAATAATTCAAGGCTAGTCATTTTGCCAAATGATTTTCAGTTTGGGTTTGTCTGATGTTCCCTCTTGATTAGATCCAGATAATGAGTTTGGGGCTGAATTTCACAGGTGGGTGGTTTAGTCGCTATGTCGTGTCCGACTCTTGCGACCCTAGGGACTGTAGCCCGCCAGGCTCCTCTGTCCATGGGATTCTCCAGGCAAGTATACTGGAGTGGGTTGCCATTTCCTTCTCCATGGGGTCTTCCCAACCCAGGAACTGAACCCGGGTCTCCTGCCTTTCAGGCAGATTCTTTACCCACTAAGCTATGAGGGAAAATCACCAAATTTCACAGGATGGGGGCAGAATTCTCATTGCATTCTATCTGGAGGCACATGATAACTTATTTGTCCCAATACTTACGGTGTTAACTTTTATCACTTGATTAACGTGGCATCTTCCAGGGAGAGGCTCTGAGACTATGTAAAGCCCCATTTCTCCTCCCTCTTTCACCCTCTGGTTTTATCATCCATTGATTTTTCTTGCCTGAATTATTACAATGATGCTTGCCAAATGGTGATTTCCTAATTCCATCTTTCCATCTACATTTATTAGTTGGCTTTCTAAAATGTAGAAGAGCTTTCTCGTTTCCCTTTCTTATTCATTTTATTTCAGTAGAGGCCCCAATTTCTGTTTTATTCAATAGGTTCTCATCTGTTAATATCATTATTCAAAACTCAAAATCTCCCATATCTGGAAACCCTTTCAAGCTGATATCTGTTTCCTTTTTGACATTTCCCTGGATCCCTTGCACATGTTTAAAATTTCTGGCCCAACAAGGAGGCTCATTTATTTTTCCTCCCTCAGTCCTGTAACTAGCTACTTTTCCAGTGAATCCTAATATCTTTTAGTGGGAAATGGTATTCAGAACCAAGATCTGGATGCTGGGTATGCTCATTAGTACTAGATTGTCACTGCTCTGGGCCCTCCCAGTGGACAAAACTAGGAAATTTACATGCATATTAGCATCTACATTGAACCACCAGTTCACATAGAGGCTTCCAGTTTTAATCGAACACCATGAATTCATTCTGTTTTTGCCCTTTCCATAGTGATCTTTCGTTTTTTTCCTGCAGGGAGGAAATCTGCCTCCCATGATCTTATTTATGTGCTCCATTCTGTTGAATGGAGACTATTTTCATATTCCTCCAGACTGCTCCTCTGCTTGGATGTCTCCACACACCCAGTCCCTGCTGGGCTGACTTTCTGCCTCTCCCCAATGCCCCCATTCTGTGTGCTCTGGTGCTACCAGACTGCCTTCCGTTCTTATTCAGATTCCCTCAGTTGTCCCCAAAACGTTTGTACAGCTTGTTAACTTTAAAAATTCAGGCTCCACTGAAAAGGCAATCAAGATTCAGGTACTGCATATTATTATTCTGTTTGTTTAATCAATACTTCTCCCAACATGACATAACATACACATACACAGTTTTTTTAAATAGTTTTATTGAGATGCAATTCTTATTTCATATAATTAACCCATAAAAAGTATAAAATTCAGTAGATTTAGTGCATTCACAGAATAGTGAATTTTAGAACATATTCATTACCCCTGAAAGAAACTGGATCCATTAGCTGTTACCTCCCCTCCCACCAAACTCTATCAGTCTAGTTCCTCACTACTCTACCCTCTGTCTCTGTAGATTTGTCCATTTTGAATATTTCATACTAATGCAATCACATACTATATTGTATTTATGTTGTGACAGACTTCTTTTGTGTAACATAATGTTTTCAGGGTCCATCCATGTTGTAGCCTGTATCAGTACTTCATTTCCTTTTATTCCCCAAAATGTTTCATTATATGGATATGTCACATTTTATTTATCTTTTCATCCTTTGAGCTGTTTCCATTTTTTTTGGCCATTATGAATAATACTCCTATTCACACTTCCTCTAGTATTGACTTTTGGAAGAAAACAAATCCAAACAAAGTGGTCCCATACAGTAATCTGGTATTATGAATCTGTCTGATTAGTTCCTTGTGGTTTCACTTAACCTAATCCTCCCTTCTCTGTATTTCTTATAAACTCAGAGTTGGGTTTAAAGAGTTGATGAGGTTCAAGGTTAATGTTTTTGGCGGAGAACTCCATGGATGAAGCTGTGTACTTTGTATTGCATCATAGCAGGAGGAGCTTACTCTGTGATGGTCCCTTTCTTAGAGATGCTAGTTTTGGTGCCTTGGTTAAGGTAGCAACTGCTGGGTCTCTCCCTTGCATCTCTTCCCATCATCAAATCATCTGCCATCATCTGTGGGATCATACTCTGATACCCTGTTAATACTGTATTTACCCTCATGTTTGAACCTGAATTAGCAGTTTCGTTAGAGTTTGCAAAATTGTGATTTCTCAATTCTTTCTACATTTATTGGCTGACATTCTTTTGTAAAGAAGAGCTTTCCCTCATCAGCTGGGGATCAACCAGAGTTCCTCCTATGAAGGCAGGATAAATGCTTACTCTTGTCCTTTAATTATCAGTTTCCAGAGGATAGAATTGATGTAATAACTGCTGTAATAACTGGGTGGGAGGGGAGAGGGCAGATTGGTAGGGATCCAGGCAGCTGTAGTCAAGGTAACCACAGACTCTTTTCAGATCCCCTGGTATCCCAAGATGGGGATGTTCATCTTTCAGACATGGTTCTCACTCGTCCTGAGACTGGGCAAACCTGGGATAGATGTGGCAGGAACTAAGGTTGGCAGAATAGGGCTGTGACATCCCCGACCATGTGGTGTAAGGCAGGTCATAAAATTAGGGATCCTGAGTATTCGTCCTGATTCTTAGTATCTCCTCACTTCCCTGGAGCCTCCCCAGGAGATGCCCAATGCTTATGCTGCCTTGCTCCTGTCTCCAGGAGGTTCACACAGCCTCCCTCCTCAGTGGGCACAGAGGAGGTGGAGTAGGAAGGGAAGTCTCGCATGTGGATTCCATTTAATTAAACCACCTGAATACGTTGCTGTTGTCACTAAGTCATGTATGGCTCTTGCGACCCCATGGACTGTAGCACACCAGACTTGCCTGTCCTTCACAATCTCCTAGAATTTGCTTATGTTTATGTCCACTGAGTCAGTGATGCCATCCAACCATCTCATCCTTTGTCGTCCCCTTCTCCTTTTGCCTTCCATCTTTCCCAGCATCAGGGTCTTTTCTAATGAGTCAGTTCTTCACATCAGGTGGCCAAAGTATTGGAGCGTCAATTTCAGCATCAGTCCTTCCAATGAGTATTCAGGATTGATTTCCTTTAGGACTGACTAGTCTGATCTCCTTGCAGTCCAAGGGACTCTCAAAGTCTTCCCCAACACCACAGTTGGAAAACATCAGTTCTAATCTAATTCTAACCTGGATACATGACTAGAGCCAATCATTACTCTGTGCCAGGTGGTGTTGAAAGCATCTCCCAGTGATATGATGAGGGAGGTACTCTTACTGCTCGGATTGTGTGTAAGGATTGAAGCACAGGAGGTTAAAGGAACTGCCAAAGTCTCTAGCTTGATGATCCATTCACTCCCCGATTCTGCCTCCCCAGGCAGTACATGAAAAGCTGTTAGGAGGGAGGAGGGGGCAGTGTCACATTCTCCTTCCCCCAGCCTTTATTTCTCTGGATAACTGGATATTTCTGTGGCTATTTGGCTTCCAGTCTGGAGGGAGGGGCTTCTGGGTACAACGAGAGGGGAGCAAAGTGGGGCTTTCAGAGGGGAGAGGCACCCCAGGAATGCACGCTTGATGGTCCCCAGGAACCCTTGGCATCATGGCTCTGTCCCTCACTCTGCATCGCTCTGCTGACAGCACCCAACAGAGGCACTGTTTCCTTCCCGCATCCTGCTCTCCGCCTGGCCTGCTAATTATCTGGTATGCTAATGAGCCCAGAGGATTAACACAAAACATGGGTAATGATGATTTCACTTGATAGATTTAAAGCTACCTTCCTGGGAAAATGTAATTCAGTCTGGTTGCTGGGAGAGCATCTCCCTGAGGTCTCAGTAGCAGAGGACCAGACACCTGACCAAAATGTGTACTTCATTCAACCTACTGTTTTCTCATTCACTCATTCATTTATTTTGCACTCCCCAAGGGCCTACTTGGTACCAGGATGGATAAAGCACATCTCCTGATCTCAGTGAAATCTCATATTTTCAGAGGGATGCACATATGTAAACATAAACTTTATATTAGAACTGTCATGACAGAATTATCTATGTTGTATGTGTTTGTGGGGGGAGCAGTGCAGAGGACGGAGTGATTATTCCAACTCGGGGGAGTGAAATGGCTTTATGAGGAAGGTAGCCTTTTAGTGAGGCTCTCAGGAGGAGTAGAATTTTGACAAGTGAAAAGGGCAGGTGAGTACATCCCATGGCCAGGGAATGGTGCAAGTAAAATTACCTGTAAATTATATGCTTGGGTAGAAACAAGAACAGGAGATAATGCTGCAGAGTTGGTCCTTGCCTGGCTGTGAGGGACCCCAAGTGTTGTAGGCACTGGGGAGCTTTTGAGGGCTCTGAGTGATGTGATCCCATTGTATTAGTTTAGCTAAAAAGTTCATAACATCTTATAGAAAAATGCAAATGAACTTTCTGACCAACCCAATACTTTTTTTTTTTTTTAGAATCACACTTAGGGATATCCTGGTTGATGATGGTTTGGCTAAGAAAGAGGTTGCAAGGGTATGCTTTTCACTTGATAGTTTTCTTATTATTACTATTTAAAAAATAAGAGGTTTTTTTTTTTTTTTTTTTTGCCATTATTGGATTCTTACCTATTAATCTTATCTTTGTGGAGCTCAAGTCTTTCGGTGTGAATTACTGACTGTAAGTGTAAAAAATACTTCAGGCAGTGAAAAACTTCATCATCATGTGCTGAGAGAACTAATCAAGGCATTAAGGGAAGATTTAAATCTGTATTTCTCAACCTTGACTGTACAGTGAAGTTACGAGGGAAGCTTTAAAAAATACTGATGACTGAGTCCCACCCCAGAGATGTCTGGGTTAAAGCCGGGGTGTCAGAATTTTTCAAAGCTCACCAGATTAATTCTAAAGCTCAGCCAAGGTTAAAAGCTACTAGCAAGAGAACCAGCAGTATGGAGAATTGGGAGCAAAATCCAATGCTGGGTTTGCTGATGGGTCTTCTCCCACAGAGAGGCTAGCCCTTGCCCTGGTCCTGATCCACTTTCTGTCTGTAGCTTTATCTCCTATGCCTGCCGTGTTCCTCCTGCTGTCGCATTCCGGTTATCAATGGACAGGCCTGTATGTTACGGCTTGGCCCCAGAAGACAATTCTTGTCTTAGGCCGGCCAGGCCATAGCTGGCTGGGGCTTTGCTGGCCAGAAATTGAAGTTGTGAGGTTCTGCTCCTGAAATTATTAATCAAGGACTTTCCAGCTCCCCAACAGGGAGAACCTTTATTTTGGGCAAAGTATCCCATTTGGCTTCTGACTCCTGATAAGCCTATTTGTTGTTATTGTTCAGCAATCTGGTCATGTCTGACTCTTCATGACCCCATGGACTGCAGCATGCCAGGCTTCCCTGTCCCTCACCATCTCCCATAGTTTGTCCAAGTTCATGCCTGTTGAATTAGTGATGCCATCCCACCATCTCATCCTCTGTTGTCCTCTTCTGCTTTTCCTCCTGCCTTCAGTCTTTCCTAGAATCAGGATCTTTTCCAATGAGTCAGTTCTTTGCATCAGGTGGCCAAAGCATTGGTGCTTCAGCTTCAGCAGCAGTCCTCCCAATGAATATTCAGTGTTGATTTCCTTTAAGATTAACTGATTTGATCTCCTTGCAGTCCAAGGGACTCTCAAGAGTCTTCTCCAGCCTATCTGCTGCTGCTGCTGCTAAATCACTTCAGTCATGTCCGATTCTGTGCGACCCCATAGATGGCAGCCCACCAGGCTCCCCCGTCCCTGGGATTCTCCAGGCAAGAACACTGAAGTGGGTTGCCATTTCCTTCTCCAATGCATGAAAGTGAAAAGTGAAAGTGAAGTCACTCAGTCATGTCAGACTCTTAGTGACCCCATGGACTGCAGCCTACCAGGCTCCTCTGTCCATGGGATTTTCCAGGCAAGAGTACTGGAGTGGGTTGCCATTGCCTTCTCCGCCAGCCTATCTGTGGGGTCTCAAATTTCACCATGTGGTTGCCAGTCTCTCGGTGATGCCGGTGGCTGGCTCTAGCTGTCCAGTAGCTTGGGATTCCAGAGTTCAAGGTGCTCTTCTTTTTGCCAGAGTGAGGGGTATGGGCTGGAGGGGCCCCAGAAGGTCCTGCCCAAGTATAGGGTTGGGGATCCAGGGGTTCAGAGTTAGGACTGGAGCTGGGCACTCAGATTCCCTTTGACTGGCTGCCTGTCTGCCCATCAGAGTGGTCAGAAGCAGGGCTTCCTTCCTGAGATCAGACCTCATTCCTTTGGGACTGTCATGAAGAGAGACTTAGCTTCTGGGGTACATGGCGCCAACTGGCATTAAGGAAATGGCCAGGTCACTCGCTGACTTACAGCCTCACCATGGTCACCACAGGGCTCAGGGCAGAGGCCCACTGTCACGTTTCATGGCCATCATGAACCCACCCGAGCTGGCTTTTCCTGCCTCATCTCTGCCATGGCAGCTCTCAGCCCCATCTGCCCATTTCTCTCTCCTTTCATTATGCACTTACTATGGTTCATGCTTTGACCTATATTATCTGTCTTTGATGACAGCACAGCTGTCTCACCTGCCCCCAGGGAGCTGGTCAAGGTGTCCAGTTCTGGTCAGAAGGTGATGTGACCCCATTCTGGGACCTCAAGAAGCTCACCCAGGCCATTGACACTTAAGGACAGATGTTGTACCTGGGAGTCGAAGTGGGCAGTCACAGTAGGAACTGACCACTTACAAAATGCCAAATGCAAATAGATCATTGTTTACGACTCCCAAACCTCGGGTGCCAACTCCAGCCTCATCCTAGGAAGCTCAGGTCATTTCAGGCTTCAGGAAGTCCTTTCAGTAGAGCCTGGGATGCTCCTGACTGTCTGCTGGAAGAGATACAGGCTTATCCATCCTTCAGTTGCCTAGGCCTGGGCTGGACTGAATCTCCCCATCACAGAGAAGGAGCATTGGCTTCAGAATCAGAGGATCAGTACCTTGAAGCCAATTCAGCACTCATCAGCTTTGTGAACTTGGTAAATACCTGTAAGGGTCATTTTTTTTTTTTTACTTTTTATTTCATATTGGGGTAGAGCTGATTAACAATGTTATGATAGTTTCAGGCAAAGGACTCAGTCATACATGTATGTGTATCCATTCTCCCCCAACTCCCCTCACATCCAGGCTGCCACATAACATTGAGCAGAGTCCGCATGCTATACAGTAGGCCCTTGTTGGTTATCCATTTTATTGATACATATGTTCCTATTGCCATTTTCTTAATTGTTTGGGGTTTGATTTTAGATGTTTTTCTTCACTTGTATTTCTTACTATATAAGTCCCTATAACATTTGTTGTAAAGCTGATTTGGTGGTACTGAATTCTCTTAACTTTTGCTTGTCTTGAAAAGCTTTTGATTTCTCCATCAATTTTGAATGAGATCCTTGCCAGGTAGAGTAATCTTGGTTGTAGATATTTCCCTTTCAGTACTTTAAATATATCCTGCCATTCCCTTCTGGCCTGCAGAGTTTCTGCTGAAAGATCAGCTGTTAAATGTATGGGGTTTCCCTTGTACGTTACTTGTTGCTTTTCCCTTGCTGCTTTTAATATTCTTTCTTTGTGTTTAATCTTTGTTAGTTTGATTAGTATGTGTCTTGGCATGTTTCCCCTTGGGTGTATCCTGTATGGGACTCTTTGTACTTCTTGGACTTGATTGACCATTTCCTTTTCCATGTTGGGGAAATTTTCAACTATAATCTCTTCAAAAATTTTCTCATACCCTTTCTTTTTCTCTTCTTCTTCTGGGACCCCTATAATTTGAATGTTGGTGTGTTTGATGTTGTCCCAGAGGTCTCTGAGACTATCCCCAGTTATTTTCATTCTTTTTATTTTGCTCTTCAGAGGTTATTTCCCCCATTTTATCTTCCAGCTCACCGATTCATTCTTCTGCTTCAGAGATTCTGCTATTGATTCCTTCTAGAGTATTTCTGATTTCAGTAATTGTGTTATTTGTCTCTGTATGTTTAATTTTTAATTCTTCTAGGTCTTTGTTAACTGATTCTTGCATTGTCTCCATTCTGTTTTCAAGGTTTTTGATCGTCTTTACTATCATTATTCTGAATTCTTTTTCAGGTTGTTTGTCCATTTCCTCTTCATTTATTTGGATGTCTATATTTCTAGTTTGTTCCTTCATTTGTACAGCATTTCTCTGCCTTTTCATTATTTATTTTATTTTTTTAAACTTATTGTGTTTAAGGTCTCCTTTTCCCAGGCTTCAAGGTTGAATTCTTTCTTCCTTTTGGTTTCTGGCCCCTAAGGTTGGGGCAGTGGTTTGTGTAAGCTTCGTATAGGGTGAGATTTATGCTGAGTTGTTTTTTTGTTTGTTTTTCCTCTGGTGAGCAAAGCTGAGTGAGGTGGTCATCCTGTCTGTTGATGATTGGGTTTGTGTTTTTGTTTTGTTTGTTGTTTGGATGAGATGTCCTACACAGGGTGCTACTGGCGGCTGGGTGATGCTGGGTCTTGTATTCAAGTGGTTTTCTTTGTGTGAGTTCTCACTATTTGATACGCCCTAGGGTTAGTTCTCTGGTGGTCTAGGGTCTTGGAGTCAGTACTCCCATTCCAAAGGCTCAGGGCTTGATCTCTTGGTTTTGGACACTCTTGAGTGACTTCTCAAACCTGGATGAAGCCATTTGGACCAAGTATGTTTTAAGTTCCAATGGGTCAGTGTCTCCAATCTGATGTTCTTGGAACACTTCTTCATAGTAGGAAGTCAGGCTCCAGAAGTCATTTCATCCTGCTACCATGTCCGCCACCAGCCTGGGCCCCGTCTGCTGTACCTTCATGCTCCTGCTCGCTCTCTGCAGCCTGTCCATTTTAAATACAGCTGCGTGTACATGTCCATCCCAAACTCCCTAACTGTTCCTTCCCCCCAGCCACTGTAAGTTCGTTTTCTAAGTCTCTGAGTACCTGTAAGACTCAGTTTTTTATCTCAGAGTTTCTCAGCCTTGGCACACAGACAAGACGGATGCTTCTTTGTGTTGGAGGCTGTCCTGCTCACTGTAGGGTGCTGAGCAGTATGGCTGCCCGGTAGTACCTTTCCCGTCCTGCCAAGTTTTGACTGCCAGAAATATTTCCAGACATAGCCCAGTGTCTCCTGTGGGGCAGAGCTGTCCCTGGTTGAGAACCACCGGTTTATCTATAAGTTGGGATGAACACCCCTGGGCTCAGGGGTTGTCCTCAGATGTCAGTAAGTGTGGTTTGCAGGGACAGCCCTTGGCACACAGCAGGTGGCCCTTGGCAGCACAGTGAGGCCCAGGGATGCTGTGGGTTCCCTTGGCTGCCTCTCAATAAGAGCTTCCCCTCCTGGTGCCAGGCCTGCAAGGCTCCCCAAGCCAGGTGGGCACCAGGCTCTTTGGCACCTCTGGTCACTTGGCCTTTGGCCATGCGTGTAGGTGTCAGCCTCCTGGACTTCTGTCCCACAACCCTGAGCCAGAGCTGCTCCCCAGGGCATGAGTAGCAGTTCTGTTGCCACCTCAACGGGGCCAGGCCACCAGGGCCCACTTTCAGTGCCCTGGGGATTCCCAGGGAGTGGCTCCTCCTAGCAGCATTTTCTGTAGGAGAAGGGAAGGGAAATTACTAGCATTCTCTGAGCATTACCATGGCACTACTCCATCTATTGGGAGAAACGCTCACCTTCTCCTGCAAGGGAGAGAAGAGTAGAAAATCACCAGGAGAAAAGCAAGATCATTAGAGACAGAGACCTGAATTCATATTTTCCCATTGCTGCTGCTGCTTTTTTTGTTTTATTTTTTATGTTATTTTAAAATTTTTATTTGGAGGATAATTGCTTTGCAATGTTGTGTTCATCAGTACTGTTATTCTGTTATTGTTGTTTGGTCGCTCAGTCTTGTCCGACTCTTTGCAACCCCATGGACTGCAGCCCATCAGGCCTCCCTGTCCTTCAGCAACTCCTGGAGTTTGCCTAAACTCATGTCTATTGAGTCGGTGATGCCATCCAACCATCTCATCCTCTATCGTCCCCTTCTCCTCTTGTCTTCAATCTTTCCCAGCATCAGGATCTTTTCTAATGAGTCAGCTCTTTGCATCAGGTGCCCAAATTATTGGAGCTTCAGTTTTGGCATCAGACCTTCCAATGACTATTCAGGGTTGATTTCCTTTAGGATTGACTGGTTTGATCTCCTTGCAGTCAAAGGGACTCTCAAGAATCCTCTCCAACACCACAGTTCAAATGCATCGATTCTTTGGCACTTGGCCTTCTTTATGGTCCAACTCTCACATCCATACATGCCTACTGGAAAAACCATAGCTTTGATTATATGAACCTTAGTCATCAAAGTAATGCCTCTGCTTTTTAATACACTGCCTAGGTTTGTCATAGCTTTTCTTCCAAGGAGCAAGTTTGTGTTAATATGTGATATTTATTTTTCTCTTTCTGACTTACTTCACTCTGTGTAACCTATATGGCTCTAGGTTCATCCATCTCACTAGAACTGACTCAAGTTTGTTCCTTTTTATGGCTGAGTAATAGTTTTTTTAGATTTTTTTTAATATGGACCATTTTTAAAGTCTTTATTGAATTTGTTACAATATTTCTTCTGTTTTATGTCTTGGTTTTTTTTTTAGCTTCACAGTGTGTGGGATTTTCCCTCCTGATCAGGGATCTAACTCACACCCCCTGCATTGGAAGGTGAAATCTTAACCATTGGACCATCAAGGAAGTCCCTCCCATTGCTGAAATGGGGAAATACATATATCTGTATTGGTATCTATACCTATACATGGGTTTCCCTGGTGGAGCAGACTAAAGAATCCACCTGCAATTCAGGAGACCTGGGTTTGATCCCTGTGTCAGGAAGATCCATTGGAGAATGAAATGGCAACCCACTCTAGTATTCTTGCCTAGAGAATCCCATGGACAGAGGAGCCTGGCGGGCTACAATCCATGGGGTCGCAAAGAGTTGGACACAACTGAGCAACTAGGCATGCACACACACACCTATATACCTCACATATGTTTATATTGCATGTATCATGTGATATATATCATATGTTGTATCTCATACAATATATATGATATGTATGATAGAGTTAGTATGAACATTTAATTAAATCAGCAGAGTTAGTGTGAACATTTAATTATATCAGCTAATGGATGCCCAGCAGGGGCTGACCTGTAATAAGTAGTAACTATTTGGTGGTTCTCTTCTACCTTTTTATTTTTTTTTCAATTTACTTATTAAAGTATAGTTAATTTACAAT
The DNA here is from genome assembly GCF_910594005.1 of Cervus elaphus. NCBI lineage: Eukaryota > Metazoa > Chordata > Mammalia > Artiodactyla > Cervidae > Cervus > Cervus elaphus. The sequence continues at coordinate 88,852,212 of NC_057819.1, forward strand.
ATTGTGTTAGTTTCAGGTGTATAGCTGCGGGTTCTTTTCCATTTTAGGTTATTACAAGATATCAAATATAGTTCCATGTGCTATGCAGTAAATCTTTGTTGTTTGTGTACTTTATATACAGTGGTGTGTATCTATTAATCCCACACTCCTAATTTAGCACCCCCCCCTTTCCCCTTTGGTAGCAATAAGTTTCTTTTCTATGTCTGTGCATCTGTTTTGTAAATAAGTTAATTTGTATTATTCTCTTCTGTCTTTACACAGATGATCTCAGTTCATTCTCCCAATAAAGGAGGGAAGCAGGTATTGAACAGAAGTGGTCCTAATCAGGTCCCCTGATGGCTTAAATTGGGGGCCCAGGCCTCCCTTTAGAGGAGGCTGTGTTTCAAGGGAGGCCCTGGCTTCCTGAGAGCCCCCCACCCCAGATAAAGAGGCCAGCTAGGCACAACTTCCAGAATAGATGGGGGAAGCATAGCTGCTTTCCCTGGAGCCCTCACAGTTTACAGACAACACTTGTGTGTGTAATCACCATGTGATAACGGGGCACAGTGATGGGGCAGGCGGAGTTACTCCTGCTTTGCAGATGAGGAAATTCAAGTTCAAGGAAGTTAAGGGGCTTTTTCCAAAGTTATGCCCTGGCCAAGTCAGGGTCCCCACAGAAATCGGCCAGACTAGCCATCCTGCACATGGATTATGATCCCCGTCCCCGTGCAAAAAAAAATAAGATTAATGTCCTCTTTCCTCAGAGGGCCCCAGCGTCAAGCTCCTGGGGTGCAGGATAGGGTACCTCAGATTCCGGGACAGCACCAACCATTGGCTGTAAAGTTCCCAGAACACCCCCCGCCCAGAGAGCCAGGAGCCCTAAATTGCCCCGAGAGGAGTCGAGAAGCCAGACTCAACGTAACTCTCACAAGGGCTGGCACTGACTCTGACACTCATTTCCAGATTCTCAGACCTTCCTCACTTCTTCACCTGGCGTCTTCCTCAGCCGTGGCTCCTGCCCATCAGACCCCAAGTGGGATAAAAGGAAAGGCCTGCAGAGCTGCAGACTGAAATCTCTCTCTTGCTCTTTTGGTAGAGCGTGCTGTATCTCTCTCAGGGACCTGGGGACAGGACTCCAACTCAGGAAGATGCCGCTGGCTCCCGGTTCCTACTGACCACTGCCCGTGCTGCCAAGGGCCCCCAGGCTGGGTGTGCCCCAAGGGACAATGGGGTGACCAGGCAGGGCTGAGTCAGAGCTGGCTGGGCCCAGGTCCTGGTGGCTGAGTCGGGGGCAGAGACCTTTAGGTGACTATTTATAGACGCTGATGGTCAAAGGGGAGGGCGCTATCATAGTGGGAGAAGGGCGGTAGAGCTGGGGTGGGGAGGGGTTGACGATTTATTTAGGGAGCTGATGGCTGACTCAGAATGGATGCTTCCAAGTGGTCCCTCCGTGAATTCTCTCCCTCCCATCCCCGTTATTCAGCACTGGCATATGGCCTTGTCCCCATCTCAGCTGTCGGCACATCACTGCTTGGCTCAGCGGTGGTCCCCATTGCTTCTTTCCCATTGCCTGTGTTTCCAGTTTCTGTTCTCAATGCTGCAGGCTACACACCCTAAACTCTGCTCACATAGACAATTCAATCTTTCCTGAATACTCTCTTTCCCCACTGACTACTTATTCAACTTTGCTCATACTGTTCATTCTTAGAATTGGTTCAAAGTCTACTCATCTTCTAGCATCTCATTCAGGGCAACTTCCCCCCACCCCCAAGGCTTTCTTGGGGTCTCCCTTCTCCCATACTGCCCCCCACTGGACTCATGTCCTCCCTCCGTGGAACATCTTGGCACTTTTTCCTCCCCCGGGACATGCCTCAGATTGGCCTTATAATATATTGATCTATATGTTTCCCTTCCACTGAACCCGTCTCTTCATCTCATCAAGCATTTATGAAACATCTCGTGTCTGCTGCAGAGTTGCTTAGAGGTGCATCGTTATACAAACATCAGTAATACAGGGCCCGGCCCTTGTGGAGCTTGCAGCTCTAATGGGGGAATAAGCATCCTAAGAAATTCCTTATGGGGTGACAGGCACCATGGAGAGGACTTCCCGAGTTTAGAGGAGATGATGTTTTACTCTGTTTGAGAAGGGAAATGTGGACACTGAAGCATCCCAGAGGTCAAAGCCATCTTTCAGACAGGAACTGTGTCTTTCTTGTCTATTCCTTGCAGCATCTGGGACACAGAAGATGCTCAGGACATGTGTGTTGTCTTGGGAAGAGGCAGGTCTAGGCTCTGGTTTCTCCAGGCTCCTTTGAGCCCTTACCTCCACTACCTACTATAGTTATCCAATATCAGAAGTGTTTGCATGTCTGTCTCCACACACAGAGGCTGTGAACCCCTGGGAGGCCGTGGTTGAACCTAATTTATTACTGCATTGTCTTCAGAGCCTGCACAGAGGAAGGGTTTAATGGAGTCTCTCTGGATGATGTCATGGATAGCATTGATTGTCCCCAACTAATCCTACCTTGGAAAGAATGTGACAGGCTCAGGTAGAACATTCTTTCCTCATGTCTCTAATTTTACAATGTGTGAATGAATGAATCCCCTACCCCACAGACAGCCTGAAGCGTGCAGAGCCACCCTGAAAATGACAAGGTGCAACTTCCCACGGTGGCTTTATGGTCACCCAGCTGGGTTCACCTGGCTGGTGGATGACAGAGCTTCCCGCTGCACTGGGCCAGCTGCCTTGTTAATTGCAGCCCTCTCAGATCATTGGAACACTTCCCAGGTGGCATTAGTGGTAAAGAACCTACCTGCCAATGCAGGAGATATAAGCAATGCAGGTTCAATCCCTAGGTCAGGAAGATCCCCTTGAGGAGGGCATGGCAACATACTCCGGTATTCCTGCCTGGAGAATCCTGTGGACCGAGAAGACTGATGGGCTACAGTCCATGGGGTCACAAAGAGTCGAACACAACTGACTTAGCATACATGCACACAGATCATTAGACCCCTCTATGTGGCAGGGAATGGTGTGACTGAAGGGTGACAGCTGGCATTAGCCTTTGTTCTGTACTTGTGTGTGTGCTCAGTCACGTCCTTGGTCCACATAATCCATTTTCTAGATTTCAAGGAAGCATTGATCTGAGGGGTCTAAAAAAGGTGGGTGTAGCTCTGGCAGGAACTAGTATGTCCTGTTTTAAGTACTGAATTTAGTTTTTCAACAAAAGGGCTCTGTGGCCAACGAAGCTTAAGAAAAATCTGAGTGAAACAAAACTGTCTACTTTTCTTTCCTGCACGACTTATCAGTACCTTTACCGTGGCTGACATGTCCCGTGAATCTCCAGTAGGATGGGTAGTAAGTGATGTTCCTTCTCAGCCGTGAACCATGTGATACCCCAGAGCAAACTTTTGGGAATTATCCATCCCAGGCATAGCATGTGATACAGCCTGTTAGAACAGTGTCCTGGCCTTTTTATACATGTGTATATCAAACATAGTCATGTCAGATGAGGCATTTTAAAGTTGAACAATTTCCCAGAACTCTTGGATTTTATAGAAAAAAAAAATCGTGAAGAGGATTTCCTGTTTAAAATCATGGAAAGGCCAAAATCTTGTAATAACCACTCTTAAGAGCAGGTCACCAGGCTAGTTACCCTGCTTTCAAATACAGTTTGATGTTAGTTCAGTTCAGTCCAGTCGCGCAGTCATGTCCGACTCTTTGCGACCCCATGAATCACAGCACGCCAGGCCTCCCTGTTCATCACCAGGTCCCGGAGTTTACTCAAACTCATGTCCATCGAGTCGGTGATGCCATCCAGCCATCTCATCCTCTGTTGTCCCCTTCTCCTCCTGCCCCCAATCCCTCCCAGCATCAGGGTCTTTTCCAGTGAGTCAACTCTTTGCATGAGGTGGCCAAAGTACTGGAGTTTCAGCTTCAGCATCAGTCCCTCCAATGAACACCCAGAACTGATCTCCTTCAGGATGGACTGGTTGGATCTCCTTGCAGTCCAAGGGACTCTCAAGAGTCTTCTCCAACACTATAGTTCAAAAGCATCAATTTTTCGGCGCTCAGCTTTCCTCACAGTCCAACTCTCACATCCATACATGACCAATGGAAAAACCGTAGCCTTGACTAGACGGACCTTTGTTGGCAAAGTAATGTCTGTGCTTTTTAATACGCTGTCTAGGTTGGTAATAACTTTCCTTCCAAGGAGTAAGCGTCTTTTAATTTCATGGCTGCAGTCACCATCTGCAGTGATTTTGGAGCCCAAAAAATAAAGTCTGACGCTGTTTCCACTGTCTCCCCATCTATTTCCCATGAGGTGATGGGACCAGATGCCATGATCTTAGTTTTCTGAATGTTAAGCTTTAAGCCAACTTTTTCACTCTCCTCTTTCACTTTCATCAAGAGGCTTTTTAGTTCTTCTACACTTTTCTGCCATAAGGGTAGTGTCATCTGCATATCTGAGGTTATTGATATTTCTCCCAGCAATCTTGATTCTAGCTTGTGCTTCTTCAAGCCCAGCATTTCTCATGATGTACTCTGCATAGAAGTTAAATAGGCAGGGTGACAATATACAGCCTTGACGTACTCCTTTTCCTATTTGGAACCAGTCTGTTGTTCCATGTCCAGTTCTAACTGTTGCTTCCTGACCTGCATATAGGTTTCTCAAGAGGCAGGTCAGGTGTTCTGGTATTCCCATCTCTTTCAGAATTTTCCACAGTTTATTGTGATCCACACAGTCGAAGGCTTTGGCATAGTCAATAAAGCAGAAATAGATGTTTTTCTGGAACTGTCTTGCTTTTTTGATGATCCAATGGATATTGGCAATTTGATCTCTGGTTCCTCTGCCTTTTCTAAAACCAGCTTGAACATCTGGAAGTTCACAGTTCACGTATTGCTGAAGCCTGACTTGGAGAATTTTGAGCATTACTTTACTAGCGTGTGATATGAGTGCAATTGTGTGGTAGTTTGAGCATTCTTTCGTGATATTGCCTTTCTTAGGGATTGGAATGAAAACTGACCTTTTCCAGTCCTGTGACCACTGCTGAGTTTTTCACATTTGCTGGCATATTGAGTGCAACACTTTCACAGCATCATTTTTCAGGATTTGAAATAGCTCAACTGGAATTCCATCACCTCCACTAGCTTTGTTTGTAGTGATGCTTTCTAAGGCCCACTTGACTTCACATTCCAGGATGTCTGACTCTAGGTGAGTGATCACACCATTGTGATTATCTGGGTTGTGAAGATCTTTTTTGTACAGTACTTCTGTGTATTCTTGCCACCTCTTCTTAATATCTTCTGCTTCTGTTAGGTCCATACCATTTCTGTCCTTTATCGAGCCCATCTTTGCCTGAAATTTTCCCTTGATATCTCTAATTTTCTTGAAGAGATCTCTAGTCTTTCCCATTCTGTTGTTAAGGAAGTTGAAAAAAGAAGAAAAATAAAGGGGCAGTGGATTTAAGCAGGATGAGGTCAGAGGATTATTGGTCCAAGAATGATGAACTGGCTTCCTGGGGGTCTCATGGTGCTAGTGAGGAAATGGGCCCAGAGACGGCAGAGAACCTGCCCAGAGTCAAACAGGAGTGCAAGGCAGGGGCAGGTCCCGGACTCTTTCTCCTGGACCTTGGCCTGGGAGTCAGGCGGAGCTGGGCCCAGCTGCTGGCTCTGCCGTCCACAGAATGGAATAGTAGACGCTGCCAGTCCCTTCCTCTGTAAATGGGTGATGCCAGTCCCCACCTCATAGGGCTACTGTCAGGCTTTGGTGGGATAAAGTCTATCACATGCTTAGCCTAGCGCTTGACGGTGTAATCTGTGTTTAATAAATGTAAGCTATTAAAAGCCAGGTTCATAAATATCACATCCTCATAGTTCACAGGCCCTTGGACTCTGGGGGAGGGATTACACATCACTCAGCAGATTGATTTTTTTTTTTTTTTTTTGGTGATTCTTCTCCTTTTGGTTCACTCAGTTCACTTTGTCGGGGAGCCCAGGAGATTGCAATTTAAGGAACCACCTGTGAACATTAAAAAAGAACTAACTCGCCCCCCACAAACCATGTCAGAATTTCTGGGCTGCTGCCAGGGCATCTGACCTTGTTTGAAAGCTCCCTAGGAAGTTCCACTGTGCAGCCAGAACTGAGATACTCCCAGACCACCCTCTCTACTGACCTAACCCCCCGCTCCCCAACCCAGCTTTCAGCGAAACAAGATAGAAGCTGACTCTGACTCTTGCTTTTTGCAGGGCATCAAGAAATGCTCGGTCCAGAGTGCTGGAAGCAATACTTCTAATTACTTGTTCAGCTAGCACCCAGTTTGAGTGCTGAAATGACCCCGCTCAAGTGAGGTTGTTGGGCAGGGACTGTTACCCCTGCCCCCATTTTACTGATGAGAAAACTGAGGCTCTGAGAGGTGAAGTGACCCACCTGGGGTCCTGAGATGCATAAATAGGCCCTTCCTCTCCTAGGGCATTGAATACCTGTGCTTTGCAAGGGAAAGCAGTTGGCGTACAGCAGGTGGCCAGCAGTAGTTTGAGAGAAGCTGTGTGTCTCCTTGCCTTCCTCCGCTTCCCCTGCTGGTGCTGGACTCGATGGCAGGGGTTACTAGAAACTCACGAGTGGGGCTTCTTAATAGGGATGGGGAGGCGGGCATAGCGGAATTGCTCCATCCAACTGTGTCACCTCCACCCCCACCCCTGCACAAACTCACACAGAGATCAGATGTGTTAATTAATTCTTCACAACCACGATCTGAGCCTCTTACCACCTATTTCCTTCTTTCCTACTTCTTTCCTTCCTTCTCTCTTTCCTTCTGTCCTCTCCTTCTCCAGCATTTACTGAAAGTGTGCAAAGCATGAGGCACCCTGCAAGCCTCAGAGTGTGATGCTCATCACCCGCGTCATAGGATCTCTTCACCGCTGTCGGCGTGCCCTCCATGCCAAGAGCCTGCCCTCATTTAATTCTTAAGCCACCCCCATGAGATAGGATCAAATTATAATCCCTTGTTGTAGATAAAGAAATATGAAGTTGAGAGAGGTTGAGTGACTTCCCTGTGGTCACACAGCAAGAATAAGACAGCTGGAATTTGGATTTGCAAGGAGGGTGGGCATTCTTTGCCCAAAGCTCAGAAGGCTTAGTGCAAGACACACATGAAGCCCATAGATCCTCAAGTCTGCACTCTGCATACCCCATCCTTCATCCTCTGTCATGATCCCTTGAATAGCACAGGTTCCCACATTTGGTTTTGAGTCCAGCTGTCCCTCCCTGTGGAGGGACACCAGGTGACATCCGACTCCTCCTTGGAGCTGTTGGCATCGTCTAGCTGGAGAAACAGCAGGGGACGTGGAGGTGTCTGACCAATCCCCAAGAAGGGGAAGGAATATGTCCAGGCTGAGAAGGGTCCCTGCACCCCATCTCTCCTTTCTTGATTCTACCTAGTTATTTGTGGAGCAGAACTGACTGCTATGTGACTGGTTTGGGAATGGAGTGAGGTTAATGGCCTGGAGAGAGAAAGGGCTCACATCCTCAACCAAACTGAAACCCCTGGCCATGGAGCCATCATTTCAGTTGGCTCAGAACACATGCGAGACTGTTCTAGTCGTCGGGCGGAGCACCAGCGATCATCTCATTGTTTTGTTTTGGTTTTGTTTTGTTTTGCTTTTCAGAGTTTAGAATCAAGTGGAGCAGAGATAAGCAGACATGAGGGTTGGAGACAGAATCGGGAGGACAGGGAGAAAGGAGATGAGGCGATGAAGAGACCTAGATCCTGCGATAGTCAGGCCTCATTTCTAGTTGGAGAAGCCCTGATTTTCTTTTGGATGTATTTCTACTGACACCAAACGTGTGGGGCTTTGCCTCGCACCAGCCAGTGCTTCAGTTCTTGGGACCCCAATGGGGTGTCCTTCAGTTCCATTCAATTCAGTTCTGACTCTAACTACTGGACCTAGCGCAGGCCTCCAGCTTAAGGGCTCCGTCCCACGAGACTGTCCCCAGTGTTAGACGCCATCCCAAGTCCTGGCTTCCTGTGGGACCAATGGGCTTTGAATTAAGGTGCCCATCATTTTGTTTGGAGGCTTCCCAAGTGGCTCAAGGGATAAAGAATCTGCCTGCCAACGCAGGAGACTCAGGTTCAATCCCTTGGTCAGGAAGATTCCCTGCAGAAGGAAATGGCCACCCAGTCCGGTATTCTTGCCTGGGAAATCCCACGGACAGAGGAGCCTGGTGGGCTACAGTCCGTGAGGTCACTCTTTGTGACACGCCTTAGTGACTGAGCGCACACACACATCGTTTTTGTTCAGGTTTGATAATGTGCTGTAACAGTTCATAGGACTCAGGAAAACTTTCCTTACTATTAACAATTTATTATAAAGGATAGGAACTCATACAACCGGATGGAGGAGCTGCATAGAGCAAGGACTGTGGGCGGGGAGGGGCACAGAGCTTCTGTGCCCTCATGGGTGACCCCCTGTTCTCCTGAGTGTGATCACTAACTTGGAAGGCTCCCATCTCTGGCTGCTGAGGGGTTCGTTCCCCAGGATATGGGGTGCCCAGGCCCAGCTGCAGCCTCCTAGTGTTGGGTGTTCATCTGTGGGGGTAGCCGACAGCTCAAAATGGATGATCCCTGTGTTCCCAGGCTTAGACTTTGACGGCAAATGGACTTCACTGCCTGTCTGATCAGTGCTTTGCGGAACACCTTCCTCGCGATGGTTTGGGGCCAGGGCTCTCCCTGTATACAGCGGCTCTACCTGCGTCCTGGGCCCCCGGTCCTCCCCCGGGTCCTCCCCGTCTTGCCGCGAGACAGCAGAGGAGATATACCAGCTCTCGGGTGTGCCGGGTCAGAGCTGGCCCACTTCTCTGCCTTCACACTCCGCTGAGCAGAAAACTCCCTCCCAGGGCCCCGTTCTAGCACACAGTGGTGGGGAGGGGGGCGCTGAGACGCGTTATCCAGCTGTGAACCCAGGAGGGGGAAATGTCTCGGGGTAGGGGGGGTACCAATGCCTCTGTCCCATGCCCCCTGATCTCTGCCATCAAAGGCTCACATGTCTGGGTTCCCACCTGGCTCCTCAGCCCCCAGTTACCCCCACCCACGTCCAGGTGCCTGTGACTGAGCAAAGGAATCAGGCATAAGAACGTGATTCCACGGCAGGCTATGTGTGGGGCTGTGAGCCGGTCCCATGATCTTGCCGTGCCTCAGTTTCCCCCTTGGTGAGATGGGGATGACTGTCCCTACAGATCACGGTGACTCACTCATTAAATCGTGTGGAGGAGGGGCGGAGGTGTATGCAGCAGCGGCCGTGGCCCACTGGAGCAGCCCTGCCCTGTATTTTGAGCATCACTTCTGGCTGGTCCTCTGGGCTCCTGGGGGTCCCGTGAGCCTCCCGATGTCCTGTCATACATTCCTTTACTGATGAAACCATCTGGGGAGAGTTCTGTTGAGTCAGTGTTACCCCAAGGACTACATTCAGACCTTCATTTGTGGGATTTCCCTGGAGGTCCGGTGGTTAAGACTCTACCTTCCAATGCAGAGGACTTGGGTTCCATCCCTGGTCAGTGATCTAGGATCCCACACGTTGAGGGATGCAGCTAAAAAAAAAGACTTTCCATTGTTTCCTGATCAAGGACAAGGTCATGACGTCTCATTATCCCCATCCTACTGTAATTAAAAAAACAATGATATAAAGCAAAACCACACATACACATGGAGCCCCAGCCGTGTACTAGGATTGGTGCTGGGCTTCTGGGCTGTGCTAATGGCAAGGCCTGGCCAGCCGGTAGACAGACTGTGGCCGATACGGGAGATAGATTGGGGGCCAGACACATGGAGTGGTGTGTCACGTGTGCAGTGGTGAGGGGCACTCTAAGCAACAAGTGTGCAAATCTGCTCTAGGATTCAGGGAAGGCTTTGCAAGGGAAGTGGCTCTAATTACAAAGGAAGGTGTTTTCCAGACCTGGGAAGGAAGGCCATTGTCAGCAGAGGAGATGACACATGTAGTCACCCTGTCCCTGAAAGATCTGGGGGGTAATTTGAATGTAAATTGTCACTTGGAGAGGACTGCAAACTGAGTCTGGACAGGCCAACCATAGATGGATCAACGGGATCACTGACCATGACGTTAAGAGGTTTGAACTTTATTGAGCAGGCATGGAGAATCCATTGAAAGAATAGAAATAGAGACATGGTATCACCAGCTTTCTCTAGCATCGCTAGGGGATATGCATCAGAGGGGTCAACAGACCTCTTGTGAGACTCTCAGAGTAATCTGGATTTAAAAAGTGCTATTGTACAGATCAATGATGCCTAGGTGCATGAAGCAGCTTTTAAACTGCTTAGAAAGTGTATTAAATATTACAGTCTCAGCAGGTGATAACACCCATTGAGCTTCTTCAAGGTTTCAGGCATTGTATGAAGCACTTTCCATGTATTATTGTGTTTACTTAAGCTCTGTGCCTCAATTTCCTTACCTGTGAAATGGTGAGAAAAATAACAGCAACTTCACCAAGTTGTTGTGATAACAACTGACTTAGATAGAATAAAGAGCTTCTCTGTAGAGCTTTGAATGATTCCTGGCCCAAGGAAACTATAATAAAAGCCAGGTAACAGCAATCCTAGGAGGTAAGATTCCATGGTTGAATTTCATAGGTAGGAAAGAGGAGGTGTGCGAGACTACTCCAGTTATACGGGGTGGTTCCAGGGTTCAGAGCTAGACTCTCATGGCAGTTGGCTCCAGGCTCTCAGCCAATAAATGACCTCTGTGTTCATGTTGCTGTCGTGATGACTCAAAGATCTGAGTGAGAAGCAGGTGATGACTAAGGTGACTCCTAGGGACATCTCCGTTGAACAAAGGGTGCTTGCAAGAAGCTGACTGCTTGAGTCAGCTCCCTCCCACTTCTGAAAAGTCTAAGGGGTTCCATTGGGTTTCTGGGTCATGGCACCAGTTTGGTTTGAGCTCAGAAGCTCCATCTAGGTGGCACAGCCACTGAGGCAGTCTAGAACTGACCCACGTGGCTGTGAACCTTCTCTCCAGTTCTAGGGTCAGCAGCAGTTATCTCACAGGCAGGATTGTCTGCTCAGAGCTTCCCATCCCCCTTGGAGAGGGCCACATTTCGGGGGATTCTAGATTCTTCTTATCGGCTGGCTGAGGCTCACCTCTGCCAGCTTGGAGCAGTGGTATCATTGGCTGCCCAGAGAACTGTTGACTGGGGGCAGTGAAGTCAGGCCCCATGAATTTTTGATGGACTCCCCTCCTGAAGACATCAGCGTGCCCTTGAAGGTGGATAATTGAAATTCAGATTTGGATATTCTATTACTTGGCGATATTCTTTATGAGGCAGCTTTGTGTTTTGCAGTGACTCGGTTGCAGCTTTAGTGACTCCATTATGGAGAAATATATTGATTTGTCAGGGTGGTGTCAGGGGCGCCGCTCTGATGAAAATTGATTTATCTCTCCCCGAGCAGCTTGTGTTTTTAATTCGTCTTTGCCTCCAACAAGGCGTGGGGTGGGTATGTGTGTGTGTGAGGAGGGCGCCTCCACTCTCAGGACTCTCTTCACCCCCAGACACTGAAAATAAGGCTCAGGGTGCAGACCTGGCTCCGGTTTGATGTTCTGTGCCGAGGTTGATAAAATAGCTCCCCATTTGCCTCTGCTGGTGTTGATCACATTTGTGTTCAGTCTGTCCCTTCCCTGACACAGACACCCATAGCTGGGTGTGACAGATGGGGACTGTAACTCCCTCAGCCCTGGGAGGATGGCTCTCTGTCTCTCTCTTTGACAAGAAGCGAGTCAATACTGAAGTGGCAAATGGAACTAGAGAGGTTTCCATTTGCTTTCCGATGAACTGTGGGCAATGACTTTTAATTGTGAGACTTCTCCAGTGTTCAATGGCTAGTCCCTTCATTCATCCCAGCCAGTGCGATGGCGTCTGGGTGCCTGGTCTAGGCTCTCTCCTCTGCCACCTTCTAGCTGAGTGTGGTGGGCAGTGATCTCGTCTCTCTGAGTCAGCCTCCTTGAACACAATGGGAAGATAATGATGCTAAATGGATAGGATTGGTGAGAGAAGGGAAGGAAATGATGCATGTAAGTTCTTAGCACATGGCCTGGCCCCACACAATAAAAACAAGGGTTGAAAGTCCGTAAGTAAAATAAACAAAATAAAACGGGATCATTATGTGTTGGGCTCCTGTTCTATGATTATGTTGGCTTTGGTGAGACAGATGGTTCCTGCATCCAAAGAGCTCAGTCTAGGGATAGAAACATGCTAGGTCAAGGTGAACAGCATGAAAGTATAGAGGGAGCATCCAATTTAGAGTGGCAGGGGGAAGGTTCAGAGAGGACTTCCAGAATGAAGTGATATCTCAGCTCATTTCAAAGTAGGAGCAAAAGTTGGTTAAGGAAAGAAAAGGAGTAAAGTTGAAGTCAGAGGCAATGGTATGTGAAGATCCTTATTATTTAGACAAGTCATTTGATCTTGGAATATTTCAGTAGGCTTGGAACAAAGAGGGTGCATAAGTTTGGGCATAGGAGGTGATTCCAGAACGATGATTGCAGTCCTCATTTTGAAGGGTCTTGAGCTAAATAGAGAAGCTTAAACATATTTGTCAATGTCATGAAGACTCAGAGGTGCCATTACAGGGGTTTAATCAGGGGAAAGTGTGATACTTTGGAAAATGTCTCTGACAGCAGGGTGGATGATGGATTGGAGGGACACTTAAGCTTGATGGAACCTGTAACAGGAACACCCACTTGAAGGTTGTTGTTGTTGTTTTTTTTTAAATATAATCCAGGTATGTAGAGAAGAAAGACTAAATTAAGGGTGTGATGATTGGAATAAGTTAGAGAAGATAGATAGGAGAGACAGGATGGGAGGGCATGTTGGCTGGGATGGAGGCTGAAAAGACAGAGGAGGTCAGGTCACTCTCCAGTGGCTGGAAGGACAGTGGGAGTATTAGTTTCCAAGGGGGTGCCCTAACAAAGTCCTCTGTACTGGGTGGTTTAAGGCAACAGAAATTTATTGTCTAGGTTCTAGAGGCTAGAAGTCCAAAGTGTGGATAGAGTCATACTTCCTCTGTTATCTGTAGGGAGGAACCCATCCTTGCTTCTCCTAGCTTCTGGGGTTTGCTGGAATTCCTTGGCATTCCTTGGCTCACAGGTGCATACCTCCACATGGCCGTCTCCTCCCTGTGTATTTATCCTATACTTTTAGGGACACCAGTCATGTTGGGTTAGGGTCCCACCCGATTCCAGCATGACCTTGTCTTAACTAATACATCTGCAATGACCCTATTTCCAAATAGAGTCACAGTGGAGGTATTGGGGTTCAGAACTTCCAGACTACTGACTGGAGTACATACACAATTCTTAACAGTCCAACCTTCAACCCCCCAAACTAATATCCTTCCCTCATGAAAATATATTCATCCTACCCTAACACCCCCAAAGTCTTAACTCCAGCATTAATTCTATATCATCTAAGAGAAACGTGTGTACATGAGTGCATGCATGAACACACACACACACACACGATATGGTGTCAGATTCCCACTGTGCTGGAAAATAAGCTGAAGGAGCAGGTGGCAGGTGGGAGAGGTAGGAAGACTGAAGAGATTTCAGTTTTGGTTGTCAAGTTATTATCTCTCATGAGGCACCAAGTGGAAGTTGGGTACTGCATGTTCTTATAGATACTATAGTTGGATATCATGCAGTCTTTTAAAAATATTTTATTTATTTATTCATTTTGGCTTGCCTAGAAAATTCCATGGACAGAGAAGCCTGGTGCAAGAAGCCTGGTGGACAGAGAAGTCCATGGGGTTGAAAAGAGTCAGACACAACACACACATACACACACACACACACACATGTCTTAGTTGCAGCATGTGGGGACCTAGTTCCCTGACCCGGGACTGAACCCAGGCTCTCTGCCTGGGAGTGCAGAGTCTTAGCCTTCGTCTTCTCTGGAGCACCAGGAAAGCCTGGATACCATATATTCTTGTAGGTAGTTGGGTACCTGTAAGAAATGAGTGTGCCTCTTGTTCTGAGGTGAATTTGGAGAAGAAAGACAGGCGGAATGATGATGGATCATGGCAGTGAAGACATGGAGCATCAGTTGCCCCATTCACTGGATATTATTTCTTGGTGCTCACCTTACATCAAGTATCCTGGGGGACTTCAAGATACACCTGCCACAAATCTCATCCTCGAAGAGCTTACAGTCGTAATGGGATTTGTGGCTGGACCAGAACTTACAGTCCACAAACAGCTGCAAGGCAAGATAGTAATAAAAAGTATTGACCACCAGGAGACGTGATAAATTGCTGTGGGAATTCATGGAGAGTAGATGTGATGTCTTCCAGATGTGCGTGTGTGTGTGTGTGTGTGTATGTGTGTGTAGGAGGAGGGGAATTCAAAGAGGAATTGATTTTAGAGCTGGGCTTGGAAGTATGGGTCATATTTAGGCAAGTGGTGATGGGGTCAGGGTGGTTGATTTTGCAGGCACATAGGAGAAATGAGAAGGAGGTCATCTAAACACTATCCTGGGAACGTAAGGCATTTAAATTAAGTAAAAAAGTCAAACTGCATATATTTTGGTATAAAAAAGCAGGGGAACACAAGGTGAAAAGACAGCCCTCAGATTGGGAGAAAATAATAGCAAATGAAGCAACAGACAAAGGATTAATCTCAGAAATATACAAGCAACTCCTGCAGCTCAATTCCAGAAAAATAAATGACCCAATCAAAAAATGGGCCAAAGAACTAAACAGACATTTCTCCAAAGAAGACATACAGATGGCTAACAAACACATGAAAAGATGCTCAACATCACTCATTATTAGAGAAATGCAAATCAAAACCACAATGAGGTACCATTACACGCCAGTCAGGATGGCTGCTGTCCAAAAGTCTACAAGCAATAAATGCTGGAGAGGGTTTGGAGAAAAGGGAACCCTCTTACACTGTTGGTGGGAATGCAAACTAGTACAGCCGCTATGGAAAACAGTGTGGAGATTTCTTAAAAAACTGGAAATAGACCTGCCATATGACCCAGCAATCCCACTTCTGGGCATACACACTGAGGAAACCAGATCTGAAAGAGACACGTGCACCCCAATGTTCATCGCAGCACTGTTTATAATAGCCAGGACATGGAAGCAACCTAGATGCCCATCAGCAGATGAATGGATAAGGAAGCTGTGGTACATATACACCATGGAATATTATTCAGCCATTAAAAAGAATTCATTTGAACCAGTCCTAATGAGATGGATGAAGCTGGAGCCCATTATACAGAGTGAAGTAAGCCAGAAAGATAAAGAACATTACAGCATACTAACACATATATATGGAATTTAGAAAGGTGATAACGATAACCCTATATGCAAAACAGAAAAAGAGACACAGAAATACAGAACAGACTTTTGAACTCTGTGGGAGAATGTGAGGGTGGGATATTTCAAAAGAACAGCATGTATACTATCTATGGTGAAGCAGATCACCAACCCAGGTGGGATGCATGAGACAAGTGCTCCGGCCTGGTGCACTGGGAAGACCCAGAGGAATCGGGTGGAGAGGGAGGTGGGAGGGGGGATCGGGATTGGGAATACATGTAAATCCATGGCTGATTCATATCAATGTATGACAAAACCCACTGGAAAAAAATAAATAAATAAATAAAAAAAAAAAAAGAGAAATAAAAAAAAAAAGAAAAAAAAAAAGCAGGGGAACAAAGCAGCATTTTCATTTATCTTACTTGATATAATAGCATTATGTAGAAGAGGATCCTGTTATTTCCACTTTCAGATGAGGAAATAGAGGCTTAGGAGAATTGAATAGCGTGTCAAATTCACAGAGTTAGTAAAAGGTAGAGCTGGAACTCAAACTGATGTTCCTTTGACTCCAAAGCCATGGTCCTTCTGCTGTGTCTGCTTTATTATTCCTCTCCCTTTATACAACATCCTGATTCATACTTGCTTCGTTAGTAAAACCAGCCCGAAAGGAAATCTATTGGGTTGACTATGGGGGCCAAGATGAGGAAAGTGGACAGGGACAGTTTATAGGGAGACCTTTTTTCTGATTCCAAGGGAAACGTCTTTCCTGCTGCGGATCCTCTCCTCCGGTGTGAAGGCTGAGGAATGGGCAAGAATAATTTTCTGCCTAAGACAGTCCCACAGAAGATCATCTGGCTATCTACACAGTGGATGTGGCCAGGGCAGCATGGATACCTGTCCATGTTCAAGGTCACCTTGGGCTGCTGCATAACTTTGGGCTTGGACAGTACAACCTTAAAGCACCCATTCCCTGGACTGAAGCCAAACAGTCTCAATATCTCGCAAGGGACCTGCAGAGAAGACTTAGGATTCAGAGAAGTAAGGACATACTTCACTTGCATTTAGAGGAGGAGGTGGCTCGGCCTCCAGGTCAGATGGTCTTGCTCTATTTCCTGACCCTGACCGGCAGCCTTTCCAGGACTGAGGACCTGGCCAGAAACCCGTGAGCAATCATCACACACCCGTCTCATGTCCGGGACCCTGGCCGGAGGCACATCCTGCTGAGAGTGGCCAGGAGCCCGGTCTGTATGTCTAAAGGGCAGCAGTGCTTTATGACTGAGTTGCCTCAACCGTGATGGGATCTTCTGGAAGAAGCCTAGACACAGGAAACTGTAGGAAACCGCTCCTTGTCTGCTGAAGATGTCTCCATACCAAATAATAATAATGATTTTTTTAAAGGAAAAAAGTATCCTGTTAACCATGTTCCTTTGTGAGTTCTTACTATGTACCTGACACTATTCTGAACGTCTTGAATTCATGAACTCATCTAATCCCTCCCTACACTATTGTGCCTGGTGTCGTGTCTGACTCTGCAACCCCATGGGCTGTAGCCTTCTGGGCTCCTCTGCCATGGGATTTCCCAGGCAAGAATACTGGAGTGGGTTGCCGTTTCCTACTCTACAGGATCTCCTGTCCCAGGGATTGAATCCTAGTTTCCTGCATGGGCAGGCAGATTCATTATTGCTGCACCACTTGGAAAGCCCATTGCTACTCTATTATGGATGCTCTTAGTATACCCATTTTGTAGATAATAATTGAGGCTTAAGAGAGATTAAATAAACTGCCTAAGATTCCACAGTCTGTTAGTGATAAGGGGGAGATTTGAACCCAGGACTTCCTGATCTTGGAGCATATACCCTTAACCACTATTCTGTGCTTCTTCACCTAGACACCCAGCGTGACTCAGGGGAGCCCCAACCTGCAGCCAGAGGGAGAGTCCCGAAGCCTCATGGAGGCTCTCTCAGATCCTGACTAAGACATCACATTAGCGGGTGTCATTCAAGGGCATTGTGGAGCTCTTGTTCATTCCAAGGCCAGGGCAGAGCAATGTCCTTGAAGCTTATAGAAGGCATGCCCCTTGCTGTTTATCTAACTGCCTCCCCACCCTGGAATCTGCTCCTCCCCCTAAGTTCTCCATCGTGGTTAGTGATGACGTTATCCAATCCATCTGATCTCCAAAACCAGAAGCCTCAGAGTTATTAGGACTTCTCCCTCCTCTGGAGGGCCCCACCCCCATCCAATCCATCACCAGTCCTGCAAATTCTTTCTGGCACACGTTGTCTGGAGCCCAGCCTTTCTTGTCTCCACCCCCACAGCTATTCTCTGTACATCTTCTGTCGAGATGCTTGCAGTCCCTCCTCTTCAGCTCACGTTCCTTGACTAAGATTCTTCCCAAACGGGACCTGAACTCCTTACATCTCCCCGTCTGCCGTGGCACTCCACTAGCCCCAAGTTTCAGGTATGCTCGTTCCCCAGAAATGATGTGCGTGCCCACGACTCTCAGTCTTCCACGATCTGCTCTGTTTCACATGTCTCGCTTCTGTTGTAGCGCTGGGAGGACTCCTACTCACCTGTCAGGGTCCCAACCGTGTGACACTTCCTCAGGGAGGCCCTCTGGGTTCCTCTGCTCCAGGGGCGTGTTCTCTTCTCCCTCCTCGGTGCTCTGACTTCCCTTACTTATATGCTTGACTGACACAGACTGGATACTTCTAGAATATGTCTGCTAACATCTCTCTCTTCCTTCAGATACAGGATCTTATTTATCTTTCTCTCCTCTGCCTCTAGTATAGTGCTTAGACCATAATATGACAGGTAAAGGGCTGTTGAATAAATGGATAAAAAAATCCCAAACTGACATATTGATGGTTCCCATTACATACAGTTCACACACACACTTGCAAAAGGTATTGGAATAGCAGCTCTTGAGATTAGCTTAGTAAATAAGGAAACCTGGTTTCTGCCCATATGTCTGCAGCCCTCACCAAATCACTCCATGGAAAATACTGCCCTGTCAGGACTTCCCTGGCAGTCCAGCGGTTAAGACTCTCCACTTCTAATGCAGGGAGTGTGGATTTGATCCCTGGTTAGGGAACTAAGATCCCACATGCTGTGCAGTGCAGCCAAAGAAAATACTTCCCTGTCGCTGAGACCCACTGGCAGTCACTGTGAGCTTGTGGATGGCATCTTTTAAGTCCCACCTCGAAGGAGAAAGCAGGTGGTGGAGGGAGAGGGAGAGGGGGCAGCAGCTATTTCAGAGCCTTCATGAAAGCTGCTTGGTAAGAAAGAAAATCAAATGCCACCACCAGCATCACAGCCACCCCCTGACTGTAGCGTACGATTTCTTTAACACCTTAGCAGACAAGCACCCCCATGGGCGGAATCATCCACCTCACAGGCCCGCACCGGGTTGTCAGTTGCTGATGGAAGGCCTTTGCTCAATGCAGGCTGCTCTAAAGAGGATGGAGACTCCTCCGGGTGGAGAGTGCAGGCCCCATTCTGTGTCCCTATATGCTTCCAGAGCTGTGTCAGGGACTCTGTTGCTTTCCTTGATCATCATAGCCACCTGGACCGGGAGATGTCCTTGTTCCCATTACACAGATCGTGAAACAGAGGCTCAGAGAGGGAAAGGCATTTGTCTGACATCACACAGCCTGGGAGAATAAGGATTCAAAGCCAGGTTAAGGTGACCACAGAGGATGAGATGGTTGGATGGCATCACCGACCCAATGGGCATGAGTTTGAGCAAGCTCTGGGAGTTGGTGATGGACAGGGAAGCCTGGCGTGCTGCAGTCCATGGGGTCGCAGAGTCGGACACAATTGAGTGACTGAACTGAATTGAAAGTTGGTCCCTTTACCACCTCATCTGCTAGATCAGGAGGGAGGCAGGGAGAGGCTCAGGGACCTCCGAGTCAAACAGCTTTCTCTGTGACTTTGCCGAGTCATCTGTACCCTCAGCCCTCTGCTGCACCAACAGCAGACCTCAGGTGCTGACCTCAGGGTGTCCATGTCTGCCTCACACAATTTCCTGCCTTCCTGGGGTTTGTGTCTCTAGCATTGGTCTTCAGAATCCATATGGAATGAACTCCATCAGCCTTCTTCTAGTTGTCTCCTGCAAAATTGTCCTATGTGCCTGGAACATAATTTCATGTATATATCTAAATGCGCCACTTGAGCTATATTAATATACATATAGATCCCTGAATAAAGAGAGTTTTGGTTCAAGGGAACATCAGAAATGTGGTATGTACAGATGTCACATTTTGCAGGGATCACTGTCCAGATGAGAGAAACCAAGATCTAGCAGGTAGGGCAGGTCTGAGAACAAAGCAGTAGAAAGAGTGTTTGAAGGAAGCAGAAATGTTCAGCCTGGAGAGACTTGCCAATATTAATATTAGAGCAGCTCCAAGCGAGACAGCATAAAAGTTAAGGAGGGAAAGATTTCTAACCAATGGAGTAATCAATGAAAAACAGTTTGAGCTATCAATGAATGACCTTCTTCCATACATATGTATCAGGAATTTATAGGTCTCTAGACTCGGCACTGGAGCCTTATATGAAATGGCTTTTTTTGGAGCGGGGAGTGGGGATGGCAGAAAGCTTCCAGCCACAAGAAGAGTCCAAGCAGGAGTTGGATGGTTACCCATCATGAGCTATATTAATTCCAGTGCTAAATGGGTGATTGGCAAAGATGAGTTCTAGTGTATCGCAATTCAGTAGAGCAGTGGTCTTCAACCATTTTGGTACCAGGAATTCATTTTTTGGAAGAAACTGTTTTCACCAACTGGGGCAGAGAGGATGGTTTCAGGGTGATTCAAGCCCATTCCATTTATTGTGCACTTTCTTATTATTATGTCAGCTCCACCTCAGATCTTTAGATCCTAGAGGTTGGGGAATCCCTACAGTAGAGGAAAGAGAGATGCAGTCATCTCTGTACCATCCAGCGTGCCTGAGGCAGGACACTGTATGCTATAATCACTGATTCACTGACCAGTGCAGTGCATGACTGCTGTCCACAAGCCACATACCCAGGGTGTGTAATGGGGTGACCCTGGTGGCTCAGATGATAAAGAATCTGCCTGCAATGTGGGAGACCTGGGTTTGATCCCTGGTTTGGGAAGATCCCCTGGAGAAGGGAATGGACACCCACTCCAGTATTCTTTCCTGAAGAATCCCATGAACAAAGGAGCCTGGCGGGCTACAGTCCATAGGGTTGCAAAGAGTTGGACATGGCTGAGTGACTAACACTTTCACGTTTCACTTTCAAGCTAGCACCCAGAGAGAACTAAAGGAGAAAAGAGCTGAAATGAGAGCAGAATGGATTTGGCTTGAATGAATATGCTGACCCACAAGGGGACTGATCGCTGACATGAGCATGTGAGGGGAAGCAGTCTCTCTGTCTTAAGTGATTCCTTGAAATCTTTTAGGCGCCCATTTCTACAAGGCTTTAACCATAGGGTGTGCACTTTGCTCATGAGACATGTGAACGTGTGAGCTCAGTTGTGTCTGACTCTTTGTGACCCTGTGGACTGCAGCCCATCAGGCTCTTTTGTCCATAGAATTCTTCAGGCAAGAATACTGGAATCGGTTGCCCTTTTCCCCTCCAGGGGATCTTCCTGGCCCAGGGATCGAACCTAGGTCTCCTGCATTTCTTGCATTGGCAGGCGGAATCTTTACTGCTATGCCATCTGCGAAGCCCGCTCATGAGACATAGCCCTGGGCTATAAAATCAAAATTGGACGGAAATACTCAAAATGTTCTGATAGCTGTTGGGCTTTCTTGTCATTCTCCCTAACCTCTGTCCTGCGCCTTTGGCTCATATCTCTCAGACATTCCCTGTGGTTTTCTCATGAGCTCTGAGATGAGGGGGATGGTGTTGGCTGGGCCTGAACCATCACTCTTTGAATAACAGACTGAATCTGTCACCCACCTCTCAGGACGCTTGATCTCCTGTTTTTTGTTTGTCTGGCTTTTGTTTTCTTTTTTTAACTCCACTAACCCTCACTGTCCTCAGCCCAGAAACATTGTTCTGGGAAAAAGAACATTGCTTATGGGTCAGGCACTGGGCTAGTTGTAGTCTTCACCTGACACCAGATTCACTTTTAGCTTCCCCCCTCCCCAAAGTCTTTTCTGCAGATGAGTATCTAAGAGCTTAGGAGAGTGGTCTAAAACAGGGATACCCAACCTCCGGGCCCTGGACTTAGTACCTCCTGTCAGACCAGCAGCCACGTTAGATTAGAAATAATATGTATAATAAACAAATTGCACTTGAATCATCCCGAAATCCCATCCCCGGTCTGTGGAAAAACTGTCTTCCATGAAACTGGACCCTGATTCCCAAACGGTTGGGGACCACAGGCCTGAAACACACAGCAAGCAAGTGGTAATGTCAGTTTCAGTCGTGTGTGTGTGTGTGTCCTGACTCCATATACCATGCTCTTTCTACTCCTGGGGAAGAAGGGATCACCCTGGCAGCAGTCCCTCCCCCTGCCCGTCCAGCCCCGCCAGGGCATCCTTGCTTGCATCGAGAGCAGACAGAACGCACACTCCTCTGAACTGGTGGATGCCCAGGGAGCCTCCTTTCGCTGGGAGGCAAGAGTGGTTCTGAGCCCTTGAAAGCGCTGTTCCAGATCCTGGCACCAGGTTTGTTTCATTCAAGTTGGTGCTCACGAGAAGGAGCAGATGGCTTGGACAAGGGCATTGCCAATTTCTTCTTGATCTGTGAGCATCTGCCCAAGGGAACAGCGCATTCTGAGGAGCCCCAGGAGACCAGCGTCACAGCCGAACAGGAAATCCCCCTTTCTGTCTTTTGTGTCTCCTTAGAGGTCCTCGCTCCTTGCCTGGAGGAAGCACCCAGCTCATAGATGACTAATGCCGGTCTGCAGCCTTGGTTTCCTCTTCTTTAAAATGATGGGTAGCAATGTCTTCCTGGCAGGTGGTGAGGATCAAATCAGCAAGCTTAGGCTCCTCTTACGGGATCGATAGTAAATTTTTGGTGATGTTGTTCTCTGTTGATCCCACCACTCTCTTTTCCCTCGCCCCCATCTCTGGGCCATGGCTGGAAGCAGAGAGTGTATCTCCTTGGCGGGGGGAGCAGATTGTTCACTGTAACCAAGGGGTCACCTGCCACTGTGAGCTTAGGGCCTGTGCTTCAGAGCCCAGGTGTAGATTCTCCTGCGGGTCTGGGTGCCGCTGATTGCCAGAAACCCGTCTGTGCTTATTTAGCTCTGTCCTCTCACTCTCCAGTGCCTTGACCCTGCATCTGATTTGGGAAGTAGGAACAGGACAGAGAGCAAGTTCAAGTTTAGAGAGCATGATTGCGCTGCTGTTAACACCGTGGACAAACATTAATAGGTCTCTGTTGAATGTCTCCTGTTCTCTTAGCAATATTGGAGCTGGGGAAAATTTTCCCCAACAGCCCCACAGACCAGAGCCTATGATGTCTTATAGAGTGAGGACATTCATTATAAGAAGCTTCAGGGAGCTTCGCTGCCCAGCCTGTAACAAGGTCTTATCTGGTAAATGCCCAGAGGAGCAGGGCAGGGTTAGTTGCACGTGTGGGCTTCGCTGCAGAGCCCAGGGATTAATATATAATGCATTCGGCAGTGATGAAGCATCAGATCTGTGGCTGGTTTGAGCGGAGAATGACACTGGCCAGGGGTGAATTCCTCTGTTTATTCCCCTCCCTTGACTGCCCTGTGAGCATGTATATGTGTGTGGGCTGAAAGATCACTTTCTGTTCAGGGGTATCTTGCCTCAGAAAACTTACAGGCAAGTTTGGAGGGGGTGGACACTTAAGAAAGACCATCATTTTAATTTATTTTTGGCTAATGAATTTATTGTGGATGGTATTTTTGTTAATGGATTTATTGCATCAGGCTCAGTGTTTGCATGTGTTTTAACTTATTTAATTTGCACTCTGACCTTGTGAAGTTAAACTTACTATCACTGATTACCGATGGAAAAGACTGAGGCTCAGGGGTTATACTTAAGTTGCTCAGTTTCACAAATTTAGAGTATGGAATTGCTAGTATTCAAATTCTGGTCCTTTCCATCCTGAATATATTTATTGTTCCCACCCAAACAAGTGTCTGTCTTGAAATACAACCTCATAACAATAATGGGTATTTTGAGAAATTATATTTAGTTACTAATATCTTTAAAAAGTCATTTGTTTTCCAAGTTCCCAGGAGCAATTTTTCCATATGGATATGCATTTTAATATAGTTATAATGATTACTTAGGAGTACTTTTGTGTTCTATTCTCTTGTCTTAATGTTGTATGGTATGCTTTTCCTGACACTGCTAAATAACCTTTAAAATTATTATTTATAAAAAGGCAAAATAATCCATGGGGTTAATTTCCCATAATTTACCCAACATTTTCCTGTTATGAGCCACTTTTTCTTTTCTCACATTTTGCTAGTATGAGTAATGCTGCAGTGAAGATGTTCATGCATAGACCTCCTCACAAGGCAATATTTTACCGAGGAATAAACAGGGGATTGGACTCAGGCAGATAGAGTTTGAATGCAGTTTCTTCCTCATAATAATGCTGCAGCTTTAGATAAGTCATTAGCCCTTTACTAGCTTCCTCTTCTATAAGATGGGAGTAAGGGTATGTGTCAAAAGATTGATGTGCAGAAATAGTAGCACAGTGACTATAAGCATGCCTAGCCCATGGCAGATAGGTAATTGGTTTTAGTCCCACTTTTCTCCTTGGAAAACCCCATGGGTAGAATGTCAGAGTACATATGCTTTTGTGAGTTTTGGTACCTTCTGGAAAATTCCTTTTCAACAGGGTTAGAACAACTTATCCCACTGCTAGCATGTAGGAAAGTACTGTTTCACAAGCAGTTGGTTTTACTATTTTTGGCACCCAATTTTGTTTTTTTGATGCTTATGGTTCTGAAAGGGTAACAAGTAGGACTGAAAATCAGCTCTGAACCAAGCCATGGAAACAACATAAATGCCCATTGATGAATGAATGGATAAAGCAGATGTGGTACATATATACAGTGGAATACTATTCAGCCATAAAAAAGAATGAAAAGTGCCATTTGCCGCAACATGGATGGAACTAGAGATTGTCAAACTAAGTGGAGTAAGTCAGAAAGAGAGAGGCAAGTTTTGCGGAGTGGCAGTATCGTAGCCAGTGGGGTTTATCTGAGGCAGGATCATTGCTAATTGAAAACTTTTCCAACAGAAAGAGAAAGACAAATACCATATGATATCACTTATATGTGGAATCCAAATATGACACCAATGAACTTATCTATGAAACGGAAACCAGCTCACAGACTTAGTGGACTGGTGGTTGCCAAGGGGATGGTGACTCGGGGAGAGATACAGGCAGAGTTTGGGGTTAACAGATGCAAGCTAGTCTATCAACACGGTAAACTAGGTAAACACCAACTCCTCTCAAACCGGAGCTCTGTGACAACTGAGAGGGGTGGGATGTTCAAGAGGGAGGGAACGTAGGTATACCTATGGCTGATTCATGTTGGTGTTTGGCAGAAACTGACACCATACTGTGAGGCCGTTTTCCTTCAATTAAAAATGAATTAAAAAAAACAAGTTTCTATGGTATAGCATAGGGGGCTATATTCAATATCCTGTGATAAATCATAACAGAAAAGAATATAAAAAAGAATGTGTGTACATGTATAACTGAATGACTCTACTGTACCGTAGAATTTAACTCATTGTAACTTAACGATTGGCTGAGTCCCTTCACTGTTCACCGGAAACTCTCACAGAGAAACTCTCACAGCCAATATTAATTGGCTATACTCTAATACAAAACAAAATTTTAAAAAAATTAAAATTAAACCCAGCTCTGTGCCCTTTACTTGTGGAGATGCTGGACTCTGCAATCACAGAAATAAGCCCCAAAGCTTTTGAAGGTCAAAGACTAATTAGTGACCAGCAAGGCTTATATGTAAGTCCTCCATGACTAATCAAATCCCCTTGAACCAAGTGACTGATGGGAAACAATATATTCTTGACAGGAAACATTATCTGACCTGAGCAAGGATGCCTGGTAGACATTGCAAAATATTCTTAACTGATGATTTTTTTTTTTTTTTTTAAAGGAGTGCTTGTCATCAGATAAGGAAGCTTAACAAGATCCTCTCCCAAATTGGGTTTGACATGTGCCTGGCCCTCGGACAGCTGAGCCCTCCCTCCCCAGACAGTTCTCTGCGGCCACAGCCCAGGGCACAGGGCTTTGCCCGCCCCTGCTGTGGCCACAGCTGCTAATCCCAGGCTAATGAGGGATCCCCAGGCAGAGAGGGTGGTGAGGCTGGGCGAGCAGGCAGGCATGAGGGTAGTGGGCAAGCAGAGCCGAGAAAGCCACAGGCCAGGAGGAGCCGTGGTTTTCGGGGGTAACCGGAGGATGCAGCTTTCCTTGAGTGGTTCCTGGCCTTGAATTGGGCCAGTGCTCTGGGGCCTCTCGTAATTGGGGGCAGTGCCTCACACAGGATGCTGGAGAGAGAGAGACAAAGAAAGGCTGCTGAGGCTGACTTGATGCCATGCTCATTTGTTTAGGCTATAAACGCACACTGAAAAATAAGCACTGTTGTGGAGCGCACACTGAAAAATAAGCACTGTTGTGGAGGACTGTCTCCTTAGGACGTCTCTCCAAGGTTGTGGGGATTTTCATTCATTTTAGTTTAATTTTACTCAGAAAAAGATTGGGGGTAAAAGGTACATTGTGGGTGATTTACCTTGAAGGTTATATTTATCTCAGAATAGCTTTGAAGACCTCAAACCAAAATGTTAATTTAAAAAAAAAAAACTATCCCACCCATTTTGTACACACACCATGTAAATTGACACATCCTCTTAGTCATAAATCTACACAGTGTCAGAATGGTTAGATGGATAGAAATTTTGCTTTTTTTTTTTTTTGGTGTTAGCATGCCTGGATTCATATCTAATTCATGACAGCTCTGTGATCTAGGGCATGTCACTTACTGCATCAGAGTTTTCATTTTTCAACTTAAAAAATGAGAGTAAAGTAGATGAATGTCTAAAGTTCCCAAGAGGAAGGCTTAGTGGCCCATGCACATCTGAAAAGATGTAGATTTATACAGTGATGAGTTTCTATTTAAAACCTGTTAAATGACAAATGTGCTGTGTGTTTGTGTGTGTGAGTTTGTGTAACATTACCAAGTGTTGGGAAGGATGTTTGTATAAACTCATTCACTGTTGATGAAAGTGTAAATTGGCAAAATTACTTATTTTGTTATGTTAGTGAATAGTTATGATCAAGAAAGTTATGTTCAAATAGTTATGGTCAAAATAGTTGTGATCAAGAAAGGTGATTCTCATATCCTAAGAGCCAGAGTTTTTAGGCTTAGCTCTGTCTTGGAACATATGTGTTCATAGGAGATATGCATGGGAATTCATATGATGGCAGTGCTCATACATATGTGAATGCATGAACAGCCTAATGGCAACTGACAATAGGATGCAAAAATAGTTTTGGTATATTCACCACAATGGTATATGACCCAGTGGAGAAACTGAATGAACTGGAGCAAGCTTTGAGGAGCTCCCATTGATCAAATCTGAGACAACATGAGCACAAAAATGGGCTTCCTAGGTGGCACAGTGACAAAGAATCTGCCTGCCAATGCAGGGAACATTGGAGATTCAGATTCCATCCCTGGGTCAGGAAGATTCCCCTGGAGGAGGAAATGGCAACCCCCTCCAGTATTATTGCTTAGAAAATCCATGGACAAAGGAGCCTGGTGAGGTACAGTCCATGGGGTCACAAAGAGTCAGACGCTTTAAGCGATTGAGCAGGCATGCACATAAGCAAGCACACATGAGCGCCAAAATAATTACAAAGGGTAATGAGTGACGAGCCCTGCGAAAGTAGGGAATCATGAATCCACATTCAAAATAGATAGATAATAAATAGATAAGTAGATCCAATACATTGATGAGACACATATATACGCACACACATGAATCCAGGTGAAAGGAAGCTCTAGTTTCTACTACAGTGCTAAGGGCTGAAGCTAGCGCTTGGAGTCATTATTTTGCAATCACCATGGTGAACATGGGTCGTGGAAGAATCACCAGCAGATACTAAATCCAGGAGGAGGTTTTGCTGAGAGCAAGATATTGACATGATTTTTAAGTGTTTTTCCTACATACTGATAACTAGTTAAAAGGAGAAAAACTGATAAGTGTATTCTGAAAAAAATTGGCAGCACCTTGACTGAATGATCAAATTTAACATCACTACTAAGGAAGAGACGGACACTGTGTTTCTCCAGAGGTGCTGTCCTAAGAGTGTACAGCCTTAATCTAATCACCAGGAAATCTCACACATCCCCAAATGGATAGATTTCTATGCAGAAATACAAAGAAAGCTTGTGAAAACATTCCAGATTAGCTAAGGCTAAAAAACCTTGACAGCAAGATAAAATCTTGTACTGGAGGAGACAGAGATGCTATTAAGGACCTTTTTAGGTAAACTGACACATTTGGAATATGACTGGTATATTAGTTAAAAGTAGAACATAAATATAAATGTGTGAGTTTGCTAATTGCAGTGGTTATAGACGAAACTATTCCTACTCCTGGAAATACACATATAAGTACTTAAAGGTAAAGGTCTAAGATGTTTTTAAATTACTCTCAGATGTTTCAGAAAATAATTATACACACACACATGCCAAGCAAATGGAGAGAAATATTAAGTGAATCTGTATAAAAGATATATTACGGGTGCTGTTGTACTATTTTATTTGTATAACTCTTTGTTAGTGTTTATTAATTAATATCCAAATAAATATGTGAGAGATGCAGCTAAGCCAATGTTTAGAGGACCAAATGGTAGCTTTGAATGTTTGTCTTATGAAGAAAAGAATAACAATTAATGATCTGAATTCCTATCATAGGAGGTCAGAAAGACAAACAAATTAAAGTAAGTGGGTGGAAGTAGTAGCACAGATGAGAGCAGAAATCAAAGAAAGAACAAAAAATCAAGAAATAAAATTGGCAAATTCAAAAATTTTTAAAGATTAATAAATTTGATAAACTCTTAACAAGACTAGGAAATGCAAAAGGAACACAGAAAGGAAACAAAAATTATCAATGATTTCATTTAACAGGAATTCAATCACTGCCACTATAGGTCCTACAGACCTTAAAAGGGTAGAAAGGAAATATTATGAAGACCGTTATGCCAACAAATTCTACAAGTCAGACAAAATGGGCAAATGCCTTGAAAAACTCAACTGACCAACTGACCAACAAAACAAATCTGACACAAGATGATAAGAGAATTCTGAACGGCTCTGTACCTATAAAATCTGCTAACAAACTCTGGGACGCCATGGTTTCACAGGTGAATTCTATCAGTCGTTTGAGAGAAATACACAAACTCAGAAAAAAGAGGAAGAAAAAACGTGCGTTAATCATTTTATGAGTTAAAACCTTCTATCAAATCAAGAGAAGGACAATATAAGAAAACATTCTAACACAGATGCAAAAATCATTAACAAAATATTGACACATCTTCAGAAATATATAAAAAGTATACTTATCATGATCAAAGTTTATTCTAGAAATACAGATTTGATTCAACACTCAAAAATTAATCGATGTAATCTGCTAAATGAAAAATAAAGTAGAAAACCATGAATGAGAAGAAAAAGCATTTAACCAGGTCCAACTTTCACTCATGACAAAGATTCTCAGCAAGCAGACTAGAATAAATAGCATCTAGCAAACCAGAATACTCAATCTGATAAAGGGCATCTACAAAATACCTACAGTTAATACTTAATGATGAAGCACTGAGTGTTTTCCCCCTGAGATCAGATAAAAAGGCACGAATGTTGAACCTTCTATTCAGTGTTGTATGGAAGTTCTAGTCTGTTTAATGACACAAGATGAATTAAAAGGGTAAAGATTCAAAAGGGAGAATTTTATACTATCCATAATTATAAACAAAAATTATATTTAATTACTTATTTTAAAGAATTCAGACTCACAGACACCATAATATTTTTAAAGAATACCTTAAGGCATTAATGAAGAAAGCGCCTAGAACTATTTAAATGGATTTACCAGTATTTCAGGATGTGCTCAATGTGCTTAGTCATTCAGTCGTGTCTGACATTTTGTGACCCTTTGGACTGTAGCCCACCAGGCTCCTCTGTCCTTGGGCTTTCCCAGGCAAGAATACTGGAGGGGGTTGCTGTTTCCTTCTCCAGGAGATCTTCCTGACCCAGGGATCAAACCCACAGCTCCTGTGTCTCCTGCATTACAGGCAGATTCTTTACCACTGAGCCATTGGAGAAGCCCCATATTTCAGGATACATAATACATAAACAAAAATCAATTATTTATCTATATATTGGCAGAAAAAGAATTGGGAAATAAATCATTTTTTTCATGATATCTTAAAAATTATAGTTAGCAATGCATTGAAGAGAAGATATGTGAATCCTTTCTACTAAAAATTATTTGATATTGCTAAGAAAAAATTTAAAAGATGTTAAAAATGGGAGGATATACTATATTTGTGTGAGTGGAAAATCCAGTGTTGTCAAGATGTGATCTGCAGTTCAGTGTAATTCAAATCACAATTCCAAAAGGCTTTTTAAAAATAGAAGTAGATAAGCTAATTCTAAAATTATATGGATATGCAAATGATCTTGAATAGCCAAATAATAACACCCTTAAAAAGGAACAAAGCTGGAAAACACACTGCTTGCCTTCAGGACTTAATATAAAGCTACAGTCATTAACACAGCTTGATAACACTTTGTTATCAGCATAAGGATAGGCACATGGATTAATGCAGCCTGCGAGACAGTACATAGACATATATGTATATGGTTAATTAATTTTTCACAAAAGCAATAAAGTAATTCAAGGGAGGAAGGAAAGCATTTTCAACAAATGGTGCTAAAATCACAGAGTATCTGTATGGTGAAAAAATAAGCTCAGTCCCCTACCTCACACCATAATATTTCATGGATCTTAGACCTCAATGTAGAATTTAAAATTACAAAATTTAAGGGGACTTCCTTGGCAGTGTAGTGGTTAAGGCTCCGTACTTCCACTTCTAGGTGTTCGGGTTTGATCCTTGATCAGGACACTAAGATCCTGCATGCTACAAGGCCGTGCTGAAAAAGAACAAATAAATAAATAAAATTGTAATTTTTAAGAAAAGATCCAAAAGGTAAACAAAGATTTCTAAGACAAAATTCAGAAAACATTACCAATTAAAAAAAGAAAACAAAAAAAAAGCAAACAAGAACTCTGCTCAATGGAATATATCATTATAAAAATGAACAGATAGACTTGAAGACAATTTTCCAAAACATATTTCTGACAAAGAGCTTCTATTCAGAATATAAAAAGGACTATACACTACCACGTGTGAAATAGATAGTGGGAAGTTGCTTTATAACACAGGGAGCTCAACCTGGTGCTTTGTAACAACCTAGAGGGGCGGCATGGGGTGAGGGATGGGAAGGAGGGTCAAGGGGGAGAGGACTTATGTACACTTAGGGCTAATTCACGTTGTTGTGCAACAGGAACCAACACAACATTGTAAAGCAATCATCATCCAATCAAAAAATAAAATAAAAATGATAAAATGACAACTCAATCAGAAGCAGCAACAATCTTGAACAGCGAAACATGCTTGACAACAGGGGTTGGTCAGGCTGTTGGGGCAACCGGAATGCTCTCACGTCGCTGGAAAGGGAATCCAATGGCATGGCCATCTTGGAAAAAAGATTGGTAATTTTTCAAACAGTTGAAACAACCTCCTAAAAAAGAGTGAAATACTGCCATTCACAGCAATGTGGATGGACCTAGAGATGCTCCTACCAAGTGAAGGTAAGTCAGAAAGAGAAAGACAGATGCCATATAGTATCACTTATATGTGGGATCTAAAGTATGACACAATATGAACATATCTACAAAACAGAAATAAACTCATCGGTATAGAGAAAATACTTGTGATTGCTGAGGGAGGGAAGGATTGTGAGTTTGGGAGGAGCAGATGCAAACTAGTTCATATAGGATATATAAGCAATAAGGTCCTACTGTATAGCACAGGGAACTATATTCAATATCCTGTGATAAACCATCATGTGATAGACCATATTCCTCTATGAATCACTTTGCTGTATGGGAGAAATTAACAAACACTGTAAATCAACTGTACTTCAATAAAATATTTTTTAAAAAAGAAAACTGCACCCACTCTCTGACTCAGCAATTCCACTTCTTCATCCAAGAGACATTCGAACAAATAACCACAAAAAGGTAATATAAAAGTGTTCTTAGCAACTTTATTCACAGTAGCCAAGAATTGGAAGCAGCCCATATGTTCATGACCAGGAGAATGAATCAACAAACCATGCTATATTTGTACCGTGGAATACTCTTCTCAATAAGGTGAAGCCGTCTTTCGATGTATGAAACAATGTGGATGAATCTCAGAAATGTGATGCTTCTTCCCCCTGAAAGGATACAAATGACTGTAGACTCTCTGAGCCTATTTATATGCAATTACAGAACAGGCCGTTGCAATCTAAGGTCAAAACGGTTGGTTTTCTAGGGGGCAGGATGGTAGAAGAGAAAAAGACTTTGGGGAACGGAGGGTATTTTTTGTAAGAGATGAGAGTGTTCTCTGTCTTGATAGAAATAGTGATACATGGTGGATCTATTTTTGAAATGTGTACAGTTAAGATTATGCATTCAAATGTATGTAAAATTTATTTTAAAACAGGATTGTAAAGTATAATTGAGTGAGACTGAGGTAGAATTGATGTCAGTACAGGTGCATGAAGAATAACCAGATAAGAACTTCCCTGCTGGTCCGGTGGTTAAGATTGCGCGCTCGCAGACTGCAAACCACAAAAGCAGCCTGTGTTCTAGAGCCACGACTGTGTGCTGTGACTCCTGAAGCCCTACAGTCTGTTGTCCACAACAAGAGAAGTCACCAAAACCAGAAGCCCGGGCACAACTAGAGAGAAGCCTCTGCTCGATACAACTAGAGAACATCCCGCGCAGCAATGCAGAAAATCCAGCACAGCCAAAAATAGATAAAATAAAATTATAAAAGAGAGTGAAAAGTGAGGAAGCAGAGACAAGGGGGAAAACTGAGAACTCTGTTTTAATACAGCAATTATTTCACCGAAGTGTAACCTGGTGTCTGTGTCATTTGAATCAACTTCCAAGGTTTGTGAAGCATTGTTTAGATAATTACAAAAGTCATTAAAAAATTTAGTGTGAAAATTAACTAATTGAAAATGGTACCAGTTGATGTAAATGCATCCACAGTAAAATGTTACTAAGCTTCTTGAGGGCGAGGCTCAGTGGAAACTAATTGTTTAGAGTGCAAGTTCTACTTGTTCCCTTGCAGCCATAGAAAAATTTGTCTTTTTTTAAAAAAATATTTCTGCCAGAACTTTTCTCTGAAATAAAAAAATACAAAGTTAAGAAAAGAAAAAAAAAAAGATTGCGTGCTCCCAGTGCAGGGGGCCTGGATTTGATCCCTGGTCTGGGAATTAGATCCTTTATTTTTTATACTGAAACTAAAGATCCTACATCCCATAATGAAGTCCTGGCATGACCGCCCCCCCCCCCAAAAAAAAAAAATTAGATGTTGATCATTGGAGCTGGGTAGTGGGTGCTGTATATGCAGTCACTCAGTAGTGTCCAACTCTTTAACAAGCCCATGGACTGTAGCCTGTCAAGCTCCTCTGTCCATGGGATTTCCCAGGCAAGAATACTGGAGTGGGTTGCCATTTCCTTTTCCAGGGGATCTTCCTGACTCAGGGATAGAACCTGCGTCTCTTGTGTCTCCTGTGTTGCAGGTGGATTCTTTATCACTGAGCCACCTAGGAAACCTGGGTAATAGGTACCCAGGCTACTTTATTTTTTATTGAAGTATAGTTTTCTTTTTTTTACAATGTTGTGTTAATTTTTGCCATGCAGCTTATATTCAGTTATATATGCATTCTTTTTCATGATGGTTTATCACAGGATATGGAGTATAGTTCCCTCTGCTATACAGTCGGTCCTTGTAGTTTATTCATTTTCATTATACTATTCTGTTTACTTATATTTGAACTTTTCCATGACAAAATGCTTTCCTTATAAAACCAAGCTGCAGAAGATGTACAATGTGGTATCATTTATGTCAATTTTGAAAACATATAAACAGAAACATACACTGTTTATAGGTTTGCACTTTTATGGTAAATGCTTTTAAAAAGCATGGAAATCCTAATACCTGATTTGAGACTGGTAGTTATCACTGGATGGCACAAAAAGAAGAATTCAGAGGCCTTTATAATATTCTATTTATTCATTAAGTTATCCTCTGTACATTTTTATTTTTATTTATTTATTTATTTTTCCTCTGTACATTTTTAGACTGAAATACTTCATTCAAAGTGTGGGAACCTTCAAGAACTTTAGCCACTATTCTAACACCCAGAGGGGAGCATGGGGTGTTTGCTACCGTGAAAGATATAATAATCTCTGCCGTGCTCACCTTCCAGGTAGGGTGCAACTAAATGCTGAGGCTTCAGGGAAAAGCTGGAGGGGCTTTCAGACCTCTACGTTCTAAGTGCAGCTGCCTCACTAGCTTGCAGGCTCCTTGAAGGAGGGGTCTTGCCTTACAGGACTCTGTGTGTCTGGTACGTAAAATGATGCCTGGCACATTTGGGATGCTCATCCGCTCTTTATGGAATGAATGAATGGATGGTTCCTCCACGCTCCCCGCCCCCTACCATAAGAGGCTGTGTGGGACATCTTGGAAATGTTAGGATTGTCTTAATAAATCATAACAAGGTCCGATGTGAATGATGTTTCAGACATCTTTTAAGGGCTTTGTTAAAAATTAATTCATTAATCCTGACAGCAATTCTATGAGATTGGTCCTATTATTACAACTCCATTGTACAGCTGATGACACAGAGGGACAAAAATGTTAGATTTCTTATCTAAGATCATACAGCTAGTGGTAGAAGACAAGGGACCTGACCCAGAGCCCTTGTGTTTTTTAACTAATTTTTATTGGAGTATAGGGCTTCTCAGGTGGTGCTAGTGGTAAAGAACCCCCTCCCAATGCAGAAGTAAGAGAATGCAAGTTCGATCCCTGGGTCAGGAAGATCCCCCGGAGGAGGGCATGACAATCCACTCCAGTATTCTTCTCTGGAGAATCCCATGGACAGAGGAGCCTGGCTGGCTGTGGTCTATAGGGTCGCAAACAGTTGGACTGAAATGACTTAGCACGCACAGCATGCATAATTGCTTTGAAAAGTGAAAGTGAAGGTGAAAGTTGCTCAGTTGTGTCTGACTCTTTGAGACCTCATGGACTATACAGTCCATGGAATTCTCCAGACCAGAATACTGGAGTGGGTAGCCTTTCCCTTCTCCAGGGGATCTTCCCAAACCAGGGATCAAACCCAGGTCTCCCGCATTGCAGGTGGATTCTTTACCGGCTGAGCCACAGGGGAAGCCTAAGAATACTGGAGTGGGTAGCCTATCCCTTCTCCAGTGGATCTTCCTGACCCAGGAATGGAATCAGGGTCTCCTGCATTGCAGGCGGATTCTTTACCAACTGAGCTTCCAGGGAAGCCCCTATAATTGCTTTAGTGTTGTTAGTTTCTCCCGTACAGCAAAACGAATCAGCCGCACATATACATACATTCCCCCCCTTTTGGACTTCTTCCCATTCAGGTTGCCACAGTGTGTTAAGCAGAGTTCCCTTTGTATTTGACTATGACCCCAATGTCTTCTTATGATCAAGTGAGTTTGGAGGCAGAACCCTGGCTCCCAGGTGATGCTGAGAAACCCATGGATATAAAAGAGCCCAGCAGAGTTCTCCTTCAGGGAAATGGAGCTTTCAACTTAGAGGGAGAGGTGGGCAGAGGAGGCACTCAGGATGAGAGATGATCTTGGTTTCTGGGAGCCTTGTGCCGTCTTGCGGATGTGTATCCCTTGGATTGGATATGTCTCTTCTGAGTCCCAAATTCCCGTCCGTGGTGAGATGTCTCTGCGGAACTCTCAGCCATCCTGGAGGACTGGAGCTCCTCTGGGCTGAGACTGGAGATAATTTGACAAGTCTGGAGATAACCGCTCTGGAAAAAAACAGAGCCCTCCCTGCACCCGTTGTCAAGCAGAATGAATACAATGTGTTTTAATAATGAATGAGTGATTAATAGCAACTGCTTTGGAGAATTATGATGCCAGGAGCCTTACCACACCACGGAGCTGAGTATAAATGATGCTGGAATGCATAATCGGGACGTTAGCATCTGTTCCAAACTGCATTATAAACCAGGCTCCATAATGCCGCTTATCCACACCTCCCTGACATGTTATTATAACACCTCTCTTGAGAATGGATGGGGGGAAAATGTAATACCTATTAATCACCGATTGATAAAAAGAAGAATGTTAAATTAAGGTAATGTTATGCGTGTCTTCTCCCTTTCCCTGCCCTGGTTTTGAATTCGCCCTTCGATGGCCCTGTGATGACTGTGTTCCCCGTTCTGAGGGTGAGAAAATGTGGTCCAGTCAGAGGAGCCATGCAAAGCCGATAGCAAATATCTGGGAACTTGAATCCATTAAATGGTTCTCCCATCAAACATAATCCAGGTCTGTCAAAGGCTTACCTGTGTGATTTGGCCCCCGTGTCCCTCCACCAGCCAGATCTCCCATGCATCCTACATCCAGGTTTGCACTCCAGGTCACATTAAACTGTTTTCAGTCCCCGGAGATGACAAGCTCCTTTTTGGCTGGAGCTGCTGTTCTTTCCATCACAGAGCACATGATCATCCCTGCTCTGCCAGGCTCATCTCCTGCTCATCCTCTAAATCTCAGCTTAGTGTCACTTTCTCCATCAGGCTTGCCTGCTCTTCCTTCCTGTTTTCCCCATCAGAGCCATGGTATCACACAGTAGATATGGATATCACTCATTTGTCATCTTCTCCAGTCCACTGAGAGCCCTTGGAAAATTTATTGTACCCAACTCTCTGTCTTCCTGAGGAAGAACCCAGGATGGGGCACTGGGTAGGTTTCACAAAGAACTCAGCACTCGGCTGATAGAGGCCAGACTTCCAGGAGCATGTAGAGGCATCTACATACAGTCTTGGACTTCCCTGGTGGCTCAGATGGTAAAGAATCTGCCTGCAGGGCAGAAGATCCAGGTTTGATCCCTGGGTTGGGAGGATCTCCTGGAGAAGGGAATGGGTACCCATTCCAGTATTCTTGCCCAGGGAATCCCGTGGACAGAGGAGCCTGGTGGGCTACCGTCCACGGGGTCACAAAGAGCTGGACACGACTGAGTGACTAACACATACATACAGTATGTGGAGCCTCATCCTGATGGGCTTGTTACATCTTCTGCACATTGAGCACCTACTATGTTTTCTTCTAGATGTTGTGAACAGAGCAGCCATCAAAGCAACCTGAATCCTGCTTTTGTGGAGCTGGTGTTTGTTTGAGGGACTCTTAGGGGAAACAAACATCACCAGCTGGGAGCAGTTTGTCTCCCAAGATCTTCCCCTTGACACATTTTCCCCTTGTCCTTCAGGTTCAGCTCAAGTGCCATGATCTTTAGGAAATCTTCCACATCAACTCTGGGCAAAGTGAGAGCATTTCCTTAATTCTAAGACACGTTTTCCCTGCATTTTATCATTGCTGCTGTTCTCTTGAATTGGGAATTTATACCGTTGATGTCTGAACCATGATGTGCTCATTTCCCGTGATCCAGCTTTCCTTTTTCTGCAAGCTGTTGTAGAGTCAGGAGGTGCCTTGCCATCAAGGCCTCTCGGTGAGGGAAACAGGAAGTACCTGGGGGCGGTGCTCCCTGTTCTTTGTTCCCCAGTGGACGTGCTGCTCACCTCACCTCATTGTGTCTGCTCACATATCTTTCTCCCTCGCTGGACTGTGAGTTCCTCAAGGGCAACCACGTCTCATTCAACCACAATTTTTCTTTAGCTTTGAACCTGTGCCTGACACCCAGGAAGCACTCATTTCTCTTGGGGACTAAAGCAATGCATGATGTCATGGGGGGGAAAGCTCTCATGCGCTCCACATGATCAGATCCCGTAACTTCTCTTTCCTGCGTATCCTTTCAAGTTCACCTCCAGAACCATCTCTAGAGTGGATCGCTGAGCACAGAGCCATCACATATTAGTGGGGTCGTCTGTGTGTGAGAATCCCGGGGCTTCAGTTTTCTGACCTCTACCATGGAACTAGGAGTGCCCACCCCCTGCAGTCTGCAGGGGAGGATAAAGTGAGCTACACGTTTAGTCGGTTTTAACAAACTGGGTGGCTTAACATGACAGAAGCGTATTCTTTCACAGCTCTAGAGGCCAGAAGTCAGACGTTAAGGTGTTGGCAGGGCCGTGTTCCCTCCAAAGCCTCTAGTGGAGGATCCTTCATTGTCTCTCCTGCCTTCCAGTAGCCCCAGATGTTTCTTGGCTTCTGATAGCACACCTCCAAATCTCTGCTTTATCTTTATCTGGCCATCTTCTCTCTCTTACAGGAACATTAGTCCTGTTGAGCTAGGGGGCCACCCTACTCCAGTTTGACCTTGCTTTAGCTTAGCTAATCACATCAGCAATGACCCTATTTCTAAATAAGTTCATTCTGGGTTAACCGGAGGTCAGGACTCCAACCCATCTGTTTGGGAAACACAATTCAATCCATAACACAGAATTTTCTAGTAAATAATCATTTCCTGCTTCCCTCCCCTCCACCCCCAATCATGCCAACTTAGCCTACTCTGCCTGCATCCCACTGTGTCTGTGCCTTTCTGATGTGTATTGCTAAGTGACCCGAGGAAAGTATGCCCTCCTTTTCTAACCAGACTGGAAGCTTTCTGAGGGCAAAGACGTCCTTATAGTGTCTCAAAGACTGCTTGGCATAGCCTAAAGTCTCAATATGTGTTTATGGATTGCCTAGTAACAAAGCAGCATAAAATATTGACCTCATCTTCTTCCACATTGGTTTCTCTAAAATTCTTCTTCTGGATCCTAAGAGGGGTTTACAATTCCCATTTCAACTGGTCTCATCCTGTGTGAGCTGCCAAGAGAAGTTGAATGTAGAGAGCTTGCATGAGGTCTGTGGTTATTCCTCTGCATCTTGACAACCACTGCCCCAACCAAGGCCACCCTGATCTCTCATCCGGGCAGCTGTAACAGTCCTGCTCCTTTTTGTAATGTGTTCTTTTTTTTTTTTTTTAAAGGAGTATAGTTGTTTTTTTTTTGGACTTACCTGGTGACTTAGTAATAATCTGCCTGCAAGGCAGGAGACGTGGGTTCAATACCTGAGCTCTTTAACTTGTCTGAACCTTGGTAAAATGGCATTCATCCCAGTACCCACCTTCTAAGACAGTTTGGAGAATGTGATGAGTTGAAATGTGTAGGCACTAATTAATATCTAAGAAAAGCTCATTCACTATAGCTGTCATTCTTAACACCGTCACTATTATTACTACTGTTGTTGAAAGGAGACCCTGGTGATGTGTAGCTGTATCCTGTGGACTTCTGACCTTTCTTTATTCCCCACATCACCTACCCTGTCCCCATACAAAATGGGACATGTGCAGTGAGAAATCAGTGTTCAAACATGAGCCCTGATAAGCAGGGTAACATCTCATGAGCCAGGGTCCAGGTAGGTCCCACTGACAAGGAGAAAACTCTCAGCAGCAGTTTCAGGGTCATCTCTCCTGAACTAGGTGGGGATACTATGAGAGGTTCATTTATACCTTATTGTGTGGCTTCCCCAGTGGCACAGCAGTGAAGAATCTACCTGCGATGCAAGAGACAACGAGTTCGATCCCTGGGTTGGAAAAATCCCCTGGAGAAGGAAATGGTGACCCACTCCAGTTTTATTGCCTGGGAAATCCCATGGACAGAGGAGCCTAGTGGGCTACAGTCCATGGAGTCACAAAAGAGTGGGACAGGACTTAGTGACTAAGCAACAGCAGCAACAAATAGTTGCTTTACTGTGTTGTACAACGAAGTAAGTTAGTCACATGTATACATGTACTCCCTCCCTCTTGGCCCTCTCTCCCACCTGCCCTCCATCCCACCCATCTAGGTCACCACTGAACACCCAGCTGAGCTACCTACTCTATGCAGCAGTCCTGTTCTTTTGAAATCCAGTCTTTCCACTGGTCTCTGGGGGATCTTTCCAAAACATGAATTTGCTGGCACCATTTTCATGAAGATTTAGCCAAGCATCTTTCTTGTGTGTTTTTCTAGGGAGGCTGCACGTGCCTACTATTATGCCCAGGCACAATAATTGCTGGATAAATATTTGGGGAAAAGTTAGATGGATGGAGCTGAATGAAGTTTAGGCATGGAGTAAAAACATCTCAGGTTCAAACCC
This sequence comes from Cervus elaphus, assembly GCF_910594005.1. Taxonomy (NCBI): domain Eukaryota; kingdom Metazoa; phylum Chordata; class Mammalia; order Artiodactyla; family Cervidae; genus Cervus; species Cervus elaphus. The sequence goes on from NC_057819.1 coordinate 88,891,914, forward strand.
TGGATCTTCCGTGCATTATTTTTTTTGACCTTAAGGTACCTGATTTTTCTGAGCTTCAATTTTCTCATCTATAAAATAAGGAATGTAAATGTAGGTTGGTTCCAGGGTGGACTGAAACAGTGCAGGCAAAGAACCTAATACCATTCGCAGCACATAGTAGATGTTTATGAAGAATCCTTCCTCACCTCCCAACTGATGCTTTTCCTCTCACGAACCCATCCCCATCTCTAACTGCTTCCCCTGCACAACTTCACTTCTTTTCTAATTCCGTGTCTTGTTTGCCCTCCTTCTCCCTAACTCTTCCTTTGATGGGGTTCCCACTGTTCTCATTTTTTCATGATTAAAATACAGCATCGTGGAAAGCTAATTAATATTGCAGAGATGAAGGATGTGGTGTTGCCAGTCTCAGCTCTCTGCTGAGAGCAAACCACTTACAATGAAACCCGCCAGCTTGGCTATTTAGAAGAAAAAGGATTTATTTATCAACAAGAGGGAATACAACCCTTTTATAATGCAGCCACCAGCCCGTCTTTGATGGCGCTGCCAGCTTCAAACCCCAGGTGCCTGCAAAGAGGCCAAGAGGAGAGTGGATTCATGCTGCAAAGACTGACAGCATGGAATCGCTTGGTCCAAGCTGATCTTGTCCACCGTGCCCCTGGGGCTCCAGAGCTCTGGCCACCTGGCCACACCTTAACCCTCGTCTCCTGATGGCCTCCCCCATGGCACCTACGGTTTGGTACTGCCAATGGAAAGAGCTGTGGAGCAGGAGCCAGGGGTTAACAGGACTGGAAGAGCCAAGAGATCATTCTGCATTATGATCCCATTTTACATATGAGGAAACTGACGACCCAGAGTAGGACATGAGTTAAGAGTTATTCGAGGCTACATAGGCCACACCCACCCAGGACCTCGAACAATTGAATGTGCTTTCCTCCAGGAAATTTCTCGGTTGTTATCACTGCATGTGGTTGCTTAATCCCTCAGAGTCATTATTACATTGAACGGTAAACAGTTGCCTATCCCAGGATAACCTAGTATTAGTCACTGAGTTGTATCTGACTCTTTGCGACCCCGTGGACTTGTAGCCTGCCAAGCTCCTCTATCCATGGGGTTCTCCAGGCAAGAATACTGGAGTAGGTTGCCATTCCCTTCTCCAGGGGATCTTCCCGACCCAGGGATTGAACCTGTGTCTTCTGCATTGTACAAAGACCTTTCCCAGCATGAGTGTCTCAAAGCAGAAACCCTGTGGTTTTTCATTCTCTGCATTTGTAGAGCCTAGAACAGTACTCCGTACATGGTGGAGAATTAATATTCATTAAATTAATTAACTCATACATAGAATTGATGGCATTGTGGTTTCCTCTCCTATGTCTTATGATAAAATGGATTCAGTGGAGGCAATTCCCAGTCAGATGGACTCATGGACTTTGGGAATAATTTGCAAGGTTGAACTAAAGCACGTTACCTTTAGCAATCACTTTATGACCCCGAGTCATGCTGAAACCACACTGGCCGCCTTGAGTTTGAATTGCAGCATCCTCACTGACTCTGTCGCCTTCTGCCTCGGTTACTTCATTTGTGGTGTCATCATCATCGTTAGCCTGATGGGGATGTTGCGAGGATCACCTTGGATCCTATGCCCAGTGCGGTGTAGTGCAGTGGTTAGAGGTGCGTCCATGGTGTGCAGCCTGTCACAGCTGTGACCAGTCTCACCGGGCTTTGTGGGGCTTATGGCAGGTCATCTACCCAGTGCTTCCTGTCTGAAGATGGAAGACAGAGATAAGAGCTCCCAAGGGCAAAGTCAAGGTGGCAAGTCCCAAACCAGTTCCAGGAAACAAGGAAGTGGTCAGATAACAGGAGTCTAATCACAGAGCCCAAGCAGAGTGGCTTGGGTGTAGGGCACGGGGAAAACCAATTGAAAAAGTGATGGTCAGGGTGAATGACAACATCTCATTTGTGTGTGGAGTCAGGCTAGGAAATGTTCACAGCAGCAATTTGTAAGAAAGAGACTATGAGGAAAACCTCTGTCTATTAACAGGACTAAGCAAATGCATTGTGAGGTCCTCAAATAATAAGAGTTTCAGCAGAGAAAAGTGATCAACTAGAGCTGCACATGTCAACATGGATGAATCATGCAAACACAACACTGAATGAACAGCAAGCTGAGAAAAGTACACTTGTTTTATATACTTGTCAGGCTTCGCTGGTTGCTCAGATGGTAAAGCGTCTGCCTGCAATGCGGGGGACCCAGGTCCGATTCCTGGGTCGGGAAGATCCCCTGGAGAAGGAAATGGCAACCCACTCCAATACTCTTGCCTGGAAAATTCCATGCACGGAGGAGCCTGGTAGGCTACAGTCCATGGGGTTGCAGAGTCAGATATGATTGAGTGACTTCACTTCACTTGATGATACCATTTATATAAAGTTTGAAAACATGCATAACAATTCTGTGTATTGTTCGGGGATAAATAAACATGTAGTAAAAGTATAAAGTCATTCGTGGGAATGATGAAGTCTAAATTCCAGATTCAGATGATTCCTGGAGGAGGGGAGGGGTGTGGTCATGAAGAGGCATGTGGTCAGGGGGTGGGGGCTTCAGCTGCATCAGCAATGCCTTATTTTCTAATCTGGGTGGTAGGTGCATGGCTGCTTACCACATTATTATTTTTGCTTTTTTTAAATGTGTCTCAAATATTGCATAATATTTTTTTTTTTTTTCAAAAAGCTGAGTGAGTGAGGCAAATGACATGGTTTAGGAAAGGAGGGTCTACAGTCTACCCTTACTGCCTCTAGTCAGCTAGGCATCAGACTTGGGGATCTTCTCAAAGCCTTGCTCAGAGATGTAAAACAGGATGGCTCTTAAAGGTCAGCCGCTGGCTTGGTCAGCTCCTGCTCTGCTCTTCCCTGGTGCAAAGCAATGACTTTGGAAAAGAAAAATATGGTTGGGACTCATGCCTGCCTGAGTGCATGCGTGCTAAGTTGTTCAGTCGTGTCCGACTCTTTTCGACCCTATGGACTGTACCCTGCCAGGCTCCTCTGTCCATGGGATTCTCCAGGCAAGAATATGGGAGTGGGTTGCCATTTCCTCCTCCAGGAGAATCCTCCTAACCTAGGGATCAAACCTGCATCTCTTGTGTCTCCTGCGTTGGCAGGCAGGTTCTTACCTGGGAAACCCTATGCTCTCCTGGGTACTGTTAGGCTACTCTGAAGTCCCCCAACTTTCTCCCTCTGGGGAAAATCTGTCTTGTGGCCAAATAAGCCGGATAGGGGAGAGTCTGGGTGGTCAAGGCAGCCACCTATTTGGGGAGCCTCTGCTGTCTCAGGCTGAGAGTCCGAGGTGCAGTCAGAATGGGGAGTGAGCACGGGGACAGCAGGACGTCGCTGAGGCTCTGCAGGATGTTGGCAGAGTTTGGAGGTATCTTAGCCCACCAACAGTACTCCTTTCTGCTCCTGTTTGAGTCACTCTCTAAAGAAACAAAATGTAGACTCCGCCCAAGCTTGAGCTGAATTGAGATGTGAATGAAGGTTTTCCTAATGGAGGGAAGGTGAGCCCTTTTTAATGTTTATGCACACCTGGTTGTCACCTTGATCTTTAGAAAGCCCTTGGAATTGGTTGGGGGAGCTACTGATAACTCAATGCCTTATTGCTCACTGTTTGGCATGTTCGTACATGTCATAGTGTACCCTCCATGAGGGCAGGCATGACGTCTACCCTCATAGCATTGCATTCCAGAACCAAGGACAGTGCCTTGCAGAGAGCTGGCCCTTCAGGGGTTGAATACATGAATGGGTGTCTGCATACTATGTGTATGGGCTGTGGGGAGAAGCAGCAGCATATCCCCTATGCTTCTGCCTTCAGAACCTTCTTTCTTTGGAGGAGGCAAGTCCTGGAGTAGAGGAGGAGTGCAGGTTGGGGCCCAGCTTAACCACTCTGCCCTTCTGAGTATTTCCTTGTCTGCATGCACACTGGCATGGTTATCAGAAGGCCTGATTCTGAGTGCTGTGTGCTTCATGTTATACACTATAGCCTCTCACCCATCAAAACACCAGGTCTGTGGCTGACTTCTTGAATGACCTTGGAAAGGTCACTCCCCTTGGAAATAGGACAGATACTGTGCTTCTCAGCTTGCTTTCCTCCTAGGGGGCATTTGGAAATGTATAGGGACATGTTTGATTGTCACTGGATGCTAAGACTCTTTGACAGGCAAGAAAGCCCCACATAAGGAGGAATGGTTCCCCCTAAAGTACCAGCAGTGTCTTTAGTGAAAAACATTGTTAGGCTCAGTGGAGACCCTTCCAGCTAGGAGCTGGTCTGTCAAGCATAGCCCTGTGCTGTGACATAGCTCTGGTTGGAGGCCTGATGTGTGAGGTTAGTGAGCTTAATAACATTGTGCTGGGGGAGCTAGGACAGGTGGGAATGGGCAGACCTGGGAGCTGCTAGGTGTCAAGGGTGGAATGGCTTGGTGCAGCCTATGACTCCTGGGCTCTCCAGAGCCAAGCATTAGAGGGTGATCTGGATGGATCACCCTGGAGTTGTGAGGTAAAGGCAGGTAGAGGCCACAGGGCAGCTGAGCAAGGGGAGGGCAGGTCTCAAAAGCTGTAAGATCACAGTGCAGCCGGCAGGATGAAACAAGCCATTGAAAAGAGCGGTTTGCTGTGATCTGCTCCGTGGCAAATGGGGGCTAGGGGCCTGGGGCTGAACAGGGAGTCGAGGGAGGCATATTTTAAGGTCTAGAATCAATACTGCATCTGTCCCTTTTAAATTCAGTTCCTTCTTCCAGTAAATCAAGTTGAGCTTGAGTGTAGGTGCTTGTCAGGGTCTGCAAAGAGCCTTTGGCTCGTCAATTTCCATCGCAAAGGCAGGCAGTTTGAGGGAATCAGATAATTACTGAGCCCTTTTTAGCATCTACACACACCTGGCTGTCACCCTGATCTTTAGAGAGCCCTTGGAATTGAGTGGAGGAGCTACTTGTAAAGCAGTGCATTATTGCCCTGTGTTTGGCATGTCCGTACATGTCATAGGGGGCCCTCCATGAGGGCATGCACAGTGTCTGCCCCTTCACTGTATTCCAGCACCAAGGACAGTGCCTTGTGGAGAGCTGGCCTTTCATTGGTTAAATGGATGAATGGGTCCATTTGGGCCACGGAAAGAAGAAGCATATCCACTTATACTTCTGTCTTCAAACATTCTTTCTGTTGGAGGAGATAAGGCATGGAATAGAGGAAGGAGTATAGGTTTGGGGTCAAGCTGTCTGTATGGTACACCTGGATCAACTAGTTTACCAGCTCTGTGACCTGGCTGATTATGTAAGTTTTCTAAGCCTCATCCGGTAGCAGAAATGATGCTAGGAAAGGATTTAGTGAGTTAATGCATGTAGTACTTAGCACATGGTACATAGCAAGTGTTCAGTAAATGGAAATTATTGAGGACACAGCCAATATGTTGCCAGGGTGTATACCTGCATGAAGCAGGTGACTTCCCTGGATCAGGGACTCTCTGGCATTTGTTCAGACACTGGTCTGTGACAGCATTTTCCTCAGTCCACAGCAAAAGGAACAGAATGTGGACCATGCATGTCACTTAAAAGACCATCCTTTTATGTGAGATTTTCTTCTTTATTGGTCTTCCCTAGTGGCTCAGATGGTAAAGAATCTGCCTGTAGTGCAGGAGACTGAAGTTCAATCCCTGGGCAAGGAAGATCCCCTGGAGAAGGGGATGGCTACCCACTCCAGTATTCTTGCCTGGAGAATCCCATGGACAGAGAAACTTGGGCTATAGTCCATGGGGTCGCAAAGAGTTGGACATGGCTGAGCGACTAACACTTTCTTCCTTATTGCTTTTAATTTTGATGTAAAAATATCTTTGTTTCATGATGTGATGATGAACTTAGAAGGGAAGCTTTAAAACTATATCCTCATGTGGCAAAATAAAAGTTTGTGACCAATGCTGTTCCTCCATTAAAAAAAAAATTCTGAATGTGAAATCCCCATGCCCTGAGACCCCCAGTATAACTGATTCTGATGTTGTTCTCATCTGAGGGCGGTGGAATAGATGGTAAGTGTAGGGGGTTTGGAGAGTAGAGGGGGCAAAGGCCTCTCTTGGTCTGGTCCTTGAGAAGGCTCCCTAAGGCAATGGGAAGAACTTGAACATGGCCTTCAATATGGCAGGATTTGTGTTGGCAGGTAAGTGACATTCTAGGTACTGAGTACTCTTTGAGCAAAGGCCCAGGAATAGACATGAGCCAGGGTATAGGGGTTGAAATGGAGAGTGTGGGTCATGGAGAAGCAAACATGGGCCAGAAAGCCACTAGGGTTTCTTAAGCAGGGGCATGCCATTCTGAAAGTGGGGTTAAAGATGGAAGGTAAGTAATTTATTGAGGTCCTCTGATTATTTCTCATACTCACTGCTACCCTGGCATAAATGCATAAGCATTTATGTGCATGCTAGGTCACTTCAGTCATGTCTGATTCTTCGTGACCCTATGGACTATAGCCCACAAGGCTCCTCTGTCCATGGGATTCTTCAGGCAAGAATACTGGAGTAGGTTGCCATTTCATTCTCCAGGGGATCTTCCCGACCCAGGGATCAAGCCTGCATCTCTTACATCTCCTGCATTGGCAGGCAGGTTCTTTACTGTGAGCACCACCTGGCAAGCTGCCCTGGACCTATTCCCAAATGATGTAGAAGAATAAGGAAGCTGATAGAAATAAAACAGTGCATCATGGGTCATATAATGGTTGGTTACAGAACCAAGAATGCATTCCAGAATGTTCAGATTCAAGAACCTTTGAGAACTAGGAATTAAATTTAGATGGAAAGAGATACAACAAATCCTGATGAGTGAACTGTTAGGACTTGAGAGATGCAAGTAGGAACTCCAGTGGGAATTAAATGATACAGTCCCTCCCTTTGGAAAGGACTTTGATACAGTATCATTCTCATCACTGGTCAGGGGTCCATCTGAGGTGGCAAGATAGTGTCTTGGGCATGAACAATGCCCAGCATGGTGCCTGAGTAAACCCATATTACCCAATAGATCCCATCTTCCTCCTGTGAGAGCTGAGGGTTGGTTTTCCACCTTTATTCTGTGTCAGTAAATATCTCCCACCCCTGGGTTCTAAGGTAGTAACACTGGGGTGCTTCAAGGAAAACTAGATGTTTAGCAATCACTTGAAGGGGCTCTAGTGCAGTTGATTGCGGGACCACATTTAAAGATGATTTGCTCGAGAAGGGGGTGCATCTCTCCCTGAGTTCTGTGCCATTGTTCAGGTAGATGACACCAGGGTCAGGGGAACTAGGCAAAGTCTTCCCTAGGTACAGAATATTTGGGGCTCTTTTCAGGAGGGACAGGTGCTTCATTTGGGGATGGGAGGGCCTCCAATGAACAAGGACTACAGATAATGTGGTCCTTCCGGTTGATCCTGAAAACAGCCCTATAAAAGCTGTCAGCCAGACCTGCCTCATCCCTGCTATCACCAAAAGAGAGCAGCTGTGGGGCTAAATGAGCCCCTGCCAAGCCACAGAGGACCTGCTTTGCTGCTGACACATCCGATGATCCTGGACTGGGCTCTTCCCATCACTGTAATTCTGTCCCTCTATCGGAAAAGGAAAGGATTGGAGGAAATGAACCCTAAGGTACCCAGGCTCCCTAGATGCCTTTGTTAACGCACCACTTTCACAGAGGAAGAGATTAATGATAACATGGCCAAGATCATCCAGTTGGAAAGGGAGAGAAGCTGCCCATTTGTGGCCCTGGAGGGGGCTTGTCAGCGTGAGATTCGTCCTCCTTTCTCATCCTTTGGGGCTGTTGGGGAGGGTGTTTTGGGAGTGTTTTGGGTTTAGAGCCAGGAAAGCTGGGCTGCTGTGGCGTACGGCTAGAGAACCACGGTGCACATGGCCACCGTGGTGTAACTCTGAGGACGCAGTTGACATTGCAGCCTGTGAATGGCACCCCTGGGGTTGTGTGATCAACACTGAGAGCCTGATGGTAGTGCCTTTGGGTGCAGTATTCTTGCCTGGAGAATTCCATGAGGAGCCTGGCAGACCAGAGTTGGACATGACTGAGCAACTAACACATACACACACACACACTTTTCCCTACCTTGCCCTATATGTAAGAAGTCGGAGATATCCTTGGGGATTCAGGTGGAAGGGAAGATGCTTTCAGTTCTGTAGGGAGTCAGAGATCAGGATTTTTCTGAGAAGTGCAGCTTATCCCACCCTTCTTCCAAATGGATGGCCTGTTTTCTGCCACCCAGGCCTGGATGTGACCTGATGAGCAGAAGAGCAGGCATGGAAAAACCCATATGTCAATCCATGCCCAGCCTGCCTTGCACAATCCTAGGAGCATCTTTCTAAATTCTGTGCCTAAGGTGACTCATTGACCTCACCCTGGTTCCAGCCTTGCAACACTGAGCCCACCTGTGAAAGCACCTATTAGGGCATCAGCTCTGTAATAGATATTGGGGTACAAAAATCAATAAAATAAGGCCTTCCTCACCTGAACAGACAGTTGGAGAGACCAACAGGAAACACAGTGATTTTAGTTAGCCATGAGATTGTTTCAGTGGGGTGAGAGGAGGCCCCCTGGGGCAACAGGGGAGGCATCTGGTCTACCTGGGGAGACTGGTAAGCCTTCCCAAAGAGATAGTCTTGGAGTTGAGACTTAAAAGGTTAGGGGAGGAGAAGTTTGAAGAGGGAGAGGGAGGTAGGAAGTGGCGTTCCATGCAGAAGGGACTACATGGATGCAGACACGGAGGCTAGAGAGAATGAGTGTTTAAAAATCCACTCATTGCTCAGTAGGAGCGAGATGAAAATTACATGGGCTGGGTGCTGGGGCGGGGGCGGGGCGGGGGGAGGGAATGGAAAGTGACCAGAGAGCCAAAGCATGACAGAGCCTGTATTCCATGCAAAGTGGTAAGAATTTCTGTCCTGAAAACCGTGGGGACCTGCTGAAGAATTTTGAGCAGGAAAGTGACATGATCAGAATTGCATTGTTAGAAATAGCACTCTGGCAGAAATGTGGGGAGTGGACTGAAGGCTTGGGAGCGTGAGGACTGAGTGAGCGGCTAGGAGGGGGTTGCAAGGGTTCAGGTGTGCGTGCTGAGGGCCCGGGATGAAAGGAGTCCTGCCTCGCTGCTCTCACTCCTCCCCCTGGCCCCTGGGAGGAAAAATGGCTTCGTGCCCTCCCTGGGTCTGGGTGGGCAGCCAGGGCAACTGCACTGATTGGGTGAGAGTGAGCATCTCCAGGAGCACAGGGGTGGCAACCAGAGGGGCTGTAACCCAGGACCCTCTGGCAGAAGCAGGGTCTCCCTGGGCTGAGAACAGATCCCTCCTTCTGAGCCGGGTCTGGAGCGAAGGAGGACTGCTTGGTCCACAGAAGGAGGAGCCCCGAGACTGCACTGGGAACTTCTTCCCAGCACTGAGCCCCTCTACTCACAGGTGAGAGGTACCAGACGGAAGGGGTGTGTGGAGACGGCTCCCTTTCCCCCTGGTTCCAGAGCCCCTTCTCCACATTTCTGTGGCAATCCCGTTGCTTTGCTTTCTTCACCCTTGCTTCCCAGCACCTCCAGGGGGGCTAGAGAAGGAGCTAATTACCTTGCTATAAATACCAGCCAGAAGGAGCTCTGAGGGCCCCAGACCTGGCTTCTCTTTTTCAGTGCCTTGCTGGTGGGTTGGGCAGTCCTGGATGGGGTTAGTCTACAAAGTAATCCACCGTATATTTCTAGGATGTGCCCACCTTCCCCTAATGAATGGAAACAGGCAGAGTGGGAAGAAGTTAGCAACCGCATCACAGACGTCCACAAAGTACCAGGCACAGTGCTAGGCTCCAGGAATTTAGGGGTGTATCAGAGCCTGGCTTTCAAGGAACCCCCTGTCTAGAGAGAAAGATAGGCCTGCAACAAATATCAGTGGTTCTGATGGGATGATGGCATGGGGGTGTCACCCAGGGAGCAGGGAGGAGCCATAGGTCTGCCTGCAGTAGAAATGGAGAGCTTTACAGAGAAGGTGGCCCATGTAGCTGAACCCTGAAAGATGGAGAGGGCCAGGAAGGCATTCCAGACAGAAGATGTGGGGCAGCAGAGGCAGGGTGGGAGTGTGTCCTGAGGGAGCAGAGCTGGCCCTCTGTACCACTGACCCAAGACTTCCTGGAGGAAGGAAGGATTTGGGCTCCAAAATGCAGCTAGGATCTGGCTCTGTGAGTCCTTGAGTCCGGCCTCCTTGGGTCGCCGTTGGGAACCACAGAAGGCTTTTGGGCAGCCAGGTGGCCTGATCAGATGTGTGCTTAGGGAAGATCACTCCAGAGAGAGACTGAGATGCCCTCCCCGCTGGTCACTTAGCTTCATTATCTCAAAAAGGCAGCCTTCAGGGGCTGGAGCTCATAGGAGGTGATGGCAATGGGCAAGGAATTACAATGAAGGCGCAATTAACATCTCACAAACAGAAGCGAAATGCAAACACCTCACTGGAAGAGTGGAATTATGCGCAGAAAAAAAAAAAAATCCTTCCCCTAATAGCTCTCCGACTTTCATTAGTTCTGACAGTGAAGGCTGCATCTCTGTGTGTTCCATGGCAACCGTTTCCAGGAAGAGCGATGCCAAGAGGAGCGCAGGTTCTGAAGACTTTCAATCAGTCCGAAAGCTTAGCCAGACAAAACATCGCATCGCAGGCTTCGCAGCCTCCGTGGGCGCCGAAAGGGAAGGGTATGACGTGGGCAAACATTCCTCTTGGCTCTGGGGGTGACTTGAGCACAAGGAACATGAACGAGCACAGGCTGCCTCCCTCCGGGGCTGGGTCACAGGAGAGCTGCCCGGGGCCCGAGGTCCCCCGACTGCAGACTCGGGTCTTGTGGCTCCAGGCGAGGGTCGAGGCAGAGAAAGCAAAGTGTCATCCAGTGGATTCCCTGGCTTCCTCCCTGTCCCCTGAGAAGTACTCAGCTCTTTCTAAGTTGTGCATGTGCTGAATAGCACTGATAGAGGGAGAGAGCCAGGCTCTGGAGCCTGGTGGCTCGGATCTGAATTCTAGCCTTTCTCTTACTAGCTGAGCCATCTCCATCAGCTTACTTGGCGACTGGGGTTCAGCCCCTTAACTATCCCCACATAGTCAGGAGGGCCAACGACACAGCCTGTGGACAATGCCAGGCTCTAGAATTGCTCATAGTGGGTGCTGACTGAGTGAACCTCATCCTGTTCATGTTTAGGGTTCAGTGAGGTGCTGTGGATGACGAAAGTGGCTCAGACTCTACATTCTGGCTGGGCTTCCTGTAATAGTTGCCACCTGCTCTCTCCTCCTCCGCCCTCCCCCCTTCTCAGGCAACCCTCGTATGCCCTCTCCAGTCCTCTTCTCCCACTCTGTAGTATTTCAAGGATGGTGATGGCGTGGGATAAAAGCAAATGGGTTTGCGCTTGGCCTCTGGGACTTGGATGGATGAGCTGGTTTGGTGCCTTTGGCTCTGTCTCGGCTCCTGACAAAGTGCATGGATGGGGTGGGGGCGATGGAAGCAAAGGCATGGGAAGGCAACTTATAAATACTCAGTGCCCTTCAAGCTCCTGCTTTCACTGCAAGAATCCATATTGAGGGCCTCCGTGTTCTGAAGCTCTGGTCCTTGGGATGCGTCAATGAACACAACAGACAGAGACCTCTGCTTTCAGGAAGTTTCCCTATCCTGAGAGAGACTGGTCATATGCAAAATACACCATGAAAGGTGGATACAAAGTTAGAAAGTGATAAGTGCTTAGGAAAAAAAAAAAACCCCAGGCAGGGCAGGGAGAAGGGTTGGAAGTATCAGTGTGCGGGGTGGATTGGTATTTTCAAAGTAGTGGGGGCACATTAGATCTCATTGAGAAGATGGCATTTGAGCAAAGACTTGGAGGTAAGGGTGTCTGGAGGAAGAGAACTAGGGAACAGCCACAGCAAAGGCTCAGAGGAAGACGTATGACTGGCATATTCGGGAATAACAAGACGGACTGTGTGGCTGAGTGGAGAGAAATGGATGTCCCATGGTAATAGGGACTAGAATGGGTGGGCTAGAGTTGACTTAGCTTTACGGTGTCCTGAGTACTGCCAGGAGTTGGGAGGGTCTAATGGTGATCAACCCTACATTTTCTCTGACTCCCTACTCTAATCAGCCAGAACAACTAGATTTTAAAAATTAGTCTATGTATTGAAGCTCAGTGTAATATTTTATTTAAATAAAGCCTTTGGCAACCTGAAAAGGACTTGAAAAATTGAGTCTTGCAATAATGGGAGAAATGGAACCTCAGAAAGGACAAGTGATTTACCCAAGGCCACACAGCAAATTCAGTAGAAGAAATAGAAGTCAGACCCAGGGCATCTGGAGAAGGCACTTTGCTGTTATCTGTATCGGAGCCATGGGGTGTCTTGGGAGCTGGCTGAAGCCTGAGACACACATAGTCCACACCGGATCCTGACAACTGGTTCCCCATAGATTCCTTCACTTCAGCTCACTTGAGTCTGCATGACTTTTCTCAGGCTGTTGCCTTCTCCTCTTACAAACACACGTGGCCCTCCTCAGTTCAGTATCTACCTCCTCTATGAAGCCACCTCCTGCTTAGCTGAGCCCTCAGCGCATCTTTCTGTGAAATTTTTACAGCAATTTGAGCCATAGCATCTCTGAAACAAGTCCTGCTGTCTTTTTAAGCCAGTGTTTCCTGCTCTGTAAGTGCTGAGGCAAGTTGCCTGCTCATAGGGTTTAGGCTAGGATGGAGGTTCATAATATATGTAATACCTCAGGATATGATCTGGCACAAAAGAGCTGGCCAAGGAATGTTTATTAAGTAAGTAAATCACACCAGCCTATGGAGAAGTACTTTTCCATGGACCTACTGGCTCTGTCCACAAAGGGAAGGCGTCTGAGCCCAGAGGTCAATAGTATGGGCTTTGAAATAAAAAAGATCCAGGTTCAAATCAAATTGCCTAAGATACTAGAACCTCAGTGTCTGTATCTACTAAATGGCAATAATACCTGCATTGGGGGATTATTATTGTTGTTCTTCAGTTACTAAGGCATTCAACTCTTTGCAGTGCTATGGGTGGCAGCAAGCCAGGCTTCCCTGTCCTTCACTATCACAAACTCATGTCCATTGAATCGATGATGCCATCCAACCATCTCGTTCTCTGTCTCCCCCTTCTCCTCCTGCCCTCAATCTTTCCCAGCACCAGGGTCTTTTCCAGTGAGTCAGCTCTTCACATCAGGTGGCCAAAGTATTGGAACTTCTTCAGCATCCATCCTTCCAATGGATATTCAGGGTTGATTTCCTTTAGGATGGACTGGTTTGATCTCCCTGCAGTCCAAGGGCCTCTCATGAGTCTTCTCCAGCACCATAGTTCAAAAGAATCCATTCTTTGGTGCTCAGCCTTCTTTATGGGATTATTATGGAGATGAAATTGTATAAATGCTCAGTAGTACTTGTTTAGCCCCTTGGGCCAGATGAAGCCCTACTGGGATTAGAGGAGTCCCAGGCAGTGGTTCTCACACTTGAGTGTGTTTCCCCATCAGGGACTTGTTAAAATATGGATAGCTGGTTCCCATCCCTCAGAGCTTCTGATTCAGTAGATCTGGGGTGGGACCAGAGATTGCACTTTTAACACATCCCCCGGTGAGGTGATGCTGCTTGTCCTGGGGTCACTCTTGAGAGCCAGTGTCTTCCACCAAGATGAGAGCCGTGGAAAGAGAAGGGACTGAAGATCAGGTATAGGCTTGATGTGCAGCCAGTCCAGATGGGGAGATGTAAATCCCAAAGGAGACCTACTCTCCAGGCCAGGGAGTCAGCTGACTTCCCACACCTGGGTGACCAGCTGCCCTCACTGGAACTCCATGGCCTGCACAAAGATTCATAGTCCAATGAAGAAGCAGCCTACATAGAACTCCTTCCCCTCCTTCTATCTCATTCTTATTTCTTCCAACTGGATAACTTCTGGCCTCTGGATATACCAAAATAGAGTGAGTTATAAGATGCTAATGGAGATGAGCAAGAAACTAGAAAACCAGATAGAGATGAAGCTAAAATCAGTGTTTCTAGATTTGGAATCCCCACCCTTGCTCCTCCCTACCCCCCCACCCCCCTGTAATTTCTCAAAGATAGCAGTCACCCTGGGAGCATTCTAGGTCCCCAAGATGTTAAAATAGTCCCATGAAAATGAATAGGTTCTCTATTAGCTACACAATAAAATCTATGGATTTCGACCTACATTCAGATCTTGTATGACTTCCATCCTCCTATACTAGCCAACCATTAAATATCTAACTTTTCCTAGTCCCTATACTTCCTTCTTAAGTTTTTGCTCTCGCCTTCCTTCCAGCTGAACTGTCCTCCTTCCAATAAGCTCCTAACATCTGTCTCTATTTTCAGTGTTCTAAATCAGGGGATAGCAAATTGCCAAATATAGCCCACTGCCTGTTTTTGTTGGTAAAGTTTTATTGGAACATGGACACACCCATTCATTTCTGCATCCTCTATGGCTGCTTTTGTGCTGCTATGACAGAGCTGAGTAGTTGTAACAGAGACCATCTGGTCTGCAAAAGCTAAAATATTGGCTGTCTGGCTCTTCATGAGATAAGTTTTCTGACCCCTGTTCCAAGGGCAATGTCATTTTCTCAATGAAACCTTAATGGATCCCACCAAGTAACATTTATCTCACTTTCCCCCCAAACCTCCTAGTTCTTCCCTCTATGATTATATTACTTGTCATAATGGTTTTCTGTGTACATATATATATATATATATTTTTTTTTTTTTTTCCACTGAATCTCTTTGCGAGGGCATACAAAGTTACATTGAAAGACATTCCTTGAAGTCATTTGCAAAGTTCCAAAAGTAGGAAGCAACCTACAATGTTCAAGAGTAGAAAAAAGGCCAAATAAACTATGGTATAGCCTATGAGGTATTGCTATATAGCAAATAAAATCAGTTTCTCAAGAATATCTAATGTTTGGGGAAAAATTGTCCATCACATAAAAATTTTTTAGAAAAGGTTCTAACAGTAATACAAGCCTACTTTGTAAGTTAATAAATAAATATACAAATTATTAAGACTTGAAGGAAATCTGTAAAAATCTTATTCTTCTCTGGGTAGAGGTTTATGGTTGACTTTCATTTTGTTATTATCTTAGTTTACATATTGTTCACAATAAGGATATATTACTTTTAAAACTGGGGGAAATCACTTCTTGGCCTTTTGGCTAAGATCAAGTGTAAAACTGGGGGAAAAGTCCAACTTATTAACACACTAGCCCCTGACTCTCTTTTGGCTTCACCACATTCTAACACTGTGGCCTTGAAAATTCACCTAGCCTCAGTTTCTTATCTCTACACTATGGGGAAGTACAGCTTTCTCTGGAAAAGACCCTGATGCTGGGAGAAATCGAGGGCAAGAGGACAAGGGGGTGACAGAGGATGAGATAGTTGGATGGTATCACTGACTCAGTGGACGTGAGTCTGAGCAAACCCCAGGAGATAGTGAAGGACAGGGAAGCCTGGCCTGCTGCAGCCCATGGGGTTACAAGGAGCTGGACACAACTTAGCAACTGAACAAGCAACGCTTTTTTTTCCGCAAGGTTTGTTGAATTTTTGAAACAGTCTAGCAATCTCCAACATGCCCTTCTCACCAGCATGCTGAAGCATCTGGGCCATGGTGGTGAGATGGGGGGAGTCTGGGAGTTTCCACGGGACCCGAGTTGGCACCTTGAGATCGAGGCGGAGCTGTGATGGAGCAGAATAGTGCTAAGGCTGCCTTGAAGTCCAGGGACAGCACATGGTTTCGCAGCCCAGCATGAGGATGTCTGCCATGAAAGGGGCCTGGTCCCCGAAGCCCCCAGCATCATTGGTCCGATGCCACCATGCCTTTGCGTTTCATTTTAACCCTGAACTTGCCATTCCGGCCGGGGTGGTTTGGGGCCTGCCCATCCGCGTTTGCCACCCTCTGCTGTTTTCTCACTGCCTCTCGTCAGTCTGTTTGCCATTTGCTTTTTCCTTCCAAGTCACACCTTCATACTTCCACTGAAGTCTATTACTTTTTTTTTTTTTTTTTTACCAGAATCTTTCTGTTCCTTCCTGACTTGCTGAAAAATGTCTTTACTTGAGCCTACGAGTAACATTTTTTCTGCATTCCTTTCTCCCATCTCTTTCTCCTCCTCTTCTGTTGTCAGCATCCTTATTATTATCCCCTCACCCAATTATCAAGATAACTGAGGGAAGGCAAGAGTAGATGATGGAGATCAGCAAAGAGCTTGGTCAGTTGGACTCAGGTGGTGGCAGTGGAGATGGAGAACAGTGGCTAGGTTGTGCTAGAAGGAGACAGACTCCACTGAAGTTACATATGGTGGAGATGAGGGCCAGAAAGGGGCTATGATACACCCCAAGTGACCAAGGGACAGCTCAGGGAGTCTAGTTCTGTGTTCTTGCAATTTCTGGGTATATCCCAGTACCTGGATATGTCACTCATCTGCCATGGCCCTTCCTTCCCCCCTCCCCAGGGATGTGGACATGTTCTCCACATTCTGTGTGCTCCCCAGGGATGTGGAGATGTTGACCTACTTCACCCTATGCCCCCGCCAGGGTGGTGTCTTTAACAAGGGCCTCCACATACCCAAGAAGCCAAGAGGGTACCCTTTGACTTCTGGACTTTGGAGAAACCTGTCACACCTGCCTCTGGCTTGAGAACTTGGCATTTCAGGGAATTCATTGAGGACTGGGCCATAAAGTTAGAGGGGTATGTTTTGGATTGGGGGCAATGGGGACAACTGTCATTAATTAGGTCAGTTGCTTATCAGCTCTGTAAGAGTGGAATAGCAGACTCTGCCTCTGTGGTGCTGTCCCCAAGCTTAGTGGGACATCAGAGCCCTTAGCCCATGAGAATACCTGACGAGCAAGGTGGGCCTCACGGATTAAGCAATGAACTAGTGCAGGAGGAGATTAGCATTTGCTGAGCATGAACCATCGTGGTTTGTGAACTGCTTGTGAGTCCTTGGTGTGTTGAGTCTCATGGCCTTGTGTATCCTGCATGGTGTGATGGTGAATGGCAATCCTTCCTGGGAGCAGGTATCCAGCCCTGATGTCTCCATGCCATGCAGGACTCTGGAGGCCTGTGGAGCTCTCCTCTAGCTCTTGGCTTTCTTGGTAGAGAGATGTGAAAGCCCCACCTTAATGTGGCTACAGAAAGGTTACGCCCCAGCTCTGATTTCCTTTTTTTCTAAGATTTTTTTTTAATGCAGATCATTTTAAAAGTCTTTATTGAATTTGTTACCATGTTGCTTCTCTCCTTGGACTATGTGAATTAACCTTCTCTGGCTGCTAGAAAGTACCATGAGGATATGCAACTGTGGCTTAAGAGGGAGGGATAATCACATACCTGAGTGGGTGGAGCTTTGAAAGGTCTCCACCAGAGCTACCTTGAATCTTCCCTGCAACCTGATCATCTCTTTGGGGATGCTCCCAGCTCCGTCTTGCTCAAGTACCCATCAAGCCTGTGAACTGGGGAATTTATGCCAAGCAAAGGTGGAAATTGCTTTGCAAACTTTCCTGGGCTTAAGCTTATTATTCCCAGACTGTCCAAGGTTTACAGGTGTCATCTATCAGATCCCGTTTTCTACAGCTCAGTCAGTACACCTACTGTGGGGGCAAATCCCATTGCCATTGAAAAAATTAGGAGATTGAGTCCCAGGGAGATTCAATAATTTTATTTGAGGTTAAATAGACGATTGATAGTTGTACTGGTATTCAGGCCTGAACTTAATTTCAAAGCCCCTGATTTTTCTTTTTTAGAATATAATTTTATTTATTTATTTATTTATTTTTAGCTATTCTAGGTCTTCACTGATGAGCTCTGGCTTTCTCTAGTCGGGGTGAGTGGGGGGCTACTCTTTGTTGCCATGCACAGGCTTCTCATTGCAGTGGCTTCTCTTGTTGCAGAGCATGGGCTTCTGTAGATGTGGTGTATGGGCTTGGTTAACCCTGAGGCATGTGAGAGCTTCCTGGATCAGGGATTGAACCTGTGTCCCCTGAATTGGCAGGCAGGCTCTTAACTACTGGACCACCTGGGAAATCCTAATTTTCCTACCTTTGAAGCTGTCCAGGGTCTTCATATCTTTCTGCAAAATGGTTACCCAGCCGCTTCTTGAAGACTTGCTATACTGGAAAACTCACTACCTCCCCAGATGGCCTGTACAGGTCAACGTCTTGCTTATGCTGATTAACAAGTGGCTGGTCTAGCTCTCACCATCTATCACCACTAACAAGTGGTGATCTTTGTCCTTCCTTTCCTCCCTTCTCTCCCTCTCACTTGACTTTGGATAGTTCTGTCTTGCCCTGGAGGGAGGGGCCCCTTGACTTCATTCAGGAAGGGCCCAGGTTGAAGATGCTGCTGGTCCTCAAGAAAATGACCTCGGCTGGGAGCTCTTTTCTCCTTCCCTGAGTTAACCAGTCCGTGATATGCCCCCTGGTAATTTTTTTTCTAGTTTCAAGGTTTATTTTCGAGGTACTATATTCAAGAAAGTGTAGATTTGCCATAGTAGAAATATAGGTGAGAGAAACAATAAAATGTCCATAGATATGTTCACACAATGATGGGCAGTTGATTTGTTTTGTTTTTTTTTTTCAATTTGTTTCAATTGTTTATTAACGGACCAGATTACAAAAATAATCCTGGTAGATACCTTAGTTCATCCTTCTAATAAGCCTGTTGATCTGGTCTTCCTTGTTGCCAGCATCTCCACCTTCTACAAAATGGGTGGTCTTTTTCTTCATTCCACCTCGTGGAGAAGACAATTTAAAGGGCCACAGGAAGTTGTTTGCTTCTTTGAAAAGTTTTCCAACAGTATAGATCTCATGAATCAGATCCTCCATGCAGATGATTCCGTATTTCCCAAGAGATCGAGCAATCAATGCATTGTCTGTCAGGGCAATTTGCTTTTTGTTGATTTTGCCATAACCACGCTTGTAGATCAATTCATTTACAGACTTCAGATTTGGGTACCCCCATGCAATGTATGGCTCCACAATTCTCAGCATGTTAATTGATGCCTTGTTGAGCTTCACAAAGGTGCCATTGAAGATCTGCCGGAGGCGAAGGAGCTGCAGCACCTTTCGAACCTTTGGGCTCACACCGTTGATACCTCTGATCCTGATGACAAATGCCAATTTGGGTTCCGTGGGTACATAGAAGTTGCCAGCTTTCCGTGCCATCCTAGCCATTCGAATTTCGGTTCTGTACATCTGCCTGTATTCCTTGTGGTAATGCTTAGCTTTTTCATAAATAAGCTTCCTCCTTGCCTTTCGAAGCATCTTTTGGGCAAACTTCTTTCTCAGGCGCTTGATCTTAAGCTCTGCGAAATTCTTTCGCTTTTTCTTAAGGGTTTCTGGCACAGCAGGAACCTTCTTTTTCTTCTCTTCTGCACCCTCCATGGTTCCAGCCGGGAAAGAGGCAGTTGATTTGTTTTATTGGAGTAAAATTGCCTTACAATGTGGTGTTAGCGCCTACCATACAATGAAGTGAATCAGCTCTCTGCACACATATATGCATCCCCTCTCTCTTGGACCTCCCTCCCACCTCCTCCCTGCCACCATCCCCCCCAAGGTCATCACAGAACACGAGCTGAGCTCCCTGTGCTATACACCCCCTTCCTACTAGCTGTCTATTTAACACAGGATGGTGTATTTGTGTTAGCCGTTATCTCCCAGTTCATCTCACCTTCCCCTTCTCCCCCTGTGTCCACATGTTCATTCTTTATGTTTGTGTCTCTATTGCTGCCCTGCCCTGGCAGTTGATTTTTGACAAATTTGCAACAAAAATGCCTTGGAGAAAAACCATAGTGTTTTCAATAAATGATACTGGATGAAGTGGGTTTCCTTATTCTCTTTAACAAGAATTCCAATCCATAATTTGCACCATAAATATACAACTCAAACTATATAATTTTATAAAAAAAGTATGTAGGAGGAAGCTTTTATGTCCCTGGGGTAGCAGTGATTTTTTAAATAAAACACCAAAAGCATAATCCATAAAAGAATAAATTGATGCAATGGATTTATTATAACTTAAAACTCCACATGTTAACACATAGGTGATTTAAAAAAACAGTGTCAGTTTTGTCTCAGTAACATCTTCTTTTTGAACAAAGGCAGTCTCATGTGTTTCAAAAGATATTTTTCATTATATTTCTTCCTGTTGGATATTCTGGAATTATAGTAAATGGTGTTTTCAAATACAATTTTCTAAGATTTATCATTAGAAAATAGACACATAGTTCATAATTGACATTGTTTACAGCAACCTTGCCAGACTGACTTACTCTTTGTTAAAAATTTTATTGAGGTGTATTTGATTTACAATGTTGTGTTGGTTTCTTATATACAGCATGGTCACTTAGTTATACATACATATATATATTATTTTTATATTCTTTTCCATTGTGATCTGTCATAGAATATTAAATACAGTTTCCTATGCTATACGTTAGGACCTTCTTGTTTATCCATTCTCTATATAAGAGTTTACCTCTGCTAATCTCAAACTCCCATTTCTTCCCTTCCCCCCAACCTTGACAACCACAAATCTGTTCTCTATGTCTTATTTTTTTAAGAGCCTAGATTTTTAGCATTTGCCTATTTCTATGGTATAAATTAAGAAGAGGTGGCAAGAATACACAGAAGAACTGTACAAAAAATATCTTCACAACCAAGATAATCACAATGGTATGATCACTCACCTAGAGCCAGACATCCTGGAATGTGAAGTCAAGTGGGCCTTAGAAAGCATGACTACAAACAAAGCTAGTGGAGGTGATGGAATTCCAGTTGAGCTATTTCAAATCCTGAAAGATGATGCTGTGAAAGTGTTGCACTCAATATGCCAGCAAATTTGGAAAACTCAGCAGTGGCCACAGGACTGGAAAAGGTCAGTTTCCATTCCAATCCCTAAGAAAGGCACTGCCAAAGAATGCTCAGCTTACCACACAATTGCACTCATCTCACACGCTAGTAAAGTAATGGTCAAAATTCTCCAAGCCAGGCTTCAGCAATACGTGGACCGAGAACTTCCAGATGTTCAAGCTGGTTTTAGAAAAGGCAGAGGAATCAGAGATCAAATTGCCAATATCCGCTGGATCATCAAAAAAGCAAGAGAGTTCCAGAAAAACATCTATTTCTGCTTTATTGACTACGCCAAAGCCTTTGACTGTGTGGATCACAATAAACTGTGGAAAATTCTGAAAGAGATGGGAATACCAGAACACCTGACCTGCCTCTTGAGAAACCTGTATGCAGGTCAGGAAGCAACAGTTAGAACTGGACATGGAACAACAGACTGGTTCCAAATAGGAAAAGGAGTACGTCAAGGCTGTATATTGTCACCCTGCCTATTTAACTGATATGCAGAGTACATCATGAGAAACGCTGGGCTGGAAGAAGCACAAGCTGGAATCAAGATTGCCAGGAGAAATATCAATAACCTCAGATATGCAGATGACACTACCCTTATGACAGAAAAGTGAAGAGGAACTAAAAAGCCTCTTGATGAAAGTGAAAGAGGAGAGTGAAAAAGTTGGCTTAAAGCTTAACATTCAGAAAACTAAGATCATGGTGTCTTGTCCCATCACCTCATGGGAAATAGAAGGGGAGACAGTGGAAACAGTGTCAGACTTTATTTTTTGGGGGTTCTAAAATCACTGCAGATGGTGATTGCAGCCATGAAATTAAAAGACGCTTACTCCTTGGAAGGAAAGTTATGACCAACCTAGGTAGCATATTAAAAAGCAGAGACATTACTTTGCCAACAAAGGTCCATCTGGTCAAGGCTCTGGTTTTTCCAGTGGTCATGTATGGATGTGAGAGTTGGACTGTGAGGAAAGCTGAGTGCCAAAAACTTGATACTTTTGAACTATGGTGTTGGAGAAGACTCTTGAGAGTCCCTTGGACTGCATGGAGATCAAACCAGTCCGTCCTAAAGGGGATAAGTCCTGGGTGTTCATTGGAAGGACTAATGCCGAAGCTGAAACTCCAATACTTTGGCCACCTCATGCAAAGGGTTGACTCATTGGAAAAGACCCTGATGCTGGGAGGGATTGGGGGCAGGAGGAGAAGGGAACAACAGAGGATGAGAGGGCTGGATGGCGTCACCGACTTGATGGGCATGAGTTTGAGTAAACTTGGGAGTTGGTGATGGACAGGGAGGCCTGGCGTGCTGTGATTCATGGGGTCGCAAAGAGCTGGACCTGACTAAGCGACTGAACTGAACTGAACTGATGGTATAAATATTCCCAGCATAGCCTATATCAAGCTACCAAGGTAACATCACTGAAAGCAGAGTTGGGAAGCATACGTGTGTGCTCAATCTGTAAACTGTGTCCGATTCCTTGTGACCCCATGGACTGTAGCCTTCCAGGCTCCTCTGTCCTTGGGGTTTCCCAGGCAAGAATCCTGGCATGGGTTGCCCTTTCCTTCTCCAGGGGATCTTCCCAACCCAAGGATCGAACCCACATCTCCTGCATTGGCAGGCAGATTCTTTATCACTGCACCACCAGGGAAGCCCACTACTGGATGGTAAAAGCAAGCAGTCTATGCAGAAATTGTCAAAGAAATTCAGCTCTAATAGAGAAGTATGTAAGATAGGAAATCAAATGTCTTCAGATTAACCCACCACCTGGACTAATAACTGACCATTTTTCTTGAAGATAATTTCATCTCTTTCTCTCTAGATCTTCCTAGATCATATTACATATTAATTATGCATATTTTGGTAAAATGTGACCATATTAATCATATTACTTTTTAATCTGGATTTTCATTTGACAGCATATCACGAACATTTCCACATTAGTCATTTAGAGATTACCTCATCCTTCATCATGGTAGCATATTATTCTACTATGTGGATGTCCCCTAATTTATTTAATCAGTTTGATTTTTAACAACAGTTAGGTTATTTCCATTTTTTTTCAAAATCATAAACAGTGCTTTGAATATGTATTCAATAATCTCCTTTGGATATTTTTTTAGAACTCAATTATTGGGTCAAAGTGTATCTATACTTTCGATTGTCACACAACATGCTCTCCAAAATAGCTTTGCAATTTCCATTCTCACTGCTAATGTTCCACACTCCCATTAGGACTGGGTATTAGTGATCTAAGTCATTTACTAATCTGATGGGTAAAAAGAATACTATTTTTTAAAGTTACTTTTCTTTAAATTTCAAGGAGGATGAAATCTTTTCACATGTCTATTGACTATTTGTTTTTCTTTTCTCATTTTTTTTCTATCTGAAGCCCATATTTGTGTATATTCAGGCCCGTGTACCACTAGTTATCACTAGAAAGAGGTTAAGAGAGCAAGTGGTATCTACTCTGATGTTTATTTTACTCAAGAAACCATTTTTAGTTTTCTACTGTGTACTAGGTTTGGGGTTGTTAAATACAAAGAAATATAATGCAAAGTTCCTGTTCTTGAAGGTACTGAAAATCACCAGTGGGAGACCGATGTGCACACATAAGCCCAGGAAATAGAGGATGTGGCCCAGCAGTTGCCATGGCCTGAGGATGGCAGGGGCCAGTCTTCGAGTTCTAAATTGAAATTCTGGTGCTGTCACTTCAGTTCTCTCGGGATTGGGGTTAGACATATAGGCTGTCTGAGAGCTGGGACTTGATAGTAAATAATCCTGTCTATAACCCAGGAGATGAAGACAATGTCATTGTCTTCTAGGTGGTCTTGCTAACTTTCTTTGATTTCAAGTTCCCCGGAAACTTTGCTAACCAGTGACCTGCATCTCTACCTCCACCCCAAGGCCGCCCCCTTTGGCCATTCCACAGACCCCCCCAGAACTCTGAAGAGTGCTGCAGAAACACTGAACACAATAACCAGTCTGGTCCCAGCCAGTCCTGTGTTTCTGTGATTTTCTGCGACTCAACGATTCCTTTCAGTAGGTGCTGTAGATGATCCCAACATAATCGTGGGGACACTGCCTGCCCTCCAGGTGCTTATGGGCTGAAGAGCCTTTGTAAAATGCCTTGGCAGCCTGCATGGAAGGATGTCAACTGCTGAGCAAAGTTGGCTCTCTGCTCAGCGGTGGCCCTTCCACACCTATCTTCATCATGGCTCCCAGGCCAGGCTGCACATTAGAATCACCCGGGGAGCTTTTAAAAAGCTATGGAGAGGAGGCCCTACCCCCAGGAGGTTCTGATTCAATAGGCCTGGCATGAGGCCCAGGCAGCAGTGCTTTGTAAGAACTCCCTGGGTGGTTCTTATGTGCAGCCGGGGCTGGGAACTACTTGCCCGCACAGATCACTGGGGGGATTTTCGTTAAGATGGATGACTTCATTAGCTGGTGGTTCAGGACTGTTGCCTGTGTTGGTCACAACATTATCTCCACGGTTTGTCATCTCCTTAAGTCCTCTGAGGGCAGGGACTGTGACTTTACCCTTAAGATGTTCATCTGTTTCAGCCAGGCTGGATTCACGGTCCTTCTGTGGTTAAGATCTGGGTCTCAGATTTCTTGGGCTCAGCTGGTTCTGCAATCTGGCACCTACAGGACTGTGGGGGAAATACTTAACCTGTGTGTGCCTCAGTGTCCTCACCTAAAGTAGCAGAAAATATTCTCTCAAGGGTATCGGTGGATTATATAAGTTTCTTGTATGCAAAGAACTCACAAGAGCGGCTGATGGTAGGAAGCAGTCAGCAAACATTATTCTCATGACTTGGGAAAAGGAACTGTATTAGGAAAGAGCAAATCTGATTATATCCCAGGACTTTCTTTAACCTTTGTATTCTTTTGCTTTTGCTACAAGTTAATCACTAAAGGGATATTCCTGATAAGCTTGAATTAGACATAATGGCCCATCTCTGGGAACTCTTGCTCCCACCTGTGAATGGCTATAGGAAGAAATGAACATGTCTCCTCTGGAGTCTGACTGAAACCAAGAAATGTTTGGTTTTAACACCACCACCACCCCCCTTCATTCCTGAGGCCCTGGATCCAGTATCCCAGGCATAGTGGGTGCCCCTGGGAATGGACCACAGAGACAAGAGGACAAGTCAGAAGATCTGGATTCGAGGGCTATTCCTTCTGACTGTTTCTTCATCTTTAAGATGGTTGTAATCTCCTGTTGGTAAACTTGACCAGGTAATTGTGACCAGCCAGGGAGGAGACATGTGCAACAACACACTCTCAGTCTTAAGAGGTTATGCTGCTCAGAGTGTTTAGGTCTCTGAAAAAGGCTCTGGGATGAATCTCACATAGGCAGCCTCAAGAAACTCAGGCTCACTCGATTCCATGTACAGAATGGATTTAAATATATGAGAAGTGTAGAGAGAGATGTAAATATAGTTTAGAAAGATACTATTTTCAGGTGAGGGAAGCTGAGAAGACTTCATAGACAAGAAGAGAGTTGAATTAGGGTTTGAAAAAAAAATAGTATTTGGCCACGCCTAGGTGGGTAGAGGTGTGCACACAGATGTGTGTCTATGTGTAAATGTCCACAGGACTGCAGGCATTTATAGAAGGACTTCTCGTGGCTGCTGGGGAAGTGGTGACAGTGGAAGTCAAGCTCCCTTGGAGTGTGGAGAAGTGGGAAGAAAACTGGCTTTGGAATCAGGCAGACTTTGGTCCTATTATAGACATTTTCAAAATACTCTGCCCTGTACATTCTGAGGTTTCTGGTCCCAGCCATGGACACACACACTGTCTCTCTCTCTCTCTCTCTCTCACACTTGCAGTCTCATCATCCATTTAATTTCTTGTCAATTCTCATCAAACAGCTCCTGAATTTTTACCTTCCTCTCCCTTCCATTGCTATTGCCAAGCACTGACCCTGACCTTACCTTGCAGCCAGACTCCATCACCGCCTTGGTTTCAAGGCTTGTCCTCTTTATCTTTGCTGCCTCACTTCCAGTTGCCTCCTGCCTGCAGTTTTCTTTCTGTTGTACGATTCCTCTCTTGCAGCCACTGCATGGCCACAAGAATCTTTCTAAAAACCACATATCTGATCACATCCGTCTCCTGCTAAAATACCAACAATGACTTGCCTTGCAGCCACAATAGCATCAAGTCCAGTCACTAAATAGGCGCTGCCCACCTCTACTGCTTCACTTCTGTCATCTTAGTCATCCTCTCAGTGGGACTCAGTGGCAGCCAGCTTCACTCCATCACGTGGCTAAATCTGGTCCATGCTGGCTTCTCTGCTTGGAATGCCTTTTTCCTAATGTTTCCCTCTGGAATGATTTAATTGAATTATTTTAATAAATAAATTAATTGAATAATTTTAATGTAGTAATATATTAATATTACATATTAACAAAGTAATATATCCATCTCTTCTTGGGTTTATTTACCTGTCTAGGCGAACCTTTGTGAGGGCAATGTCCATCCATGACTTACCTGTTTTTCTATACAGGTCCAAGTACAAGGCCTGGCATGAATTAGGTGCTCAACAAAAACTTAATGATTAAGTGAATGAATTAATAAATGCATAGGTAGTTTTACTAATAACAAGAACATCCACTCATGCCTTCTACTGGAAAGGAAAATGAGCTGATGATTACACACTGATTATCTGTCTAATCCACTCTTTGACATGTTCTCCCAAGGTAGTTTAATCATTCATCTTTGTATTCGAAAGGCTGAAATCCTTTGGAGTGGATTTTCATAAGAGTGAGTTGTTCAACCCCAAGACATGAAAGGAGCCCAGCTGAAGGTGAGAAACTCAGTATATCCTGCAACTTTTGCAATTTGAGGATCAGGTGAAAGGTCAAAACATTCACTGAGGACCTATAAGATACTGATTCAGTAAGTACTTTGATAGAGGAGTTGAGATGAAGAAGTTAAAAAGGCAGCTCCATTTTCTTGTCAATCTATATGTTTACACAGCCCAGGCCTTTGATCTGTATTGTTAAAAAACAATACAGGGTTTCCCTGAAACAGTCAGGGTTTCCCTGGTGGCTCAGTGGTAAAGAATCTGCCTGTCAATGTAGGAGACAGGGGTTCGATTGCTGGTCCGGGAAGATTCTACATGTCATGAAGCAGCTAACCCTATGCTCCACAACTATTGAACCTGAGCTCTAGAACCTGGAAGCTGCAACTACTGAAGTCCATGTATTTAGAGTCTGTGCTCAGCAGCAAGAGAAGACATTGCAATGAGAAGCCTGCAGCAACAAAGACCCAGCCCAGCCAAAATAAATAAATAAAATTAAAAACAACAAATTTCAACCTAGTAAATTCGAAGATCTACTAGGCTTTATTCAATGATTCACAAATCAGGCACCATCCCCTCTTGTAATAATAGAAGTGTGCTTCCATAGATTGTTCATAGGTTGGCTCTGTGGTTTTTCTTTTTAACAATGGCCCCCTTTGGATCAGACCCTCAGAGATGTGATTGCAATGTAAGACCCTGGCATCACTCTCAGCTATGGCTCTGCAGCTCTGTTGATCTTTGGTGTGTTATTCACATGTCATGCATGATGTGTTCGCTGAAACCCTGTGATAATCACCGGCCATGACTTCAGGTTCACAATTTTTAATTCATTCTGTTTGCTTCTGTTATGATGGTCTAGCCATGAGGAGATCATTACCCTGTCGATCAGCAGCTGCAAACATGCATTTAAAGCTTTTGAGAGGAAACAGTGTGCTGGGGGATCTTTATGATAACTGCAAGCAGGATCATTCCCAATGTTTGGGGTGTACTATGGAGCCATAGTGCCCGAGACCCAAACCAGTCAAAAAAAGACCCTGTTGAGGGAGTCATCCTTTGACGCCAAGTGTCTTGCTCAGTGATCTTAATGTAACTGAGTTTCAGCTTCCCCAGAAGGGTTCCTCCAAGTGCAGCAAGTAGTCTTGGCCACCACACAGACCCCTCCTTGCTCAGCTAGAAGAAAATCAAGAACTGTCCTGTTATCAAAAACAACCTTGACCAGAGTGTCTAAGGATCTTTGCTGGGCAGCACATACTTTAGCAGTGGTTTCTGCAATATATTCAGAAGTTAGGGAGGGACTTCTGATCATTTTCTCACTTGTCCTTACACCTATCCATGGCTTTGCCAAAGGGAGACATTCCTGAATCATAATGCCTTCTGAAAAGTCCTTTCTAGAAAAATTAGCAGCATAGTTAGAAAACCTAAGAAGCATGGCGCAGCTGTGCCCCAGCCATGGAGACATTTTTAGATCCAAGGAAAGTGATAACTACCATAGATAAAGACAAGATCTATTGTGGACACAAACCATTTCTGTCAAGGAAGTACTGTTAATGGACTCATTCATAGGAATTGCTGTGTTTACCTGCTCAAGCCAGAGGTCAGTCAGTTTCTTAGTTCATGGCAGAGGAAATCTCCCAGTCTGAGATAGCCGTCCTAAATTCCAGAAGTTATCCCACTTAGCAATGTCCTGGGAAATATGGATGGGGGTGTTATTTTTCCAGGCTATGCTAAAGGAGAAAAAGGAAAGAAGAAAGAGGTTTATGTTTAGCCAAAGTAGGAAGTCTTGATTCATTGTCTTGGGTGGAACCAGTCTACCTGGATGTCAGCTACTTCTCTTCCTTGTTAGATCGATTCAGAGGTGTCTAGCATTGGTTCGTGTCCAGATGTCTGATGGGCCCCTTTTCAGCTGTGAGATATATATCCACGGTTCAAGTTCCTAGAGTCTGACTGTCATCTGGATAGTCAGAAGAACCTGAAGAACCTGGAACAGTCCCTTCCAAGGAGATTAAGGGAAACTTTGTTTTTAGTGATTCCAAATCAGCAAGGTGGGAGACAGTTGGAAACATTAGTTTGGTGAGTCATAGCCAGATGTTTGAGGCAACTAGAATTCAGGACCTAGTCAAACTTGCATGTAGGTAATAAAACCTCAAAAATAATTAACAGGAACTAGAATCTAATATCTACAGTGGTGCAAACATAATTTTTCTCTCTACAGTTGCTCTTATCTTTTTTTTTACCAAAGATAATCACAGTAAACCTAATTTGTTTATATTAAATTTGACCTGATTATTTATGTAAGCGCTTCAAGAAAAGTGCCTGACCATGTAAATTCTGTTTAGGACTGCTTTGCTGAAATGTTTCACAAGGAGTCTCAAACTTCACCTGCAACAACATTTCAGTCAAAGCCTTGGTAATATAGTCAACGTTTCCAATTGTGTCAAGTTACAAGGAGCATGAAAATAATAATACTCACTGAGAGATTCTGAATTCTGGAGGGAGCCCTTAGTGGGGAAAGTAAACGTTACATCTTTGTTCACAAAAGTGTATCTTAGTAAGTTAATTGATAGCTTAGAAATTTTCCTTAAGTTTGAGGGAGAAAGGCATAAGCAATACTATAAACACAAGGTCATGAAAATGATAACCATCCTTGGACTTCCCTGGTGGTCCAGTGGTTAAGACTCTGTGCTTCCAATGCAGACAGTGTGGATTTGATCACTAGTTGGGGAACTAGGATCCCACATGGCGATTCAGTTCAGTCACTCAGTCATGTCTGACTCTTTGCGACCCCATGGACTGCAGCACGCCAGGCTTCCCTGTCCATCACCAACTCCCAGAGTTTGCTCAAACTCATGCCCACTGAATCAGTGATGCCATCCAACCATCTCATCCTCTGTTGTCCCCTTCTCCTCCTGCCTTCAATCTTTGCCAGCCTCAGGGTCTTTTCCAATGAGTCAGTTCTTCCCATCAGGTGGCCAGAGTATTAGAGTTTCAGCTTCAGCATCAGTCCTTCCAATGAATATTCAGGACTGATTTCCTTTAGGATCGACTGGTTTGATCTCCTTGCAGTCCAAGGGATTCTCAAGAGTCTTCTCCAGCACCACAGTTGTGGCTTGGCTAAAAAAGATAACCATCTTCATCAGTTCATTCAGCCTCATGTTATTGATTCTTGTTCTGCTTAAATCCAGTTTTTCCGTTGATCCTCTCGACCTTGCCTGATGATTGAAGATGATAGGAACAGTGACTAATCTAAAAAGTTTGCAAGGTTTTTGTTAAGGCGCATATGATTTTCCCAATGAAGTAAGTTCCTTGATCACTGGAGATTGTGGAAGGTTTATCCTAAGTGGAAAACACATTTTTCCAACAGTGTCTTTCCACTATGAGGGCACTGGCCTTGTGACAGGAAAAAGCTTCAACCCATCAGGAAAAAGTACGTACAGCAATAAAAGCATATTAATAACCCATACTAAGTGGTAGTTGAGTGAATTCCAGTTGCAGGTGTTCAGAGGGTCCAGAAGAAGGAGGTCTGAGGTTCCTGTCAAACCAAAGGAGTTTTTCTGAATGGCACTAGAGTAGGTAGAGAAATGCAAAAAGCCAAAATATGGGAGATTTGCTGGGAGCTGAGAAGATCCAAGCAGCCATCTTGGGTTTCTCATAGCCCCAACTGTTCATTTAGTTTACAGCCACTTTTTACCTATCTTAATTTCTCTGATTTGGGAGCAAACTGTTGCTATGTTACAAAGACATCAGGATGGTAAAATCTGGCAATGAGTGGTCATTTTTTGCAGAAGCAATATGAACTTCATTCACGTGTACAGTCCTGATAGAATCTGTTGCTGCTTCTCTGCATGAAAGTCAGTGAAGTCATTTCCCTAATATTCAGGCTCAGATGGTGAAAAATCTGCCTGCAGTGTGGGAAACCTGGCTTCAATCCCTGGGTTGGGAAGATCCCCTGGAGAAGGGAATGGCTACACACTCCAGTATTCTTGCTTGGAGATTTCCATAGACAGAGGAGGCTGGCGGGCTACTGTCCATGGGGGTCGCAAAGAGTCAGACATGACTGACGACTGACACTTTCACTTCAATTTTGATAACAGCAATTTCAGATTTGTCAGATGTCCCATTAGTCCAATTTTCAAATACAACTTATTTAAAAAAATTTTTTTTTTCCTGCTGAGTTTCATTTCAGAGTCGCTCTTAGGTCCTGGAGAAGATGGGGGTAGGAAATCATTATCTCAAAAGTACAAACTAAGTGCATAACACTGTTTCCAATGCCTTGATTTTTTGAAGCATTTTGAGAGGAATAGGTGAGATTTAGGGATTGGAAAAAAGAAAATGTTGAACTTTGAACTTCTAGAGACAAACTTTTGATGCTTCAGAGAATTGTAAGACAGAGAACTTGTGTTCCCAGTACCCTCTAAAGAATTGGGTTTAGCTTTAGTGTCGGTACCTTTCATCTCTTTAATTTTAAGTAGTCTTTTGCAACACCTTTCACTGAAGCTCTTTCAGAATTTTGAAAACTTTTGGAGGCTTTTGCATACTGATTAAAATAGGTATTCCATCTGTTTGCTTGATTTGGGAGCCCTTGATTATCTATTTGGAACATTGCTTATAATGGCCATTGTAATTTCAGGTTATTTTTAGTAAAATGTTCCCATTTTGCTCTTTAAAAAAATTTTTTTTCAAATTTATGTTTTGGCTGTGCTGGGTCTTGGTTGTGCTACATGGGCACCTCTAGTTGTGGCCAGTGGACTCTCCAGAGTACATGAACTCAGTAGTTGCAGTGTGCAGGCTTAGTTGCCCGGAGGCATGTGGATCTTAGTTCTCCCACCAGGCATCGAACCTGTGTCCTCTACATCGGAAGGTGACTTCTTTACCACTGGACCACCAGGGAAGCCCCCAAGGGACTATAGCTCTTAAACATAAACAAGTGTGCCAGAAGTTGCACATTCAACTCTTTGGATCCCTTTTTTTTTTTTTTAAACTGGGACTTTGGGTTTCTGGGAGCCAAACTAATGATTAGAAGGGACTTGTGGAGTTAGAAGGTGGTTAAGTGCTCTACAGCCTTTAAATTCTTGACTTCCACTCACCAATGTTTTCAACTTTTTTTTTTTTTTTAATTTCTGAGAGTCCCATTAACAACTAACCTTTATTTAATATCCACTTGAGGCCTCCCACTGGAGGTCTCAGACCCAGTCCTCTCCCCAGTCCAGTTCAATTCTTGAGTTGGACCCAGTCCAAATCCAACTGGTAACCACCAATAAAGAGTTGAATAAGCAGACCTCAAAGAATGGTGGCAGCAGACTGATTCTAAACAAATGGAGAACTGCAGCTGCCACCAACAGTTTCCAACATGAAATCTGGGGAAGAATTCCAAATGAGTGGGGAACTACAGCAGTTCCCCATATGGAATCTGGGGACAGAATTAAGGACTGGGGTTTTGCACGCAGAGAATTGTGGTCTGAAAAGTTAGGACCTTGACTTGGGGAAAAATCCTTTGCCAGCTCAGTTGGGCTCTGGGCAGAATTGTCTACCAGCTTTAATGACCTTATCCGTAAAGGAAAGCCAGTTGGATCAGGAGCTCAAATGAGAAGAGAGCAGAGCTCAGACCATGAGGAACTCACCAAGGATCCTCAGAAATGGAGAGAAAGTCATTGAAGTCAAAAGAGTTCATGGGGCTCCCTGCCTATGTTTCCTGTTGTCTGTGAACACTGTTGGAAGTTCACTTTGGATCTCACTGCTGCCCCCAAATCTGTTTAAAAGTCAAATTCAGCTGAGTAAATTTGAAGATCTAATTGGCTTTATTCAATGATTAATGGATCAGGGCAGTATCCATCTAGTATAAAGAAGGGAACTCTGAAGGACTGTGCAAAATGGAAGATTTTTATAGGAAGAAGGGTGGGGCAAGGGAGCTATTAATATTAGCAGAAGAGAGGAAAGGATTATTTTAGGTCAGTGTGTCTTCCTTTTTGAGGGGAAAGGAAAGAGTTTTATCTTGCAGATTGCTTCTTCTTTCATGGGGAATGGAGAAGGCTAGTTCCTCATTGGTGCTAATCAGAAAATTCCAGATTGACCAGTTATGAGTGTATTTCTGGGGAAGGTCAAAACTGCATTTAGGCTGGGTATTAAATCTAGGTTTGGTATCACGGGTTTTGGCACAAGTCATGCCATTTTGAGCCTGTGATTTTTCTCTTTAATAACATTATCAATGCTTGGTTATTCCAGATCATATTCTTCACTTTTCATATTGTTATAGTCACAGATATCTGCTTAATCAGGCATAGATGATATCTGAATTGATTTCCACCCTGCTGTGATTCTTTGCCCATGGAAGACATTGCTTATCAACCACATCACTCCTTCCTGCCTGCCAACCCTGAATGTAGTTTCAGAATTTTTCCTTGCATGGTATACCAGGTCTTGTAGGTCATCATAGAACCATTCAACTTCAGCTTCTTTGGCATTAGTGGTTGGGGCAAAGACTTGGATTACTGTGCTATTGAATGGTTTGCCTTGGAAATGAACAGAGATCATTCTGTCATTTTTGAGATTGTATACAAATACTGCATCTTGGACTCTTTTGTTGGCTATGAGGGCTACTCCATTTCTTCTAAGGGATTCTTGTCCACAGTAGTAGATGTAATGGTCATCTGAATTAAATCCACCTATTCCGGTCCATTTTAGTTCACTGATACCTAAAATGTCGATGTTCACTCTTGCCATCTCCTGTTTAACAACTTCCAATTTTCTTTGACTCATGGACCTAACATTCCAGGTTCCTATGCAATATTTTTCTTTACAGCATCAGACTTTACTTCCATCACCAGTCACATCCACAACTGGGTGTTGTTTTTGCTTTGGCTCTATCTCTTCATTCTCTGTGGAATTATTTCTCCACTGATCTCCAGTAGTATATTGGGCATCGACCAACCTGGGGAGTTCATCTTCCAGTGTCATATCTTTTTGCCTTTTCGTACTGTTCATGCAGTTCTTAAGGCAAGAATACTGAAATGGTTTGCCATTCCTTTCTCCAGTGGACCTCATTTTGTCAGAACTCTCCACCATGACCTGTCCACCTTGGGTGACCCTACACAGCATGGCTCATAGCTTCATTACATTAGACAAGGCTGTGGTCCATGCGATCAGTTTAGTTTGGTTAGTTTTCTGTGATTGTGGTTTTCATTCTGTCTGCCATCTGATGGATAAGGATAAGAGGCTTATGGAAGCTTCCTGTTGGGCTTCTATGATGATCTACAAGACCTTCTAGAACTAACACCCCCAAAAGATGTACTTTTCATCATAGGGAACTGGAATGCAAAAGTAGGAAGTCAAGAGATACCTGGAGTAACAGGCAGGTTTGGCCTTGGAGTGCAAAATGAAACAGAGCAAAGGCTAACAGAGTTTTGCCAAAAGAACACACAGGTCATAGCAAACACCCTCTTCCAACAACACAAGAGAAGATTATACACATGGGCAACACCAGATGATCAATACCAAAATCAGATTGATTATATTCTTTGCAGCCAAAGGGAGAAGCTCTATACGGTCGGCAAAAACAAGACTGGGAGCTGACTGTGGCTCATGTCATAAACCCCTTATTGCAAAATTCAGAGTTAAATTGAAGAAAGTAGGGAAAACAACTAGACCATTCAGGTATGACCTAAATCAAATCCCTTATGATTATACAGTGGAAGTGACAAATAGATTCATGGGATTGAGATCTGATAGAGTACCTGAAGAACTATGGATGGAGGTTCATGACATTTTATAGGAGGCAGTGATCAAGACCATCCCCAAGAAAAAGAAATGCAAAAAGGCAACATGGCTGTCTGAGAAGGCCTTACAAATAGCTGAGAAAAGAAGAGAAGCGAAATGCAAAGGAGAAAAGGAAAGATACACCCATCTGAATGCAGAGTTCCAAAGAATAGCAAGGAGAGATAAGAAAGCCTTCCTCAGTGATCAGTGCAAAGAAATAGAGAAAAACAATAGAATGGGAAAGACTAAATATCTTTTCAAGAAACTTAGAGATACCAAGGGAACATTTCATGCAAAGATGGGCTCAATGAAGGACAGAAATGGTATGGACCTAACAGAAGCAGAAGATACTAAGAAGAGGCAGCAGGAATACACAGAAGAACTATACAAAAAAGATCTTAATGACTCAGATAACCACAATAGTGTGATCACTCACCTAGAGCCAGACATCCTGGAATGTGAAGTCAAGTGGGCCTTAGGAAGCATCACTATGAACAAAACTAGTGGAAGTGATGGAGTTCCAGCTGCGTTATTCAGATCCTAAAAGATGATGCTGTGCAAGTGCTGCACTCAATATGCCAGCAAATTTGGAAAACTCAGCAGTGGCCACAGGACTAGAAAAGGTCAGTTTTCATTCCAATCCCAAAGAAAGGCAATGCCAAAGAATGTTCAAACTACTGCACAGTTGCACTCATGTGACACACAAGCAAAGTAGTGCTCAAAGTTCTCCAAGTGGGTTCAATAGTACGTGAACCGAGAACCTCCAGATGTTCAAGCTGGATTAGAAAAGGCAGTGGCACCAGAGATCTAATTGCTGACATCCATTGGATCATAGAAAAAGCAAGAGAGTTCCAAAAAAACGCATCTACTTTATTGACTATGCCAAAACCTTTGACTGTGTGGATCACAACAAACTGTGGAAAATTCTTTAAGAAGTGGGAATACCAGACTACCTTACCTGCCTCCAGAGAAATCTATATGCAGATCAAGAAGCAACAGTTAGAACTGAACATGGAGCAACAGACTGGTTCCAAATTGAGAAAGGATTATGTCAAAGCTGTATATTATTGTCACCCTGCTTATTTAATTCATATGCAGAGTACATCATGTGAAATGCTGGGCTGGATGAGGCACAAGCTGGAATCAAGATTGCTGAGAGAAATGTCAAAACCTCAGATATTCAGATGACACCACCCTTATGGCAGAAAGTGAAGAAGAACTAAAGAGCCTCTTGATGAAAATGAAAGAAGAGAGTGAAAAAGCTAGCTAAAAACTCAACAGTCAAAGAAATAAGATCATGGCATCCAGTTGCATCACTTCATGGCAAATAGATGGGGAAACAATAGAAACAGTGACAGGCTTTATTTTCTTGGGCTCCAAAATCACCACAGATGGTGACTGCAGCCATAAAATTAAAAGATGCATGCTCTTTGGAAGAAAAGCCATGACCAACTTTGACAGCATATTAAAAAGCAGAAACAATACTTTGCTGACAAAGGTCTATCTAGTCAAGCTATGGTTTTTCCAGTAGTCATGTATGGATGTGAGAGTCGGACCATAAAGAAAGCTGAGCACCAAAGAATTGATGCTTTTGAGCTGTGGTGTTGGAGAAGACTCTTGAGAGTACCTTGGACTGCAAGGGGCTCAAACCAGTCCATCCTAAATGAAATCACTCCTGAATATTCATTGGAAGGACTGATGCTGAAGCTGAAGCTCTAATACTCTGGCCACCTGATGTGAAGAACTGACTCATTGAAAAAGACCCTGATGCTGGGAAGGATTGAAGGCAGGAGGAGAAGCGGATGACAGAGGATGAGATGGTTGGATGATGGACATGAATTTGAGCAAGCTCTGGGAGTTGGTGATGGACAGGAAGGCCTGGCGTGCTGCAGTCCATGGGGTTGCAAAGAGTTGGACACGCCTGAGTGACTGAACTAGGAACTGTACCAGGTAGCTATTGGTTTTCTGGTACCAATTTACCAGAGTAAATAAAGTACCATGAAATAAAATCCATTTTTCCAATCCTCTAGCACATCTTGCGGTATTTTTTTGGGAGAAATTTGGGTCTTGGGAAGGTAGAGACTGAATGCAAGGGTCGCAGTGGATCTGCATTTCCCTGAGGTCCAACCTCTAAGTGCTTCCTTAATGTCTGCTCAGGGATATCTCATGCCTTGCTCTCTACAATGAACCCTTGGATGCCTGATAGATTATTGGTGTTTTTCTTTCTCTACATTCTCAACTGCAGTAATTTCAATATGCACCCAGTTTAAACAAGCTAGAGACCTATTAGTCATCCCTGACGCGTCCAGTTTCTTTACCTGCACATTTACTTCACCAACAAATAGTATTACTTGCATTAATCAATACATCTTTCAAATATATCTCCTTTCAGTCTTACTATGGTGCCTTCCCAGGGTAAGCTTTTATAATGTCTCTTCTCTTAACTGGTTAATATAGTTACATCTTAGCTGGTTTTCTTGCTACTATCTGTGCCTCTATCTACTGTACTGCCAATACTTCAATGAGGTATCAGCTAATTGTACTCCTAGGTATTTATCCACGGGTAACAAAAACATGTGTCCATGGAAAGAATGGTACAACATTCACAGCAGGTTTATACACAATGGCCCTAAATTGGAAAGAATCCAAATGTCTGTCTACAAGTTAACTGACAACATATTGTGCATTTATCCAATGGAATACTAATCAGCCAAAAAATGAAAAGGCAATCTACATACATAGAAATTTATGAATCTCGAAAACAACACGCTGAGTAAAAGCCAAGCATAAGAAAAACATTAAAAAGCCAAACATTAGAAATCTGTATTATTTCATGGATATAAACTTTTAGAACAATTAACTAAACAAATTTATGATTAAAAGGCGGCAAGAACAGTCTTTGCATCTTGGGATGGGGAGTGGGTGGTGTTTGACTGGGAGGGGACATGAAGGAACTTTCTAGGAAGTTGGAAGTGTTCTGTAAAAGGAATGTAGATTTTGTTTGTCAAAATAATACAGCTAAGATTTATACACTTAATTGTAGTAAATTTTACCTTAAAAAAGGAAACTAGAACTGTAAAAAATAATAAATTTGAGGAGAGTGGAGAGTGGGTGGAAGTATAGATGATTTAAGAATGGCAAAATGCTGATAATTATTGAGGTTGGGTGATGGGTGCTTAGGGGTTCATTATACTATCTTGCTTACTTTTTAACGTTTGAAAATTTCCACAATGAAAGATTATTGGAAAGAATAGGTCAAATCATATCTCTTTGAAGTCTGAAACCCTTTAATGACTTCTTATCAGACATAGGAAAAAAAGCCTAAGTTATATGCTATGATTTTTGTGGTCCTGCCCATTTAGCATTCTGAACTCAACATTCAGAAAACTAAGATCAGGGCATCCAGTCCCATCACTTCATGGCAAATAGATGGGGAAACAGTGGAACAGTGACAGACTTTATTTTTTTGGGCTCCAAAATCACTGCAGATGGTGATTGCAGCCATGAAATCAAAAGATGCCTGCTCCTTGGAAGAAAAGATACGATCAACATAGACAGCGTATTAAAAAGCAGAGACATTACTTTGCCAACAAAGGACCATCTAATCAAAGCTATGGTTTATCCAGTAGTCATGTATGGATGTGAGAGTTGGACCGTAAAGAAAACTGAGTGCCGAAGAATTGATGCTTTTGAACTGTGGTGTTGGAGAAGACTCTTGAGAGTCCCTTGGACTGCAAGGAGATCCAACCAGTCCATCCTAAAGGAGATCAGTTCTGGGTATTCATGGGAAGGACTGATGCTGAAGCTGAAACTCCAGTACTCTGGCCACCTGATGCGAAGAGATGACTCATTGGAAAAGATCCTGATGCTGGGAAAGATTGAAGGCAGGAGGAGAAGGGGATGACAGAGGATGAGATGGTTGGATGGCATCACTGACTCAATGGACATGAGTTTGAGTAAACTCCGGGAGTTGGTGATGAACAGGGAGGCCTGGCATGCTGCAGTCCATGGGGTTGCAAAGAGTCAGACAAGACTAAATGACTGAACTGAACTGATCCCACTTAACTGCTGGCCACCTCATATCTTCTTCCTCTCTCCTCTCTTACTGTGCTCTAGTCCCACTGGACCATCTGAAAGATACCTGAGTGTACCAAGATTTTTCCAAAAGCAGGACTTCTGGATCTCTCCTCCCAGTTTTCACATGATTGTTTCTTCTCATCCTTCAAATCTTCAAGAAGCGCACCAAACTGACATATCTTTCTTTCTTCTGTCTTCTTGTTAGAAGACTGACTCTATAAAGACAGACCTGATGCTGCTCTTAGTTCTCACTTTATACTGAATTCCTAAAAGTGTGCCGTATTTTCTGTTTTGTGAGTTTGCATGCACCAGTGAGTGTGTCCTTCAATTACCTCTTCTCGTGGAGCCCTGGAGTGAAGTGTGCCCTTTTCTGTTGCTCTGACAGCAGTAATTCACAGGCTCTGGGACTGAGGATGTGGAATTAGTGCAAATGTCAGGTAGGATGAGATAGCTATTTGGGACATGTTTTAGGGTCTATCTGGAAGATGAGACTGTGAACTGAAACTCTGTCAGGTTCCTCAGGTAGGAAAGTATTTGAATGGGATGCCGCTAGTGTGGGTTAATCAGCCCTCCCTTCTGCTGGGCATAATTTAGGAAGAAAGGGTGTCCCTCCCTGCTTTTCCACATTGCTTGGAAGGAGCACTGTCCTGGGAGCTGGGAGTACAAATCTTGCCCACCCTCTGCACTAACAGGCTTCATGTGTGCATGCTAAGTCGCTTTGGTCATTCCAACTCTTTGCAACCTTATGGACTGTGGCCCACCAGGCTCCTCTGTCCATGGGATTCTCTAGGCAAGAATATTGGAGTGGGTTGCCATGTCCCCCTCCAGGCGATCTTCCCAACCCAAGGATTGAACCCGCATCTCTTACATCACCTGCATTCTTTACCACTAGCACCACCTGGAAGGCCAACAGGCTTCATGGCTCTGGGTAAATAACAGCCTCTGAGCTTTGATTTCCTTGTACTTTAAAAAGGATACTTGACCCAATTTTATTCCTTTTTATAGCTGAGTAATATTCCGCTGTGTATATGTACCACGTCTTCATTATTCATTCATGGGTTGATGGATATTTAAGTTGCTTCCACGCCCTGGCTGTTGTAAAGAGTGCTGCCGTGAACACTGGGGTACATGTGTCTTTTTGAATTATGGTTTTCTCAAGGTGTATGCCCAGCAGTGGGTTTGCTATTTTCAGAGTAGGAACAGAGGCACAGATGTAGAGAAAGGACTTGTGGGCAGAGGGAAGGGGGAAGCGGGGTGAGACAAACTGCAGGATTAGGATTGACATAGATACACTACCATGGTGGGCAGCTGGTGTGTGGCAGAGAGCTCAGTTCTGTGATGACATAGAGGGTGGGAGGAGAAGATGTGGGAGGGAGGGGATATATGTATATGTTGCCTGTGGCTCACCTGATTAAGAATCTGCCTGCAATGCAGGAAACCTGGGTTTGATCCCTCGGTTGGGAAGATCTCCTGGAGACAGGAAAGGCTACCCACTCCAGTATTCTGGCCTGGAGAATTCCATGAACTGTATAGTACATGGGGTCACAAAGAGTTGGACACAACCGAGCAACTTTCACATAGCTGATTCACTTCATTGTACAGCAGAAACTAATACAATATTGTAAATCTATTATACTCCAATTAAAATTTTAGAAAGGGCATCCATTGATATCAATGTTTCCCAAGTGAAATCATATTGTAGACCACGGATGCCTTGAGAGAGGAAAATAGGGAGCAAAGAGGGAAAGGGATGAGTGAAGTGCAAACACTGTTGATGAAGCAGGGGATAGAGAAGCAATGGAAATCATTTGGCTAATCGATCCATTATCTGCCATTAGCAAACTGGACAGAAAGCACGGAAAATTGTTTACAGAGCTAGTATTCTGTGGAGGGAGCATCAGATTTACTCTTCTTTCTTCTTCTGCAGGTCTGCAGCACGTACAGCTTCCTCTGTACAAAGAGATTGGCTTTTTTTCTCTCTGAGTCCTTACTTTTATTGTCCATTGTCTCCTAGGTTGGCAAATATAACCTCTTGGGGGTGGAGGTCTTGTAGGTACTTGAGTCCTTGTCAGAGAGTGATAGAGAAGGGACTTGGGGCAGAGCTTTTGTAGAAGCACATCTACAACATCCACTCCATCTATCACATTTGTCTTTGACTCATTTGAGTTGCCCAACCTTAAAGGTGGATCACTTCCAATGCTATGTCTGTGTATGCTGAAGCAGGCAGGATCTGGGACCAGACAGCCTGGGGTGGAATAATTCCAGTCTTCCCACCTCTGTGCTGTTTGACCTTGAACTGGTTACTTAACCTCTCTGTGTCTCAATGGCCTTCTTTTATTAAATCCTTCTGAATTAAATACTATCTGTTGCACAGAGCCATTGGAAAGATTCTGTGGGATGAGGCATGTAAAATGTTTAGTGAACGATCTGGCGTGCAGTCTGTACTCAGTAAATGTCACCTATTGGTAATATTGCTAATACTAGGATGTGGCCCAAATGGTGGTAATCAAGACTTCGACTCTGCTTATAAGCTGGGAAATCTTTTACTTCTCTTCAGATGCTGTATTTATCACCCAGAGTAACACAAGCAACAACAAACAACCACCCCCAGCTTTGCACATTTAGAGGCCATAATGGCATGAGGTTCCCACCAGCTAAGACCAGGGAGGCTATTTCCATTGTCTTCAGCACAGGAGCTCTTAGAAGGTCTGGTTTTTATGAGTGTGTAAAATGCCTTGTGGACACATTAAACTTAATATATGATTATAATAACAACAGAGCCTCCAGTCTGAGATAGAGACAGCAACCCAGGGAGAACGAAATTTAGAGGCATAAAACATGGGAAGGAAATGTTATTTCACAGGGGTTGAGTGGTGGCTGAGACATGAAGGGAAGGGGAATAAAGGGCAGGGAGTGTGGTGAAGAGTTGGGAGCAGTAAGCCCTGCGTAAAAGTTTTATGCCCCCAACCTGGGGCTGGCACATGAGAACTAAGTATAAAATTGGAATAGACATGAGAGAAGAAGATGGAGGGGAGGAGAAGGGAGAGGAGATGAGGCATAGAAAAGTGAAGTTATAACTCCTGGGCATATACCTGGATAAAATTATAATTCCAAAAGATGTGTGGACCCCAGTGTTCATTGCAGCACTGTTTACAATAGCCAGGACATGAAAGCAACCTAAATGTCCATCAACAGATGAATGGATAAAGAAGATATGCCATATATATAATGGAATATTACTCAACCATAAAAAAGAGCAAAGTAATGCCATTTGCAGCAACATGAATGAACCCAGAGATTGTCATACTGAGTGAAATAAGTCAGACACAAGAAGACAAATACCATACGATATCACTTATATGTGGAATCTTAAGAAAGGGTACATATGAACTTATTTACCAAAGGAGTCACGGATATAGAAAACAAACTTTTGGCTGTGGTGGGGGGAAGAGAGAGAGAGGGATAAATGGGAGACTGGCACCGACATATACATACTGCTATCTATAAATAGATAAATAATAAGAACCTACTGTATATCACAGGGACCTCTACTCAATACTCTGTAATGACCTATATGGCAAAATAATCTAAAAAACAATGAATATATATCTGTAACTGATTCACTTTTTTGTACACCAGAAACTAACACAACACTGTAAATAAGCTATACTCCAATAAAATTTTTAAAGAAAGAAAAGTGATATTAGAGGCACAGTTAGACCTAGGGATGGGAAAATGGTTGTGTTGGGTATAGTCACAGAAAGTGGTTGTGGGGCTGCTGGGGAGGTGATAGACACCTTGTCTGTGGGGTCCACTGTGCTTGATTTACAGTCCGAAGTGTGGATTTAGGGCCAACGCAGTCACTGCCATTCTCTGTGTAGACTCTGTGTAGATTTACAATGAACAGTCTTTTGGGAGGATTCTGGTGGCAGTATATCTGAGCAACAGGAATGATGTCTATAGAGGGAAAGTGTCAGCATTTTGGTCTTTGAGATTCTAAAACTGAGGATAAAGGATAGTGGTTAATACCGCATGCAGAGACAGTAGTAGAATTTCAAGTGGTTTGTGGCTCAGAGGCAGCGAGGTCTGGAAGGGTCAGTAGGGGTTTATTAGCTGAAAGGCTGGGTTAGGCATTTTCTCCCTCATAAGGAGGCTTGGCTTCTGCACAGAACCATTTGCTGCCAGTGAATGAATGAATACATGAACAAATGAATGAATGAATTAAGAATGAGAATGAGAGCGTGACCTATTAGCCCAATTCTGTTCTCTTAATCCTGAGAAAGATATATTTACATAACCAAGAGCTAAAAGTTTCTCAGGGCAATGGTATTATTCAAATTTAATGCAGATTTCCAGCCAGAGAAGGAATAATCAGCAGTTACACACACACACAAATATGTGCTCACATCCTATTCAGAAAATACTAAATATTTTAAAATTCATCCTGAGGTTCCAAACTTTCTGTGGATTAAGGTTCCTCTCTCATTCCTTTTATCTTAGAGGGAAGACAGTCACCTTAACCTCTAGGGAATGATCTTCCAATTTGCTCACCTATTAATTTACCACGTATTCATCGAGGTGCTTGCTCATTACATGTCGGGCATTGTGTCAGGTTCAGGTAATCCAAAAAGGAAGGAGGTAAGAACCTTCCCATTCACAAGACACCCAGCTTTTTAAGAAGAGTGTATCTGCATAATCACAAACTAACTGATAATTAGTCCTTCCTTACATAGATCTTTACTGTTAACAAGGTGATTTCACATACATCATCCTCTCTGATCCTTTGACCCTCAATCCCATTTTATAGGCAAGGAATTTGAGTCAGCCAGAGGGAGGTTGTGAAACCCAAGATACCCAGCTAATAAGTGGCAGAGCTGGGACCACCCACGTGTTCTGATAACGGAGCCTGTGCGTTTCCCATCACGCCGAGAGTGTTGCAGGCTGCCAAGCTCTGGCGCTGGTGTAATGTTTGGATTCACTAGAGGGAGATGAGCTGAGGGGATTAGAGAGAAGTCTCACATTGCCAGTCTGCTTGATGCCATGAAGCTCCTCTGAGAAAGGGATTAGTCGTGATGCTGCTAGTATAAAGCAAAATTTCTCTCCTCTGCTGTTCTCAGGAATTTGACTTTTCTGGATGAAGAGTTTCAGGAAAGAGATTGCACCAAATGAGGAGTGTGTCTTTCCCTGAATCAGTAGTAGAGAGAGCAGCTTTGATTCATGAGAGTAAATGCCCATCTGTAGGCTTCCCTGGTGGCTCAGGGAATCCTACCTGCCAATGCAGGAGACATGGGTTTGATCCTTGGTCCAGGAAGATACCACATGCCGCGGAGCACCTAAACCTGTGCACCACAACTATTGAGCCTGTGTTTAGAGTCTGTGCTTTGCAGCAAGAG
This sequence comes from Cervus elaphus, assembly GCF_910594005.1. Taxonomy (NCBI): domain Eukaryota; kingdom Metazoa; phylum Chordata; class Mammalia; order Artiodactyla; family Cervidae; genus Cervus; species Cervus elaphus. The sequence continues at coordinate 88,935,832 of NC_057819.1, forward strand.
AAGCCATGGTAATGAGAAGCCCATGCACTGCAACCGGAGAGGAGTCCCCGTTCACTGCGACTAGGGAAAAGTCCATGTAGCACAGCCAAAAAAAACACATAAATAAATAAATACATAATATAAAATAAAAATGTCCATCCGCAAGCCCCAGTCCCAACGCATCTCATCTGAACTGGGAATCCAAGCATTTTACAGGCTGCTCTCTCCTGGAAATAGGAGCTGAGTGATGGAGTTCTACATGTTTTTTTAGCGTGTGTGATCATGAACACAACTCACATGTGCTCCCAGGTCATCTGGAAGCTACTTGAAGTTGGAGAGATGGATTCATACTTGCTCTTACGTCTTTGGTCAAGAAGAATTTCCTTCTTGACCAAAGACATAATCATTTAGTTGCTCAGTCGTGTCCAACTCTTGCAACCCCATGGACTGTAGCCGTCCAGGCTCCTCTTTCTATGAGATTTCCCAGGCAATAATACTGGAGTGGGTTGCTATTTCCTTCTCCAAGGGGGCTTATCTGGTGGCTCAGTGGTCAGAAATCTGCCTGCCAATGCAGGAATGCAGGTTCAATCCCTGGGTCTGGAAGATCCCCCGGAGAAAGACATAGTAGGTGCTCAATAAAAGTCTTTTATGCTTAGTGAAATAGGAACTAAAAATGGATTGATTTTAGGAAGATTAAAATTCCTAAGTGGGTAGGAATTTCCCAACTCAGAGCAAGTCTACAGGCCCCTGACATCTGAGCTCCATATTCTGGTATTCATACTAAATAAACAGAGGTTACTCAAGGATTCTCTGTAGCCAAGCAACCGTGTGAGTGACTGCATCAGCCCTCACACCAGAGAAGAAGGCCATTTGACAGTTTCATTATATGTACGTGTTACAGACCTGGCATTTCCCCTGTGCATGCATCTAAAGTTGTGAAAAAATAGCTCCGTTTGCTGCCCTTTTCTGATCTGGTGATGAGTAATCTGTCCTGCTATTTACACATTTCCTGGCAGTCATAATGTCCTGTCTGACAAGGAAAGGAGCTGAGTTACATTCTCCCCTTTGGCTTTTTGAATATATTTTTTGCCTTCGAGGGCTCAGGCCCACGGGAAGGTTACAGTGCTCAGTTTGGGGATGGGGGTCCAGAGTCTAATCATGATGATGCAGAATCCTTTCAGTATCTTTGCTTATTTGAGATACTTCTACCCGATTCTCATCTGTGTCAGATGCTTTTCTGTGGGCAGCGTGTCAGGTGCTGGAGACTCAGATAGTTGGGGTCTCAACTCCACTCTCACGGTTCAGAAGGAAACAGCTAAACAGGGAATCTCACTGCTGGAAAACACAGTGCTATTTAAGGTTAGAAATGATCACAGAAGAGGAAATAATTATGTGTATGGGGCTGATTTTCTGGAGGTTATCAGCATGGGATTCCTGGAAGAGGCAAAGTCTCTACTGTGTTTGAAAGGGTGAGTCGAATTGATCAGGTGAATAAAGGTTGGGAGGAACTGTGTGCCTTCTATGGGTATGAAATGTTATGGTGGGTTGGATGGAGGAGGGACAGTTTAGGATTGTCCGACTGTCAGATCTGACTAGGGAATTGGAAAAACTGTGTTATCAACATGTGAGTCCTGCTGGGGGTAGTGGGTTTTTTCCTGCAGGAGTGGGAGGCCAGGGAGAGGTGGGAAGTGGAGAAGGATGACATGGGGGAGTGTGGAGGGAGGACCGGAGGAGGGTGAGATGTATAGCAGGAGACAGTCCTCTGGCAGTGCGTCTGTCCCTGGGGTGTAGGGGCCAAAACCATGGACCATCTGGATCTCAGGTCCAGCCAAGGGTGGCTCTCCCACCACCCTGAGGTTTTCTCTTGCCAAAAGCTATTGCCGATGAAAATATTTACCCTGGCATTTTCCTAAATAGCTTTCTTCTCTTGAAACATCACAGAGCACGATGCACTCATTAGGAGGGGCAATTCTGGCCACACAGTCCCTTTTCTAGAATTATCTAAATTGTATTGAATTTTCACATAGAAACGGAGTCCCCAAGTGTGTTGGAAGTGGACTAAGTAAATGTATCAAAAACAAAACAGAACATTGGGTTGACCAAAAACTTCATTCAAGTTTTTCTGTATCATCTTCTGGAAAACTCAAATGAACTTTTTGGCCAACCCATAGAATGATGTTCAGGGTGCTACTGGTCAAAACAGGAGCCACATGTTGTCTCTTAACTGGATAGCATCCCGATGGAAGAGCACATTCACCTACAGCACCCTCACCTTCACCCACAACCTCTGTGACAACTCTTGTAAGCCGGGGAGAGAAAGGAGTGATGCCCCAGATTTACGGGTGATGAAATTGAAACAGAGCAGTTAAATAATACACCCAAAGTCACTTAGCTGTTAATGCCAGAGCTGGGACTCAGACCCAGGTCTTCTGATTTCACATCCCTGTACTAAATGGTAGGACTTTACAGGTGAAAAGGGTTATGGGATGATCGAGGGGTGGGCAGACTTAGCAGCAGCAATGGAAATAAATGAAATTGAACATCTAGGATTTGTTCCATTACTGTCTCCTCTTGGAAGCTGTATAATCCAATTTCTTCAATTTAAAATTGAGGATTCTTAAACTCAAAGTGGAGACATCATGTGTTTGAGGTCATGCATGTTGGTAAGTTTTGAGTTTATTTCTTTGAACCAAGCTGGGGAAGTGTATAGAAAAATAATGTAGCAAGTTCAGGGGAGAGAATGGCAGGAGACCTCAAAATCATGACATTGGGGAACAGCTAAAGACACAGGAAGATTTATGTGGGAGGCGAGTTATCTCAGGACAGATAAATAGTTAGACACGTTGTATGTGGCCCTGAGGAGGGTCCACAAATCAAAACATGGACACTCCTGATGGATGGACTTGGATTCACTGTAAGGAAAAGCTTTCTAGGAGTGACTGACATCTAAAACCAGACCTGTTACATGGACACATAGTGAGTTTCCTGTTTTTGGAGGGATTCAAAACCTTAGTGGGGATACTATGTAAGTGTAAGCATGACTTGAGGTTGTAAAATGGCTCTTTCTATCCTGAAAAATCCCAGATTCTCACCCATCATTCATTGACTTACTAAATATAAGCTCACTCCAGGGGCTTCCCCGGTGGTGCTAGAGGCAAAGGACCTCCCAATGCAGGAGACATGAGACACAGGTTCGATCTCTGGGCCAGGAAGATCCTCTGGAGGAGAGTGTGGCAGCCCACTCCAGCATTCTTGCCTGGAGAATCCCATGGACAGGGGAGTCTGTCAAGCTACAGTCCAAGGGGTTGTGATGAATCGGAATTACTGAAGCAACAGCACAAACATGCAAACTCACTCCAACTGGGGACCATGCTTGTTCCTTTTTTTAAAAAAATATTTATTTATTGGGCTCTGCTGGGTCTTAATGTAATAAGATGTAATATAATGTGCTTGAATCATCCCCAAATCATCCTCCCACTCCGACCTGTGGAAAGATTGTTTTCTACAAAACCAGTCCCCGGTGCCTAAAAGGTTGGCAACAGCCGCATTAATGTATGGGCTTCCCTGGTGGCTCAGCTAGTAAAGAATCCACCTGCAATGAAGGAGACCTGGGTTCGATCCCTGCCTGGGTTGGGAAGATGCCCTGGAGAAGGGAACAATTACCCACTCCAGTATTCTGGCCTGGAGAGTTCCATGGACAGTTACAGTCCATGGGGTTGCAAACAGTCAGACACAACTGTGTGTATTCTGTTCATACACATAGTAGGTGGTCATTAAATATATGCTGAATACATAACTGTCTGTCTGTATAAGTGAGCAGTCCTGGTAATGGTCAGACTGGGAGCTGATTCAGTGTAGGGGGACCGTTAAGAGCATGGACTTTGAGGCCCTGAAGACTTCAGTGTAAAGATCAGCTCTACCACTTTTTAGTTTTAAAACATTGTTTAATATCTCTGACCTTTAGTTTTCTAGTGTGTAAGAATGGGGGCAATAATTATGACTTGAAAGATTTGTTCTAAGGACTCAGTGAGGTAGCATAGATAAACTGTGCAATTCAAAGGCTGGCACAGAGGGTTCTCAAAAATTAGCTATTTATGAATATTGAAGGGGGATTTGAATTGTGTGTGCAGTTTATCTGGGAGTAAATCCTATAGACACTGAACTGGATAAGGGATGCTGACCCCTCAAGCCTGGAGAAATGACTTGAACCTGCTTCTCTTCTTCAACAATAAAACACCTCACAATCACTCATGAAAAAATGGTATTAGCAACACAGGAGTTTTTGCTCTTGTAAGCCCCAGATGCTGTGTTTCCCATTCAGAACTACACAAAGCCTGTTTGTTTCCATGGTTTTCCATCTCTGGCCCTTTGAGTGAGAGTGAGAGTGGGGATGGGAGGGTGGGGAGAGGAGGGAAGCACCGAAAATAATTGGGCATTTTTGGATGAAATTTTACTCTTTCGTGTTGGGAACCAAGCTGGTTTGGAGCCTGTGTTTGAGCGACACCTGCATGGACTCAGCCAACTAGCATTGGCTAATTCCTGGGACAACACAGGCCACAACAATGAGAGGTCTTTGTAACAATAGATTTTCAGTGATCTGTTCTTCTCAGGTCCTGCTTACTCAGTACCCGAAGTCCCTAGCCCTCACCCAGGTCTCTAGCTACTGGCGCTGGTCCTGGGAAGGTTGTATGTCTGCAGCATTCATTTCTGGGACCTTTTTTGATTGTCTGTTGCTGTGGAAAAATAAGTAAATAAACTGCCCAAAGCATAGTGACTTAAAGTGATACCCATTTATTTACTCATGAATTGCTATGCCAGGCGGGACCCAGCTGGGTTTCTGCTCATCGTTTCTACTCATGTGGCTGCAGTCATTTGTAAGCTCCTTTGGGCCTGGAAACAAGAGGGCTTCCTTCACATGTGTATTGCCTCTGCTAAAACGGCTAGGACAACCGGGGGCTCACAGGCTCCTCTGTCTCCCTGTTTGTTCCCTTGACCTCAGGAAGTGGCTTGGGGCTCCAAGGGGGCTGAGATGGGAGCTTTCTGGTCTCCAAGACTCCAGACCCCACAACGGCACTGTCTCTTCCTTCACGTTCTACGGGACAAAGCAAATCACAAGACAGTCGAGATGTAAAAGGAGACATGGATTCTTGATGGGAGAAGTATCATGTGTGTTCAGGGATATAAAGAATTGCCAGAGACCTTGTTGACATAGGAACTCCCCCAGTCCTCCCCTTGATGCTCTTCTCACGTCTGAGGCCAACCCTGCTTTCAGATCGTATAAATTTGTCTTTGCTGCTGTCTTGCTCAGTGACCCTTGGAGCTTCACTTCTGAGTACTGTATGGTCTCTTCCATCCCCTCGTTGGTAGCAGATCGAGTAGGAGTCCATAGTGAGGAAGCAGCTTGCCTGGAGGCATATAGATAGACTGGAGCCGCAGGATTGGGACCTACTCCTCCCGTCTCGCATCCCATGGCAGTTTTGCAGCCAACTTCCTGGGAAAGGCTGAAGGTCAGTGAGCCCAAGATGGAGTTCCAGACAAGCCTTGGGAAGCAGAAATAAGACTCTTACCTTGGTCTTCATCTAAGAGTGTTAGTTCCTCTAGAACAAGGTGCTCTAGCATCTGTCTGGGTGTCTGACAGCTCAGAGCAGCCGTGGCTGATGTCTGAGCTTGCTTTGCTAAGAGAGGGGAGGTGTGCTTCAGGAATAGGACCCGATGAGTCTGGTTGTGAAGTGGGGTAGGGCGATGAATGTGGCAGGGCCTACTTGGGGGCGGGGTGGGTTCCCCTGCTGTGATGGTGGCTAAGGCAGGGCTGTGTGGATTCTCAGGATCTAGAAGAAAAGTATAAATGATGACTTCCTCATTCACCCTGATCCGCAGTCTCATTACCTTTGTTGTTGTTTAGTCACTTCAGTTGTGTCTGACTCTGAGACCCCATGGACTGTATAGCCCAACAGGCTCCTCTGTGCATGGGATTCTCCAGGCAAGAATACTGGAGTGGGTTGCCATTTCCTTCTCCAGGGGATCTTCCTGACCCAGGGATCGAACCCATGTCTCCTGCATTGGCAGGTGGGTTCTTTACTGCTGAGCCACCAGGAAAGCCTAGTCTCATTACCTACTTTCTATCAAAATACTTTGAGCACTTTGAGAATCTTACCCTCGTCTGGCTTCTTGTCTGGCTGTGAGCTCCCTGAGGGCAGGGACTGCAGTGGTGTTCATCTTTGGACCTTCCTGTGGATCTCAGGACAGATTGAATAAATGGATGAGAACAACCCTAGAGATTGGGACTGTGGAAAGATCAGAAAACGAATAGTGGCCCAAGAGGAAGGCCCGGCTCAGTTGTCTGGACCTTGTGGCTGAGTACAACTCATCTGCTGGAAAGTCTGCATAGAGGCTCCTGGCCATGTGCTGGGACATTGCTCTTCCAACCTGACATGGTCTGCTAAAGTCCACATCCTCCGAGGCCTCCCCTAGTGGACGTGTGATGCAGAAGCTGACAGTTTGAATTTCTCTTTCTGAGTCTCTTCCTGGCTCCCTTCAGCTAAGGCTCCCCTCCTCCGACTCCAGGTCAGCTGCAGGAGCTGGGATGAAAGCTCACCCCACTCAGGGACCCAGCCAGGAACTCTTGGCCCCTTTGGAAATGGGGCCCTTTATTCCCGACTCCCCTCTCTGCCTCTGAACCTGTCACATCCTATTTGCAGCCCTGGAGATTAAAGACGGAAATTTGACTTTTTAATTTTATTATTCTTGTTCTCCCTTCCTGCTTCATTAGAACCATGTTATTGGGTCGAAAATATGTGTGTGAACGATGCTCTGAGGCCCATCTGGAAGCCTGGATTCTCTGGGGATATAATTATGCTAAGTGACACTCACCAGGGACACTCACCAGGGATGGCGCGATTTCACTTCTACCTGGGCGTCCTCGGCAGTCTGTCCCTTGGTTGTTGGAGGGGGACCGGCTGCTACTGCCCCTTTTGGCCTTCTTCTGGGTGTGTGCGTGTTTTCACGGGTTTGACCCACTTTCATTTTGTCTGAGCTGTTGTGACAATTTACTGCATCTTTATGTGTCCTCACCAGGGAGGGTATGCATGTCTTTGAAATAGTAAAGGGTCACCCATAACCGAAGAGAAAATGCAGCTGCAGGTGAGGCAGAGCACTGTGTGCCTCTCCACCCCCAGGGCTTAGGGCTTGACCCACTGCTGCTTTCATGACTAGACAGGGGAGGAAGCCTCCCCTGGACAGATAGCACGGGGCTCTTGGTTCCAGCCCTGTCCGAAGGCAGAGGGCTCAGAGACATCACACCAGGACTCAAACCGCACCCAGGCTTTGGTCCATGCTGTAAGAAGCGTCTTAACCCCTGGGAGCCTCGGCATTCCCCTCTAGGAAAGAAAACCAACACTGCTCTCCTTGCATATCTCTTGAATGCTTGTAAGAAATCATTGCATTAATGAACATGAAAGTGTTTCGTGTTCATTCAAACACATGCTGGAGGCCCCAAGGGCTGTGCTTGGGTGAACAGGGTTCTTATTCTTGCCAGGATTGCCACCTTGCAAACCATAAATTATGAAGCACTAAACAAATGCAAAGTTGTAAAAATTTATATATTTGAATTCATTTTGCATACACAGGATGAGGAAAATTCCTGCCAAGCAGGATGTGCCCAGGTGTACACTCCTAGGTGCACAACCTCAACCGCCCTTTTTCCTTGTTCCTGAACACGTTATTGCTTGCCCCCATCCCACTCCATCCCACCCTGATCCCCAGCCCCTCATTTTCTGCCCTCTCCCCAAAACTGACATGACCTTGTAAAGCATTATACTCCAGTAAAAAAAAAAAAATTAAATCTGCTATAAAAATAAAGATATGCATTGTACACTCAAAAAACCAATCTTATTTATTAAAGCAAAGCTTGCATATAGAAAAAGGAGAAACCATACGTCTGCAGTTTTAATGCATCATCACAAGAGGACACAGACATAACATAAATCGTCGCGATCAGGGAATCCAGTATCACCAGCATCCCAGGAGCTCAACCCTGTCTTCATTTCCTTTCTTTCTCCCTGAAAGTCACCAGTCCCCTGCGTGTGTGCGTGCGTGCTCAGTCGCTCAGTTATGTCCAACTCTTTGTGATTCTATGGACTGTAGCCCTCCAGGCTCCTCTGTCCATGGGATTTTTCAGGCAAGCATACTGGAGTGGGTCGCCATTTCCTCCTCCAGGGGATCTTCCTGACCCAGGGGTCGAACCTGCATCTCCTGTGTCCCCTGCATTGGTAGGCAGATTTTTTACCACCTGGGAAGCCCACCACTCTTCTAATGTATACTATTTTTAGATCTATTTTTAAACTTTCTATGTGCTGTGGATTTTTAAGTTTTCCACATGCTGTAGATTCTTTTGTACCTAACTTATATTGTTGTCCCTTGTTTGTGAGGATGGTCCGTGTTGCTGCCTGTAACTGCAGTTTGTCATTACTGTGTAGTATTCTGTCACAGGAATGTACCCATATTTATTAATTCTACCATTGATGGACATTTTCAGTTTGAGGCTATTATGATTAAAACTGCTATAAACATTCTTGTCCATGTCTTCAAAAAACAGATTTGCTGAGTTCTAATTGGTGTAAATTATCAATAAATGGCACAGATTTCAAGTGCACAGTTTGACAAGTTTTCACACATTACTGATTCACATGTATAAAATCTGTGTGTGTGTGTGTGTATGTGTGTGTGTATGATGAAAACATCACAGCAATCAGGAGGTTGCATGGATTTATAGTCCCACCCCTCTCAAAGTTTCCTCATGTCCTGTAGTAATTCCTCTCTCCTGTCCATCCACTGCCAGGCAACTGCTGGTCTGCTATCCCCATAATTTGCAGTTTTTTGAATGTTATATAGATCAGTCAGCTCAGTTGCTCAGTCGTGTCTGACTCTTTGCTACCCCATGGAATGCCGCATGCCAGGCTTCCCTGTCCATCACCAACTTCCAGAGCTTGCTCAAACTCATGTCCATCGAGGCAATGGTGCCATCCAAACATCTCATCCTCTGTTGTCCCCTTCTCCTCCTGCCTTCAGTCTTTCCCAGCATCAGGGTCTTTTCCAATGAGTCAGTTCTTCCCATCAGGTAGCCAAAGTATTGGAGCTTCAGCTTTAGCATCAGTCTTTCCAATGAATAGTCAGAGTTGATTTCCTTTAGGATTGATTAGTTTGATCTACTTGCTGTCGAAGAGACTCTCAAGAGTCTTCTCCAACACAAAATTTCAAAAGCATCAATTCTTTGGCACTCAGCTTTCTTTATGGTCCAAATATCATATCCATAAATTACTACTGGAAAAACCATAGCTTTGACTGTAAAGTAATGTCCCTGCTTTTGAATATGCTGTCTAGGTTTATCATAGCTTTTCTTCCAAGGAGAAAGCATCTTTTAATTTCATGGCTGCAGTCACCATCTACAGTGATTTTGGAGCCCAAGAAAATAAAGTCTTTCACCATTTCCATTGTTTCCCCATCTATCTGCCATGAAGTGATGGGACCGGATACCATGATCTTTGTTTTTTGAATGTGGAGTTTTAAGCCAGCTTTTTCACTCTCCTCTTTCACCTTCATCAAGAGGCTGTTCAGTTCCTCTTCACTTTCTGCTATAAGGATAGTGTTGTCTGCATATTTGAGGTTATTGATATTTCTCCAGTTTGTGCTTCATCCAGCCTGGCACTTCGCATGATGTACTCTGCATATATTTTTTTTTTTTATTTTTTTTGTCATACATTTATATGAATCAGCCATAGATTTACACGTATTCCCCATCCCGATCCCCCCTCCCACCTCCCTCTCCACCCAATTCCTCTGGGTCTTCCCAGTGCACCAGGCCCGAGCACTTGTCTCATGCATCCCACCTGGGCTGGTGATCTGTTTCACCATAAATAGTATAACATGCTGTTCTTTTGAAATATCCCACCCTCACATTCTCCCACAGAGTTCAAAAGTCTGTTCTGTATTTCTGTGTCTCTTTTTCCGTTTTGCATATAGGGTTATCGTTACCATCTTTCTAATTTCCATATATATGTGTTAGTATGCTGTAATGTTCTTTATCTTTCTAGCTTACTTCACTCTGTATAAGGGGCTCCAGTTTCATCCATCTCATTAGGACTGATTCAAATGAATTCTTTTTAACGGCTGAGTAATATTCCATGGTGTATATGTACCACAGCTTCCTTATCCATTCATCTGCTGATGGGCATCTAGGTTGCTTCCATGTCCTGGCTATTATAAACAGTGCTGCGATGAACATTGGGGTGCACGTGTCTCTTTCAGATCTGGTTTCGTCAGTGTGTATGCCCAGAAGTGGGATTGCTGGGTCATATGACCCTGCATATATGTTAAATAAGCAAGGTGACAGTATACAGCCTTGACATACTCCTTTCCCAATTTGGAGCCAGTCCATTGTTGTATGTCCGGTTCTAACTGTTGCTTCTTGACCTTCATACAGATTTCTCAGGAGGTAGGTAAGGTGGTCTTGTATTCCCATCTCTTTCAGAATTTTCCACAGTTTGTTGTGATCCACATGGTCAACATATTTAGTGTAGTCAATGAAACAGAAGTAGATATTTTTCTGAAATTCTCTTGCTTTTTCGATGATCCAACGCATGTTGGCAATTTGATCTCTGGTTCCTTTCCCTTTTCTAAATCCAGCTTTAACATCTGGAAGTTCTCAGTTCACGTACTGTTGAGGCCTCGCTTGGAGAATTTTGAGCATTACTTTGCCAGCATGTGAGATGAGTGCAATTGTGTGGTAGTTTGAGCATTCTTTGGCATTGCCTTTCTTTGGGATTGGGATGAAAAGTGACCTTTTCCAGTCCAGTGGCCACTGCTGAGTTTTCCAAATTTGCTGGTATCTTGAGTGCAGCATTTTCACAGCATCGTCTTTTAAGAATTGAAATAGCTCAGCTGGAATGGAACTCATATAATGGATCTTTGTCTAGACAATTGCACTTAGGGTAATTATTTTTAGATGTATTCCTATTGATGTTTGTGTGTGTGTGTGTGTTTGAGTGTTCATAGTTGGTCTATTGTTTTTAATCCCCTAGTAGAACTCCATTGTCTGGATATATCACAATTTGCTTACCACTCCCATGTTAAAGTCTATTTGGGTTGTTCCAAATTTGGGGCTATTACAATTCAGTTGCTCATATGTGTCCTACTCTTTGCAATTCTGTGGACTGCAGCATGCCAGGCTTCCCTATCCATCACCAACTCCCAGAACTTGCTCAAACTCATTGCAGTTTGTGGCTGTTAAAGCTGCTATAAATGTTTCTTACTAGTCTTTGGGGACATATGCTTTCATTTTTACTAGATAAATACATAGGATTGACATGGCCTGGGCCATATAATAGGTGTATGTTTAAATTTTCAGAAACTAATAATTGGTTCCAAAGTGGTTATGCCATTTTCTATTCCCACCAGCAGGGTATGAAAGTTCTAATGGCTCCCCATCCTCACCAACACTTGTTATGGCTAATCTTTTCAATTGAAACTATCACAACATTGATAATTGGCTATGTTGTTGTTCAGTCACTAAGCTGTGTCTGATTCTTTGTGACCCCATGGACTGCACCGCACCAAACTTTCCTGTCCTCCACTATCTCCCCGAGTTTGCCTAAGTTCATGTGCATTGAGTCAGTGATGCTATCTAACCATAATCGATTATACTCCAGTATAAAATAGAATGTTTTAAAAAATAAATATTCTGATGACTCTGCAGTAGATTCTCACTGTGATTTTTCCTGATCCTTCTCTACTACGGATGGTGTTGAGCACACTTTCGTGACTGCTCATGAACATGTGGACACATTTCTGTAGAGCATTTGCCTGGGAGAATAATTCTTTGGTCACAGGGGACATGACCAGATTGATGTTGAAAAGATGGACTAGAGGGAACAATGTGGAATGCAGGCAACCCCCCAGGAGATTGAAGTATTATTTTCTTTTGTTTGTTCCTTTCTGTTTTCTAGTGTCCTGCATTCAAAACAAATTATAAGCTCCTCAAAAACTATAGAAAGCATTCCAACTCTTTATTTTCTCCCTCACACCACGTGGTTTCCCATTTGGGGGGAGGGAGACCTAACCTGCTTTGATGATCACCCATGTTCTCTCTGTGCCTTTCCGTGTCTTATATCATTTCTGCCTTCGGCATCTTAGGAAGAATGGTAGCATCCCTGTATCCCAGCTGAGGATCTGAGGGTCTGGAAAATGAACAGTTCCCCAGGCACTTGGAGCTGAAAATCAGGGGAGATGGAGCTCATAATAACTCCATCTGATGTCAGAGTTCTCATTCTTTCTCACATGTGCCTTGTCTGTCTTTTACCATACTGCATTTCAGGACTTCAGGGAGACACAGCTGAGTGAGTGAATGGAGGAGCATCTGAGGATTCTGCTGAGAGGCTCTTCTTCCGCATCAGGATGGTTGGTTGGTTCCATACTCAGAGGCTCTCCTGGACTCTCCATCCAGTTTATTCTTCTGCCTTCAACCCAGGATGGTTGGGACAGAATCCCCATAGTCACATTAGTCCAGCACTTGGAACCCTAAAAGATGCCTCGTCAACTCCACTCCCCGTGGCCCACATTCAGCTCTTGGGTTGTGATTTCTTCCTCTGACTCTGCAGAGTGCCTTAAGCTCCCCTTTCTTATTCAGCAACCCCCCATCCTGGCCCCTGCTCCCAGTTAGAGCCTAGCTTTGCACTTCACATATGGTAGCCCCATTGGTATTTGTCGTCGTTGTAGATCTCTGTCTTCCCACTTCCTCTGTAGTCCCAGTTGCCTCTTGCAAAGACCAGCATTTGAATCTCAGCCCTGTCATGTAGCGGTTTCAGGCTCCTCTACAAATTACTTCCTCTCTCTGACACTCTTTTCCATCATCTGTGAAATGATGAAAATATTAGTAGCTCCCTCCTTGGATAATTGTGGCAATTGTATGATGAGGAGCTGATGGTGTTAATTAACTCTTGCTATGTTTTGGTTACTGTTGGTATGTTCAGTCTTCCTTAATCCAACTTGCCTTCTTCAGTTATGGCAGGAATCCATCAATTCTAGAAGAATGAGAGGTGTGGCTGGAGAAGGCAAGAGATGAGGAAACTGGATGCTACTCCTGAAATCCTGAAGCTGCTCTTCCAGGTTCATGGTTCTCATCTGTAGCACCATGTGATGGAGAAAACTCAGGTTGCAAAGCCCAATGATGAAGGCTCTGCTACCATACCCTTGGGCAAGTTGTCTTACTCTAACTCTTGATGACTAAGTGAGATCACAAATTCAGATATCAAAACAGTAGCTGGCCCACAGGCAGCCTTTGAAGAATGTTTGTTGAGTCACCTCTCCTTGCTGGTCCCCTTTGACAAAATCAAATTTGCACAGATGGTATTAACTCATATAGTAAGCACTTGGAAATGTTGAATGGATGGATGATGGATAGATGGGTGAGTAGATGGATGGATCAACAAAGATGGCTGAAAGTGGTGATGGAAGGGTGGTATAGATTGTGAAAAGCAAGGCAGAAGGACATGCCATCCTTGTTACCATATGTGTTACAATTAAAATGTGAACTCTCTCTTGGGCCAATATGCAGATGCTCATGAGAAGCCCTCACAACTTTCATGCTGAAGGGGATCTGTTTGAAATGCTGTTGTCTCCTTTGCCAGGCTCCTTGCAGATAGACACTAGTAGTAGACCATCATCATGAAGGAAGAAGGTAAGTGAGTGGGGTTTGGGCTCTGGAGGCAGATTATGCTCTGAGTCAGGCAGCCTGATACAGTGGAATAAGAGCAGGCTCACCAGTACTTATATGAACTTGGGGGGAAATCCTTCTGTTTCTCTGGACCTCAGCTGTTGCATGTTGAGAATAGGATGATCAAATCTGCCTAGGAGGATCTATTTTGTGGAATATTTTAGTGTACTTGAGCTGCCATAACAAAATACCATAGATCAGATTGCTTAAACAACAGAAATTTATTACTCACAGTTCTAGAGGCTAGAAGTGTAAGGTCAAGGCTGATTTGGTTTCTGATGAGAGCTCTCTTCCTGGCTTGCAGATGGCTGCCTTCTTGCTCTATCATCACATGGCTGGGAGAAAGGAAAAAAAATCTCTTTCTAGCCTCTTCTTGAAAGGCCACAGTCCTGTTAGACTAGGGCCCCACCCTTATTACCCATTTAATCTTAACTACTTCCTAAAGCCTTATGTACATACTCAATCACTCAGTCGTGTCTGACACTCTGTGATTCCACGGACTGCAGCCCGCCAAGCTCCTCTGTCCATGGAATTTTCCAGGCAAGAATACTGGAGTGGGTTGCCATTTCCTCCTCCAGGGTTTCTTCCCAATTTAGGGATCAAACCCAAGTCTTCTGTGTCTCCTGCATTGGCAGGTGGGTTCTTTACCACTGTGCTACCAGAGAAGGCCCCCACCAAAGCCCTTACCTATCTCCAGATAGAGTCATGTTAGGGTTTGTGAAGCATATACATTTTGGTTGGACACAGTTCAGTTCATAGGACAGAGAATACATGGGATGCTTGTTACAAATATGCTTCTTGAGCTATGAAGAGCTATACCCATTTGATCATGATAGGGAGTCATCATTTTAAACATTTTGGTGTTGTGAGACCTTCCTCAGGGTACCCATTTATTCATGTAACAATAGTTATTGAGTTCCTACTTTGTGCCAGGTATCATTCTAGACCCTGGGCTGGCAGCAATAGAGAAAAGATTTAAAAAAAAAATCCTTATCTTTATAGATCTTACCTTCTAGAGTTCAGGAAACAAAACACAGACAAATAGAATATATAATTTATAAGATGGGTAAAGTCATGTGGAGGATGATAAAGCAAGGAAGGGTGGTTGAGAATAGTAGGGAATAGCTTGCATTTTAAGTAGAGGGTGTCCAGGGAGCACCTGTTTGGAACAAAGACTTTAACATGAGGAGGAAAGAAGTGAGCCATGTGACTATCTGGGAAAAGGATTCCAGGCAGAAGGCAGAGCCTGTGCAAAGTCCCTGAGGTAGGAAAGTACTGGGTGTATTTGGGGGAAAGCAGTGAGAGCTGAACGCCCAGAGCTGAGTGGGTGGTGGAGAGAGTGGGGAAGATGAGGTCAGATTCAGTCCAAGCAGAGGACTCACTCTGGTTGTATAGAGGGCTGGACAGCAGTAGCAAGAGGAGCAAGAAAACATCTCAAGGGAGCAGGGGAAGATTTCCTTTATTCCCTGAAAATCTAGGCTCGTCTGCAGGAACCCCTGTGGGAGTCAGTTGTCATCTGCTCCAAAACTCCTTTCAGTATTTCTGGGACCCCAGACATCTCCCCCTGTGAAGCTGTGGTTAACGGTTACTGATAGAAAAATGTTCCTAGTTGCATATGTAAATGAGATAGCATCCATGCATTATTAAAAGAGTAAATCCATAGCTGGAAGCGAATGTGTGTGAAGCAAGGTTCACGCAACACAGTACCTTCACACACCAACAGGATCAGAGGTAGGGCTCCTGTTTGAGTCAACCACAGCTATTAACTGGACAATATAGGCTCTGAAAACACGTTTGCTGAAAGATATAATTTCACTACGTGGCATGGATCAGGATTGCAAAGGAAAAGGAGGGGATGCTCTTGATTTGAGGCGGGGAGGAGACTCTCCAGTCCAGCTAATGCCCAGGGTTCAGCATCAGCCCCAGTGGAGGTGGATGGGGCCGTACATGCCTGTGCCCAAGGGGGTTCTCTCAACCGAAATATCCCCTCTTCTGATGCCAGAGAATAATAGATTCTACCATTGCACCTTTATTCCTTTGAATTTCTCTCTTTCTTCCATTTTGAAAGGTAACACCCACAGGCACACCAAATTCTGCATCAGTGACTCTGCTTCATTATTTTCAGGTTGTGCTAACTCACCTCCAAGCTTTGTTTTTTTTCATCTGAAAAGTGGAATACAATAGTAATCCCTACCTCCCTGTTTGTAAGCTTGGATGGTCTCATGGATGTAAAATAATGACTATGAGGAGTGGTATGTGCATGCGTGCTAAGTCACTTCAGTCAGATCCGACTCTTTCAACCCGATGGACTGTAGCCCACCAGGCTCCTCTGTCCATAGGATTCTCTGGGCAAGAACACTGGAGTGGGTTGCCAGGCCGTCCAACCCAGGAATGCAACCCGCATCTCCTGAATCGGCAGGTGGGTTCTTTACCACTTCCCTGGTGGCTCAGCTGGTAAAGAATCTGCCTGCAATGCCAGATACCTGGGTTTGATCCCTGTTTGTCAAGATCCCCTTGGAGAAGGGAATGGCTACCCACTCCAGTATCCTGGACTGGAGAATTCCATGGATTGTAGAGTCCATGGGGTCACGAAGAGTCAGACACGACTGAGCGACTTTCACTTTCACTTTCTTTACCACTAGTGCCACCTGGGAAGTCCCATGTGGAATAGTAGTGATTGTTAGTCCCACTTTAAAGGTGTGTGTGATATTAGGAGGCATGATGTCTTGTGTCCAAATCTGCACCTGCTTTTGGGAATCCGGTTAGCAACTACTATGGGGCTGCTTTTAGGTCTGAGGGCTACAGCAGTTCATAAAAGAGAGGAGACTCCTGCCCTGCAGTGAGACAGAAATAATAACAAAGTACACACATCCACCAACAAGACAACAGTGGCTATGTAAGTGACAACCAAGAGGCTTAAACTCATGACTCCATTATCCCCTTGAGTGGAAATCAGGCATGCCTGCAGTCCTGAAAGAGCTTTCAGTAAGTGAAAGAAGTATCCATAAGTTCATTTGTGTCACATTTCAGATTCCACATATAAGTGATATCAGAGGGTATTTGTCTTTTTCCGACTGTCTTAGTATGGTAGTCTCTAGGTCCATCCATATTGCTGCAATTAACATAACATTGTAAATCAACTATACTTCAACAGAAGAAATTTTAAAAAAATAGTGTCTGAACTGAAATAATACACAACTAGTCCTTAGGATTCCTAGAGAGTTACAAATAAAGGGCTCGGGTTGGTCCAGGGAGGGAAAGACAACATCTGATTATAGAAATCAGGGGAGGCTCCTTCACAAACGTGGGCTCTGAATGTGTAGAGAGGAAGAGTATCCATCTGTGAAAGTCTGGCTGGTGATGGTATGATACCCATGGCCATGTAACTGGGCAAGTGTGTTTGGAAAGATGACGGTGAACTTAAATGACCAGGAAAGTGGAGGATGCTTCAAAACACTCTTTCAGGTGGAAACTTGGGGGCTGTTGAGATATTTGAAGCCGAGGGTAAAGTTTGTTGATACCTAGTTCTCCCAGGAGTGCTCCTTGGTCAGAGGGAGGACATTAGGAAGCTGGGTGAGGCAGGATATAAAACTGCCCCACATGATATGAAACTGTGTTGGACTACATGATCATGCTTCTTACTTTTGCATTATCATTTTCATTTCTTTATTTATTGGAATATAATTGCTTTGCAGTGTTGTGTTTCTGTGGTTCAACAGCATGAATCAGCTATTGCTTTATCTTTTCAGCAGCAAGTATCGTTAATATTTTCAGGGTCCTGATTAATATTTCATTGGAGTGCTTTCGTTTTCCCCTTAAACATGTATTTAGAGTGGATTGCCACATTCCTGGGTAATTTTATTAAATCCAGAGGCCAATTTTCTTTTTACAACAGTCTGCTGCTTTGATTTTGTAAAGAAAATCAATGGGAAGAAAGGGGTTGCTGAAATAGAAATTTGCTTTATAGTAAAATATGCAGGAACTCCTCTATTCATTTTTAAGTGGGAGAATAACTCCAGCTATAAAAATGATCACCCTTATGTATGCGTTGTTTGTATATATGTTTATTAATATATCCACAAGCACGCATCTGTTTAAATTAAAACAGAGTGGCATCAAGCCGCTTTTTTTCAACTTTAGTTCTTGGAGAACCTGTTCTAGTTTGGTCTGTGAACAGCTATCAGATGTCACCCGCATCACTGAGCCTTGTCTGTCTGGGCTTGAGTCTCAACTCAGCCGCTAACCCGAGGGGCAGGTTTGAACAGATCACTGCCTGTCTCCAGGCCTCAGTTTCCTCATCTACAAATGAGGTAACCCAGATGTTCGCTGACATCCCACCTGCCTCTGGCATTTGGGAAGTTGATGGAAAGTGACAAAAACTTGGCAAGAATCTACAAGAGCCATGGAGGGAGTAAAAAGAACATTTTTATTTGGTTTCAAGATAGCACATTGAGAAACAACGAAATTAATGGAAAGAAGCACTTTTATTGAGTTAGCACTGAGTAGAGAAACAATGAAATGATTGTTTTTGGAAACCTTTCCAACCTAAGCTGAAAACAAACTCGAGATAACAATGAGCTTCCTTGGGCTCCAACACTGTCGCAGTGGGAATGAAACTCCTGGGTTTGGGAGGACCATCCCTCCGCCCTTATCATTTCCAAGGCAGAGCACGGATCATCTCTGCGGGCCAAGCCTGCCTCCTATTCCTCGAACCACCAGACATCTACAGAAGCGAAATTAACATCATGCCTGACTAGCGGCTGGATCTGCTGAGTGCTGCGGGCTCATGGCGCTCATTAAGACTTCAGGGCAGGCGGGCATGCTGCTGTTGTGACTCCACGCCTTGACATCGAGTCTGGAGGTGAAGGTGACTAACAGAGGAGGACCACCCTTCCACTTGGCCAACAAAGGTCCATCTAGTCAAAGCTGTGGTTTTTCCAGTAGTCATGTACAGATGTGAGAGTTGGACTATCAAGAAGGCTGAGCTTGATGCCTTCAAACTGTGGTGCTGGAGAAGACTCTTGAGAATCCCTTGAACTGCACGGAGGTCAAATCAGTCCATCCTAAAGGAAATCAAACCTGAATATTCAATGGGAGGACTGGTGCTGAAGCTGAAGCTTTGATACTTTGGCCGCCTGATGAGAAGAGCTGACTCACTGGAAAAAGGCCCTGATGCTGGGAAAGTTTGAGGGCAGGAGGAGAAGAGGGTGACAGAGGATGAGATGGTTGGATGGCATCATTGACTCAATGAACAGGAGTTTGAGCAAACTCCAGGAGATGGTGAAGGACAAGGGAAGTCTGGCGTGCTGCAGTCCATGGGGTTGCAAAGAGTCGGAAACGACTGAGCAACTGAACAATGACAACAACCTTCGATAGGCTCTGCAGGAAATTCCTGCAAATAGTGAGCTCTTGTAAATTAGCCTCTGCATAGGCTATGTCTAACCCTCAGAGTTCTTTGCAATGAAGCCCACCATGCCCATTTCATAGATGAGGAAACTGAGGCTGAGAAGTGATGCCTCTTGGACACAGTTTTACAACTTCTATGATGGGTATGTTCCTGGCGAAGGCAGTACCAGCATCCCTTTATGTGGGTTTGTATACTCTCTGAAACCCACATAGCATCTTGCTGACATACACAAGGGCAACATTTTTATCCCCACTTTATTGATGAAGAAACTGAGGCCGTTAAGGCCCCAGTGTCCAAGGCCATGGCTGAATGGTTAGCAAGTCATCTCTAAAACTGACTCCTCGCCTCCTACCACCTTGGCTTCATGCTGTCTCACTTACAATTAAAAGTGAGAAATAAAGAGTGTTTAATAAGAAAAGCATTTTCCTTTAACATACATTTTTAGGGCTGGCGAGACCCTTAGAGATCATCTAAAGGAGAAGTTGGTCTTCTGAGGAGGGACTCAGTGGATCCAGAGTCCTCCTGAACATTTATACACTTTCAGGTGCATGAAAGGCTCACTTTGTAACAAGTAAGTATACTGGGCAGGATAATCAGTGATGGGCGGGTGTGTGACTTTCCAGGGCACAGAGATGTCTGGCCCTTCAGCATGGCCCTGGCACATAGCACGTGCTCAGGAAACATTGGTGGAATTAATCATATCCTAGAAAAGGTCCTTATTGGGACTTTCCTGGTGGTCCAGTGGTTAAGACTTCACCTCCCAATGCAGGGCGTGAAGGTTCCATCCCTGGTCGGGGAGCCAAGACCCCACATGCCTCACAACCAAAAAACTAAAAACATGAGAAACAGAAGCAGTATTGTAGCAGATTCAGGAAAGACCTTACAAATGGTCCGCATCATAAAAAAAAAAAATCTTAAAAAAAGGACCTTGTTGGTTATCTGTTTTATATACAGTGGTATGGAGTTGCCTTTTTTGTAGTTGCCTTTTTGGGCTTCCCTGGTAACTCGGCTGTTAAAGAATCCACCACAATGCAGAAGACCCCGGTTTGATTCCTGGGTCAGGAAGATCCGCTGGAGAAGGGATAGGCTACCCGCCCCCCCAGTATTCTTGGGCTTCCCTGGTGGTTCAGACAGTCAAGAATCCGCCTGCAATGCAGGAGACCTGGGTTTGATCCCTGGGTTGGGAAGATTCCCTGGGGGAGGGCGTGGCAACCCATGGCAGTCTTCTTGCCTAGAGAATCCCATGGACAGAGGAGCCTGGCCGGCTGCAGTCAATGGGGTCGCAAAGAGTCAGACACGACTGAGCGACTAAGCACAGCAGTGTCTAGTTGCCTTTTTATTTATTTTTTGCTATGATAAGTTGTTCATTGATGGATGAATAACTTCATTTACATAGCTTTTTGATGGTTGAGGTTATTTCCCAAATATTCAAAATTGATAATGCTAGATTTAATTATTTTGATACTCATAGCTCTTGATACATCTTGTCAACTTTTTTCAAATCATTCTGTTTTATAGTTTTCTATAAAACATATAAATACATAGCTTTCCTAGGCCCTCAATTCGAACTAAATATTATCATAAAAGTTGCTAATTTAATTAGCAAAGTGACATCATTATTTCAGTTTGCATTTCCTTGAATAATAGCAAGACCAGCTTTTTGGTTATGCAACCCACTCCAGTATCCTTGCTTGGGAAATCTCATAGACAGAGGAGCCTGATGAGCACGACTGAGTGACTAACTTAACACTTCCTTACCATTTAGTATTTTTTCTTTTAGGAAATTGTCAGGCTGTGTCTTTTTGCCTATTATTCTTTGATATCTTGCTGTATTCCTTACTAATTTTACGATCCCTTATATAATAACAATATTAACATTTTGTCATATTTGCTAAAAAAAAAAAAAAAAGTTCTGTGATGCCACAAAATAACTGAGTCCATTCAAGGGTAGCCATGGATCTCAGAAATCATCTGTTCAATTTTCTCACTTTCAACATGCAGACCCTGGGGCTTAGAATGAGCAAGGCGGTAGCCTTGGGTACACTTGGGACAGAGCAGGATCTAGGAGCTGGGCTTAGTCTCCTCTGGGGGGGCCTTCTCTCTGAGCAGTGCTGCCCCCTCCCAGGGTCTCCTGCAGTAAGAATGAAGTGCTGCCCATCGGAGGCCCCAGAGGCCCCTTGTTGGCTAGCTTGGTATGGCTTGTATTCAGCAAGACATTCTCCTCCTTGCAAAGGAAGGTGCTAAAGTGCTTGAGAAAAGAGATTCTCTTAAGTAGGTTAAACACGCCCCCACTCCCCAGCCTCATTTACACTCTTCATTTGCTCAGCAGACTGTGGCTTCTCAGACAGTTCAGGGTAAATCGCAGCCCCATCCAGGTGTGAATGATTCTAAACCACAGCAGATCCGGGTCTGAGCTCATCATGCTGCATGGAGAAGACACAGTCTGGGTCCGGATGGGCCTTGGGCCTGCACCGCCTGCATCCCTCCACCCTGGCCGGGTCTTGAGCTATCTCTGGAGGTCACTGCAGGTCCAGCCTGCTAGGAAACAGGGAACAGAAGCCCAGAGCAGAATTTCTGGGAAACGAAGGGTTTCGCTCCCTACTCCAGCCATTTCTCTTCTGTCAGAGCCCTAATGAGCTTTTAGTGCCAGGAGGGGAAAGCAAATGGAAAGAAAACAGCCCGAAGTTGCTAATGCTATTGACAGTAAGCACGCTGCAGGAACCGCTTCCCCTGGGGCCACCTTCCTGCCCATGGCCTGCCTAAGAGGAAGAAAGGGAAGGAAATAAATAAAGTCCTTTTAAGTATAAAGAGGGAATTACATGCAATCCATTTGTGCAAGTACTGCATTTGTGCAAGGATCCGGAGTTAACCCTTTCAGCTTCATTAGTTGCTAAGTAGGGCTGAGATTAACCACCGTCTCTGGCAATGCTTTGGATGGGGTGGAGAGGCTGTTCTATAAGGCGAGGGGGTGGGGGGGGGTGCCGTTTTTGGCAGTTTGCTTCTTAGTAAAGAAATCAGAGAAACAGCTGGTGGGTGCTGGGCAATGCAGTCCTAGTGGATTTATAGCTCTTTGGATACCAAGCCCAAGGTCTTTGGAATCCCTCTCTAAAGGTGAAGAGGAAGGCAGGGCTTGGGTTCAAATCCAGCCTCTGCCAAGTTGATCAGTCTCCCTCTGCCTTAGTTTCCCTGTCTGTGGAATGAGGACAGTAGCACTTGCCTCACAGCCTGTCCTGGGGGTTCAGCGAGGTAATATCTATATGTTATAGGGATGAAACTAATGGATTAAACTATGTGTTTGCAGTCTTCCATCCCCCCACCCCGCTCTGCCCATATTTACCTACTAAAGAAATTGTCTTTGCAGTCTACCAGTTCATATTGTGAACTTTGACAATGGTTCAGAATCAGAAACTGACTTGTATGTGTGTGTCAGAGAGGGATGGGGGGAGAGAGAAAGAGAGTGATGGAGGGGAAGGCAAAAAGTATGAAAATTATATCCCAGGAACCAAGGATTACTCAGAAAAGAGAATAGAAGCAGAAGGAGATGGGAGCAAGGATGGAGGAGAAGGGCCCCCTTAGGGGCAAACTTTGGGCTGAGGAGTTGACCTGGGCAGAAAGGCTACAGGAAGCTATGAGGCATGGCTGATGAGGGCTTGAGGGGTGTAAGCAAAGGTATTTACCAAGTGTTGTTGTGGATGATACTGGGTGATAGTAATTTGGTGGTGATGGTATTGGTAGCGGAGTGATGGTGATTGTATTAGCTTTCTGTTTCTAGGTACAGTAACACATTACCACTAACGTAGCAACTTAACATAAAAATGCCTACTTTGTGTCTCAGTTTCTGTGGGTCAGGAGACTCTGCTGAGTGTCTCACAGTGCCGAGATCAAGGGGCCGGCAGGGCTCTAGGGAAGAAGCTGTGTTCAAGGTCCTTTGGGTTGTTGGCCGAATACAATTCCTTAAGGTTGTAGGACTGTGGTCCCATTTCCTGCTGGCTGCCGACCAGGGCTGCTCTTTGCCCCTAGAGGTGTTAGCGCCCCTTCTCATGCTTTCCATGGCATCCCCTCTAGCAGCACAGGTTGAGTTCTTCTCCTGCTTCAGACCTCTCTTTTCCTGCCATATCTCTGACACCCACCAGACAAAGTTCTTTGCTTTTAAGTGCATGTATCATTAGCGTGGGCCCATGCAGATAGTCCAGATTATTCTTCCTGTTTTGAGGTCTGTAACCATCATTGCATCAGCAAGACCCCTTTTGCCAGGTGATATGTCCACAGGTTCTAGGGATTAGGGGATGGGTATCATTGAGGGAGAATTTTATAGTGATGGTGATGGTGATGGTGTTTCAGTGGGTCCTCTCACTTCTGACAAACACATCCCTATCCCACTGCTAGATCAGATTCTCACTGGCTCAGGGGTGAGCCCGACTGCACCTGTGGGCAGTACAGCCCTAGAGAACATGACTGGCTAGCGAGGACTGGGCTGCAGGTTCTGGGAGTAGGGAAACCACACAGGAAGGTGTGAGGACGGTGGCCATCCTTATGACCTTCACCAATTCTCTTGTCCTTCACCTTCACCCTGGAAGGTTGTTTTTACACATCTGTCTCCCTTTCCCCCAAGCTCCTGAGGACAGAGATTCCTCTCATGTTATCCTTCTTCACAGCCCTGAGCTCAGAGCTTGCTCTTAGCAGAGGAAAAAGGATGAGGAATCCATAGTTGTTGAGTGCTATTATATGCCAGATGTGTTATATTAATATTTTTTTCTGATGTGTGCACCAGTATGCCTACTTCATATCAAGGAGACCGAGGCACAGATAGGGTGGTGATGGCGTTGGTAGTAGACTGATGCATGTTAATGGTCATGAGACTTGTGAAGTGTACAGGGCTAGCAAGCTGCAAAGCCAAGTTACAAACACAGCTGATACTTTGTTCTGCGGCAGTGTGTTGCCTTCCACTGTAGGTGCTTAAATGAGCCCAGTCACCAGCTGCCTGAGAGAGAAGAGAGAGCATGTAGCCGGGGTACTCCCCCACCCCGTGGCTTTCCTCGGTGCTGATCTGAGGCTCCGAGATGGTGTGGAAGGTGGGCGGTTGGCTACAAGAGAGCTCTGTTCCTCCCTAACCAAGTCTGTCAGTGCATTGATTTGTTTCAGCCTGTTTCAGATAGGTTTTCTCCAGATTTAATACATGAAACAAACATCGTGTTTGGCTGTGGGTCCTGGGAGAGAGATGGAAAGGAGGTTTAATCACTCAACGTTATTTGCAAAGAAGGCTGAGTGTGTGTGTGTGTGTGTGGTGGAGGGGACCCTGGTTCTGGCAGCTGCCACTGCTGTGACTACCATTAGGAGGGCCAGCCGCCCCCTCATCACTGGAGGGCATGCCAAGCGGCTGATTCTTCTCCCAGATTCTGGCATCCCTTCCCCCACCCGCAGGACCCAGCCTAGCTCCCACGACCAGTGTACTCCCCTTCCCCCTCCCATCACCCTCAGAGATCACACAGACCCCAATGTGTCATGCTAAAAGGTATGTTATTAAAAGCTGTCTTTTCTAGTGAGTGCTCTAAGCTTTGTTTCAAATTGTTATTATGGCCATACTGTCAGATAAAGCCTGATCCTAGACCAGAAGGCTTATCTCCAGACTCCTCGTATGTTGGTCTTTCCCTTAAATGGGGAAGTCACCCCATTTAAGGGAGGAGGGATATGTGGCCAGTTGAACCTGGGGAGAGACCTGGGGAGGAGAGGAGACAGAAGAGACTCAGTGTGAAGAACTCATGGCCTTGGGGGTTTCTCAAGGGATGTTCCATAGACTGAGCCCAAGGCCAGGAGCATGCGTAGGAATTGTTTGCAATCTGGGTGGTGAGGGGGCAGGTGGTGATGAGTTCAGTGGAAGCTACATCCCCATGACCCACCTCACCCATCACAGAGCCCAACTCAGCCAATCTTGAGTGGGGACCCAGGGCAGCGGTCCTCCAGGGAAGGCTGACCAAGAGTCGATGACACCTGAAGATCAAGGATGTCAAAGAAGTTAGAGCAAAGAGACTGCCAAAGGGGCTGAAGCTGTTCATTTGTTCATTCATTCATTCACTCAACAAATATTTTAAAAGTCAGATCTACTGGCCCTTGGCCTACTGGACACTGGAAAACAGGGGAAAATGCATAAAATGATAAAAATAGTGCTTTTGGTCATGCAGATTGCAAGGATGCTGATAAAATTAACGTAATAGATTAGGTATGACCACAAATTCTTTACAGAATTCTCCCATCAAGAGGTGGGTTCTTTTTCCCCATCCCTTAGATCTGGACTGGCTTTGTGACTGGCTTTGACCAAAGCATGTTAGGAGTGACACGTTCTGGGCTCTAGGTCTTAAGAGTCATTGTGATTTCTGTTTTACCCTCTTGGAACTTGGAGTCCATACCATGAAGAAGTCAGAAATGATCTGTCACAGAGAGAGAGGCCCCTCATCTCACTGGTCCTCGCTGAACCCAAGTCCCAGGCAATCCTCAGCTGAATACAGTGGCATGAGCAAGACTAGCTTAGCATGGCCCAGCCAGCCTACAGAATCACAACAAATAATGAACCACTGTTGCCTCATGCCACTGTGTTTTGAGGTGGTTTGCAGCACAGTAATAGATAACTGTAACAATGAGGTACATTACAGGTTTTCCTTTTTTTCTGATAAACTAAAATGCTAAACTTTCTGATAAGTACCTTAGGCTCTGTAAATGTTGAAAAGCACTTACAATTTTTATGTGCCTGTGGTCCAGCCTTCCATTTATTTAAAAGTAACATATAGACATAGTGCAAATACTCCAACCCTCAGGAAGACAGAAAATAGAGAAGTCAAAGTTGTCTTCCACATCTCAATCCCCAATCCATTTCCTCTAAGGTAAAAGCTGTGAGCAGTTTCTTCTGGGTCCTTCCAGTAAAGACAGATTATATGTGTACTAGGAAGCAGCTATAGGTAGTATCTAAAGGCAGTATCTAGACTGATGTCCTTTTTTTAATTACAGCAACTGTGTTGTATGTACTGTTCTGCATTTTGGTACATTTTGATTGTTTTTTTTTTTGTTTGTTTGTTTGTTTTGCTAATGATTAATCTCAAACATATTTTCAACACCAGAGACCTATTTCTTGGTGTCTCACTATAAAGATGGATTCATGAAGGGGAGTTGCACTGTTTCTAGTTTTGAATCTACACATCTTGATGTGCTTTTGCTTAAATATCCACAGATATTGCTTATATATTCTGGATCAAAGAGCATGTTCATTTGACATTTTGACAGGTACGTTTATTTTTGAACAGCAATGTGAAAAGGGTTTTCTGACCATTTATAACAATATCTACCTTTGTATGCTTACAAATGTATTATTCCGTTTGAGTCCCACACTAGCATCAGAGTTGGTCATCTTAACATTTCATGGAAGGAGAAACTGAATCTTAGGTTGAGTGCATGCCCAAGATCACGCAATTAGTAATTTTTTTTTTTTTTAATTTAAAGGCATTAACCTTCCACAGGGACCTGAGCAGCTGGTAAAATCCAAACTGAACACATACTAAGATAATTTCATTACGAAAGGAGTTGTTGTTTAGTTGCTAAGTTGTGTCCAACTCTTTTGCGACCCCATGGACTGTAGTCCACCATGTTCCTCTGTCCATGGGATTCCCCAGGCAAGAATACTGGAGCAGGTTGCCATTTCTTTCTCCAAGGGATCTTCCTGACCAGGGATCAAACTTGCTTGGCACGTGGATTCCTTACCACTGAGTCATCTGGAAAGCCCAAAAAAGGAGTACAGAGTCAAAGTTGTCTCATCCATTTGGTCCTCTGATAAATGAAAAGCTGATCTCTCCAACACTTGAGATTCTGAAATTATGAAGATGTAGGCAGAAGAGCCTGGCAGGCTACAGTCCATGGGTTTGCAAGGAGTTGGACACAACTTAGTGACCAAACAACAACAACAAGGCTCATTGTAGATGGGAGTAGCAGGCTCACAGAGGCAGGGAGAGGATGCTTCATGGGAGAGTCCTGCCTCTAGGCCCAATGAGGCGGAGATGAGCCATGCAGATCTGGCCAGATGGCTGTCCCACAGGAGCCTTCTCCCAATGTTCCTTCGCCTGGCTTCGGGCTGGGACTCAGTTACAGAAGATGCTTCCCCTGAGAGGTACAGCTGGGAACTCAGGCCTTGGCAGGGCAGCCTAGGCCCTCCACAGGGGACTGGACTGTGATAAAGGCTTAAACTGGAGTCTCTGCCCTGACCCTTTGGGAGTCAGGGCCTTTCTGCCACCCCAGGCTGACTGCCGCTGCTAAGTCACTTCAGTCGTGTCCGACTCTGTGCGACCCCATAGATGGCAGCCCACCAGGCCGCCCCGTCCCTGGGAATCTCCAGGCAAGAACACTGGAGTGGGTTGCCATTTCCTTCTCCAATGCATGAAGGTGCATGTATCTTTTCGAATTATGGTTTTCTCCGAATACATGTCCAGTAGCGGAATTGCTGGATTGTATGGTACCTTTGTTTTTAGTTTTTTAAGAAATGTTTTCCATAGTGACTGTACCAATTTACATTCTCACCAAGAGTGTAAGAGGGTTCCTTTTTCCCTACACCTGGAGGACTTCTCACTTCCAAGTACTAGCCAGGACTGACCCCACTTAGCTTCCAAGATCAGACGAGGTCAGATGTGTTCATGGTGCTATGGGCTGTAGACCATACCCTGAGGATTTCTGACCCATGGGAGTGAGCCGCAGGGTTAGGTGCTCCCTGCCTGGACAGCATGTGGGGAAAGGGAGTGGTGGGGACAGTGGCCACAAGGTGTGAGGTATCATTTCTGCTCCAGTGGCTCTGGTTCGGGGCAGAGTGCTGAGCACCAGCCTTGCAGCCAGAGCCCTCCTCAGATCCCAACTCTGCCCCTTCCTCTGCGTGACCTTGGCAAGTGGCCAGCCCTCTGGGAGCCCCCCTTTCTTCTTCTTCCATAAGGACGTCCATCCAAGCAGTGCAGCTGGAGCAGAACAGGCCTCCCCAGGTTTCTTCTCCTGGCCGCCCAGCCCTGGGACCGCCCCCTTCATGTCTCAATGCGGCTCTTCATTCATTCGTAAACTCCCCATAGATCAGCTGTGTGCCAGGCACCGGGAGGCTCTGGGGATGTGGTGGTGATTAAAATAGATGCAGCTTCTCCCTTTAGGATCACACTGACCTTGAACTCTAAGTCCAAGGGTGGGGAATCACACAGGGTGGTATTGGGAACGTAGGGGCGTGGATGGCCTAGAGCTGACCAAGGAAGGGCATCTGGGACCTGGCACAGTCCTTGAAGGGAGTGGGTCTGGGGGGCAGAACATTTTGTTCGGGTCTACAGTCTGTGTTCTGGATGGAATCCTCAGGCCAACTTCTTCTGCACCTGCCCCTCCCCACCCTGGGACAGCATCTCCCCCCAACCCCCCAGCTCCCCGATGAATGGAGACCCATCTAATAAGCTTTCCCTCTGGTTGCCCCCAGGTTCCTGCTGCCAGTTGGCCCCATCTGTCCCTCCTCCTAGATTGCCCAAGCACAGCTGATTCCATCAAATCCGATTTTCTGCATCTCCATCAGGACCCCTGCCCCTGGGGGTTTGAGCTAGGTTGCCTGGTCAGCTGTCTCAGGGAGGACACTTCCCCCCCACCCCACTGCTTCCTGAAGCAGGAGGACTGCCTCCTCTGGTCTGCTGAGCCAGGTGGGGAAAGGCAGCAGGGAGGGAGGATTGCCCTGGGAAAATGGTGCTTTTTTAGTTGTCATGGCAACAGTTGCTAGGTGTCATCCAGAAGCCACGCTAAAGGTTGACCTTCCCTTGGGGAAAAAGGCAGAGCTTTGAACAGGACCTAAACTCTTTTCTCTGGGCTGAGTTAGTCTGCGTCATTCATTGATTCCTTCATTCATTTCATAAATATTCTTTTATTACCTTCTATGTATGGGGACTATGTATGTCTCTGGGAATTCATAAATAAATTAGTCTCTGTCCACAAGCAGTGGGGGAGAAAAAAATGCAAACAGAGGATAATAGTGGACTGTGTAAGGGCTTTATGGAAAATGTTCACAGGGCACCAAGTGAGCAGGGCAGGGGTGCCTAACCCTCCTGGACCCTGAGCAGGCTCATCAGGCAGTGCTTCATAGTGGGGGCGACGCTGAGGCCGAATATTTCAAGAGGGTCGATAACCAGAGGAAGGCTGCTCCGCCTCTGGAAATACCCGGCCAGTCCTGGAGATGTGCAACAGCTTGGGAATTTGGGGGTAAAAGTCACCTGGAATATTCGTGGTATTGGGTAGGTATGAGGGAGGGACAAGAGAGAAGGCTGGGATGGTCTGCAGTGGTTGGATCGCCAAGTATTCTGGGGGACTGTATCCTTCAGACAAGAGGAGAAGCTGCTGTGGGAATTGAAAGGAGGGAGTGGCAGGTTACAACTGGAGGCAGAGAGAGACAGCTCTGGACATGGACCACGTGGATGGGTGGCGCCTACAGGGTTTCCTTGGGAGAGTGTGCAGGTTTCTGTGACCACTGGAATACGATGGGTTGAAGGAAATGAGAGGGAAAATCTGGACTGACTTCCAGATTCCTGACTTGGGGCCAGGCAGGTGTGAACTCCCGAAATAAGGGGAGAGAGAAGACGGGGAGGTGGTGGCCCAGTAGAGGACAGGCGGTAAGTTCAGTCTGGGCTCATACAGGTGCCTGCAGGATGCTTGGGGAAGATGCAGGCAGACAGCCGTGGGCCTGGGGTGGCCGATGAGAGAGGCCCAGCTGTGCATGGGGGCTGAGGCCAGGACCTTGGGCCACAGAGCTGGTCATGGGTAAACGGATGGAGGCTGGGAGGACATGCTCAGAGAAGGAGGGTGGGCTGGAGTGAGTGGTGTCACAGGAGCCGGGTGGGAGTGGGCCATGAGGTCAGATGCTACTGGAAAGGCTGGTAAAATGAGGACTGAAAGGAGTGCATTAGATTTGGCAATTAGAGAGCCCCTGGGTGACTCTGCAGCAGAGATTTCTGGGGAGGGGTGGAAGCAAAGGGCAGAGGGGAGGGTGAGGCGGTGGGGGCACCCTGTTAACCTCTCATTCAAGGAACTAGTCCACCCTGGGGAAGGAGAGCCAGGCTAGAGAGGAGAGCAGGGTGCGAGGATTTCTGGTATGTGGGAGACTCCAATAGGTTTGTGGGTGAGAGAGGAGGGTGTGCTGGGGCAGAGGTTGAAACCTCAGGGCTGTGGATAAGGCTGGAGAAGAAGCAGGGTTGCCAGCCACCCAGAGCTGTTGCTGGGGATTCACTAGCCAGGCAGAGGAAGTTGGTCTTGCCTTTGGGAGGGAGCTAGGGTGCAGAATATGAGTCATGGCAGAGGGGTGGAGGGTCCCGGGGAGATGGGAGGGGAGCAGGTATGAGGAGACAGTGAGTTGTGAAGACAGAAGGGACTATGGTGTGTCTGTGTGTGTTTGTATATATATCTATGTGTGTGTGTGTGTCTGTGTAGGTGTCTGTATACCTGTGTGTGGCTGTATATGTGTATGTGTGTCTAACCGGAAGCATCATGACATCCCTCTGGCAGTAGACGGTGGTAGATTTTTCAAACCCATATTGTCCAGGTTGTTTCATTAGTGAATTGTTCTGGTTTCTGTACCCCTTTGAAAGATATGGATTGTATAGTGTGATGTGTGTGTGTGTGTGTGTGTGTGTATTTGTGAGTGCGTTAATGCTTCTGTCCTCAGGAGTATATCTGTGTGTGCTTGTATGTTTCGATGGAGGTGTTTGTTTATGTGTGTGTGTGTGACTTTGTGTTGTGTGTGCTGTGGATGAGTGTGTATATGCTTATGTATGTGTTTGTGCATGGGTCTTTGTGTGTGTGCTTGTCTGTATCTATATGGGTGTGTCTTTGTGTCTATCCATGTGTCTCTACATGTCTGTTGGGTAAAGCATATGCTTTAATGTGTCCATTTATTTGTATATGTGCTTGCACATGTGTGTCTGTGGGTGTGTCTGTGTGTTCCTCTGTGGGTATGTCTGTGTGTGTGTTTGTATGCATCACCTGTGTGTGTTGGAATGCGGTCATAGATCATGTGTCAGAGCTAGACCCTGAAACATCATCTATGTCAACATCAGCCCAGTCACTCAAAAGGAGGGCCTAGCCCCAGAGACTAGAGGAACGTCCTCAAGGTCAGAGAGAGCCAAAGACAGAATCAGTCGGACCCTGGTCTCAGGTGGAATTTGCACATTGTATGCTCATAAGATGGGGGCCCATAACCGGGATAGTGGGAAGGGGAGGCCACCAGAGGCCTTGCAGCCTCCTGGCACCCCAGGAGCTGGTGTTTTTCTC
Source organism: Cervus elaphus (assembly GCF_910594005.1). Taxonomy (NCBI): domain Eukaryota; kingdom Metazoa; phylum Chordata; class Mammalia; order Artiodactyla; family Cervidae; genus Cervus; species Cervus elaphus. The sequence continues at coordinate 88,967,286 of NC_057819.1, forward strand.
TCCCAGAACTTACTGGTATTGAATAAAAAAATTGTCCCCCGGTCTGAACCTGGAGGCCCAGCCCAATGAACTAATGGCGCCTGGGGACTTGTTCTCATTTGGCCTGGACACTGAGAAATGCTCAGCTTGAATGGAAAGACCGGTTGACCAGCGCCCCAGAGCCCAGCCTTCTGTCCACTAGCCCAGCCACAGAGGGCTGACTCCCACCTACTCAGGGAAGGAATCAGGTGCATGGAGCTTCCTGGAAACACGAGTGCTCCAGGCTCATGTGAGATGAGCCCCTCTCCGCACGGTCAGTCAGAGTGGCTTTACCTAACACTACAGCTGAAATTTCATTTCCGCCGGGATGTTTCATTTTGCTATCTAATTTGGTGACAAATCAAGGTGATTTATAGGGAGCAAGCCTGCATTTAGTGTGACATTCTCATCCCAAATGCTGGCCTGCTTTGCACCCTCCCATTATTGCCTTGACCTCCCAGTGGATATCCATGGATTCAGAAATACGGTGGGGGTGGGGTATCTGAAAGACCTCACCCACTCCACCCCAGATTCAGGTTATTTCCAATGCCATGGGCAAGAGTGGATCTAAAATCCTCAAGGCTGTTTCTCAAACAAGTGGCAGGAAAGCCCCCTGCTGCAAAATTAGCCAGCATGTACTTGGTACTTGGCATAAATGTCCTTACTTCCCTCAGAGCAGTGTCAGCCAATAGAAATATAATATGAGCCTCATGTGTAATTTAAAATTCTCTAATAGCTGCATTTAAGAGTGAAAGGGACAGGCAGAACTCACTTTCATAACATATTTTATTTAGTCATTGTATTCAAAATAATATCATTTCAGCATGTAACAAATACAAAAATTATTACTGAGATGTTTGGGGTATTGAACATTCCTTTTTGTGTTAAAGCCTTGGAAATTGACATGTATTTTACATTGACAGCCTTTTTCAATTCAGACCAGCCAACTTCGCAAGGGCTGTCTCCACGTGTGGCTGGTGGCTCCCGGTTTGAACCAACCAGCCTCTGATGCTGCCAGTCGTGGGGAATGAGGTTGTTCTAGATGATTCTGAGCTGGGGGCTCTGAATCTCAGTTTTCCCATCTGTGAAGTGAAGAGGTACTTCCTCTTCTTTGGTCTTCCGGGGACTGTTTTTAAGGTCTCTCAAAGTCAAGTGCCCTGAGCACTCCCAGTTTTAGAGTTCTTCATCTGAGAAATGATACAACAGGGTTTCAGAATGGTGGACAGTGTTAAATATTTGCATTTAGTGAGTTAACGTTTCCAACACCTTAAAATAGTAACATGTGTTTATATAATCTCATTTGGAAAGCAAAAGTCTACATCTGAGGCTAAATCTGGAGATGAGGTCCCAGTTGAATGTTCTGCCTGCTACTCCTCTCCTTGGCCCACTAGGATAGGCTCTTAGTATATGAAAAATTAATATGGGGACTTCGTTGGTGGTCCAGTGACTAGGACCCTGCCCTTCCACTGCAGGGGCCCAGGTTGATCACTGATCAGGGAACTAAGATCCTGCATGCCATGCAGGGCAGCTGAAAAAAGAAGAAAACAAATATGCATGTTCTTTGCAAACTGTAAAGAGTAGTACACAGGCTTTGGGTGGGTAGGAGAGATGGGGTCTTCACACTTGCTGAGAAAGAACAAGGGTACTGGAGGTTTGCTTCTGGGTTGATAGTAGGGCCAGGCCCTCTCCATGGTCCACTGAGAACACTCTGGGGTTTCTGAAACTCTCAGATCATGGAGGATTGGAAAGAGAGATCTCCAGACGGGGGACTCAGTGCATGCGTGCAGGAAGGGGAGGTCCTCTCCTGGTCCTAGTAGCAAGTTTCTAGATAGTTGTGGTTCCTCTGGCCCGTTTCTTCATTCTTTGGAGGAAATGTCAAGGTAGCCTGGGTCTAAGCCCCAGCTGGGGCTGAGCCGCTGTCTCTCTCCCTCCCTTTCTTTAGCTCTCTCTCTCTCTCTCTCTCTCACACACACACACTCACACACGCACACACACACGTTCAGCTTGTTGATCTTTTCCTCCTTTCTGCCTGTTCCTGGCATGGTTTCCAGAGAGCTGCTGCGTGCCAGTCACCTGCAAAGGGAGATGACTCTTGCCCTAGAATCACTGTAAGATTCAGAAGGACAGAGAAGACAAATGAGTTTCTTCTCTGGGGATCTTCTTGTCCCAGCTTCAATCTTTATTCTTAACGAGATAAAACTCAGTGCCATAGAAAGAATATGAGATTTGGAATAAAGGGACTCCAGTCCAAGGCTTGACTTCTTATTGAATTTCTACTTTATGGTCCTCAATTTCTCCATTCTGATGCCGTGTGGGCTCCAGAAGGATAGGGGTCCCACTGAGCACAGTGTCTGGCACATAGTTATGGCATAAATATTTGAGGACTTATGAAATGTGTGTATCTGGGCTGAGTAGTAATACCTCTCTCATGCGATGGTTCTGACAGCTGATGGAGGAAGCATCGTGTACATGTGTGTGCACGCGCACATGCACACACACACACATACACGCTTTCCAAGCCCCATTCAGATAAAAGAGAAATTAACAGATGGCTATTTAGAAGCTTATAGTCAAAGGAACAGGATGGTTGAAGACTGAACTAAGATCATGGAGCATGGTGAATATAGAGGTGGGGGAGGAATTTAGGTCTTGGATAGAAGGTCTCCCCTTTCTTATCCTGTCAACTATTTATGAGTGTTTGTGTGTGTGTGTGTGTGTGTGTGTGTGTGTGTGTTTTGGGAATGAGAGGTCTTGCTGTCTGAGATACACCAAATACCCTTTCACTGGGCATTTATCTAGGGATTACTATTCAGTTCAGTTCAGTTCAGTCGCTCAGTCATGTCCGACTCTTTGCGACCCCATGAATCCCAGCACGCCAGGCCTCCCTGTCCATCACCAACTCCCAAGTTTACTCAAACTCATGTCCATCGAGTCGGTGATGCCATCCAGCCATCTCATCCTCTGTTGTCCCCTTCTCCTCCTGCCCCCAATCCCTCCCAGCATCAGGGTCTTTTCCAATGAGTCAACTCTTCACATGAGGTGGCCAAAGTATTGGAGTTTCAGTGTCAGCATCAGTCCTTCCAATGAACACCCAGGACTGATCTCCTTTAGGATGGACTGGTTGGATCTCCTTGCAGTCCAAGGGACTCTCAAGAGTCTTCTCCAACACCATAGTTCAAAAGCATCAATTTTTTGGCACTCAGCTTTCTTCACAGTCCAACTCTCACATCCATACATGACCACTGGAAAAACCATAGCCTTGACCAGATGGACCTTTGTTGGCAAAGTAATGTCTCTGCTTTTAAATATGCTATCCAGGTTGGTCATAACTTTCCTTCCAAGGAGGTCAGTATGTAGATTCATAGCCTCCCCCTGCCACTTTGATCAGGGGAACTGGCACAGCATACAGGAGAGAGCACTGGGCCAGAGAGTGTCACTGTCAACCAGAGAGTGAGGGTTGACACTTCAGATCCCAGAGGACATCTTCGGACCCCTTGAGCATGACTTCAGTTTAAGTGGAAACAACTCATCCCAGTCCTTTCCAGCCTAGAACACAGCTACCTGTTGATTCTACCTGGCCCCTGAGCAGCATTGGGGACCAGGCTTGCTGCTGAAGAGAGGGAAAGAAAGAAAGAGTCAGTCATTCAGTCAGTTAGTCACAAAGAGTGTCTGACTCTTTGCGACCCCATGGACTGTAGCCGACCAGGCTCCTCTGTCCATGGGATTTTCCAGGGAAGAATATTGGAGTGGGTTGCCATGCCCTCCTCCAGGGGATCTTCTTGACTTATGTTCAATGCATAAGCTCATCCTCTGCCCCAGGGCAAGTCACTTAACAACAGTGAAGATGCTGAAGCTTCAGTTTGGTTCAAGACGAGTTCAGAGGCTCCCCAATGGGGCTCATCTTCCAATCTCAGAGCCACTCTTGTGGGTGAGTTGATGTAGGAGGAACTCCAGGCTTATGTTAGGAGTCTGGACATCTGAGACCCGCCATGGTGCTGGTTATTCTGATTTCTTCTCTCTGGTCTCTGGCTTACTTTCCATGAGACAAGACAGCTTGCTTTGATGATCTGAGTCCTTAGCACAGTGACCTTCCATGTCATCTCGTTCAGTGAATCAAAGTCAAACCAGGTTGGGGATATGTGGCCAGTGACCTCCGTCTATAGACAGCCTGTTCACCTCTGCAAAAAATCAGCATTGAATGGTCAGGCTTTTTTAGCTGTCAGAGTAAACAAATATCACTCCTATAGAGTAGACCTCAGGCAAATCTCAAACTATTCAGCCATGTATTTGGAAAAACATACAAACAAAAATGATCAAAGAAAAATGACCAAACAGAAACCCATTTATTGAGTTGTTATTATATGCCAAATACTAAAAGTTTGGCCTCAGTCTCCATGGAACTGTCTTCTTTCCACTCTCAGGACTTGGCTCAGAGATGAACATCTTTAGAAGGGCTCCCAATTTAGCCCCATTTTCAGGTGGGAAGCCTAAAGGTCAGAGGAACCCTTTAAAACTTAAATTCGATTATGTCATTTCCCAGCTTAAAACACATCAGCAGCTTCCCCCTGCGCCTCAAGTGGATCCACACTCTTGCCCTTCTCGCTCCATCTCTCCTGCTCCCGGCCTCACTTTTTTCTATGCTGCAGACAGCCTGGCTTCTGCCGGAGCCATGTGCCAAGCTCTTTCTATCTCGTGAACCCTGCACATGCTGAGTCTTCCTTCTGGAAAGCTTTCCTCTGCTCTTCAGTTGGATGGCTCCTTCGAATCCTGAAGATTTCAGTTTAATAGCCATCTCCTCAGAGAGGCCTCTTAGGAGAACCTTAAGTAATCTGCTCCGTTTTTTAAGTTGAGCTTTTTATTTTGAGATAACTGTAGCAAGATATGCTATTGTAACAAATAGTACAGAGAATGGTACATGTTCTTTACTCAGCTTCCGCCAATGATAACATTTTGCAAAACTATACTATAGTATCACAGTGTGGCAAACAGGATATTGACAGTGATATAAAGCATTAATCTTATTCAGAATTCCTGTTTTGCTTATACTCATGTGTGTGTGTGTGTGTGTGTGTGTATGTGTGTGTTTGTGTATCCTATTCAATTTGATCACATGTGTAATTTCACATATCCACCACCACAGTCAATCCCTCTTAATACGTTTCATGATTTAAATTTCTTATTTAGTTGCTTTCATTCTTTTTCTTTTCTTTCTTTCTTTCTTTTTTTTAATGTCTGTCTTTCTCACTTGACTGTAAGCTCCAAGAAGGCAGAGCCATAATTTTACTCACCTAGATGTACAGAAGTTAACACAATGCATGCACATGTGGAAAGCAGACATGTTTGAAAGGCCCCAGATATGTAAAGTTAACTGACAAGAAGGCCCTTGCTTTCCAAAATCTCATGATCTATTCCCAGAGGGACACACACAGAGATGGTCACAGTCAAGAGCCATCTTTTCTCTAGTAGATGTAGTATGTGTGATATGCTATGGCCCCAGAAGACACAATTGCTGACTGCAGACGTGAGCCAGTGTGCTGCAGTCAGGGAAGGCTTCCCAGGGGTAGTGATGTTTACCTAACAGCTTGAAGACTAAGTATGGATTTATCAGGTCAAGACTTTCCAGGCAGGGCGCTAGGTATGAATAATGATCCAGCGGTGTTTCCAGCAAACAAGAATGAGACATTTAGAGAAAAGCAAGTGTCTTCATGTAATGTATGCACAGGAGCTGTTGGAAGGAGCTTCAGGAGATGAGGCAGTAGTGGCCTCTTCTAAGCTCAGGAAACCCAATGACATATTGAAGATAATGGGAGAAGAGAAAAAGATGTTAAAGGGAGGAATGATTGGATTTGAATTTATGGGCAACTTTTAAAATCATTTAAAAATATTAAAATAATACACATCCATTGCAGAAAACAGTTGAAAATAATAGAAACATCAAGAAACAGGTGTGCTATGGCCAACACGTATGGGAGTTACACGGGCGGTGCTGTCTGGCAGCAGGCTTGGGGAGGGGCTGGAGCTGGCCGGGACTGGAGGCACAGGGGCCCCTTGTGAATAAGGAGGGAGGGATGATGAGGGCTGGACTTGGACAGAGGGGATAGAGGTTGAACAGAGGCAACCAATGGAAGATTAAGGAAACATATGGGGACCAGTTGGGTGTAGGTCTGGGGGAGAAGATGGGGTCTGAATGATTATCCTAATCTGGCTTCATTATGTAAATAACTGATGGACCCTTTCATGAAGATGAATCTCTTAGGCAAGATGGGCAGTGTGTTGTGGAAGAGATTTGGGAGAGGTGAATGGGAGAGAGCGCTGTGGTCACACACCCCCTCCCTTGAAAAGGGGCCGAGCGAACATCAGGCACAGACATGGATATTTGATGGCTGCTCTGGACACCTCCTGTGGTCCTATATCACATCACGGGGACATAATTCCTGGCTGGGGAGGTTTAAATGCAGTGGCCCTGGGAACTCTGTTTCTCTAACCCCTTTCCATCTCTCATGTTTCCATGCTCAGGATTATCCATAAAGCAGGGTTCATTCTTGTGTGCAGAAATGCTTCTAGGGCCACATGGACCTGACATGCCATCCATGTGATCAGAAGAGCAGATATGGAAGGGACCTCAGAAATCACCTAATCTACTTCCCTCATCCAGGAAGAAGCAGGAAGCTCAGGCTTGGCACTTACTTAGTGCCAACCTACTCCAGGCTTGGCACTTACTTAGTCTTCATCATTACTGTGTGCAGCAGCTGTTCCTACTGTTCCCAGTTTACAGAGGAGGTAACTGAGCTGAGGAGAGATGAAGTATCTCATGGAAGGTCACAGAAAAATATCACAGCTTGGATTCAAAGTCAGTCTTTCTGATTCTCCAGCTCATGTCCAGACTTCCTTGGAAACACCAGTTCTTTTTCAGGGGAGAGAACTAAAATCCAGAGAGATGGAGGTTGGCTTGTAGGGGAAGAACAAACCAGATCTCTTCACCCCTCCCAGCCTACCACTGAGTCCTGGGCTTTTTCTATTCAATGTCTGTTAGGTGGCTGGTTCTTCACTGAGTGAGGTGGTAGGAGAGATTGGTGACTGCAGGACTCGAGAACTCTGTTTTCCTGTCCCCAGAAAGAGTTTATATTCTTCCTAAGGAGGTGTCTTCAAAGATGGTGTCAAAATGATGGGGAGAACCTGGCATCTTCATTCCTTTCTTTTCTCCTATCTCCACTTGCCAACTGGGAATCTGGGCTGAGAGTGAGAGAAAATGTGTTCAATAAAGTCTGACACAAATAGTTCTGCCCGAACTATTAACCTGAGCAGGAAAGAATGGGAGGTCTTTCAGGAAGATGCATGTTCATGCACTCAGACCACAGATGCTAGCTTATCTCTGTCTACTGCAGGGGGTCAGCCATGAGGTCGACAATTGCATCTTGGCTGCAGTGAGATCTTGTTGCCTTGGGTATAGACAGGCAAAGGGAAGCCAGTGAGGGCTGCAAGTCAGGCCAAGTGTCAGTGATACAGAAACAAAACCTACAGGCTTTGGGGCCAGTGACTGCTTACTGGGAGGACACAGGAAAAATCTGACTCTTGGTCACAGTGGTTAGAAGGCAGTGTGAGGGAAGAGCAGCGGTCTTGAATCCAGATATATGTGGGTTCAGTTTACAACACTGATAATGACTTCCTGTGGGACCTTGTGCTGTAACTTACCCTCTGAAAGTTTCTTTACCTGTAAATGCTAAGGAGGATATTGATCTGAAGAGTAAATGAGGGAAAACTGGAGAAAAGCACCGTGCTTTATTTGAGTTTTCACTCCGTGTTGGTGATGGTGGTGGTGATGACAGTGAGGATGGTAGTGATGGTGGTGATGGTGGTGGTGATGGTAGTGATGGTGGTGATGGTGGTGATGGTGGTGATAATGGTGGTGGTGGTGGTGATGGTGGTAGTGATGGTGATGGTGGTGATAATGGTAGTGATGGTGATGGTGGTGGTGATGACAGTGAAGATGGTGGTGGTGATGGTGGTGATGGTGGTGATGGTGGTGGTGATGGTAGTGATGGTGGTGATGGTGATAGTGATGGTGGTGATAATGGTAGTGATGGTGATGGTGGTGGTGATGGTAGTGATGGTGGTGATGGTGATAGTGATGGTGGTGATAATGGTAGTGATGGTGATGGTGGTGGTGATGGTAGTGATGGTGGTGATGGTGGTAGTGATGGTGATGGTGGTGATAATGGTAGTGATGGTGATGGTGGTGGTGATGACAGTGAGGATGGTGGTGATGGTGGTGGTGATGGTGGTGATGGTGATAGTGATGGTGGTGATAATGGTAGTGATGGTGATGGTGGTGGTGATGACAGTGAAGATGGTAGTGATGGTGGTGGTGATGACAGTGAGGATGGTAGTGATGGCGATGGTGGTGATAATGGTAGTGATAGTGATGGTGGAGATGATGGTGATGGTGGTGATAATGATGGTGATGGTGGTGGTGATGACAGTGAGGGTGGTAGTGATGGTGGTGATGGTGGTGGTGATGGCGATGGTGGCGATAATGGTAGTGATGGTAATGGTGACAATGATGGTGGTGGTGATAATGGTGATGATCATCATGGTGGTGCTGCTGGTGGTGATGATAGAGATGATGGTGATGATTTTGGTGATGATAATGATCATGGTTATGATCATGATGACCATGAAGACTGATCACAGTCTGCCCTTCTTCTTTGGAAAATGAAATCTCCCTGATACTAAAATTTTAGGCCAGAAATAATCAAGAGATGGATGGGGAAGAGGAGGAGGGATGACATATATATTTAGCTACTTCATGCATCTACTACAATAGGCTCATTTGCCCACTTCTTTTTCATTTACTCCTCAGAAGAATCTTTGAAATATGTCTTGCATTCCATATCTAATGATTTGGAGAAAATCTGTGATAGTGAGAAAAGTGAGGTCAAAGAAGTTAAGTTTCTTGCTCAAATTCTTACAGTGATGAAGTTGTAGAGCTAAGGGTTGATCCCAAGACTCCAAGGCTCAGTCTCTCATTGTTTCTCATGAACTCATCAGGACATGATTCCAAAACTTCTCAATGTCTTTTGCATTGGAACATTCTTGGATGAAATCTGCTCTACCACCACCCCAGCAAGGGGGCCTGGGCAGAAGTCCCAACAACTCTTTGTGACCCCATGAGCTCTACAGTCCTTGGAATTCTCCAGGCCAGAATACTGGAGTGGGTAGCTGTTCCCTTCTGCAGGGAATCTTCCCAACCCAGGGATTGAACCCAGGTCTCCCACACTGCAGGCAGATTCTTTACCAGCTGAGCCACCAGGGAAGCCCAAGAATACTGGAGTGGGTAGCCTATCCCTTCTCCAGTGGATCTTTGCGACTGGGGTCTCCTGCATTGCAGGCTGATTCTTTACCAGCTGAGCTACCAGGGAAGCCCAGAAATCCCACCAATCACACCTTAAACTTGATTGACTCCAATAAGCTTCATTCATTCCTACATTTATTCTATTATGCACAAATTCACCAGTGTTCATTGAGCCAGACATTACTTTTGGCCCTAAGGCTAGAAAGAGCAGTGAGATGAATGGTAGGTAGCAGCAGCATATTTGTTTAACATGCACTTGAATAGTTGTAAGTTGTAGGTCATATGTGGATGTGTCCATCAGTATCCAGTAAGGAGAAAGTTTTTTTTTTAAACCAATAGAGTTAAAGGATTTATTACCTGGGAATAGTGGATTGTTAACTAGATAACTTGAAGTACAAAGAGAGAATAAGTTATCACAGATAGAGTAACTACAGAAAGCAGCTGCCAATCTTAGGACTAGGGGAAGAAAATGTAGATGTTGGAACTTAGTTTTAACTTAAATAAAACAGCTTGGAGAGAGGAGCCGTCAGAGCTGAAACTCAGCCTTCTGTGGAGGGAGCCCTTTTCCACTGGTGGTTCTGAGCTTGGAGGAGGAAATACATAGTGTTGGGACTTCTGAAGAGGGACCACCATCCAGCTGATGCTAGTGTTTCTGATGGAGTATGATGGAGCATGTTCTGAAACTGTTGGGAGAAACTGATCCAATTGGTATTACTGGACCAGACTACTACTTTAGGGACAGATGAGCATGACTGGGCTGCTGCTGACAGGGAGAAGCAGCAGACAGGATGCCTACAGGAAGCAAGCTGGAAGATGGGTCTGATTCTCCCTCCTCCCTCCTTGAAGCCTTTCTCTAGTTCCCCCTTTTGGCAAAGTCCAACAGAGATCTAGTTGGCAAAGCAGAAATGGGGTTTGCAGTGTCTTATCATAAAGCAGTGTACAGGAGGGTGGATTTGAAACTGAGGGACAGTCATAAACAAAAATAGAGACCCAGAGTCTTGGATGAGCCAAGGCCTCCTAGAAGGCATGATGTCATTTTCAGAAGAGATTCTGAATCTTGGAGGATTGGAGTGGGGCTGAGCCAGAGAGCCAGTGTACATGACAGAGGGGAGGAGATGAGGTGGAGAGGTAGACGTGGGATGGGGGGGGGGAATCTCACTCCACCATCCCTAGGTCTCAAGCCTTGAGGGGTTAGAGCATCAGAATTGGACTTCGAGATGAGAACAGAAAAAATGACCTAATTCACACACTTGCCCAATTTCATCCTCTCAATGACTCTGTGATTAAGACATTATTGTCTCTATTTTACAAATGAGGAAATTAGGACTCAGAGAAAATTTCTGTTGCGCAGCCCCAGAGGGAGCCGTTGGTATGGTTGCTATGAGGATGGTGCAGCCTGGCAATGTGAGAGGTTTCACCAGCATGGCTGCAGGGGATGGTCCTACGTCAAAACCCCACAGCTAGTAGGCACAGTAGTTATAAGGAGCATAGAGTCCTCATACACATCCAGGATCTCTTTTATTCCTCCTGTGCTAGAAAGAGTCTGTATATGAATTGTTGAAATCACACATACACATCAGTTCCTCCAGGGAGTCATATTTGAAGTCCCATCTCAAGAAACCCTATTTCTTTTACATTGCCCCATCCCTTTGGGATGCTTGGATCAAATGGGCCAATGTCAGCATCAATAAAACTTCCCGATAGTTACAGAACTACCAGCTTCTCAACTCTAAGATCTGTGATTATCTGGAACCAGAAGATTAGCTGGCCCCTTCTAACTGGGTTCAGGGTCAAGGAGACCAGTAGATACCCCTGGATCTTCAGGGCCAGCTACTGATTTCTCAGCTTGCTTGGGAGTTGAAAAAATTCAGTCCTTGGTACTTGTTATAGCTAATTTCACACTTTGCTGTCACTTGCTATTAGGCGAGAAAAAATACAGTCCTGCTAGCAAATCCTCATTTAGGGAGAAAGAGAAAACACATTGGCTCTGGCATCACTTAGAGAAAGAAGCAATTACCAAGTGGAGATTGCTGAGTGTAACTCAGGACTTACGGAACCAGGGAGGAATGGCGTGGAGTGGTTGAGAAATTCCTTTGGTCTCAAAGCATGGTGTGACTTCCAGTGTTTTACTTGACCACACCCAGGTACCACCACACAGGGTCCTTTATGCATCATTATAGGTGGGCGACATCAGAAAGAATATTCCCCAAATCCCACGATGAATCCATTGGTAATTTACTATGTAGCTCTCTTAGAATTTGGGAAACTTATCCACAGGTCCTAGCTGACCGTTGATACTATTGAGTAATTTACGAGTAACTCCCAGCAGCTTTAGGCCTGCTGGGTGCAAAGCCCTGAGACCAGAGCATCAGAAAGCTCTGTAATAGTCTCGTACTGACCCTGTCATGCGATGCGATACTTAAAAGCAGGAAGCAGCTAAGGTGATGGAAGCCTAATGTGATAAATGTCCTAAGTTTAGGGCTCTATTCTGGGCTCTAGAGATACACGGGCATATAAAAGCACACTCACTACTCTCTGGGGTCTGCTAATCTGGTTAGGGAGACAGGTTGCATATAGAAAAAGATTAGTCACCGTGGAAGGCAGGAAAAAGTGCCGAGTGAGAGGCAGAGACATGAAGTCCCTCTGGAACCAAAAGGCCCTTCCAGAGCATCTCGTTAGACTCTGTTATTTTCAGAGAAGGGAAATCATAGATGGGAGAGGCGTGTGACAAAATGAATGGCCAGGGAGGGCCAGAACAGACTCAACTGACATAGTAAGCTTCTGTTCACTCCTGTTTCCAGGACACAATACCAGACACATCCAGATACACTCTATCAATTTATCTAAGTGTTGTCAGCCTCACTTTATACAGGCAGAACGTATGGCTCTGAGAAGCTAAGCAGTTCACCAAATTTCACTGCCGTTAAACAGAACTGAAGCTTGAACTCAGAGTCTATTTGACTCCAAAGCCCGTGTTTTTGCCATCATGGCTTGTTGATGGTGCCTGAGATCAAAGAGAGTCCCAAAGAAGAGGTGATACATCTGCTGTCCTTTTAAAGAGAAAAGAATAACAGGCATGTGGCCGTGGGGGGAAGGGAAATGGCAGCAGCATTCAAGGGTGAGGCTGTGGGGGCAGCAGGCAAGTGATAGTGACTTGTAGGGAAGTTGTCTTTAGGCTGAGGATGGCAGCATCTTGGATGGAATTGAGATGCTTTTTCTGAAATGGCCTCCAGCCTACATCATCACACAGGACATGAGCCAAACAGTCAAACCCATACTGAATGGGGGCAGGGTGGGGAGAGAGCCTTCTGTAAGCCTGTCCCTTATTACTGCGATCTCTGTTAACCTGTCAGGGAAATTTCATGGTAACCTACCTACCTACCCCAATCTTCCTGCATTAAAATGGTGGGCAGTGGTGGACTTTTGGGGTGCTTTGAAGATGGATAACATGATGGGGCTAAGATAAGGCATTTTATCTAGGTTCTCATATGTGGCTATATTTTAGTATCATATAAGAGTATTCAGAAAATTGTGATGTCCTAGACCCACCCAGGGATTCAGGACTGGGAGGTAGCCTTGGCATCAGGTGACTTTAATGAGCAGCTAAGGTTTAAATCCATTGCTATCACTTGTCCCCCTCCTCCTGCAAGTTACTTGGGCATCTTTCTACCCCGGTCATACACAGAGCTTGGCCCTCCCAAGACCTGTTGGTCCCCATGCCTGCTGCTTTTAGTCATTCATGTATTCATCCAGTTCAACTATGCGGTCATTATACCCTAAAAGCTAAGCGCTGGGGATATTGTCAGTGAATATGTGGGTAAATATTTAACAACCAGCTTTCTGGGAGGATGCAAAGGTCTAATTTGTGGTGTTTTTGATTTCCCTGTTATAAATACTCCCACCATGACCCATTTCATGGTCACTGAATGCAGAGTTAGGAATAATGCATTGTAATTGGCTCTTTTGAGCCAGTGTAACCTGGCTCTAGCACACCCTTGGGCTGAGGGATAAGTGGAATTCATCCCACATCCTTAAGGAAGGCAGAGCCTAGTTGGGAAAAGACATCGGTGTACACAGTTAACAGAAATCTCAAATATGGAGTGCTGGATGGACGGAGGTAAATTCCTCCGGGCCAGGTCAAGGGAGCTGAGCTTCAGTGAATGAATAGGTGACCAGAGACAGACCTTAGTAATCAGTTTCCTCAGTTTGTCCCTGCTTTTGTTTTTCTTGAATAGCCTCTGAATCCCCATGATGTCATTGATAGTCAATCAGAGCATCCAACCGGGCTGAGTTAACCGGGTTTTCACATTGAAAAGATGTAATTCTGCCTAAGAGAAGTCACAAGTCACTTAGTCAGTGAGGCATTAGATCAGTAATATACACAATTCTGTTGGGTTTTCTACAGTGCTGTGGATAGCTTGTGGGCCTCTAGTTCAGAACCATTGACCCAGTCCATCCAATCACAGGAGACCATGAGAAACAGGCCCAGAGCCCCAGAGTGACTTGTGCTGGGGGCTTGGGGCTGGAAGAAGAAGTCGATACCCTTCCTCCAAGAGCTCTATTCTCAGGACTCTGCCACAGGGCTGGTCTTAAAGATCAGACACCTCCCAGACAACATTTTATTAATATACTAATATGAGGAACATCAGCTCATTTGCTTCGAACAAAAGGTTCCGTGCAGAAAAGAAATCCAATCTTGTATCTAAATTGCTCCTAATAAGTCCACAATTGCAGCCCCAGTGATGATCCTCTCAGGCTGTAATTGTGTGAAAAATGGATGCGTTCTCATCACCAAGAGGAAGGACTAAATCTGCTCCCACTGGGTGGTGGTTATCTCATTAAGTTATTAATGAAATTAGTGGTGCTTCCTGCCTCAGTTGACAGAGAGTTATCAGGTGAGGCTGTTTCATTAAACATTGGAAAAGCCAGCAGTCCATTGTCTTAGAGAATTCTTCCCTACTGGGTCATTGTTCCCTGAAAGACAGACCTCATGGGTTTGTTCTGGGCACCCCACTTGTGGGATGTTGACAAGGGACATCCCACTTGTGGAATATTGCAACTCCTTACTCTACTCCAAGGAGGCGGTGACTGGCTTAGGGTCACTTTAGAATCTGTGTATGGGTACCATGATGTGTATGTGTTGGACCATAAAGAAGGCTAAGCGCTGAAGAATTGATGCTTTTGAACTCTGTGGTATTGGAGAAGACTTTTGAGTCCCTTGGACAGCAAAGAGGTCAAGCCAGCCAATCTTAAAGGAAATCAACCCTGAATACTCATTGGAAGGACTGATGCTGAAGCTGAAGCTCCAGTACTTTGGCCACCTGATGTGAAGAGCCAACTCATTGGAAAGACCCTGATGCTAGGAAAGATTGAGGGCAGGAGGAGAAGGGGATGAGAGAAGATGAGATGGTTGAATGCCATCACTGAATCAATGGAAATAAATTTGAGCAAACTCCAGGAGATGGTGAAGGGCAGGTAGCCTGGCATGTTGCAGTCCATGGGGTCTCAAAGAGTTGGACACAACTGAGCAACTGAACAACAAATGTGTACATACATGCAGTTACTGTGGACTGGAGGATCTAGAGTTGCTGATTCATGATGAACTCTGAGACCCTGTCCTGGTTCTCCCAAGCTAGGCAGCCTTGTGTGAATCATTTCCCCTCTCTGATGTCTTTGTCAAGAAAGCAGAAGAGGGGCTTAAATTAGCAGAACCTGTGAGGTTCCTGCCAGCTCCATCTTTCTGGTCTTTGCAGTGGCCACTTGAGATCTAATTATTATAATGTGAAAACGTATTTTTTCTCCTATGTCAACACCTAGCTTTACTCTGTGAACTTATAAAAACACAGAAGAATGTTTCTGTTATAATGGTCAACCCTAGTTAACTAGATCACAGATCACCCATGGGGCTTAGAAACTGTTTGAGTTGGAATCTAGAGAATGCCACACTTCCAGAACTACATTTTTCATTCCCCTACTCTTTTTACCATAATGACCTAGTAATTTGGGGTTAGTATTTTGGTAGAGTTCTTGTCTTTTAGCCATATCTTTGAGCTGATAATTATGTGTGTGTGTGTTAGTCACTCAGTTGTGTCCAACTGTTTGCGACCCCATGGACTGTAGCCCACCAGGCTCCTCTATCCATGGAATTCTCCAGGCAAGAATACTGGAGTGGGTTGCCATTCCCTTCTCCAGGGAATCTTCCTGACCCAGGAAGGGATCGAACCTGGGTCTCCCGCATTGCAGGCAGATTCTTTACCATCTGAGACACAAGGGCGTGAATACCATTATTCATCACTAATTTATTTGAAAAATGATGATGTGTATTTAATCCTTTGGGAAGGATATTAGTGTACCAATTATTTCCTCTCAAATCCTCCAGATAAAATCGATCGCTCCCTCCTTGGTATACTCAATACTCTCGATCCAGGCCTCTCACATAACTCTTCTCACACTGCACTTTATTTTGTTTCCTATATATCCTTTCAAGAACTTGTGAATCCTTCCAGGGCAGGAACTGAGTCTTATCCATCTCAGGGCTCCCCTTTCCACTGTGCCTGGCTCATAAAGGTTTATAGAACTAAACTGAGTTGTGTTCTTTAGAGAAAAATGGAAGTAGCCAATTAACTTAAAATTTATCTTCAGTGCTTGTTTGTCTTTGATAGGACATTTTTATCCAAAAGGTAATTGATCTCAACTGATTTTTTTTTTAAGTTGGCTTTCCTTTGCAGCATGTAGGATCTTAGTTCTCTGACCAGGGATTGAACCTGAGCCCCCTGCACTGGCAGTACAGAGTCTTAACCACTGGGCCACAGGGATGTCTTGATCTCCACTGTCCTTCGGCCATCTCCTCTAGTCCAGAGCTTTCCACATCTACAATATCAGCTCTGAGGCCAACCCCAAGACCCAACCCCAGTTGTCTGATTTACGCTTTAAAAAGCCCTAACATTTGGTGAGCATCTGTCAATTTATATGTTGTCAGACAGTTTCATGTGCCTCAACCCTTAGAGCAACCTGCATTCATTTTCTCTTTTTTGTGGATGAGGAGAGAGAGGCTCAGAGAGCTCCTCGGAGCTAGTCACACAGCTAGTAAGTGGCTGAGCTGGGATTTGAGCCCACATGCTCTCTGCCTCTTTTGACCCTATGCTGTTGCCTCTCTGGATGTCCAGATATAACTTCAAGCTCAAAAGACATCAACTCAAACTCCCCACCGTCACCTGTAAACTAGTGCCTCTTCTCTCATCCCTATTCATTCAGGCACGAGGTCAAAACCTCCAAGACAGTTTGGGCCCCTGACTTTCTTTCCCTCCTTCAAGGTCAACTGCTCAATCGTGTGTGTGTGCACAAGTCACTTCAGTTGTATCCGTCTCTTTCGACCATATGGACTGTAGCCTGCCAGTCTCCTCTGTCCATGGGGATTCTCCAGGCAAGAATACTGAAGTGGGTTGCATGTCCTCCTCCAGGGGATCTTCCCGACCCAGGGATAGAACCTATGTGTTTTATGTCTCCTGTGTTGGCAGATGGGTTCTTTACCACTAGTGCCACCTGGGAAGCCCTTTGTCAATATCTCTGAAGAGTCTCTTTCCTCTGATGTCTCCCTCTACTTTCTTAGGTTGGCTTGAATCACCAAACCCAAAGATCTCCTGCAGACATCTTTTCATCGATCTCCTTATCACCATCCTGTCTCTTTAGTTTGTCCTCTCCGCTGTATGCCGGCTTCTCTAAAATGTATTTTGAATATTTCACTTTGCTTTTTCAAAACTTTTATCTCTTTATGGCTGTGTTGGATCTTCATGGCTGTGTGCAGGCTTTCCCTAGTTGCTACGAGGGAGGGGCTACTCTCTAGTTGCAATGTGCGGGCTTCTCTTGTGGAGCATGGGCTCTAGGGCGTGTGGGCTCAGTAGTTGTGTGGTTTGCAGGCTTAGTTGCCTCGAGACGAGTAGAACCTTCCCGGAAGAGAGATGAAACCTGTGTCCCCTGCAGTGGCAGGCGAATTCCTAATCACTGGACCACCAGGAAAGTTCAGAATATTTCACTTTCTTGAGCAAAAACTTTGCAGTGACTCCTCTTACAAAATTGAGCCAAAATTCCCAATATGCAGGGGGGAAAAGGCATCATTTGTATCTTTAGTAATTGGCCAGAAATTTTCCTTTTGCCGTTCTTATTTAATTTTCAGAATAAACATCTGAAGTAGGTCCTTTCATTTCACTGTTGAGTGAACTGAATTGCCTGTATCAGGGCCAATTAACTATAGGAAGGAGTATAGAACTTAAGTGTGTCTACCCCTCGTTAGCCTGATACTGAAGAAATCCTTCCCAGTCTGGCCCTGGTCTCCTCTCCTGAGCTAGTTCTCCCTCTTCCACCCGGATGGCATGATTCCCTCTGTTCCGTAGCTTTGTCGCCCTTGGGATGTCGTTCTTTATAATAACATCATACCCCACCCCCCCAACCCTGGATGCTAACTTTTCCCATTGGGTTTATAACCTACATGTTCTTTGATGTTAAACTGGTATTTCTCTGTCTGAGACTTTCTCCCTCCTGCCTAAGCTCAAAGAAACCTCTTCCTGATCTTGAACTTCTTATCATTAATACTCATTTTCCCTTCACTCATGCAGCTCTGTTTAATCATCCTGTCTTACTAGCAAGAGAAAGGGCTTCCCGTTCAGACAGACGGGGATGATGTTTTAGGTGGGGTTCCCTAGAAGCAGTCTCTGAAGTGAGAATTCTTGTCTGAGTGATTCATTAAGGAGGGAAGCCAGGAGAAATAGTAAGGAAATGGGGAAGGCAGGACTGAACAGAGGGGGACGCGAGGCACGGGAACAACTTGGGGCTAAGTACTGGCTCATTCTCATTCCACAGGGGAGCCCTGGAGTGTAGACTATAGCTCAGAGCTGGTCCTTGCTGAGGCAAGCTTTCTGGGCCTTCATGCTCCAGCCACATTGTTTAAGGGTTGTGCGTGCACACCTGCCAAGTCGCTTCAGCCGTGTCTGTCTCTTTGCACCCCTGTGGACGGAGGCCCACCAGGCTCCTCTGTCCATGGGATTCTCCAGGCAAGAGCACTGGAGTGGGCCGTCATGCCCTCCTCCAGGGGATCTTCCCGACCTAGGGATCAAACCCACATCTCTTATGTCTCCTGCATTGGCAGACAGGGTCTTTACCACTAGGGCCACCTGGGAAGACCATCTTAAGGGTCATTCAGGACATTTAACTCTCAGACCCTTATTGGTCTCTGAGAGCAAAGGCAGAGTTGATCTTGTAGCTCCAGAATGGGCCTCTGTGAGGGAACAGTAAGAGCAGATCATTAGAAGCAAACAAAAATGAAACCCACAACGGCTGGAGGAAAGGTGCACAGAAATGACGGAGGAATCTGAGTAACTTAAGTGGAGCTTCAGCAGTACCTGCTCAGGCTGGCAGGCCTGGTTGCAGGTGTCTTATTCCTTCAGAGCCTCAGCTTCTCCAGCTGTAAAATGGAATTGATACCTACTTCATGGCAGGACAAAGTGCCTGACACATGGTAGTCATTCAGTTAATGGTCACTGCTTTCCTTGGAAAGAGCCTTCTATTTTATGTCACATGTGTATTCCATACCTTACCCCACGACCCTGTGAATGGTCTGAAATGTGTTGTATTCTTGCTGCCACAGGTCCTCCCTTCATGCACCCTCTTCCTCTCAATCACCTTTTTGCTTAAGTACAATTACTAGTCTTTAAATCTCACTTTTGATGCCATTTCCTCCAGGAAGTTTTCAATACGTTTATCTCAATGAAGCTGAGAAAATAAATTGGTTAATTAAAAATAGGACTTCCCTGGAGGTCCAGTGGTTAAGAATCCACCTGCCCATGCTGGGGATCTGGGTTTGATCCCTGGTCTGGGAACTAAATCCCACATATCAAGGGGCAGTTAAGCCCGTGGGCCACAACTACTGAGCCCATGAGCCCTAGAGCCTCAGCTCCACGACAAGAGAAGCCACCACAAAGAGAAGCCCATGCACTGCAACTAGAGAAAGCCCACACAAGTGATCAAGACCCAGCCCAGCCAAAAATACATTAAAAAAATACGATTTTTTGAAAGTTCAGTTAAAATGATTGCCTTTTCCTCATTTGATTTCTGGAACCTACTGATGTAATGAATGAAGAGATCAGTAAATATGAGCGAGAACAAATGATAAGCCCATTAAAGGCGGGGCAGAATCCCCTGGGTTGCTCCTTGCCACTGGTAGGTTGCAGGTGCCAAGTAAATGCTTTCTGATTGGTTGGTGAATGGATGGGAGGATGCTGGAATGGGATTCCCAGGCCTGCATCCTTGTCCAGGTTCATTACCGACTCTGTGTGCTCTTAGTCACGTCAGCAGCTCCTCTGGGACTCAGGTTCCCCACCTGGCTTGGATGGGCTTGAAAGGCCTTCCTGATGGTAGGCCCTCTTTCACAGCAGGGAGCATCTGGGAAGGTCGTATGGGACAGGGGTGCTGAGGGTTGCAGAGACTGAGGGTTGTACACTGTACTCCCATTATAGGAAAGTCCTTCTGCGGGATACAGGGCACTGGGGGGACTTGAGGAAGAGGAAGGGATGAGCTACAGTTGTCACTCAGAGCTGCAAAGCGGGATGTGGTGCTCACAGGAGCGATGGCTCAGTTCAGGACTGCAGCCCGCCTGACTCTTCCTTTCTCCTGATTCTGGCACAAGTGGCCCTGCCACTCCATAGCTGTGTGACCTTGGGAAGTGAATACGCTGTGTAACTTCTCCATCGTCTGATCTGTAAAGTGAGGTCCAGAGGGTTGTAGGAATTAAAAGACTTAATAGACATAAAGTGCTTAGAATAATAATAGCCGTATAGTAAAACCTCAAGGAGCACTAATCATTGCTGCTACTGCTGCTTTTGCCAATCAGGAGGGCACTCTGGATAGACACACAGCTCCCCCATCTCTGATTCTGCCCGTCAATATTTGCTGTGTGACATTTGCCACTTGGGTGTGGTGGAGAGTGAATGAGCTTTAGGGTAAGGCAGTTGTGCGTGCATGCTGAGTCGCTTCAGTCATATCCAACTCTTTGCGACCCCGTGAACTGTAGCCTGCCCGGCTCCTCTGTCCATGGGATTCTCCAGGCAAGAATACTGGAGTGGGTTGCCATGCCCTCCTCTTCCCAACCCAGGGGTCAAACCTAAGTCTCCTGCATTGCAAGCAGATTCTTGAGCCACCTGGAAAGCAAATCCCAGTTTCACAGCCACTTAATCTGTCTGAGACTCCCATTCTTATTTGTATGATGAGAGATTAAGACTCACCTTGGAGGATGACCTTGAGGGTTAAATATGTGTTTGCAAAACATCTGTTGCTCAAAAGTCTGGTGTGAAACATGGAGCCCCTGCCCAACCAGCAATGCCCAGGGGCTTGCCTGTCCCACTGGAGAGGGAGCAGTGAGGTCCCTCCCATGACATTGTTCTCATAGATTTAAAGATAAATTTATACCGTGGGTAATAAACTTATGGAGCTCATCACCCTGGGACCTGGCAGGAGATGAATATGAATAGGCCCAGAAGGATTTAGGAAAATGGATGAAGGTTGGCTCCTCCATGAGTTATGACAGCAGCATTTCCTAGAAAATGTGCATTTAGGAATCATGGTCATGCTGAGATGCTCTGTAGGAAAAGAAATAAGAAAGAAATAGCTTCTGTGGTTAGAAACCTTTGGGGAATTATGCTTCTTATATTCCACTTCTACCAGGATCTTTGCATTCACATTTGTTGAACTGCTGATTCAGAAGATATTTACAAGACACAGTTCTAGGCACTTGTAATACAGCAATGAAAAAAACAATGATTCTTGCCCTCATGGAACTTATAATCTTGTGAGGAAGATAAACAGTAACCAAATAGACATAGTAAATGATGGAATTACATGGTGAGTTTGAAGGTGAAAATGCATTGGAAAAACGATTAAACAGGTTAAAGGGGGATTGCAAATGTTGAAGATAGGAGGCTGTGAAATTCCATAGGGAAGTCAGAGAAGTCTCATCTTGAAGGTGGCATTTAAGCAAAGAAGGAGGCAAAGGAATTAGTCAATTGGCAGTTGGAGGAAAGACCCTGAGATAAAGGCCCTGAGCCTGGAGAATGCTTGTCTGTTTTCCCAGAGAAAGCCTGTGTGCCTAGAGAACTCGAAGGTGGGGAAAAGGAAGAAATAAGGTCCCAAGGGTCTTGCCAGCCACTGTATAGGCTTCAACACCACCAGCTTCAGATGAGGGGGGGACATGATCCGACTTGTGCAGTGTAAAGGCACTGAGAAGTCCTGCAGTAGAGACTCCTTCAACTCAAGCCAGTTTCTACCCAGAGTTTGACAATAGTACCTCTTTCGTTCCCAGTAAAGCCTTGTAATATCTTTACACATATTACCTCCTTCTCTTGGAGTTTCAGATATCCGTTCAACTTAATTTAGTGTCTCCCCAAACAGTTCACCTCTGGAATCTTTTCAGTTTCCTTTAAAGACTTTTTAAAGACTCTTTAAAGACTTTTTAAAAGATGTCCTTTTCATCATAGGGGACTGGAATGCAAAAGTAGGAAGTCATGATATACCTGGAATAACAGACAAATTTAGCCTTGGAGTACAAAATGAAGCAGGGCAAAGGCTAACAGAGTTTTGCCAAGAGAACGCACTGGTCATAGCAAACACCCTTTTCCAACAACACAAGATAAGACTCTACACATGGACATCACCAGGTGGTCAACACTGAAATCAGATTGATTATATTCTTTGCAACCAAAGATGGAGAAGCTCTATACAGTCAGTAAAAACAAGACTGGGAGCTGCCTGTGGCTCAGATCATGAACTCCTTATTGCCAAATTCAGACTTAAATTGAAGAAAGTAGGGAAAACCGCTAGACCATTCAGGTATGACCTAAATCACATCCCTTATGATTATACAATGGAAATGACAAACAGGTTCAAGGGATTAGATCTGAGAGACAGAGTGCCTGATGAACTATGGATGGAGTTCTGTGACATTGTACAGGAGGCAGTGATCAAGACCATATTCAAGAAAACGAAATGCAAAAAGGCAAAATGGTTGTCTGAGAAGGCCTTACAAATAGCTGAGAAAAGAAGAGAAGCTAAAGGCAAAGGAGAAAATGAAAGATATACCCATTTGAATGCAGAGTTCCAAAGAATAGCAAGGAGAGATAAAAAAGACTTCCTCAGTGATCAATGCAAAGAAATAGAGAAAAACAATAGAATGGGAAAGACTAGAGATCTCTTCAAGAAAATTAGCGATACCAAGGGAACATTTCATGCAAAGATGAGCACAATAAAGGACAGAAATGGTATGGACCTAACAAAAGCAAAAGATATTAAGAAGAGGTGGCAAAAGTACACAGAAGAACTATACAAAGAAGATCTTCATGACCCAGATAACCACAACAGTGTAATCACTCACCTAGAGCCAGACATCCTGGAATGTGAAGTCAAGTGGGCCTTAGGAAGCATCACTGAGACAAAGCTAGAGGAGTTGATGGAATTGCAGTTGAGTTATTTCAAATCCTGAAAGATGATGCTGTGAAGGTGCTGCAGTCAATATGCCAGCAACTTTGGAAAACTAAGCAGTGGCCCCAGGAGTGGAAAAAGTCAGTTTTCATTCCAATCCCAAAGAAAGGCAATGCCAAAGAATATTCAAACTACCACACAGTTACACTTATCTCACATGCTAGCAAAGTAATGCTCAAAATTCCCCAAGCTAGGCTTCAACAGTATGTGAACTGTGAACTTCCAGTTGTTCAAGCTGGATTTAGAAAAGGCAGAGGAACCAGAGATCAAATTGCTGACATCCATTGGATCATCAAAAAAGCAAGAGAGTTCCAGAAGAGCATCTATTTCTGCTTTATTGACTATGCCAAAGCCTTTGACTCTGTGGATCACAGCAAACTGTGGAAAATTCTTCAAGAGATGGGAATACCAGACTACCTGACCTGCCTCCTGAGAAATCTGTATGAAGGTCAAGAAGCAACTGTTAGAACCAGACATGGAACAACAGACTGGTTCCAAATAGGGAAAGGAGTACGTCAAGCCTGTATATTGTCACCCTGCTTATTTAACTTCTATGCAGAGTACATCATGCGAAATGCTGGGCTAAATGAAACAAGCTGGAATCAAGATTGCTGGGAGAAATATCAATAACCTCAGATATGCAAATGACATCACGATTATGGCAGAAAGTGAGGAAGAACTAAAGAGCCTCTTGATGAAAGTAAAAGTGGAGAATGGAAAAGTTGGCTTGAAATGCAGCATTCAGAAAACTAAGATCATGGCATTCAGTCACATCACTTAATGGGAAATAGATGGGGAAACAATGGAAACAGTGAGAGGCTGTATTCTTGGGGGCTCTAAAATCACTGCAGATGATGACTGCAGCCATGAAATTAAAAGACACTTGCTCCTTGGAAGAAAAGCTATGATCAACTTAGACGGCATATTAAAAAGCAGAGATATTACTTTGCCAACAAAGGGCCGTCTAGTCAAAGCTATGGTTTTTCCAGTGGTCATGTATGAATGTGAGAGTTGGACTATAAAGAAAGCTGAGCACCGAAGAATTGATGCTTTAGAACTGTGGTGTTGGAGAAGAGTCTTGAGAGTCTTGGACTGCAAAGTGATCCAACCAGTCCATCCTAAAGGAAATCAGTCCTGAATATTCATTGGAAGGACTGATGCTGAAGCTAAAACTCCAATACTTTGGCCACCTGATGCAAAGAACTGACTCATTGGAAAAGATCCAAATGCTGGGAAAGATTGAAGGCAGAAGGAGAAGGGGACGAGAGAGGATGAGATGGTTGGATGGCATCACCGACTCCCTGGACATGAGTTTGAGCAAGTTCTGGAAGTTGGTGATGGACAGGGTAGCCCTGCGTGCTACAGTCCATGGGGTTGCAAAGAGTGGGACATGACTGACTCAACTGAAAGGCTTTTTATCGTCTTGTTTAGCCAATACTCTAAAGCAGGGATCCTCAGCCTCTAGGATTTAGTACCTGATGATATGAGGTGGAGCTGGTGTAATAATCGTAGAAATACAATGCACAGTAAATGTAACGTGCTGGAATCATCCCTTAACCATCCTCCCCACCCTAGTCCATGGAAAAATGGTCTTACACAAACTGATCCCTGGTGCCAAAAAGGTTGGGGACCACTGTCCTTTCTATTCAAAGTGTGGCCTGTGGACTGGCAGCAACAGCATCACCTGGGAACTTGTGGAAATAGACAATGGCAGCCCTCTTTCCAGAACGTGAGTTGGCACATTAAATTCCTGTATGTGTTAAAGTTCCAGAGTGCTGCTCTATGAGACACATGTTGAGAAATGCTGGAGAGAGAGAAATAGTGAAAGGGAAAATGTGAGGAAGGTTCAGAGCACTTTATAGATACTCTCCAGGGCAGTGTGGACTCTTCTGATATTCCTAAAGCTGACTGAGGTGGAGTGTCTTCCTGTCATCCCTACTGTCTTTTCTAGCTCATGGTGGCTCAAGGCCTTTATTAAAATCCTCCCAACACCTGCTCAGAAGAAGCCTTAGCCTCCTCGTGGAGTAATGAGCCCCCTATATATATCATCCACATCTTGGTTCATATTGCCTATTGTGTGCATGCATGCTAAGTCACTTCAGTCATGTCCGACTCTTTGTGACTCAATGAAGAAGCCCACCATGTTTCTCTGTCCATGTGATTCTCCAGGCAAGAATACTGGAGTGGTTGCTGTGCCCTCCTCCAGGGGATCTTCCTAACCCAGGGATCAAACCCACGTCTCTTGTGTCTCCTGCATTGGCAGGCGGGTTCTTGACCACTAGTGCCACCTGGGAAGCCCCATATTGCCTATTGCCAGCCCCCAAATGACTTGTTCCTCTGCCTCTTAAAATGTGCCTCCTTTCAGTGTCCAGAGTTCCCAGGGCCCTGTGGAAAGACATGTGGATGTTAGGGACTAGGTCAGTGCTTACAGCAGAGGTCAGGGTTGGAGAGGTGACTCATACTTTTTCCTATTCCCTCCATCCTTATAAAACTCTGAAACATCCCTTCTCTTCTTTGTGTCTCCTTCATTTGTCCCTTTCCGGCAGTCAGCTGCCGTGGCAAGAACAAGTGCCTTGGAGTTAAATGGACTGGTGTTTGCATGTCAATTTCCTCATTTCCTAGTTGCGTTACCTTAAGTGAGTCGTTCAGTTCTTTGAAGCCTCTTTCCCCTAGTTGTAAAGGGGATGTACAGTTATCAGCCCTGTAGAGTAGTTGTGAAGACTACATGAAAACATGTTAGGAAAATCTCTCTTGAGTCTTTTCTGTACTGAGACCTTTGGCTCCTAGACAAGAGACTCAAATCACAGATGCTGAGCCTAACAATTGCTTGGATGATGTAGGTGCGATTGAGATGAAACAGAGTGAAGTTGCTGGGTACAGTAGTGGCACCTGATAAGAAGCACAGTGATTCCCGGTCACCTCATTGACAGGAGATGCACTGGACCTCCTACCTCGGTCTGCTTGATGGACGCCAACAAGCTCCCCAGCCTTGCCGCCCTTGCCTTGTGTACTGAGCCAATGGGAGAGGCATGGTCTCTTCCCTAAGAGGAGAGGAAGAGCCAGCACCTGCAGGTGCCCATGGGCCATCAGTGTCCCCTCTACTGTTCAGGCCAACTGTGTTTTAAAAAATATATTTATTTTTGACTGTGTTAGGTCTTTGTTGCTGCATGTGGGCTTTCTCTAGCTGTGGAGACTGGAGGTACTCTCTACTTAAGGTGCTTCTCTTGTTGCAAAACATGGGCTCAGTAATTGTGGCTCATGGGCTTAGTTGCTCGGAGGCCTGCGGGATCTTCCTGGACCAGGGATCAAACCCATGTTCCCTGCGATGATAGGCAGATTCTTCTTACCCACTGGACCATCAGGGAAGTCCCCAACTGATTTTTGATGAATGTGATTGTGACCAGAGGATCATGGGTATTACAAAGAAAGAAACCTGTGTATTTGTTCTGAGTGTGTGTGTGCCTAGAATTTCCTTTTCATTAGAAACCAGAATAGAAAAGGCAAGTACATAAAGAAGCCTGAGTGACAGCATCCAGTGGTAGACAGAATGGAAGCACCCAGCCCCAAGCACTACTGACATTCCAGGCTAGATAGTATTTGACTGTGGGGGGTCTGAGAAATAGATTTAAGGGACTAGATCTGATAGACAGAGTACCTGATGAACTATGGACAGAAGTTCATGACATTGTACAGGAGACAGGGAATAAGACCATCCCCATGGAAAAGAAATGCAAAAGAGGAAAATGGCTGTCTGAGGAGGCCTTACAAATAGCTGTGAAAAGAAGAGAAGCAAAAGGCTAAGAAGAAAAGGAAAGATATTCGCATTTGAATGCAGAGTTCCAAAGAATAGCAAGGAGAGATAAGAAAGCCTTCCTCAGCGATCAATGCAAAGAAATAGAGGAAAACAATAGAATGGGAAAGACTAGAGATCTCTTCAAGAAAATAAGAGATAGCAAGGGAACATTTCATGCAAAGATGGGTTCAATAAAAGACAGAAATGGTATGGACCTAACAGAAGCAGAAGATATTAAGAAGAGGTGGCAAGAATACACAGAAGAACTGTACAAAGAAGATCTTCATGGCCCAGATAATCATGATGGTGTGATCACTCACCTAGAGCCAGACATCCTGGAATGTGAAGTCAAGTGGGCCTTAGAAACCATCACTACGAACAAAGCTGGTGGATGTGATGGAATTCCAGTTGAGCTATTTCAAATCCTGAAAGATGATGCCGTGAAAGTGCTGCACTCAATATGTCAGCAAATTTGGAAAACTCAGCAGTGGCCACAGGACTGGAAAAGGTCAGTTTCCATTCCAATCCCTAAGAAAGGCAATCCCAAAGAATGCTCACAGCACCACACAATTGCACTCATCTCACACGCTAGTAAAGTAATGCTCAAAATTCTCCAAGCCAGGCTTCAGCAATATGTGAAATGAGAACTTCCAAATGTTCAATCTGGTTTTAGAAAAGGCAGAGGAACCAGAGATTAAATTGCCAATTCAAATTGCCAGAGAAAAAGCAAGAGAGTTCCAGAAAAACATCTATTTCTGTTTTATTGACTACACCAAAGCCTTCGACTGTGTGGATCACAATAAACTGTGGAAAATTGTGAAACAGATGGGAATACCAGACCACCTGACCTGCCTCCTGAGAAACCTGTATGCAGGTCAGGAAGCAACAGTTAAAACTGGACATAGAACAACAGACTGGTTCCAAATAGGAAAAGGGGTACATCAAGGCTATATATTGTCACCCTGCTTATTTAACTTATATGCAGAGTACATCATGAGAAACACTGGGCTGGAAGAAGCACAAGCTGGAATCAAGATTGACGGGAGAAATATCAATAACCTCAGATATGCAGATGACACCGCCCTTATGGCAGACAGTGAAGAGGAACTAAAAAGCCTCTTGATGAAAGTGAAAGAGGAGAGTGAAAAAGTTGGCTTAAAGCTTAACATTCAGAAAACTAAGATCATGGCATCTGGTCCCATCACTTCATGAGAAATAGATGGGGAAACACTGGAAACAGTGTCAGGCTTTGTTTTTTGGGGCTCCAAAGTCACT
Source organism: Cervus elaphus (assembly GCF_910594005.1). Classification (NCBI taxonomy): domain Eukaryota; kingdom Metazoa; phylum Chordata; class Mammalia; order Artiodactyla; family Cervidae; genus Cervus; species Cervus elaphus. The sequence continues at coordinate 88,995,245 of NC_057819.1, forward strand.
GCAGATGGTGATTGCAGCCATGAAATTAAAAGATGCCTACTCCTTGGAAGGAAGGTTATGACCAACCTAGATAGCATATTAAAAAGCAGAGACATTACTTTGCCAACAAAGGTCCATCTAGTCAAGGCTATGGTTTTTCCAGTAGTCATGTATGGATGTGAGAGTTGGACTCTGAAGAAAGCTGAGTGCCAAAAAATTGATGCTTTTGAACTGTGGTGTTGGAGAAGACTCTTGAGAGTCCCTTGGACTGCAAGGAGATCCAACCAGTCCATCCTGAAGGAGATCAGCCCTGGGTGTTCATTGGAAGGACTGATGCTGAAGCTGAAACTCCAATACTTTGGTGACCTCATGGAAAGAACTGACTCATTGGAAAAGACCCTGATGCTGGGAGGGATTGGGGGCAGGAGGAGAAGGGGACAACAGAGGATGAGATGGCTGGATGGCATCACCAACTTGATGGACATGAGTTTGAGTAAACTCCGGGAGTTGGTGATGGACAGGGAGGCCTGGCGTGCTGCCATTCATGGGGTCGCAAAGAGTTGGACACAACTGAGCGACTGAACTGGACTGAACTCTGGGGATCTGTCCTGTGCATTGTGTGATGTTTAGCTGCATCCCTGGCTCTACCCAGTGGGTATCATTAGCACTAATCCCAAGTTGTAATAACCCAAAGCCCTCCAGACCTTGCCAAATGTTCCCTAAGGCAAGTTCACCCCAGTCAGGAACCGCTGACATAGGGGGTCCTCAGTAAATGGTCTCTGTCATCTCAATCCAGAAACCACACAAAATGCCATAAGGGAGGCTTATCCATTTTCATGTCCAGCCCCCTCTTCCTGTTGCCTCATGGGAAATTGGCAGTAATGATAGCCACAAGATCTCTTGGTGACCCTCATGAGACTGGGAGGTGCCTTGATGGCAAAGCTCAGATGCCTCCCTGCTCTCCTGCTGCTTTTTTGGCCCCGTTTCTCGTCTCAGAAGTCCAAACACAGTCAGAACAGGTGCCAGCCTGGCTCACCATGACTCTCGCTGATTGAAAACTTTCCTGGGCATTTTTGGCTGTTGGGAACATTCCATTTCACATTGATTTATTATTATATTTTTAAAGATGCTGAGATTTAAGACTCATCCAGGAGTCTGTGCTTGCCAAGACATAATTAGGAGAAAATGACAGAGGTAGTAAATATATAATTAACTCTTTTCTTAATGCCTTTTTCTGGCATTCTTCATCTAGCCGCACAGCCTGAGAAACTAGTTCTCTGGAATCTCCAGGCAACTAGAAACCAATTACCATCGTGTTTGCATATTGTGTTTTTGAATAACATGTACACATGTTTGTGTGTGGGAAGTTAAGTCGGGAGCCACAAAGACAAACATGGACACACATGTAGTCTCAGGTCCTAATTGGCTTTTGGTTGATTGATTGATTTGTTCATTAATTGATTCATTCCCTGAGTCAACAAAGGTTTAGCATTTGCCTATTGTGTTTCAGGCACCATGCTATTTCCATTCTGCCAAAATCGGTTCTCTACTATAAGCCATCAAGTTTCCACATATCTATACACAAAGTACATATGCATGGGATGTTGGGTGGAGTTCTACACATTGCACACATATATAATGGGATTCAGAGAGATAAAGTAACTTGCAAAAGTCACATAGCTATTAAGTAATAAAAGTGGTATTTGATCCAGGTCTGTCTGATTTTCACTACCCTATACAACATCCTTTCAAAAAATACTTACCCAAAGGGGTGGTGTTTGAGCTGACTTTTGAGAGGTAAGTGTAGGTATTTACTGGATAAACATGGAAGGAAACAGTTTATCCAAAGGCTGGTGGGGTGATGATTTAGGAATTCAAAGAATGAAGTAAATAGGGAGATGACTAGGTGTTTTGAGAGGAACTGGAGGAGACGAGCTGGGTGGGGCTAGGCTCAAGGAGGGTCTTGTATTGCCAGGCCCCTCACACAGTCCACAGTGGTTTGGCTCATGCCTGACCTGAATGTGAGCACCTTCCTTCAGCACCCTGGACAGCTCCCACCAGAGTCCCTGCCTCCCACCAGGCCCAACAGGGCTAGTTACAAGGTGACCCCCAGGCCCATTAAGAAACCAGGCAGCACTTGATATCACCCAGTGACTGTCCCCAGCCTTCTCTTGCCCAGGAAGCAGGGACCAGTTAATTGCAGGGTGATCGCCATGTTCTTGCAGAGCATTTAATGTAGCATGTAATTGCAGGGTAAATAAATACAAAGCTATTTCCAGCTCTCAGCCCAGTGCTGTGAGCATGGTTGTAATTACGGCTGAGCATTGGCTTGGTGCAATTTCTAAGCAATGGCTCCAGGCCTGAACTGGGTCAGCCCTCATGCAGGCCCTATCTGCTCCCAGGAGAACCAGGTTGCTGATCTAGCCAAGCTTCTCCTTTGCTCAGGTGACCAGGCCCTTGATCGGCTGCCCTGGACTCCTCAGGACCCTAACCCGCACTTGCATCTTGGGGCCCCTCGGCCTTCTGATTGGCGCTAACTCTGGGTTTGTATCAAGGTCCTGCCACTTATTGGCTATATGACTATGGACAATTTGTGGCACCCTTCTGAGCCTCACTTTTTATCTGTAAAAAGTAGATAAAATTAATATATATTGTGGGACTTCCCTGGTGGCCAAGGGAATCTGCCTTGCAATGTAGGGGAGGTGGGTTTGATCCCTCATTGGGGAACTAAGAAAGATCCCACATGCCTTAGGGCAACTAAGCCAGTGCCCCACAACTACAGACCCCGTGTGCTGCCACTACTGAGTCTACATGCTTGGGGGCCCACACACCACGACTAGAGAGAAGCCCGTGAACTGCAACAAAGACCTGATGTGTCACAACTAAGACCCAATACAAATAAATAGATATTAAAATGGTAATAATAATACATGTTGTGAAGTTGGAAGGATTCAATGAGATCATGCATGTGAAATGTTGAGTATGTTGCCTGGCCCAGAGTAAGTGGTACATGTTAGGTAATCTTTCCTTTCCCTTCCATTCCTTTCCTTCTTTTGCTCTCTCTGTCCTCCATCCCTCCTGCCTTTCCTAAGGCAGTTGTGTAAAAGAGGAAGGAATATGCATTTTGGAGCACAGAGGACCTGGGTTTGAGTCCTGGTTTCATCCATTACTTGCTGTTTTGGCCTTTGAACAGTTATTTAGGTTTTCTGGACCTCAGTTTTCTCCTCTGCTAGGTAGGAGCAGTAACACCTCTCCACCAAGTTACTGTAAAGGTCAAGTGAAGTTAGAGCTCTGAATGTTCTTTGTAAACTGCAGCCAGACAGGAAGGCAGTTTCCTGCTTAGAGTTTAACCCTGTATCCCAGGGTGGGTCCCCTGGGATGGAGACTCTGAAAGGAGATTGTCTTGCAGTAGGTATATGAGGGAGCAGTCTTTAAGAGCACACTTGTGGGAGGGTTAGGAAGAAAGCAGAATGGGCAGAGGGAGAAGCTGAGATGCAATGCAATCTCAATGGGCTCCTTAACCAATGCTGGAAAAAAATGTTTGAGTCAATAAAGAACTTGCTGTGATTTATGTCAAAGAGTGTTCTTCCTGTGTTTCCTCTTAAGAGTTTTATAGTGTCCAGCCAGCTGGTAAAGAATCTGCCTGCAATGTGAGAAACCCAGGTTCGATCCCTGGATCAGGAAGATCCCCTGGAGGAGGAAATGGCAACCTGCTCCAGTATCCGTGCCTGAAGAATCCCATGAACAGAGGAGCCTGGCGGGCTACAGTCAATCACAAAGAGTTGGACACGACTGAGTGACTAACACACACACACACACACACACACACACACACACACACACACACACACACACACACACACACACACACACACACACACACACACACACACACACACACACACACACACACACACACACTTAACGTAGGTCTTTAATCCGTTTCATTCTTTTACATGTGGCTGTCCAGTTTTCCCAGCACCACATACACATCTTGTCTTATTTCCTTTTTGTCTGTGCTTGGTCTTCAAAGCATCACGAGGTCTCTTGGTTGTGGCACATGGGCTCAGCTGGCTCAGTCTGTGTGAGATCTTATTTCCCAGACCAGGACTAGAATCTGCCTTTTCTTTATCGGAAGGCTGATTCCTAACCACTTGACCACCAGGAAAGTCCCTCCTAGCACCACTTATTAAAAAAGCTCTCTTTTCTCCATTGTATATGCTTGCCTCCTTTGTCATAGATTAGGTGACCACAGATGAATGGGTTTATCTCTGGGCTTCCTGTCCTGTTCTGCTGATCTGTTTATCTGTTTCTGTGCCAGTACTGTGGTGGCCTAGATGGGTGGGATTTGGAGTGGATGGGATGGAGGCCCAAGAAGGCGGGGCTCTATATATACATGTCACTGATTCACTTCGTTGCATAGCAGAAACTAATATGACATTGGAAAGCAACCATGTGCAGGCTGTCACTCAGTCGTGTCTGACTCTTTGTGACCCTACAGACTGTAGCCCGCCAGGCTCCTCCGTCCATGGCATTTCCCGGGCAAGAATACCGGAGTGGGTTGTCATGCCCTCCTCCAGGGGATCTTCCTGACCCAGGGATCGAACCTGCATCTCTTACATCTCCTGCATTGGCAGGCGGATTCTTTACCACTAGAGCTACCTGAGACGCCCCAGAGCAACTACACCCCAATCAAAAAAAAAAAAGCGGCTTGAATATGGAATGAAGCTTCTGAATTGCCCCCATTTCAGGCAAGAGCTCCACGCCTCTATACCCTCTCATCTCTCAGGCCCTGGATATGGACTGCCCTTGTGGCGGGGGCGGGGGGAGCAAGATCTTGGAGGAAGCAGCTGTCTGCAGCTGAGACAAGCCACATGGGGGGATCTGGCAGCTGAGGGCTTTCTGTAGGCAGTGCCCCCCCGCAGCTGGGAGTAAGCCCCTCCTTCTTGAAGAGGGACCTGGGAAGTGTCTCACTGTATCTTCCCCACGTGCTGCCTCGCCTGCCTACTCATACCTCACCTACTCTAAGGAAAGTGCCTCCCGCCCCTGCCAAGTGGCAGGAACGGAGGTGAAGACCAGCCTCGCCCTCAGCCGCCTTCCCTCCTCCCCGCTCAGGGCTTTGCTCCAGCTCTGTCTGTCCTTGGGCGCTTGTCCTGAAAATATGTGGCTGCAGATATAGATGTGGCTTTCTGTCCCCACTCTGGTACCTATCTGCCTCTGCGTCTGTGGATCTAACCTCTAATGCCTGTCCCCGGCATCCTTGTGTTTCGCCTCTCTGTTTTATGTTATTATTCTTATTTTCATGTTATCTGACTTGGCCTCGAGCCCACATCTCTTGCTGCTGCTGTCTGAGAATCTGTAAGACTCATCGAAGCTGGGGCTCAGCTCAGAATCCCAGGAATACTGAGAGGCTATGGCTCGTGTGTCCGGGACCTTGGAAGTCAGCAGTCAGCCATTTGTGTTACGTCACCTTGAGAAACAACCTTGGCGTCCCCGAGCATCTGCTCCCACATTGGCCGTTGTGACTGGCCATCATGCTGCCCAGGTGCTGCTGGGAGGAACAAGTGGGGGAGTTTTTGGAGGAAGGGTATGCTTTTGCATCCATTTTCTGACATGAGGGGTCTTGTGGTCCCCTCTTATGCCAAGGAGCCAGGTAGGACCCAACCTGGTATGGTGTCTTCTGACCTGGGCATCCTCTTCATACACAGAACCCCTTGGGGAACCAAGGAGGGTCATCGCAGCCCAAGGACACCATGCCGAGTGGAGCCGACACCAGCCCTCCCTGCCATGACCACCCTCCCCACCAGGCACCGGGGTGGGTCCTACCAGGCAGCTGCCGACAGTATGCTTCCAGGGCCTAAAGGCCCCCCGGGCTCTAAATGGCTCTCCCTCCCACTCATGGAGATCCTGGAATCCTGTAACAGAATGGGGCTTCCTTTTTCCTGGGAAGAACCAGCGTCATGAGGTAGACACGGAAACCTCGGTACACTCAGGTATAATTAAGGGACATTATAGCTTCCCCTGAGCACAGACTCCGATGTGGCCAGAAGGGTGAAGGGGAGTCAGTGGGTGTAGGATGTAGGGAATTGAGGAAGGATGTCCCTTAGGTGGTGCTTCTCTGGTGGCTCAGACGGTGGAGATTCTGCCTGCAAAGCAAGACCTGGGTTCGATCCCTGGGTCAGTAAGATGCCCTGGAGAAGGGAATGGCTACCCACTCCAGTATTCTTGCCTGGAGAATCCCATGGATAGAGGAACCTGGTGGGCTACAGCCCATGAGGTCGCAAAAGAGTTGGACACGACTGAGTGACTAAGCATGCAAACACCTTCCTTAGGTGAAGACCCCAAAGGGGAAGATGCTACAGGCAAATGCCTCAGATGTAAGGGATGGAGAAGTCATCTCATCTGCCAAGCATAATGCCTGGCTTGTAGTAGGTGCTCAATAAATATCTGTTGGGTGAATAACTAAAATACAAAATCTGGATACAGAACGTGTGCCCTTGTGTTTCTTTGTTCCAGTGAACTTGAAATCATTTCCCTCTATGGGGTTTACTTTCTCTTTATGAAATGGACATACCACCAGCTCCCCAGCCTATGTCACTGCCCCATTGCGACGATACAGGCAGAAGGGCTTTGAAAGCAGCAGATACAGGGAAGTTTCATCATTTGCCACTTTCCCTCCAGTCCCCCCTCAGCCCTGGGGTCAGCCCTCTGGATCCATCATCAATAGCTAATGCCTTTCAGCAATGACTCTGGGTTAATTGGCTCAGGCAGAGAGTCCATAGGAAATGCCCCTGGCAGCACCCATAAGCCCTCTTTTCGGTGCGTGGAATATCTTTCTGGGATTAACTGTGCCTAATGCCACTGTTTGCTAGATGGGGGATAAAGACAGCAGGGCCAGAATGCAGCTGCACATCATTTGTATCCGAAATACCAGGGCCAGCTGCCGGGCGGTAATGAAATTCCAGCAAGGCTTGTTGACATTCCAGAGGCATCGGCACAACGAGGTTAAATTATAAGTTGATGATGACAAGCAGACGCACAGGAAAATGTCAAAATTAGCATGACCGAGCTTGGGCACCCTCCTCCCTCTAGCCATCCTCGGCATATTTGCCTCTCCCTCCCCAGCCCAATTCTGCCCCTAGAACCACCTAATCTCACCGCTTGGCTTTTAAGAATATAGTAGCAAGAACAAGTTTGGCCTAGGGTCTATCAGTGTCTTACTTACCTTCTCCATGGGCAGCCTGATGGAGGGAGAGTGAAGCAACCTCCTGATGAAGTGGTGACCTTGGACACGTCCCTGATCTTGGAGCCTTCTTTTGCTCATTTGTCTGTGATGGAGGGTAATGACACCTTCCTCCTGGAGCCGCTGGGGATCTGACTGGATCACACGTGGATGTCACCAGGCTCAGGGCTTAGCCATGCTGCTCTCCCATCCCCGCCATCCTCCTTGGGTCCACCCTGGACTCTTCCATCAAAAGGAAGCACTGGAAATATGCCACTCATATGAGAGGGGGAAAGCAGGTTGGGCTTGTACCAGGAGTCCTTGCAAGATGAAAACCGAGGGTTGGATCATGGGGCCTGGGAAGGCTGTTGGGAGGATGGGGACACCCAGGTGTGATGCTGAATGTGTGGCTGGACCCACTATATGAGGTTTGGGAATAAAATCCAGGTCTTTTACAAGCCTTTCAGAGACATTTCGCAGCCCAGGGTTGAATTAGACCAGGTAACATTGGTACCCTTGACAAAGCTCTTTTAGCTGAATTAGATTATTAGATTCACTGAACAGTTATTTGAGAGAGGGATGAATAACCCACGTTACAGATGACCCAAGAGGGACCATCCGGTATGGGGTGCAGAGAAGTTAAGGAAGGGAGAGATTGATATTATTAGAGGGCCAAGGGGAATTTCGAGTTAGGGTGGCCATCAGATAGGGAGAGATTTGGTGATTGTTGAGAAGGACCAGGGGAAATCTTCAACTTAACGTCAAGGAAGAGGATAGAGTCCCTGAGGAGGCCATGTGCAGTGAGAAGCCCAGAGGACTAAGGATGGGGTCTTGAAGGCTGTAAGACCAAGAACCAGCCAGGGGATACTGAGAAGAGAGGGTTGGAGATGTAGAGACAGCTTGAGAGGGCACTGATGTGAGGCCCACGCCAAAGAAACGGAGAATGTGGGAGAGTGCAGAGCAGAGCAATGGGATCAAGGTCTCCAGCTGAGTCAAATGGATTTTGGTGGGCTTGCCTGAAACTCTCTTTACTATTTATGACCTTGATTCCGCAGGATCATGAGTTATTAAATCCAAAAAATTGGTGTATCAAATTGATTTTTGAGTTCTGGCCCACTGAGACCTGTCTGCAGTTGTTGTTTTCTCTTCTTTGGTTCTGACTTTCTTAGCAAACAGATCAGGACTTTGAAGCATTTTGATTGAAGGTGATTCAGATTCCAGTGGCTGGTCCAGGGTATGGGGCTGAAAGAGGAGATGAGAAGGCTGGTGTGGAGGAAGAAGAGTGAGCTACACTGCTGGGATCTCCCCCCTGAAGAAATGAACCATCTCCCTCCCCGATATATGGGCTGTGGTCTTTGATTTTTGTTCAGGCTTCATGCTCCCGTATCAGCAATGGGCTTTCTAGGCAGGGAGCAGGCAAGGATCCAGAGAGGGGAACTGGAGTCAATATGAGAGTTAGAACACAAACTAACAGTGGTTAGCTTTCAAGCATCAGTTCATACATTGATTCCTTGAACCAGTGTTTATTGGGCACCTACCACATGCCAGGCACTGTTCAGAGCCCTGAGAATGCAGCAACGAGTCAAGCAGACACCAGTGCCTGCCCTCACGACGCTTATGCTCTAGGGAGGAGAGATGACCATGCACAGTATACAGAAGTATATTAGACAGTACAGTTTTAGGAAGGAGATAAAGTCCCATGGAGCCACAATGAAGCTGAACAGGAGGACAGGGAACACCGGTGGGCCTGCAGTTAGAAATAGGGAGGCCAGGAAAGGATTTATTGAGAAGGTGAGATTGAACAGAGCTTGTAGGACTTAGGCACACGAATGAATGGGTGGATACGTGGCAACCCACAGAGTCAGAACAGAGGCTGAAAGAGGTGGCCTCTGGGAGGAGAGGAATTGGGAACCACCGAGTACCCCGGAAGGAAGAATTCATGGGCAAGACTCCTCAGGGCTCTGGGGATGGATGCTTTCCAATCTTTGTATCCTTGGAGTTTATCCTTGTAAACTCAGTTCAAGTCAGCTTCCAGGAAAAGAGAAACTGGCTGGGCTTGCCTGGGCCTTCCGCCCACCTGTCAGGAAGCACACGTTGATGGACACTTTCACCAAGATGGCATGTCACAGGAGCGGGGTCCCCGAAAGGAGACCCAGGCATGTGGAGATGGGGTGCATGCCAGAAGGGACAGCTGAGGTTGTTAAGTTACTCACACACCTATATACACCTACACATACCCCCCCACACACACACACACAAACATACACACACAGAAAAGCATGCAAAACAAGAAAGCTCAGAGATCATTGAATTTGCCCCCTGGCTTTGTTGGAAGCCTCTGGTGGTTCACACAGTAAAGAATTTGCCTGCAATGCGAGAGACCCAGGTTTGATCATCCCTGGAGAAGGGAATGCCACAACCCGCTCCAGTATTCTTGCCTGGAGAATCCCATGGACAGAGGAGCCTGGTAGGCTATGATCCATAGGATCGCAAAGAGTTGGACACCACTGAGCAAGTAACATTTTCTTCTTTCTTTTGTTGCTGGAGATACTGAGACTCAAGAATTGGGAAGGAATTACTCAAGGTCACTGACTGAGGACAGTTTGGGACTGGATTGCAGGGCTCCTGACTCCCAACCCAGAATGCTCCCTGCTTCCCAGTGCTCCCCAAAGAGCACAGGGTCTAAGGAGAAAGGAGTTTTCGAAAACGTTTCATCAAATTTGCCCACTTTTCAGATGGGGAAACTGAAGGCAGGAAGCAGACTGAGAGAGCAGTGAGTAGATCTTGGTAACAGGCGGTACAGCCTCTGCAGGAGATGATGGGGAAAATCAGAACTTTCCTTCCCTGGACCGGGTGGCAGGAAGATGCACAGAAAATGTCTCTTGTCTTAAGGAAACATTTATAGATCTCTGGGAACTGGAAGCTGGCAAGCTATTGCTGAAGTTCACTGCAGCCCAAAGGGCCCTATCTTGGTGGCATGTGCTCTGTAGGAAATGCCCCCATGATCACAGCAAATGCGCTTACCCTAAGGAGGGCCTGTTTGCAACCGAGGCCAAGTCCTGTTTGCTTTCAGTAAGCCCGTGTGTAAACACTAGGCTGTGGCTCACACCCCATGGCGGCCTGGTCAGATGAGTGAGCAGGACTGAACCATTGCTCTGTGTCTGTATGTTCAGGAGGTCGTGTGATGTAAAGTCAAACACACCCCGGCGTGGAGGGAGAACCGCCGGGCTCCATTTGGTGTGAGCCCACTAATTGAAAATTACAGCGCTCCCTGCCAGCCCTGTCTTCCTTCAGTCTGGAGTTTGCATCCCTGCCCTGCTGGGCTTCCCAGGTGGCGCTAGTGGTAAAGAACCAGCCTGCCAAGGCAGGAGACATTAGAGATGCGAGTTCAATCCCAGGGTTGGGAAGATTCCCTGAAGGAGGGCACGGCAACGCATACTCTTGCCTGGAGAATCCCATGGACAGAGGAGTCTGGCAGGCTACAGTCCGTGGGGTCACACAGAGTTGGACACAACTGAAGTGACTTCACGCACACATGCCCTGCTGGGCATCACAGAAAAGCACCCGGTGGCTGCAAATCTGGTCCTGCTTATACAGGGCGTGCCGCAGCTTGGCCATCCTGCACGGGCTCTATACGCACAGCGAGCCTGTGTCCCCACCCCGCCTCCCCCGTGGCAGCCTGAAAGCCTGCGACCTCAGCACCTGAACTCATGATTAGCCCGGCCAGTGCTCGCCCATTCCCTGGGCCCTCGGTCCTTGGCATTTAGTATCTGAGTCTGACTCCTTCTGGCTCTTTATTTTTTTAATTTAGAAAAAAAACTTAATTTAGCTCTTCTTTAGACACTTCTGGGGCTTGAGTTCCAACTCGGTGCTGAGTTCCGTGTGTTCTGCCTTGGTCTCTGCTGGGAAGGTCTCTAGTCTAGCTATAAGCCTGGAAGCTTCACTGGCCAAGCCAGAGAGAGGATGCAGAGATTCAGAGCATCCTTCCCTCCGGCGTGAGAGTCCCTCTCTCTCTCTCTGGGTTAGGCTTATCCAGGGACAACTCCAGGCATAACTCTGATGCTCGACACTTGACCTGGGTTAGTTTTGCCGGACCATCCCTCATCAAGCTCAACTCCTACTCTACGCAGAACAAAATTCTAACTCCAAGAGGGAAGAGGTTTCACAAGGGTTGTCTGCATTCTCCTTTTCTTTGGCTCTACCTGGCTAGGACCCTTTTACTATCTATGGGAGACCCCGATCCCCCACTGAATTATTACAATCCCTAAAGCTTTCCATTGTTAACATGTTTACCCTTTCTTAGAACAGACCTTCTTTAGAAACAGCTGTGAGGCAGGAACTAACTAGTCTTAAAACTAATCCTGGGTAAACTGTGGTGGACCAATCACAGACATCTATGGACATTTCCACTGCCTTTGCCTGATGGGGTGGAAGATGCAGATTTCAGACAATGAAGGAGATTCTTTTTCAGAAAGGGAATGCTTTCTGGTGCTCACGCACTCATGCTATCTAATTGGAAACCACAAAGGTTGGACCAGTCCCATGTAAAAGGACTTGCAGGGTATTATTCTGAGCCTGGAGATCACTAGAGCTCTTGCAGTATCAGCTGACTTATTTTATTTGTTTTTCGAGTTTGGAGCCCATAAATGTACGGGATGCGAGTATTTTCTCTCCCTCCTGCTGGGTTTCCACTGTGTAAATGAAAACACCGTCAAGTGTGTATTGATCTCCTATATATCGAGTTGATGGTGGGGACCTGTGGGGGATTCACACATTGGGAAGGCATGACACTTTGCCTTTAAGATTTCTCAAACCATACCTGATAAATAAAGGGCATAGTGCTGATGACAAGAAGGATAATATTATCTTTTGTAAATCTGTGGTTTGAAGTTTATAGTTTCTAGCATCACTTAACCTTTTTGAGCCTAGTTTCCTCATCTGTTCTCTCCCCGTGTTGTTACAAGAATCCTGTGAGAAGACGGATGTGAAAGCATTTGGTAACTCTAAGTGTGCCTTGAGTCTGGCTGATGTCACATCTGTTGATTTTTTTTTTCAATCTTGGATCAGAATTATTACAAATGTCAGTGGGATCACAATTCCCATTTACATGAAGGGTAAGCAAGAATTCCCATCCTTTCCCCCTTTCCCGATTTAAGCCAGGGATGCAGATTGGTCTAAACTGTAGCAAGGTCTGGGTCTGATGGCCCACGTTTGCGTCCCAGTGCCATGTTGTATTATCAAACCCTTTAATCTCTTTAGAATATGATTTTTTTCATTAATACAAGATAGGTGGATTTTTGGATAGACAGCTTTTGAGTTCTCTGCTTATTTGGGTGTCTGTACATCTCTATGGGTGTGTCTTGACACAATTGTTTTTTGTTTCTTTGTTTTCTGGCTGTGCTGCATGGCATTTAGGATCTTAGTTCCCTGACCAGGTATCAAACCCTTGCCTCTGCTGTGGAAGCATGGAATCTTAACCATTGGGCCTCCAGGGAAATCCCTCAACACAATCTTGCATTTCTAGATAGTTAACTCCAGCCAGTGTGGTCCCTTGCTTCCTCCTCATCTCTCTTATCTTCCAGGAGAATTTTAATTATGCATGAGAATGACAGGCCAGGGACAGAAATGCACAAAAGAGCCATTTCTGGAGCTAGTGTGTGCTTGCATGCATGTATATGTGTATGTGTGTGTGCAAGCACGTGTGTGAAATGGGCTCCCTACAGCCCTTGAACTTGCCAGAAATCCTCCCCAGATACAAAACATCCCTGCTCAGGCCTCCTGAAGATGCAGCCTCCTGGACCTGGGCCAGGTCCAGGGACAGAGGTTTCTTTGCTCCTGTGTGATCTTGTTTGGACCAGGCAGACTGCTGCCTGGACAACCCAGGAAACAAAGGCAAGGAGAGTGGGGTGCTGGTAGCACAGCTGGCTTGGAGCCCCCCTGTCCATCTTCGGACTCTGTGCTCAGCTAGCTTCAGAGTTTCGCTGTGAATTATTTCTGCCCAAGGACTGGATGCCAGTGTCTTCCCTTTGAGTGGCATTCGCATTGCACAGGCGTCCTGGAGAGAAGCATAAAGGCAAGAAAGTGAATGAAGCAGGCAGATCGGGGAGAAACTAAACCCTTCAAGCCCAAGCCTGGCTTCTGAGACTTGATGGACAATTGATGAACCAGAGAGGGGGCTGGCTATGCCCTTTGAGGACTGAGGGCCAGCCAGCTGGCTGTCAGCACCAGTGACTCAGGATGCTTGGATGCATTGCTCTTGGCCTGTTGGGGGAGGGGATCTCAGACCCTCCCCTGTAGCCAGGATGCGACCTGATTAATGGCAAGAGTGAGCAATTTGGAGTCAGCCCTCCTGGGCTCCTTTCCTGGCTGGCTCTGCCCTTGCTCCTTGTGTAACGTTAGGAGACTTGCACAGCCTCACTGAGCACTTAGAACTCTTCTTCATCAATATTCCTGGGCAGGTCAGCATTAGCTCTCCTGGGGACTGTCTTCAGGTTGGTCCCCAGGATGTGATGCTCTCAGCCTCTGGGACCAACTGCTGTGTAGGCTATTCAGCCAGAAGCTGCCCGACTTCCTGCCTTCCCTGTGTGGTCCCTGCAGCCCAAGCGCGATGCTCATGCCACTACTGCTGCTTCGTTTCCCTGCCTTGGGCTCAGCTCAGCAGGGGCACCGCGTGTTTCCCAGCTGGGTTCTGGTTCTACCTGTCTCTGAGATGTGCTTGGGGCACAACATCTATCTGAACAGAGACTCTGCAGAGGCAGGGTCTGGTCAGGATGAAACCAGAGCTCAGAAAGTCCTCGTGGGGAATCACTGAGTTCTCAGGGAAGAAGAAAGGTGTCCATCTACGCATGATTCTCAGTAGGGCGCAGCTTTGCCACCCAGGGGACATTTGACAATGTCTGTAGATGAGTTCGGTTGTCATAATGCAAGATGCTACTGTCATCTAAGGGATACAGACAACGGCTGCTGTTAACTATCCTCTGATCTGCAGAACAGTGGCCCCCACGAGGAATGCACCAGCCCCACATGTCAACAGTGCCAAAGTGGAGAAATGCTGATCTTTCCTAAGAATAGTCGAGGAAACAGGCAAGACTGAAATAAACAGGACCTGGCATGGCTAGACCCTCGTCGTGGTGTGGGCAGCTTTGTGGTTCAAAGGAGCTTGGACCACTACTCACCTGGTGTCTTTCCCTCCCTGCTTCCCTCCCCTCCCCAGCTCAGGGCAAGAAGATGCTTCTGAGTGGATCACTGGGACGGATGCTTTCAGTGCCTCGCCCATGTCCCCTTGGCACCCACATTGCTGCACTGGCTGCCGGTGGCATCCTACAGCAAACACCTGTAGCTCTCTAACTCTTCCGAGTGCTTTCTCTCAGCTCACGAGCAGGACAGGGCAGCAGGGCCCTGGAGCTCACATCCCTGGGAGCAGCCTCCAGCCATCGATGATGAGAGTTGGGGGATAAACATCCCAGCATGTTCTTCACTACTTCCAGAGGTCCCAGTGGGGCTGAGCCTCAATTGTCCACAATGATAGCGGGCTCATTAATGCACCTTCTTCTGCTTTCTTCCCCTCCTGTTCTCACCTCTCAACTCCTCTGCTGATGCTTCTTGGGACCACCTCACATATAGACCACTTTATTCCTGTATCAGAGTTTTGTTTCTGGGGTCAGCCGCACCTCAGGTAGGCAATAATCTGTAAGCACTTGCAGGTATGAACCCTGCTGTTTGCTGATGTGCTTATCCATCTCGTTACAGCATCCATCCATCCATCCATCCACCCATCCACCCATCCACCCATCCATCCTTTGTCAGTCCACAGTATTGAGCACTGCCTACGTGCCAGCGATTGAGGACTTGATACCCATTTATAGATTGGGAAACAGAGGCTCCAAATGCACATACACTAGTTCAAAGTCCCTCAAAAAGTAAAGGACCCAAACCAGACTAGAAAGGAAAGCCAGAACTCCTCAGGGCATTTCAGACCCGTTATACCTGCCAGTTGCTTTTCAGCTGGCTGTGTTCAGAATTACCTGGAGAGCTTTATATAAACACAGATGTCTGAGCCCCACTCTGGAATGAATCACTGTCTCAGAGGAGTGGGACTCTGGCTTCTGTATTTGTAAAGGCCCTTTTTAAAGCGCACACAGAGCAGGGAGTCTGTGCACACGTCACACTGCCTGACTTGGGAGCAATGACTACAGGATAAGGAAGATGAGAGGGAGGAGGCCCCTCCCATTACTGGGGCTAAAACCAAGGCTGACCAGAGATCATCAGCCATCATGCCTCCCCATAAGCCCTGAGTGAGGTTGGTACCCAGAGGGGCCAGGCCAGCTCTCTATTGTTGATTTACCATCCCTGCAGAATCCTCTTGCCAAATTTCACCTAGACAGGCTGTCTACAGTTTGCACGACTTGTTTTCTGGTTGGGGTTTCCTGTCCTGCCATATGGTGAGCCCCCGTAAGGCATGGAGCTGCTCCCTGGCAGATAGGCACTTCCTGGCACAAAAGTCCAGCGGCACTGAAGCCCCCAACCCGCTCTCACCTCTGCCTGCCCCCCTGGAAGGGTTAGAGACCGAGGTTTTTTTCAGGCTAAATATAGAGGCAGGCCATTAAGAAACTGCATCTCCTCCCCCTCCTCAATCTCTCTGGGCTTCCCATGTGATGTTTAATTGCTCTAGCAATCTGTTCTGTTTCTCCCTTGCAGTGCATGGAGGAGCAGCAGCCACAGCCCGTGGTGAAAGGCTGCATTTGGAGATGGGAACAGCTTTTAAGACAGGGAAGGAGGCTTCTGTAGGGCTCTGAACACAGTGTAGCCGGGGCTTTATTTTTAGAGGTCTGCTTGGAGCCTCTGCCCCCTGTTCAGTGCCTGCCAGTTGCTGAAACAGGCTCTGAAACGGCAGGACCACCCTTTTTATTTTGAACGACAGAGTAGGAAGGGCCCTGGGCTTGAAGTCAGGCAGACCTAGAGTGTGATCCTGGCTTGTCACTTGAAAGGTTTGTGATTGCAAGAAAGTCAGGAAGTGCCACCTGCTACTGCAAGGGGTGGGGGTGGGGGAGGTGTGAGGATGAAGGGAGAGGACTTGAATGCATGGCACATGATAAGCACTTAGTGTGGGCTGGTCACATAGTAGGTCCTCAATACAAGAGGTCTGTTGGCAAGTCACTGGGTTTATTGACTTCGCGACCTTGTTTTTCACATCTGTAAAATGGACCTATAACAGCTCCTGCTTTCAGAACCAGTTCCACAGTTTGCAGGGCTCAGGGCACAATGAAAATGTGAGGTCCTCTATTCAAATATCAGTAAAAATTTCAACACAGTGAGAGCAGAGCATTAAACAAGGCAGGGGACCCCTCTGAATCCAGGGACCTGTGCGACTATACAGGAATTAATGACAATTATGTCAAGTGCTTATGACACAGACGGCGTTTATGACTACTGCTAATTACACATAAGGTATATTGTGGGAGCAGTAAGTTATCTATTTTGCTGTGACACATATTATAGGGATAAATACATAGACTGGGATCAGATTTTATAAGCTTCCAATAGCAAGCTTCCAGTACTGGGACTTTTTGGGTAATACTGGGGAGTTGCAAAAGATGATTGGATCATCTGCAAAGTACATTGAAGAATTCTAGTCAGAGCATCGTGTGGGGATGGAACGGGAGCATGTCCAGGGAGAGAAGGGGATTAGAGACACCCAAGATATCCCTGCTGGGTGATCAGAAGGAGGTGTTATTCACAAAAACAGGGAACCAGAAAAAGGAGATTTACGAGTAGGGTATATATAACATGGGCTTCCCAGGTGGCTCAGTGATAAAGAATCTGCCTACCAAGGCAGGAGATGCAGGTTCAATCCCTAGGTCGGGGAGATGCCCTGGAGAAGGAAATGGCAACCCACTGCAGTATTCTTGCCTGGAAAATCCCATGGACAGAAGACCCTGGTGGGCTGCAGTCGATGAGGTTGCAAAACAGTCAGGCACAACTTAGCAACCACACACACACACATATATATAACATAGATGACTAATATGGATCTATTGTATAGTGTAGGGTACTCGACTCAATACCCTGTCATGACTTATATGGGAAAAGAATCTAAAAAAGAGTGGGTATACGTATAGCTGAGTCACTTTGCTGTCCACTGTACACTTGAAACTAATACAACATTGTACATCAACTATACTCCAATTTTTAAAAAAAGAAAGAAAAAGAAAACCAGGCCTTTAGAAATAGAAACAGGGTTCAGATTATGGCTGGAATGAAGACTGTCATGGAGACCCACACGGAAATGGCTGATATACCAGAATAGATGACATGATCAGTGCAGAACTTGTTTCCCAAGTGTAGGGACTAGGGCTAAAATAGAACCAGAAATCAACTCTTTACAAAATTAGCTAGTGCATCTGGGAGCTGGGAACTGATCTAAGGAAAGGGGGAGGAGTCGAGAAAGTGCCATTTCTGTAGGGGAATATCTTGAGCTTCTGTGAGCCTTCATTTCTGCATCTGTAAAATGGGCACAATATCATTCATTGTTGAAAAGGTAAAATGAGAAAATACCTGTAAATATCTTTCATAGTGTTGGATCTGTGTCAATGAGCAACACAGTTTAGTCCCCTTCCCACTTTAGCTTCCAATCCTTGGATCTTGTTAGTGAGCTACATTCTATTGTATTATTGGTTTTTCTGATGGTTAAGATTTGTTTGTTTTCAGAGTGATTTGTGTGTTATACAATCTACTTTGCACATACTATCTCTACTCCTCACATCAATCTGAGGGGACTATCGCCATCCCACTTTATGAATAGGGTGGTCAGAGATGTTAGGTATTTACCCAAGGTCACAGAGTTAACAGGGGGCATGGTGGGACTGCAGTCCAGGACTGCCTCGTTCCAAAGCTCACACTATCTTCATTACTTAGTGGGAGCAGGAGAGACAGGACAAACAGCCTGCAAGACCTCACCCAGCAAAGCTTGGCTCTTCTCCAGCCCACCTGCTATCAGTGCCGTCTGCACAGGTACCCAGATGGAGATCAGTGAGCACCTTGTTCTACAGAATAGTTCGCTGTAGGTAATTTACTATCCCCATGTCACCAAAGCGCCTTGAACAATGGGCCACTCACAGAGGCTGAGGCTCTTCTTCTCCCTGCAAAGCCCACCCCGTGAGGGACTGGCAGGGTCAGCACCTCACATCATCATGGCGGGAGGGCGTGGGGGGATGGGTAGCAGGCAAGTGGCCTGGGCTGGGAGGAGAAGAGCTGAACCCTGTCCCCCCAGACTATCTACTCCTCCTGGGCTAGTCACTTCCCCCTTAAAAGAGGAAGGTGAAGGACTTCCCTGGTGGTCCAGTGGTTAAGAATCTGCCTTGCATTGCAGACGATGCCAATTTGATCCCCGGTCTGGGAACTAAGATCCCACATGCCGCAGAGCAACTAAGCCTTCAAGCCACAGCTACTAAGCCCACACACTACACCTACAGAGTCCATGCGCTGCAGTGAAAAGATCCTACATGAAGCAACAGAGATCTTGCATGCCTCAACTAAGACCAGATACAGCCAAATAAATATATATTTTTTTAAAAAGAAAGGAAGGTGACCCAGATACTGTCAGTGATTCCCCAGGTCTCCTGCCACTTCTTTGGGTAGCAGTCAGTGGGAGGAAATGCTGTGAGAAGTGACAGAGTGGGTTGGTTAACAGTGTGACCTCTGGAACCAGTCTGCCTGGGAATTCATCCAGGCTCTGTCCCTCCCAAGCTGTGTGTCCTTGTGCATGTTGTTTAGCCTCTCTGTGCCTTGGTATCCTCTTCTTTAAAATGGGACCGAAAATGGTACCTCATCTCACAGGTAAGTGAATGAGCACAAGTAAATGTTTATTGTAATGTCATGTAAATGTAATGTTAAAATGTTATTATTATTTGCTATTGTCAGGGAAACCTGGCCATCCTGAAAAGAAGCCACTTCTTCTGTGAAGCCTGTCCAGATCTGTGCTTCTTGGATTTTTTTTTTTTTTTTTGGCCTTAAGCACAATTATTTGGGTGACTGGCTCATTTTCCTGATCTTCTGAGAGCTCTGTGAGGCAGGGTTGGCGTGGTGCCTCATTTATCTGCATGTTTCATACTGTGTGAGAAGTTCCACAGTGGAGTGTAAAGACGTGAGCTTTAGAGGCAGAAGTATTCGTTCAATATAACTCCCAGCTCTGCTATTCACCAGCTGTGTGATCTGAGACAAGTTGCTGAGCCTCTCTGAGCCTTTGTTCTCTCATCTATAGAGAGGTGCATTGGCATGTTTTTCATGAGCTAGCATACGGGCATGTGTGAAATAGTGTTGGACATGTACTAGGCATTCAGTGAAAGCCACTTGCCTTCCATTGCTGCTTCTCATTTTTTTCTTCCCCAGAGCACATTGATCACTACATCACTAAGTGCGTAAGCAGAGGTGGAATTCAGAGGCTCCAGGAACGCTTGTTCACTTAATACCCACCTAACCATCAGCACAGGAATGAGATCCATCAGTACTTCACCCCGTTAGTCAAGGAATCAGAATTCTTTCTTGGAAATCACAAGCAGGTGGTCATAGAAGGTCAAGCTGGAAGGAAAACTGAGGCCCAGAGAAGGACAGAACTTCCCCAAGGCCACAGCAGCAGGGCAGGAAGCCCGTATTCTGACTCAAGCCGTAGTCTTCGTTCCACCTTCCCGGGTGTCTGCCTGGAATAGGATAAGCTCTCACTCTAAGCTGTTATCAGAATGTTCCCCTCTCAAATGAAAGACGGTTCGGGAAATGATCTGAGGAGTGTATGTGGCAGGAGAGAAGGTGGTGGCTGATCAACACAGTCCAGGCAGCTGGACTCCTATCAAGCGTAAGTGGAAGTAAAAGGAATCAATCAGAAACTTCACCCATTTCCTGGTTTTGCAGAGTGCTCCCTCTTGTCCAGAGGAGAGGGTCTCACTTGACCATCTTGAAAGAATGATGCTCTAGTGTTTGCCTCATCACCCTGGTCACTGACAGGTCTGGGAGTCCTTTGCAACTGGGGATGATGCAAGACTATCGATTATCCCTGCTGGGCCTATCCAGAGAGGTCTAGTGTTTCTGGGCCCACCACCACTCACCAAGTGGCTCAGCTTGAGCTTGTCCGACCTCTGATTGCTGGCTGTGCAGTGGAGGGAGGGGAAATACCTGCTCTGCTGACCTCACCAGGTTGCTCTGTTATTGGTGCATAGGCTTTCGGAATCAGAAGGTCAGAGCTGGAGTGAGTTCTAGAAACATCTGCTCCAACATGGCTAATTGGTTTCATCTGACATGTTCACTCTAGCCAGTGGGTGGCGGCTGCCACAGGCAGTGTTCCAAGGCTGCCGCTGGGCACACCAGGAGGAGATCGGTGATCGATTAGTCATGGCTGCCATGGGCACAGTGATGGAGAGTTGAGTTCTGTGTGCTGTGTAACTTTCTCTTCTGAGTTTATCTCACTGCTGCATTTTGCAAGGAAGGAGACTGTAGCACAAAGGAAATGAACGATTTAGTCAAAATCACCTGGTTATTGAGTGACAGAAAGGGGCCATGTCCCAGATATTCCGGTGCCAAATTCAGTGAACTTTCCATTAAGAAAGCTGTCAATTATAAAACCTTTCACAAATGTCATGCTGTCTTAGTGTCTTTCTCTGTTGGCTTCTGTTTGCCTGAAAGTCGGTCATCTGCAGTCTTCCTGATTGGCCTCAGAGACCCACATTTGTGAAATCCTCAGAATGTCCCATTACCAAGATGTGCTGCATTAATGTTTTCATTTAGACACTGAAAAATGAAGATGACAGTGATATAATATGTATTACAGAAAATGCTATATGTTATATATACTATGCATATCTGTTATGTATAGTATACATAATATAGCAATAACATAATTTAGCACCTATTATGTGTACTGTGGCGGGGCTCGCCTGCCTCCTTCTCATTTCTGTGCTCTGTATATTTAAGTCACTTTCCCTCTCTGGGCTTCACTTTTTTCATCTGAGTGATGAAAGCACAAGAACAGATGCTTCCTCTCTGGGCTGACATTTTCCTCTCTGTGTTTCACTTCGTCAGCACCTACTCTGTGCCCAGAAATGGGGAAATGGCTCAGGGCAGAGACCAAAATATGAATCCTCTGCTCTCTGCTCTTAAAGTAGAGGTCCCCAACCTCTGGGATCTAATGCCTAGTGATCTGAGCTGGAGCTGATGTAATAATAATAGAAATAAAGTGCAAAATAAATGTAACATGCTTGAATCATCCTGAAAGCCCCACCCCCAGTCTGTAGAAAAATCGTCTTTCGTGAGAAACCAGTCCCTGGTGTCAAAAAGGTTGGGGACCGCTGTCTTAAAGCACTGAACCAGACAATGTGACCCAAATTCCCCCAGAAAGCAATGCCGTAATGTAGAGAGATGGACCAGAAATGAGATAGGGAGGCAGTGAGGCGTGGAGAAGGGGATGTTGGAAGCCTGGTGGGGAGCAGAGGTTTGGCGTCAATTCAATTCCCACTTAGTAGCAACCTTGGGCCAGTAGTCACTGACCATCCCCCCCCAACCCCACACCCCAGGCATCAGCTTTCTTATCTGTAAAACTGAGGTCTTATTACAGCTGCTGCAGGGAACCTGGGAGGGTGGAGAGGGCTCAGACATGCAGGCTCAGTGAGCAGGGTAATGCCTGGCACCCCAGTCCAGATGTGACAACAAGTGAAGTGGAAAGGCATTTGGGAAGGAGGGGGAGGGGGTTTGCAGTTGAGGAAGGCTTCCTGTAGGGGGTGGCTTAAGGTCAGCCTCAAGGAATATACTAGTTTGGGTTGGAAGATGTGAAATGACACTAGTCATTTTTTACCCCAAATTGCTCTCTCCTCTTTAGCCCCCATCCGTGCCTCTTTGGAATGGAGCGTGAATATTAAGCACATTTTTCATATACTTTGAAGAAAGCCAGACAGGGCTGGCAGTGCCCCGGTGAATCTCTTACATATTTAAAGAGCATCCTGTTGGTTTGAGGGGGAGGTGGCTGCGTCTCAGTTTTTCTCTCTCAGTAGCCCCCAGAACAAGCTGACAAGAACGCTTTATTCCTGACCCAAAAATGATAGCAGAGGATACACCCTGTGATCTACGCTCCCTGCAAACTGTTGTATGGTTTACAAGGCGTTAGGAAAGCTACAGAATTCACTGTGGCTCTGGGATCAAGAACAAACTGAGCTAGCCTTTTTCTCTCCCTGGAACATATCCCACCCCCCACCCCCACCCCACCCAGCCTTCCATTTCGTCCTTTGTTCATGGGTATTTAAGCATCTACTGTGTACCAGGGGGCTTCCCAGGTGGCGCTAATGGTAAAGGACCTGCCTGCTAATGCAGGAGACAGAGGCTCAATCCCTCGGTCGGGAAGATCCCCTGGAGGAGGGCATGGCAACCCACTCCAGTACTCTTGCCTCCAGAATCCTGTGGACAGAGGAGCCTGGCGGCCTATGGTCCATGGGGTCACAAACAGTCGGACATGACTGAAGTGACTCAACACACATACACTCTACTCCAGGCATTACACTCCTTCAAGACTCTACTTGGATGTCACCTCCTCCAGGCAGCCTTCCTTGATATCCACCCTTGTTTCTTCTAGGCTCAAAGTCCCTCCCTCATATTCCCCAACACCTCATGTTTGTTACATATCTTGCCTGTTGTGTTTCTCTCCCTGCTTTCTTATTTGACTTCCAGCTCCTCGATTTCTTTCACCAACAAACAGCAGGAGCTTAATAGGTGTTTGAAAAGCCTGCAGAACTGGCTCTGTTTCCTAAGTTGGCTTCCCCTTGCCTGATTCTGACCCCTTCCCAGATGTGGAGGCGGGAAAGCAGATGTGGGGAGAGGCTTTGGGCTTGAGGTTCCGTGACTCCTCCCTGTATGAAGGGGCAGCAGGGGGCTCCCCAGTTCCCTTTGATTGAGGTTTGTCCTCCCTCCCAGATATGTCCCTTATTCTGTCCCACAGGATCGGGAGGGGGTAGGCTTTGTGAAATTCCGTTAAGGTCTGAGCGGTCATCACCTAAGCAGACAATTATGCAAACATTCCAGTGAGCTTTTCAGAACAGCAACCTGCTCCGGAGGAGAAATGCAAGCAGTGTAAACACCCATCCGGCTGCCTCTGCAAGGCTAAGATGATGCAGGTACCTTGTTCGTGGAGATCATTACTGTGCAGCTCAGCCTTAGCCAGGTAGGGTCAGAGGGTGGAATTTCCCATCCTGCTCCCCACTAGTTTCCAGGGACACAAGCCCATAAACTCCCTGCCCTTTCCTGGCCTCTGCCACTGTCTAATTGCTGCACCCGCCTGCCAGGGGAACTGCCCTCCGCTCTTGCCATCTCTTCTGCATCCTGCACAGTGCTGAGTCTCTGCAACATCCCCTCTCAACAATGACCCTGCTCCTTGCCAATAGCCACACGTTCCCCTCACCCACATGGCTCATGGTCGGGGGTCTCTTTAAATATTCTTTTCCAGCTGTCATCAAAGGTGGTCAGATTCTTCTGGTGCTTCCTTCCCTACTTTTCACATAATCTTTTCCTTCCTTTCTCTTTCCCTGTCCTTTTTCTTGCTGGAGTCACTGACTTGGCCTGACTTTGGTCCTTCTCTGCAGCCCTGGTTTTAGGTCCTGCATTTGCCTGTGCTTGTGGCTGCCTGCCTCACCGATCTCCTTCAGCTACCCAGCAAATAGTACTTTTTAGGCATCTATTCTGGTCCTGATGATGGAATGGGTCATGAGAGGCCCTAACAGAGGGGAGGCGTTTCCCCTGGAGGCTAAGGAATGCCCCCCTGAAGATGTGGGTGTGAGCAGACATTTGAAGGATTTGTAGGAGGTAGACAGGTGAAGCCTATTCAAAGAAGAGGGCAATGTGTGTAGAAGCCCAAGGCAAGAGACCATGGTTCATTCCAGAACCTTGAAGTGCAGTGCAGCCAAAGAGAGAGGTTCAGTGGCGCAGTGGTGTGTGATGGGACCAGAAACATCAGCAAGGGCCTGATCATTGAAGGCTCTGCAACTCCAGTTAGGGAATTGGGGTTTTATCCTGAGAACAGATGGCTTGTGAAGGGCTTTATCAGAGATAGTTTCTCTCCATTGGCTTAATGATCCAGAATCACTCCCCAGTTAAATATTAAAGAAAGTAGCTTGCTCACCTCTCTGTGTATATGAGTCAGGACTCTCAATCTTGAGTGATGGAAACCCAACTCAAAGTAGTTAGAGAATAAAGGAAAAGTGTTAGTTCAAGGATTGATGCGTTCAGGCAGGGCTGGATCTAGGTGGTCAAATGCCCTTCTCCATTTCTTAACTCTGCTGTCCTCCTCGTTGGCTCCATTAGCTGCCAGAAGCTGTAGGTGAATGCTGCATGGCCTTAGTTTTCACAGCATGAAGACAGCAACCTTTCTTCAGTAATTTCCATGAAGAGTCATAGGATTGGGCTCTGAATTTAATTGGGCCCTTATGTTAATTGTTCATTCCTGAATCAAAGAGGGAAGCCAGGCAATGAAACAGCTGATGGATCAGGCTGGATCATAACCAGCCTCTAGATCTGCCCAAGCAGAACCCATGGCCCAAGAGGAGAAGGAGTGGTAGTTCCCCAAAGGAATCATTGGATCCATCATTAGAAAGATGAAGAATGGATACTGGACACACACGAATAGCAGGAGTCCATTGTAGTGAAATGGTTTCTCATAATTCCTCAACATAGACCAGGCTAAATTCCCTATTCTGTGGACCTCTGAGGGGGTCTCTAACCTCTGTGTTTGAGGTTGCCTGGCCAGGATGCACTTGGGTCAGAGGATACAGTCTTAGCCTCCAGATGGATCAAATTCAGCTTTAGGTGCATAAATACACAGGGACAGAAGGATGTGAGAACAGGGACATGGCAGAGGTTGTAGAACAGTGGCTGGATTCCTCGGAGATCATTCCAGAATCCAAATTAGCTTCAGGGCATTTTCCTAACTTTTTCAGATGCTCATTCTTTCTCTGTCTGCGTCTGAACAGGCTATAGTCCATGAGGCTGCAAAGAGTCAGACATGACTGAATGACTAACACTTTCAATTTTCTTTCTCTCTGAGACTGGCAGAAAGGATATACTCTTTATGCTGGTTGTTAGACCCAAGTAAACAGTTGGCAGCTGCCAGGTCTGTGGCAAAGTGGCCACAGTTGCAGGTGACCATCCCTCCCTCTCTCCAGAAGCCTCTCTACTTGCAGGGGTGGGCAACCATCCCATGGCCTTCCCCCTCTCAGACCACAGGATGGGTGAGGTGGAACCATCAGGACCAGAGAGAGCAGCTGTCCTGGCTGGGGAGGAGGTCATGGACTGTTGGGATCTTGGATGCTTCTGACTAGCAAAGAGGCTCAGAGTTGTGCTCTAGCCCAGCCTGGCTCTCTGCCAGCCTTCCTGGTGCAATTCCTTTGATGCTACCGACTACTCACTTCTCATCTTCATCTTCCAAGCGGCTGAAACTCTTCTGCAAGAGCTATTTTCCTAAAACTACTTCTCTGATTGCCTTTCCTACTTGGGTCGCTGCCCAAGCATTCCTTCAACACTAAGGCCCTCCTTTATTTAAGTATTCTTTTTTTGTTTGTTTTGTTTTTTCATTCCAGAGCTATTCTTGAAGCCCTACTATGTGCCAGGCTCTCTGCCCGCAATTTGTTTCTACCTAGTTTCATGGGCCCCTTGCTACCCTTCAAGGATAGCATTCAGGGGCACTAAAGAGATAGAAACTACGTTTATCATTTTGAGCAAAGAGAATTTAATGGAAGAAAATTTAACTAGATATAAAATTGTTAACCATAAGTGAAAGAGGAAGATAGAATACTAAAGTATAAGGGAGGGAGTCATTGCAGGAAGCAGCCACAAGCTCTTGGGCTGAAGGAATAAAGGGAAATCATTGGAATCACTAAAATGTAGAAATTCAGATTTGGGACGCTATGAGGCTGGACCTCAGATCTCTTGGGGAGGTGCTGTGTGGGTAGCACTGGAGTCTCTAAGCTCAGACACCATGGGGCTGGACCCAGACTACTGAGATGGGGGAGCCTCCAGGCTGGTACTGGTATCCTGGGAGGTGGATACGTGCAACTGGTTCTCCAAGTATCAGGAAAATTGCATGCTGGGTTCAGCTGCTGCTTTAGGAAGGAACCATTGCTTCCAGGATGAAGAGGTGCTGCTAAGGCGATGCTTTGTTGCTGTTTATAGCATGGATTCTAGCACACCAGGCTTTCCTGTCCTTCACTATCTCCTGAAGTTTGCTCAAACTCATGTTCATTGAGTCGGTGGTATCATCCAACCAGCTCACCCTCTGCTGCCCCGTTCTCCTCTTGCCCTCAGTCTTTCCCAGCATCAGGGTCTTTTGCAATGTGTTGGCTCTTCACATCAGGTGGCCAAAGTATTGGTACTTCAGCATCAGTGCTTCCAATGAATATTCAGAATTGATTTCCTTTAGGATTGACTGGTTTGATCTCCTTGCTGTCCATGGGACTCTCAAGAGTCTTCTCCAGCACCATAGTTTGAAAGCATCAATTCTTCTGCGCTCAGTACTCTTAATGGTCCAACTCTCACATCCATACATGGCTACTGAAAACACCATAGCTCTGACTATACAGACCTTTGTCAGCAAAGTGATGTCTCTGCTTGCAGAAACAGACAAGTAAGCAGAAAGCCACTGGGAAACAGCTGGAAGAAGTCTCTCCTCCTCCAGCCTGTCAACCTTCCTCTAGCGCCCCCTATTGGCAGAATCTCACCTGCACCCAGGTGGTGACGCCGAGATAGAATTTGCAGCCCCAGCGACAAAGTGTCTCAGAGAAGGACGGGTTTGAAACTCTCAGACCGTAACTTAGTAACTGGCACCTGGCGGACCCATGATTTCTCATTGACCGTGGTCCTCACGGTGCCTAGAGCAGGGCTGGCCCAAAGGTGGTATTGGAAAGACACTGAATTTGGAGTCTGTTGACCCAGATCTATCGCTTAACGGTGCTGTGACTTAATGATCAAGTCAGCAGTATCTCTGAGCCTCCGTCTTCTCATCTGTAAAGTGGGAAAATAACCCCCGGCCTTCCTGCCTTTGATGGGAGGAGGGAAATCAGCATCATAAAGTCTGTGGGAGGACCTTGCCCCTAGAGACAACTTGCAAGTACAAGGTAGTGAATTAGTGCTCGATAAATACTTCCCAGCAGAAGAAAGTTTCCGTCTATTTAGGGCTTTGAACATCATCTTAAAGCACAAGTCCCTTGGAGCCTTCAAGGTTCTTACAAGCAAGAAAGGCACAAACTAGGCTTCTTGTCGGGGAAACTTCGCTGACAGTGAGAACGCTGTATGCCATAAAGCAAGCCGTCTCTTCTCGGAGATGGGGTTCTGTTGCATAAGACACCTCAAATAGACTCAGACAAAACACTCACAGCTTCGTGGCAGAGCTGGGGGTGGGACGTCGGAGGGAATCAGGCTGCCCTTGTCCTTGGGGATGAACAGCCGGAGCGGGAGAGGCTCCTCCCCACGTCTAATTGGGAGGCACGCTTTACAGCTCCACTGGCGCCGCGTGGGCGTTGGAGAGGTTGCCTCTTTTCATCTTAATGATGTTTTGCTTTAACAGAGATGTTTCTGCTCCTTGGAGCTCTGCTCACTGCTTCGAGGCAAGCCTCCTGGGATGCCCCTGGGTTAGATTGAGAGCTGGCTCCCAGCTTTAGGCGCAAGGCTGCCGTGGAGCAGCAGGCAAGAGTGGAGAGGCCTCCAGATGTACAGCCCTGCTCGCTCTGAGCCTGTGTTCTCCTCTGTTAAACGGGGAAATAACCCCTGGCCTTGCGACCTCTGGTAGGGCGAGACTGGGGTCCGGGTCCCACGTGCTCGTGGACTTCAGGCAGGGCACTGAGGGGCATAAGCCTTCTCCCCCTCCCCATCTCCAGGTCAGGGGACAGTCCTGCACGGCCTTCCATGGACCACTGCTGCGTCCCGTCTCCTCAGAGGCAGGTTGCCGGGGAGGGGGGCAAGTGGAACTTGGATTACCCATCTCAGGTCTCACCTGGTCACGTGACTTCAGACGGTTCATTTAAGCCTCTGTCTGTCAGTTTCCCCCGAAGAAGTAATGTATGAGGACAGGCTTAGTTCAGTGCCTCCCAAGTGTTCCCAACCCTGCCTCTTGGGTTCCCATCTCCCCATTCACTCTCATGTTCCTAGCTAGACACTTTCAGCAAAGTGCATGACTCCTAAACTCATCCCACTCCGGGTAGACTTAAGAATGGTCAGTGATTCCCGCCCACCCCTCACCCAGCAAATGAAATTTGAATCCCAAAGTGGTGTTCAGGGCCCTCCACACCCTCTAGTTTCCCTATATTTTGGCTCCTTCCTCTTAACCGTCTTGTTTACCGCAGTCAACACTGGCTTCATTGCAGTCCCCAGAAATGGGCGTCCCCACATCCAGTCCACCGTCCACTGTGTTCCCTTTGATCCAAGAAGGCTGGCTCCCCTTTTGCTAACCCCACTCAAAGGCTCAGCCCTTTGCTCCCTGCTTTTTGAAACTTTCTTGGGTCTCACCAGTCTGCTACTGCTGCTTCCTTCTCTGAGCTTCCTTGAGTTTTTGTTTTGTTTTTAAGCAGGGCTTGTGTATTGCTGTGATGCCTATTTCTTTCAGTACAGATGGAGAAGGGTGAGCCAGTCAGGTAAATACAGTTGGCTGGGATTTGAATCTTGACTCTGTCACCAGCAAGCTGTGGCCTTAGGCGAATTTGATTCAACTCCCTCAATACTTTATGGGGCTGTTGAAAAGATTACAGACAATGTCCATGAATTTTATGATCACAGTGTCTAATAAGAGGTAGTCATAATTATTATCATTATGCTGTTTAAGAACATGCTAAACACTCAATGAAAAATCTATTGAATTGATTGACGGGGCTAGATATGGGGTCTGAAGGCAATGATATTAGAACTATTCATTATAAATTTATATTTTAAAGAACTGGATTTTTTGTTTCAAAGTACAAAGCAATGTGTGTGTGCGTGTGTGTGTGTAAGTTGCTCACTTGTGTCTGACTCCTTGTGACCCTATGGACTGTTGTCTGCCTGGCTCCTCTGTCCATGGGATTCTCCAGGCAAGAATACTGGAGTGCGTTTCCATTCCCTTCTCCACGGGACCTTCCCGACCCAGGGATCAAGCCCAGGTCTCCTGCCTTGCTGGCAGATTCTTTACCATCTGAGCCACCAGGGAAGCCCTAAAGTAACATGAACTCATTGTAGAAAATGTATAATGTGTATGTGTAAAAAGTTAGAAAAAAGATCACACGTAATCTCCCAAATCAGTGGTAATAACTCTTAAGATGTTATATTTTTCTTCCAATTTTGGAAGCATTGTACATAGATGATATTGTACATAGTTTTGTTTCCAACATTCATGTGTCACAAGTGTAGTTTAGAAGCCTGCTGTTTGAATTATTATTGTAAAAATGATATGTAATAGTTATTTTAAATACAGAAAATGTTGAAGCATTTAATTAAATACCTAAATCTAGCTTATTATTAACATTTGGCTATATTTTCTTCCAACCTTTTATATTTACATTTTTCCATATTTCAGATATCAGTATTAGATTAAGTGCATTTTCCTATGCCATGAAATAATTTTTGGACATCATTTTTTTTGGTGACTACATAATATTCTACCCTGTTCTAGTCTGTTTAATTCTATCTTTATTCCTACATAATTAGGATTTTTTAATATTTTCCCATTATGAATGAATTTTTTGTCTGAGTTTCATATTATTTCATTAAGGAGAAGAGAGTGTAATTTTATCAGTAATTAAAAAAACCCCATACTTCCCTGGTGGTTCAGTGGCAAAGAACCTGCCTGCCACTGCAAGACCTGGGTTCAGTCTCTGGGTCGGGAAGATCCCCTGGAGAAGGAAATGGCAACCCACTCCAGTACTCTTGCCTGGAAAATCACATGGACAGAGGAGCCTGGCAGGCTACAGTCCATGGGGCTGCAAAAGAGTTGGATATGACTTAGCAACTAAACAGAAGCAATAAAAAATACCCATACTATAGTGGCTTATAAGGAGGGCTGTTACCTCACACGATGGAAAGCCTGCAGGTAGGGCTGTTTCTGGATAGTTATTTCAGTAGCTCAGTGACCTCGTCAAGGGCCCAGTGGCTGCCATCTGTCTGCTCCTCGGTTTTCTTTAATGCTCAGTGAGTAGGTATTGTGACAGGGGGTGTATATATAGATACATGTAATCTCCTCTCATCTTCACAGAAATCCTGTTGTACAGATGAGGAGACTGCGTCTGGGTGGGATCCCTTCCCTCAGATCACACAGTCCATAGAGGAGGAATTGCTATGGGTCCAGACGTCAGATCCTCACACCACCTCCCAAGGCCTGGGGACCTTATAGCTCTTCCCTGGAGGTCTCCTCTGTCTTTTTAATTTAAGTCTCCAGGCTACTGGGAATTTGAAATCATAGCCCAATGAACGCCTGTGTTCCCTTCACCTAGATTCATGAATTGTTAAGCATTGGCCACCTTTGGTTTCTTTCCCTCTCTTATCTTCTAGCTGAAGGTAATTTGAAAACATCCTGAGTCTGTGCCTCTCTTTTTTAAAACTTCTTACATCAAAATATGATACGTTTGCAAAAAAGCACGTTTCTCATGTATGTAGTTTGATAAAATTCTACAAATTGACGACATCTATGCAACTAGCACTTCCCTCCCCTGAAATATATTGAGGGTGATCCTGAATAAAATAGAAGTGCTTCTGGTAAGAAGGGTATAGGATAGGCACTCACGGTGTCTGTCATATCACCTTAGTCCCTGATTTCTCCCTTCAGCTGGAGAAAGAGACTTTCATGTATTGTTTGGCCCATACTAATATCCAGCATAGAGACAACAGCTTCCAGTTCAGCATGGTCTTTGTAGTCAGAGAGTCTTAAATTGGAATCTCAGTTCTACCTCTAACTTGCTGTATGTTCTTAAGCAAGAGACTTAGCCTCACTGAGCCTCAGTTTCTGCATCTATATAGTGGGTATAATAATAGCACGCATCTCCTTCTGTGAAGATGAAAGGAGATTTTATATCACTTATCATGGTACTTCTTTCATAGCATGCACTTGGGACACATTATTAATAATAAATTCCCAAGTGCCACTGGTGGTAAAGAATTCACCAACCAGTGCAAGAGATGCAATACATGCAGTTCAATCCCTGGGTCAGGAAGATCCCTGGGAGTAGGAAATGGCAAACCATTCCATCATTCTTGCATAGAAAAACTCATGGACAGAGGAGCCTGACAGGCTACAGACCATGGGACCACAGTGACTGAGCTCTTACCTATTGTTTTAATAATCATGCCGGATAGTCATTACTGCTATTCCCATTTTATAGCTGAGAAAACAGATGCCCAAGAGAAGAAGGACTCTAGGACCCTTAACTAATAAGCAACAGAGCCAAGATTCACAATCTGGTTTTTCTGACTCTAAACTTGTTGCCTCTCCATGAGTTGATCAGGCCCAGACAAATGAGAGACTAAATCATATCTCAGAAGGTCAATTTGTTAACTGACAGTTTTATAATAGGAGATGTAATTGCCAAGCAGCCAGCGAGCGAGTGCCAGGAGGTCAGCACTTTCTAATTCCCGACAAGAAAGTGCAAAAGGCAGCAGGGATGGACCAAACACCCAAGCCTCTCTTGGGACCATCCTATACCCCAGCCCTTGCAGACGCCCCAGAAAGCACTGGCCCCCAGAGGTGGGAGCTGGGTTTCTCATCAGGACTTGGTTCCTGTCCTATCCTATGTCTTTGTCCCTCCCCTCCCCTCTCTGGGCTCCAGCCCTAGGTGGTGAAGCAGGGAGGGTGGGAAGTGATGGCTAAGGACCCTACTGGCTTCTGCCTACTGGAGTACAGGTCCCCACTCATCTCTGCCCCGTTCCCCACCCCACCTTCCCTTCAGTATTCAGGAACAGGGTTCGCTGTTTGGTTTTTCTTTTTTTTTTTGGTTTTTCTTTTTTAATATATAACTTACTCCACTATTACTTTATTACTCTTCAAGTGACAGCAGCAGAATAGACTTTGTCTCGATATTGGCAGGAGAACGTGGTCTGCATTTATGAGAGAGTCTGATTTCATTTCGGCGTCACCTCTTTTCACGTGCAGGGGAGGAGGTTGGTCCTCCAGGTCAGTTTCAGCTGGAGGAAGGGGCTGTGTTTCCCAGCACCTCTCCCCACCTCAGCTGGGCCCTGGCAGTGGGGAGACCCTCCCTTGTCATC
The DNA here is from genome assembly GCF_910594005.1 of Cervus elaphus. Lineage (NCBI taxonomy): Eukaryota > Metazoa > Chordata > Mammalia > Artiodactyla > Cervidae > Cervus > Cervus elaphus. The sequence continues at coordinate 89,027,682 of NC_057819.1, forward strand.
AATTCCAGGGGTACTTGAGCCAAGAGGGAAATTGCAGTTCCCTGGAAGGCACGCAGCCAGAACGCCTGATTAAGAAAGATGGCCCTGCGGGTCTTCTCCATGTGCTCTGAGGGGTAGCTACTTCCTGCTGGGTTTTGGCCTCTTAGAGTCCTCGCTGCTTGCATCCCTGGGGCTGCTATTCTCCGAGGCCCAGGCCACTTATGGGAGGCAGAGTTAGGCCTGGCTTATGTCTATATTCAGCCACTGAGCAAGGAGCGGGGATTGGCCTGGGACCAACTTCAGCAGAATTCAGACACTGCTGCTCTGATTTATTTGCCACATGGCATGCAGGATCTTTGTTCCCCAACCAGAGATCAAACCTGCAGTGGAAGTGTGGAGTCTCAACCACTGGACTGCCAGGGAAGTCTCACAGATGCCCTGACTTGCAGGCACGTTCCAAGCCTCTCTGAGCCTCTGTTTCTCACAGGGAAGTGTGGACAGCAGTCTCTATCTTGGAGGATCATAAAATAATAACTAATTCTCCATGAGCCTTGACTAAGTGCCAGGCATGGTGCTAAGAATTTTATATGACTATCCTTTCCAGTTCACACAATGATTAGAGAGTGTTGCTACAAATGCAACCCCTTATTTATAGATGAGGAAAACGAGACCCTTATCTGCCCAGAAATTTGCATTGATGTCCAGTAAGGCTCGAGAGGAGGCCTAAGAAATTCATAGGAAGAGATTTAATGCATGTTTTGTGAAAATTGAACTATCGTGCATTTTAAAATAGGTGGCTCAGTGGTAAAGAATTCACCTGCAATGCAGGAGACACAGGAGACGCAGGCTCAATCCCTGGGTTGGGAAGATCCCCTAGAATGGGAAATGGCAGCCCACTCCAGTATTCTTGCCTGGAGAATCCCATGGACAGAGGAGCCTAGCAGGCTACAGTCCATGGGGTCGCAGCATCGGACACGACTAAAGTGATTGAACACACAGCATTCATCCTTTGGGTCTCTTGGAATAGGAAACAAAATCTTAGACATCAGAAGGATGTATAGTATCTTAACTGTTTCTGAAAATGAAATTTATACAAGCACACATTCACCCCGGAAGCCTTGTTGAGTATCTCCTGTGTCCGGAATGGTGCCAGGCTGTGCAGATGTGGAATTAACATGCCCAGGTCTGGTCCTGGGTAGGTTCCTGGCCTGTGGCCAGCAAATGGCCACTGTGCGTGGTGACACCTGTGCTGCCCGGGGTTCACAGAGGAGTGACCAGCCAGTGAGAGCTAGGGAGGGGCAGCAAGGAGATTTTCCCAGAGGAGGCAGCACGTGGATGTTCGCATTCTTATAGCACAACCACTCCAGCCCCGAGCAAAGATTCCTGTGACGCTGAAGAAGACTCCTCCACCGCCAGGGAGGTCAAACAGTCTGGCCACTGTCTGCTTTTGCATAGCTTACAAACTAAGAACGATTCTTACGGTTTAAAATAATTGAAAAAAAAAACAAAAGAGCGAGAATATTTTTTGACACCTAAAAATTCTATGAAATTCACATTTGAGTGTCCTTTAATGCAGACATATTGGCACACAGCCACACGTATTTACTTACATGTTGTCAGTGGCCACTTTTCTGCTGCAGCGGTGGTAAGGACAGAGGCACAAACCTAAAATGTTTGTTCTTGGGTCCTTTATAAAGTTTCCAGTCTCTGCTGTAAGTCTTCATCTCCATCGTGGTCCTTTACCTTGGTGTACATTTATAAAATATAATATTTTTAAGTTTGTACTTCTCCTTTCTTTCTTCTTTTAAATTCATTTATTTATTTTTGGGCTGCGGTGGGTGGCCTTTGCTGTTGCACTCGGGTTTTCTCTAGTTGCAGCAAGCAGGAGCCACTCTCTGATTGCAGTGCGTGGCTTCTCATTGCGGTGGCTTCTCCTGTTGCAGAGCATGGGCTCCAGGGTGCAGGTTTCAGTAGCTGTGGCACACGGGCTTCGTTGCCCCGTGACATGTGGAATGTCCCCAGACCAGGGATTGAACCCGTGTCTCCTACATTGGCAGGCAGATCCTTAGCCACTGGACCACAGGGAAGCCCTCCCCTTTGCTTCGTCGTCTACTCCTCCCAGTCTCTGTGGGAGTTAGGCCTGAGCAGGCCCTCTTTTCGGATACCCAAACTGAAGATCCAAGGAGATGAGTTGCTTGCCCAAGTATGTAACTGGTAAGCAGGGCAGCCACATAGGCCCTGGGCTCCAGGTTTTCTAAAGCCAAGGCCGCCCTCCCCGCCAGCCTTGTCTGTGAGGCTCACACGGTGTGTTTGAGACCACGACACCACATGGTTAGAGGCCAGATGACGTTTGAGGTGTGAGTCTGTGATCCCGGTGGGGGCGAGCATCACAGGGCAGGAGCCTTCCATCTGGAGGATGAGGCGACCTTTAAGGTCCCTTTCAACTCTCTGAACCACAGCCGTGTGGTTTCTGGCCAGACCTGCAGAGGCCAGGGCCCCATGCCGGCTCCAAAGGCTCCGGCAACAAGAGGAATCTCTGGATGGGGCCTCTTTCCCCATGCTCCAGCCTGACTCTCTGCAGCGCTGGAGTTCTGAGCAGGGACTCACAGGGGGTTGAATCTGTTTCTCCAGACTGAAGTAAAGCGACCTGGAGAGAGCAGAAGTCGAGATCAGCTCAAAGGTTGCCCATGTCCTCTGTTCTTCTCTCATGAAGAATCCTCCCCAGTGGCCCCATCAGAGCTCAGCCTTCAATACCCACCTAGCATGGGGTAGTGGAAGGGGCATGGGTTTTGGAATCAGATGGACCCAGATTCAAATCCTGATTCTGCCAGTTAGAGTCTGCAAGCCTGGGAGCAAGGGACCTCTATTCACTTAGCCTCCATGTCCTTATTCTGCAAAATGGAAATAATAATAGTACTTATCACATAGGATCAAAAAGGTGAAATGGGATAAATCATCACCTAGCATGTGACAGCATCTTGCAAATATTAAGTATGACTTTGTTGTTGTTGTTTTAGTCCCTAAATAATGTCCAACTCTTGCAACCTTGTCGACTGTAGCCCACCAGGCTCCTCTGTCCACGGGATTTCCCAAGCAAGAATACTGGAGTGGGTTGCCATTCCCTTCTCCAGCAGATCTTCCTGACCCAGGGACTGAACCTGGGTTTCCTGCTTTCCAGGCAGTTCTTTACCGACTGAGCCAACAGGAAGCCTTCTAAGTATAACTTTATTCACACTTAAAACAATGAACAACCAAAAATATTTGAGTGTTAAAAACACACAGCATGTAGCTTTAAAAACTCTATCCAAAAGAACCTCATCCAAACAAACTATATAACTATATAGTTATATATATGCCTGTGCATGTGTGTGTGTGCACATCTATATAGGCCCTCAATGGTCCCCTTTGAAAGAAAATTAAATCTTACACAACAGCTTGTCTTTGTATTTAAAACCCTCTAAATATTTTCAGAATTCATCTCTTTGAAGGGTGGGTGAAAAATTCACGCATCTCCAGTTTCTGTGGATCCTGGACAATTGAACTGCTAACTACCCCTAGATCTACATACACTTTCATTCTATGTGACTTTGGCATATGAATGTCCTATGTCTGAGGGACGTGTCTGTATTGTTCTGCTTCATGAACTCCTATTCATCCTTCAAAACCCAGCTCAAATATAACCACTTCTGTGAACCCTCATCAATTCCTCTTTCATGTCCTACAAACACTTTGTACATAAGCCTTATTAGAGCATCTCAGTTCAGTTCACTTCAGTAGCTCAGTTGTGTCTGACTCTTTGCGACCCCATGAATCGCAGCACACCGGCCTCCCTGTCTATCACCAACTCCCAGAGTTTCCTCAGACTCATGCCCATCGAGTCGGTGATGCCATCCAGCCATCTCATCCTCTGTCGTCCCCTTTTCCTCCTGCCCCCAATCCCTCCCAGCATCAGGGTCTTTTCCAGTGAGTCAGCTCTCCGCATGAGGTGACCAAAGTATTGGAGTTTCAGCTTCAGCATCAGTTTAGTCCCCTGTAATTCGGTTCACTGTTGATGCTGGAACTCAGCAATAATCAGAATAAAAGACCAATGGAGCAGTGTCTTATTCCTGGAGAATCAGCCTGGGGCCTCCACAGACAGGCAGTGCTGTCAGTATTCAGGCTAGAGGGGAGGGAGGCACAGGGGGAAGTGGCAGTGATAGTTCTCCCCATGAGATGGTTCTCATAGATTTCCTTTGATTTTGCTTTCTGTCCTGATTAAAAAACATGTGATGTTTATACTGCTGCAGGGCAGCTAGAACTGTGAATGGCTTTCCAATCTACACTTGAGATTTCAGGTCCTCTCGTGTTTCATGTCTCATCAGATGTCTGATGAGGCTTCTGGTTCTCCTCCTCCGCTCGGTGGAAGTCGAAACGTTGCCTTGCGATCTCTGGAGTGCAGGTGCAGGAGAGGTTGGTCCCGGGCACAGTGGCGTGGGTGGAGAGGGCGCACGCATCCCATCACTCTCCCCCAGACGCCACTCCTGGGCCTTCTGCTCTTCTGTGCTCTCTCCAGCTTCAGTTCGTGTCTGGATACACGGTCCTCTCTCTGCCACCCCCTGCTGTGTGTGGGTCCATCTCTTCCAGCTGCACCCCTGTAACGGGCCCCCAACTTGGCCTTCCCCGTGGCCCCCTGTGGAGCTGCCTGTTCCGAGTGAACTTTGCCTTCGTGTTGACTCTTAATGTACACTCCCTGGATGGGCAGTCCTTCTCCAGCTCTTCTCACGCACTTCCCTGCTCGTGACCCCATTAGACTGTTGTTTCCTAGAGGTCAGTGAGTGTATCTTGTCCACTGTCATATGACATCATACATAGCATTGAGCACTGTGCCTGTCACATAGCAGACACACTGATGATTAAATGAGTGTGTGTTGATGACCATGCTTATAATAAGTCTAGATCTATTGGAAAGAGGTCAGAGGCAAGACCAGGTGAATCAGTTTCCACTTCTTGTTAGAATTCAAAGAAATACTAGCATTTCTTAGAATTTTGGGGCTTCTGGCAACCCACTCCAATATCCTTGCCTGGAGAATCCCATGGAGAGGAGCCTGGCAGGCTACAGTCCGTGGGGTCACAAGAGTTGGACATGACTTAGTGACTAAACCACTCCTTAGCATTTTTATGTAAGCTTTCATTTATTTTTAAAATTTTGCACTTACTTATGGCCACATTGTGTGGCTTGCAGGATCTCTGTTCCCCAACCAGGGATTGAACCCAGTATTGAAAGCGCGGGGTCCTAACTAATGGACTATCAGGGAATTCCTTAGCATCTCTACTATGGCAGGGAGCACCTTGAACTTCTAATAACCTGTGACCTCTCTCCAGCCTTGCGTTCCCCATGTTCCATCATCTCCCACCCATGGTGAGATGACAAGGGAAGATTCTGTCAAAAGACAGACAGATGGCAGCATCAGCAGCCCTCCGACTCTCTGCAGTAAGAGTCTGTGTAATCCTGCAGGTCGTGTGCCCGAGCTCGGGTAGGAGCATCTGCCTGGCTGTGACCTGCAGAGACTGAGGGGACTGGTAATAGGATCTGGCCCCTTCCTCCCACTCACCACTTGGTAGGTAGCACCGCAATCACAGTTAATGATTCCCGTGCCTGGGGGCATGTCATAGGCTAAGGTCTGATGAGCTCTGACTTTCATCACCTCTACTAGGGGATGCATTCCAGGTGCCACAAGTGGGACTTCCCTGTTAGAATCTAATTATGGATCTTTATGTTCTAATCTCCTTGTCTTGTTATCTGTGAGATTTGCAGTCCGTGGGGCGTGAATTCCACCCTTCAGGGCCCACTTTAGGGCTTCCCTGCCTGCTTGCTCTTCAGGCCAGAGGCCCATGTTGAAGCAAGCAGATCGCTGGATGGCAGATCAGTTTGTTTTTCACAGGGATCTGAGTCCGATCAGAGAGCTTCTTGTTGCTAAACTTTCAGGGAGACCTAGACAGACCTGGAGAAGCTTTAAAGGGTTCACTAGGTCCACCGTGGCTTCCTTGCCACACTCGCCACCTGTGGCCTCACAGGGAAGCTCATGGCTGAGGTGGGATCCTCAATCTTTTTTCCACGTTGCTCTCATAGTGTATGTTCATCATGCCTGACCCCACTTGTTTGGAGCTTCTTAGCTAGCATCTTTGCTGTCCTTTCTCCCATTTTCATTTTCTCTTGCCCTGTGCATTTAGCCTCTAATTCCATTTTCCTGGCACTGAACTTGTCTTCTGCCAGAACAATTACTCCCCAGGGACCTCTGGCCTCCCTGAGTCCCCCAGTTCACTCCCTCAGTATTCCTCATGCCAGTGAGCCCACCAGTCTGTAGGCCACCAGCAATGGTGGTAAACTCTCCCACCTATTCTGAGCCAGGCTGGAAATCAGTTACTCATCCCATGCTTCCAATCATTCTGTGAAACAGACGTCACGATGCCACGAGGCTCCAGGAATTTAAGTGACTTGTGATCAAGACCCCCGGTGGGTAAGCAGCACCTGTGAGCTTCAAGGTCAAGCTCTGTCTACAGCGTTGGCTTCTGTCTTCTACAGAGTTGCCTGGTCTTGGGCAGCAGCGACCACAGATGGTTCGAAGAGAAGGGATCTGCAGAGCCCCTGAGAGCTGGCTCAGAGGTTCAAATGGACCCTTGGTTACCCTTGACAGTCAGTGGCCTCATTCTGTTGGGGGAACCCAAACGGTCATCTTCAGGAGGGATATAGGGTGGAGCCGGGGTTGCCGAAGGGTGGCCAGTCAGCCTTGAGTGATGGAGACCATCCCCAGATCTGCCTTGTCACTCTGTCCTGGAGAGGTAAATCAAGGCCAAGAAGGACAGGGGTAACCAGCACGATGGCCTTGGGTCTGAAGAGCACTTTCTAGTGAACAGAGGACTTTCAACACTATTAGAGCATCTTTACCCTCAGGACATGTTTCTTGTGGGCAACCCTGGGGAGCAGGCAGGGCAGAACCATTCCCAGCTGGCATAAAAAGAAAGTGTGGCTCAGAGAGAGGGGGGTACACACAGTCAACACCTGCTGGAACCTGGTTCTCTTGGTGTTCCTTCCTCTCCCCTGCAAGTTCTCCTGTCTGATCCAGCCCTACCTTCTGCCACGACCTTGCCTCCTTGTGCCTTCCTCCTTCATTTCCTCCAGCTCTGGTCTGCCTGCCTGCCTCTCTGAGCATCAGTGCTTTCTCTGCTGAAACATGGCTGTCTCAGTGCCTCCCTGATCATCAAGCTTCTCCTTGAGCCTAATGGAATGTGAATATGAAAGTTCTTGCTCAGTTGATGCTGTTTCCTTCTCTGACAACCACCACCATGGTCACTGCACTAAGCCCAGGGCTGGGCGGTCTCATGGGCGTTCCTCTGCCCATAAAGCTCAGACCCTAAAGGGCCACACCTGCAGGGTAAGGATGAATTGGGTATTATGCCCCATGGGAAGTACAAGGAAAATAAACAATCTTAAACATCGGCACTGAGTGGAAGGGGTCGATAAATTGCTGCTGAAAATTTAGAACCATCAGCATGTTCTTATATAGGTTTTCAGATTGAATTTAGACTGCTTGGGTGATCTGAAAGCCTCCAGACAGGCATAGCATTTAGAGTAAATGTCCATAGTGAACACAAATCCTATCTAGAACCCGCCTTTGTTCTAGGATGCAAGCAGTTCCCACAAATAAAATTCTAAGACAATGAACACATAACAGTTAAAAAATAATAAATTACCAGGGACCAAGACACTGTGAGAGCAAATCAGAGAAAACCACTGCAAGGACTTAACTTCCTGGACCTCAGTTTCCCCACCAGTAAAATGGGATCATAGCCCCAGCCTCACTCAAGTGGTGTGCAGAGGAAGTGAGCAAGTGGGGGCAGCCTGGGGTGCACGAAGGCTGCTCAGAGAGAAGTGACAGCTGTAGTTATTTTCTCCCATCTATTTGTCTAATATTGTCATCCAGTGAATGTTGGCTTTCCCCGCTAAACCTTCATGTACAGACAAAAGAAAGGCGATGGATTGTTCATTCCAGTTTTTCCATAAGATGTTGCAGGAAACCCCAAATGAACTTTTTGGCCAATCCAATAAATAGAAACTCACAGGACATGAGGGCTTCCCTGGTGGCTCAGATGGTAAAGAATCTGCCTGCAATGCAGAAAACCGGGGCTCAGTCCCTGGGTCGGGAAGATCCCCTGGAGAAGGGAGTGGCTACCCACTCCAGTATTCTTATTCGGAGAATTCTATGGACAGAGGAGCCTGGTAGACTACCGTTCATGGGGTCACAAAGAGTCAGACACGATGGAGCGACTAACGCTTTCACTTTCACCTTTCACAGGATATGGTGTCAAGAGGTTTAGATTTGAATTCAAGTCCATCCACCCCTGGGGTCGGTAAGCTCATCTGTCCATCGCAGCAGTGTTTTTTTCACATTCTCTTATTGTGCAGGGCTGTTTGAGGATGAACCGGTGAGGATGCTGAGTGCATTTTGCAAATCTCAAATGCTCCGCCCAGGTTCACTCATTTATTCTGACTTCACCCCTTCATGTTTCTATCCTGACATGTGGGATGTGGCGTGTCAGAGAGGAGCTGGGGACATGTAGGCATGTGAGGAAGTGGTGATTTCTGCCCTCATTCTGTGGTTTCCACGTTATAGTGTCAACCTTCTTCCCTGGGCTTTTAACTCTCTTGGGACACCAGGGGACAGACCTACCCCTTTCCGTTACTATTCTGATTGATAAAGGAACGAAAGAGTGGTCTGGAGGTCAGAATTTCTGGCTTTGAGACTCCCTTCTGCCTTTTCCTCGTGGTGTCAGCTTAGCACATTCCCCTTTCTCGATCTTAGTTTTCTCATGTATCCTATGAAGGTGTGAGAATTCACTGGGATTTTGTTTGGAAGATAAAAAGGTTGGGACGTATACCTGCTAAGATCTCGTACGAAGTTAACTTTGGAAGAGCGAGAGATGCTTCTGGAATAGTAACGTCCAGTCATTATTGGGAAGAGACCAGATCTGGAAACAGCAAGAGTGAGGCCCTCCGTGGTGCTTTGAGGTCAGCCCTGTGACACTCAGCACAGCTTCTAAAACTGCAGAGGCAGCTGGCCTCCACCCTCTGCTGATGGAGCAAAGATATTCCCTGCCTCCAGAGCTGTCCACTCTGAGTTACTTCTTAGCCATACATACCATCTTCCTCTGACAAATGTGAATTGGGAATAAAAAAAAAAAGCCTGACCCTTGATTTCAGGGGCCCCCATCCATCTCTGCCTCTTGTTTCCATAGTGATCATCACTGAGGGATGACCTGCCATTCACTCATCTCTGGCTTCATGTCCCTCATCCAATTCTTGCCTTCTGCACACATTTTCATCACCCCATCAGAAAAAGGACAGACCCTATAAGACAGAAAAGGAGCTAAGAAGCAGAAGTCCTGGGTCCCCACCCTGGCTTTTCCACTGGCTGCTGTGTGACCTTAAGAGAGACCCTGTACTACTCTGGGCTTCAGTTTCCTCATCTGTGAAATGAGCTCTCCATCCTTCGGTGACTCCTGAAAGTTCAGAGACATTGTAAGATCAAAAGCAGGTTTCTGCTCAGGTCAGGAGGAGTTGAGTCCCCCCTTCACAGTGGGCAGGATGGATGCAGCAATGATGAACCTCAGGATCATGCCTGCCAGGCTGGGCCCAACATCCTTAGCATCCTAAGCCTCCCAACGGATGGGAGGCTGCTGGAGCCTCACAGGGATGCTGCTCTGCAGGTCCTTCCTTTGCTCAGGTGCTCCTTCCATCTCTGCTATCTCTCCTGCTCTCCCTGCCTGCCCGATTGATGACCTCCCCTCCAGCTTTGACAGCTTGGCCCAGCTGTTGTCTCCTCTTGCAAGCGTCTTCAATGCCTCTCCTGCCAGCCCAGTCCCCATGGAACCCTCTTTCACGCGTTCCTGAGCCACCTATAGTATAGCCTTGATCATGCCCTGTGGGAATTTCATGTTTGTGTATTTCCCCAGCACACGTCCAATTCTCAACCTGGGTTACCCTGCAGGCCCAGGAACAGTGAGAGAATGGCCTTCCTTTGACTCAAAGCAGAACCTGAATGATCATCACAGCCACACTGTCCTGGCAGGGGACCTTTCTGATCTCTGGGGGGCCTTCCATCAGGCTCCAGCCTCTCTTCTGCCCCAGGTGTAAACTCAGAGGCTACTCCTCTCTGGGACTCGCTCCTGCCTCCTTTCTATGTTCCTTTTCTCCACTCTGAACCAACATAGAAACAACCACCACTTTGTGGGTTGGCATCTCTTTGGGCCACCACTGCTGCCCCAGTTTCTTTGCCCACCTGGAGAGGACACTGGGCCAGAGACCCCAGAGACCTCCCAACTCCACCCCAGTCCACTATCCTGGACATAGCTGCAGCTCTGAGTCCAGGGCTGACCCATCTCATGAGGTCCCATTTGGGATGAGCTACCTGGCTCAAATAATTGCAATACTAATCACTTAAAATGGATAAGACTGTGAAGGTAAAGTTTGGGGTATTTGAAAGAAACACATCAGGGTGCCTGACCTAGGCTGGGGAGTCAAGCTGATGCTTGATCTGAGACCTGGCGATGACAGAGTTCAGGGGGAGTGCCTGGCAGGGCATGGCTCTGGGGTGCTGCTGTGGACAGCGTGGGATTCTCGTTCAGCCCCTGTGATGTACTGGGGCAGGCTCCCTTAGATGCCTCCACCCTTGTGCCCCTGCTCTGGGCAGATCCTGCTGGGCTCCCATCTGAGTCAGGGCAAATCTATTGCTTTTCCTCCAAGAGCATCTGGTAGGGAAATGAGACAAGGACCCTCCTCTCTGTGTTGGCTGCAGATGTCCTTCCAGCTCATCCACCAAGCCTCTTCCTGGGGCTCCCTGCAGGGGCTGAGGCTCTTCTGAACTATTTGAGGGGTGGTCTCACCCCTTGGGTTCCCCTGCATGGCTGCAGTTCTCTCCCTCCATCAGTTATCCCCACTGTACCCCACTCTGCACACCATCCAGCAGAGGTGTGTATCATCTGCTCACCTAATGCTGCCTTTCCCTGGCTGAGAATTTCAGGGGCTCTTCCTTGCCCTGGGGATGAATTGCAAACACATGTCTCAGCCTGGCCCACAAGACCCTGCAAGATCCTACTCTCCTCCTCCCTCTCCAGCCTTATAGCACACACACCCCCAGTTTCTCTGACTCTGACTTCACCTACTTTTTACTTTTCTGGGGAGAAGTCCTCAGGGCCTTTACACAGGCCCCACTATATATTCCCCCTGAACTCTGTCGTTACTAGGTTGCAGGTCAAACTTCAAGCTTTCCTTGACGCCACCCCCACCCCCCAGCCTAGGGCAGGCACCCTGTTATGTTTCTTTAAAATACCATCAAACTTTGCCTTCACAGTCCTATCCATTTGCAGTGAATAATATTGTGATTATCTGAGGAATAACTTTATCTCCCACTAGACTCTCAACTCTGGGAAGGCGGGAACCGTACTCTTGTTGACTGTAACCCCCAGCACTGCATCTGCCGTAGCGCATTGCTGTGTTCAGTTTGAGGTTTGTTGGAAGGAAGGAAGGGTGACTGGAGGGAGAAGGAGGTGGGGCAGGAAGGAGGGGGCCCATATATTGCTCATCTCTGTAGCCACAGTGCCCGGTTTGCACCGGCGAAAGGTTGATAGGAGGAGGGGAGGGGCTGGCTAGGTCCGAGGCGACCACTGATTCAGCGAGCTACTGGACACACAGCTCATTTGTGGGGATCTTGTTAGAGATTTCAGCCACCATTGATCCATGCTCTGCTTTCGTGCCTTGACTTGCAGTCTCCAGTCCTGAAACGCAGCCTTGCTCAATGAGAGGAGGCTCTGGATGACAGAGAGGCTTCAGGGCAACCCCTTGGGTGGCTGCTATTGCAGCCTTGTGATGGCACAGGCTGACCAACCAGCTTTTATGGGGGAGGCCAGAATATGTTCGAGGTGCCTGCCGAGATTGTGGAGTAAACCAGCTTGAAGCCGTCACTGATTGACTCTCCTGAGTGACATCTTACTGGTTAGGAGGGGCAGGTAGTTGAGTGAAAACCTCGTGGTCCTTGGAGTCTGGCACACCACCCAGTCCATGCTGGTTGCCGCTGTTTGACCTTGGACAATGGTCCAACCAAGGACAGCGTCTCTCTCCCAGGGCAGAGAGAGGATTCCAATGAGAGAAGGCATCAGTGCAGGGGTAGGCACTTTCCCTCCCCCCTCCCTTTCATCCCCCGTGTGTCACTTAAGTCAAGTCCTAAGGATCACCTTGATTGAGTAATTGATGCCTTGGTCCACTTGTGGGCAAATAAGAGCGCTGGTTGCCCAGTGGCAGCTGGCACTTCCAGCCATTTCTCCATCCCCATTTACAGGCTGTCTATGCAGGGCACTGCTGTGGACAGGATGGAGCCCATTCATTTCTCGAGTCAGGGTCAGAGAGGAGCGCGGTTGGCCACACCCCCCGCTCTCAGCAGTGGTGACATAGCAGAGGCAATGTTCTGGCTCCCACTGCCCACTCACCACCCCTTTGACCTTCATTCCCGTCCTGACGTTCCTCCTGGGTCTCACCAGCTCTGCAAAATCCATCCAGCTGTGTAGGAATCCAGCAGTCAGAGCCACTTCCTCTCCAGGACCCAGAGGGACCCACACGCTGGAATGGCGGGCATTATCTTGACTCACTCACGCTCTGTTTGCTTTTTATGGAGAGGCGCCAGGGAACAAGAGGAGTCGGATCTGGTCCCAGCCTTTCTCAGCTGACACGCTGTGTGACCTTAAATAGCCTCTTCACTTCTGTGGGCCTTCACTGTCTCATCTGAAAACCAGGAGATTGAAAAAAAGGCAAAAGTCACTGGGCCCAGGGCCAAAGATGCTGCTTGTCCTAGCCGGTTACCAATGGGCTGTGCAGCCTGGAAGATTGCTGGACCTCTCTGATCCCTTCATCTACTGCACAGGGACTATTGGCAGAATGATGGAGGTCAACGTGGGGTATTGTGTATCAATTGTGAGATATTTGACACTCAGAAGAAAAGGCATCCTTACCATAATTAAAGAAACTTCTCATCCTACCATCTTGTGACTGTAGGTCTAGAGGACAACAAAAGTTATGTCCCATACTGTCATAAGAAGGGCTGAGAACCCAACAGTGAGCTGGCAGAGATAGCAAAGAGTGTGCAGCCAGTGAAAGCTGAAATGGCCTGGGCTGGGCAGGTGGGGGCTGACCCTCTTTGATGCCCACAGAGGTCATGATAAGCGCATCTCTGCTCTGGGTGATGGTTGACCCAAGACACTGAGAAGGGAGTCTGGGTTCACTTCCCACCTTCACCCTTTGTTAACTGTGCAGCAGTCACAGATGATTCTCCATCTTTAAGGCTTTCCTTTCTCTATCAGCAAAACAGAGTTAACCAGAGGAGAAGTTGTGAGGGACGCTGAGATGATGCAAGGCAAGTTTATCACCATATTAAGATGAAGAGGATACTTCATAAATCTCAGTGATTATTGTTGTGAGTATAGGGAGCAAGACCCTCTTTCTAGAAGGGGTTGGGGGAGATCCTTGGAGCTGGGCAGGCTTCAGGATGCTAACCAGCAATGTGGACAATCTCCAGGCCCCCAAGTGATGGCAGCAGCCATGGGGGCACCAGGTGGTGGGGGGAGGGTGAAGTGAGCCAGAGACAGACAAGGGGAGTGACCCAGCTAAAGAAGACCTGGACTGTGTTCCTGATCCATTCAGGTCCTTGTCAGGACACCACCTCCCTCTTTGTGGCCCCCAGCCCTTGTGGCATCAAGTAAAGCCCATTTTCTCCTCTTTAAAGGCTACCTTCCAAGCTCCCACACCTCAGCAATAGTGGAAGAAGGAAAATATTTATAGGATTCAGCATGGGAAGCCTCAGGCAGATATTTCAACTTCAGGTAGCTCCAGAAACCCATCTGCCCTGGGGTCTATTCAAACTAGGACAGAAAAGGAAAAAAATTAAATAAAATAAACATAAAGGCTCTTAGTGATGCTTCCACAGAGACTTGGGCCAAGCTGGAGGCCAACTCCCTAGGAAACTCTTCTTTCTGATCCTTGATTCTCCAATATCCCAAATCACCAGTAAGTGAGGGAGTCCTAAATGTCAGCATCTGCTCGGTACCAGGAAGTTCACTTCTGGGAGCCTGTAAAGAAAAAATCCTAAAGGCAGTTTAAAAAAAAAATCCTTTATGAATTAAATATCCATGGCTTGCAGGAGGGCTGGAGTGGGAGTTTGGGGTTAGCACATGCAAACTATTATATATAGGATGGGTAAACAAAATAGCACAAGGAGCTATATTCAATCTCCTGGGGTAAACTGTAATGGAAAAGAATATAAAAAAGAATGTAGTTATATGTATAACTGAACCACTTCACTGTACAGCAGAAATTAACACAACATTGTAAATCAACTGTATTTCAATTAAAAGAGAAATACAGATGGCTCTTTGATTTAGAAGAGTGGATGTTTGGAAATGTCATGAATGCCGGACAGTCAAATGAGGTTGCTTGGGTAAATCACAGCATCACTATTAAAGCAGTGTTGACACCAAGATGGGAAGTTCTGTTGTAACGGTAAATAGAAGAATGCAGGAAACAGTATTGTATGTAGAAGATGATCTCAACTTGACAATCCTCTGCACAAAAGTAGAAAGCAAGGAAGTGCCTGAGATTTTTTTTTAACATTTATTTATTTATTTAGGTTGCACCAGATCTTCGTTGCAGCGCACAGCAACTTTGATCTTCGTTGTGGCATGGGGGACCTTTAGTTGCAGCATGAAAACTCTTAATTGCGGCATGTGGGATCTAGTTCCCTGACCAAGGATCAAACCCGGGTCCCCTGCATTGAGAGTGCAGAGACTTAGCGACTGGATCACCAGGGAAGTCCCCTGAGGTGTTTTTGGACTGGAGAATCATTAATGAGTTCTTTTTTTTTTCCAGTTTGTTTTGCATTCTCTGCCATGAGTATATGTTGCATTCTGATGAAAATAATGTCAAAACACCAGGTCTGGTTGAAAAAAAGGTGTTTGTCAGCAACAGGGATGGTCCAATGGTCAGGTTACCACTTGGTAAAGAGGGTCAAGGACCCAGCCTCCTGGAGTCACTGAGGCAAAAAGAGGGCCATACAAGAGGGCCCCAGTTATCCCCACTCAGGCGTGGCAGAAAGAAGAGCGGTGAGCCTTAATTGGGCACCTACTGTGTGCCCAGTTGGGCACTTTGTGTGTCCTGAGCCTGCGTACACGGTGACTTTAACAGACAGCCCTGTTTAGCCTCATAATACAGATGAAGAAGGGGCTTCCCAGGTGGTGCTACTGGTAAATAACCCACCTGCCAATGTAGGAGACATAAGAGACGTGGGTTTGATTCCTGAGTTGGGAAGATCCCCTGGAGGAAGGCATGGCAACCCACTCCACTATTCTTGCCTGGAGAATGGACAGAGGAGCCTGGTGTGCTACGGTCCATAGGGTCACAAAGAGTCAGACACGACTGAAGTGACTTAGCACACACGCAGCTTGATAGTATGATGGTGACCGATAAAGAAATGAACTCCCTCTAGGATGATTCATGCCCTCATCCTAGAGTGGGGGACTTGAGGCCCAGAGGGGGTCAGAACATTTTTCAAAGTCACCCAGCAAGACCTGGGGTTCTGTGGGGGGAATCGCGCTCATCATGTGACTCTTGGGCTCCTCCCCTGTCCTCCCAGCCTCGATGCCTAATAGCTTCCCCCGGCCCCCCGAGCTTAGGTCTGGTTTCCCCCAGACCCTCCAGAAGCTTTCTCTCTCTCCTCCAGCATGACCTCCAGTGGGCAACCTCAGACCCCGCCTGGTGACCGCTTACCTTCAGGGGCTACTCCAGCCAATGCTGAACCTCCAGCCAACTGTGGAAACTCCCGTCCTGAGATCAGGGGTGGCCTTAGAAAGAAGTTAAAAAGGGGGCAGATCGAGAATACCCCTAACAGAGGGTGAGGGTGAGGTCAGCCTCCCTCGCTCTCCTCTCTCTAGGAGACTGACACCCAGGAGGCCAGTCCATAGTCACCTGAGAGGGGCCTCGTTAAATCACTGGCTGACCTCTGAACTGTGACCTCTGAACTTGCCCTGTCCTTTGGTTGGTTGAATCAGTCTCCTCCCACTGCCACCCCCGCTCCCAGCTCAGCTCATGCTTTCCCAGCGTGCACCGGGTCCTCTTCCACGTGGGCTCAGTACCTGCCTGGATGTGGTTGAGCTTCTTCGAGGCCCTGTGAAGAAACTCTGCTCCCAGCTCCTCACCCGTCCCTCCTGCTGCTGCCCGCACCCCCGCACCCCACCCTCCTCCACCCTCTGACTCAGAGCTTTCGTCACTGTCTCACCTGTAAAGGAGAGTTTATTCCCCGTGGAGGCTTTCTTCAGTTTCATTGAGGCCAGGAGTGCTAAGATTTGGCAATAATGTCAGTAGATAAATGTATGGGATGTTTATTTATTTTTTAAGTTTTTATGGAGTCATCATTTGCATACCTGGGGCTTGCCTGGTGGCGCATTCGCCTGTAGTGCAGAAGATGCAGGTTCGATCCCTGGGTCAGGAAGATCCTCTGGAGGAGGACATGGCAACCCACTGCAGTATTCTCACCTGGATGATTCCATGGACAGATGAGCCTGGTGGGCTACACTCCATGGTTTCAAAAAGAGTCAGACATGACTGAGTGTGCGCACGCATGCACACACACACACATTTTACATACCGTACAATCACTTGCTTTACTTGCTCAATTCAGTGCTTTCTGGTATATTTACACAGTTGTGTAACTATCACCACTGGTGTAGATGGGGTTTTTTTGGCTACGTGTGTAGGATCTTAGTTCCCTGAGTAGGGTTTGAACCCACACCGTCTACATTGGAGGTACAGTGTCCTAACCGCTGGGCTACTAGGGAAGTCCCTGGAACCTTTATGATCTTTTTGACTGTTCCAGGCGTTCTGTGTGTATTATCTCCTGTCACCTCACCCTCACCGTGACCCTTTGGGTTAGGGACTCTCATGTCCCTATTTTACAGATGAGGAGTCTGAGGCTCTGGGAGGCGAGTAACCAGCGCAGGACCACATACCTGTGATTGGCAGAGCCTGGTCTCATTGTGCCTTGGCTTACTTAGCTGGTCCATTGGGCCACCTCCTTGGACACAGGACTCATCAAAAGACTTTGAATTTATATGAAAAGGTCACAAGAAGTATGGCAACTAAGGGATGCTGAGGGGCCACTTCTCTGACACTTGTGAGTTAATTGACTCAGTGGTTTTACTGTTTCAGAGCAGTGCATTGGTTAAGAGCCCAGGTGTGGGGTCAGATAGCCCTGGCTTCAAATCCCCTCTCTGCCGCTTAACGGGCTTCCCAGGTGGTGCTAGTGGTAAAGAATCTGCCTGCCAATGCAGGAGACGTAAGAGATGAAGGTTCAACCCCTGGGTCAGGAAGATCCCCTGGAGGAGGGCATGGCAGCCCAGTCCAGTATATTCTTGCCTGGAGAATCCCATGGACAGAGGAGCCTGGTAGGCTACAGTCCATGGGGTTGCAAAGAGTCAGACACAACTGAAGCGACCTAGCACGCATGTACTGCCACTCACAACATGGGTGACCTCAGGAAAGGTACTTATACTCTCTGTACTGTAGTTTCCTGATCCACAAAGTGAAAGTAAGTTTTGATAGAACACAAGGAGATTGAGATCTTGCTTATCCAGCGTCTATGTCTAAGTAAGTGGCTGTTGTTGGCATTGTGGTGCTGTTCACTTTTATTCATTACTATTGTTATTGATGACTATTCCTGGTTATATTCATTATTAACAAATAGTGGCATTAGTTATTAATGCTATTACTGTCTTCTATACCACATACTGGGATGGAAGATGCATTACATCCTGCTCCCACTGGAAGGACTGATGCTGAAACTGAAGCTCCAATACTTGACCGACTGACAGAAAGAGGTGACTCCTAGGAAAAGACCCTGATGCTGGGAAAGATTGAGGGCAGGAGGAGAAGGGGGCGACAGAGGATGAGATGGTTGGATGGCATCACCTACTCAATGGATGTGAGTTTGAGCAAGCTCCAGGAGATAGTGAAAGACGGGAAGCCTGGTGTGCTGCGGTCCATGGGATCACAAAGAGTCAGACACAAGTTAGCAACTGAACAACAACCACCACCTTGTACTCAGAGAACCCCAACCCAGAGTTTGGGAGAAATGCCTAGCAAGTTATCAGATCGCTATAAAGGAGTAAAATCACTGTAATGAAATACTGCTCTTTGCTTGGTAATAACTACTGACTGCCACAAGGGAGGCTGGACAGAAGAGGTGACATTTGAGTGGGTTTTAAAGGATGACTAGGAGTTTGTGGGGCTGAGAAGAAAGGGAAGGGGCAGTGTAGGTGAAGGAACACAGAGAGGGTGTCAGTGGAACATGAGGGTTTGGAGAAGGACGAGCAGGCCTGTGTGGCGGGAGCTTGGCGTCTGTAGGTGAAGGTTCACAGGGACCAGGCTGGGATGTCTGGTGGGGACCAGACTGTGATAAGCCCACACAGCAGGCTCCAGAGGGGTCTGGCTTTTAGGCCGTAAGGATCCATCATTTGTGGCTTGGTACCTGCTGAGACCCTTCTACTTCAGGCAGGGACCAAGTAGACCAGAAAGCAGGGACTGCCTGAGAAAATGAGAGGCAAGGAAAGGCTTGAGAAAGAGAAACAAGTGATCTCTGTGTGTTGGGAGGGTGTAGGCAGAAGTGGAAAGAACACGTAAGATGAAGATTTCGAATGTTCTTGCTTAAGAAGACTGATGATTAGGTTCCACTGGAAAATGAAAAGTGAAAATGAAGTCTCTCAGTCATGTCCGACTCTTTGCAACTCCATGGACCGTAACTTACAGGCTCTTTTGTCCATGGGATTTTCCAGGCAAGAGTACTGGAGTGGGTTGCCATTTCCTTCTCCAAGGGATCTTCCCGACCCAGGGATCAAACATCTGACTAATTTAGCATTACAGAGTAAATATCCCAGTTGTTGCTCAGTCGCTCAGTCATGTCCAACTCTTTGAAACCCCATGGAGTGTAGCACGCCAGGCTCCTCTGTCCTCCACTATCCCCCCAGAGTTTTCTCAAATTCATGTCCACTGAGTCAGTGATGCTATCTAACCATCTCATCCTCTGTCTGCCCCTTCTCCTTTTGCCCTCAATCATTCCCAGCATCAGGGTCTTTTCCAATGAACTGGTGCTTTACATCAGGTGGCCAAAGTATTGGAGCTTCAGCTTCAACATCAATCCTTCCAATGAATGTTCAAGGCTGATTTCCTTTAGGATGGGCTTGTTTGATCTCCTTGTTGTCCAGGAGGTTTCTTAAGAGTTTTCTCCAGCACCATAGTTCTAAAGCATCAATTTCTTAGCACTCACTTTCCCAGTGGGCAGCTGGAAATTGGCAGCTTTAGCGTCTGCTCCTCCAAGATGGTCTCCCTACTTCCTCTAGGATGGGTCAAGTACTCTGTGCCCTTGGTACTTGCCTTCATCTCAGCCCTGATATGGGTTTTGATGCCCTGTGGACTTGCAGCCTTTCCGTTAGACCCAGGGCTATGTCTTCTCCATCATTCTATCCCTAGGTGTAGCACAGGGATGGGCACACACAGACAGTTGAGTAGATGTTGCTAAAGTAGAGAGAAAAGGCACATTTGAGTTTGGAGGTTAGAGGAGCAATCAGGCTGGCTGAGGTGAGCTGGGGTTATTCTGGGTGAGCAGGGAGGAGGCTGTGGCCTCAGAGAACCAGTCTCCAGGAGTGAGTCATTGGGGAACAATGGTGCTCGTTGACTGAGTCCTGGCTGGGGTGTCAGATCACAGGGTCAGATCACAGCCTGTCAAGATTGCTTGTCAACAGAAGCTGGCCTTCTCCAGCTGCAGTCCTTCCCAGCTCAGAAGGACTCATCTGGGGACAGGGAACTAATCTCACTTAGAACAGTTGCAGGGGACCAAAACTAGAACAAAGGTCTGAAAAGCTTCAACTGCAAGGAAGCAGCTGTTGACCTGAAAGGATCACATGTTTTCTGTTAATTAAAACGAGCAGAAATGACCAGCTCAACTGCCATGGGAGTGATGACCCCCTGGTCTCCGGATGTGCCCAAGCAGAGTGGGGTGCAATTGAGGAGATGGGTAGAGGCATCCCTGGGCTCTTCGGTCTTTTTCTAGCATCCAGAAGGACCTTTATTATTACAGTAAGTTCTCTATATATGAAACTTCAAGTTGCAAACTTTCAAAGATGTAAATGTGCATCAGATTCCAGCAAGGAACCAAAACCTGTGCCATTTACATCAGATGTGGGCAACATTGCAGCCTGCCCTCCGTCTCCTATTGCTGACGATCCCTCAGCTCTGCCGTCTCCCGCCTCCTCTCCTTCCTCCAGCAGTAACCCTCCTTGCCTGTTCACTTGATGCCCCCCTGTATGCCAGCTATTATGCTTGTACTACTGTACTTTTCAAGGTACTGCACTGTAAGACCAAAAATGTTTTATTTTTTGTGTTTATTTTTTAAGTATGGGTGATAGTGTTAGTTGGGTACCTAGGCTAACTTTGTTGGACTTGTGAACAAATTGGACTTGCAAACACACCCTCAGAGTGGATGCTTTCCTCTGTGGAGGACTTACTGTAATAGTCTGTGTAGCTTGCCCCCAAGTGCCTTCTCAAAGACACTATGAAGCCAGAATGTATCCAGGCCAGCAGGTAGGACCTCAAACACCTTCTCTGCCTTAATCTCTGATGTCTATTTCCCAGAGGAATTCTCCAGAACACGTCCAGGTGATCTTGCTGTCTTTGCCCTGTTCTCATACTGTATTAAGTTGGCCCTAGACTCCTGGACTGGTACGGATTCCCAGTTCATGGGCCCCTGGAGAAGATGGCTTTCTAAATCACCAACCCCCTATCCCCTCAGAGTCCGATGCAGTCAGCCCCTGCTCTGTCCCTCTTCTCTGTACTCACTTCTCTCCAAGTCTGAGCTGACTCACTGAAAACCAGCCTGATCCCATGGACAGCTGGGGGGCTGTTGTTGTGTGTTCATTAAGCAAACATTTGCTGGGTTGCTAGTATGTGCCAAGCACGGTAGTAGACAAAAGAGACAGAGGCCCTTGTCTGGAGGGGACAGAAAGTAAACATGCAATTTCGTGCCAGACAATAATAAGAGCTTTGAGCTAAAGGGAAGCAGAGTCAAGTGATGGTGACCAGGGGCTTCCCTGGTGGTCCAGTGGCTAAGACCCTGAGCTCCCATGCAGGGGGCCCAGATTCGACCCCTGGACAGGAAGCTAGATCCCACATGCTGCAACTAAAGATCCTGTATGTTGCAGCAAAGACCTGGAGCAGCAGCCAAATACATAAATATATATTTTTAAATAAAAGGGTGGTGATTGGTTTTCATTGAGAGGTGGGGGAGGGTGCTCTTTGAGAAGGTGACTTTCCCCCCAGTTGAGGACTGAATAAAGAGAGAGCAGGAGGCAGGCAAAGGTCTAGGGAGGAACATTCTAGGCAGAGAGAATAGCACGTGCAAAGGCTCTACCATGAGGCTAGGTTGACCATGTTGGTGAAAAGCAAGGCCAGGGTGGCTGGAACAGAGGAAAACAGGGCAACAGCTGAAGGTGAGATGGGTGGGGAGGACACCGCTCAGCCTGTGCAAGGCCTTGGGGAGGGCGTCAGCATCAGGAAGCGGTTTCAGAGAGTTTTGAGCAAAGTGTCAGCATCTCAGGCTGGTTGATCTTTCTCCCTCTATCCGCACAGAGCCTCTGATGACCTCTCTAGTCTAAAATGGCTCTAGAACAGTACGGCCCAAGAGGAACGAAACCACACATGCACTTTTAAATTTCCTAGTAGCCACATTTATACAGTAAAACAGGAGACTTCCCTGGTGGTCCAGTGGTTAAGAATCTGCCTACCAATGCCGGGGACATGGGTTCGATCCCTGATCAGGGAACTAAGATCCCACACGCCGCTGGGCAACTAACCCCTCTGCTGTGACTGCTGAGCCTGCCGGAGAGCCCATGCTCCACGCGCACACCGCAACTAGGAGAGTAGCCCCAGCTCACGGCAACTAGAGATGGCCTGCGCGCAGCAACAAAGACCCAGGGCAGCCAAAAAAATAGAAAGTAAAACAAAGCAGGTGAAATTACTGCTCATACTGTGTTCTATTGGATCCCATATATCCCAAATGTTGTCATTTCAACCTGCAAGCCACATGTAAGTATGAAGAGGATATTTTACCTTCTGGGTTTTGTTTCTTTTTTTTTTTTCACACTAAGCACATCTCAGTTCAGACCAGCCCTATTTCAAGTGCTCAAGAGCAACATGGGGCCAGAGGCTCCTGTATCAGACAGTGAGGCTCAGATGATGTCTGACAGCCCAGGTGGGGTGCAGTGTTGCTCTGTAGGGGGACCTGGGAGGAGGGCGAGAGGGAAGGAGCCTGTTCTGGGTCCCCAGGGAAGATGGCCTTGGAATTGATCCCTGCCTGATCCGGGGTAACCTGTCTTCTTGGCTCAGCTCCTCTTGGGGAAGTTGGGAGGGAATAAATTGAGCCCAACAGACGCACGACTTGCATCTAATCAGTTCTGAAGACTTTAATAAAGTGCCTTGTTAAAGGTCTACTGGAGTCAGCGCCATCATCACTTTCTTAAGGGGGACATGGAGAATGACTATCAGCGCTGTCCTGGCGTCGTTTGCACCCGTCTTCTCTGAAGTTGATGGAGACTGGCCCACTTTCAGGAGTCCCTCCCTGTTAATGAAGAACCATCCGTTTGCACCCATCTCCTCTGAAGTTGATGGAGACTGGCCCACTTTCAAGAGTCCCTCCCTGTTAATGAAGAACCATCCATCCCAGTGTTCCTTTTCCCAAACTGTCTGCCAGCTGGCTGGCGGCGTGGAAGAACCCAGGGACCTTCCCAGTTGACAACACACAGAACAAAATCGCTATCTGCTGGTGTCAGCTCTCCAGGAGAACTTACTGGGGGTGGAGAGGAACTCTGCTTTGCCGAGGGGGCTCTTTAGAGTTGGACCAGCCTTCCTGTGCATCAGGCCAGAGGAAGCGATGTTAAGCAGAATAGGAAGGGGGCAGCTGAAATAAACAAGAACATCTGAAATAAACAAGAGCCGCAAAAGGGCCAGTCAGGGCTCAGCCTTGGGCAGGGTGGGTAGCGAGAGAAGGAACTGGCAGTGCTTCTGAGCACCTCTTCCCTGCCCCCTGCCCACAGGGAGAATGATGCTTTGGTACAAAGTAAACTGGACTTGGTGGCTTACAGCATTTTGCACGCTTACAAGCAGAGGTGGTGCATCGGGGCTCTGGTCCCAGCCCCTGTCCTACCACTGCAAGGCCACAGAGGATCTATATCTCAGCCCACTGGGATAATGGATCAAAATTCTGAAGAAAACTGAATCAGGGTTGTCAAAGGGAGGCCTGATAAACAAGCTACAGGTGGGTTCCTGGACCTTTTCCTGGAAAGCTGGCCTTATGCAGTAGCTTCCTTTTTAGGTATAGCCCTTGAAGCCCAAACAAAACATGGAAGAAACTGGGTCAGCCCATTCCTTCCCTGTAAGTCCTGAGATGTGACAAATGCAGGAGAGATTCGTAAGTGATGGAACACAGTCCTCACCACTTTGGGGATAAAGAAGGGATGACTGGCAAATTTGTAGCCTCTGCTACTTAACAGAATTGCAGACTTCAATCATTATTCCTTGCTGCAAGTTTTCCTTAACTAGCTTGAAGAGTTACAGTCGGCCTGAAACAAAATTCTGGTTACACGTAGCACCCATTGACAGTGGGGCCCAATAGGATGGTCTGAGAGTCATGCCACCATGAAGGCCATTTCTAGAGTTGGTTACTTGGAGATAGAGACAGAGACAGAGATGAAGATGGAGCTGGAGGTGGAGTTGGAGATGGAGATGAGAGAGAGGGAGACAGAGGTGAGGATGGAGATGAAGTACCTGTGCTGCCTTTAGCTCCTTATGACCCAAGATTTCTCTGTGGCTGTGTTCAAAAGCCAGTACACCTTTTCTGTTGTGATTTTGTGAAGTATTATTATACTTTACTTTTTCATTCCCAAAGCTTGTAATAATATAGGTAGTAGGCAGCACCCCCTGAAGCTTAAGCTATTTTGGGATAAGGTGAAGGAAATGCTCTGCACAGCGGGCAGTAAACCTAGAGATGGATGCATCACGAATCGTTGCCACGCAGGAAGGCTCAGTCTGGTGCCAGCTCCCTGGGCAGAGCAGCCTGGGCAGAGGACACTGCCTGCCTTCCAGGGGCTTGATCCCCAGGGCTGCTGCCAGGGTAGGCTGCTGACCTGAGGAGATCCTGCCCCCAGCCTTCGAGCTGTGTTGTTGTCGTTGCTTAAGTGGGGATCTCGGCAGGGAAGCCATGGCTCTGATCCCCTTCAGGGCCCCGGAGGTGATGAATGCAAATGCAATCCAGGGCTACTTGGTGAACATTGAATTAACTGTAGAAAATTAACTAAATGAGGTTGGTGAGTGAAATGTAAATGAGCACCGGCTCAGCAGGAGTCAGAGAAAGGATCACAGTGGGAGATGGAGTCAAGTAGGAGTCTGGGAACTTGGGAGTGAGCAATAAGCAAATATACAAAGCCTTGTAAACAACTCATGGAGGATCAAGGGCTGCGATGTGAAGGAGCTAATGAGGGAAGCTGTGGATCCCCTCCTACAATTTCTGAGCTTTCTGATAACCTAGTGAGGGATGTGGGGAGAGGCAGAGATGTGGTTCACATCAAGGGAACCTAAGCACTTTTCTTCTGGACCTCATTTACAGCAGTGTTCTTTGGCTGCAAAAAGAGAGGAGGTTCACTCAGGCTGGCTGGAGTGAAATCGTGGGAGTGGATGAGTGATGATAAAGATATTCAGAAAGCGGAGGAGGATTTCATGGGAACCCAGGAAGAAGCAGCCACATCTCACATACCCCAGGGCGAGGAACAGGACAGGCAGTGGGACCCCAGGAGTTGGTCCTTTTCCTCTCTCCAGGAATCTGCTCGATTTTCCTGCTTGCATCAGCTGACTCCCCATTCCGATTCCTAGCTCCTGCAGCCCCTCTGCTCTGGCCCATTGCAGCCACCATCCAGTCCATCCCAAAGCGCCCCTCAGGCCTCCCCTTCTGGAGCCTGGAGCCTGTTGTACATTTCCAAGAGCTGGATCTGATGGTGGAGCTCATCTTTTGGAGGGAAGTGTAAAGCCCTCGTTTGCAGTCCAGTCTGTGGTTTGGCAGTACCTGGGCTGGGTACTTCATATCGTCCCATCAGAGAATGGTCGGGGTGGGTGGTGCCATCCTGTAGCGCTTAGGTATGTCGTATCTGGAGAGAAGCATGGGTCACCTTGGATCCACCAGCACACAGAGGTGAGAAGCACATCAAGTCTCCCCACCACCCAGCTTCCACTCAGCTTCTGCCTCCCTGGGGATGCCCCCCCTCTCGCTGAGAATCCCCCTGTGACACAGGGCCACTGGTGCTGGTGAGGAGGGGTGTACCCCTCCAGAATGTTGGGTCAGAGCCCCAGGAGAGGACCTGGGGAGGGTCACCTGTGAGCAGGCAGAGAGGGACATTTCTAAATGATGTCCAGTGAACCTGGCTAGGTGGTTCTGCCTGCGACACACAGCGATGGTGACGTTTTCCAGTTGGCAGGAGGGCAAATGTAGGCTAAGACATCGAAATGCCTCCCAGGGAAGCTTCTCTCCCATATGTTTCTCCTAAACCTTGGGTGCCTCCTACTGTTTGCCTGCTGTCACTTACTAGCGGGTGACGCATGGCTGCACAATTAGCACCAGTTGTAGACAAATATTATCAAACAGCTGATAAATCATGCTTGGA
The DNA here is from genome assembly GCF_910594005.1 of Cervus elaphus. Lineage (NCBI taxonomy): Eukaryota > Metazoa > Chordata > Mammalia > Artiodactyla > Cervidae > Cervus > Cervus elaphus. The sequence continues at coordinate 89,053,491 of NC_057819.1, forward strand.
TGTGTTATCGTGTTGGTGTGTGAGGCAGCCCTTGTGTTAATGGCTGTAATTTGAAGTGATTTGCACATTACATAGTCACATCTAACCAGCGACATAGTCTCTGAGTCCCAGGGATGGGCTGGGAGAGCAGGAATAAAGGCCATGCAACTGATTGAACCTTCTGGATTGATTCACTGATTCCCAACTTGCAGTGTGATATTAGACAAGTGTCCTTCACCTCTCTGAACCTCAGTTTGCTCATCTGTGAAATGGCAATAAATAGGAGCATTAATGCTTCCTTCAGTGTATTTGTGAGGGTTGAGTGAGCTATTCCATGTAAAGCACTTGGCACAGTGCTTCAAGAGGGAGGGGACATATGTACACCTATGGCTGATTCAAGTTGATGTTTGACAGAAAACAGCAAAATTCTTTAGGGAAATTATCCTTCAATTAAAAATAAATTAAAGAAACATAATTGGTGACTTACATTAGTATTCTTACAACTCTCAATTGAATTAAATAATAGTATTTTCATTTCTAGAAAGAGGAAAAAGATTTTCAGATACTCAATTGCCCACACAAGTTTGAGAACTTCTTATTGACAGTGTCATCTATGGGGCTCCCAAAACATCATCTCAAGGGATCAACCAATATCAAATTTTAATTTTCTCCATATTTGAATAATAGTTCATTGGAATTTGAGCCTTTTGCACCTAAATAATCTCTTCCTTTGGGGTAGCACTTAAAATATTTTGAGACATCTTGTTGTTGTTTAGTTGCTCAGTCATGTCTGACTCTTTTGTGACCCCATGGACTGTAGCCCACCAGGCTCCTCTGTCCGTGGGATTTCCCAGGCAAGAATACTGGAGTGGGTTGCCATTTCCTTTTCCAGGACATCTTCCGGGCCCAGGGATCGAACCTGTATCTCCTGCATTGGCAGGCGTATTCTTTACCACCGAGCCACCGGGGAAGCCTGGGAGCCTTCAAATGTAGAAATAAATCTTGCACTGGCCAGGACAGTATTCTGAAACCCAGAAGGGCACCCGCGCAGCTTCAGGTGGGGTGAGCATGGGAGAAACAGGAGGGGGAGTATTGTCAATGGATTACGGCCTCTATGCCAGGGGTCCAAGATGGCCCAGAGCAGGTTAAAGCAGAGCCCAGCCCAGGAGTGCCTGGGCATCAGGCCAGATCCCTGGATTTAGAAGAAGCCTAGATGGATGAGAAGGCAATGGCACCCCACTCCAGTGTTCTTGCCTGGAAAATCCCAGGGACGGCAGAGCCTGGTGGGCTGCCGTCTATGGGGTCGCACAGAGTCGGACACGACTGAAGCGACTTAGCAGCAGCAGCAGCAGATGAATGAGAAGAGCCATATACCAGTCTCCAGAGTGGTGTGGTGCCAGCCCTAGAAGATGGAGCCGAGGCCCCTCAAGCCAGACTGTGTAAGGAAACAGCAAGCCTCGGAGACCAGGGTTGGGCTGGGCTGCAGACAAGGCCATGTGGTCCCAGCTCTGGGGAGGGGAGGGCCTCAGCAGCCTCAGGCTCCCCTGAGAGGCCCAATTCCTGTTGCTCAGTCTGAGAGAGAAAGTCTCTATGGCCTTCTCTTTTGTTCTATACATCAGAAATAGGTACTCTGATTCCTTGGATGTGGTGGTCCAGCGATGTCCGGGGTACCACCCGCCTTCCCTGGAGGAGAGGAAGGGAAGTGTCCTGTGTGGAGTCTTCGTGGTACATTAGATGCATGCATCTTTTCCCTTGGGCCATGTTCTATGCAAGTGGCATGGTGGTATCACCAGCAGCCTTTCACAGATGAAGAAATAGACTTTGGAAAGATCAAGGAATAAGGCAGGCATTCCCCAGTGACTCAGCAGTAAAGGAATCCACCTGTGATGCAGGAGATGTGGCGGAAATTGAGGATTCAGTCCCTGGGTCTGGAAGATCCCCTGGAGGAGGGCATGGCAACCCACTCCAGTATTCTTGCCTGGAGAATCCCATGGACAGAGGAGCCTGGCAGGCTACAGTCCATGGGGTTGCAAAGAGCCGGACATGACTGAAGCGACTAAGCAACAACAACAGCAAGGAGCCAGACAGAGGTCACATCGCTGGGCTTGAATCCCAGTCTGCTGCCTCCAAACCCTTCCTCTGCTGCTGCCCTGAGCTTGGTTTTTCTGAAAAGGTCTGAGGATCAATCTGGCAGCAGGTGACCACAGAACCAAGGAAGGCAGAGTAAGCTGAGCCCTGGGTGCCCAGGCCCTATGTCCTTCTGCCCAGCTGAGGGCAGAGAACAATATTCTGGGAGGCTGGGGGTGATGGTCCCAGGGACCACTGGCTGCCTTGATATGTCAGAAGTCAGGGGAGGCTGAATGAGGAGTGACGGTCATGGCCCGTGTCTACATGATTGTCACAGGCTGGCCCTTTCTCCCTTCCCGGTCCCCCTTCTCCCTGCAGGATCTGAGATGTGGCTGAGAATAACTTGGAATGACAGGGTGCTCGCCAGCCCAAGGCAGTGGCAGCAATGAGTTGAACAGCCCGAGGTGGCAGGCGGCTTTGTCAAACACAGATGCCCAGCTGACAATTTTCCCCTCCCCGCTCCCTGCAGGTCAGCAGCCTGGACCAAATCAAAGAGCCTTCTAAGAAGGCGAGAGGGGATGGAAAGAAAGATGACACCAATCATCACCATCCTTTCATCCACACTAGGCACATTCCTAGACATCTGCGGGAAAAAGGAATTTTGGCAAAAGGAAACTGGGCTTGAAGTGCTCTGGAGAGGCTCCGGATAAAAGGAAGTGTTGGGTGAATCCTGGAGCGAGACTGCCTTTCCTCCGCCCCCTAATTTCCCTGCTTTGCGACGCTGAGATATTGTCAGTGTCGGTCAGGCTACACCGGGAGGACTGTAAATGCTCTGTTCCCAAATGCCAGCCTGAACTAATGGGCAGCAGACGCCGCTCCAGCTTCAGCCAGCAGAGATAAAGGGATCAGAGCGTGGCCGTCCCGCAAACCTGACCCCAGAGCTGGGGGAGACTGACCAGCGCCCCCAACCAGCTACCAGGAGGCAGGTATCAAAATGTTCCCATCAGTGTTTGGTGACAAAGTGGTGTGTGTGCTTAGTCACTCAGTCGTGTCTGACTCTTTGCGATCCCATGGACAGTAGCCCGCCAGGATCCTCTGTCCATGGGGATTCTCCAGGCAAGAATCCTGGAGTGGGTTGACATGCCCTCCTCCAGGGGATCTTCCTGACCCAGGAATCGAACAAGGGTCTCCTGCATTGCAGACGGATTCTTTACCAGCTGAGCTACGAGGGAAGACAAAGTGGTGACAACTGATATTTATTAGGGGCTTTCTAGGCCAGGCCCTGTGATGAGCATTTTATAAACATGTTCCCTGTTGAGCTTTCTAACAGATGAAGACACAGATTGAGGGGGGTGATGGGGGAGGGGGAGGACATTCAGACCTGCTCGAGGTCGTGCCACAACTCAAAGTCAGCTGGGAGCTGCTTCTGCCTGTGGATCCTGGACCCTTCCCACAGCGTCTGTCATACTTGCTGGATGAGCATGAGGTATGGGAGGAGATGCTGCTGAAGTTGTTCTAAAATTCGCTCGCGCTGGTCCAGCCTGGACTGACAACCCACTGACAGTCCCCTTCTGTTCCTCCCTTCATCCTGCTCCTTCTTGCCTCTCCCTTCCCTCCTCCTCCCACCTTCTTTCTCTCCACCACTTATGTCTAGAACATTTTTAGACTTGTTTGGACCATATCAAGGAAGAATGTTCCTGATTTTCCATTTCCAACTGAGGCTCGCCAGCGACCCCTAGACTTTTGGACCCCACTCCTCCATCCCAAAGGCTCCTTGCTAGAGATGGGAAGTGTCGCAAGGGGAGTCATGTTCCCCCATAAATCATTTGAGCGCCGCGTGGAGGAGCCACGCATTTTTGTAGAAGTGCATGCATTTGGATGCAGGTGATTTGGGGCTTACACTTGCCCCTTCCTTGGTACCTTGTGTCACCTTGAGAAGTCATCTTCTCCAAGCTCAGCCTGGATATCCTCATCTCCAAAATGAGGCCCTTAGACTAGGTGATGGATAAAGTCCCTTCCAAGAGTACCAGTCTGTACATTTCCTACATCCTCCTACACTGGGAGGATGGATAGACCAATCAGCCTTGGAAACTGCAGCTATCCCACAGGCATGGTCCTCATTCATCAGCCTGTCATCTGGCCAGGGGACCCGAAGGTCCAAGAGAAATGGGTTCCATTTATTCTCTTGGCACAGAGTTCTGGCTGGCACTGGGACATGGCCAGCTTTCCATCCTGTGCTGGTGGATGCTTCTGGCCCCACACTCCTCAAAGCCAAAGGACTCCCACACCCCAGGAATCCTACAGGCTCTGGACCTTTGTGCTTTCATGTTTGCTGGGTCAGTTGTAAGGTGGTCAGGATCTCTCTCTCATTGTTTCCTAGAATGGAGGCAGAATTGTGAGGAAGGGCTCCCATTCCTGCTGGGTGCTTAGAGCTGGAGCATCCAAGGGATAAGCTTACCTGCTTCTCCACTTAGCCTGATGGATAGGACCGCGGATCCCAAACCAACTGGGAGGGGAAAGCAAGCACAGTCTTCTTAGAAGCTAATCAATAATCTATGGCCTCATTCAGTCTAAATCCTGTATTTGTGTTCAAGGGGTGTCAGGGCTGGCCCAAGAGCACTGGAATGCCAGGGTTTAAATGCTGGCTTTCCCATGTATGTTACCATATGTAAAATAGATGACCAGTGCAAGTTTGATGCATAAAGCAGGGTGCTCAAAGCTGGTGCTCTGGGACAACCCAGAGGGATGGGGTGGGGAGGGAGGTGGGAGGAGAGTTCAAGGTGGGGGGACACATGTGCACCCGTGGCTGATTCATGTCGATGTACGGCAAAAACCACCACAATATTGTAAAGTAATTATCCTCCAATGAAATGAATAAATTAATTGTAAAATATACTGACTTTCCTTTTCACTCTTAAGTGTGATTTTCTGAAAGTTAGTTAATAAAGTGTCTGTTTCCACCAGCCCAGGTTGGATGCATGAGACAAGTGCTTGGGGCTGGTGCACTGGGAAGATCCAGAGGGATGGGATGGGGAGGGAGGCAGGAGGGGGATTGGGATGGGGAACACATGTAAATCCATGGCTGATTCATGTCAATGTATGGCAAAACCCACTACAATATTGTAAAAGTAATTAGCCTCCAACTAATAAAAACAAATTTAAAAAAAATTTAAAAAAATAAGTAAACTGTCTGTTTTATCATCTGATAATTAGGGAGGGGCTCTATGGATATTTGGGGCTTCCCAAGTGACTTAGTAGTAAAGAATCCACCTGACAATGCAGGAGACATGGATTTGATCCCTGAGCTAATAAGATCCCCTGGAGGAGGAAATGGCAACCCACTCCAGTATTCTTGCCTGGGAAATCCCATGAACAGAGGAGCCTGGTGGGCTTCAGTCCATGGGGTCACAAAAGAGTCGGACACGACTGAGCAACTAAACAACAAGAATAACAATATGGATAGTTACTTCCCAGTGTAGTTTAAGTTTGCAGTGACATCGTATTTATAAAATATGTAGAGAGGCTGACACATAGTTTCATATGTATAGGTTGTGTGTTATTTTATGATCATATCCATGTAACTATGTCTGTCTGCCCCTGATATAATTAGGACGTTAACTTCTAAAGAACAAGCATCTGCTTTGTCTCAGTGGCTGCTGCCCCAGCACCAAATCACGCAATATCACTGATCAAAGAAAGAAGGTTTGCCAGAGACAGAGTGGTTTCCTGGATTGCTGGGCTTTCAGTGCTGAGACCAGGAAAGTCCTGGGTGAGCCTAATGTGTTGACCACCCTATAAAAAAATGCAGGGGAGGGAGGAAGTGTAAGGAGAAAGGAAGGAAATTCCCACTTTACAAATGAGAACATTAAGGCTCAGAGAGTTTATTGAACTTGTCCAAGACATCAATATTAGCAAGTAATAGAGCAAGAATCTGAAACTGTTCTTCATCACCAAGCAATATGGAAGCCGTAGAAATTAGCAGATCCATTAACACCTTGCTGGGTTACCTGCATTTATGCCAGGCCATCAGGACTGATCATGCTGTGGCAATAATTCCCCATCCAAACTCCAAGCCCATTCTGCACAGCATCTTAAAGATAATTAAAAGAAACTCTATCATCTTTCCTCCTTAAATGCAAAAGTATTTCCCAAATGAGCCAACTCCAGGTCCTTTGCTTGGAATTTTCCACAAGGGCCTCTCCTTCACTCTCCTGTCCCACACCTGGCTTCAGTTTCCCCACCCGTGAGATGGGCATCTTGGATCCAGCACTCAGGAGTTAGCTGGGGGAATGAAGGCCTGTCTCTCCCCAGCCTTAGGGAGCTCCATTAGTCACCAATGAGCAGCGTGTGCCTGAGACAGTTTCCAGACCCACCAGCAGCTCTGAGCTAACCCTGAGCATCCATTGCACTTCGTCATTTTCAGCATCGCTCTTGGGTGGTGGGAGGCAGAGGGGGGCTGCTTCAGGCAGGATGGAGACAGAGCCCAGTTAAGAGTGCTCACGTCTCCCTCTCCCTTGAATGTTCCCTGTAATGAGCTTGGTTTGAGCCATTTATCTTGCAGACTCCCCATTTTGTCAGAGATTTATGCCAGGCCATCAGGACTGATCATGCTGTGGCAATAATTCCCCATCCAAACTCCAAAGCCCATTCTGCACAAGGTCTTTAAGATAATTAAAAGCAACTCTATCATCTTTCCTCCTCAAATACAAAAGTGTTTCCCAAATGAGCCAACTCCAGGTCCTTTGCTTGGAATTCTCCACAGGGACCTCTCCTTCACTCTGCTGTCCCAGTCTTGTCCAGACCCATCTCTCCAGGAAGCCTCACCTGCCTCCTATCTCACCCAGATCCTCTTGGCCTGGAAACTCCTTGAGCACATATGCATAATCTGTACCACTGATTCAGCCTTTTTTATACATTGCCCCATCCTGTAACCCTAGTCTATCTCCTGCAGAAATACATGAATAACAATGATTAATATTTTAATGTCATCATCAATATTTTATCATTCAGAAGGTATCATGCTAGCACCTCTGTGTGCATTATTTTATTGACTGTCCATGTCAATATAACAAGGTAGACACTATTACATTCACTTTATAGATGAGGCTCAGAGAAGTTAAGAAACTTGCCCAAAGTCACATAGCTAGCAAGAGAAAGAAAGGGTCTGGACTCAAACTCAGTTCTGACTTCATGCACTCAGCCACTACACTTCCTTAACCTCTCCGTAAGGGTCACTGTATTTCACAACACAGTGAATATGGGATATGGATCATTAAATAAATAATAAATGGGCAAGTGATCTTTGCCAACATTCATTGTGTTGAGTCAGCTATGACTTTAAGAGTTCCCTGAATCCTCCCTTACACTTTATGAGTTAGGAACCCAGTCTTCTGACTGTTAAAGACTAGCCATCTGGGGCTAGGGCAAAGCTGATGATTGGGTGTCCCTCAGGGTCCCTGGCAAAGTGTGAGGTGAAACCAGGGTCTGGAGGATGACGATGTGTGGTGGGGGCACCTGGAAATCTCAGGACATCTTTTGGCCTCGGGACCTGCATCAAGGCAGTGATGCCTTTTAAAGAGATCAGGGCTTCCCTGGTGGTTCAGCTGGTAAAGAACCCACCTGCCAGTGCAGGAGACACAAGAGCTGTGGGTTCAATCTCTGGGTCAAGACAATCACCTGGAGAAGGAAAAGGAAACAGTATTCTTGCCTGGAAAATTCCATGGGCAGAGGAGCCTGGTGGGCCTCAGTTCATGGGGTCGCAAACAGTCAGACGCAGCTGAGCATGCACGCACCCGCTCCTACCAGCAGCTTGGAACCCTCATTCTCGTGAGCAGGGAATAGCAGTATAGTTTTCAAGGCTGCCATTTCATATCCTCATCTGTTCATCATCCCACTTTCTGGAGCTGGCTCCAAGCAGGAATCCCAATCCTGGGAAAATCATAGGCCAGCTGACACCTTTCCAAGACCACATGTATCCACGTCTGCATCTTGTCTGTAACCCTGGGAAAAACCCAGATCTTGGCAGAAGGTGTAAAATGCCTGCGATTCCTTTCTCTTCCACCTTCTGTGCTCTTGTTGCCCAGAGATCCAGATGGCCAGCCCCCAGCCCCAGCCTGCTCAGGAGTTCTGGTGGAGGAACTCATGGTGCCTCTCCACTCCACTTCATGGCATCACAGAACAGTGGACAGACTGCCCATCAGGTCCCTGGACTGGTCCTTGTTGGTAGCCAGGGCCCCAGGCCAACTCCCAGCCAGTGTCCTGGGACTCCAGGAACTCCAGCTAGACCAAAATCCCCTCCAGTATGACTCGTGTGTATTATTCATTTTCTGGGTGTTTTCCCATAGTGCCTACTTCTCCAAGCCACGGTCTTACTTCCAATATAGGTTTTGCAGAGTAGATACCATGGTTTAATCCCATTTCTAAAAACAGAATCCTATTTTCTAAACAGTTGCCATAGACAGTGAAGATCTACTGTTTTCTGCTTTCTAGGAAATCATTAATGGGCAGTGGTTTCTAACAATTTTATTTTTCATTTGTTTGATTTCTCCCAAGCTATAGTACTCCTCCAGGCTAATAGTTGATAATCCATAAACAAGTTCAAATGAATCTGAAGACTTATTTTAAAAACCTGTGGGAGATCTTTAAAATTTTCATCTGAGATAAAGAATTCTTCTTTAGCCCAAAAAGAGCTTGTTTTAAATGATGTGCGTGCTTTGTATAGATAAATGCATTCTTAGCACTAATTGAGAAATACTTTTTTAGTTGTTGGGGATGCAAAGATATTAAAAAAAAGTTTCTGTCCTTAATGAATTTGCCATCTAATTGGGCAGATAAGTTACTTACATAAATACCTTTTTTTTCAAACTTGGAAAATGCAGAGCGGAGCTTCATAGAAGGTGCTTTGGAAGATGAGAGGAAAAAAAGATTACAGTTAACTTGGGTAATCAGCAAAAGATTTATGATAGGATATCATTTGAGAAAGGCTATGAAGGATAACCAAGGTTTGGCCAAGCAGAGTTAGAGGGAGGTGTATTTGAGGGAAGAAAATGGCTTGAGCAAAATCAAGGAAGTGGAAGAAGATGGGTGCATAGGTGGAAGAAGATGGGTGCATAGGTAGTTCAACCCAGTTTAAGCAAAAGGCATAAGAACAAAAATTAAAATCGGAAAGATGGGCTGGGAATGAATGAAGAAAGCTCCCAGTATTCAGTACTGTGTTTGCTCATACACGTGCCCCAGCCTTGAGGTCTAGTCACCGAAACCACTAGATCTTAAGGCCCTGGAGAGTCAGGGGCCATATCCATCTTAATCAGTCTTCCTCACAATGCCCAGCACAGTGCCTGACACAGAGGAGATGCGGTAATGCATTTTTGTTGAGTTATGCTTATTCCATTCAAAACCCTGGGCAATCATGGCAGTTTTATGGGGAAAAGGAGGTTAATGATGAGGACTTTAGCATTCCCAAGATCCAATGAGAAGTACAGAAAGTCCCCTATGTGTGAACCTTCACGTTGTGAGCTTTCAGAAATGTGAATGTGTTCGCCAGCCCTGGTATACCAGCTGTTGTACTTTACTGCTGTACTTTTCAAGGCACTATACTGTAAGATTGAAAATGTTTTATTTTTGTGTTTGTTTCTAAGTACACATTATTTGTGTGAAAAGAATTATAAACCTATTAAAGGACAGTACTGCTTTTTCCAGTAGTCATGTATGGATGTGAGAGTTGGACCATAAAGAAAGCTGAGCGCCAACGAATTGATGCTTTTGAACTGTGGTGTTGGAGAAGACTCTTGAGAGTCCCTTGGACTGCACGGAAATCCAACCAGTCCATCCTAAAGGAGATCAGTCCTGGGTGTTCATTGGAAGGACTGATGCTGAAGCTCCAATACTTTGGCCACCTGATGTGAAGATCTGACTCATTGGAAAAGACCCTGATGCTGGGAAAGATTGAGGAGGAGGCAGGAGGAGAAGGGGATGACAGAGGATGAGATGGTTAGATGACATCACTGCCTCAATGAACGTGAGTTTGAGCAAGCTCCAGGAGTTGGTGATGAACAGGGAAGCCTGGCGTGCTGCAGACCATGAGGTCACACAGAGTCAGGTACAAATGAATGACTGAACTGACTGACAGGACTGTACTATATATTTATTGTGTTAGTTAGGTACCTAGGCTAACTTTGTTGTACCTACGGACAAATTGAACTTACGGACGTGTTCTTTGAATGGAACTTTTGTGTGTAGGGGACTTACTGTGTAACAGGCAAGAGGAAGTGTCACTGGAGTCTGAGAGTCCTTTAAGGGGCTGTCAGTGGACTATTCGGTTGGTGCATCCCCACCCTGAGGGGTGGCAGAAATTGGAGTGATAACCCGGGAAAGGGAAAGGAGGTGATGGAGGTGTACAAGAAGATGCGAAAGAAAGAGGATTGAGGGAGACAGGACTTAGAAATGGATTTGGGAGCAAAGGGTGGGAAGGGGTTGCCATGATATCAAGATGCTAAGCCTCAAGGATTGAGAGGAAAAAGATGTCATTAGCAGAAGCGTGAAAGGCAGAGGAGAAGCTAGTTTGGCACTGAGGGCCCTGAGGAAGAGGTAGCACCTGTGAGGGCTGAGGCTTGGGCCTTACTGAGCCACCAAGAGGATGGTACCAGCACACCGTGGGGAAAGCAGAGCTGAAAGTTGATTTTGGTATTTCCACTGTCGCTGATGACGGCACTAGGTTCTGTATCAGTTGGGGATTTTTCTAATGCCAGGACACAAACCCTAACAAACTGGCTTAAGCAAAAAGGCTCAGTTCAGCAGTAGCCCCAGGAGTGGAAAAGGTCAGTTTTCATTCCAATCCCAAAGAAAGGCAATCCCAAAGAATGCTCAAACTACTGCACAATTGCACTCATCTCCCACGCTAGTAAAGTAATGCTCAAAATTTTCCAAGCCAGGCTTCACCAATACATGAACCTTGAACTTCTACATGTTCAAGCTGTTTTAGAAAAGGCAGAGAAATCAGAGATCAAATTGCCAACATCTGCTGGATCATCAAAAAAGCAAGAGAGTTCCAGAAAAACATCTGTTTCTGCTTTGTTGACTATGCCAAAGCTTTTGACTGTGTGGATCACAATAAACTGTGGAAAATTCTTAAAGAGATGGGAATACCAGACCACCTGACTCGCCTCTTGAGAAACCTATATGCAGGTCAGGAAGCAACAGTTAGAACTGGACATGGACCAACAGACTGGTTCCAAATCAGAAAAGGAGTACATCAAGGCTGTATATTGTCACCCTGCTTATTTAACTTATATGCAGAGTACATCATGAGAAACACTGGGCTGGAAGAAGCACAAGCTGGAATCAAGATTGACGGGAGAAATATCAATAACCTCAGATATGCAGATGACACCACCCTTATGGCAGACAGTGAAGAGGAACTAAAAAGCCTCTTGATGAAAGTGAAAGAGGAGAGTGAAAAAGTTGGCTTAAAGCTCAACATTCAGAAAACTAAGATCATGGCATCTGGTCCCATCACTTCATGGGAAATAGATAGGAAACAGTGGAACAGTGACAGACTTTATTTTTGGGGGCTCCAAAATCACTGCAGATGGTGACTGCAGCCATGAAATTAAAAGATGCTTACTCCTTGGAAGGAAAGTTATGACCAACCTAGCTAGCATATTAAAAAGCAGAGACATTACTTTGCCAACAAAGTTCCGTCTGGTCAAGGCTATGGTTTTTCCAGTGGTCATGTATGGATGTGAGAGTTGGACTGTGAAGAAAGCTGAGTGCCGAAGAATTGATGGTTTTGAACTGTGGTGTTGGAGAAGACTCTTGAGAGTCCCTTGGACTGCAAGGAGATCCAACCAGTCCATCCTAGGGGAGATCAGTCCTGAGTGTTCATTGGAAGGACTGATGCTGAGGCTGAAACTCCAATACTTTGGCCACCTCATGCGAAGAGTTGACTCATTGGAAAAGACCCTGAAGCTAGGAGGGATTGGGGGCAGGAGGAGAAGGGGACAACAGGATGAGATGGCTGGATGGCATCGCCAACTCGATGGACATGAGTTTGAGTAAACTCCCATCACTGGGAGTTGGTGATGGATAGGGAGGCCTGGCGTGCTGTGATTCATGGGGTCGCAAAGAGTCGGACACAACTGAGCGACTGAATTGAACTGAACTGAAAGGGACAGTGGATTAGAGATGCCATCAAGAGTGACGTGATTCAGCTCATGTCACCAGGATCAGATTTTCCATCCATCTCTCCTTTAGCTCCATCTCCTCTGCGTTGACTCCATTCCCTTTGGTGGTGAGTATCTACCAGCGGCATGAGGTCTTCAGTCTCTTAAGTTTGGATACAACATCAAAGAGAAAGCATCTACCTCTCAGCAGCCCCCAGAAAAAGTCTAGGTGTCCATCCTCAAACCACTAATAGATGTAGGCGGAGGTCATATCCTTATGCAGCCTGGTAAATCTCATAGGTTGAGAAGAGGAAAAGAAATGCTTCTTTAGGGGGATAATTGGGGTATTCGGGGGAGAATGGGGAAGTAGGATGGGCCAGTGTTTTAGGAGTGGCAAAAACAATAGATGTTTGCTACAGTAACCTTTGGAGAAATGATTTCAGTATAGTGGTGAGAGGAAAACTAGCATTGAAACAATTAAGAATTGAGTGTGACAAATAGACCTAACAATGAAACAGAAAGAGAATCTCAGACATAGGGAACAGACTGGTGTTTGCCAAGGGGGAGGCAATTGGGGGACGGATGGAGTGGGAGGTTGGGGTTGGCAAATGTAAGCGTTTGTTTGTAGGATGGATAACCAACAAGGGCTTACTGTGTAGCATGAGAATTATATCCAATATCCTATGATAAACCACAATAGAAAAGAATATTTTTAAAAAGAGTGTGTATGTGTGTGTGTGTGTGTGTGTGTGTGTATAACTAAGTCACTTTGCCATACAGCAGAAATTGACACAGTATTGGAAATCAACTTTGTGAAAGTGTTAGTCATCAGTTGTGTCCAATTCTTTGCGACCACATGAACTGTAGCCCACCAGGCTCCTCCATCCATGGGATTCTCCAGGCAAGAGTACTGGAGTAGGCAGGCGATCCCTTCTCCAGGAGATCTTCCTGACCCAGGGATCCCCTGGAGAAGGGAATCCCCTGGAATTCCCCTGGAGAAGGGAATCTCCCCTGGAGATCCCCTGGAAAAGGGAATCTTCCTGACCCAGGGATCGAACCTAGGTCTCCCACATTGCAGACAGCTGTTTTTCTGTTTTTTTGCCACTTGAGCCACCTTCAATGAAAAAAAAAAAATTGATTAAAAAAGGATTGAGTGTGAAGTTAAGATCCAATAGATGTTCATCTGAGAAGCAGAAAAATGGGCTAAAGCTAGAGAAGAAATAGGGAACTGTTCACCTCGGCCATGGATAAACCCGATATGAATGTAGGAGAAAGACCCCAACATGAAAAGGAAGACGTTGAAGGTGTGAGAGCCCCCAGGACCGCAGTGAAAGGAGTTGTGCTTCCCGAGAGAAGGCCAGTGAGGTAGGAGGTAGAGTGGAAACAGCCCTAGAGAGGAGAGGGGCTCACTCATGCTTCTGAGAAGGGGGTTGGAGGTGGAATATGGAAGAACACAAGGAAACTCCTGGTGAATGATGGGCTTTCTTCCTTTTAAAAAATTTTGTTTAAGTATAGATGACTTGCGATGTTGTGTTAATTTCTGCCATACAGCAAAGTGACCCAGTTGTAGATATATCTACTTTTTCATATTCTTTTCCATTATGGTTTTACACAGGATATTGAATACAGTTCCCTGTGCTATGCAGTAGGACATTGTTGTTTATTCATCCTGTATAAGAGTTTGCATCAGCTAATCCCAAACTCCCAATCCTTCCCTCCCCTTTGGCTGGTTTCATTTAAAAAAAAAAAATGTATTGGAGGATAATCGCTTTGCAGTGTTCTGGTGGTCTCTGCCATACACCAGCACGAATCAGTCATAATTATATATATATTTATCCCCCCTCCCTCCTGAGCCTCCCCCGCCCCACTCCACCCCTCTGGGTCATCACAGAGCACCAGGCTTGGCTCCCTGTGTTAAACAGCAGCTTCCCACTAGTCATCTATTTCACACATGATAGGCTTTCTTAATGCCGGGCACGCCTGAGAGTCGGCATCTGGAGCAGAAGTCTCAGCTTTGCGCAGCCTCACCCATCGTTCACCCGCGCTGTTTCCTGTTTGCTGTGTTTCCTCCCACTTCTAGGAAATGGACCCTCTGATTTCATCTCTGTTACCCTTGGCATCTGGCAGGCAGGGGTGAGGGCAGAGAACTGGCCACTCACGTGCTACCTGCCGATGCCGGTGTTTAGCTTGGCGCCAACCTTTTGGGCTGGGTTAAGACAGCCACAGCAGATCACATGAAGTGTTCTAAGCACAGTGGCTCATGCCTTCCGGAAGTGTCTGTTCCTAGGATACAGAAAAGGACGACATAAGCCTATGGGCATTCTTGTTGACAGATCTCCCATGACTGCTTGATAAATATTTATCTGCTCACAGCCATGAACCAGACAGCTCTAAAAACCATGGCTCCCTCTTTGAACTTCTTGAAATCTCAGCAGAGCAAGACATCTGGGTATCGTGGGAAAATGAGTGTTTCTGGAGAAAGACTGGCCTCAGTTTGAATGCTGACTGCCACGGCTATGTAACCCTGGGGAGGTCACTTCAGCTCCCTGGATGTGTTCGGTGCCAGTTTTTTGCTTGTTTGTTTTTGTGACTCTACCATGTGGCTGGTGGGATCTTAGTTCCTTGGCCAGTGATTGAACTCACAGCCTCAGCTGTGAAGGTGCGGAGTCCCAGCCACTGGGCCTCCAAGGAAGTTCCTGGATGCCATTTATGTGCCACCTTGCATCCATTTGGCCCCAGATATCCTTGTTCTCCATCATTTTTTTGCTTCTCCATTAGATGAATCCTGTTAACCATTTAGCTCAATGATGCCGTTCACCATCACCATCTCCTGTTTTCCAAATCCCACATTTTGACCGATCGTCCTCTGAGACCAGGAGCTGGGCTTTGTCAGGGTCTCCTTATACCTGACATGGATGAGGCCACAGACATCCAGAATCTAGGTCCAACTCGACCAGACCCTCAAAGGCTCTGGCCTCCCTCTGGCTGCTCAGAGAGACTGGATAACATAATGAGGAAGGACAGAGGAGTTAACACCCTATGGGGCCAACTTGGAGAGTGATAGGAGACAGGAGATGGAAAGAAGTCTGCCAGCAAACTGCCTGCTGTCCTGCCCACGTGCAGAGGTCATCCATCCACAGCTTCTCCTGAACCACCTTGTATGGTGGAGCAAGCAACTGTGCTTCCTTGTGATGTTTCGGCATCTCTGTTATGTACCACCTGGGACCTGCCTCCTTCACTACGCTCCTCACCTCCCTTCTCCCTCATCCATGTATCCCTGGACTTGTGCTCCCCACTCACTATACACAGTGTCAGCAAGTAAGCTTAGCCTCCGGCTCAGTTTTCTAGAAAACCCAACCCTGTCTCTGAGCTTTAGTTTCCTTTTTTATAAAATCAAGCTAATGATATCTCTCTCGTGGGATTGTTGGCAGGATTAAATGACATGATGTGTATTAAACACCCAGCCTTGAGTGGCACATTGCAGGTGCTCAATAAGTATGAAAAGTACCATTATCAGCAATTACGACATGATGATGAGAGTTGCCATTTTTTGGGTGTCTGAAATCTGCCTAACATTTAATCATTTTATTTATATCATCATTGGCTCCAAGAACATCTTAAGCATGAAGAATAAGACAAAATGCTATTTTTATGATAAATATGAAAAGGAATCTACATGTGGTTTATTTGGGAATCTTGTCTAATTATTAAGAAGGAAGGAGATAACTGTTTCAGATTTGTTAGATAGATAGAGTTTGGTAGTTTGGGCTGGTGGTAGTAATGTCCCAGAATTCAGTTTATCATAGAAGATTTAGGAGAATTGGACCGGGTTAAAAGGGAAAGATTTTCCCCTTTTGATGCCATTATAAACAGAAGAGCTGAAGTTAAGAATCAAGATAAGTCCCTTGGTGAAGAATTTAATTTAAAGACAAAATGTATGTTATCAGTCACAAAGTAGGTCTTGACGTGGAACAGACACAGTCATTTTATCACTAAGACATTTCAGTAAAATATATGTTAAATGTTGCATTATTACCTAAATGGAGTAAATTTTGAGAAATTATTATAGTTAACACTTTTGGGGAAACTTACTACATGCCAGGGGCTGTGCTAAGCTCTTTACACACCATCTCATTTCATCCCTCTAAAACCCTTAAGGTGCCAAATTGTCTTGGCTCCCCACAAGTCCCAATAAAGAAGCTCAGAAATCTGTGAGAACTGGCAAAAATCTAGGGGAGGGGGCATGCTTTTGCTCTGGCTTAGGAAGATGACAATCTAGACATACTATCAAAAAGGTAGAGCAATTAGATATAGTTTTTAAAGTACTGATGATCTGTAGTTTCTCTACCAGTTGCCTTAAGTGGCAGGTTTCCATGCTGTGATTCCAGGGCCCTGAAGGGAGGACCACTGTCTAGGTGGAGATGCTAGGTGATGCTGGATCCTTCCTACTTCTGATTTCAGTAGAGAAATATGTGTTCAAGCATTTAGCATAACGGAATTCCATATAAAGTTTTATTGGAACACAGGGCTCTACAGATTCCAGTATTTGAAATGATGGGCGTGGCATGAGGTTCTACTAAGTGTAAATGTGTGAGCATACATTAACCCTTGGCCCGGGGAGTGCCTGTGCTGCACATGCCAAGGGCAAGGTGAAGTCATACGAAAGCTGGATGTGCTCTGGGCAGAGACTGCTGCCAGTGGTCCACCCTGTATCTGCTCTAGTTCTCTCCAGGGCCTCCGGGTTTTAGCCAGGCACACGATCTCTTGCATACCCTACGACCACATTTCTCAGCACCCTGTTGTAGACAGGTATGGCCATATGCCTAGGTCTGGCCAATGGAATGTAAGCAGAAGAGTTTCAGAAGCTACTTCCCCACCTCCCACCTTCTTCACCCACCTTCTTGGAGCACTGGAGCAGTGACCAGAGCACTTCCTTGACTATGAGAACCAGGATGGTGTTTGGTCCCTGGGAACTGGTGGCCCCGTATTGCCTACCCCTGAGCTTGGACAGGAGGGAGGCTGTGTCCACCCTGTGTCAACAACCATAAGTGTGGGGCTTCCTTCTTTCAGCCAACTGAATTCTAACTGGTATGCCCATTTGTAGATTAAACTGCACTTCCCAATTAAAGTGTTATCCTCTCTCTCTCTCTCTCTCCCTGGGTGATAAAGAAAGGCATCTTCCTTTTTTCATTCTCCCTCAAATTGATCCTCAAAGAGCTTTTGTGTGTATGTGTGTGGTGTGGAAACTCAGCCTCATGTGGGGAATGCATTATAACTTTGCCAACAGGCACTCATTCCGGGTGCTACTGGACCGGTGAGCATGGATGCCAAACACATTGTTGGCATCTTCTCTTCCCTCGTCGGGGCTTTCTCAGCTATCTGAGGTTTTGCCCATGGACATACATTTGCATATGCTCAGAATAGCCTCCACCTCCTCTCCACCTTACCCACCCCCCTCATCCTTCTAGATCTAGTCTAGATCTAGATTCACCTCCTCGGAGAAGCTTTCATTAATTCGCTGAAGAAAAAAACCATGTGTTTTCTTCATATCCTTATTATAGCACTTAGGAAGATAGCACAGCTTTCTGTTTACTTTCAGAGAAGCTGTCTATCACAGTTGATTATCCAGTGGCATTTATGGAGTTCCTACTGCATGCCAGGATCTGTGCTGGTTGCTAAGTAGGTAATGATAAATATAACAGATGATCTGTCCCCTGCCCACTTGGAATATATAGTCTGGGGGAATGACAACCAATAAAAAATGCAATTAAAATTATGATCTGTTTCCTGAATGAAAGGAGAACAGAATTCTTTGAGGAAGAAGAGCTAACTCTGGGATGGGATACTTGCATCATCTTAATGGAAGTATAATGCAAGTATTTTCTGATGAAGTGGTAGTCACACTAAGAATAAGTAGTTAAGAGGCCAAGTGATGGTACCATGTGGGTTTGGGTTTGCGCCCTGGCTATCCCACTTATTTTTAGCTGTATGACCTTGGGCCAGTTGTTTAATCTCTCTAAGCCCGATAGGTAATAGCAGCACCTGTATCATTAAGTCCAGTGCATGATAATTGTGGTATCTTGTTATTTTTGAGTGTCTATCAGCCATATAGAATAGGGATGCTCTGAAGGCAGATTCTTCTCCTTATTCCTCTGTGCATCCTGGGTAGAGGATATGTAGCTGGCATCCCTAAAATTCATTTGAATAATAATAGTTAACATTTACTAGACTCATCCATATGCTAAGCACTGTTTTTAGCACTTCATGGGCATTAACTCATTCAACATTCATAACAATTCTATGAGGCTCATGCTACTCTCACCCTTAGATTACTGAAGAAACTGAGATCCAGAGAGATTGCATAATTTGCTCAGGATCACATGTTCAGCATGTAGGTGAACTAAGGTTCAATGCCAAGCAGCCCAGTTCCAGAACCACTGCACTGGATTGATTCTATAATGGGTGAAAGAAATCTATCCATCATTTCAAAGAAACGCAGCCTCCATTGGTCCATGTCCTTTAATTAGGGTGTTCAGTTCAGTTCAGTTCAATTGCTCAGTCGTGTCCAACTCTTTGCGACCCCATGGACTGCAGCATGCCAGGCCTCCCTATCCATCAGCAACTCCCAGAGTTTACCCAAACTCATATCCATTGAGTTGGTGATGCTATCAACCATCTCATCCTCCGTCGTCCCCTTCTCCTCCCACCTTCAATCCTTCCCAGCATTAAGGTCTTTTCCAATGATTAATTGGAGTGTAGGCTCTCAAAAGGTACACTAATTAAGGAAATGCATTCCCTGCAAATTATATAATAATCACTTCCACACACTCTTACTAACTGTAAAGAAGTGAAACAAATAGAATTAAATTCTTCAGCTCTTGGTTGTCAGTAATAGGACTCTCCTGAGGGCTTTGGGTGACATGATATGTGTCTGAGCGGAAGCAAAACATTTCTTCCCAAGCTCATCTGCCCACGCCTCCCCCCCTCACCTCTCTCCAGCCTGTGGGCTCCACACCCCATGCTCCGCGGTTCCTCTCTGCCTCTGGCAAGTTCCTGCGATCTTCACACTTTCTCTCTTATTAAAACACCTTCACCTGAAGGCATCTGCAAGATGAGAAGTGCACCTGCCAACTCACTCTGGAAAGCGCAAATGCTTAAATTACTTCTTTTATTTTCAAAGAAGTATATGTTATTTGGAATGGAGAATGGCCTTACCTTGTCCTTGTGGGCCTGCTGTTCAGGGATATTTTGTTAGAAACGACGAGAGAAGATAATGCCTTACATCCCCACAGCTCCTCTTGTTATAGAAATTGTAATAAACTGCCAAGCATGCAGACAACACCGCTGTTCTCTTGATTAATGTTTTCCGAGGTGTGGGGATACATCTGCCTTTAGCTGCCTCTCCCAATTATCCAATTATGTAAGGAGGGCATTGGGGGACATTGTCAGAGACAAACCATTGGCAAGCCCCAGTGGTACTGTCAAATGGTGACGCGATCACCAGGCTCCCCATTCAGCAGCTCATCTGTGTGTTCTTGTGACTCAAAGCTGATTCTGAACTGAGAAAATGACGAAGGGAACAGACAGCGGGCACCAGGTAAGCAGTGGGGAGAAGGGCGGGAGGAATAAGGGGCAAGGGCTAGGATGACCAAGACCGTTTCACTAGAGAATTTTACCACCCAAGAGATAAAGAAGCATGCACTGAGATCCTGTGCTGTGTGTTGTGTTTAGTCACTCAGCTGTATCCAACTCTTTGTGACCCCATGGACT
This sequence comes from Cervus elaphus, assembly GCF_910594005.1. Taxonomy (NCBI): domain Eukaryota; kingdom Metazoa; phylum Chordata; class Mammalia; order Artiodactyla; family Cervidae; genus Cervus; species Cervus elaphus. The sequence continues at coordinate 89,073,467 of NC_057819.1, forward strand.
GTAGCCCTCCAGGCTCCTCTGTCCATGGAGATTCTCCAGGCAAGAATACCGGAGTGAGTTGCCATGGCCTCCTCCAGGGGATCTTTTCAAACCTGGGATCGAACCCAGGTCTCCCGCATTGCAGGTGTATTCTTTACCAGCTGAGCCTCCAGGGAAGCCCAAGAATACTGGAGAGGGTCTCCCATCCCTTCTCCAGGATATCTTCCCAATCCAGGAATTGAACCTCGGTCTCCTGCATTGCAGGCAGATTCTTTACCAGCTGAGCTATCAGGGAAGCCCTCACTGAAATCTTACTAGTGTTTAGCTCTGGGTTAGGTTTTGAGCATAAGACAGTACAGTAGCATCCAAAGGCCTGTTTTCAATGTCCAGGTCCAACCATTGATTGAAGACAATGGGACTCTCTAAGACTTAGTTCTTTAATCTGTGAAATGAAATAATAATATTTCTCATAGTGAATCTTAGCCAGTATGTGTGGTTGCTGGTAGTAGTAGTCCACTGAAGCCAACTTCATTAAATCAGAAACTGTTGGAAGAATATAGTGGTGTGTGTCTCAAGGAACATAAGCAGGAAGTACTGCTAGTCTCATGGGGCTTGCAATCAGGAACTGAGATGTTATTAGGAATGGAGCTTGCTAGTCTTTCTTGATCTCTGCATTTCTCTCTCTTTCTGTCTCCCTCTTTCTCTTTCTCTCTCTAGCTCTCTCTCACCTTCTTTCTCTCTCTCTGCTTTTCTCCAGGTATTTGCTTAATTCATATCTCTCTATCTTTCTCTGTCTCCGTCTCTTTCCTTCTCTTTATACAGGGTAGAAAATAGATAATCCATCATGGTACCCTGCCTCTGAGTCCATATCATCACAAGTCCAACAGTCATTGAAATTTTTGAGTCTGGATTACAAATACCAAAGAAGGAGGATGTGATTGACCCCACTTTGGTCAGGACATTGGACAAACCATGTGGCCTCCTGCCCACTCAATGTGGCCATGGAGTCAGAAGCTCTGAGAAGGGAGTGTGGGCAGACTTTCTATGGAGCTTGGACAGACTTTCTAAGAATAGGTGTTAGGATAGAGTGTGATGGAAGACAGTTCTGCACACTGGACTACTGTAAAGAGTAACCTGGATGATGGAAGTTTTCTGAATAGTGCCTATGAAAGCTCAGTGTTGAGTACATGCTAGCAAAATCTACTGCAAAGGAAGTTTAAAATTCAATGTGAAGGGCAAGACCAATGCATGCAGAGGGTGTCAACACCATGTCCTGCCCTAAGTAGGTAGTATTTTCTTGTTTGCAGGGACCCCTTGTCTTATACTCAAGTGTCCAGCACAACGTGCCTGGTTGATTCTTGATAGCCAATACATGCTTGTCAAGTTGAGCCAAATGAGAAGGATGACATCAAATAGGACCCTACAATGATATGAAAGACAGTGTGGAATTAAACTCTAAATTTTAGGGCACTCTCTGAAGACACTGTGGTCACTTAGGGGTATGAGGAAGTGGCCAGTCAGCTGCAGCAGATGGCAGAGGGTTTATGAAAAAGATGGATCTCCATGTTGCCTTGGAGATATGCAACTTAAGGAGGCATTCAGAAGAAAGAAAATAATTCAAGACAAAGAAACAATATGAATGAAGGCTTTGAGAGCACTCGGATGAGCCTGGCATGCTCCCAGGAGACAGGGGTGACAAGTGGGACCAAGGGAGAGAATGAGTGACAGGTCACAGTGGGAAGCAAAGTGGGCCAAAGAGAGGCCACTGAGAGGCAGGCTGAGATGATCAGATGGGAGGAGTGAGGGGCTCCTTGAAGGCAATTGCACAGTGAGGTTGCCAACCCCTGCTTTCCCCAACTTGGCTCAGAGGCAGGGGTCAATACTACAAAGAAATCAGAGCCTAAGAAACCCCAGTTTCATCATAGGACTGGGCTGCAGTTATTCTTACTATCTGACCCCCAGTATCCTTGTGCCTGCTGGGCTGTAGACTCATCAGCCTTTGTGTGGCTTCTGATTCTGGGGGTCCTGACTTACTGCCATTCTCCCTGCCATGATTCCTACCTTGTTGGGTCAGAACCTGATTCCTTGACTCATCTAAGGCAGCCCCCTTCCCCAAGGACCTAATCTTAGCTCTGTGTACCCAACTGTTTATATATTTATTTATTTATTTATTTGACCACACCAGGCTTAGTTGTGGCATGTGGTTTCTAGTCCCCTGACCAGGAATCAAAGTCCCCTGCATTGGGAGCACAGTCTTAGCCAATGGACCACCAAGGGAGTCCCTCTATGTACCCAACTTTTGGTGGGCGTTTATTACATCTTAAACAGAACCTAAAATCAAGAGAGCATCTTCCACCTGATTGGAGAGACGCTGCCCTAGAGATTAGACATCCCTGAACATCCATCAGGCCAGTGGTCCCCCAACTTAGGCTTATCTCATGGATTCTATAATTTAGAAGGCAGGGCCTGCTGGCCAGGCAGTCACGCAACCCACAGCCCCACCCAGTGCCAAATGACCTTCCTGTCCCTAGCAGCCTCCCCATTAAGATACTAGCAAGTCTTGAAACCAAGGCCACAGAGGTGATTATAGATCTGTTTTTTATCTAAATAGTGTAAAGTCCTATAGAAATTTAGTGTCCTGTAGGATAATTCCATTCCAGAAGCTCCATAAGAGAGGGTGAATGAAACCAATAGCCTCAGGATGGATTGGGCAGGGTGCTGTTTTGCCAACAGCATGATCTAATATACTCCCGGGTATTTATAGAACATGCAATGAGGGAGGCAGCTTTTGTGTCTCCACCTTGAACCTATTCGAATACTGATAGGTTTCACCCACATGGAGAAGGAACACCTATTCCGCCTCCAAACAGATGGATTTTCATCATGGCAATACCTCTCCTGGGTTGCCCAGAATGCTAAGGGGAAAATATTTGCTTTGCATGGATGGGCAGCCCCAGCTTTACTGGATGAACCTTGCAGGATACCAGAGGTTTCATGGTTGAGAAGGCATCCCAGGTACATGACCAGGGAACAGATGTCGGCCAACTGTCAGCCTCTTTTCCGAGCATCAGCCTGTGTCCACTCTCTGAGATCTGACCCCAAAGGGGTCATTTCCCCCTTTTTCTGACGGTAGACCAGATTTTTTTTTCCCCACCCCAGCAGAGTGGGAATTGGCTCTAGGACATGTCTGTAGCAATCACCTTTCTCTCTTGTGCGGTCGCAGGTGAGGGATGGTTGAGTGAATCCTGTATTTACAAGCTCAGACCCCGCATTGGAATGTCACCCTCTCCAGTGTCCTACTTTACATGTTATCTGTCCTCACACATCACTCTGAAGTACATGCGCTGAGCACTCCTTATCTGTGTCAGCGCGCATCTCTGAAGCCGGAAGCAGAGGATGAGCTATGATGCAGGAGAGAACGCCGCAGGGGTTGATGGGTAAATCTCACCTCTGATGAATGAGCGTTTTCTACTTGTCCAGTATCAGAATCTATGCAATGTGGAATCAGTCATGGCTGCCTTGAGTCTGAACCAGGACTGGTCTGAGTGTCTGTTAGGGACAGAGCTTTCTGAAGGCCCTGGTCAGTGGTACACTAGAAAAAGCAGGACCTTTAGAGTCAGCCCTGCTTGAGTTCCAGTCCCAAGCTGTACTGCTTAACTGTTAGGAAAACATTTGCCTTCCAGGAATCTTGGTTTCCTCTCTCAAAGAAAGGAATGCTAATAGTTAACCTCCTGGTAAAAAAGACTCTCCTTAAGTAGACAGCTCAAGCAAACTGCCTGCTAAGTGGAATTAGCGCTTAATATATGTAACTGGTTTCTTCCCCATAAGAAACATCCATGTTCAGCAGTGGGGCTGAGCCTCTGCACCTTTGGGTTAATTCCTCTTTCTGAAGTTCTCTCTCTAACTCAGGATTCTCTACCCAATTGAACAGCTCTGGATGGCTGCAGCCGGCTTGTAAGGGAAAAACATTCTGTAGAGATGACAGAATGTCATCTGTCATGACATGTCAGTGACAACCACCTTTGCTGCGACACCAAATGGGTGAAAGGTGGTTGTCACTGAGGTTCATGAGCATTTCTGCCTATAAGGGTATTGTTGTGACGAAAGGCCGTGACCCAGAAAAGGCACAACAGCACAGCCCCTAAAACACTTTGGGAAGAACTCACCATAGCACCTGAGCCCAGAAGGGGAATGGGGTTTTTGTACCTGACAGCATCTGTGCTGATTCCTCCCTGAAGGCTGTGGAGTGCTCCTCCAGTGGTCCTGGAATCATGGGAACCAAACCACAGATCCCAAAGACACGACTCATCCATCCCAACAAGAGAAGAGAGTGCAGGAAAGGCGGAATGTGGTGGTCCTTTGGATGTTTCCTGTTACCCACAGCACTCCTGCAGGTTAGAGTGGTGATTTTCGACTGTGAATGCCTGGTAGGGATATTTAGAAAACACTGATGCCTGAGCTCTACTTCAGAACCTCTGAATCAGAGTCTCTGGGGATGGAGCCCAGGGATCTATACTTTGAAACTCCCCAGATGATTCTAAAGTGCAGGCAGGATGGAAAACCACAGCTTAACCCGTGCTTCTCAAATTGTAATGTGCATACAGATCACTTGGGAATCTTGTTAAGCTGCCTGCTGACCCGATTGGGTAGGTCTGGGGTAAGGTGTGTTTCTGGTGATGCTGATCTGGGAGCACACTTGAAGAGCCAGCTCTGTAGGCTTCCCTATCATCATAGCCCTAATTATTGAAACTCCAGCTGTGGATTTAGCCCTGTACTTCTTTCTCTTTTTTTAACCTTTTATTTTATATTGGAGTATAGCCGATAAACAGTGTTATGATAGTTTCAAAGTGGAGGGCCGTGTGTGTCACTCAGTCATGTCTGACCCTTTGGGCTGTAGCCCGCTACGCTCCTCTGTCCATGGGATTCTCCAGGCAAGAACACAGGAGTGGGTTGCCATGCCCTCCTCCAGGGGATCTTCGTGACCCAGGGATCGAACCCAGGTCTCCTGCATTGGAGGCAGATTTTTTACAGTCTGGGCCACCAGAGAGGCCCTGATAGTTTGAGGTGGACAGCAAAGCATCTCAGCCATATGTATACAGATATCAGTTCTCCTCCAAACTCTCTTCCCTTCCAGGTTGCCACATAACGTTGAGCAGAGTTCCCTGTGCTATATAGTAGGTCCTTGTTGGTTATCCATTTTAAATGCAGCAGAGTGTACATGTCGATCCCAAGCTCCCTAACTGTCTCTTCCTCTCACTGTACCCTCCCCAGCCCCCTGCCCCACCATCAGCTATAAGTTCATTCTCTAAGTCTGTGAATCTGTTTCTGCTTTGCATAAAAGGGATGCCATACGATATTTCTCCTTCTCCGCCTGGCTTACTTCACTGTGCATGACAATCTCTGTGTCCATCCATGTTGCTGCAAATGGCTTTATTTCATTCTTTTTAATGGCTGAGTAATATTCCATGGTATGTATTTACCATATCTTCTTTATCCATTCCTCTGTTGCTGGACATTTAGGTTGCTTCCATGTCTTGGCTATCATAAACAGCCTACATTTCTTAGAACCAGCAGTCAACAGGAGAAACATACCCAGCTTAAGCCCTACTCCTGAACTGAGGGTCCAGCTTTCTGGCCAAGTCTCACCCAGCAGCAGCAGGTGTTTTGGAAATTGGAATCTCACCTCATGTCCAACCCTTGACTGTAAAATTCAACTGTATTCCCAAATGCCGTCATATACACAAACTGGTACCTGTAGAACACTGTTGCATAGAATCTTAATAGCTGGGAAGCAAATACAAATCTCTTCCAGGTTTAAATAAACTAAGAAATCCTGGGCAAACCAAATTAGAAATTTGCATAGTTTTCTTTCCCATAGAATTTATCAGGCCCTTCAATATACAAATATTTATTCCAAAATCTAAAGTAGATAATGCTTCCCAAACTTGTTTTACTACAAAATACTTGATGTGGGGGGACACCTGATAACATTTCATAGACCCAGTGAGCTATAAAACCCATTTTGGAAAATGCTACTTTGGATTTATTTCTACAGACTAGAGATAAGCGTAGGGATAGATGAGTATGGAGATCACTGGTTAGACTTTTCTATCAGCATGCCAGAAAGGAGAGCCCTCCATGGACCATCATAAATTGTTCATGTGTCTGCAACCATGAGAGAGAGAGACAGAGCCGAAGAAAAAAATGGTCAAAGGTGCTAATTTGCCATGATTTTGAGAAATAAGGGGGATAATTTTTATGGCTTCTGGAAAGGAATAAATTGTTGGTGCTGTGTTTATGGCACTGAGGAGAAAGGTGGAAGCTAAAATATTCTTGCAAAGTCAAAGGTCTTGGGAGATGGGCCAAGGGAAGGGATGCTACTCTGTCAAGGATATAGTTTCCTCTCTTCCTATTTATTATTTTTGAAATATAAATGATTCCTGGACTCCTGGGGGATGGGAAATGCAAGCAGAGTAGCCTGCTATACATGGACAAACATCTCGTGTAGAATGTGGCAGGATGCTTGCTGTGATGTTTGTTTATTCATGTGGATTTCACATTAATCTCCTGGAAATTAATGAATTTGGGGGAAATGCAGCTTCTTAACAGTTCTGACTAAATTGATACTCTTATATTCTGCTCCTTGAAGAATTGAAATCATTTTTCCCCCCAAACATGGGCTCCTCAGGAATTCTGCCGTGTGGTTGGGAGCCTGTTACCCACAGATAGAAAGCCCCGAGGGTGTTTGTCTTGTGTTGACTGTGGGAGTCCTGCTTAGTCCCAAGACTGGGACTGGACAATCCTGGCACCCACCCCAGTGCGGCACGGATGTTCCTATAGGGACCCAGCCACAGCTGCTGGTCACTGACATTGCTGCATCATCCTGTCCACATTGCTCGAGTGGACATTCCTCTTTGAAATTTTGATGCCTGCTTTAGAGCAGAGACAACTTTAGAATTAGGAGCCTCTTTTTGTTGCTTTTGTTCAGTCCTGTCTGACTCTTTCTGACACCGTAACTACAGCACTCCAGGCTTCCCTGTCCTTCACTATTTCTCAGAGTTTGCTCACACTCATGTCCATTAAGTCAGTGATGTCGTCCAATCATCTCATCCTCTGTGGTCCCCTTCTCCTCCTGCCTTCAATCTTTCCCAGCATCAGGGTCTTTTCCAGTGAGTTGGCTCTTCACATCAGGTGGCCACAGTATTGGAGTTTCAGCTTCAGCATCAGCCCTTCCAATGAATATTCAGGACTGATTTCCTTTAGGATGGACTGGTTTCCTCTCCTTGCTGTCCAAAGGACTCTCAAGAGTCTTTCCCATCCCCACAGTCTGAAAGCATCAATTCTTCAGCACTGGTACTGGGTCAATGGGAAGCTGTACATTTTAGGATGCGTTACTTTAGTGTCAACTGGATTCCATGCTGTTATGCTGGATGTAATTTCCTTTCGGGTGCTGTGTTGGTTAAGGCTTAGTTACACTCAATAGAAACAACTCTGGGTAGTTGAAGGGAAAAAGGATTTATTACTGGTCTTAGGTGGCCTACGCAATAATTGATAGAGCTGAAGGAACAGGATAAACCCTCAGCAACAATTCCCAGTTCTCAGAATTAGACCTTCTGCTGCAGTGAATCTCCCCTGCCTTTCCTCCAAGAACTCAGATTCTAGCATAGGTCTTGTCCAAGTGCATCTGATCGAAGGAACTTGGTCATGCTAGATCCCTAGGCACAAGTGAGTCCGGTAAGTGTCGGGTTTAACTTTCATAGTTTCTGCAGGATCAAAAGACACGCAGAAGGGGGACTCCCCTGGTGGTCCAGTGGTGAAGACTTTGCCTTCCAATGTAGGGGGTGCAGGTTCGATCCCTGATGGGGGAGCAAAGATCCCACATGCCTTCTGGCCAAGAAATGAAAACATAAAACAGAAGCAGTATCATAACAAATTTACGATGGAAAAGCTGCTGCTCTCTTAAAAAAAAAAAAAAAAAGACACACAGAAGGGAAATCAGAACAGTTGCCAATTGAACAAATTTCCCGTGCCCATAACTAGAGTGAGCGTTGTCACAGTATCATTGTCATTGAATGACTGATGAAACTTATTATATCCACGAGGCAAACATTGTACTACTGATTGGAAATGCAGGGCCGCTAATGGCAACAAAGCTTCGAAGACAGTTTCACCAAGTCCCGGAAACCAGGTCAATATTACTACACCTCTATTTAACAGTATCACATTTGTTACACTGTCGAAAAGCTACCTCATTAGAATACTGGAACTTCAGGGGACTCTGGGGGTGAGCCTGTTCAGCCCCCCTCATTTCATCGAGCTTGTCACATAGTTAGCTAAGTACTTTTTCAACAGTCTTCCCAACTAAAATGTGTGTTTGAGGGGACTGTGTCTTAGTCATCTTTTGATCCCCAGTGCTACGCTTGATTCCAGGTGTGGGGTGGGTGCTGCATAAACAAAGAAGGGACCAAGAGGTGGGAAATTGCAGGAGGAGGCTGAGACCCGTATAGGAGAATGCAGCTGAGCAGGGACTGACCCACATTGCCTTTGGGAAAGGACCAGGAGAGAGCCCAGATGCCCTGTCTCTGTATGGCATCTTCCCTCCCCGGGAGGGAGGTCAGGGTCAAGAGAAATAGCCACAGTGTCGAGGCTGTCGAAGGGATGCCCCTTTTTTCCAGAGTCTTCTGTGGCTACCACTGCTGCTACTAGCCCAGAAGGATGCCACGTTAGGAGGGAGTGAGGCTAGGGAGAGGCATAAGTGACCCAGAGAGAGGCATTTACTGTGAAAAAGAGAGCCCCTCTCCCCACTAAAAGATGCCGAGACTGAAGTACAAAACCAAGGACTCTGGAATCTAGAGAGAAGAGGAAAAGGGGCAGCAGATCAGAGGAGCCCGAGAGAGGGCGGGGTCCCAGCGGCACCCGTGAGAAGGGCTATCCCTCTCGCCTGGATTTTTCTGGGTTTGCCTGATGCATCAAGGAGGCACCAAAAGACAAACAGCCTGAAACCAGGATGTGAGCCCATCTCCTTGTCTCTCCAGCTGACTTTGCATCACCTCCTGCTGTCTGTAGCCTAGCCTGGTTCAAGGGGGAGGCGTGGTGCTCACTGCCTCCTTCGTGGGTGTGCGCTGCGGCTCCCAGCACAGCCCACATGATAGTTAAACGGCTACATGGGCGGTTCATCCCCTAGATTCCTCCCCCGTAATCTTCTCCAATGTCTTTTGGGCTGCCTTACACCTCACTGGGTATGGATAAAACTGTCTATTAGTGAGTCTTTATTGCGCTTTGGTAAGGAAATTGTATGGAAATAGACCAAGTGTTGCTGTTCCGAGGTTAAGTACTTTTCACTAGGCTGATGAATAACCTAATAGGGAATTTTTTTTTTAAACCTATCATGAGTCAAAATAATACCGTTGATATTTAAATTGTCACTCCCACCCCAGCAATAACAAATGATACACAGTAGGACATTTATTATAATGAGCACGTACAGACTCAGTCTTGGAAGGGTACCTGGATGGGTGTTTATACTCGATATATATTCTTATAATCACATGCTCCATGGGGCATGAGTGTCTCAGCAGAAATCCTCTGGAATAATATTCAGAGCAAGAAAACAAAACCACTGGTAACTTTCCTTTGCTGATCCAGTGAGGGCAGACTCCATCTAGGGGATGGTATGGCTGCCTTCCTCCCCAGGCTTGACTGGTTGGCGAATACACACTGGCTCTGTTCCCTTCCTATGCATGAAGAATACACTTGGATTTTATTACTGTGAGGTGAGGGTGCTGTGGAAAGGAAAGAAACTGGATTTTCTAACGCCGACAATGTGCTGAGTACCATGTGTAACCTTGGTTAGCTTTTTGAAATACAGAACAACCATGGGGAAAAGTGGTTGCTGCATTCATGTGATCAGTGATCAGACTCCCAGAAATTAAGGTAGAATACTCTCCCTCCCACCATAAATGACTGTGCCATTTACTCGTTCAGTCACCGATGAAGACTGCCTTGTACAGTTGTACACGTTGTGCACTGCTCAGCTCTAAAGGGCTCAATTCCTGTAGACAACTCTGAAATTTTGAAGTTTATAACTTGCACAGTTGTATGAAGTACGTTAAGTACTGGGGGTAGGGAAGCAGGAAGATACAACCTTATGTACACAGCATGAAGATATCTGTATATGAAGTGCCTATTATAGAATGTCACTGTGATTGAATTCTGATGACAAGTTTCAGGATTTGAAGTCTAAGTGAGATGGTCATCTTATGTATCTATTGCTGGGTCTCCCAGGCCCTCTTGTAGAGGAGCAACTTAGGCTTTCTCCAAAGGTAGTGCACAGAGTCACATCTCCAGCTTCATCCTCCTTACTTCTGGCTCCTTTCTGCCGGTTCTGAATTTCCCACATGCGTTGCCCAGATATAGTGTCTTGCCTTCTGCTTTGTCCATGTCAGAGCCTGGACATCCTCTGGCTTCAGCCACACTAGCTTGATTCTCACATCTTCCTGAGGCTTGCTCTGGGGGTCCACCCCTAATTTCAGCCTCATTACTCCCACCTCGGTGCTGACAGCTGGCGGCGGTCTCGCCCCAATACGTGGCTGAGTTAGGATGCAGAGAGGTTAAATACTGGGATGGTGCTACCTCGGCTGAAAACTTCTCTGCATCTTTTCTTTGGGGGAGTTTCTGTAGAGCTTGGACTCAGCCTCCTGTTGCTTCTTCAAACCTGAGACTCTTCATCTTTGGGGAATGGATATGAATTAGGGAGACAAAGTCATTGGAGGAAGGGAGTAAGTTATGTCAATCAAAGTAAGATGTGACTATAAAAATGGAAGCTAGTATCGTTGTATGCCTGTAACCTGTCAATGGTTATATATTTTTTATTGGAGTATAATTACTATATAATTTATTGGAGTACGATGCTGTGTTAGTTTCAGCTGTACAATAACATGAATCAGCTATTGTTGTTTAGTCACTAAGTCGTGTCCAACTCTTTGTGACCCCAGAGACTGTAGCCCACCAGGCTCCTCTGTCCATGGGATTCTCCAGGCACGAATACTGGAGTGGGTTGCCATTTCCTTCTCAGTTACAAGTATATCTATATCCCCTTTCCTCTGGAGTCTCCCCCCACCCTTTTGGGTCATCACAGAGCCCTGAGCTGAGCTCCCCGCACTGCACAGCCGCTTCCCACCAGCTGTCTATTTCACACACAATAGTGCATATATGTCAGTTCCAATCTCCCAGTTTGTCCCGCCCTCCCCATCCCTACAGTGTCCACTTGTCCATTCTCTACATTTGTGTCTCTATTTCTGCCCTGCAAATAGGCTCATCTGTACCATTTTTCTAGATTCCATATCTATGCGTGAATATACAATGTTTGTTTTTCTTTTTCTGACTTACTTCACTCTGTATGACAGACTGTAGGTCCATCTAGGACTCTACAAGTGACCCAGTTTCATTCCATTTTATGGCTGAAGAATATTCCATTGTATACATGTACCACATCTTCTTTATCCGTTCATCTGCCGATGGACATTTAGGTTGCTTCCAGGTCCTGGCTATGGTAAATAGTGCTGCAGTGATCATTGGGGTACATGTGTCTTTTTGAATTATGGTTTTCTCAGGGTATATGCTCAGTAGTGGGATTGCTGGGTCATGTAGTATTTCTATTTTTAGTTTTTTAAGGAACCTCTATACTGTTCTCCATTGTGGCTGTATCAATTTGCAGTCCCACCAACAGTGCAAAAGGGTTAACAGTTTTGTATTTTCTCCATTTAGAATGGAGACAAAATTGAGAGACATCTTCCAAAAGAGCGGCCCAGTACTCATCACAATTGCCAAGGTCATGAAAGAATAAGGAGTGGCCACAAATTGGAAGAAACTAAAGAAATATAACAACTAAATGCATTGTGGGATCTTAGGTTGGATTCTGAGGCTGAAAAAAAAAAAAATACTAGAGGAAAACTGATAAAAATTCAAGTGGTGTCTAGCATTTGAGGAATAGCATTGTACCGATGTTGATTTCCTGGTTTTGATCCTTGTACTGTGGTTCTGTATGTCATTAACTTTGGAGGAAGCTGGGTGAAGGGTATAGATGAGGGTTATACTATTTTTGTAACTGCTCTGTAATCCCAGAAATCTTTCAAATAAAAGTTTAAAAAAACGTGGGTAGGGCACCCCATTGGGAATAAAATGGAATGAAATGCCGTCTGATTTGAAATCCCTCTGCCTGCCAGTAGTTTGTGTAGTTGCAAGAAAAATAGGTCACCATCTTGTGAACCCAGAGCATCTTGCTGTCACTGACTCCTCTGGTTTGAAAATAAGTAGTTGGAATTACCCAATCTGTCCTAATAACCTATATTCATCATCCGCTCTTGGTTTCACCCTGGCATCCCTGGGGTCAATACACTTCCGCGGCCCATCCTCACTCTCAGACTTGTTTTCCCAGTTGCCATGATCATCCACTCAACAGACCCTTTTCTTCCAGAAGCCCTCCCACAACTGCACTTCTAGGGCCAGATTCCAGCCACAGGTGGGCTCCCCCCTCCCTAGACTCCACCCCAGTCAGACCTCAGCCCAACCCTTCAGCTAGCAGACAACAGCCATGAAACTAGGATTTCAGATGCATTGGAGCAAAAACAATATTGTTGGACGAAGTGTGTAACTTTCCGAGGAGGGGGGTTTGAAATGCAGCATGCTTTAACATGTATGCATGCATGTATTGCAAATGTGGTTTTCCCACTTTTACAGTCTTGACTTTTGTATGTTGTAAGTGGCTTCAAACTTGATTTCCAGTTAAAAGTCAATATAAGCCTATTTTTAAAAGCTGGATAAAGACATGTTTTGTTCAATAGAAACTTATTTGTTAAACGCCCCAACAGAGCACATTCTGTACAGTGTCACGGCAGCACAAAGCTGGTTAAGAAATGCTGTTTGTCCTTGAAGAGGCTTCCCAGGTGGCACAGTGTTAAAGAATCTGCCTGCCAATGCAGGAGACACAAGAGATGTGGGTTCGACCCCTGGGTCAGGAAGATGCCTTGGAGCAGGAAATGGCAACCCACTACAGTATTCTTGCCTGGAGAATCCTATGGACAGAGGAGCCTGGCAGGCCACACAGTCCGTGGGGTCAAAAAGAATTGAATATGACCAAGTGACTTAGCACACACATACTTTGTCCTTGAGCAGCACAGAGTATGGTGGGGTGAGATGCCACCATATGAAGTTTAATGTGAAAAGGAGCAGGAGGGAGGAAGGGAGAGACTCTTGGGCAAAATCACTTTTTTCCCTGGAGCAACGAAAGGGCACTTGGTAGACGCTGCACGGAATATCAATGATGTTGGAAGGAGGAAATGGTCTCTGAGTGTGTCTCATCTTGATACGCAGTATTTGGAATAGCAACTCAGGTTTCTCTCCGAAGTTCCTCCTTTTCAATGCCCTTCTCCTGGCCATGTGTGCAGGTAACCTGCTAAGTGATAATATCCCTTTAACATGGTGTGACACTGGCTGGCTCTCCAACGGGCCTGCCCATCACCATCATCTGGGGAGCTTCAGTCAAACTTCAAGATCCCAAAGTCCCTACCTATCCATCCCAAGATCCCAATTTAGTAGGATGAAAGGGCTACCCCTTATTAGCATCTGCTTTGTTTCAGGATTGGATGTTCCCCAATCACCCCTTAACCACAGGGTCTGCATTGCTGTGGGCGCTTGCAGAGAACAGCAAAGAGTGAACAATAGGGAGGGTCAAGGTCACCACTTAGTACAACCCCAGGGGGCGCCAGGCTTTTGGAATGCCTTGTGAGCATTGCCTCCTGTGCTGAGGTCTGGTAGACAAAGGTCCCAAGTGACAGTGTGGATTGTAATCTAGGGGCTAAACTCTTTTCTGTATCATAAACTAATGCTACACATTAGTCCTGAGAGGATTCAGATTGGTGAGATGCTGGGAGAGCCAGAGATACTGTCGCCCTGAGGTTGGAGCCACTTCTGAAGCCAGAGAGGTACTCACAGAATCCACCAAGTCAAAGAGAACAGGAGCTGGACCACTGGGCTAATGGGTCCTCTGGGAGCTCTGAGCCCTCCTGGGCCGAGCGTGCAGACCCCGCCCGTCCTCTTCCGTCAGCGTTTTGTGTCCACTGCACAGCTGCTGAGGGACGATGAATATTCATCCCCGGGCTGTGCTGGAGCCACTTGACTCTCTGCGTATGCAAAATCAGAACTGACTCGGCCCCGCAGGGAGGGGAGAGTCCCCCAAGAAAGCATCTGATAGAGTGGGCTGAACAGTTGAAGGGGTGGGGAAGATAATGCTAGTGATGGAAAACGGGAGGAATCTTGCAGAAATGAGTTCCGTTTCTGCAGAAGCTTGCAAGATGCCATCCTAGGGGAAGAGACCTGTGGACTAAGGAGAGAAACACAGAGTTGGCCCAAAGACGGGTTAAGTAGCGCCCTGGCTCACCCTTCTGTTTGCCCTTTACCCTCCACCCTCAGGCAGAAAGAGGAAAGGAGTTCAAATCCATGGGGTCGCAAAGAGTCAGACAGGACTGAGCGACTTCACTTTCCCTTTTCACTTCCATGCATTGGAGAAGGAAATGGCAACCCACTCCAGTGTTCTTGCCTGGAGAATCCCAGGGACGCTGGAGCCTGTGGGCTGCCAGCTATGGGGTCACACAGGGTTGACACGACTGAAACGACTTAGCAGCAGCAGCTAGAAGCAATTAGAGGCAGATAACTTTATCAATAGGGATCTTCCCTGTAGCTCAGATGGTAAAGAATCCGCTTGCAATGCAGGAGACCTGGGTTCGATCCCTGGGCTGGGAAGATCCCCTGGAGAAGGGAATGGCAACCCACTGCAGTATTCTTGCCTGGAGAATCCCATGGACAGAGGAGCTTAGCGGGCTACAGTTTGTCGGGTCACAAAGAGTCGGACATGACTCAGCGACTAACACTAACAAACTATATCCACACAGCCACACATTCTCCGTGGAAAAGTACTGTTCCCCACTGAGTACCTACTATAGGCTAAGTGGTGTTGTTTTAGTCGCTAAGTTGTATCTGACTGTTTTGCGACCCTGTAGACTGTAGCCCACCCAGCTCCTCTGTCCATGAGGTTTCCCAGGCCAGAATACTGGAGGGGGTTGCCATTTCCTTCTCCAGGGGATCTTCCCAACCCAAGGATAGAACCTGCGTCTCCTGCATTGGCAGGCAGATTCTTTACTACTGAGCTACCTGGGAAGCCCATATAGGCTAAGTAGTTTGTGTTTGTATTTCATTTAATCCTCATAATGACCCTGCCAGGGCCGCTACATTGTCTCCATTTCACAGATGAAGAAACTGAGGCTCAGAGAAGTTAAGTGTCTTTGTTGCAAAGTCATGTACCTAGGAAGAGGTGGATTCAGGATGTGACTTTAGGTTTTTCCAGATCTAAAGTCCTTGTTCTTGCCTTCCCAAGCTTCTGCCTCTTATGACATGATTGTAAAAGAATACCAGTATTTCAGAACATGTGGGATAGACACTGGTTCACAGCATTCTGGAAGATAATCAGAGAAGACACCCCACCCAGACCAGTCTGGAAAGGCATCCAGGTTTCAACCATGCCTGAATTATGAAGGCTTTTAAAGAACTCTTTGCCTGTCAGCCAAAACTAAGCTAAGACAGCCTCCTAAGCCCCTCCTAAGGGCCAGTTTGGGCTCCATCCTTTCTTAAAAGAAGCCCAGTCTCACATGAACAGGGGTCTTTCCTATAAGTAGTACCTACTGCTTCAGCACTTACCACTGGTCGGACAAGGGGTAAGCACATGGCTTGGAGGAAATTCTGTCCTTGCCACCATACTGCTGCTGCGGCTGCTACTGACCCTCATTTTAACTCAGATGGGCAAGTAGAAGAACAGAGGGTTTCAACAGCTTGCTCAAAGCCATGCACTTAGAAAGCGCAGAGCCTGGATATAGAACCTGGGAGTCTGACCTTTCCCAATATGAGCCAGAATTATAGGATGGACAGCAGAACATGTCATCCCAGTGCTGTGTGTTTTAGGAGTTCAGACAGCATTTACCATTCATGCCAACAATCAGAACTGGAAGGGTCTGGGAGTTTACCAGTCCCCCATCCTTGTGAACTGCTAGGAAGACTGAGGCCCAGCAAGGACCAGTGTCTTGTCCACTGTTGTGCGGTGACTTAGTGCTAAGCTGATCCTATGTCTATAGCCAAGATGTCTTGAATATAGATAGCACTTCTTATCCAGTCACGCGCCAAATGCCAGCTGATTATTCTCTCTGCTATGATCAACTCCATTTTACAGATGAGGAAACTGAGGATGATTAAAGTTAAGGGACTGGCTCAAGTTCACCCAGCTAGTGAGTGTTGAAGTGTGGACCCAAACTCAGGTCTGAATGACTCTTCCAATGTGGGCTCATAACCACGAGGGGGTGTCAGTGTGACTCTAGCAATGGGGGCACCTGGTGAAAGATGAGGACAGCTACGAGGGTGCAGCTCACTCTGCTGGTGTCTGTTCTGTCCTCAGAAATATGTAATAATGAACATCATGAGGTCCAGCAAACACACACACACACACACACACACACACTGCTTCACTTGGTCTTTCTCCCTTCTTCTCCTCCTCCAGAGCCCCAACAGGCTTTCCCACCCATTATCTCAAATGCACTCTGGGTTTGTACCCAGAAGCTTAATTTCACATCTGGCAGGAAGCAATTGCACAAAGTTGCTGAATCCTCCACCCCCTTAGGGGGTTCATCAAACCCCATCATCCCAGAAGTGTCAAAATATTTTCCATTCCCCAGCAAAAACAAAAGTAGCACAGAGTCGGAAAGTCCATAACAATAAAAACCCTAAAATCAAGCAGCTTTAAAATAAAATTCTCCTTTGGGGATCTATGGGGTTGTAGGTTTTGCCCAAACAGGATGTGACTGACAAAACCCATGTAGTGAATACCTGACATTGACTAAGATGAGGCTTTGGAAGAGAAAGCATTCTAAAACCCACACCAGATGGAGAGGGTCACTGGTCGGCATGGTTTTATGAGCTCAGGGCAGGATGGGACTGCAGAAAGGGAAAAGATTTGTTGAGGGTCTTCTATTGCAAAATGCGTATAAGTAGCATCACTGAATCCTTAAAACAGCCTAAAGTCTGATCCATTTTACCTATTTTATACATGAGGATTCTGGACTAAGAATCTAAAATTCAGAGAATTTTGTCTTAGGCCTGCTACTAACTAGCTATGCAGCCTTCAATCAAACTATAGAAATCTAAATTGGGCTTTACAATCATCAGCTATTTCCTGAAATAGTGAGTACTCAGCCTATGTCTGGCTTGTCCTTGTTTAGTCAAAGTCGTATTTGACTCTTTTGCAGCCCCATGGACTGTAGCCCACCAGGCTCCTCTGTCCATGGGATGTCCCAAGCAAGAGTACTGGAATGGGTTTCTATTTTCTTCTCCAGAGGATCTTCCTCACCCAGAGATCAAAACTTGTCCACTGCATTGACAGGCAGATTCTTTACCACTGAACTACCTGGGAAGCACTATGTCTGGCTACCTTTCTGGATTTTTCCCCTGGCTGATATTTTTAATTGATCATACTGCTCTTTCCCAGGAATCCTGGATGAAATGTCAGAATCCTTCTTAACATAGCTTTGTAGGTAACTGCGTTGTATGCTTTAGAAATGGCACAGGAGATAAAATCTATTTGCCATTCCTGACCTAGGTCCAGTCTTAATGTTTAAGATGAGGCTTTTAAGCCTCAGAGAGGAGAAGTAACCTATTAAAATCACACAGCAAGTAAGAGACAGGTCACAACTCAGGGCTTAGGACCCAAGTACATTACCCAACACAGACCCTCATAAAGAAAGTGATCCTACAGGCTCCCTGTGGCATCATAGCTCATTTTCATTATTTTTGACCCAGTAGATTTAAGTGCTGGAAACAGCACCTTAGGCTCTTCCTTCCGAAATGCCCCTTCCAGCTGAGCAGCCAAGACGAACACGGTACCCAGCCAGTTAATGTGTGCCTGGCATGAGCACAAAACTAACATTTTATTTCCCTTCCATAGTATGTAATTTCTTTGGAAGTTGAAGTGCAATGAAATTGGTGTTTATTATAATTAATAAAAGCCCCATAACTTTAAATTGGGTCATAAATCTTGCAGGGAAATCCAATACCGCTGGAAGAGTCATTCCTTTCCCAGAAGGAGCTCTTCAGAGGAAAGAGGCAGCGGGCTCCCTCCTCCCAGAGGCTGGCTGTGCGCACCGGGGTGGCTGGCTCTCTGCTGCCAACCTATTCAGGTCACAAGCAGAGCATGAGCAACTCGTGGCTCTGCAAATGGGAAAAATGTACCTTAGAGCCGCCCCTGTATATCGGGCTCAAGTGCGAGCATTCCCTGCATTATCAACCTAGCAGAAACAGCTTGAGAAATAAAACGGTGTGTTTTCTATGTGCCAGAACTGTGTCGGAGAGAAGGAAGGTGCTTCTTCCTTCCTACCCAAGAATGTCACAGGCGCTCATGGTCTGGGGGAGAAGGCGTGCTTGTAAGCAAACATGTACAATTTAGCGTGGATTGTGCAGGTATAGGAGTATAGCGATAAAGCAGTGAACCTTGTCTTTGAAAGATGTAGAGAGCAATGGAGATTACTAAAGGAGAGAGCAGATGGTGGCAAGAGGGCTTTAAAAGCTGATTAAAGCTTACCAGGTGGGCACCAATATTCTTCCTGTACATCATGCTCATCGCTGCCTCAGGGCCTTTGCACTCGCTGGTTGCTCTGCCCGTAACACTCATCCCAGATGTTTGAGTGGCAGGTACCTCTACATTCAGAGTCCAGTTCAAATAGTATGTCCTTGAAAGCCCTTATCTCCCATCCTACCTCATGATTCTTCTTCCCAGTCTTTTGCTACCATCTTTTCTATTTTCCTTTACAAAGCTGGCCACTCTGTGAAGTTACTTTATTTCCTGGTTCAGTTCTGTTTCCCAAATGGCCTGTACAATGTGAATGCGTTTACAAGAAACTGGTCTGGTTTATTCACTGATGTTGTCCTCATACCTAGAACAATTCCAGTCACAATTAATAAATATTCTAGGCAAAGATTCGTGAAATTTCCTGGCTCATTAAAAGAAACTTGTTTTGAAGCAGGTTACAACATTGCATGCAGTGTAAGAAGGAAAAACAGTATTTGAAGATGCCAAAGCAACAGAAAAACGAGGGCAGAAAAATAGAATATCCACTGAACGGCTGAAGGGAAGAATGTGAGAGCAGAGAAATGCTTAAAAGAGGGACTTACCTGGCAGTCCAGTGGTTAACACTCCACTGGAGGGGGCATGGGTTCGATCCCTGGTCTAGGAACTAAGATCCTGCATGCTGTGCAGTGTGGCTAAAAATTAAAAAGAAAGAAAGAAATGCCTAATATAGAAGTCCTAACTTGTAGCAGGATATGCACTCCAAAGCCACCTTCTTCACATTCCACCTTGAGTTCTTTAGTTGTCTTCAAAGTTCATTAAAATAAATAAGCAAGTAAATAAAAACCCACCAAGCCAGTTAGTGTATGCATTTCATAGGCCTTAACATCTTGCTGGAGGTGGGTAGCAAATTTGGTTTTGAGATTCCTAATAGCAAGAACATGAGGGAAAATAGAATTGTGAACTTTCAAACCTCAGTGTCTATGTGATAAACCCAAGGCCATTGCTTAAGAAAAGCTCAGGTTTTCCTGGACCTGAAAACTGAAAGCAGTTTTCCTCACTGGTCCTCAGAAGGGGAAAATGTTATGGCATGGTGTATTCAAGAGCATCCTTTAAGTGCGTTCAAGAGAGAGATTCACCATAACATCTTTTCTTATAGCAGGCCAGTGACCCAATGCCATAATGAAACTTGGTAAAAACCTTTCAACAAGCAGTCAAAACCATGCCATTTAAGCTCATCTCTGATGGACTGACCAGGATGAGGTGGAGAGCATCTTAGAGAATGGAGTATATTTAGGTGCCCCATTGTTGCATGCATATATATTTACAATGGTTATATCTTCTTCATGATTTGACCCCTTTATCATTATATAATGACCTTTGTTTCTTACAGTTTTTGACATAAAGTCCATTTTGTCTGATATAAGTAGAGACACCCCTGCTCTCTTTTGGCTTTTATTCCCACTGAATCTATTTTTCATTTCTTCCCTTTGTGCCTATGTATATCCTTAAAGCTGAAGTGAGTCTCTTGCAGTGAACATATAGTTGAGTCTTATTTTCTAATACCTTCAGAAATGCTGTGCCTTTTAATTGGAGAATTTACATTTAGACTAAAAATTGATAGGGAAGGGTGTATGATGCCATTTTATTGTTTTTTGACTATTTCATAGTTCTCTTGTTGCTTTCTTCTCTGGATGTCTTCCTTTGTGAATCAATGATTTTCCAAAGTGGCGTGCTATAATACTTCTCTTTTTGCTTTGTGGTTACCATGAGGTTTACATAACACATCTTACTGATATAACAGCCTATTTTATTGATTTGGCCAAAGAGTTCATTCAGGTAAGGTATAATGGAAAAACCTGAACAATCTTTTTGGACAACCCAGTAAGTTGATACCAACTTCAGTTGTGTGCAAGAACTGTACCCTTTTACACCCCAACCACATTTTATGTTTATGATGTCAGACTTGCCTTTTTATATTATATATCCACTGCCAAATTATTATAATTTTTTTAAATGTTTGTCCTTTAACCTTTATCCTAGAGTTATGTAGTTAATACATGACTGTATTACAGTATTAGAGTGTTCTGGATTTGACTATAAACTTACTTTACACCTATGTTTTACATTTTCATGTTACTAACCAGCATCATTTCAACTCAGCTTAAAGAGCTCTGTTCAGTATTTCTTGTAAGGCAGGACTAGTGGTGATGAACTCCCTCAAATTTTGTTTGTTTGGGAAAGGCTTTTTTACTTCATTTCTGGAGGACTATTTGCTGGGTAAAGTAGTCTTGTTTGGCAGATTTTTTCTTTCAGCACTTTGAATGCATCATTCCACTCTCTCCTCACCTGCAAGGTTTCTGCTGAGAAATCCACTGATAACTTCATGAGGGTTGCCTTGTAGTGAGAATTTTTTTTTTTTTCTCTTGCTGCTTTAAAAAATTCTTTCTTTCATTTTAGACAGTTTTATGATAATATGCCTCACAGGATAACATTTGGGATGAAAATCTTTCGGGAGAATCTATGAGCTTCATGAACTCAGTTATCCAAATCTCTCCCCAGATTAGGGTAGTTCTCAGCCATTACTTCTTTAAGTAAATTTCCTCCCCCTTTATTCCTTTCTTCTTTTGGGAGTCCAATAATGTGTAGATTAGTTCCCTTAATGGTATCTCATAATTCAGAAAGATGTTCTTCACTCTTTTTTATTCTTTTTGATCTTCTGAATGGATAATTGCAGCTGACCTGCCTTCTAGTTTGCTAATTATTTTCCTTCTGCTTGAGTCTGCTGTTGAAACTCTCTCATAAATTCTCCAAATAGACAAAGCATGGACATAACCAAGTGTCCATTAATATATGGGCTTCCGCAGTGGCTCAGATAGTAAAGAATCTGCCTGCATTGCAGGAGACCTATCTTCGAAACCTGGGTTGGGAAGTGCCCTGGATTAGGAAACAGCAACCCACTCCAGTATTCTTGCCTGGAGAACCCCATGGACAGAGGAGCCTGACAGGCTACAGTGCATGGGATTGCAAAGAGTGAATAGAGAAAATTCACAAAGAGAAGAGAGGATCCTGCCATTTGCAACAGCACAGGTGGACCTTGAGGGCATTAAGGTAAGTGAAATGAGTCACACAGAGACTTACATGTAAAATTTTTTTAAAAAGCTAGATTCATAAAAACAGAGAGAGGAATTGTGGTTGCCAGGGCCTAGGGGTTGGTAGAAATGGGGGAGATATTGATCAAAGTGTACAAAATCAAATTTTAAGATGAATACGTTCTCAGGATCTAATGTACAGTGTGCTAACTACAGTTAACAATACTGTATTAAATATTTGAAAGTTGTTAAGGAGTTAACTGTGCTTACCACATACACACACACACATGCAAAAGTAATTATGTGACGTGATGGAGGTATTAACTAACATTATTGTAGTCATTTCACAGTATACATGTGTATCAAAGCAACACATCGCACACCTTAAACTTACAATGTTATGGGTCATTTCTATCTCAATAAAGCTGAAGGGGGAGAAGAAATGGAAAGACTGTATGCCTTTCAGAGTCTTCTGTTTCTCCCAAGTGAGTTTTCAGAAAGACTAGGATGTAAGGAGAACAGACTGGTCTACCCCCCCCAAAAGTGCCTGGGGATGCGCTCTGGTGCCCATGGGAAGCAGTTCCCTCTGTTCAGCCCTGCTCAGGATAGGACGGGCGCCTGCCTTGGACGATTAAGGATTGTGAAGGAATCTGGAGAGCCAGCCACCCCACCTCTCCACTAGGCAGGGCTGAGTTTGTCCTTTAATAAAGTCTCTGCTTTGCTCTATGTGTGTATGGAACATCAGGGTCCCAAAGCTGGAGACCTAAAATCAGCATTTTTCAGAGGAGCCAAAGAATTCCCACATCAGACCACCTGAGGCACTGGTGCAAATGAAGATCCCCGTGCCCTGGACCTGTGCATATGTGCTAAGTCACTTTGGTCATGTCTAACTCTTTGTGGTCCCATGGATCGTAGCCCACCAGGCTCCTCTGTCCATGGGGCTTCTCCAGGCAAGAATACTAGAATGGGTTGCCAGGTCCTCCTCCAGAGTGCCCTGCACCTACGCAGTCTATACCGCTTGGAGTGGGTCCAAAGAAACTGCATATCTAGCAAGCTTCCAGGTGGTTATTCAGCTGAAATAGTTCTGACCTGAAGGTCAATGTCAGCAATCAGTTCGTTGCTGTTTTTTCTTTTTCTTTTTTTCCTTTTATGACCCCTGACACTCAGATGGGTGTTGAAAGTTCAAAAAGCACTTTCCCCACCAAACCCTTTCAAACCCTCAGAGAGTCCTTGTAAAGACTGGAAAGTAGGTTCTCCCATTGGATGGTTTGGATAAGTGAGAATTGAAGTGTTTAGATGTCTTTCCTCCGGGAAACATTCAGCTCTGGGCTATAGCCAGCTCCTCAGAAACAGCACTAATGGTGGTTCAGGCCCAGGCTCTGGAGATGAGTGTCTGGGTCTGGTCTCTGACTCTCCACTCGTTGGCTGGTAAACATGGGTAAGTTCTTTACTGGGCCTCCACTTCTTCATCTGCATGCTGTAAGCACAGGGGTTCTTGAGGAGCAAGTGGAAGATTGTTCCAAAAGCACTTAGCGCCAGAGTAGCATATGGTATAAGCACACGATGAATGTTGGTTAACACCATTATCTCACATCCTGGGTATTGGATAGAGTTCAGGTGCAATGGAAGACATTGGCAAGGCTTTTGAGGAAATGCAGATGACATCCACAGTTTGAGTGTTTACCCGAGTATCATTTGGAGAAATACAGGCAGAACAGGTGTCAGGTGCAGTTTATACCAGACCGTGGGGTCAGCCAGTGGAGAGCTACTTTTGCGAAACCTGTGCCCAGCAGAAGCCATCATTGTGATGCCTGAATCTGTTAATAATGACCTCCTGACCTCTTTTGCATACCTCTTAGGCAGAATGTTCTCTCCCTGGGGAAGCCAGACAAAGCCAACCTTTTGGCTGTCAGCGTCCAACAGGACTTTTTGCAATGATGGAAACTTCTAAACCTACACTGTCCAATATGGTAGCCACTAGCCACAGGTGGCCATTGGACACCTGAAATGTAGCTAAGTGAGACTGAGGAACTGAATTTTATTTTAAAATATTAATTTAAATTTAAATAGCCACCTGTTGGTAGTGTCCACCATATTGGACAATGCATCTTCAGATGGAGGAATATGAGTTCCATTTCATGGTCTTCCCAGGTGGCTCAGTGGAAAAGAATCCGCCTGCCAAGCAGGAGACACAGGTTCAATCCCTGGGTCTGGAAGATTCCCTGGAGAAGGAAATGGCAACCCACTCCAGTATCCTTGCCTGGGAAATCCCGTGGGAAGAGGAGCCTGGAGGGCTACAGTCCTTGGGGTCACGAAAGAGTTGGACACGACTTAGGGGACACGACTTAGAGACTAAGCCACAACAACTGGGGTGAAGGGAGGTAGCCTCACCCTGGGCTGAGTCCAGCTCTAGGCAAACGCTGAAAGAAGGTTATGATTGTTTGGGGGACATTACCCTTTTCCCATCCCCTTTTTCTCATTTGCATTATGGTGGCAGTGCTGGTGAGCTCCTGGAGGAGTGGGTTCTAACATTATGAATTCTGACCTTTGCATCCTCAGGGTTTAGCATGGAGCCGATCACCTGATGTTCATTAACTCAGGCTGAGTCTAGCTACCTCTTCCCTCATCTGTCGGGCTTGTCACATCCATGCTGTAGTGAGGACTGATTACCTGTTCCAAGGTGCCCAGCCTAACAATGCGCACTAATGAAGATTTTAAAGACAGGTGTGAAAATCTGATTGAAAAGGCAGATGTAGGCTAAGAATTGCAACTCATATTAGTATTATCTCTGTAAGAAGCCAGACTGCCTTCTCATTGTGAAAAGGAGACTTTTTGTTTTTTCTAACTGAGAGAATTGTTTGCTGTGGGTTAAATTAAACTCATGTTCCAATATAAAATGCAACATAATTCAAGTCAATGTTAATAATGATGGAATCTTAAGAATTATCTTTCACAGTAAATTACCTCTGAGATTGCAGGTACTCCTTATCAAAAGTAAATTCAATATAATACTAAACATGCAGAAGTGATAAATTATGGAGAGAATTCACTTTCCATCATTTGGTGCTTCTTAGTTTTGAGTTTCAAGTAGCAACTGTGACTTTAGAGAAGCTATTTCCTATCTCTGGGCTGCAGGTTCCTCATCTGAAAAATAAGAGGGGGTTGAACCAGATGCTCTCCTAGGAGCCTCCCAGCTCTGAAAATTTATCAGTCTCAGATTCCATGAAACTGATCCGTTTGGCCTTTCATTCTTCAGTGCCCTTGCCACAAGAGAGGAACCTGCTAATTTAATAAACTGAGTGGGTTTCTAGGAGGCAGCTGCCAGAAGGAGGTCCCCTCCCATCCCCTCTTTACTCGGGAAGCACTTGTACTCAGCAACATGAATTTGCAGCTGCTGCATCCATTCTTGAGGCTTGGGAAAAGGGGGGAGAAGAAAAAGACCTTCTGTGTCTGTCTGCTTCCCCCATACAGAGGTCTCCTGCCCCATCCACGCTGGGACTGGTTGTGACAGAGAACACCCCACCCCCCAAAGAAAGCGATGGCTTCAGAGAAGGGCTTTTCTCCCTCTGCCCTTAGCCTGCAGCCCCTCCACTCACCCACCCCCATATTTAATGATCTCCAAACCTCTAGCTGGCGTGCACTCAGAACCGCAGTTCAGGGAGGTTAATTGTACTTTAATTGGCTTTTTATCCAGGGGCACCTACGTTGTCACTTGCTTGAGGACAGATGACTAACACCCCTGACCCCTCCATGCCTCCAGAGCTGTTTCATCCACACCCTGCTTCCCCCGCCCCACCCCCAGCACCACACTTCAACACCTCTCTCACCTTCTGGCCCATGTGGTCCTGATGCTCCATGTGGCCAGCGATTCTCTTCTTGTCCTTGACTCTGGGAATCCCAGTTCCTGGAACCCTAACTGGGATACAGGATGGGTGGGTAGGGTTAGGAGGGAAAATGGATCTCATGGCTTGAGCTAAGGAAATCTTGGGATCTTATGATGCAGAGGGACCATGCAGGAGGTAGGACCGCCAACTTCATCTTCTGGCCATGTGAGCCTGCAGCCCTCACACTTGCTATGAGGGACTTTTGCCCTCACTGTCCCCCACCCATCCTGACCTCTGTCTTGACTCCCATCCCCTGCTTTTTCAATCCCCTTCCTCTTCTTTATCCAGTTAACTCTTCCTCCTTTATTTTTTTTCCCATTTATTTTTATTAGTTGGAGGCTAAGTACTTTACAATATTGTAGTGGTTTTTGCCATACATTGACATGAATCAGCCATGGATTCATGTATTCCCCATCCCGATCCCCGCTCCCACCTCCCTCTCCACCCAATCCCTCTGGGTCTTCCCAGTGCACCAGCCCCAAGCACTTGTCTCATGCATCCAACCTGGGCTGGTGATATGTTTCACCCTTGATAATATACATGTTTCGATGCTATTCTCTCTAAACATCCCACCCTCGCCTTCTCCCACAGAGTCCAAAAGTCTGTTCTGTACATCTGTGTCTCTTTTTCTGTTTTGCATATAGGGTTATCATTACCATCTTTCTAAATTCCATATACATGCATTAGTATACTGTATTGGTCTTTATCTTTCTGGCTTACTTCACTCTGTATAATGGGCTTCAGTTTCATCCATCTCAGTAGAACTGATTCAAATGAATTCTTTTTAATGACTGAGTAATATTCCATGGTGTATATGTACCACAGCTTCCTTATCCATTCATCTGCTGATGGACATCTAGGTTGCTTCCATGTCCTGGCTATTATAAACAGTGCTGCGATGAACATCTTCCTGCTTTAGAAGGATGAACATCTTCCTCCTTTAGAATTCAACTCATCACATTTTCCTATAATCCTTCTCTGACCTCCCAACGGTTGTATCATTTCATGTATCTATATGTCTGTATTAACATGACAGTGTCTAAGTCCATTCATGTTGCTTCGCAATGTGATTATGCCTTCAGGTCACCTGAAGATCTTGTTAAAAATGCAGATTCTGCTTCAGAAAAGCTGCGGTGGAGCCTGAGAATATGCGCGTCTAGCCAATGATGCCAAAACTGCTGTTTCAGGGAGGATACTTCTAGTATTAATAGTAACAATTTACTCCATTTCTTGTAGAAAGAGAGATATTTTTTAAAGTTAGAAGTCTCAAAACCAAAGAGAACAGTGTAATGCTTTAGAGTTAGACTCAAGCCCAAATCTACTGTTCTACCAGTAGAACAGTTCTACTGTTTTACCATAGGCATGAGCTTACTTTATTTTCCTTCTTAAAGCCTTGGATTCTTCATCTGTAAAACTGAAGCAGTGTTCTGCACCCTCATGGATGTGTGTGTGTGTGTGTGTGTGTGTGTGTGAATGAGGATTCTGTGTTGAACATAGAAGATACTTCCAGGCTCATAGTAGGTCTTCAATACCAAGCTATTTTTTCCCTTCTAGATGGAGCTGGTTTCCAGATTCACTGTTTACTCTATCTGGTAAGTCAGACTTCTGTTACTCCATAGTCAGAGCCCCTCTCTGCAAGACAGTTGCATTCCTGCCCCTGACATCAGAAGTGGCCCGTTGCCTTCCCTTGATCACTGAGATGTGAATAGGAGCAGGTGTGTCACTATGAAGCTAAAACTTTAAGGGTTGGTGTGTCTTCATCCATCTTCCATGAAACTGTCAGTAATGGAGCCACAGCTGCTCCTTCAGCCAGGGTCCCAAAGCAAAGGTGACATGGAGTTGAGCTCCAATCAGCCTGCAAGAAGAAAACGTAATTTGTGAGAAGCAAACCTCTGTTTTTGAAAGATTTGGGGGATTGTTTATTACTGAAATATAACTGGTTTATTCTGACCGATAAATACTACTGCACATGGATTGCTTTCCTGTCTTCTTTTCTACCTTATGCAAGGTACTGAGATGGTCACTGAGATTGCATGGATGAATGTGACAGCAGAGATGTCCTCCAAGCTTGCAGAGTTTAGTGAAGGAGCCAGAAATGTGCATTTCCAAAGATAGCATACAAATAATTTCATTTAATTTATAGGTTTATAGTGGGGGTGCTTCTGGACTACAGAAGGCAGATTAATGAATCCTTCTCAAGAAATTAAGGAAGAGTTCATGGAGGAAGGAGAATTTGAGCTAAGTTTTGAAAAATGATCTTTTTTAAAACCTTGTTATTTTATATGACTTTATTTTACATGATTTTTGTATTATTAATTTTTATATTATATTTTATCTCATATTGGAGTACAGCTGATTAACAGTGTTGTGATAGTTTCAGCCGCACAGCAGAGCATCTCCATCATATATATATATATGTCTCCGTGCATGCATTCTGAGTCACTTCAGTCATGGCCAACTTTTTGGGACCCAAGGACTGTAGCCCACGAGGTTCCTCTGTCCATGGGATTCTCCAGGCAAGAATACTGGAGTGGGTTGCCATGTCCTCTTCCAGGGGATCTTCCCAATCCTGGGAATGGATCTGCATTTCTTATGTCTCCTGCATTGGCAGGTGGGTTCTTTACCACTAGCGCCACCTGGGAAGTGCTACATGGATCCATTCTCCCCCAAACTCCCCTCCTATACAGGCTGCCACGTAACATTGAGCTCCTTGTGCTAAACGGTAGGTGCTTGTGATTATCTATCTATATAGTAGTGTGTACACGTCTATCTCAAACCTCCTAACTATCCCTTACCCATTGGCAACCATATGTTTGTTCTCTAGGCATTTGAGTCTGTTTTTGTTTTGTAAATAAGTTCATTTTTATCATTTATTTTTAGATTCCACATATAAGGGATGTCATAAGATATTTCTCCCTCTGTATCTGATTTACTTCACTGAGCATGACAATGTCTAAGTCCAACCATGGTACTGCAGATGGCATTATTTTATTATTTTTAAGGGCTGGGTAATATCCCACTGTATATATGTACCACTTCTTTATCCGTTCCTCTGAAAAAAATGATCTTTTGATAAGACATCATAGTACATAGCCAGAGAAGGCATTGGCAACCCACTCCATTACCCTTGCCTGGAAAATCCCATTGACAGAGGTGCCTGGTAGGCTGCAGTCCATGGGGTTGCTAAGAGTCAGACACAACTGAGCGAATTCACTTTCCCTTTTCACTTACATGCATTGGAGAAGGAAATGGCAACCCACTCCAGTGTTCTTGCCTGGAGAATCCCAGGGATGGGGGAGCCTGGTGGGCTGCCGTCTATGGGGTCGCACAGAGTCGGACACGACTCAAGTGACTTAGCAGCATAGGACATAGAACACGGAACACAGAGCAATGTATTTTTGAATCAGAATATGAATTCCAGTTTTGACTCTAGCACTCACTTACTGTGTGATCTCAAATAAGACATATAACCTCTCTGAATATTACTTTTACCTCTTGCAATAGAAGGCTAACAATATGTCTCAGCATTGGGGTGGGAGGTGCTTCAATGAAATAGTCTATATATAATTATTGCTTTATATGCATACTTTGTACAATAGGCACAATGACATGTAATAGAATAAGCCTGTTTTGTAATGGGGCAGATAGTTATACCGCTTTCATTTTTGAAGACTTCCTTTATTCTAGTACCATGCTTTGTACTTTATACATATCATGACATTTAAGCCTTTCAAAATCCTGTGTAGTAGGTATGACTGTTATCTCTGTTTGACAGAGAAGAAAATTGACTTCAAATGATTCAGTAACTTAAGTACAAACAGAACAGGAATTGGGCATAGGAAGTGTTGACTCCAGACCGTGTTCCTAACCATCCACAGTCCTGCTTCCCCGGGTGAAAGGAGTGACCTGAAACTCTGCTATGGGCGATGAAGCTCTTAAGTCGGGAACAAGGGTAAAATAGATGGGATGGGAAGCATTTCTGAAGCTTCTCATCCTGGGATTACAGCACGGGTTGGGATGATGAAGTCTTTGAGGATGCTCTCACCACTGCACTGCGTTCCTATGCTGTCTCCCTTTTATAACTACCTAGGTAACAATCGTACTTTCTTCACTCAATACAGCATATATCAAATATAGGCAAGTTCTCCAGAGAAATACACAAATGAACAAGACCTGCTCTAGGCTTAGGAGTTTGATTGTATTCTTGGGGCTTTACGGAATCATTGGTTTTGAAGAGGCAAGGAGAAGAGCGAATCTGTGCTTTGTAGGGGGAGAGCTGTCACTGTGGTGGGAGATACATTGAAGATGGAAGACCCTGCCTGCAAGGAGGCCGGGTCGGGAGCTAAAGGGATAGTGTTAGATCGGTAGGGTTAGACAGGAAGAACCTAATACTAGAGGTATGCTAAGAATGGGATTCACAGTCCTTCATAATGCTGGGAGAAGGGGCGGGGTGGGGGGGAGGAGGCCCTCGGTGAGGAATTCCAAACCCTCAAGGTTTGGAATCTGAAGGGATGGCTGCAGGGATGAGAAGGGGAGGGCTATTTACAGAGGTGTGAGCAGGGAAGCAGTGGCTCTGGAGAAGCATCCCAGGGACAAAACACCACAGGGAGTTATTGCTACCCCTGGGCATGCAAGGCCAGACCCAGGGAGGAGCTCGGCTCCTGCTGGTACCGAGGGAGGCTAGGAGGAAGCAGAGAGATGTGGGAGTGACTGTCCTGACCCTCCTTCCAGCCTTTTTTAAATGTATTTATTTATTTATTGCCACTTTATTTATTTTTTAATTGAAGGATAATTGCTTTACAGAATTTTGTTGTTTTCTGTCAAACATCAACAAGAATCAGCCCTAGGTACACCCATGCCCCCTCCCTCCCAGCTCCACCCCCCATCCCACTCGTCTAGATTGTCACAGAGCCCCTGTTTGAGTTCCCTGAGCCATATAGCAAATTCCCATTGGCTATCTATTTTCTGTATGGTATTGTAAGTTTCTATGTCACTCTCTCCATTCATCTCATGCTCCCCCTTCTTCCCTGCCCCTGTGCCCACGGGTCTATTCTCTCTGTTCTCTAGGTCTGTTTCTCCACTGCTGCCCTGAAAATAAATTCATCGGTACCATCTTTCTAGATTCCACATATATGCGTCAGTATATGATATTTATATTTCTCTTTCTGACTTACTTCACTCTGTATAACAGGCTCTTGGTTTGTCCACCTCATTAGAACTGGCTCAAATGCATTCCTTTTATGGCTGAGTTAATATTCCTTCATATATATGTACCACAGCTTCTTTATCCATTCATCTGTCAATGGACATTTAGGTTGCTTCCATGTTCTAGCTATTGTAGAATGATAGCGCTGCAATGAACATTGGGGTACGTGTCTTTTTCAATTTTGCTTTCTCATGGTGTATGCCTAGGAGAGGGGTTGCTGGGTCATATGGTGGTTTTATTCCTAGTTTTTTTTTAAAGGAATCTCCATACCGTCTTCCATAGTGGCTGTATCAATTTACATTCCCACGAGCAATGCAAGAGGGTTCCCCTTTCTCCACACCTTCACCATTAAGGTATTTATTTTTAATTGAAGGATAATTGTTTTATAGAATTGTGTTGGTTTCTGCCAAACATCAACATGAATCAGCCATAGATATACATATGTCCCCTCCTTCCAGCCTTTTCATCTCCCATTGACCACACCCAACCCTCAGCCAGAGGGCAAGGGAGCCTAGATGGCATGGTGCATAGAAGTCAGCCTCCTGATGCCCAGAGTAAGACAAAAAAAAGGCAGAGAAATGACTGGTGTGGGGTTGTGAACAAAGAATGCCCAGCTCAGTGCTCGGGCAGAGAGATAGTCGTGTGGGTACTCATTGGGCTCTGGACTTCCTGAATCCTAAGTCTTGAACTTACTAATGTGACCAAGGGCAAATTGCTTCAATTTTCTCATCTGTAAGATACAGCATGAAACACAAGTACTAAATATATGTGAACTTTGTTTTGTTTTTCATTCTTTGTTTTACAGAATGAATGGTTCATTACTATTGCAGGGAATTCAGAGAGATATTTGTTGGATGTGGGGGCAAGGAAAGTGCTGTCTTGAGTCTGGTTCTTATAGAGTCTGTGGTTCTTGTGGACTGTTCATGGGGAGATAGCCAGCAGGCAAACTGATGTGTGCATGGGGCTAAGAAGAAAACGCATGGGGCTAGGAAAGATTCAGGACTCATCTGTGTGGCAGTGATGGATCTTAAGACAGACCAATGGAGGGGACTGTCCAGGGAACATCTGTGGGAGGGAAGGGTTGGCAGGCTTTCTGTACTTTGTGAGGCTACTGATCTATTTGCTCTGACATAGTCCTTGCATTGCAGTGGAACAAGTACATAATCCTCTACCTGGTTCCTCCTAGGTACAAATTCTGTTATGTATTAAATGGTTGAACAGACCCAGAAACAAAGTCTGCAGTCTTTGTATGGAGCTAGGACAACTGGTCCACTTGTTTCATTCATTTATCAGAATTTTATTCAGTATGCAGATGCAGGACATCAGACAAGAAGACAGGAGAAAGGAGTAAAAATAAGCAATAAATGCCCTTGGCCTCCTAGCTGCTATTATCTATTTTAATATGTTGAGATACGCCTTACCATTTACTGTGGCAAAGCACACACTCCGGGGTTTTTGTGAGCTGAGAAATAATGTCGAGCTTCGCTCCCTAGATCAGAAAAGCAGAGTTAACATAAATTTGATGTGAAACTCAGATTCCAACCTCAACACATGGGCTACTGGATAACAGAAATGTTTCCAGGGAAGCTGCAGTTCTCAGAGAAGTACATAGAGAGTCAATTCTGCAGAATCATTACGTATCACGTGGCCTTTGGATAACAATTTATCTGTGGGGCTAGGCTGGACCGCTCTACTCCTTGCCCATCCAACTGAGAAGCAGACCTGGGTCAGATTCCAAGTTCAAGGACAGCTGGGCTATGAGCTCTGCTCGAATGGAGACTGCCTGTTTCACACACCCCTCCCCCACAGCGTTCGCTGTGCCTAGCACAGTGATGGGCATACAGGAGGTGCTCAACAAATAGTTGTCAAATGAATGAAGATATAGAGAATTTAAGACAGGATAGTTAAGAAAATGTAAATTTATTAGAAAACAGGCTTTACCATTCATTCATTGAGCTGCGAGACCTTGGGCATCTTACTTCACTTCCCAGTGATTCACTGCCCTCATCTAGGAAATGGAGGTGGTAATTATTCTCCTTGTAGAGTTGTCAGAAGCATTGAAATCGTGCAATAACATGCTGGTCCTTGATCAATGGACAGGAAGTTAAAAAATATAAATTACGGCACTCAGGATTCTTATTGTTGTTTACTGGGTTTAATTTTAAAACACTTGGTTAGTCGCAGATGTCCTGGTTTGAATGGGATCCACAAAGTCTTGTTCCCTAACCACGTCAGATACAAAGTGACCAGATGTCCTAAGCACCCACAGTGGCAAAGTCCCAAGGGCCTTCCCAGGTAGGAGATTCCACGTGGAGGACCCTACGACCACCTCCTCTCTGTGCATGACTTCTCAAGGAGTGGAGTGAGTACATCTCCTGATTTGTTTCCCTCCCACCATGATCCTGTGAGTTAGGGAAGATCATAACTTGAGTTCCACTTTACTGATGAAAACAGAGTTACGAAGACATAAAGATAACACAGCCAGTAAAGTACCAAGGAGAGACCTGGAGTCAAAGTCTTTGGGATCTTGGTTCCCTATCCCTTTGATGAAAATGTTCCTGCTGCTCATTTAGGCCCATTTTCTTTTTCATTTTTGGTCAAACCACATGGCATGGGCGATCTTAATTCCCCCACCAGGGATCTAACCCACACCCTCTACTCTGGAGATCCAGAGTCTTAATCACTGGACTGCCAGGGAAGTCCCTAGGCCCATTTTTTTAATTCTTTATTTTGAATTTTAAATATGTCTGATGTGAAATGCCCCTCTCTTTTCTTTAAAAAAAAAAAAAAACTCACAATTGAGAAATTTTCCTAATTTATACATTTTTCTCCCCCTCCTTTTTTTTTTTTTTTTCAGTGATAATCAATAGGGCTTCATTGCTCTTCACTGGACTTAAGAGATCTCCACTGAGTGGTGTTATAAAAACTGGGATTGAACCACTCATTGGCCCCTTTGCCCTCTCAAGGGGATTATTCTTAAAGAAAAGCACCACCCGGTTCATCATTTTCCTGTGGGCTGGGTTCCTTTGGCTGGAGTGAAACGTAGGGGCCAAGAGTTGAAATGCAGCCTCATTCGTTAAGCATTTTAGTGCGCAGCTGGGGGTTGGGGATCGGGAAGGGCAGGACCAGGACAGGAAAGGGATCTGGGGGGAAAGCAAGAAAGTGACTAACCCAGGGCAGCTCCCTGAAGGCCTGGGTGAGTGAGTGCGTGTTGAGTAAAGGAGACAAGATCCTGGCTATTGGCTGACAATTCTGCTGGGAGGGGCAGCCTAAGTCATTCTCAAGACGGTGGTTTCTCTTCCTTTGTCCTTTTCTCTCTCTTTTGGGATGTCTTTCGTCTTGAGCCATTATTGGCAAAGGAAAGAAATTGAAAGTGAAGTCACTCACTCGTGTCTGACTCTTTGCAACCCTATGGACTGTAGCCCACCAGGCTGCTCCATCCATGGAATTCTCCAGGCAAGAATACTGGAGTGGGTTGCCATTTCCTTCTCCAGGGGATCTTCCTGACCCAGGGATCGAACCTGGGTCTCTCTGAGCTACCAGAGAAGCCCATTGCCAAAGTAATCACATAGTTTATATGTCCTTATGTACATGGTGATGAAAAATACCTGTGGTGAGAGAACCATGGGCTGGTGATCCAGGAGAAATGAGCCAAGAGCACTCTGGATATCTCAGAAATATTTCTGTTTGTAAAAATAATAGTAATAATTGAAAGTCCAACTGTCCTCAGAGCCTTAGTTTCCTGTTCTATTTTCATTTACTCAACAAATATTTACTAAGTGTGTACCATGGGGCTAGTGCTATTAGGTGATGGAGAATATAATAGATACTGGCTCAAACATGTAGTCCCTGCCCTCTTGGAATTCAAAGATTGACTGTCACCAGAGTTTGGCAAAGGTTAAGAGGGAGGGAGGCAGTTAATTTTTTTTTATTGACGTGTATTTAACTCACAATGTTATGCTAGTTTCAGGTGCACAACAAAGTGATTCAGTTATATTCTTTTTCAGATTCTTTTCCATTGTAGGTTATTATAAGATACTGTATATAGTTCTCCTGTGCTCTGAAACTAAGTCCTTGTTGATTATCTATTTTATATATAGTTAGTTGGTTAGTTCAGTTGTTCAGTCACGTCTGACTCTTTGCAACCCCATGAACCGCAGCACGCCAGGCCTCCCTGTCCCTCACCATCTCCTGAAGTTTGCAAGTTCATGCCCATTGCATCAGTGATGCCATCCAACCATCTCATCCTCTGACACCCTCTTATTCTGCCCTCAATCTTTGCCAGCATCAGGGACTTTTCTAATGAGTCAGCTGTTTACATCAGATAATGAAAATACTGGAGCTTCAGCTTCAGAATCAGTCCTTCTAATGAGTATTCAGGGTTGATTTCCATTAAGATTGACTGGTTTGATCTCCTTGCTGTTCAAGGGACTTTCAGGAGTGTTCTCTAGCACCATAGTTCAACGGCATCAATTCTTTGGTGCTCTGCCTTCTTTATGGTCCAGCTCTCACAACTGTACGTGACCACTGGGAAGACCACAGCCTTGGCTATATGACCTTTGTAAACAGAGTAATATCTCTGCTTTTCAACACACTGTCTAAGTGTGTTATAGCTTTCCTGCCAAGAAGCAATCGTCTTCTGATCTCATGGCTGCAGCCACCATCTGCAGTGATTTTAGAGCCCAAGAAGAGGAAATCTGTCCCTGCTTCCACCTTTTCTTCTTCTATTTGCCATGAAGTAATGGGGCTCGATGCCATGATCTTGATTTTTTTAATATTTAGTTTTAAGCCAGCTCTTTCACTCTCCCCCTATCATATAAGTGATATCTTATGATATTTGTCTCTTTCTGGCTGACTTCAATTACGACGATACTCTCTAGGTCCATCCATGTAGCTGCAAATGGCATTATTCTTATATGGTTGAGTGATATCCCATTGTGTGTGTGTGTGTATATATATACACACATACATACACACACCACATCTTCTTTATCCATTTATCTGTCATTGGACACGTAGGTTGCTTCTATGTCTTGGCTATTGTGAATAGTGCTGCTATGGGAGTGTGCATATCTTTTCATATGATGGTTTTCTCTAGATCTAGTCCCAGGAGAGGGATTTCTGGATCATATAGTAATTCTATTTTCAAATTTTTAAGGCGCTTCCATAATGTTTTACATAGGGACTTTTTTTCCCTAAGGGACTTAGTATGTGCTTGTGTGCTGAGTAGCTTCGGACCTGTCTGACTCTTTGCGACCCCGTGGACTGTAGCCCACCAGGCTCATCTGTCCAGGGGCATTCTCCAGGCAAGAATACTAGAGTGGGTTGCCATTTCCTACTCCTGGAGATCTTCCTGACCCAGGGATCAAACTCACATCTCTTATGTTTCCTGCATTGGCAGGCAGGTTCTTTACCACTAGTGCCACCTGGGAAACCCTGTTTTCCATAGGGAAGGGCAGTTATTTTTAACAAGACTGGAGCACCACTGGGAAGAAAGAGCAAGACTATTAACAGGTGTGCTCCCCGGTAAGACAGGGAGAACAAGCTGTGCAAAGAGTGTGTGCTGGGACTTCCCTGATGGTCCGGGGGTTGAAACTCCACACACACTTCCGATGCAAGGGGCATGGGGTTCGATCCCTGTTCAGGGGACTAAGATCCCACCTGCTGTACCACACAGACAAAAATAAAATCTGAAATTAAAAAGCAAAACAAAACAAAACAAACACTATGGCTGACTAGCCATAGATGACTTTCACCAGAGGGAACTTCAGGCAGTGGGGAGCAAGGTGCTGAGGAAGCGAAGTGAAAGTCGCTCAGTCGTGTCCGACTCTTTGCGACCCCATGGAATATACAGTCCATGGAATTCTCCAGGCCAGAATACTGGAAGGGGGTAACCTTTCCCTTCTCCAGGGGATCTTCCCAACCCAGGGATCGAACCCAGGTCTCCCACATTGCAGGCAGATTCTTTACCAGCTGAGCCACAAGGGAAGCTCAAGAGTACTGGAGTGGGTAGCCTATCCCTTCTCCAGGGGATCTTCCCGACCCAGGAATTGAACTGGGGTCTCCTGCATTGCAGGCGGATTCTTTTCCAACTGAGCTACCAGGGGAGTCCCCAAACCCCCACTGTTCACAAGTACTGACCATCAGAAGGCTGACCTGAGGGAAGTCTGTGGCCAGCAAAGAGGTGGAGGAAGACTGTACCCGTGAAACAACACGAGTTAGGAAGTCAGGGAGCCTGGGACACTAGGAAAGAAGTTGTCATGATGAGGGTCAGCCACAGGAGAGTGGGGACACATCTATCAGAGGTGTCTGGGTGCAAGGGCTTCAGGGCCAAGTCCCAGGCCAGGTTAAGCCATTCTCAGAACTGAGGCTCAAGGTCAGGGGCCCATGGTGGGAAGGATGGTCGATTGGAAACTAAGGCCACTTGGTTTAGCAAATGAAATTAGACAACACCAAATTGAATTTCAGATAAACAACAGAGTGATTTTTAGTTTTTATATTCACTGCAATATTTGGGATACACCTTTGCTGAAAATGTGTTGCTTCCCTGAAATTCAAATTTAACAGTGTCCCATACTTCATCTGGCAACTCTATCTGAAATAAGAGGTTGAAGAGCCTTCCATTCTTTCTGCTCATGTGGTCAGAAGGGTATAGTGTACATTGTGTGGGGTTTTGCAAGTAAGTAGGGTCCAGCCAACTCTGGCAGACGCAGCATTTTCTCCTCTCATCTGGGCATCTCTAGATGCTTCTGTCAGTCAAACCCTAGGGGGAGGGGCAAAGTCAAGTGCAAGGTGATTGTGGTTAGAACCTCAGTTCAATTCAGTTCAGTTCAGTCCCTCAGTCGTGTCCAACTCTTTGCAACCCCATGAATCGCAGCACGCCAGGCCTCTCTATCCATCACAAACTCCTGTAGTTTACTCAAACTCATGCCCATCGAGTCGGTGATGCCATCCAGCCATCTCATCCTCTGTCGTCCCCTTCTCCTCCTGCCCCCAATCCCTCCCAGCATCAGGGTCTTTTCCAACGAGTCAACTCCTTGCATGAGGTGGCCAAAGTATTGGAGTTTCAGCTTCGGCATCAGTCCTTCCAGTGAACACCCAGGACTTATCTCCTTTAGGATGGACTTGTTGGATCTCCTTGCAGA
The DNA here is from genome assembly GCF_910594005.1 of Cervus elaphus. Taxonomy (NCBI): domain Eukaryota; kingdom Metazoa; phylum Chordata; class Mammalia; order Artiodactyla; family Cervidae; genus Cervus; species Cervus elaphus. The sequence continues at coordinate 89,111,431 of NC_057819.1, forward strand.
ACCTAGATGATGCCAAATCCAAAGATGTAGGACTAAAGCCCTGGTTTCCAGACCAGTGACTGGGAAATCTTATGAGGAGAGAAAGACTGAAAGCAGGACCATCTTGGAAGAGGAATTCAGTAACCGGTTAGCGTCGGGCCATCCAGCTACCCGGCTAAGATATAGATCTGAGGCTCTCTCTCCCACGTGCTGGAGGCTGGAGGCTTGCCGGAGGGGATCAGAGCCCCAGGCTACACTTTTCCAAAAGAGGAGTTTGGGTCATCTGCTTCCAGATGTGGTCATGGACACACAGAATTCTGAGCTTTGGGAGGCACTGGTGCCTGGGTCTGAAACTCACCTCTGCTTGAGGCTTCGAAAACAGCCTCAGGTGTTTTTGCATATGGCATTACTCCTGTTAATCTTCACAGCAATCCTTTGTTAAGACTGAAATTGATTCTAATACCCCACTTTATGGATAAGCATCCTGAAGCTTAGAGAAGCAAGGAAACCTGTCCAAGGTCACCCAGTATTAAGTGATGACATGGGAAGGATTCCAAATCCTCCCTTTTCTATGGTCCCACGTGCCTGTCAAGAGCAGAGTGGGAGAGTCCCACCCCTCAAGGCAGAAGGTCTCTGCCTCAGCCCTAGCTCTTTCAACCACCAGCCAGCCATTTCATCACAGCCTATCCCCTTCCCCACAGGTCAGATTCTGAAGTTGAAACACAAGATCTTAACTAAGCCCTCCAGTTCTTTCAAGTGCAGACAAACAGTTAAGATCATGGGTTCTGAATCAGAGTCAAATCCTACCACTTTCCAGGTCAACATGTTTTTTAACTCTGAATTCTATTTATCTCCACTGTGATGAGCATTTGTGCTTTATAAACATTCCTCTTATCCTGTCTTCAAGTGTTTTGATGCTCTTATAGCTTGGAGGCTAGCCTGCAGGCTCTGGGTAAGGACTGCCTATCAAGACCAAGCATTATGCCTCCAGCCTTCAGAGAGGGCCAGAGTGGCAAAGCAGAGTGGCAAACATGTCCACAGCAGCCACTTTCCTGGGATCTACCCTCACAAAAATTATCCACAGCTTTGCACAGCACTGGATATCCAGTCTCTTCTGCACCGGGCCCTGTGTGACCTGGCCCTCTTCCATCTCCCAGCCCACCTCCTCCTTCCTCGTTATTCAAGCCACAGCAGCCCTCCTGGGGCTCTGAATATGGGAGCTCTTCCCTGTGTCGGGCCCTTTCTGCGCCCTGTCCCCCAGGTTCCCATGTCCAAGTACCAGCTCTGAGGTCTGCTACCCAAGGTGGTCGTCTCACACCACCAAGCTCACTGCTCAAACTCATGTGCAGTGAGTCAGTGATGCTATCTAACCATCTCATCCTCTGTCGTCCCCTTCTCCTCCCACCTTCAATCTTTCCCAGCTTCAGGGTCTTTTCCAGTGAATCAGTTCTTCCCATCAAGTGGCCAAAGTACTGGAGTTTCAGCTTCAGCATCAGTCCTTCCAATGAATATTCAGGACTGATTTCCTTTAGGATGGACTGGTTGGATCTCCTTGAAATCCAAGGAACTCTCAAGAGTCTTCACCAACACCACAGTTCAAAAGCATCAATTCTTCAGTGCTCAGCTTTCTTTATAGTCCAGGTCTCACATCCATACATGACTACTGGAAAAACCATAAATTTAACTAGACAGACCTTTGTTGGCAAAGTAATGTCTCTGCTTTTTAATATGCTGTCTAGGTTGGTCATCACTTTTCTTGTAAGGAGAAAGCGTCTTTTAATTTCATGGCTGCAATCACCATCTGCAGTGATTTTGGAGCCCCCCCCAAAATAAAGTCTGTCACTGTTTCCATTTTTTCCCCATCTATTTCATATAAAGTGATGGGACCAGATGCCATGATCTTAATTTTCTGAATGTTGAGTTTTAAGCCAACTTTTTCACTCTCCTCTTTCACTTTCATCAAGAGGCTCTCTAGTTCTTCACTTTCTGCCATAAGGGTGGTATCATCTGCATATCTGAGGTTACTGATATTTCTCCCGGCAATCTTGATTCCAGCTTGTGCTTCTTCCAGCCCAGCGTTTCTCATGATGTACTCTGCATATAAGTTAAATAAGCAGGGTGACAATATACAGCCTTGACGTACTCCTTTCCCTATTTGGAACCAGTCTGTTGTTCCCTGTCCAGTTCTAACTGTTGCTTCCTGACCTGCATACAGGTTTCTCAAGAGGCAGGTCAGGTGGTCTGGCATTCCCATCTCTTTAAGAATTTTCCACAGTTTGTTGTGATCCACACAGTCAAAGGCCTTGGTGTAGTCAGTAAAGCAGAAGTAGATGTTTTTCTGGAACTCTCTTGCTTTTTTGATGATCCAACAGATGTTGGTAATTTGATCTCTGATTCCTCTGTCTTTTCTAAATCCAGTTTGAACATGTGGAAGTTCTCATTTCACGTACTGTTGAAGCCTGGCTTGGAGAATTTTGAGCATCACTTTACTAGTGTGTGAGATGAGTGCAATTGTGCAGTAGTTTGAGCATTCTTTGGCATTGCCTTTCTTTGGGATTAGAATGAACACTGACTTTTTCCAGTGCTGTGGCCACTGCTGAGTTTTCCAAATTTGGTAGCATTGAGTTCAGCACTTTCACAGCATCATCTTTGAGGATTTGAAATAGCTCAACTGGAATTCCATCCCCTCCACTAGCTTTGTTCATAGTGAAAACATTGAACATAGTGAACACAAGGCCCACTTGACTTCACGTTCCAGGATGTCTGGTCTAGGTGAGTGGTATGTGCCTGGTATGTAGCAGTGTTCCATAAGTTTTTGCCAGTTAATGAATGAATGAAACCATCCACCCATCCTTCCATCTTGGTGTCTCCAGCTGCTGTCTATCTCCCTTGTATCTTCCTGCCCGGCCCGCTCAGACTGGCCCTTGGTTCCAGCTGTCTGTGAGCTCTTGGCTTCCCTCCATCTCAGGTCTCCATGGCTTGATGCTCCGTGATGGGCTGTCAATCAGTCCCACTCCTGACTTCAGGCCCAGCTCCAAGATTTCCCAGGCTGGGCTTCACGGCTGCCCATGAGACAAGTCAGACTCACAAGAAGCAATGGACGACTATCTGCATCCCCTCCTCGCTGAGGAGAGAGGAGTCCCGATCTCTTCCGGCTGAGATCTGGCTGGCTGGTCCAGGGTGGATAATTTCTAGGGGTGCTGGGGAGGGGGACTGAGCCTGAAGGTAGAAGGGAAGGAGGGATCTCTGAACAGCATCGCTCATCAGAAACATATGCTCCCTCCCTGGTCTTCTGGGGTCCACGCTCCTCACTCTCCTCCTGCAGAACGTGACTCAGCCCCGATACCTCACCACACCCAGAGGTGGGTACGGCTGACAGACTAATCACCCCCTTTGCTGTGACTCAGCGTCCCGCTCCCCCTTGCCTCCCGCCTGTCTGCCGTCAGCTCATCAGAGCCATCCAGGGATGTTTACCATCACCTCCAGCCATGCATAATTCATCAGCCTCCCTCTTTCCTGTGGCCATCTTTCCCCGCCTCCCCCCATCATTCAGGCAGCTGAGTCCTCTCTCCCTGAGGGCTCTGAGAACACCGAAGCCCCTAGCTTACTGAGAAGGCTGCCTTGTGAGAAGACACCTTTAGACTCAGATGGAAGGGGTGGGAGGCAGCCTGTCCTGATGCTGAGGAGACAAGTGTGCATCAGGGAGAAGCATCACCACGCACCCCTGCCCCCTCCCCAGTTCCTCCCTGCCCACGGGGTCTGCTCCCGTATCGTCCATCCTGGAAACTGGGAGAGTCAGCAGGTCAGCCTCGGCAGGCAGGAAGGAGGCTGGGTTAGCGCTGGGGAGACACTGGAAGGGATGTGACTGGGCACCCTGCTGCCTTGCTGCAGTCAGTTAGCATCGACCAGTGTTCTTTCTTCAAGTGCTGCCCAGGATAGTTGCCATGTGCAATGCGCTTTTAATTATCCCAAGGTGGTGACTTACTGCAGCCTGACCCTGGCCCCTCTGTGTCCCAGTTGAGCTGATAGAGACCCCCGATCTCAGGAAGCATCTCATCCCTGGAGGCCCTCCTGCCAGGGCCCCAGGGAGCTCAGTCCTCCCAGGGGGTGTGTTTAGAAGTCACCTTGAGCCACAGGCCTGGGATGTACGTGGGAGAGCCTGAAGGCAGCCTGGGTGGGAGAGGCGGAGACTGTCACTGCACTTGATCATGGACTCCCACGGTTCACACAGGAGGAAAACAGCCCCAGCAGGGGCAGGGACTCCTCAGGGACTCACCAACCACGAAGCACAGTGCCTCCCCCGGCCCCCTTTGGTGAGGGCCAGCCCTGATTCTCAAAACACAGCGACAGCGCTGCTCTGAGAACGTTGCATGTATTGACTCACCACATCTCACAGTGACATAGGTATGCGTGCTTGCCAAGTCGCTTCAGTTGTGTCTGACTCTTTGCACCCCAGTGGACTGTAGTCCGCCAGGCTCCTCTGTCCATGGGATTCTCCAGGCAAGAATACTGGAGTGGGATGCCATTCCCTCCTCCAGGGGATCTTCCCGACCCAGGGATCCAAACTGAGTCTCATGTTTCCTGCGTTGGCAGGTGGGTTTGTTACCACTAGTGCCACAAGGGAAACAGACGTATAGTTCTGATCATTTTAGAGGGGAGGAAACTGAGGCACAACCAGGCCATCGGTAGCGTGCTCAGTCATACAGCTGGAGGGAAGCGTGGCTGGGATTAAATCCAGGAGGGCACAGCTCCAGGGATGTGCTGTTAACCATGGCATCCCCACAGCCCCTCACCTGTAGCTCTAGGCGACCACTAATCTACGTGGCACCTTCATACATTTGCCTAATCCCGACATTTCATATGATCAGAATCATACCATATACCTGGATTCTTTCACTTAGCATGTTGATTTCAAGGAACACCTATGTTATAACATGTTTCGGTACTTCATTCCTATTTATGGCTGAGCAGGGCTTCCCTGGCGGCTCAGATGATAAAGAATCCGCCTGCAATGCAAGAGACATGGGTTTCATCCCTGGATTGGGAAGATCCCCTGGAAAAGGGAACAGCTACCCACTCCAGTATTCTGGCCTGGAGAATCCCATGGACAGAAGAACCTGGTGGGCTACAGTCCATGAGGTCACAAAGAGTCAGATATAACTAACTAAACGACTAACACACACAGTATTCCGTTGTCCAGCTAGACCACATTTTATGTTCATCAGCTGATGGACATTTGGGTCATTTGGGTTATTCCCACTTTTTGGTGATCATGAATAATGCTATTAAGAACATCTATGTACAAGTTTTATATAGAAATACATTTTTATTTCTCTTAGTTATGTATGTAGAAGTGGAGTTTCTGGGTTATGTGATAACTTTATGTTTAACCTTTCTATGTTTCCCCAAATGACTGTACCATTTTTCATTCTCACCAGCAGGGTGTGAGAGGTTCATCAGACGGGATGAGAGATGGTCTCACACGCTCACCAACACTCACCCTTCTTGGCCTGTTTATTAGCGCCATCTCTCTGTGGAGTGGTATCTCCTTGTGGGTTTTGATTTGCATTTCCCTAATGGCTCATCATGTTGAGCATCCTTCCATGTGCTTATCAACCATTTATATATCTTCTAAGAAGAAATGTCTCATCAGATTCTTTGTTCATTTTATAATTGGGTGACTTGTCTTTTTATTATTATGTTGTATGAAAGTGAAAGTCGCTCAGTTATGTCCAACTCTTTGTGACCCCATGGAGTATATACAGTCCATGGAATTCTATAGGTCAGAATACTGGAGTGGGTAGCTGTTCCCTTCTCCAGGGGATCTTCCCAACCCAGGGATCGAACCCAGCTCTCCCGCATTGTATGAGTTATTTATATATTTTGAATATGATACCCTTATCAGATATATGGTTTGCAAATGTATTTGTATTTTGTGGATTGTTTTCACTTTCTTGATGGTGTTCTTTGCAATATAAAAGAAATTTTGATAAAGTCTGATTTATCTTCTTTTTTGGCTTGTGTATTTGGTGTCATAACTGAAAACCATGGTGTAATTTAGGGTCATAAAGATTTATGCCTTTTTTTTTCAGACTTTACATTTAAGTCTTTAATCCATTTTGAGTTAATTTTCCTATTCAGTGTGAGGAAGGGGTCTCACTTTATTCCTCTGCCAGTGGCTACCCCATGTCCCATGTCATTTGTTTTTGTAAATAAAGTTTTATTGGAACAGAGAACACCCATTTATTTACATATTATAAGGCTGATTCCACGAAGATACAGTGGCAGGGTTGAGAGTTATAGATGCTGTAAGTCTCATAAGGTTGAACTATTTACTGTATCAGCATTCACATAAATAAATAAATTGCTGCCCCCTGCTATAAATATTGTCAAATAGATAAATAAATGAATAAATAAAATTTAATTAGTGTATAAATGTATGACTATCAATAGTACTTTCATAGCACAGAGAAAAAATGTCCCTAGCTCTTGCTAAGAGTAAACAGCATCAGTGCCTTATAGTAGAACAACTTTCTCACATGGAAACCATGAACCTGGAGATGTGAGTTCAAGTCTCAGCTTTGCCCCTTATTTAAGTCTTCTCGGGAAGGAGCCGTTAGTGTCATCCTCCCTAAATCCCATGTCCCTGGACTACTTTCAGAAGGTGCTAACCATGCCAGACCTCTGGTGCAGCTGGGGCATTTGAATCCCTCCTTGCATGTTCCCGTCTGCCTTGCCAGTGTGGTCCTCACGGGATGCCCGAGTGTGAGGATGCAGAGGTGAGCACGGGGAGGCAACCTCTGTGGCTTCTTTCTGTAGCAAGTGATGAGCGCTGCTCCTCTGTCCATGAGGGTCCAAAAACCACTGTGTTCACCCTCCAAGAGCCATCTCCCCAGTGGAACCTCGACTCCTCGGATGGAGGCCGGTACCCCTGTGTCCTTTTGCCTGCCTGCCTTCACAATAAATCTCAAAACCTTTCTAATTGGGCTTTCACTTGGCCCTTTGTTAAAATGTCCCACACATGGTAAAAGAGCCTGGTCTTGGGAATTTGACAGTGATGGTTTCTCATCTTCCTTTTCCTTGCGACTAGCTCTGCAACCTTGGCAAGTTCATTTTATTCTCTTTGAGCCTTAAGTTCATCCTCTGAGGAATGGGGGGAATGATCAATCTATAAGGTTATTGTAAAAATTGACAGAGATAGCCTAAATAAAACATCATCCTGTAGGTCCTGGTGTGTTGGAGGGGAACAGGAAATAGGAATCATTGACAAATTCATATCCCTCTTAAAAGTGGTTAATCCTCAGCCAAACTGACCCAGATAGAGCAGCAAATATATGAATTTTCCATTAAGCCTTTTCTGTCCCTCTGTGTTTGTTCCCCCGTCTGTGCTCATGTAACATGTCATATCTTCATTGCAGAATTTTTGCCCTAAATCTCTGTCTCCTAGATACTAATTGTCTTCAGATAACCAAGGTCTAGAATAGTAGCTGGCACATAATGCTCTCAATAAATGTCTGAATGTCAGCATTCACTTGATGGATTCTTTTCTTCCCACATGACCGATGTTTCCTAAGGACCACACATCCAGAAATCACTGGGATCCAAATGAACAATATTCTTTGGGTCCAAGGTTGCTACTCTAAGGTAATGGGAGGATCAGACAAAATTTAAGAAGCACATTTCAGCGACCAACTCTTTCTTAAGACTTGGAACAGATTTTGTGAACTGTGATCTCCGTGTCGGACATGACTGAGCAACTGAATTGAACTGAACTCCATGTCTAGGTCCATGGCATTCCTAGACCTCATCTTTCCACCCAGCTCATTCAGGCCTGCCCCAAGAAGTGCAGAGATCATTTCTGGAGCCCACGTTTTATGGAACAATTGATAACTGGAGAGTGTTCAAGGAAGCAAACAGAAAGATGAAATTCAGGAACAGCCAAAAGAAATATGGGATTGCAAGAAATTAGAAAGAAAACTCAGGAAACCTGGATAGATGAAAATTTAAAATACATGTACTTTTTGATCCCCAAAATCTCGCTCCTAGGAATTCATCCTAAGGAATAATCATATAAGTAGTCAAAGATAAATGCAGAAGTATTTTCACGAAAACTTTGTTTTTTAAAAAGACATATATGTATAATACAATTGGAAACAACCAAAAATTCCATCAATAGAACACTATGGAGCTATCCATACAATAAAACATGAAGCAGACATTAAAAATGATGAATTTAGTAACTTTCATAAACTGATGTGGGATATGTACGTTGGTACAGACATTTCAGGAAAGTGGCAACTTCACTTCTAGGTATTTACCTGAGAAAGATCTTTATACATGTATCAAAAGGAATGCACAAACCATTTCTATATATGGCCCCAAACTGGAGACAGCCTAGAAGTTCATCAGCATTGGAATGGATAAATCAATTATTATGTAATCATACATTGGAGCACTATACAAATAAAAAGAAAGGACAGCTACACTGAACTGTAGATCAAACCAGTCAATCCTAAAGGAAATCAGCCCTGAATGTTCCTTGGAAGGACTGATGCTGAAGCTCCAATACTTTGACCACCTGATGTGAAGAGCCGACTCTCTGGAAGAGACCCTGATGCTGGGAAAGACTGAGGGCAGGAGGAGAAGGGGGTGACAGAGGATGAGATGGTTGGATGACATCACTGACTCAGTGGGCATGAGTTTGGGCAAGCTCTGGGAGATGGTGATGGACAGAGAAGCCTGGCGTGCTGCAGTCCATGGGGTCACAAAGAGTTGGACACAACTGAGTGACTGACCAACAACAAACACCCAGCTACATAAATGTGCCTTACAAAATGTGGGGCGAATAAGCCAACACTGAAGAATCCATAGTGTATGCCTCCTTCCACGTAAAGTTCAAAATCAGCTAAAATAATATATATTTGAAGTCAGGGGAATGAATATGCTTGGAGAGAAGGGATGGGGTAGTGATTAGCAGAGGATATGAGAAAACTGGATGGGAGGGAGGAAGGGTTGCAGTGGTCCATGTATTGTTCTCAATGGTGGTGGCAATGTTTGTGGACTTTTCTGTATATTCTTGGAGAAGGGTATGGCAACCCACTCCAGTGGTCTTGCCTAGAGAATTCCATGGATAGAGGAGCCTGGCAGGCTATATATGTCTATTTCAATAAAGAAAACCAAAAGTTTAAAAAATCCACTATCTCTTAGAGGAAAGTAGATTATGAAGCTATGTATTTTTGATTAATTTTTATTAGAGTATAATTGCTTGACAATGCTGTGTTCATTTCTACTGTATAGCAGAATGAATCGGTCATGCATATACATATACCCCATACATATACATACACCCCATACATATACATATACCCCATACATATACATACACCCCATACATATACATATACGCCATACATATACATACACCCCATGCATATACATATACATACACCCATACATATACATATACCCCACACATATACATATACACATACATATACATATATCCCTTTTGGACTTCTTTACGTTCAGGTCGCCACAGTGCATTAAGTAGATTTCCCTGTGCTATATAGTGTATTCTCATTGGATATCTGTTTTATACATAGTACCAATAAGTGTATATGTGTCAATCCCAAGGGAGTTTGAGATTGACATGTACACTCTGCTGTATTGAAAATGGATAACCAACAAGGACCTACTATGGAGCTCAGAGAGCTCTGCTCGATGTAATGTAACAATGTAAAAGAGTATGTGCATGTGTATGAATAACTGAATCACTTTGCCGTACACATGCAACTAACACAACAGTTTTAATCAACTGTACTCTAATATAAAACATTAAAAAAATATTATGTAGTAATAGCTCATTTAGGCAAAAAAAAGAAAATGAACTCTGAATGGAAAATCCTGGAAAGATGCACCAAGATGTTAAGAGTGGCGCTAGTTGGACGGAGAGGTTTCACTTGCTGCCTTATAGATTTCTATACTGTTGCATTTTTTACAGTATGTATTACTTTTTACACATAGAGAAGATGCTTCTATTGTGAAAGATGAAGAAAGCGGAGTCCTAATTCTGCCAGGTTGCTGGGTTGGTCAGCCCAGGGGAAACTGAGCAGAATGAGACTTATAATTCATGTAACTGAAACTACCTCCTGTCGTTCCTGACCACAGCCTGCTGTCAATGTGCGTTCTCCAACCTGGGGCATCAACATCTTTAACACATCACCCCAGGTCCCCCAACTTTATTCCTGTTCATCTTCTCAGTTGCTAGGCAATATGTAATTAAATTTTGGAAAGCCTCTTCCACCCTGGATATATTATCCTGGAAATTGGACTTTGCATCTGGCAGTCTTAGAAAGCAAAATTCCACCCCCCTCAGCACCCCCACCCTCTGACTTGCAATTGACTCACAATTTAATTAAAAAGATTCCAGGGACATCTGGTCTCCTTTTCTAGGAGTGCATTTGCAGTTGGCTTTTCTGGCATGTTTTTGTTTGCAAGCCGTGGATTTATTTACAGAGGCAGAGACTCATTTTCCTCTCTTAGGTGTATCTTTGTGGTCTTTATTAACGCTGTGTTTTGTAAGCTATGATCATTCCTCTCTGCGTTCCTCTCCCAGTGGTCTGTTTTCCCCTGTGTTTTGCTCAGTCACTGAATGACCTGATTCCACTCAGATGCTCCCACCCTGCTGACCCCACCCGGAGGACAGGGTGCCTGTTCACTGCTGGGGAATCCAGAACACATCCTACCCACCACACCCACCCCCCAGCCCCCATGCCTCTTGCCATCAAAAGAATTCTTTGGTTGACATTTTCTTTCCTTGTCACAAAATAAATACAGAAAGAGTTTTAGAGAGAGATGCATGGCAGAGGAGAGTGGGGAAGACTGAACCAGAAGCTGGCTGGCTGATTTCTGGCAACCACTTGCCCTTTCTGGGCCTCTGTTCCACCTGTAAAATAGGTAGTTGGGCTTAACTAGCATTTCCAAAACATCAAGTTCTTTTCATACGTGCATGATTTATTATGTATCTGCATACCTCCTATACTATTATTCATACAATATTTTTCTTTAAATTGACTCTCTTTTTTCCCCTTCATGTGTGTATTTATAATGGGAACTTTAAATCACTATATAAAAGGTAAAATATTATCATTCACCATGAATAGAAGGTAACTGTAAAAATGAGTATAATGAAAACAAAACAGCGCTTCTAGCTTGTAGCTCAATGTTGTTTTCTTCCAAGGCTCTGTGCCCAACACTTGTTAAAAAGGGAAATTAGAAAATGTTTAGAGACTTGTAAGAGGCATGTTAATACCACTTTGAGACTTTACCTGTAGATAATACCAGAAGGACTGAAAGAGCTGAGAAGGAAATCAGTGCCTGATTACAGGATAACAAAAAAAGAACAATGACCTCAGTAATCTTGAAAGTCCTTTCTGGTTCTAGCAATCATGGGAGAACAGACTGTAGCTGAGGCTAATTACAGATTCTAGGAGTTGGTGCTGAGTCCATTTCTGCCAGGCTTTCTCTGAGTTCTGACCACCTGTGAGCATGGGGGCCCAAGGAGGAGATGCAGTTAAACCATATCTTTGATTAATCACTAATTCATTCATTCATTCATTCAGCTGTGGAAGGCCTGGTTGGGTATTATGGGAAGAGCTGGGGACACCTAAGTCAATGTGAGTTCAAATATGGGTCTGCCACTTACTAGCTATTTTACCCTAAATATATATTTGCACCTATTTCTCATCTAACGATTGGGATTAAGAAGACTTATATCTGAGATGCTTTTGTAAGGATTAAGTGGAACTGTGTCTTCTTTGGTCCTGAGCATTCACAGTCTTGTGGGAAAGACTGAATCATACAATTAAACCAGCAGGGCAGCAGTGGAGACGCAGACACAGGAGGGAAGGCGAGGGTGGGACAAACTGAGGGGGCAGCATTGAAACATGTACATTGCGACATGCGGAATTGGATAGCTGGTGGGAATCTGCTGCGTGATACAGGGAGCTCGAATCCAGTGCTCTGTGACAGCCTAGAAGGGCGGGATGGGGTGGGAGGTGGGAGGGAGGTTAGAGAGCGAGGGGACGTCCGATACCCCTGGCTGATTCGTGTTGATGTGTGGCAGAAACCAACACAATATTGTAAAGCAACTATCCTCCAAGTAAAAAATAAATTTAAATAAAAACCTAAACCAGAATACAGTTTGTTCCAAATATTGAGAGGATGTGACAGAGTGTTTGGAGAACCCTGAGGATGGAACAGCTGATGCTGCCGTGGACTTCATTTTCCCGGAGGCTTCATTTTCACTGATCTTGAAGGGAGGGGTTTCTTTCAAGGGAAAGATCACAGAAATGAAATACAGGGCAGAAAGAAAGCTTGAGGAAGGGCTGACGGGGTGGGACATGGGACCTAAGTCCAGAGAGCAGTGTGGTACAGATCAGACATAGAGGCCAGCTGATGCAGGAGAGACCAGAGAGGTGGGGAAGGGCTGCATGTACAAGGAGTTAGATGCCACCTTGCTTATGCCACTGTCTCCACCTGCTCCTTACTGCTTTTGCCACTGGGCCTGAGTCAGAGGGAATTGTCTCTGAGGGTCCCTATGCAGGGATGTTTCATATATTGTAGCAAGAAACCATTTCTGGTCACAGCAGTATCTGAGTAAAAGCGCAGAACTTTGCTATGGAAAAGCAGTAGTGGAAGACAAATGTGGAAATGTATTACTTTCACCCCATCAGTGGCGATCCTCTAGGAAGAGGATGGGATGGGAGGCAATCACCATAGATACAGGAGGGGGAGGAAGAGGATGAGAAGGAAAGAGGCAGGCGACTCTGAGTCTTTGCCTAAAGAAAAGACGCATTTTATAGTTTTTATAATGATTCTTCTGTACTCTCTGCATTTCTAATGCAAGGGAAATGCTTGGTTATTAGATGCATGAGCCTCAGCAAACCTCAGTCACCTCACATTTAGAATGGGAATAATCATCTCTGGATGGCTTCTATGGAAGGGCCGCCATGAAGCTCAAAATTAAGGAATGCATGTGAAACTACTTCGAAAGCTGTAAAATCCCACAATCAATGTGAAAAAGTCTTCCATAGCTGTGATGTTACTACATAAACAACTTTGAATCCTGTATTTTTCATTTCACATTGGGCCCTAAACAGACCCCACGTTTCCGGAAACTCTTTATACAATGCTGTCTTTTTAATGAGTTCCTTCCATCCCATAAAGTGGGTTTGACCTGTGTTACTTAAACACTCCCTATTATTGGACATTAAGATTGTTTTCAATTTTATGCTCTCAAGTCTAATGTAAAAATACCCACCTCTGTACATACAATGGTTTTTGTTCCTTCTTTTTAATATCTCAGATGATTATCTTGGCGTAGAAGAATTATCATGGTAAAAAGGAATGAACAGTTTGCAGATTTTGGATACAGATGGACAGATTGTGCTTCAGAAGGATGGTGCTAGTTCAGACTCCCACGTGTAGTACATGAATATGGGCCCTGGATTTTCTGTGACCGAGGCTGTAAACCCCTGAGGATAGGGACCCCACCTTAATTGCTCATTCTTGCACCTCCACTTCTATGGCAGTGTGGGAAACGTCATTGGGACACACTCATTACTGCTGATAGAATAAATGGCCCACTGGGCTCTCCCTCACCAGGCACGCACGTGTATACAGGACAGACTAACTTTGAACTTCATGGTGGTGATCGTGGTTTAGCTGCTGAGTCGTGTCTGACTCTTGCGACCCCGTGGACTGTAGCCCACCAGGCTCCTCTGTTTGTGGGATTTCCCAGGCAAGAGTACTGGAGTGGTGCCATTCCTTCTCCAGGGGATCTTCCCATCCCAGGGATCAAATCCAAGTCTCCTGCCCTGCAGACAGATTGTTTACTGACTGAGCCACCAAGGAAGTCCTTACTTTGAACGTCATAATGACAGGGAAAAGCATATCCTGAAAAAAAAATGCACTTGTGCTATGGAATCAAAACTCAATAAAAACATCAGCATAGCAAGAAGTCTTAGAAGGCTCTGCTATGATGCCACCATTCTGGTATTAGCTGCCCTATCATTCTCCTTGGGGAATTGCTCAACCCATGGTCTGGCTTCTTAGAAACAAGTAACTTTCACATTGTGCACAATATAGAAAAGTTTACCATTGGAAAGAAGTGATCAGATACATAATTGCTCAGCCCAAGCTTTTTAATAACTTCAGCATTTCGTTCTCATTTCTGGGTAGAGTGTATGCCCCCCAGGAAGGAGATGCATTCGATCCCTTGAATCTGACTGCATAGACCGTGACTGATTCTGTCCCAGAAAGGAGATCAGCTCAAGAAATGAAGGCAGTGCATATCCTGTGACTTCATATCTCAAGTTCAAGAACTCTGAGCAGCCTACCTTTCTCCTTCCCATCATCTCTGCTTGTAGAGAAGAAAGTGAAAGGAAGGGCTCGTGTTTATTGAGCAGGGATTATACCTTACCTCATTTCACCCTTAATGAGGTCAGGATTTTTTCATCCTTAATGAGGTAAGGATTTTTTCTTCCTTAGAAAAAAATCAAGAATATACGTACCATGATCTCCATGTCAAAGACGAGGAGACCAGAGCTAAGCCATCCTCAGAGCCTCCCCTCCCACCTGGCAGGTGGCAGAGCCAGGATCCTAATGCCATGATCCCAAGCTGCTATCTCCAAGTCCCTCTGATGGCATGTAAGGAACATATGTAAGAAAAAACACCTCCACATTATCCTTGGTTCACAACATCCCTCTCTTTGCCGACTGTGATTTTTGGATTTGCTGATTTCCAACCCTTACCTTATTACTCACCCTGCCTTCGTGAGGCCTTTTCCTAGCAGCACCAGTTAATGGGGACCTTGTTCTACACTTAAGATTGTCAACTGCTCCCAGTGTGACCTGGGTGAGTCACTTAACCTCTTGAGTTAGCTTCAGGTTTTTTTTTTTTTTTTTTTTTTGTAATGGGAGAAAGTGAAACCCCCACCTCTTTTCTGACCTATCTTCCTTCCATCCTCCCCTTTCCCATTACCGATTCCTTTCTTTCCCTCTTTCTTTCAACACATCTTTGCTGAATGCCTACCAAGCACTGAACATTGGGCTAGACTGTATTGCGCTGCAGACAGAACTAGGAATTAAAGCCACGGTTTCTAGACGTGGAGAACCTCCTTTGTACCTTTTTGATCCGGGGCAAGTCATTCACCATGATTACTTCTTTTCAAAAAATTTGTTGGCTTGCACCACACAGCATGCATGATCTTAGTTCCCCGATCAGGACTGAACCAGCACCTCCTGCAATGGAAACATGGAGTCTTAACCACTGGACCACCAGGGAAGTCCTGACCATCATCACTTCCTGTATTGAGGTGAAATTCACATAAATAGCACACTATTATTTTTCTTTGCTTCTTATCTCACACTTTTTAAAACTGTTAAGGGGATTTAAGCATATGGACCCAGCCACCTAAAACCTGGCACAATGAATGACACATATATACACACTCAGTGAATGCTAATTCCATGAATGAATAGGTTTTATTCTCCCAATGACAGTTTCGGTTCCTGGACAGTCTGGGCCATGTCAGTATCAGAGCTGGAAGGAACCTCGCTGGACTTCTCAATGAGCTCATTCATGTGGCTGAACAGGGGCTCAAAGGTCACACGGTCAGTGACAGGACTGGTCTCCCTACAATCACAGTGTGCACCCCTTCCTGTGTCCAGCATGCGGCAATGGTTGCCATGACCTTCAACAACCTGTATATGCTTTTCTAGAAATTAGGACCTGAGTGAATCAACAGAGATGCATGTTATCCCTGGAGATTCCTACAGGGAGCCCAAAGGTCTCATGGACAGAGTTTTTCCTTCTTCTCTTCCTGATCCAACCTCCAGGAAACACACCTGAGGCTCTCACGATAGCTGCAGAGCACCCGGGAGGTCAGAAAGCAGCAAAAGTGCCCCCACAGAGCCGCCCGGCCACTGGCTGCCCAGGGGGCCTCAAGCTGTCTTTGATTCTTGAAGATGAATCAGCTGTGAAGCTGCTTCCACTAACCCTGGTGTTAATGAGGCCTTTGAATGAAACAAAATTCATATCTGTACCTAAGAGCACAGAGGGAATTGCTCCTGGGTTAACAGAGCGGAGACCTTCGTTAGCCATTTCTCTGTAACCAGCAGGCTGGACCCTGCAGGGTGGCCACACAGAGGTGTATAGAAAGGGGTCTTCCAATGGCGGAGATGGCATTGCAGCTGTTTCTCGTTTCCCGGTACAGATGTGGTTCCCTTATCTGTAGAGAGAGGTTTGTTCTCTCCCCTTTGTAGGTTGTTTGTTTACTTGCACAAATTAACACACGCCAAGCATGTGGGTCAGTGTCTTCCTCTGAGTGGGTGACACTCAGAAATGAAGAAGAAGTGTGGACGTGGGGTAGGGCCCAGTCTGAAGAGGAGGGGGTTCCTTGGGGGATGTAGAATGGTGTCTGTCCACCTGCCTATGGGAATTCTGCAGAGGATCCGAGCTCAGAGTCCTCCCAGGACTCAGAACCCCCACAGGTGTTACCTGAACTGTCCTTGACACTCACCAGACCCTTGATCCTAAGCCCAAGGAGCTGGACTGCACTTTGCTATTGAGGATGCTGACCTTGAATGAGCACTTGCTAAGTCCTGGCTTGGTTCCGGGTCATTCCATGTACCATACATAGCAGAAGGAGAGTCAGAACACTAAAACCCAGAGAGGGTTAATGATGAACCCCAGGTCCCATAGCCATCTGGGAGCAGATCAGGGTCTCCAGTCTGGGGTTGGCTAACTCTCAGCTTTTTCCCTGCCATGACAAGGACCACGTTATGCTCATGTACTCATGTACACAGGGGGGATCTCAGAGTATCCCTCCCTCCCCACTCCCATCATCCCATCTACCTTCCCAAGCTCCTTGCCTTGGCCAGTTGGTTTACCCACAAACATCTCTCCCTTGGCCAGACTTTCTGCTGCCTGCATGCCCTTCCACACCCGCCCTCCCCCATCTTAGAGGAAGAACGTGGGTTGCTCCTCCAGTTGCGTAACTCGACTGTCTTCCCAGCAGGACCCTGAGTCAGAGGTTCCTCCCGCTTCAGTTGGTGACCAGCAACCAGAGGGAAGTGGGGAAGCAGCAGCCCCACCCAGCCCCGGAGACAGCACAGAGTTTTCTGAACATCAGCCGCCCCCAGCCAACACACGCGTGCAGGGGAGGGCAACCCCATGAGGGGAAAGCTCATCCCAGGCTGATGACAAATGGGAGCTGGCCGTGTGTGTGACAGAGGTCCCCAGATCTCAGCCCCGGCTGACTCAGCTGTGCACACACACCATTCGGACCATCCACGGAGGACGCCTGTCCAAGTGCCTTCCGCTTGGCACATCTGGACATCATGCGCAGCACCTCTGCTCATTCTGCAGCTTCTCCTGTAGAGAAACCACCTCCCCCATCCCACTGGCGCACGCACCCTGGAGTCCCGCGGCATCCTTCTCCGACCCAGGGCTCTGCTGTCCTCAATGGAACATAGGCGCGCAATTATGCGCATGCCCCGAGCGTGCGCATTGAGCACCTATGCACGTACTGGCCAGGTACACCTGCTCACCCCAGAGTTGTCACTGCACAGCGTGCTCTGGGGTGTGCGTGTGCACACACACACACATATGTATCTGTGTAGATACACATGTACGTGGTTGCACACAACCCACACACCTGCACCAGTACCGGCCACACCGTGCACCTCAAACAGTGATAAAGACAACTGACTTTGTAGGGTGAGCCCCTCTGAAGAGTCCACTCAAGAGCTTTGTGAATATGCACAAGTGGTTGTTCCTGGTTGAAAGAACTGTATCCTTATCAGAAGGAAGCAGGTATAGGGAAAGAAACATGGTTTTGCAGTCAGACAGCCCTGTGAAAGCTGACTCCCCCGTCATCCCTGAAAAGTCACTTAACCTTTCTATATTTCTGTTCCTAGGCCATCAAATCAAAGGCGTTGATGTGCATTGGGTTTCCCCCTGTGGCTCAGACGGTAAAGAATCTGCCTGCAATGTGGAAGACCCGGGTTTGATCCCTGGGTCAGGAAGATCCCCTGGAGAAGGGGATGGCTACCCACTCCAGTATTCTTGCCTGGAGAATCCCCATGGACAGAGGAGCCTGGTGGGCTACAGTCCATGGGGTTTCAAAGAGTCAGACAAGACTGAGCAACTATCACTTTCACTAATGTACACTGAACTTGGGTGTGGATTGAGATAACCCATGTAATATCCAGCATTGTGCCTTCACATAGGGGGTGCTTGGACACCAGCTCCCTCCTGCCATCTTTCCCCACCTGTATTAGGTGGTCAACAGCCTCCGATCATCAATAAGGAAGGGAAGCATAGGTCATCCTGAGACTGGTAAAGAAGGTTAAGCTAATATCTACCTGTCCCCTGCTGCCCCTGTAGATCTTCTTCCCCACTCTAAGAGACTATAATCCACACTGATCAAGGATAAAGACTCAGAGAAAAAGTTCCTGCTCCACTGATTTCTAGGGTTTTATGTATCCAGAAGATTCGAGAAGGACCGAGCCTCTTTGGCAAAGGGCCTCATTGCTCTGCCAGTTTTCCTTATTAAAAAACATCCACACTTGATGATGGATGGAAGCAGGGCTCCTCGCTCTGCTTGCACGGCCAGCTGGCTGACTAGCATCCTTGCTCTGCTGACACTCAGAAGAGAAGCTGAGTTGATTTGGTCCAAGTGTTGTGGGCCAGGCCTGAGTCACCGGTGCAGGCTACGGGCCCTGGGAGCTACACATCATGTGCTGGGTGTGCATGCCAGTGCAAGGGCGGCTGGTAGGTGGGTGGCGTCTCCCATCTGGCTCCTGGAGGTGGACACTCTGGCTTCAGCCTTGGAGATGGGACTTCTCAGGACTTCTCATTGAGTGCTTTTTTTCAATTTCCCACCATTACTCTGGAGACTGAGCAGATTGGGTGTTATCCCATTTGGGAGATTAGCAAACTGAGTTTCCTAAAAGGCTGGTCATCCTTTTAGAGAAGTAGCTCTCTGCTGTGGATTGTTTTGCTCCTCCAGAGGACATATGGCAATGTCTGGAAACATTTTTGGTTATCACGACTGGGGGAGATTCTGGCGTCTCCTGGAGAGAAGCCAGAGATGCTGCTAAACATCCTGCAAGGCTTAGAACAACCCCCACAACACAGAAGTACTGAGTCCAAAAAAGTCAATAGTACTGAAGCTAAGAACCCCAATTTAGATATTCAAATGCATCCTCAGTCTTCATCTTCTAGAATAAGAGGCATAGGGTTTAGAGAAAGACCTTCCTTTTGTTGCTTCTGTTTTTTGTTTTTGAAACCTGGCACTGAGTTAGACAGGAAGCTTCCTTCTCTCTCATACTGGATGCCCCGTCAGAAGTGCTAACTCCCATCGGCTTCTCCCAGAGTCGCCCCAGCATCACTGTCTCCGCTGTGTCAGCCCCGTCTTCTTGGCTGGTGACAGAACAATGCAGGAAGAAGTCTTCCTTGGACCACTGTGAGTGCTTGTCCTTGCCCTGTCCCAGTGGTCCAACGAGGAGGCAGTTCCTCCCATCACCCTCAATTTCTGGAAGAGAACTTTGAAATCATTTGGTTCCCCGTACCCTTCTTGGGATCTCCACCTTTTAGAGATGGGGAAAGGGAGGCCCAAGGTCACTTGGTATCAATTTAACCACATCTCTTAACTCCCCAACCAGGGATCTTTACACAGCATCCTCTGCCCTTCCACCCAGACCCCTGGCGCTGACTGATGCTGGATGTAGTTTTCCCAACCCTGCCCTGGGCTGGAATGACCAGGTCCAAGTCATTTTGCCGGGGTTGGGAGGTCTGGGCTCAGGTAAAGACAGTGAGATGCTACAGGCCAGGAGTGCCAGGAAATAATGTGATCCAATGACCCGAACAGAAAACTCAGGCTCATTCTGGCAACAGCAGCTCTGGATGCCCGGGGGCTCAGAGCAGAACACCTGCAACTTTTGATAGATTCCATTCTGTCTCGAGAACCAGCAACAATTTTACCCGCAGAAAATATGACTCTATTATATGCTTGCTCTCCAATCACAACCCAGAGAAAACATGCCCGTGAACAAGCCCCCCTCCCCAACTCCGAAAACAAAACCCAACAACAGGCTGTCAGACTAAGCACATCCACAGTTTTCAAGTTCCCCCCTTAATATCTATTTGCTATTGTTCGCTCCCTTTGTCATCGGCGGGAACGTGCTAGCAGACAAGTGGTAATTGCCGCCAGGGGCTTAAGGAAATTCATGCAAGAAGAACTAAACATGAAAAAAAAAAAAGGTATCCATTAACTGTCTTTCTGGGTGTTGGGGAAATGAGAGCAAATAGGGGATGGAGCCCAAGGTACTTTGGTCCAGGTCATTGCATTTCAATTTTTATTTCACTTTTTAAAATTTCATTTATTTAGCTGCACTGGATCGTAACCTGCAGCATGCAGGATCTTTGGTCTTCATTTCATCATGCGAACTCTTAGTTGCAGCATGTGGGATGTAGTTCCCTGACCAGGGATCAAACCCTGGTCCCCTGCATTGGGAGTGCAGAGTCTCAGCCACTGGACCATCAGGGAAGTCCCGCATTGTATCTTCTCTTTGATGGACGCTCGGAAGGTCCCTGAACATACAGTTTAGTGGGATGAAGTGGCTCTGACACAGGCGTGTTTGTCTGCATAGCTTGATCCCCTGCCACTCCTTCCCAGCCTCAACGCTGATTCCCAAACCGCAGCCTGCTATCATTCCTGCTTATTTGGAGCACCAGGGGGAACAGTGGTGGGGCAGCGGGGGGCGCAGTTAGACACAAAACTGTGATAAGGCTGGGACTGTCTCTCAGGATATGTTTCTTAACACATCTTTCATGTATTGGAATTCAAAACACAGTTTGAGTCCCTACTGCCTCTGACTTTGTAATTGCTCAGAACTCTAACAGCATCCGCTGATTTCTCTGCCTCCATCCTTAGCTCTGTCCAATCCCCACTGCAGCAAGAGTGACCTCCCTAAAATGCAAATCAGATCAGCTCCCTCTTTGAATGAATTTCTTCTTGGCTCCCTTTGCCTTTCAGATACACTGTCTTTTGTACAGCAGGAAATGTTTTGTTTGCCCGAGTCCCGCTTTCTTGTCCAGCGTCAGAGATTTCTATTCCCGTTCTCCAGTCTCTGGTTGTAATCTTACAGAATGTCTGATGTTCCTCTTCCTTCCCTTGGTTGAACCTGAATCAACTGTCCACACTCAGCTGAGATCACCTTTTCCTGGAAACCTTCCATAACTCCCATCTGTCTTTGAATGGGAGGCACATAGCATGGGTTTTAAGAAAACAGACTTTGATGTCAGACAGACTGGGGCTTGGATCTTGGTTTCATCATTTACTGACATGTGACCTTGAGCAAGTTACAAGGCGTCTCTGATTCCTCAAAGTCCTCAACTACAAAGCAGGCATGATAATGATCTGTGCCTCCTTGGACCTCGAGAGTCAGTGCAGGCTGAGAGCAGAGTGCTAGCTCCCAGGCATGTCCTCTTGGTGGACGGCGGGTCCCTCACAGGTGCTCTTCCTCTGCCTCTGCATCCTGGTTCTCACCATGGAGTTCCTGAGGGGCGGGGACCCAGCAGAGGATCCGGCCCAGAGTCGGCCTGGGAAACCAGCTTGTGAATGAGGGCACGAATGAATGGGCACCTTTATTGACTGATGTTGAAGAGTGAGGGATCCAGGTCTACTTCTGACTTTAATGAGGCCAGTTTTTAGCAAAATGAATGCAGAAGTCATCCAGGAATCAACCAGTGGATAGATCTCCTGAGATACATTACTTCAGCATCTCCTGGTGCCTGATTTCCTTGCTGCAGAATCAGAATCGTGTCTACCTATGCGTACAATGTCCTTAAAAAATGTTATTTACTTAACAAATGTTATTTCCCCACCATCCCACCCCTTCCTGTGCTTTCCTGTTTTGCTTGGCAGACTCCCAAACCGAGTGTCACATGCGATAACGCCGTGGACCTGGGCCTAGAGCCTGGGCTGCCTTCCTGGGCTCTCTGCATCCCACTGCTGCCCGGAATGCCCTGGGGAGGGGGAATTGGAAATATGTACTTGAAATGCTGACGTTGTTATTTCTGTTCTTTTATACAAGCATGAGGCAAGTTGGCTCTGCAGAATGTTGCATAAATATCCAGATAAAAAGATTAGTGAAAACCCTGAGAGCATCAGAGCTTCTAAAGCCTGCTTTCAGGCTGGGAAGCGGATGGTAGCACAGTGCCAGCCTCCGTAGGTTTTGGGTTCTAACATCCCTCGTTCACCTGGGAGCAGGAGCTGATGGTACCACCCCTCCCGAGGAGTGGCTGGTGCCTTCCTGAGAGGTCAGCAGAAGAAGAGGAGGAACAGGACCGCAGGGGCTGATTGTGCTAAAAGTGAGAAGGGGAGACCCTCTCCCCACTGGGTAACCTGAGTTGATTGCCCCTCAGTTGGCCTTTTTTGATCATCGAGGGTAGAATGTAAACCCCAGGGCACTGGGGCTTGTTTGGCTTCTAGCAATAATGCATCGTTGTTCTCTTTAGAAAGGGCTCCTACAACAGCTCCTTGATCCCAGTCTAACGGGCTTTGTGGCAAAGGCACCAGTGACGTCCGCTTTACTTTAGTGACTGCGCCCCTGGCAGTGTTGACCTCCCCACTTAGGGGAGAAGAAGAGTGGGTTCTAGAAGGAGCTCTGGCTGCATCTACTGGCTGGGAGAGTGGGCAGGTCTTCACCTCCCAGTGTCTCGTCTTCTCTTCTGTCAGATGCAAACCATACACACACATCCTGAGACTCCTGGAGTGGGTCTGTCTGTCCCCACATATGTGCGTTTGTGTCTCCTTCTGCCTGGAATGCTTCCCCAGCTTTCCTTCCCTGCAAATCGCTTTTGTCCAGAGACTCCTGCTTGAAGCCTCCCAGACCGCCTCCCCTGGCCTCCCGCCCCTGTGCCTCGCTTGACACTGTTGTGCATTTCCAGGCTTCATCCGTGCCTGTTTGCCCATCAGGCTTACTCTCTAGGGTCCTCATGAACAGAGACCATCTCACTCTCCTCTCTGCCCCCTCGCACCCGAAAGGGGAGAATGGGGGGCGATCAAGGAATGCTGGCTGATAAATTCATGGGGAGGGCAGGCTGTGTCAGTTTATCACTGAGGGTGCAGTAGACCCTAGACACTGCCTAGAGTAGAGAGGAAGAGGGAGTGAACTCAGGGAGCAAGACTGGTTCCAGGCCCGAGGTTTGTGTGTGGCCGGCCACCGCAGAGACCAGGAGCTGAGGACCTGAGGTCAGAAATGGCCTGACTTTCCATCAGGCCAGAGGATGGAAAGTATTAATAACATGAGCTATTCACAAGCCCACTGACCCAGAACTTAGTCTTACTCAATGGTGACCTTGTTGCAGAGAGCTGGGTGCAGAACTGGGTCAGACAGATAAGGTAGGTTAACTCTCCCCACTTTCTCATCTATCTCATTTCTCGATAGATGAGAAAACTCAGGCTCAAGGAGAGCCGGTAGATTTTTCCCAGAACTAGTAGCAATGGTAGAGCCTTAAGCTAATAGAACTTCTCTGCTTTGAGGCTCCTCTTTCTGCTCCAGCAGATACCTCCCAGAGGTCCCTCTTCCTGGGAGAGGATGTGAATAGGTCATCAGAGTTGTTTCCACATCCTCTAGGTGCCTGGGTTTAGATGCTCCTGGTGGTAATGGGGACTCTTCCCCTACCCTAGCCCCTGAGAAGGCTCTCCTACACCTTCATTGATGGTGAAACCAGCACCCCATTGAGTGCCTGGGGAACATTCATGAGCTGGGGGGAGCAGAGATGTAATTGGGGTGGAGATGCCATTGGTAGCTTTGAAAAAGTGTACTTTCCTGGTCCTCTGGGCTTTGCCTGGGCCAGAAAGAAACCATGGCTCCTGAAAGCTGCCACCAGACATCCCAGCTGCTCACAGGTGTAGGCAGTGAAAGAAGTAGACAGTGGTGTTGTGTGTGGGTGGGTGCCCATGTGTGTTTAACGGAAAACATCCTGCTTTGAAAGGAGTCAGATGGGAAATGTCAGTTAGAGTGACTGAAAAACACTCATTCCGGTTGGATGGCATCAGCCATGTCTTTCATTTACCTGCTGAATTTAGAACTAACTCACATCACCACCGGTTCCACTTTGTACGCACGAGATTCAACGGAAGAAGGCTGGCGGCCGTCAGAGCTCTGAGTGAGGTCACTGCAATGAGGGGCGCACCCTTTGGAAGGGGTAATAGCTCATTAGGTCAGTCGCAGCAGGACTTCGCACGTGAAGCAAGTAGACATGGGTAGGGATCCAAGTGAGTACTCCAGCCAAGCTTAGGTGCTGGTCCCAGGGCCCTTGTTGACTGTTCGCATATTCTGAGCCCCCTCCCATAGACTCCATCAGGGAGGCACAGACTCCCAAAATCTGCCCCTTGTCTGTCCAAGGAGAAGGGTCCCAAGGCCAGAGCTTGTCTGAAAAGCCTGTGCTCATTGTTTCAAGACATGGAAGTTTTTAAATGTCCTTTTGACTTTGTACTTTGTCGTTTTCTTTAGGCCCACTGTCCCTGTTCTTCCCCTTTGGCTTTTGGAATCTTAGACATTTTGTCTGTCACTCAGAAAAACAGTAGGCGTGGACTTTGTATGAATTCTCCAGAGGCACCCCCCACCAATTCAAAAGTCAAGAAAGGAAGAAAAAGTCCATTTTTACTTACTGCTATAAACTGATTGGAGTTTTGGCAAGGCTGGAAGCACGGGATCTGAAATAAAATAGCCTCATCCTTACAATCTTCTATTCAGATATTTATAAACTCTTCATCAGAGCTTCCAATTCCTTGTCACAATATTTGATAAGATATTGGCTTATTTTATGTACTGGATATATGAGGTTATTTTAATCAAATTCATGAGAAAGATTGATGTGGGAAGAAAAGCTCTAACATGTAAGGGCCCTTATGTAGCCAACACTTAAAATATGCTTGTTTCATTTCCCAGCAGGACTATTAGGCTACATTATCCCCATTTCTCAGCTCAGAAAACTGAGACTTAGAGGTGAAATGAACAGCTCAAGGTTATACAACTACTCAGCAGCAAAGCCACAGTTTGTCTCCTAAATGAATGTTGTTCTCACTGTCCCATACTCACTCATTCATTCAGGGTCCCTCTTGTTTCTACTCACTGCGTATCTCAAAATTCTGTGCTGTATTTAAAATTATATGTGTGTCCTTCATTCAACAGTATAAGAGCTTTCAGGTGGTGTCAGTTGTATAGCAAAATGATGGAGAGTGAGTCTGTTTGCCCTTTGGCATAAATGATAAATTTGGAAGTAAGTTTCATGAAAAGGAAAAAAGATCTCACCATAGACTATGATGACAACTGACTATAAATTAATATAACTGCATATCAATCAAATAGTAGAGTTATACATCAATGCCATGGCACTTGCCTTTTGCAAACTTTACCAAATTTTGGAGATTTCTGTTAACTCTGGGATTCTTTCTAAGATATTCTAAGACTCAACACAATCTCCTGGAATTATTTCCCTCCCAGGATCTCTTCATATTTAATTAATTAAAAGTTTGAGCTTTGGAGCCAGCTTGTAAGGGTGTGAGTCATGGCTTCACAGCATACCAGCTCTGTGTCTCAGTTTCCTTCTCTGTAAAATGAGGATACTTAAGCAAAGGGGAATTCTGGGACTTCCCTGGTGGTCCAGTGGTTAGGACTTTGCGCTTCCACTGCAGGGGGTGAGGGTTCGATCCCTGGTGGGGGAACTAAGATCCTGCAAGTGACGTTGTATAGCCAAAAAAAAAAAAGTGATTCCGAGATCATTAGAAAGAACACATCAATTTGTATATTATGAATATTATTGATTATGAAGATAGCTAACATATAGTAAGTACTTCATAAATGTTGGTAGCTATTATAATCTGATGGGCTTCCCTGGTGGCTCAGATGGTAAAGAATCTGCCTGCAATGCAGGAGACCCGGGTTGAATCCCTGGGTTGAGAAGATTCCCTGGAGAAAGGAATGGCTACCCACTCCAGTATTCTTGCCAGGAGAATCCCCATGGACAGAGGAGCCTGGCGGGCTACAGTCCCTGGGGTTGCAAAGAGCCGGACACGACTGAGCGACTGAGAACAGCATTATAATCTGATACTTTGCGATCACTAATAAAGTTAAACAACAGGATGATACTTTATATTTGGCAACTGGATAGTTCCTAAAATTGGGTGAGGGAAATTGTTTCTTCCATAAACAAAAATTAGCATTCACGATCATCTCTGTGAAGTGAAGTTTTGGGGTGACTGTTCATCCACCATTGGCCATCATCTTCCTATCTGTATGCCCAACTATTGTCTCCATTATGGTAGAAACACCTTGGCCACACCAGCAACCTTTGGGGCAGAGAAGCTGGAGGTTTTTGTTTACTTGGATGTTTATAACAACCAGTCTCATGTGAACACCCACAATTAGGCCCATTTCAGTCTGCGCTCATTTCTGCAGTCTGTGTGGTCCTCACACGTGTTATGAAGGTTATGACCACATCCCAGACAGTTTGGGAAAATCTTAGATTCATAAGGAATCCTTACCCTTGGCTTTGGCATTTAAGTCCGAGCACTGCAGGAATCTTGCAAAGTTTTTAATTCAAATTTTATTTCCATATATATTTGATTCGTTAAGGCTCATTTAAAAGAACAACACACAACTTAAATATATGCTGCATATCAAATTTTATCCACAAATCCATTAACTTGCCACAGATCACTTTCATGCAATTTTTAGAACTCTTCTCCCCATAGTTATGCATCCATATCAGAACTTATTGAAAATGAGTCATTGGTTATGAAGGTTGCATCTTAGCACTGATTTTTTTTCAAGATAAATTTCAGCCTGAGCATCTATGTCTGTGAAATTACAGTTCCACAGCACAGAAACACAGTCTCATGTTCAATTAAGAACCAGGCAAGAGAAGGTACTTGACTTCCACCATGGCCTGATGGTTGGCTGTGCAATTATAACCGATTGTGGAACTCATCAGAGTCATGATAATGTCACACATCAAAGTAACTAAAGTTGGCACTTATTCTAAGCTTCACCTCTTCTGTCTGACTTCTTAATGCATGATAAGAGGTACAACCTACTGTTACAAACTGTAAGAGATTTGACTTCCAAGCTCAATTTTCCAACTACTCCCTTTTCAAGCTCCTGTATCCATTTAATTGAAGAATTATCTTGAGATTGCCAGATGAAGTATTGGAGACTGGAATCATTTGCAGCTACTTCTATATAATGAATCAGGGTTTTCTCAGTATTCTGCAAAGTTGAAGAAGCTGGAGGAGTAAATTACCTTCTCAGTTTACTGGTAGCCTGATTTCAAAGATTTTATTATATTTATCAAAACACTCTCATAGATTATATTATAATCAGTGACTCATTGTAAATAAAACTAAATGATTTATATTGGAACTTCTGATATAAATGCATGCAGTCAAATTACCACAGTAGTCAGTTTTCTATGTTGGGGTCCCTTATAAGATTCCCTGCAAGAAAAACATGCATTTTTTAAAGTTTGGGGGCTTTTTGTTTTCTCTTTTTAATTTTTTTTTCATTGGTGCATAATTGCTTTGTAGTGTGTATTAGTCTCTGCCGTACAACAAAGTGAATCAGCTGTGTGTATATATCACCTTCCTCCTGAGCCTCCTCCCCACCCGCTTAGTCATCACAGAGCACCGAGCTCCCTGTGCTATACGTCAGCTTCCCATTAGCTAGCCATTTGATGATGGTAGTATATATATGTCAGAACCCCCCTCCCCATTCATCCCGCCCTCCCCTTCCCCTGTGTCCGCATATCCATTCTCTACATCTGCGTCTCTATCCCTGCCCTACAAATAGGTTCATCTCTACCATTTTTCTAGATTCCATATATATGCACTAATGCACAAGATTTGTTTTTCTCTGACTTACTTCACTCTGTATGACAGACTCTGGGTCCACTGACATCACGACAAATGACCCAATTTTTCTCTTTTTCTGGCTGAGTAATATTCCACTGTATACGTCTACCACATCTTCTTCCTCCATCCCTCTGTTGATGGACATTTAGGTTGCTTCTGTGTCCTGGCTCCCGTAAATAGTGCTTCAGGGAACACTGGGGTGTGTGCGCTCAATTGCTCAGTCATGTCTGATTCTTTGTGACCCCTTGGGCTCTACCCTGCAAGGTTCCTCTGTCCATGAAATTTTCCAAGCAAGAATGCTGCAGTGGGCTGCCATTTCCTACTCCAGGAACATTGAGGTCTATGTGTCTTTTTGAATTATGGTTTTCTCAGGGTGTTTGCCCAGGAGTGGAATGGAAAGCTAATTCTAAGAACTACCTTTCAAACGGTGGTTTAGTCTCATCCTTCGCATTCCTTTAGTCATTGCACCCATCTTCACTGGCCACCCACCGTGTGCTCAGCACTCTTTTGTGTTCTTGGGACACTGCAGTGAGCAAGACAGATATGGTACTGGTTCTCATGGGGCTTACCTTCTACTGGAAGGGAGACCATCAGCAAGTCAACCGGTAATCAAACAAGACAGTTCCAGCTGAGAAGTGCTGTGAAGAAAGTAAAGAGGCGCCTCCCCATGGGAGGATGTGGGCAAAGGAATGGGACCTGTGTTTTTCTCTGTTGAACACCTTTTAGATTCACTGTAGCCAAGCCAGCCAAACCCACAGTCGGAAAGCTCAGCCTTGACTGTTCCAAACATCTGCCTTTCATCAACCTGAAATCCGTCTCCCTGGAATTCCACTCATCTCCTCTGCTTCTCCCCTCTGGGGCCTCTCTGAACAGATCCAATTTCTCTTTCACAAGACAGCCCAGCATGGCTCAGTGCACAGGGTTGGAGGCTCCTGGGTGTCTCTCTCCCACTCTTAATACCCCCGGTACGCTCAGCTCATCACCATCCCTCTAAAAGCGTAACATCAGTTCTGAAGTTACTCCGTCAAGCAAGATAATCACCTCCTCCTTAATTCTGTTTCTCCATGCTCAAGCTTGTAGCCACTTTTCTCTCTAGTTATGTAACACTGTGGCCTCCTCTCTGACTTACAGTTGACTGAATTTCCCCAGGGTTGTCACACATGGGGGTGCTGGACATCTCCTGGACAATTGCACCATTATGTTTACACCTTCGTTCAGGACATTGCAGGATCATCTTAATTATTTCCTGTGAAGAAGACCAGTAATGACCACTCGGAATGACTGCAGCCAGGAAGGGTGGCCTTGAGAGCAGGTCAGTGCTCCTTCTACTGCCTCCGCCCTCTCTGGGGACAGTGTGTTCCCGGTGCGTGCCTTTCACTGCGTAAAGTGACATTTTCTTTGATGGGTTTCCTAATGGCCCCTTTTGGCATCAGGCAGGGCCCTGTGGTTCAGACGTTCTGGATCTGGGCCCTGCATTTACTGTGACACTGTGGTCTGGACACATGTGTCCCTTAACTGCCTTTCCTAGGTGGTTAATGACCTCCAGCATTTTAGGCTTACAGGCTGGCTTTCAGACTTTAATTGAAAAAAATATATTAAAAGGTCCATTTAAGCCGCCCCAGCCTCCCACTAGCCTTTCACTCCCTGAAAGCATTTTCCCCAAACCACTGGAAATTCTGATTACAAAGACATCTGGAGCCTGTGGAACACCTTCCCCCCAACTGCCAGAAATTTCCTCTCTGTCTCAGTTGCCTGTGAATTTCTAGTTGTTATCTATCCCTTGCCCAAGGAAACGGTCATATCTCACTTGTGAATTCTTTCTACTCAGGTGTCTTCACCCTCCAAGTGGCTTCTGGGTCCCCTACTTGTTAGGGCTTTCCTGGTGGCTCAGATGGCAAGGAGTCTGCCTGCATTGCAGGAGACCCGGGTTCCATCCCTGGATCAGAAGATCCCCTGGAGAAGGGAATGGCAACCCACTCCAGTATTCTTGCCTGGAGAGTTCCATGGACAGAGAAGCCTGGTGGGGTCACAAAGAATCTGACACGTTTAAGTGACTAACACCTTCACTTTCTTTTCCACTTGCTAGAAAGTGTGGATCATGCTTTCCACTTGCTATAAAGTGTGGTGACTTCACGGTTGTGTCTATTATGTATAGCATGTTCCTCCTTCACGACAGACTAAGATGCTTCAGCCATGTTAATATGCCCTTAGAAGAAACCATTCTGTTCTTTCAACCAAATAGTCTTGGCTCTGTGTGTGTGTGTGTGTGTGTGTGTGTGTGTGTGTGTGATATTCATCCCTGGGTACCTGAAGTAATAACCTACCTAGATTCAAATTCATATCCTGTGTCTTTATTTAAAGCATCATCTGTTTCTTACAACATTGGACCATGGATTTCTGGTCTATAGAATTAAGCAAAATCTTACTTAAAAGCCAGAGTGTTTTGTTTTTTTTTTTTTTTTTCAATTTGGGGTATAGCTGCTTTGCAATGTTGTATTGGTTTTTCTGCTCTGCAACGAAGTGAAGCAGCCATGTGTATGCATATATCCCCTCCCTCTTCCACCTCTCCCCCCACCACCCTCACCCCTCTAGGCCATCACAGAGCACTAAGCTGAACTCCTTGTGCTATATTGCAGCTTCCCACTGGCCATCTACTGAGTGGGCCAAGCAGGCTTTCAGGTTTAATGGAAAAATCTGAAGGAAATTTTTGGCCCACCCAGTATTTTATACATGGCGGTATATATATGTCAATCCCAAACTCCCAGTTTATTCCACTCCCCTACCCCTGACCTGTATCCATATGTCCATTCTCAATGCCTGCATCTCCATCTCTGCCCTGCATATAACAGGCGTCAGCATTGCTTTTCAATTTCCCACCTGGCTTCTGGGGAGCCTCGTGTATACATGATAATATGACCATGTCATAACTGCTTTTAAAAGCTTTAAGTTTTCAGGAAAAAGTCCAGACATCTTACTTAGCCCTGAAGCTCTGCAATGGACTGAACATTTCTACTCTCCCAATACTTGTATATTATAGCTCTGACACCCTTACTGCCCACAGTCTGATAGTATTAACAGGTGAGGTCTTTGGGAGGTAATTAGGTTCAGATGAGGTCATGAGGGTGAAGCCCACACAATGAGATTAGTGTCCTTATAAGAAAAGGAAGAGATACCAGGGTTTCTTCTCTCTGCCATGTGAAAACACAGCAAGGAGGCCACCATCTACAAGCCAGGAAGTGTTCTCAATGGGAACCAAATAAGCCTGCACCTTGATCTTGTGCTTCCCAGCCCCCAGAGCTGTGAGAAATGAATTTCTGTTGCTTAAGTCACCCCATCTATGGTATTTTGTCATAGCACCTCCTCCTAGTCCCTGGAGACTAGGGACAAGACTCATTAAGGACTAGACTGGCCGCTACCTCTCTGCCCGTAATTCTCACTCTGGCCATGCAGTTATCCCCGGAGCATGCTGCTCTCTTCCACTTTTCCATCCTGTGGCGTGAGGCACTCCCTCTACCTGAAATGCCCTTGCTCTTTTCATTTTGTTAAAGTCCCAGTTGAATCCATTTCAACTAACACTTCCCCCAGAAAGCTTTCCCTGAGCCTCTGAGGAGTGCGCTGGCATCCGAGTGGAGCAGGGAGGCTGTATCTGGAGTGTGGAAGGACAGGAGGCTGTGACCTGCTGCTGCTGCTGGCACCTGTGTCTAGCTGGAGTAGCAATGACAGGCACGACAAGCAGATGAGGAGGAAGACAGCCCTTGTCCCTACTTTCCAGTCTCCCCTAACGTCGCCTGTTTGCGAAACCTAACAGCAAACCTGGGCTTCCCTGGTGGCTCAGATGGTAAAGAATATCCACCTGTCATGCAGGAGATCCGGGTTCGATCCCTGGGTTGGGAAGATCCCCTGGAGGAGGAAATGGCAACCCACTCTAGTATTCTTGCCTGGGAAATCCCATGGACAGAGGAGCCTGGTGGGCTTCGTCTATGGGATCCTGAAGAGTCAGACATGACTGAGTGACTCACACAGACACAGACACAGACACAGACACACACACACACACACACACAGGCAAGCCAGTTCGAATACCTAACCATCCTGGTTTACCCAAAACTAAGGGGTTTCCTGGGATGTGGGGCTTTCAGTCCTACAGTGGGGACAGTTGTGGGCAAGCTGAGACAGTTCGTTCCCCTAGAGCCAGCAAGCAAAAGAGAAAAGTGATTTGCAGAATCCCAGTCCCAGAATTGTGTAGCAGAGTGGATTTGGAGCTGGGAGACAGTGAGTAAATGGCTAGCATAATGGATGATCAGTTAGTGTTATTTGAATTAATTACTGCATTGTCTGGATGATTGGGGTGGGGGTGGGTGCTAGGAACTGTGAGACTCTGGGTATTGGGAATGTGCTGGTAAGCTTATAATTTAGAGCCCTAAGCTAGCCTTCACCCAATGTTTCTATTCCACAACAGTCTCTTAAACATCTTTTCTGTTGGTAGTTCTGTTTAGATCTTTTATCTGGATTGCCTCCTGGATCATTTCCTAGGTTCTTCTGAAATGAGACACTCTATGTTGCTCCCCAGAATCTGAAGGGTGGCTAGTACCTGAATCTCAGAGGCACCTATTAGGTCTGGTAATGCAGCTTATAGTTAGTTGCATGATTCTTTCCAAGAACAGCTCTTCAAAGAATGTATACAGAATCAAATGAGTCTTACTCGTTGAAGTGTGGTCCACTGGCATCACTTGGGAGCTTGTTAGAAATGCTGAATCTCAGGCCCCTCCTCTGACCTAAGGAATCAGACTCTGCAAAGATGCCCAGATAAAATTTGTGTACAATTAACATCTGAGAAGCGTCCATCTAGAGCAGAGGTTTTCGACCTTTGGAATGAATTTGGGAGCTTGCAGACATTCTCACATCTGGGTGATAAGCTCAGAGATCATCAGTTGGTTGGGGTCAGGCAGACAGTCGTATTTTTAAAGACCCCCAGGTGATTTTAATGGGCAGCCAGGATGGCGGACCACTGATCCAGAGCCTGGATGAGATCCCAGGGCACCATACTGTTAGCTATCCAATTATCTCGCTTTTGCTGTGTATAGAGGCACAAAAATGAAATAACTGAGTCCCAATATCCTTGTTCCAGGCAATTTAATGATATTTCTGAGGCTGCAACTGAGGCCTCCTGACTCCTCCTGTTTCAAGTCCTGACATACAACTGTCACTGAAATTCCATTGATATTTGTAGTTATTTATATACAAGAGGATACTTTAAGAATGCGTCATCAGATATTTGATCCAGTTAAGGATGTTGCTGAATAACTAGGAGAATTATCTAGGGGTAAAGAACATGATCTGAATGAATCATGAGCACAGAAACTCAGCTGGGCATTCATTCAAACAGGACAAATACTCTTGAACAAGGAGAAACTGTCGAGACTGCCCAAGTCTTTTTGTCTCTTAACCCATCAGTTGGGGATTGCTTCTTCTTCATCCTACCATTTCAGTGCAACTTTGTTTAATTCAATAATTATTTATTAAGTATCCATGTGCAAGTTCCGTTGTACAAAGGTAAAAACACAGGACTGTTGCTTCAAATCTTTTATTAGAGTCAAATAGTGGTAGAAGTGAAAGACATATATACATATATGTATATACATTCTATATATATCCTAAATTGCGTTAGAGAAGAACAGATAAATCAATACAGTAAGTCTCCTATATACTAATGAGTTCTGTTCCAAGAGTGCATTCATAAGTCCAGTTTGATCATATGTCCTACAAAGTTAGGCTTAGGTACCCAACTAACACAGTCGACTATATAGTACTATAATGTAATAGGTTTATAATGCTCTTCACACAAGTGATACATAGAAAACAAACACAATTTAAAAAAAAATTCAATCTTACAGTACAGTACCTTGGAAAGTACAGTGGTATAGTGCAATAGCTGACATTGAGGGGCTGGCATTGAGTGAACGGGCAAGAAGGGTGACTGACTGCAGGAGAGGAGGTGGGAGATGGCAGAGCTGAAGGACCGTCAGCAACAGGAGACGGGGGCAAGCTGCAGTGTCACTCACTCCTGACACTGATGGAACATGCATTTGCATCTTTGAAAGTTTGCCTCTTGAAGGTTTATATATAGGAGGTCTTACTACATGGACTTAAAGAGAAGCCTGCCACACTCAAGTGCAAGCAGATGGATTACCAAGTGTTTTTGGTGGAGACTTGAGAATGGTCTTGAGGAAGAGGTTGGTGTTAGAAAACGCCGCAGGAGGAAAAAAGCCGCCTCTAAGGACCGGTGGTAAAGGCCTTTATTGAGCGGTCGCTCTCGGGCAGAACTCCCGGGGGCGGGTGAGTGAGGAGACAAAGGGAGTCTGCGAGGTATGAGGGGGTGGGAAGGGGTTTTATAGCCAGGGCCGGCGTCCAAGCCAGGTCTTTTCATATAAGGAAGAAAGCGCAGGCTACAGCGGCGGTCAGTGTCCGAGGGCTCCGGGTCGGTACCTGATTGGACCAGGCTGCAGGGGGTCGGTCCCCTGAAGTTCAGCCAGCCTCCGGAATTTGCCTTGCGGCACTTTCCCGGGGCATGCCCCGACCTTTCAGTTGGGTTTTCATGTGAACAGACGGTGGGAAGAGTAGTCCAAAAAGAGGGAATGGTGATAAACAAAGACCTGGATGCAGAAGTACTTGGGTGAGGTGACGCTAGTGAAAAACAGAAGATGAAGCTCGAGGGGTAGATTGGAGGCCATATTATGGACAGGTGTGCATGCATGCCAAAGCCAGAAGTTAGAATGTATTTAGATCAACAGGACAGATCACTGAAGAATTTTAAATTTCTTTAATCCCTGAGGAGGGTGAATGAAGGTTCTTAGGGCAAGATTGGAGGCAGGCAGCAGACCACTATGCCAACAGTCCAGATCAGAGTAAGGTGATTCTGAAGTTGAGTGGTGTTTGGGGGGAAAGAAAGGAGGGCATAATACAAAACTCATTGGATCTAGGCCTTAATTAGCCCATTTAGGAGAACATTTATGGGGTAAGTAGACATTATGTTTACACTGGTTAATTGAAAGTACATTTCCCTGGGGCTGAATTACAGTGAACACTATTAAATCACAATTAAGGTCTATCTGGATATCTACACCATTATGGATTTTGTGGGTGTTGGGACTGGCTCAATTTATTGTTGAACAGTAATATTTTTCAAATTTCCCAGTATTTGCAAAACTAACTGCAAACAGAAGCTCAGAGCCAACTTGAGGCTACTGGTTGAGGAAGACCTGAAGTCCTTAGCCCTTCAGGATGACCCCAGCTACCAAGGAGCCATGAGGGGATTTCAAGGTCTAGGACTGCAGAACTTGTCACCACTTGGGGATTTGACAGATCCAAAGAGAGGTAGGAATGTATTATTCAAATGAAGGCTTACCTCACGTAGCACAGAAGGACCCAGGAGGCCAGAAAATCCACACTGAGTTAAAACCCATTGAACTTTCAGCTCAGCAAATCAGTGTAGAGAACAACAGCTACAGAAACACAGATATAATTTATTGATTCCCTTCAATTAGCATTTATTTTGCCTTAATCATAGAGCCCCAGATGTGTTAAGTACTGTGAAATCAAAACAATGGCAAAGATGAATTAACAGACTCAGGCTCAAATTCCATCACTTTTCACTTATGTGACCTTGCTTAACTTCCCCAAACTTTAGTTTCCTCAGCTAGCAAAGGGGCAAAATAATAGTGCTTGCCTCTCAAAGCTGTAGGAGAGCTACATAAATAATGATAATAATTATATACATATACATGGTAATATCACATATGTAATAGTGTAATTATATACAATTATTAATAATTCCATATATATTGCTAATAATTATATGATATATGAGCATTTATGTCTGGGGCTTCCCTGATGGCTCAGATGGTAAAGAATCTGCCTGCAATGTAGGAGACACGGGTTTGATCCCTGGGTCAGGCAGATCCCCTGGAGAAGGGAATGGGTACTGACCCCAGTATTTTTTCCTGGAGAGTTCCATGGACAGAGGAACCCAGTGGGCTGTAGTCCATGGGTCACAAAAAGTCAGACACAACTGAGTGACTAATATTTTCGCTTTGCTTTCATGTCTGTAAGTTGCTCTAAGAGCTCAAATCTTGCCAACTATAAGAAATCTTCTCTAATAACGCCCAAATCCATATGATGATGGAAGTCACAGTAGCATATGAATAGTAAAAAAGTCACAGAATTTGAAATCAAGCACGAGAATTTGAGTCCCAGCCTCTAGCATTGAAAGGTAGCTATGGGATCTTCTGCTAGTCACCTGCCTTATCTGAACCCAGAATGGACAACCTAGCTTTAAATACAAGTCAGCGTGGTATTTTGTAAACCTAAGTGTTGATGGAACAGAACTGCAGGGTGAGACTTGGCATGAGTAAACAATTAAAATGACCTGGGGCTTATCAGAAAAGACTTCTTAGAGTTGACAAGATTTGAGCTTAGATCAATTTATAGACATTACTGGAGAAGAAATGAGAGAGATATGTATAAAGGACTGATGATTGGAATTAGCAATTCATGTGCAAGAGAGATGAAACACATTTGCCTACAAGTGGAAGAGTCTTGCTGGAATGTAATTGGGGGGGGCGGGGAGGGAAGCTTACTAAGTGCTTGCTATGGTTCTAAGTGCTTCAGGTGTTTCAACGTATTTTACCTTCAACAAAGGCTATGAGATGGGTATGCAATTAACTCCAATTAACAGATAAAGCAACTTGGCTAAGATAAGTTGCTTTACCTGTTAGTCCAGGGCCATCTACAACTAGAGCCCAGGTAGTCTGAAGGCATCTGTCAGATCCTTAACCACTGTGATACATTGCCTCGGAGGTCAGGTCAGAAAGATGGGGATCTCTTGAATTAGTCTTCCAATGTGAAAGTTCCATGAGGACAGAGATCACACCTGTATTGACCATTATTACACCCACAGTGCCTGGCACATAGTGGAGGCTCAATAAATACTTGTTGAAAGTGTGAATGGAAGTGTAACTGAAAGGGGGGTCCAGCTGCTCACCACTCAAAAGCTATTACAGTGGCCAGGTTGGTAGAAAGGGAAATTTGCTCATTTTGGATGCTGGCAGTCAGTGGGGATGGAGGACTCCCGTCCAAGGGCTGACTGCCCCCTCCACCGACAGCCAGGGGTGAGAACTTTTATAGACAGAAGGAGGGGGCTACATGCAGAGACGACACAGCTCCGACAGTCATCTTGACATTGGCCATCGGTGGTCAGAGCAGTGTCATCTTGATTGGTTTAGGTACCATTAATCTTCAGTTCCACAGTTGGTTTGTTCCCGTTTCCTTGAGGCCAATTCTTGGAATTGTGGCTGCGGTCTGGTCATTCTGTAGGTGACCTCTTCCACCTGCTGGGAATTTCAGTATCTATAAGACAGCTCACAGGATATGGCTCAGAATATTATCGATAGCCCTTGAGGAGGAACTTAAAGGTCCTTGACTTTGCTTAATGGCTATTGTAATTTGGTTTCCTGTTTGTGATTGTTTTGTGATAATTTGTGACTGTTTTCCTTTGTTTCTGCATTTTCTCACTTCCCTGATTAAACTTGTTCTTTGGCTAAAGTTTTTTCCACAGAAAAAGGGCAGGCAGAGGCCATGGGGGACAAGGACCTTAGGGTCCTGCTCCGTTTCAGAGCACCTGGCAGGGCTATCTCTTCTCTTTCTTTGGAAGTCCGTCCTGGGGTGGAACCTTCCAGTGCTCTGGGACCTGGCCAATGTGATGGACAGAACACTGCCTGGACATAGCAGGACTCTCAGAAACTTCTTAAACTCCGAGAAGAGGATAGTCTTGTCCACTGAAAACTGGGCAGTAGCACTCTCTTGGTGGCAAAGATGAATTTGTTACATTGAGAAACAGTAGAAATGGTGTCATTTTATATCTTTCGAAAATAGGATAACAATGTTTCATTGATTACCTGATGCCTCGGAACAAAGTAGATTAAGGGCTTGGAGCCTTCACTCCCTTTTCCCTTCTCTCATGTTAAATCTGGCTGCATTTGTTCAGTCTCCAGGTCCAAAGAGACTTCCCTTGCCCCTCTGAATAGCCCTTCCCAGCCCTGCCAGTGATGGGAAGGCACTGGTTGAGCTGGCATCTATTTTGCTTTACATGAGACAAGAAGGATTTGTAACAGAAACCATCAAACCCCAACAACAGACCTTACTCAATGGGCTTCTAGAGACCTCCAACAGAAGAACATTTGTCTAAAAAGAAACCTTGCCTAGAAGGTGTTCAGAGTAGGAAGTTCAGTGTGCTCATGGGTACAATGCCATGCTCACTTACAACTATTTAAACATCACGCTGTGGCTCTGCTGTAAAGTCTTCCATACCTAGAGGGGGCCTGGAAGGAAAAGGGTAGTGATTGGGATGTGATCAGTGTAGAAACTGATGCTGACAGTGGATTCTGTTTCTTTAGCAAGAATGATAATGGCTTATATTGGTGTGGCAAGCAAGTCAAATTCCCTAACCATGTTTATGTACTATAGTTTATTTTAAGCACCGGAAGCAGTGCTAGTACCTTCATTTTATAGATGAAGAAACCAAAGCTCAGAGAGGCAAAGTCAAGACTAACTCCTGGTCTGGCTTCTCTTCTACTTTTCATCTTGCTGCTTCTACCTGAAACCATGGGCTTCCCAGGTGGTGCTAGTGGTAAAGAAGCTGCCCGCCAATGCAGGAGACATAAGAGACGTGGGTTCGATCCCAGATCCCCTGGAGGAGGGCATGGCATCCCATTCCTGTATTCTTGCCTGGAGAATCCCATGGATAGAGGAGGCTGATGGGCTACGGTCCATAGGGTCAAAAAGTTGGACACAACTGACGTGACTTAGCACACATGAACACATAGCTCCTGCTGCTCCAACACCTAGACTGTCTTCTCAATCACACCCACACCCACCTCCTTCACACACATATACACAGATAAAGACATGTTAGTTTCTTCCAACCATTACATGATATTTCTTAATATCTACATGGGCTTCCCTGCTGACTCAGACAGTAAAGATGCAATGTGCCAGATCTGGGTTTGATCCCTGGGTCGGGAAGATCCTCTGGAGGAGGGCACAGCAACCCACTCCACTATTCTTGCCTGGGGAATCCTCATGGACAGAGGAGCCTGGTGGGCTACAGTCCATGGGGTCGCAAAGAGTCAGACATGACTGAGTGACTCAGCACAGCATGATATCTATATACCGTATTTTACTTGTCCATATGGATTCCTATGTTGACTCTAACTCCCCACTGTAACAGTCAAACCCACTCCAAAGAAACTGTTGTGCGTGCCTTTCAAAGAAACTGCAGAAGAATTCCCTGGTATATATTTCAGAATCTAGTCTCTGGAATGTATTTATATATTGACCTGGAGTAAATGAGGCTTCCCAGGTGGCACAGTGGTAAAGAATCTGCCTGCCAATACAGGAGACACAAGAGATGCGGGTTTGGTCCTTTGGTCAGGAAGATCCCCTAGAGAAGGAAATGGCACCCCACTCCAGCATTCTTGCCTGGAAAATCCCATGGACAGAGGAGCTGGCAGGCTACAGTCCATGGGGTCACAAAAAGAGTCAGACATGACTGAGTGACCAAACAAGAACAGCAATCGTGTCTTTTGTCCCCTTGCCCTATCTTCCACAATAAGGCTTTGAGGACAAGCCCAGAGCAGGCAACAAGGCAGAGGACAGAAATGGGAGGCTGGGGAAGGGAACTGAGGGTTCCCTGCTGCTGCTTCAAAGAGGAGGAGGTCCAAGCCAACACAGCAGGGAGCCTTGTTTTCCACCCCTCTTCCCTCTCCCCTCTCCAGCCTGGTTTCTGGGCCTTTTCTCTCTTCTAGAGCAAATTCCTGACAGCGTGCCATGCACTTGCGAAAGGATAATTACATCTGCATCCCTGGGAGAGACAGGCTTGGTGTCAGCGGGGAGGAGTCTGATGTGGATGCAAATAGAGCTAAGTGCCCGCATGTGCAAAGCGCTGACAGCTCTTGAATTAAATCCGAGACCAGACGTTTCTCTGACCAAAACTTTCCCTGGGACTCTTTTTAACTCTGAGTCAGAGAAAGATTTAAAAAACAATAGCTTTACCTATCTACCCAGCTGTGTTCTCTGTCAAAGGAAGCAAAAAGCTTCCTGACTGAAAGCTCCTTAAGAGAAAGGCGCGAGTCCTGGACTTCAGGTGGTGGCTCAGATGGTAGACGGAGGAGGGCATGGCAACCCAGTCTACTACTCTTGCCTAGAGGCTGAAGTCCATCGGGTCGCACAGAGGCGGACACAGCTGAAGTGACTGAGCAGCAGCAGATGGTGAAGAATCCACCTGCAATGCAGGAGACCAGGGTTCAATCCCTGAGTCGGGAAGATCCCCTAGAGAAGGGAATAGCTACCCACTCCAGTATTCTTGCCTGGAGAATCCCATGGACAGAGGAGCCTGGTGGGTTACAGTCCTTGGTGATGCAAAGATTCAAACCTGATTCACTTTCACAGTTTAGCACCAGGCACTCCGTGGATACCGGGAAACTTTCCCGGTGCCGTTCTCAAGGTGACCCTGAACCCACAAGGCAACCAGGAATGATTGTCTAGCAGTGATTCCACAATTATTTCTTTTTTTCCTTTAATATTTATTTATTTGTTTGTTCATTTATTCATCTGGCCGTGCCGAGTCTCAGTGGCAGCACGTGGGTGGGATCTTTAGTTGCAGCATGCAAACTCTTAATTGCAGCATGTGGGAGCTAGTTCCCTGACCAGGGACCAAACCTGGACCCCTGCGTTGGGAGCATGGAGTCTTAGCCACTGGACCACTAGCAGATTCCCTAAAGTTATCTCATATAATCATCTAAACTCCTATCCAGATACCTGTTTCTACCCTTAAAAGAAGAAGGAGGATACACATGGTTGTTTAAGTGTTTTGTTCTTTCATTTTCCCCAGGTGTAGAGACAACTTAGTCAAGTCTTAGCCACTGGACCACCAGGGATATCCTACACCTGTTTCTATCTCATGTGTGTGTGTGTGGTGGGGGAGTTCTCTCCTTATCTACTGATCATGAACAGGTCCCCCAAACTCCAGAGTAAGAAGGAGAACGGGTGCAACCTAATTTCTGCTCAAATGTAAGCAGGAGATCATCATTATTTTCTTAAAAAAGACAGTCAAGTTCCTAAGCACTTACTTTTGAAATGCAAATATGTTTGCTAACACCATGAGGGAGATGCTGTAAGAAAAGATGATAGTACTAGATGCTCAGCTGTTAAGAGATGGGAAGGGCGACATGACTGCCTTCAGGCCCAACTGGGACTCATCTCCTCCGTCACACTCATGCCAAGAATAGATGAAAGGCTTTGTTTTACTTTGAAAAGAAAAAGGGCAAAAGGGAGAACAGGAAATTGATGCCTGGGAAAGAGGGCCAACCTGCCTCCTCTTCCCCTAACAGAAGACTCAAGAGAAGCAATTAAAAGAAGTTACTGATAACAAGAAATGACAAGGCAGAAGATGTGTAAGTCTGAATAAGCCATCACGTCGTAAGTAGACCTTAGCTATAAGCCAAGAAAAATCTGAAGAGATCGGATTTCAGCTTAATAGAAGGAAGAGCTTTTTAACAGTGGGATGAATTTTTTTTTTAAATCAGTTATAAAAAGAGCTGCCTATGAATATGCTGAAATCCTCTTTTTTGGATATGTTTAAGCAAAATCCCTCTCCCTTTCGGTGTTTCTAGAGAAAATATTTCTGCTTTGGGTTAAATGCGGTATGATATCTTCTAATTCTAAAATGATTATGTTCATATAGATTTTAAAATTCAATAACAGCTTCTAAGTAAAAATGTGTAACATGATGTCCTGCCTTGAAGCAGTTGCACAACATTCTGTTTCTCTCTCTCCAACAACCCCAGGGATTCAAACTGCTTTCTCCC
Source organism: Cervus elaphus (assembly GCF_910594005.1). Classification (NCBI taxonomy): domain Eukaryota; kingdom Metazoa; phylum Chordata; class Mammalia; order Artiodactyla; family Cervidae; genus Cervus; species Cervus elaphus. Next base: position 89,153,321 of record NC_057819.1, read on the forward strand.
CTCTGTGTGTTGGAGTTTCTCTTCTCCAGATGGTAGTAAGGCAGGATGAAAGTGAAAGTCACTCAGTCATGTTTGACTCTTTGCGACCCCATAGACTATACACTTCATGGAATTCTCCAGGCCAGAATACTGGAGTGGGTAGCCTTTCCCTTCTCCAGGGGATCTTCCCAAACCAAGGATCGAACCCATATCTCCCGCATTGCAGGCAGATTCTTTACCAGCTGAGCTATCAAGGAAGCCCGTAGGGCAGGATGGGACGCAGCAATATCAGGTATTTCCCCATCCTACTATCTCTGAAAATATGCAAAGGGAGCCTTCCTATTTGGGGGATTTTCCCCTATTTTTGATGATGTGAATGCAAACAGCAAGAACCCAAGCTAACCAGGAAGAAAGTGACAGTTTCCAGAATTCTACTATGGATTCACTTTCTGTGTGCCTGACTCCATTTCTTTTATGATTTTCAGTGAACACAGACATTTCTAACCTTTCATGATAACTGAGGGTAGATCTAATCAATGCTCTTCTTACCCTCACATCCCATCCTTTTCTTGACCAGGTAGAGTCTCTTTCTCAGGGGAAAGCCCTTCCCTTTAATGCATTGTCCTGAAGCCACAGGCAGGGTCAAGCTCTCAGTGGAAGCTAGTGGTCATTGTAGTTCATCCTGATTTCAAGTACCTCATTCCCATCTCAGAAAACTCCAGTCTAGGGAAGAGTGTGCTCGTTTTTTTATGTAACTACTGTATTCTAAGCTCTAAGACAGACATTCTATATCTGTATTTCATTTAGCTCTCACAATGACCCTAAAAGTAGGTGCTTTCTTTACTAGAATACTTGTCTTTTAATTTTAGTAGCCAAAGCCCCTTGAGAGCCCTGAGTGCTGAGATAAGACCAACACTGATTTGATTATTAGAATCTACTGAATCTTTATCTTCATTGTGTTCACTTACATCATGGGGGTGGACAATAAAATATCACAAGTAGGACTAACAGGAATATTCATCAATGTATAAATAAGTCACACTATAATGGTATACCCCCTGCTCCAGTGTATGCTCTCTGATGGCATCATTTCACAGCTCGTGCCAAGGTCGCCTCGACATTCACCTCCCCTGCTAAGAGGCAGCAGGAGAGAAGGAAGGACTGAGGTTGTCAGGCAGCCTTTATCAGTTATTCATGTACTCTTCTGCTTGGCGGTCTCATCCAACCATCTTACCTCTTCCTTGTATATTTTAGTCATAGGACAGCACCTGCTTGAGAACCCAATTTCCAGATGGGTTTGAGGTCTTTTCATGTTGGGGTATGAAATGACACCGTTTGAATTCCCCACCCCACATCCTAAGGTGAGCCTTAATGGATCAAATGCATACTGAAGTTACAGAAACCAGCTGTATATCCCCTCCCTCTCTTGGAGCTCCCTCCACCCCATCCCACCCTCGCGGTCATCACACCTCTACTATATGGGTACAGGAGAGCTCTGTACTATACGACAGCTTCCCACTGGCTCCCCATCTCACACACGGCAGCGTATACATGTCTGCACTACTCTCTGAGTGTGTCCCACCCCCTCCTCCCCTGCCGATGTCCACAGTTTCTTCTCTACGTCTGTTTCTGCCCTACAAGGAGGTTCATCAGTACCATTTTTCTAGATTCCACATATGTATGTTAATCTATGATATTTGTTTTTCTCTTCCTGACTTATTTCACTCTGTATGACAGTCTCCAGGCCCACAAGTGATTCTTAATAGGTAAGGGTATTTGTGCTGCAACAGTACCTAGTCCTATGGGACTAAAGTAAAGTAGATCCTAGCCACATATTCAAGCATTGGGGGTCCCTGTCCTATGTTCCTTATGAAATGAACTCAGTTTAGCCCCTCCTCCAATTGTGATTATCTGCTTTTAGACAAACCCACACCCCAAAATAGTATTTTATTCCTACTTTATAGAAAAGAAAACTGAGACTTCTAGAGTTCCAGTAAGTTCATCAAGACGGTGTGACTCCAGGATTACATTAAATAAAAGTTATTGATCACATAAAAGTTATGATCACATAAAATCAAGTTATTGATGGCACACAGAAAAGACCACCCTTCCCTTCAATAAGCTACATGCTGTCAAGATCCAAAGACACTTATGCATCCAGCCCCCTCCACAAAGACTTCCAGTCTCCTGCAATACATAAAGCTTTCTCCATTCTGTGTGCCACATAATTTAGTACCTAATTAGATATTGTCTTACAGTATTCTCCTAATTGCCCCAAGTGTATTTATTCTGCTTCTTCATTAAGTTTATCACAGAGATCCTTGAGGGCAGAATTTTCCTTTTATATCTCTCCTTTTCTACTCCATCCTTTTCTTACTCCTCCCCAGAGCATAGCAGTAAAATCGTGAGAGCTAGTCCAGTCTGAGCTGTCCGTGGGGCACATGGGCATGGCAGTAATACAAGGCATTACAATAAAAGGGTATGTACAAATACAACACGGGGCATCCCAGGGGACTCAGTGGTAAAGAATCTTGCTAATACAGGAGATGTTGAAGCTGAAACTCCAATACTTGGGCCACCTGATATGAAGAGCTGACTCCTTTGAAAAGACCCCGATGCTAGGAAAGATTGAGGGCAGGAGGAGAAGGGGATGACAGAGGATGAGATGGTTGGATGGCATCACCGACTCAATGGACATGGGTTTGGGTAGACTCTGGCAGTTGGTGACGGACAGGGAGGCCTGGCGTGCTGCAGTTCCTGGGGTCGCAAAGAGTCAGACACGACTGAGCGACTGAACTGAACTGAATGAGGAGACTCAGGAGACACTGGTTCGATCCCTGGATCAGGAAGATCCCCTGGAGAAGGAAATGGCAATCCACACCAGCATTCTTTCCTGGGAAATCCCATGGACAGAGGAGCTTGGTGGGCTACAGTCTGTGGGGTCACAAAGAGTCGGACACAACTGAGTGACTGAGCGTGAGCAGTAATAATGTATGATGAAAAGAGCACTTAAAGACACCTCTGTCTTCCTTTCCTCTTCACCAGCTCTGTAACACTGGGAGAGCCAAATGCCCTAGCTGGACCAGTTTCCTTACTGATGAAATGCAGATATTGAGCTAGATGAAACCAGTGTTCCTCTAGCCTCATGAATCTGTCTCTGTTAAAGGAAAAGGGGACAATCATGAATAAAATCCAAGCTGAGCTCCCTGGATCCTGAGAAGTGTTGTTGAGCAAGTGGTTGAAGATAGATGCTACAGCCATGATGTTAGAAGCAAATCAGGAGCAGTTCCCAACCATGCCTCACTCCTGGGGTTTCCTGTTTGCCTTCTATCACAAGCCATGAAGGTGGTAGATGCCTGAACACATTGGGAGGTCCTCAAAGGAGTCACAATTATGTAAGCTCTGCAGGACCGCTGAGTTTCAAGGGAAGGCTGGAGGCAATGTTCTTTTTCTGAGAAGTGAATTAGAAAAGGTAACCTTGATAACTGTGTTGTATCAATCTCATCAACCAAACTGATCGTTAAAAGCTAAAAGCTTGGATTCCCCAAAAGGGAATTGATAGACTGCGTAGGTACCTCTACAGGGACCCATCATAATTCACCATTAGTTAATGTACCATTAAAGTATCCACGTAGTTAATGGAATTTCATTGGGGTTTGAGGTTTTTCCTGAGTTGTTTAAATTGCCTCTATCATGAATGACTTCTTGAATTAAAAATTAAATGGACTTTCAAGTATTTAATTAGATACATCTATTACTGAAGTGGGGAAAACAACTGAAATTCACCTTAGAATTTTTTTATTTAAAGGAATACAGTACATCTTCAAGATGACAAACATTTTTTTTGATAGATTTAAATACAGCTGCTTTTAGGAATAAAACAGTAGCCAGAATTTTCTTCTTTCCCTCAATTTGATGGTCTTTTTTAAATTTTATTTTTAATTGGAGTATTATTACAATATTGTGATGATATCTGCCATACATAAACATGAATCAGCCATAGGTATACATGTGTTCCCCCGGCTCCTAACCTGCCCTCCCACCTGCCTCCCCATCCCACCCTTCCAGGTCATCACAGAGCACCAGCTTTGGGTTTCCTATACAACAAATTCCAACCCACCACTTTACATATGGTGATGCATATATTTCAATACCACTCTCTCAATCATCCCACCCTCTCCCTCCCCACCTGTAACCATAAGTCTGCTCTTTATGTCCGTGTCTCCTTTGCTGCCCTGCAAATAGTTATCAGTACCATCTTTCTAGCTCCCATATATATGTGTGATATACGGTATGTGTCTTTCTGACTTACTTTCGATTTGACAGTCTTAAAGGCACCTTAGCTTTTTATCCTTTTGAGGTGTTTAAATGCTTGTGAATCTGATGAAAACCCATTATGAGAGTATGAAATGGATGTAGAATGAGGGTCAGTGATGGTGAACTGACAGATGTAGCAAGCTAAGACGCTTCCAGAGGAGGACAGAGCTTTTCCCTGCCCTTATTATCTGTGAAGTAGGGCAGAAACAGTGTGGCAGGTGCATGGATTTCTGTAGGAAACCCGGGATCTCCCTGGTCTGGGTGTGCAGCTGCCTTTGTTATAGCCTTCTTTAGAGAGGGAACAATGGTTATGCCCATAAGCCTCCTTCCCTGGCCAGAGGGGATCCCAAGTATCTCCTCTCTTCCATCCACTACACCTGGGGATCACCTCCTTTTAAGGTAACTCTCCCAGGTCACCCTATTGCTTTGGGTTCTTTTTAATCCCATCTTCTCTGCTCACAGGCCATCTTGATTTCTCTTGCTTGTTGCCTCTAAAGTCAAGACTTGGTCCCTTCTCATTATATAGGTTTTGTAGCCATATTTTGCAGGGAAATAAAAAAGAAATACAGAGGGGAAATGGAAAAAAAAAAAAAGACACCTGGTAAAGTTAACTAAATTCTGGGATGACATAAAGATGATAACAAGTGTTTATGAAGGACTCACTGTGTGCTGGGCATGGTGTTCCTTTTTCTATATGTTTCATCTTGTCCAGTGTTCTTCACAGCCCCATGAGGCACCATTATTTTCCTCATCTACCAATGGAGAAATAAGGGCTCAAGGAAGTTATGATGTGATTTATGCAATGCCAGATAGCAAGTAAGTGGCAGAATTGAGATTTGTCTCTTATTAAATACCCCATGTCCATAACTGCTGTATTGCCTCTTTTCTGAAAAACAAACATAACTCAAACAAAAACTATGTAATTGCTGATATCTGTCTGAGATAGTCATGGGGAGTCTTCTCTTCAATTTCTTTCTTCACAGTATGTTTTCAGACATCCTTCTCCATAGTCCTTGGCCTAAAAGTGAAAGACATGCTATTATCTATCTTAATAAATGCCCCCAATCTCAGTGCATGGGCCCACCTGAGCATTCAGAGCCTTATTTCCTGCCCTTTGTCTCCAGTGATCTGTTTGGAGCTCTGAGACCTTAAGTTTGGGGAATTCTATCCCCTAACCCCTCTCCTGTCTAGGACTGGTCTCTGAAGGTCATTTCCACATAATCTCCACATCTTCTCGCCTTGTATAGCCCTTATCTGGGCCATGTCCCCATTCTTAACCAACTTCCTTGATTTGGAACAACCCACTCGTCTTAATTTCCACCCCCTGCTGCTGATTCTGGGGACGGGAGGAGAAGGCAGACCTGGAGAAGAATGGTACATCCACAGAGTGTAAATATCAGGGTAGCCGCACCAGATCAGAGGCCAGATAACCCAACAGAAAGGACCTGGAATAAGCCAGATGGCGGGGGGTGGAGTTAGATGAGTGATGAAATTCTTAAGAGCCAACAAGAAAACATCAGGGGCTGAAGCCTGGAGAGAACAGTAAATTGTCAAGAGGATCTGCTGCTACCCAACCCAGCAGAGGTCTGAGACTACAGGTTGTTCCTCTCTGTGGTCTGGTGCCTGCAGCATAGAACTGAATAGCTTGGTGGATGAAGGGAAGGGAAGAACATATAAACACACCAAAGGAAGAAACGTGGCCAGTGCTCATCAGAGAAGAGGCATTAGCATCAGCATAAGACAGACAAAGTTGTCTGATGGCCTTGCTGTCACTCATGATCATGGTTACTGACTGAGGCCCACTGCGCTAAGGGCATGGAGGGAGAGAGGCAGGCTCCCTGGGGCATGGGATGAGATGCTCATCTGAATTTGGTCTTTCAGTAAACATCTGCTTCCAATCTTACCTTGACTCTATGTTTTCCAACCTCCCCGGGGTCCAGGAGTTGCCACAGTCATTTGTGCAGGTCCTTCTGGACTTTGCCATCTGTAGATGCAGTATGATGTAGTAGAATTGACATGAACTTTGGGAGCTGGGCGCCTTGGGTTCAAATGCCTTCCTGGCTAGGTCACTCACCAGCCTTGCATCACTGGACAAGTTAGTCAACCCTGAAACCTTGATGAGAACCAGTGTTCTCACATGTCCCTGCTACTGGTCAGAGTGCAGAGTAAAAGATCCATCATGTCAGTTCCCATCTCATGTCTCTAGGAGGCATAGCCGACATTTCTTCAAGGTCACAAAGAAAGTCACTTAGCAGAATCTGGAATTGAATTTGGATCTTCTGTCCACACATGGATGCCACTCTGCATGAAGATATTAATACTTCTCAGTAGAGGTGAGCATCAGAGATAAAAATAAATTCTTCACTGACTAAGAATGTTAGAAAAAGAAAAGTGTACAAAATCTGGAAGGATTTGCTTTGATGATCTATTGAAATAAAGCAAAAGATTCCACATGTAAGTGAGAGCATATGGTATGTGTCTCTGTGTAACTTATTACACTTAATACTCTGTAGATCTATCCAAAGTGTCACAAATGACAAGATTTAACTTTTTATGGCTGAGTAAGATTCTGTTGTGTGTGTGTGTGTCTGTCTGATAGATGTCCCTTTGATATCTATCTATCTATCTATATGTGGAATCTAAAAAAGCAAAATAGACATTGATAGATGTCTGATAGATGTCCCTTTGATATCTATCTATCTATCTATATGTGGAATCTAAAAAAGCAAAATAGACATTGATAGATGTCTGATAGATGTCCCTTTGATATCTATCTATCTATCTATATGTGGAATCAAACAAAGCAAAATAGACATTGATAGAGAAAATAAGGGCTTCCCTGGTGGCTCAGATGGTAAGGAATTTGCCCGCAATGCAGGAGACCAGGGTTCGATCCCTGGGAGGGGAAGATCCCGTGGAGGAGAGCATGGCAACCCACTGCAGTATTCCTGCCTGGAGAATCCCCATGGACAGAGGAACCTGGCAGGCCACAGTCTATAGGGTCGCAAAGAGTCGGACACGACTGAGTGACTAGGCACAGCACAGAAGATAAATGAGTGGTTGTCAGAGGTGAGGGAGGGTGAGTGGGTGAAGTAGGTGCAGGGGATTAAGAGGTATAAAATAAGCAAGTCATATGGATGTAATATACACAGTAAGGAATGTGGTCAAAAATATTTTTAGACTTATCATAGTGATCATTTCATAATGCATGCAAATATCAACTACTATGTATTCAATAGTACACATAAAAGTAGTATAATACTACATTTCAATAAAGATAAATAGAACAGAAAAAAAGGCAAAAGATGATGGGGAGTTCATACATATTTTAATTTCTCAGGAGCTCATAAGGCAGTCACTAACAGACATTCTGGGCATTAGAATCGTGGCTCAGAAGATCAGACTATTAGTTACCAAGTATTCACTCTGTGTTCAGAACTCTGCATCAAGTTCTGTGTTCTTCCAAACAAATCTAAGGAGTAGGTATTATCATGCCCAGTTACAGAGGACGAACCTGAGGCTTAGAGAGTTAAGGCATCTTGCTTAGAAACACGTGGCCAGCCTGTTGTCAGGCCAGGAATCCAGCCCAGTCATTCCTATCTATGTCTTTCTAAATCCTGAGCCGCATCCTCCTCATTTCACTACCTTCCTGGCTACATCGAAAACTGTAACCATAATGTTTCACAACCTCAGAGCTGAAAGGGGCTCAACCCTGGAGGCTTCCGGTTCCCCCCACTGGGAAATGCAGGGGTTGGATGAGTGACCCCTAAGGATCTTTCTCCTCTAGTTGAAGAACACACATGACCTCAATCAGAGCTGGCATTGCATTTCAATAAACAAGTTAAACAGTTGCCAGTAATCCGTGGGAAGAAATGAGTTTGCTGATGGATATGTCTCTGACCTGACTTGGGGATCACTGGGGGAAATCTTAATCTCTGAATGTTTGGTTAAACATCACTAAGCCTTGTGTGAATTAGACTTGGGACACACGCCGGCTGGTCTGTTCCGTGTTTGACTTGCCGTACCACCTGCTGTCTGCCCTTTTTATTCTCTGCACAGGCTTTTCCTGGAAACGGCCATGTGCTCAGGACTAAGCATGGCTTCCTGGGTCTATCTGGAGCCCTGAGGTTGAAATGAACAGAGTTTTAATTCTGTGAAGGGCTGAGAAATTGGACCTGGTGCTGCAAAGATGGGCTCTCCAGATCGGGCAGTCTTTGGATGAGAAGACGGCCCATAGAGCTTGAAGGAGATATGTTTTAAACCGGTAAGATGGAGAACTTTTTTCTCTGCAGGCCATAAACTAATTGAGCTAGATGTCTAAGAAGTCTCAGAGTTATATGGGAGATGGGGCAGCAGGAGGATAGAAACATATTCAGTAAAGGGAAAGTGATATAAAGAGATGGAGAACTTTTAAAGGGCTGATATTAGATAGCATCTGACTAAGAGATCTAGGACCATCCAACTCCCATCAAGACTCACCCCATGATACCTTCCCAGGAGGAGACGAGGGAATGAGGTCAGCAGAAATATATGCTTTATTCACTGGAAGCTTTGGTTCTGAACCCCAATGCAGAATTGCAAGCAGAGTGGTTTGTACCTAGATTAGAGTCAGCCTGGGGTCTCCATCTGCACTTACCAATAGAAATATAATGCCAGCCATACATGTAATTTTTCATTTTCTTATAGCCACATTTAAAAGATGTAAAAAAAAGACAAGTGCAATCACTTTTAATAATATATTTTATTTAACCCACAGCACCCAAAATACTTCAACATGTAATCAATATCAACATGTAATCAGTTTAAAAAAGTGAATGAGGTAGGTTATACTCTTTTTTGTACTAGGTTTTCAAAATCTGGCACGTGTTTTATACTTACAGCCATCTCGGTTTTCAGTGGAAATACTTGATCTGCATTTATATATCATAAAAGTCACAATTGAAAAAGTAGGTTCACACACTGACTCATTCCAAAGGTACTTAAAAGTCTTCTAATAACTGAGTCAAGTAATAGTTTGTTTTTTTTTTATTTCAGTGTAAATTAATTAAAACTAAACAATTTAAAATTCAAATACTCAGTCACATCAACAATATTTCAAGTTCTCAATGGCCCATGTGGTTACTGTACTGGACAGCTCAAATCTATATCATTGCCTCATTTCTGACCATGGCCTGGGAGAGGGAAGGAGGGGTGGGTCTCAGGTTTGCAGCCCTGGAAGTAGCCAGCAGAGGGACTTCAGTGGCAGGCCTCTGAGCCTCAGATGACATACAGATTTCCAAATCCCAACCCTAGAAACTCCAGGAACTTCTCTTTCTAGATCAGATTTGCTGCTTACACAGGACTGGATTAAGAACAATAACAACAATGCTTGTACATTGAGTTTCTACTGTGTGCCATTGTATTTGATGCTTTTTGTTACTCAGAGAGGTCAAGTGACTTGCCCAAGGTCACACAGCAGGTTAGTGTCAAGTCCAGGATTCAGAGCCAAGTTTGTTTGACTCCAGCACTGATGTACTATTGCAACCCTGCCTCCCCCTGGCAGCCCCGATACTAGAATTTCAGGAACTGCCGTGATGCCTCAGCTTACATTTAGTCCACCTGTCGTGGTTATGGCCACATTAGAAGAAGACTTAGTTCCAGAGGGTGCCCTTGGCATAGCAGGCCTTGACCACAGCCAGAATTAATGGAGTCCTCAGTAAAGAACATAAATGCAATTATTGTCTTGAATGAATGTATCTCCTCTCTTATTGTCACAGGTTCCCAGCTCTCTCTAAAAGCCTTCAAAGGCTGACTTCATGCTGGACCCAGCATCTGCCTAGCCGCTAATGGATCTGAGCTGTGTTCATTAGGCAGCTTGCCCGTGCACAGTTGACAGAGGAGGAGAAGGCAACAAAAGGATGCCTTTAAGCTAAAGGTTAATTTGCAGCGCTTTAAAAGTATCTGACTATAGTGAAGATAGACAGCAGCGCAAACACTGATGCAGATTTGAAAGGACCCGTTGCCCACTTCCTTCCTAGAACTGACACATATCTATCTCCTCCTCCCTCTTTGAAGAGCTCTTGGGGAAAGAGTAACTCTTAGGCCACAAGTTTCAAAAAGCATGTTCCTAGGTCTCTTCTTAAATAGCACATGACACCTGACCTGACAAACTCCTACCCCCACCAGCATGATGCTCTGTTTCCTAGCACAGGCTGAACCTGACCTTGAAGATCCCGAGGGATGAGGCCGCCTAAGGTCACTCACCTCTAGACCTGGAAATGACCTCTCTGAGCAAAATGGGGCTTTGGCGGACATGCTCAGCTTTAGGTTCTATAATACATTCTAAACCCAGTAGAACAAAAACCAGGTAACAGCTAGTCTAGGAAGGATGGTGGGATGGCAGAAGGCGTTGGGGGTGGATACTGATGTGAAGAAATGTCAATAATAAGGTAGTGATGAAGAGCATCAACTCTAGATTACGGTTTGTCAGCCTTGGCACTATTGACCTGTTGTTTAGTTGCTGAGTCGTGTCTGACTCTTTTGCAACCCCATGGACTATAGCCCACCAGGCTCCTCTGTCCATGGGATTTTCTAGGCAAGAATACTGGAGTGGGTTGCCATTTCCTTCTTCAAGGGATCTTCCCAGCCCAGGGATCAAACTTGCATCTCCTGCATTGCAGGCAGATTCTTTACCACTGAGCCACCTAGGAAGCCCATTGACCTGTTAGGCTGGATGACTCCTTATTGTGGGGTGGGGGACTGTCCTGTGCCTTAAAGGATGGTTAGCAGCATCTCTGACCTCTCCCCACTAGAGGCCCTTAGCAGCCCCTGAAACCCAAATTGTGACAAGCAAAAATGGCTCCAGAAATTGCCTTTTTCCAGAAGGATAAAATCAGCCCTGGTTGAGGACCATTGGTCTGGAGCCACCCACTTTCCAAGTCCAAACGTATCATTCACGATGGGTGCCCTGGGCTGGCCCCCCAGCCTCTCTGCATCACAGTTCCCACCTTTGTAAGATGAACAGAATGCTTATTCCTAGCAGTGCGGTGAGGTCACAGTGAGATGATATACGCAAAGGGCTTAGTAACAATAAAGGCTAGTTCATTTAGGTGAAGAGTTTAGGATGCATTTTTAAATCACCACAGTAAGTCTATTTTATTGCCAGCAATTATTATTCCCATTGTGAAAGATGGAATTTTCCTGAAGTTGCAAAAGTACTTTTCATGTGCTTTTCCCAAACCTTGCAACCTTGCTCCACTCTCTCGAAGAGGAGGGGTCTATTTCTTCACCCCTAGAATCCAGGGGGACCCTTGTGACTGCCTTGATGAAGAGAATGAGGGGAAGGGATGCCATGTGATTTCCAAGGCTGGGCCATAGAAGAGGCAACTTCCTCTAGCCCTCTCTCAGACCCAACCTTGGGAGCTCTGAACTGACAAAATTGGGTGACCTGGGAGCTGCGTGCTGGGCAGACCACATGGAGAGACCCCAGAGATATAGAGAGATGAGCTTCTGTGCCCAGGCCTGGCTGTTGGAGTCTCCCCAGCCCAGGTGCCATACACCTGGATGAACAAGGCATCAGGTGGCTCCACCCCCAGCCTTGAAGCTGCCCTGGGTTGGCACTGAGGAGAGCAGAGATGAGTTGCTCCTGCCGAGCCCTGCCCAAATGGTGGCTTCTTGAGCAAAATAAATATGGTTGTCTTAAGCCCTGAAGTTTTGGTTTGCTGCACAAAAATAGATAACTTTAGCAACCATTTAGCAGGTGAGAAAACCACGTGTCAGAAGGTACATAGCTAGTGAGTATCCAGGCTAGAATTTGAACAAAGGATCCTCTTCTCCCCAAATGGTACTGCTTCCCTTTCATGGAACTTACCCCCAAGATGGCAAGAGTCTGACCTGATAGGTGGAAATCCAGGAGTCAGCTGAGAACAGTGTCAGTAAGGTGTGTGAATGGGTTGTACATCTGTGAGCAGCCCTGGGGGAGCCTGGGAACAGAGTAAAACAGAAGACTCATTTTCCAAACAGAAACACAGGTCAGGGTGGGCCAGTATCAAAAGCAGGTTTCAAGAGCTGAGACTGTTTAAATTCCAAATGCCTCCGAGAAGGATGCATCCAGAGCTAGTGATTCTCAGCCTTGGCAGCTCACATCCCCTGGAGAGCTTCTAAGAATCTGGATGACCAGAGTCCAATGACATGGGACTCTCTGGGGCAGAACCTGGGCATCAGAGTTCTTAAGGTTCCCCCAGGTGACCCCAGGGCTGCTGCTTTGGGGACGGGGTGGGATGAAGCTAGAGTTCAGGGTCCATACTGCAGTGCCTGCCGTGAAACAGATGGACTGCAGAGCCCAGGAAGAGATGAGCTTTGAACATTAGCTGCAGTCTCTGGTTTGCTTTATGATGCTGTGAGGTGAATTAAAAATCAAACTTCATTTGGCTCCCAGTGAAGATGGAGATTCAGCAGATTGGGGGACTGGTAAAAAGGCCCCATTAATATGCTTCCTGGCAGAGACTCCATTTGATTCAGGGATGTGAATTTAGGCAGATGGGAAAGTGTTGCCTTGGCTGCAGAAGGGTGGGCAGAGGGTGGTTCTCCCCTTCTCTGTGGTTGGTGGGTAGGGGACAAGGACCGCCCTTTCAATACTAAGAGAGGTTATTGTTGTTTACTCATTAAGTCGTGTCCAACTCTTTTGTGACCCCGTGGACTGTAGCCCACCAGGCTGCTCAGTCCATGAGATTTCCCAGGCAAGAATCCTGGAGTGGGTTGCCATTTCCTTCTCCAGGGGATCTTCCCAACCCAGGGAACGAATCCACGTCTCCTGCACTGGCAGGCAGATTCTTTACCACTGAGCCACCAGGGAAGCCACGTTGAGAGAGGAGAGTTGGTGAAATACTACCCTTTGACGTGTCTCACCTGATGTCTGAAGTAGGTTGGCATCAGTCGAAGCAGGATGAGGTAGAGAAACCAGTGGCAGAATTGGGTAGACCTGGGTTTGAATTCTGCTTCTTTCTATCTGCAGGACAGGAGAAATTCTTCTGTTTCTCCAAGCTTCAGTTGCCTCCTCTGTCAGATGAGAATGATCATAACACGATCAGGATGAAATGTGCAAATGTGCATGATATACTAGCCCGGGGTGGATACCGATAATGTGGGTTGCATTCATTCATTCATGTGTTTCTAGGATTGTCATTCATCTCTTTTTTGCCTCTGCTTCTCTTCACCTCCTCATTTTTTGAAACATTAAGAATGAGAAACAGGTGCCCTGGAAAGGAGCCTGTAGCCATGTGTTAGATTAGAAGCTTCTCCATCTGTCCAAACTCCCTCACCCCTTTCACTGGGTGAACTCTTAACTTGAAAAGCAATTCACATGTTACCTGCTTTGGAAGCCCTGCTCCTCATCTATGTAGCTGCTCTCTGTCCCCATACCCCTGTGCTCCTCTGTGTAATGACATCCATCACGCTGAACTATAATGGCCAACCTGCCTGTCCATTGGCCAACCTGCCTGTCCATTCTCCCTGTATACTGTGAGCCTAGCCCTGGATGTGGCACTTCACGAGCACTCAATATGGTTTATGCGCAGTCACTTATTCAATCAACTGACGTCACATCCCTCTTCTGGCCTCAACTTCCCCATCTGTAAAAGGTTGGCATAGCTGTATTCTAGGAATAGTTCCAGCTCTAGTGTTTGATCTCTCTGTGGAGCCAGAGAGCAAGGAGAGGAAAGAGAGGAAGCAGAGACAAACCAGTTAATTCAGGAAGCGGTCATGAGCTGACCCCACGTCATCACTAAGAGATGCGAGTTCTCATGACATGGGTGTCATCGGGTGAGTGGGTCGGTACCATCAGGCAGCAGAAGGCAAGGTCACCTAAGGAATCACAGGTGGGTTAGAGGAATTCAGGTTCTTCAAAAAGGGCCAGGTGGAGTCAAGGCATTTTCAGGAAACAAAACAAAAGAGAGTTGAGATATATGGCTGTGTAGGATGGAACCAGTTTGAGCTAAGGAGCTACAATCTTAAGACCTTACATGTGCAAGACTGCAGAGTCAAAGTCAGGGAACAAAGTGATGCCCAGTGGCAGCCCTCAGGGACCATTCCTGAAGTTGGTACCAATCTGAAGCGGAAGCTCCACAGGGTGTCTCTGCCTTGGCCAGGTTCCAGTGAGATTCAGGAGCTGGTCAAGGAGAGAAGCCTATTAGGCCTGGGGCATCTCTGTGGACCATACTGTGGGGAGCTGGGGAGTTTGGGGAACTGAGGCCTGAGATGCCCAGTATCTCTGGGGAACACATTCAACTCACACTCCTGAAAAAACCTCTGAGAAACACACCCACAGCACACCTCCACTCTCACACTCAACATAGCACCCACACCAGTTCTTCATCTGATACACGACAAAGCTGGCCTCAGAGAGTCACAGACATGAATGCACTTCTTTTCCATCTTGGTTGACATTTATGAACCTTCTATGTGCTAGCCATTAGGGCTCATAGTTTCAGAAACTACTGACTGTCCCCAGAAAGCTCGGGGTACACGTTCACATCCAGATACAAAGGCTCCAACCCAGACATTGTATAATGCATCTACGCCCACGCATGTGTGCTATTGATCAGCTGTGCCCAACTCTTTGCAATGGTATGGACTGCAGCCCTCCAGGCTCCACCATCCATGGGATTTTTCAGCAAGAATCCTGGAGTGGGTTGCCATTTCCTCCTCCAGGGGATCTTCCCGACCCAGGGGTCGAACCTGCATCTCCTGCATCATCAGGTGGATTCTTTACCACTGAGCCACCTGGAAAGCCCCATATATACACCTATACCTGTCTATGAATCCCCATAGATTCTTACACAGATGCACACAGAAGGTCATGAGTGGTTATGTACACACATACCTTGTCCCAGTGGACAAGAAAATAGAGGCCCCGGGGTCCCATCCACCTTGGTTTGGCAGGTTGTGGAATTCGTTAACCCTCTTTCTGTCTGCATGCCCAAGATAGAAGCATTGTTCTGCCCTCATTTTCATAAGGAAAGCCTTCCAGGTCTTTTATAAGGACATTATTTTATGACAACATTGTTAGCTGACATTTATGGGGATTCAATCAATAAATTAGAAATTGCTTGTAATGATGCATGGCTGGCTCACATTTCCCTGAGCCCTGAGGACTCAAACCCCAGATTGGAAATTTTAGATCTCTGCCTCTTTCCCTGTACCACGTGTGTGCACACACATGCGTACATGCTATTGCATAAAATGTCACTTTAGTCATGCTGGAAAGTAGTCTGTCTGCTTGCATTTTATCTTCTTTGCCTCCATGGAGGAATCCAGGTGTGGGATGGGGTTGTAGGGACCATAGTATCAGGGTCTTAAAAGGCGATATCTCCTGGGAGGAAAGAATGGAACAGGGACTGTGCAAGACTCCCATCTCACTTCTCACCTATGCCTAGGTAGAGGAGAGAAGAGTCTGGATTCAGAGACTGAAAACTTTAATTTCCCCATTCAAGTCCCCACTTCTTGCCAGCCACAGGCCCCCTTGAGCATGCTCTGTGAATGTACCCATATCTGAGTCAAAGTGAGGCTAGGGGTCTTCCTTGGTGGTCCAGTGGGTAAGACTCTTGTGTTTCCAATGCAGGAACCATGGGTTCAATCCCTGGTCAGGGAACTAAGATACCTCATGCCTTATGGCATGGCCAAAATGATTAAATAAAAAAAGGTGAGGCTAGGATTAGGAGCTGGAAAGTGGCCAAGAGAATACCCTGCAGAAACCACCTCTTTCTTCCCTGACTGTGCTCAACCACCAATTCAACCTTAGAAACCCAATGAAAACATTAGAAATCAACCTCAGAAATCACTGGACATTGTGGCCATAGAGTGAAGCATCTATTCTCAGGCACTGACCACTTTTGACAACACAGAATATGAAGCAGGCCAACATCAAGTGTCAGATCCTCTTTCACTTCCATCACCTTATCAGTGGCCAAGAGGGCTACCTATGAAACCTGGCTTAATGTCGGCCCTGGACTGGGTTTTGTTCAGTGAGTGGGGTTCACTGAGGACCATTTTTGGGCAATGAGGTCACCCTGGGTTTTGCTGAGATGGAGTTTGCAGCTCAGCAGCTCAGGTTGACTTCTCCTCTGAGGAAATGTAAGTCCCATCCCTGGTGAACGTCATGAACACCCCCAGTCTGGGCTCTTTGCTGTCTCCCTCTGGGTTCTTCATACCCCTCTCCTATCTGCTTCTCTACCAATCTAATATCTACAGGCCTTTCTAGGACCACCCAGCAGTCACTGTCTTAGGAAGGCTCCCCATGGTGCGAGCCTCATGGATGAGGCTGGCTGTCCTCCACCCAGATGCCAGATCTCCAGAGACTGCCCATCAGGGATGCCACTGGCCCTGGCACCAGACTCACACACTTCAGTGGCCCATCACTTGGATGGATTGGAAAGGATAGAGCACATAAGAAACCTCCTCTTACCTTCTGAATCCTGGAATCCGGAGCTCTGAGGATGAGGAAGGCCCCAGGATGCCCTACCAATCCTGCCAAGGAGGCCCGTCACAGGACAGAGGAGCAGTTATAGAGGAATGTGGCAGGTTCTAGAGGGTCCAGGTAGAAAATGCTGAGGCTCCTGAGGAAAGGGAATCTGACTGCTGGATAAGTCTGATCAGTTAGACCATCTGTGTTACACCCCTACTCGGCCTCATAGGAGTTCAGTCATTTCCACATCCCTCTGGGGGCACACGGAATTTCTGATACTCTCCTGAGCCTCCCTGGGCCCCAGGAGTCCTGCGGGGCCTGGCTCAGGCCATCCCTCCTTCATCATTCCTACTCTGCTGGCTCCCCAGGCTGAAACAATGTGAAGGACCGTGAGCGTCTTGCTCGCTCTCCCAGGCAACCCTCCCAACTCTGGTAGCAAACGTAGGTTCCCCCTGGCTTCCCCAGAATGCTCCTCCCCAGCATCTTATTCTCTTATTCTCCACTCTGAGCCTCTCCTCATCCATCTTATGGACAGGCAGAGGGGGAAAGTGGCCCTGGTAGAGCTTCACTGTCTGTTTAAGTCAAGACCTATGCTCTTGACACTCCTTTTCCTTCAAAGCTATTGTCTTGTTGATTTCAAGAGTCTGTGATGAAATCCAAAAGCTGGCCATTTGCTCAAGTACTGCTAGAGTATCTGTATCTCAAGGGCAGTTGGCAAAGATGCCCTGGTCCCTGCTGGTCCCCCAGTGGGGGTGGGGGAAGGCAGGAGTAACACTATACACTTGTAACAGATTTCATCTTTTAATGCATCACAATAGTTATAGTGGCTACAGAACCTACTATAAAAGGCTTTCTGCATAACAATGGATGTGTGTCCAGGGTAGTGCAGGAATGGAGAAAAGGGGACACCCAACTCTCAGGGGATTGGAGCTGCCAGTGAAGGCAGCTTCACAAAAGTGACAAGGAACCCATAACTGGGTTTTGAAGGATGAATAGGAGTTAGCCAAGTTGGCAGAGGGACAGCACATACAGCTGCATGAAGAGGGGAGAAAGCTTTGGGAACGCCAGTGCTGGATAAACTTTGGAATTAGGAGTCCAGGTTGGAGTTCCAGCTGCACCACTTCCCAGAAACCCTGGGAAAATTGCTTTACCCCCAAATCTCACTTTTTTGTTAGTAAAATGCAAATCTGGGAGAGTGAGTCCAGCAGATCAGGCCTCAGGGTCTGACACAGATATAAAAACAGACCCTCCTGCTTTATTGAAAATTCCAAGACCCTGTTTAGGTTCAGCGAGAATGTGTGCTGTGGTCTCTTTATGATGTGCAGGACAAGAAGAAAAAGCACACACAAGTCTTTAGCATTCATGGATTAGTGACTTACAGAAACTCAATATTAGCTAATGGGGATTAAATGAGGCAGTGCCTGCTAAAACATTCTCAGGGTGCCTGGCACATGAAGGGATGTGATGAGTGTGAATCCGTTCCTCTCTAGGAGTTGTTTGTTCACGTGATCCCTGAGCAAGAACTCTCTTCCAATTTTCTTGGGCATCCCTTAATCTGCCTGGATCCAGACCCCCACCTCTTCTCGCCAGCTCCACGTGCAGACTGAAAAGCTGGGCTGGGGATGACAGATCCAGAAGAGAGGGGCTGAGGCGGGCAGGCCGAAGGGCCAGGCAATGGGACTATAATGGTCTGCAATTGCTTTTCCAATTGCCTTCAGGTTGGAATAATCTCTTTAGGTGAGTTGCTGAACCTTGCGGGCTTGGTCTGAGAAAACGGTGTGATGGGAATGTGTGAGTACTCCCTTTCATAAAGGCGGGAGCAACTTGTACAATTTCCTCATCCATGCCTTCCTGCAAAGGGACCCCTGCTCCCTGACTCTCCTTAAGCTGGGGTAGGAGATTCCGTGGGACAGGAGAATCACTGATTCTTCAGAAATAAATCCAAAAAGGGAACTTTTTTGTACCCCTAGTTGCTATGCTGAGGCATGCCATGTGTGTGTGTGTATGTGGTTTGCTTTGGAAATTGTCTCTCCAAGATGGGACTGTTGTAAACAGTCCACATATTAATCCTTCAGTGCATCCATACCTTCATAATCTCTTTTTATATGAAAAGACCCATTTTTCCCCCTTGTATTATGGATGTCCTTTCCAGAAACATCTTAAGACTCTGTTTGGCCCACTGCCAAGAACTTTCTCAACCTTTACCCCATAATCTTCCTCCTAATGAACCATGAATGAACTTTAAAAAATATCTCACAACCCAGATGGTACAAGTGAATTTTTTCCCCAAATGCATAGATTTAGTCCACCTGTAAGAATTGAAAAGCAGAAGGTTAATGTCTGTGTTGAAGGAAAATAAATCTGAAGTCCTTTCTTATTCGAGGCTGCCATCTACCACCATTACCCCCAACTCCAGGAGTGTAAGATCAGCAGCGGGAGCTCAATTCCCAAGTGGATGTGAGAGCAATCCTTGCTTTATTGAGAAGAACTCTGAGAGCTAGTTCAGGTTCAACAGGAATGTGTGCTGTGATTTATTAGTGATGTCTGTATGTGTGCAGGAAGAGGGTTCAGGTTCAGCAGGAGCACGTGCTGTGATCTACTAGTGATGTCTGTGTGCAGGAAGAGGAAAGATGACTTGGACGTCAACTCCAGCATTAAATGGAACCTACAGCCAACCTCCTGCTCTGGCGTGGCAGCTGCCATTTCCCCCTCAAGGTGAACTTGTCATATGTTGGCTTTGGGGCTGGCTTCCCCGCTATATTCTGTAAACGTCTGGGGGATGTCAGCCTCCAGTAGGGGTGTCTTTCATACTCATGCCAGCTCATGAGACCTGTGTGCGTGAAGGGTACATAAACGTGTTTACATGGAAGAGAAGGAAGGAAAGACATCGTGTGCTCAACTCTTTTTATATCCAAGTCATCTTACTCTTTCCTCCCTTAATCAAAGGCTGCTTCTGGCAAAGACTTGGACAGCCATTACAGCTTTGGGTGAGTTTTAGGTTCTGCTTTATGTACAGAAGATGCCCAGGAAGGACGCTTGTCCTCACCTGTGAAACCACACTACTGGGGCCGTCCCTAGTCCAGCCATGTACTCCCACAGCCACCATCTCCTGGTGTCCTTTCCTCTCCCCAGTTCATTCAGCTCTAAATGCACACACTCATTCCCTTCGAGACCAGGTCTAGAAGAAAGACAGAACAGCAGCTTTGGAGATCAAGGCCCCTGGGGGATGTTCAGGACTGGACCGGGAGGCAGATCAAATGGATCCAAGCGGAGCCAGTGCAGGAAGGAGGGTGCAAATGAGACTGTGACTTGGACCCAGAGGTCACTCTGAGAGGTTCTCGGTTCCAAGTTGTGATTAGAAGGGAAGAAACTCAGGACCTTCGTTGCCATGAGTCAGCCACTGGACCCTGGGTTGGTGGGGAACTTAGTTCTTCACTCCCCTGCACAGTGTAGAAGAGGATTGCTGAGGTGTCAGGCAAGACAAAACTGGTGTGGAAAGTATCAGTGGATGGATGAATATTTTGAAAAGTTAAAATAATAAGAAAAAGGCTGACTCAGGCTCTGAGCAGGCCTAGATCTCCAGATGGGAACATCACAGAACAGGGCAGCAGGGGATGAGGGGACGTAGGTGAGAGGAGGTGGTCCTAACACTGGTTGAGCCTGTATCATGTGGTGATAAGCACTGTGTGAAACTCCTCCTCCATGTCATCTCTGTAGTGACCTCGCCTCAAGGGAGACACGTGGTAGATAGGGTCATTCTATGTTCCATATTTTATAGATGAGCAAATAGAGGCTCAGAGAGTTAGTGATTTGCTCATCACCAACAGCAGAGAATGAAAGCTAATGAATGGCATCCTGCTCATTCCAGTTCTCATCCCTTACCACCTACCGCTCATGGTTCCCTGAGGATCCTGTATGCATGCCTGAACCCCAGCTGCTTTCTCTCCCTGGAAGTTCCTCTCCCCGTCATCCTTGCCTCTCCACCCAATTGGAAACCCATGTTGACATTGACAAAAGCCACCTCAGAGTCATCACCTCTCGGAAGAATAGCCTTGGCCTACCCTTTCATTCATTCATACATACATTCATTCAGCATCCTTTTATTTAATGCCTACCCTGTACTGGGCACACCACTAGACACCACATAGCAGGGGACAAAGTAGACGTGGGTCCAGCTCCTGTGGAGCCGAGAATGTGATAAGAAGACAGATATTAAAGCAAAAGTCAGGAACTAGTGATATAATGACTGCTTGTAGAGAGCACACAAAAAGGTCACTTAATTTGATTGTATCAGAGAAAACTTCTTGGAGGAAGTGGTGTTCAGGTGTTGAGCTGACGGATGAGGCATGCTGATAACAATGGCATTGACTGACATTATTGAGTGCCCCTCGATGCCAGCCACTTTCCAAGTGCTTTGTGTGTATTAGCTCATTTCATCTTAACAGCAATCCTATGAGATGGCACTATTATTATTATCCCAGTTTTATAGAGGAGGAAACTAAGGCACTGAGAAGCGAACTAACTTGCCCCAAATCACTCAGCTAATGAGTAGGAGAGTCAGTATTTGTATACACCTATTTGATTCCAGACCCTTTGCCTTAGAGGAGAAAAGGAAGAAAGAACATTATGAAGGTTCTGGAAAAATCATAATAAGCAAAGAGAAGAAGGTAAAGACCGGGGTTAGAGATGTTGAGCTTCTGGGGCTTGGAAGGGCTTTAGATTTTGTTCTAAGAGTGACAGCCATCCATCCATTGAAGGGGTATGAGGGCGTGCCATGGTTACATTTGCAAGTTAAAAAGTATAAGGTTAAGCAATTATTGTTGTTTGAATTACCACTTTGTGATGAAGGTGTATTTCATTCTGATTGAATTACAAGATTGTAATTTTTAAAAAAGTGTAAGATTGCCTTAGAGAACAGATGTGCGTAAGGAGGCTGGAGGGTCCAACAGCGTAAGTGGGGATGATGGTTAGAAGTCAGCTTCCTTAGTTTAGGAGAAAGGTAAGGATAATGAAAGAGGGAGGAAAAGAGGGAAGGTAAGGCGGAGAGAGAAAGAGAGAAGCTGCATCACTCCCTCTGGTTGATTGTGCCGCTTTTCCAGGTGTGTTGTGTTGTAACTGATGGATTAAGTCCTTATCCCTCCTGGGCAGAGAACCCCAGGAGGCTGACAGTTTTGAACTGTTTGCCCACCTCTGCATCAGCAGAAGCTGGCATGGGGCCTACTCCCAAACAGCCAATATTTGTTGACTGCCTGAATGAATTATGAATAAAAGACTTGATGATGATAAGCCAGTCCCTTTGGCTCAACAGAATCCACTTCTAAATCCTACTACCTGCTGGGTACCCAGAACCTTCTCCAGGAAGCACACCAAATGAGTGTCTGCTCCCCACCCAAATAACAAGGAAAAATAGCCCCCAGGCCGGGCACGTGGCATCCTATAGGGAAAATGACAGGCTGATGGAGAATCCCCGCGTTTTCCTGAAGGGTAGGGAGATGCTGTCTGTGGCTGTCTTGCCTGGCAGTGGTGCCCTTCTGCCGCTGAGCTCACGGCAAAGCAGATGTGCAGGCAGGGTGGCCAGCTTTGCCTTTCAGGCGGAGAGGGAGGGCTGCCTTGTCAGTAAGTCAAGTCGGTCCTCAGATTCGGGATGCAATATTTATCAGGGTGGTGACAGCCTGCCAACAGGAGCTGGGTTTTTTGGTACTCTGCAGGTGCTGTCACTGTTGTTACAACACACAACTTGAGCAGGGCTGTGGTCAGAAAGCTTCCAACTGGAACTGACTCGGAGGCCAAATCTCTGACAGCCAGAGAGCCAATGGGGCTCATGTTGGCAAAGGAGAGAGGCTCCTTTGGCATGAGGCCCCATCGGGGATGCAGGGAAACCAGAAAGCCAGCCTTCAATGCACAGATACCTTTAAATGGCAGAGGAGAGCATCATTGTTCAGGAGACTTGTGCTCGACGTGGATTTGGGAGTTGGGAGATCTGGGTTGCTTAAGAAGTCATCATAGTATCTTCTAAGGAGCAGGGTCTTTACATGTCATAATAAAATTCTCTGGGCAAAATCTCCTCCAGTTTTCAAGAATCTATTGATAGTATAAACCAGAAGTTGACAGACTATGGCCCACTGGCCAAATCGGCTTGCTGTCTATGTTTTCTGTGGTCTGTGAGCTAAGAATGTCTTTTACTTTTTTAAATGGTTGAAAGCAAATCAAAAGAAGTCATGCTTTGTAGCATGCAAAAAATCTATCAAATTCAAATTTTGGAATCCATAAATAAAGCTGGCACTCACCCATACCCATTTGCTTAGATATTGTAAGCGACATGGCAGATTTGAGTAGCAGCAACAGATTCTGAATGGCCTGCAGATTCTAAAACATTTACTGTCTGGCCCTTTACAAAAAAAGTTTGCTGATTCCTGATTTGCCTGCTCATTTCTTGTGTCTGTGAATATCGGTGCTTCTCTGTGTTTCAGTGGGGCTGTGGTGCCCTTGGGCGTGGTCTCTCGGGGAGTGAGAATGGAGGGGATGGGTGTGTGTCTACAGGAAGAGTGTAGGTCTCTGAAGGAGCAGGTTGCAATGGAGAATGTTGCCTGTATGGTGATTCTCTTGACTGCTAAGTGTGTGCAAGTGTGTGTATCTGTGTGTATATATGTGCAAGATGGAGCAGAGGATTGTAGCAAGATCAATATTTTTGCAGAGTGTATTCTGGGTAATATTAGTTCTCAGACATTGTAGGTATGACTTCGTAAGAATGGAAAGGGTGATGTCAGAAATAGCATTTTCCAACCTACTTGATTGTAGAGAATATTTAATACCTGTGATCCAGTGATACCAAGCGGTAGCCATGTGTGATATCTACCATAAGTCACCTGCTGCTGGGTCCTTTATTTACTATGAAAGAGCTGGAAGACTGTGGTGAGAGGAATTCCGGTCATCTGGTCCATTGGTCAGTGGGCAGCATTGACACTCATGTTCTAAGATCCATCTCAGTTCCTATGATCTCAAGGAGAGGTTTCACTGTCAGGGCATTTGGAAACTGGCTGATGTCAGGAATGGTGGATGGGAAGCTTTGCTGAGAAAATCAGACTGTCCCATTACTCTTCAAAGGGCAATCCATGAATCCATGGGCCGGACTCCCCTCTCTGAGAAGCAGACCTTCACCTGGGATGTGGACCAGGATTCTGAGAACCTGAATCAGTCAGAGGGCATGGCAGGACTGACCCAACATCTATAGAGGTTTCCTGGGGCAAAGTCTGTCTCACAAATCAGAACATGCCTGTGCTCAGTCATGTCCAACTGTCATGTCCAACTCTTTGCGACCCCATGGACTGTAGCCCGCCGGGTTCCTCTGTCCATGGGATTCTCCAGGCAAGGATACTGGAGTGAGTTGCCAGTTCCTCCTTCAGGGGATCTTCCTGACCCAGAGATCAAACCCACATCTTCTACATCTCCTGCATTGACAGGTGGAATCTTTACCATTGAGCCACCTGGGAAGCCCAGTCACAACATAGATCCATGGAATACCCACCAGAAGAAGTTAAACAAAGAAGAATGATGAAAACATAAGATGGCCGTTGAGAGAATTCAGAAGCATCAGATCACAGAACAGGGATCAGAAAAAAAAAAGTTGAGGGAATCAACTCAGGATTGGGTCCCTGGATTCAGAGCTTAATCTGATGGACTAAGGACCTGAGATTGTTAGAGAGAGAAGGAAGGCCAAGGCAAATGCAAAATTATATCTAATAAGGAGTATGGAGAGACAGAGTTATGTTGGGCAGGGTTCAGGGACTGATGCAGAGCCCACAATCAAAGCCCCCCACCCCTAGTCCAGGACTGACAGAGGAGAAACAGATCAGCGGATAAGGAGCAAAGCTGAGAAGGGACTCACAGATTCAATAGTGCTGCCATGATTCCCAGAGCATCAGGTTCCTCTTTGGGGCACCTGCTGCCATGATGGCCTGATTTGGAGTTTCAGAGTTCTTGTTGTTCTAGACTGATGGATAGCCTTTTAAAGCATGGCCTCCTCCATCCTGTCCACCAGCAGAGCCCTGATCTTGAACAAAGGCTCTTGCTTGTGGAGACTTGACCTTGATCTCCATATATTCTAAAAAGAGCACCTCTCCCTCTCCGGGTCCCCCTTCTGTACTCATTCACTCATTTCTTTTTGGATGCACTGGATACTTACTCTCTACAGAGGACCAAGTAGGTTGTGGTACTCAAGTGGTAGATTCCTCCCACATATAAAACCTCACTCCAATCCCAGACCCAGAGACTTGCCTTAGGAGGGGTTAGGCTACAGGAGCAGAGTTTTAAATATCTGTCTCATCTCAGCAACAGAGTTACCTTCCCCCAAGGGTTTCCCTGTGTGTTTACAATGGTGCAATTAAATGTCTGGATAAATAACAGTTATTAAATGGGTAAATATATTCCTAATGCTAAGCAGAGCCTGAGCCTCCTAACACATTTGCTGGACCCGTTTGTTTATTTAGATCTTAAGGGAAACTGGGACGTGAGGGTAATAACAGGCGACTTCTGACACATCTTTCTGGTTGTTTAAATAGGGAAAGGTCTGGGGCTGATTTCGAGGGGGAGAGGACAGGGAGGGAGGTGCTGTGAGTATTTTTAGATCTTCCCTCACAAAAACCACTTGCACGCAAATCCTGGGATCTCTTTCAGTGCTTCTCTTTGGGTCATTAAAGCTGGGGAAATCACACAATTGAGGTACCTTTCCACCTCATGCTGGGAATCTTCAAATAAAAGGCTCCTGGGCTATAGTTTAATCTGAATAGATGGTTTGCCAAATAAAAAAAATGCCAGTTACGATAATTAGGAGAATGTACTTGTGGAGTTTCCAAGCCTTTATCTTTCTTACTGCTGGTGAATTGGAGAACACATTTATCTTGCAGGGCTTGTCTGAATGGTAAGCAGGCAAGGGAAATATGGGTTTTGTGGGTGAAATGAATTTTCTGTCAGAGAAAACAGATTTCTGTTCTTGTGATAAATTTGAAGCCAAAGTCTTTAAAAAAAAAAAAAAAAAGTGTCAGCCTTGGCCAGGGCTTTCATGTCCTTATTTCAGTGATTTCATCTTCTAGGAGTAAAATTAGATGTCCACCTCATCAACCATCAACAACAGTGAACCGCCATGCCCTGGGGGTATGCACTTGAAGTTCTCTGGCTGTGTGATGTACTATAAGTGCGTACCCACTTGGAAAAATCTAAGATGTGGGAATCCATATTCACGCAGACTCGCCCACCCTCCCTCCTTCCACCATTCATACATACACAGAGGGAAACTGCCTGTCTTTTCCTACACATGGAAGGCCGAAATTGTGTTTATGTCTAATCGTTAGTCACACAGGTTTCCTCTCTTTACCCTGTTTTTAGGGTTAGGGTTGGTTAGGGTTAAAAAGGGACTTCCCCGGTGGCTCAGATGGTGAAGAATCTGCCTGCAATGCAGGAGACCCGGGTTTGATCCCTGGGTTGGGAAGATCCCCTGGAGAAGGGAATGGCAACCCAGCCCAGTATTCTTGCCTGGAAAATTCCATGAACAGAGGAGCCACACAGGCTACAGTCCATGGGGTCGCAAAGAGTTGGACACGACTCAGCGACTAACACACACACACACATACACACAACACACATACACATACACACAGGATTAAAAATAGAGATCAGAGATGTGACGTGCTTAGAAATTCCCATGTGCACTACCAACCAGAGTTTCTCTGTTAGCCAAGCTGAGGGACTCTAGAGCAGGGGTCCCCAACCTTGAGAATCTAATGCCTGATGCTCTGAGATGGAGCTGATATAATAAATTAGAAATAAAGTGCACAATAAATATCATGCTCTTGAATCATCCCAAACCATCCTCCACCTGCAGTGCCATCTGTGGAAAACCCGTCTTCCACTAAACCGCCCAACATGCCGGGACTGCTGCTCTAGACTTTGAGGATAGTTTCCTTTTCCTTCAGCACTTTCTCGTTACTGAGAACGGAGGACCAACTTATGTAGAGATGTGAACGACAGCGAGGTTTACCAGTTATCCAAAAGCATTGCTTCCGTTGCAGATTTCTTTTCCTTTGGTGAAGATTCACTTTGACTTTGACCTTAAGAACAAAATTAAGGAAGAAGCATGAAGATGTAGATGTGGCTCCAGTTCATTTTCTGGAGTTTCTTCAAGAGGCTGGAGATTTGTAAGGGAGTTGCCTTCCTTATGCTCACAGAAGAGCCTAGGATGAGAAGGGACATTGCCAGGAGCCTTGAGCACGGATGCTCAAGGGTCAACAACAGCTTGTCCCTGGCCTCTGGGCCAAGGGCAGACTAGGGCTAGGTTTTCAACTAACTGTTCTCTTTGTTTTTCCTTCTGTTTCTAGAGGATCTCCTGATTTGAAGGAGTTACTATTTCTTTTTCATAGTTTTTTTTTTTTTTTAATATTTTTATTTCTTTATTTGACTGTGCCAGGTCTTAGTTGTGGCATTGGAGATCTTCCACCCTCATTGCAGCATGCAATATTTTTTTAAAAAATATATTTATCTATTTATTTGGCGACAGTGGGTCTTAGTTGTAGCATGCAGAGTCTTTAGTTGCGGTGTGTGGTATCCAGTTCCCTGACCAGGGATCGAACCCGGTCCCTCTGCATTGGGAGTACAGAGTCTCAGCCATTGTATCACCAGAAAAATCCCAAGAGTTACTATTTCAGATCAGGAAAAGAGTAAAGATTGGGAAACTATTCAGGGAAAACTGGGGAGCTGATACTTTATATATTCCTGTAATCAAAACAGGCTTGGGACTCTTCAGAGAAAATTCCTCCTGCTGCTTAGAGAGGGAGCCTTGGCCCGCCTTCTCTGGGTGGAGGTGGCGGGGAATTTAGAAAGCCACTCTCTCCATTGTTCTCAGACTTCACGTTTGCTTTCTTTTTAAAGACTAGAGATCTGGTTTGCTCAGGAAATCAGAATGCATACCTGCTCTCCAGGCCTCTTCCAAAGAACTATCAATTGTCCAATATTTGCCAAAGCTAGCTGGAGAAAACTACTATTTTGAAGAATTGTTTGAATAATATGTGGTTCCTACATCCCTTCAGATTAACTCTATCCAGCAGAATCTTTCCGCGATGATGGAAATAGTTGATGTCTGTGCCATCCAAAACACGTGAGACTGTTGAGCACTTGCAAGCAAGAAACTGGATGTTAGCTTTTACTTTCTTTTGATTACTTTAAACTTAAATGGCCATATGTGGCTAGGAGGTATCATATGGGACAATGCAATTCTGGGCAATAACAGTGGAAGAGCTACTGTTCATTGATTACAGTGTAACCAGACAGTACGCTGAGCATCTGCAATGTATCATCACCTTTAATCCTCATGTTGAGATATATATGTATATACTTATATATAATATATAATATAATATAGTTTTTCCAGGTGGCACAGTGGTAAAAAATTTGCCTGCCAATGCAAGAGATGGAGGTTTGATCCCTGGGTTGGGAGGATCCCCTGGAGTAGGAAATGGCAACCCACTCCAGTATTCTCGCCTGGGAAATTCCATGGACAGAGGAGCCTGGTGGACCACAGTCCATGGAGTCACAAAGAGAGGGATATGACAGAGCATGCATGTACCACATATATAATATATAATTAATTAATGTCATTAATATTATAATAATGCATATATCATATATTATATAAACATACAAATATAATAGCATTATAATATTAAAATAGTATATACTATTATAATAATCATAATTAATGTCCATTAATATTATGATATTACTTACTGTTATAATACATACATAATTATTTACTGAAGATTAAAGTTTAAAGATGTTGTATACTTTCCAGTGTTCCTCACATAATTAGTGGTAGACCTGGGGTTTGAATTCATGTCTAGTTGACACCAAACCAGCCCATATGCTTCATTTATGTCTTAGTTGAACTTGATGCAAAATGAAGGCAAAACACAGGAACGCTCTTTGATCCTACTTTACTACCTACACTGATTTTACTGGTTTTCACTTTATGTCACTTGTACCATGCAGACAACCAGCTCTTTTCATTGAACAAATATAAGATTTTATTATTTAACATTTGGTCAAGATGTACACAGATGGCCTCTTCAAAAATCTTAATATACTCTTTACTC
This sequence comes from Cervus elaphus, assembly GCF_910594005.1. Classification (NCBI taxonomy): domain Eukaryota; kingdom Metazoa; phylum Chordata; class Mammalia; order Artiodactyla; family Cervidae; genus Cervus; species Cervus elaphus. The sequence continues at coordinate 89,182,196 of NC_057819.1, forward strand.
CTTCTCAATCCGAGTCAAGAATTCTCTTCATCTGAGTTGTCCTTGAACACTTGCTCTTGACTTGCATTGGAGAAAGTGTCTTACAAAATGGGATTACACATCTTGTGAGATGTTGGAAAGAATGTGGCTTGTTATACCTCATCCCACATCCTCATTATGGGTACTCATGAAATAAACTGTTTTCAGACCTGAGCACCAAGACTATTGTTAACTTGAAGTTGCCTTGCATTTGCCAATGCTAATCATGCAACTGACTCTGTTACCCTTTATGCTCTGACCACCAAGAACCTGACAACCAAGTTTGTCATTTTCCTTTAAAAACTACGTAGGAAGCTGTGATTTGTATGCCTTTTTAACTTTCTCCTTTGACTCTGTCTTCCACAAAGCCTGTATTTCATCCTTTCATGCCTCAGCATATTTGCATGATCAGTTTCAAATCCTCTGTAAAACATGTTGATCTAGAAATTCAATTGCAAACTCCTGAAGAGCTCAGTCTCATCTCTGGTGAGGATGGGATCACTTCAAAACAACCCCCCTAAAGCCAATGTGCTTTATTCATAGCAGTGACTCTTTCTCCATCACAGAGAAGATTTAGAAAGAGAGAATGGAAAGAAAGAGTAATCATTTGGTGCCAGAACCGATGCTGTACAGACACCATCTTTGGCTTGAAAGAATGGAAAATGGAATAAAGTAGACAGAAAGTATAAGTGATGGCGTATAGTTTGGCTCTCAGAATTTCAGATGATGAACAGCAGGTGTAGTACTAATTCTGTTGCTCTCCATCAAAACTGGTCTCTGCAATGTTTTTAATAAACTCCAGAGCTTTATTAATCCAACTAGATGCCTCCTGATTTGTTAACTGCATCCAGAGATGGCATCATGACTGGGGAATCATTCAAGGAGTATAACAGGAGGAGAGCAAGTCAGAATCCACAGATCTACCTGGGAAGACAGGAGGACAGCACCTCCACTTAGGCAGGTGGGACTGCTTTCTATCCAGAGGGGTAGAGACTATGTAAAAGAAAAGTACAGTGGAAGCACTTTTCTTTATTTATCTCATCTGTGAATATGTCGGTGGGAGAATTAATATGTGAAGGGCAGAAATGTGTGAGGGGGTGTGATGACAGATATTGTTGTGGTATAATTAATATAAATGTTGACAAAGGTCCATATAGTCAAAGCGATGATTTTTCCAGTAGTCGTGTAGGGATGTGAGAGTTGGGCCATAAAAATGGCTGAGCGCCGAAGAATTGATGCTTTCAAACTGTGGTGCTCAGGAAGACTCTTGAGAGTCCCTTGTACAGCAAGGAGATCAAACCAGCCCATCCTAAAGGAAATCAGTCCTGAATATTCATTGGCAGGACTGATGCTGAAGCTCTAGTATTTAGACCACCTGATACAAAGAGCTAACTCATTGGAAAGAATCCTGATGCCAGGAAAAATTGAGGGCAGGAGGACAAGGGGGCAACAGAGGATGAGATGGTTGGATTGCATCTTCTCCTCATCAGACATGAGTCTGAGCAAACTCTGGGAGATTGTGAAGGACAGGGAAGCTTGGCATGCTACAGCTCATGGAGTCACAAAGAATTGGACATGACTGATGGACTGAACAACAAAATAAGTGGGTAAAACCATGAGGCAAACAGGGACTTCAGAGTGTTGCAAGAAACTGGATTGAACTGAATTGAACCACATTTAGTGCTTTTTAAATCAGGGCCCAGTCCATCTAAGAATGTTGACTTAGGTAGCCTGGCTCAGTTCAAGCACAGAAGAGAGCATCTCAGGAGAAATAAACCCAGCTTCCAGTTCTTTCCTTCCAAGCTATCAGATCAGCAAGAGGCAGCCCCTGGAACAGAGAAAGGTGATGATCTGAAGCCATGCTGCCCAGAGTGTGCTCCTGAGCCAGCAGCTTCAGCATCACCTGGGAGCTTGTTAGTAGTGCAGCCTCTCTAGCCCCACCCCAGACTTCCCGAACTAGGACTGGCGTTTTTAACCACATCCCCAGCTTATCACTTTGCATGTTACATTTTGAGAAGCACTGTTTGTTCTCAAGCAGCTTACTCAGGACTCTGAAGTCTGTGATGGTGTCTTTAAGGCCATCTATACGTTTACTTGTGAAACACTTACCAAGCATCTTCCAGGGAACCAGGAATGTTCTGAGCACTGTGGAGACCCAAAGAAGCTCATGACTTTGTTTCAGTCTTGAAGTTTAAAGTCTGGTGAGTGAGTGAATGAGAGGAGGAAAATAACATGTATGTGCATGGAAACTAATGGAAAAAATAAATGTCATAACACGTGACAAAACAAGGGTTGGGAAGGAGGATGGGTCGTGTTGGATCACACAGCCAAGCACTGTACTTAGGAGCTGGAGCTGCAGAGAGCAGAGCTGGCGGGGCCAGAACAGGAGCAGGTGGTCTGATTTAGTCCCAGCACGTGGGTGCCTCCTTGGTCACCTGCGTACCTGCATGTGCTCACTCAGTCCTGTCTGACTCTTTTCAACCCTGTGGACCGTAGCCCACCAGGCTCCTCTGTCCATGGGATTTTCCAGGCAAGAATACTGGAGGGGGTTGCCATGCCCTCCTCCAGGGGATCTTCCTGACTCAGGGATGGAACCCACGTCTCTTATGTCTCCTGCATTGGCAGGCAGGTTCTTTACCACTCACTCCACCTAGGAAGCCTGCTCGATTGCTCAGTCATGTATAACTCTTTGTGACCCGGTGGCCTGTAGCCTGCCAGGCTCTTCTGTCCATGGGACTTTCCAGGCAAAAATACTGGAGTGGGTTGCCATTTCCTACTCCAGGGGATCTTCCCCACCCAGGGATTGAACTCAGGTTCCCTGCATTGGGAGGCCCCTAGTCAGGTACCTCCCCCGGAAATGTGTGCATTTTCCAACTCGATGGCCACCTGTCCCTCCTACCAGGTGACGGATCCTCATTTTTCTTCTCTCTTTTTATCCTCCAAGAAAATCTGTCATGGACTGCTCCCTTCATCAGATCTTAAATGAATGATCTCAGCTTCAAGTGTAGTCCTTTGGGCCAGATTCTGATGGACATCAAAGCTTTCTGATGAAGTAGGATTCAAAGACACTGTTAGTGCATTGCAAATTCCCTTTTCCCCCAAAGATTTTTCATCACACCACTTAGGCCATCGCTCATTCTTTCCGTGTCGTAAGTCGACAGGAGAGATCCTTTTCGTTGAGAGGTAGCGCAGCATGGTAGTTAGAGGGCAGCGTCTGGAGTCAGGCCAAGTTGGCTGCATAACCTTGACAAGGTTTCTCTGTGTCGCTTCATCATCCATACAGTGGAGTTGCCTACGTTTTCATGAGAACAAGAGTCGCCTGGCATGTGTTTTAAGGACATCATTTCCCGGGACTGTCTCCCCAGAATTCCGATAGTATGGATGCGAGTGGTCCCTGGAATTAAAGTGTTTTAACAAACCCCCCTTGTAATCCCTACTGTCAGAGAAGTTCAAGACAGTACCTTTGCCGATATACCTGTCCTCCCTGGAAGTGGATAAGATAGTTGGAGCTGTCTTATCTTTTCTGTAGGGAGCCTGTGTCTGTTTTTTGTGCAAGCTGTGCTGAGAATCTGTACACACTGAGGGAGGCAATGATGCAAAGTGAAAAGCACAAAAGCTTTGGAGTCAGGCTGGCCTTGGTCCCACATGCGACTCTCTCCTCCTGATGGTGAGATGAATACTGTGTGGAGAAGAGCTGATGCCCTGCAATTCCTGGCATGCAGAGGGGGTGGCGTGCTCTCAACAGAGCCTCCCTGGGGCACAGTGGCAGCGAGGAGGCAGAGCTGATGGAACGGATGTTCCAGTCTAGGAGCTTGAGAGGATTTGGCCAGGGAGTAAGTGTAACCAGGGAGACAGGGATCAAGGCATGAGATGCAAATGAGCCTGAAGAGGTCCTGGAGTCAGTGCAGGGGAAGCAGGCAACAGAGCTTGGAGGGCTAGCTGAGGTCAGAAGGGGCAGGCCTGTCTCTAAGATCTCCATGGGTGTGGATCAGAGTCCGGGATGTCTGAGTGGAGAGAACAAGTGACACCAACCATTGGGAGGCCCTGGAGACAGCCAGCTAGGGTGGAAGCTGTTTGTTCGATGCCCTCTTTAATGATAAGTCCAACCACAGCATGGATGCCAGTGTTTGTGTGGACTCAGATGGGCTGCCATGGTTGGCTGTGTGGGTTGTGTACTGCCCAACCCTAGTGAGCACCACTCACTTTGTAGTTTATGTAAAGCACGGCTTCTTGAGTTGTCCACTACACAACCTATACGCTCATACATGGCAGCCACGGTCACTGCCAGCCTGGGACTAACAGGGTGGCTTGTTTTTGATTCATGCCAGAGCAGGGGTACCAGGACACCTTACCCAGTGGGCACCCTGGGATCCCTGCAGCAGGCTGGCAGTTTAGAGAAGGGCAAAAGAAGGAACTGAAGAGTTGCCCGAGTTTGTTACACCAACACAGGTAGGTGGCCAGAGTAACACACTCAGATCCAGACAGAGCCACATCCAAGAAGTCCGATCTGCAGGAGGGGCGGGTCCATGATTTCCCTGTACCACTGGGGATGCTCAGATTTTAGCCACCGTGCAACACTCATCCGTACACAAACATGCAGCCTTCTTATCCGCCTCTTTCCTTTATTGTCCTCCTTGGCATTGTCAGCATCTAACATTCTATACGTTGAATTTTTAAAAGTTCCCCCAACTAGAATGAAAGCTCATCTAGTCCCGGGTGTACAGTTAGCATTCAATAAATAATTGTGTCCTATGAAGGGAAGGAAGGCAGGCTGGAAGGAAGGAGGGAAGGAGGACTACACAGTTCTCTGAGTTTAAAATAAAAAGAAAAAAGCTCTAACCTAGGCCTGAGGGTACAGGGAACAAGTCCACCTATAAATAATAAAGAGCAGAAAGAGCTAAATAGAAGGTCAAGGTGTTTTTCTAATATGTTGGGGTTCAAGGAAGAACTGCTGCCCCATTGGGACATCTAGGTAGAAATCCAGGCATCAGCCCTGTAAAGAAGGGTGCAGTTCCCTCACTGATCTGATGAAGAAACTGCACCCTTCCTTCCAGAAATAGAGTCACAAATGTAGAAAACAAACTTACAGTTATGAGGGGTAAGAGGATGGGGAGGGATAAATTGGAAGACTGGGATCAAAACATATGCACACTGCTATCTATAAAACAGATAACTATTAAGGACCTACTGTATAGCACAGGAAACTCTACTCAACACTCTGTAATGGGGACTTCCCTGGTAGTCCAGTGGTTAAGGCTCCACGCTCCCAATGCAGGCGACCCAGGTCTGATCCCTGGTCAGGGAGCTAGGTCCCACATGCCGCAACTAAAGATCCTGTGTGTTGCAACTAAGACCCATCACAGCCAAAACAAACAAACAAACAAAACCACTCTGTAATGGCCTATATGGGGAAAAAATGTTAGGAAGAGTGGATATATGCATATGTATAACTCATTCACTTTGCCCTACAACTGAAACAACTTAGCATTATAAATCAGCTATACTCCAATAAAATGTTTTTGAAAAAGAAAGGTCCTAGGGCACAGAGTTTCAGGGTCCCACTGAAACCCTGCTCCCAGCCCCAGCTCCTTCCCACTGTGATCTGTCTGCTCAGGAAGCAGGCTGATGATGTCTACAGAACCCACAGCCCAGGGCAGTTTTGCCCACAGTGGAGAGGGCTGGTGGCCAGGCTGCCCAATCCCTTTTGTAAGGAGCATCGTGGGTTTGCTGCTGAAATGAGCTCTCTGTATGATTGCTGAAAACCGGGGATGCAATGACCTTTAAGCAGAGCCCACAGCACATTCCTGAAGACGATTGCCTCCACCACCAACGGACCACACAGACAGACAAGTGAATAAGCAAACAAACCCAACCTCGCTGCCTGTTGGGATGCCAGGTGCTGGATGCGTGTTAATTGCATGAACAGTCTCATCCGCCTGATGGCTTTGATTTGTGCGTTGGGGTGTTCCATCAAGATTTTTTAAACACAAATTGATCTCTGCTAATTCATGCGTCAGCGCTGAATATTTTGACGCGTGATACCTCCTCCCTTCGGAGAAGCTGTGCATGCTGGCAGGCCAGTGGAGCTCAGATAATCTCCTTGCTTTCTTCTCTGCAACGTTCCCTGAGCCCAGAATTCCTGCCTGGACCTCTCCTCTTGAGATTCTTCCTACACTCCTTAGCCTGTTTTTCTCAGCTCCTTATTCCTCCTTCTGCCCCAACTGTCTTGCCTGCTTCTTTTTTTTTGGGGGGGGGGAGCTTTTCTCTAGTTTTGGGGCACAGGCTTAGTCACCTGGTGACATGTGGGATCTTAGTTCCTGTGTCCCCTGTACTAGCAGCTGAATCTTAACCACTAGACTGCCAGAGAAGTCCCCTGCCCTCTTCAATTGTTGTTCCAAAACCTAGTTCTTTCTCCTACCTCCTCAGCCCTAATGCATTCATCTCTCTCATCCCTTCCGCACTCCAGTTTCCTCTCTCCTGCATCAATAAAACCCACACCTTGTCTCCACACTCTGCTCCCCATCTCCCCCTTGCAGTCCTATGTCCCTGTCCATGCACCTTCTACCATTACCTCTGCTTCTTCTCCTCCTTTGCACTGCCATTTCCTCTTCTTTTAGCTTCTCTCTCTCTCTCCCTGGCCTCTATGCTCCTGCTCAGCCAGCCTGTGGGTAAGAGATGCTGCCACTCAGAGCGCTCGCTGAGATGGAGGAAGCAGCGACTAAAATGTGATGAGAAAACCCTGACCTCGTTCCCCGTGGCAAACAGTGAGCAGCGTCCCCAGAGGCCGGGAACACAAACTCGGAGCAGAAAAAGCACACCCAAATCCCAGTCTCCCCAGCAGCCTCCTGTCTGCAGGCAAGCAGAACCAGGGAAGCACAAACTCATGTCTCAGCAAATTACCTTGGTCAGGCACTCTGAGTAGTGATTAGCATTTATCAGAATAAAATATCTGCTGGATGAATGAATGACTCCATCCATAACCCTGGACACAGAACAGAGCTTCACATCAGTATGCATTTTCATTTACTAATGATCAATCATGGACCAGCCAAATTAGATGTATATCTAAAGTCATGACAACAACAATTATAAGACAAGTCTATAACATATATACATCAAGGTAGCAAGATGCAAATGGACCTCCTAACCTATTCCCCAAGCAGTTTTGCTTTGCCATCTCCTTTTATCCTCCCCGAGGCTCCAGGGGACCTCACTCTGCCCTCTACACTCTGCGTGCTGGTCATATCAAGTGCTTCCCCCCATCATCTCAGAAGCTTTCTCAGCTCCACTTGCTCTCACCCCTGCCTGGAGGGTTTGTTCCTGTCATCTCTTCCTAAACTCTTCTTTTGTTGATTTTTATTGGGGTGTAGTTGCTTTACAATCTTGTGTTAGTTTCTGCTGTACGGCAACGTGAATCAGCCATATGTATATGTATATCCCCTCTTTTCTGAATTTCGTTTCCACTGAGGTCACCACAGAACAATGAGTAGAGTTCTTTGCGTTGTACGGTAGGTTCTCATCAGTCACCTATTTTATATACAGGCATCGATTAGTGTGTATACGTAAGTCTCCATCTCCCAGTTTCTCCCATCCTCCCTTTTCTCCCCTTACTGTCCATATGTTTGTTCTCTACATCTGTGTCTCTATTTCCACTTTGCAAATAGGTCCGTCCGTACCATTTTTCTAGATGCCACATGTGTACATTAATATATGATATTTATTTTGCTCTTTCTGACTGACTTCACTCTGTGTGATAGATAGTCTAGGTCCATCCACATCTCTGCAAAGGGCGCAATTTCATTCCTTTTTATGGCTGAGTAATATTCCATTGTGTATATGTACCGCATCTTCTTTATTCATTCCTCTGTTGATGGACATTTAGGCTGCTTCCACCTGGCTGTTGTAAATAGGGCTGCGATGAACATGCACATGCAATGCACATGCAAGACACATGCAATGTGTCTTCTGGAATTATGGTTTTCTCCGATTGGAATCCAGAGAAAACCATTATTCTAACCTCTTTTTAATGTTCATCATTTAAGACCCAGCTTAAATGTTACATCCACTCTAAAGCTCTATACAGCAGAATTTCTCATTCATTCCTGTATTGAGTGTTTTGATGTGCTGGGCACTTTGCCAGGTGCCGGGGTTATGACCCTGATCAACAAAGAATAGTCCATCCCTTGTGGCCCTCACTGGGGTCTGTGTTCCCCGCAGTGTGCGCTCAGCACTTCACTAACTTCTGGCTCACCCACCATGGTTCTTGCTTATGTTGCAAGAGGCACCGTACTTGAGTCACCTGTATGTAATAAATGTCAGTTGAATGAATGAGTAAATGAATGGGAAAATGTAGTCTTAGGAGATTAAATGATTTGCCTAAGTTTATACTATTTGGGGGGCTTCCCTGATGGCTCAGTGTTAAAGAATTTGACTGCCAATGCAGAAGAAGTGGGTTTGATCCCTGGGTGGGGAAGATTCAACTGGAGAAGGAAATGGCAACCCACCCCAGTCTTCTTGCCTGGATAATCCATGAATGGGGATTCACAGGCTTACAGACTGTACAGGCTTACCTCCACTTTCTCAAAGTCCATGGGATTTCACGGCAATGTCTGAATTTCCCTAGGAATCAGACTAGGAGATAGAGATTTGCAAGGATATTTTAGGGCCCTGAGCTCTCAGGAACAACACCTGTGAAAGAGCAAGGGAAATATGATGAGACAGAGAGAGAGAGCTTTAACTGTGATGTTCTTCACTTTGGCATTCCCATGAGGAGTTCTGCAGGTAAAGAATAGCCTTGTGAGCCTGTCCCTCATCCAAGGGAAAGGTGGACCTCTGGACCCCAGCATCAACCAGCCATGGGGTGGGAGGAGTAATGATGGGTGAGGCAGCTTTGTTAACTGGGGATGGGGGTTGCCTGAACCCCTCAGACCTAAGGAGGGATCTGGGCATTCACTACAAAGGGTCTTCACGCTTCACTGGTGATGTAGAGAAGTGTGTTGCCATGGCACAGAATCAAGCTCCTCCCACCATTTCCAGCGGCTCCCTGATCACCCAGTTCAATGCCAGACAGAGGTCAACCCCTAAGAATTGCCTGTAGAATTGAACCCTGTCCCAGTGTACGCATGGGTCTTTCAGACAGTCTGGTTATTTCCTTGTCTTACAGACGAAGAATCCAGAAGGGTCAAGGGTCCTATTCAGAGATGCACAGCTTGTTCAAGCCAAGGACTAGATCCTGGCTCTGGGCCCAGGGTTTTCTTTACCCAACCCTGCCCCCTAACCTTGGTCCTTCTGGGCAGGATCATGAAGGGCTACAAGGTAGCAATAAGGTGATTTTCACATGTTAACGAACATGCTCTACCAATAGATCTGGCTGTTCCCATCACAGAGGGACTGCTTGCCTTTATGGAGGATGCTGGAATGTAACAGTTGCTGAGGGCTCACCCAGTACTGTCTGGGAAATGTCATTTTTCACCATGAGCTTCCTATTGCATCATCTAATGGAGTATTCCCAAACTTTTGTATCTGGGGCATAGCATCAAATTTGTGAAACTAAAGGACAGGTCTAAGAGATATTTACACACCTCCTTAAGCCCTCACCCTCCAGTGACCAGGGGTGTGGGCTGCAACCCCAGTGCCCAGGTTCACAAACACAGTGTGCTCACCCACTCAAAGTGGTCGCCAGCCCCTCTGAGCACCATCACTATACCTCCACCCTCCCAGGCAAGGACTGATTTTGAAGGCTGTGAGCTCACATGGGCCACATTACATCCTGGGGAGCCTTCATGACACCCAGGACCCCTGAACTGAGAGGCTACAGCCCAGCATTTTGGAAACAGCCCCCCTAAACTGCCATGCCTATCATTGTTGGAGGATCACGCATGGCCCCACTGCCGTGGGAATCCAGGCTCCGATTTAGGGTAGGAGAAGCTGTACCCTTGTCAGGGGAGAAATTATGAAATCACCAGGACATCACAGTCTCCTGGGCAGATTGAGGCTCCCAGGATGTGGCTCAGGAGAATGGATGAGCGAGGTCTCTGAGATTAACTCTCTTAGACTCAATTTCTTCATCTGAAAAGTAGGGATCAGTTACACCTCTGACAAAGCATAGTTTGAAGATTTAGGCCTTTAAGTGTCATTGTCATTATGTGTTTAAAAGAATCATGTTAAAATTGCAAGGAAGAAAATAACAATAATAATGATCTGAAATCCTACCATCTTGAAATAACTGCTATATTTACCTTTTGGATATTGAACCCATGAGCCTCTTTTTATGAGCACATATATCTTTGTGTTTGGGGCAGATGGAATGATAAAGTTTATTAGATGCTTAGCACATGCTTGGCAGATAGAAGCATTCAATAAAGTACAGCCTCCTCTCACCATCACCAGATCGGGGGACCACATCCAGGCAGAGGTGGAAGCAGCTTAGAATTTGGAGCAAGAGTACATGGATTTGAGTCCAGATTCTACACCTTAGGTGATGGGTCATTGGAAGAAGTCCTGCAGTGTCTCTTGGTGTGTTGCCTCATCTGAAAAATGTTGCTGTTGTTTAGTTGCGAAGTCATGTCTGACTCTTTTGCAACCCCACGGACTATAGCCTGCCAGGCTCCTCTGTCCATGGGATTTTCCAGGCAAAAATCCTGGAGTGGATTGCCATTTCCTTCTCCAGGGGATCTTCCCAACCCAGGGATGGAACCCCCATCTCCAGCATTGGCAGGCAGGTTCTTTACCACTGAACCACCAGGGAAACCCTCTGAATAACGAAATAATGACAATTGTTTTGTGACAGCAGCTGCCATTGGGCTGGCTCAGATGTGAGTCTTGGCTCTGCCACTGAATAGCTGTGTGACTTTGGGGCAAGTTTTTTTTTTTTTTTTTTTGACCCTCTTAGCCTTGGTTTTCTCACACATCAGATGCTGTTAATAGCCTGCATCGTGGGGATCCACCCGGGATGAAATACACGTGACACTCAGTACAGACATTGGCCCATGGCCAATCCCCCATAAACGCAAACAGGTAGCAGAAGTAGAAGCAGCAGGAACAGCAGTGATCCATTATTGCCAGACTACGATGAAACAATGCCAATAAAAGTTTTGAAAAGTGCCTTACATGTATTTGTCATCATTACCCGTATCACCTTATGCTATATATGCATGGCTATTTGATTAGGAAAACTTATGAATCGCAGCAGACATTTCTTGCACAGCAAAAAGTGTAAAACAGACCAGAGAGATTTTAGGGTCACTGCCAGGCTAAGCATGTTAACATTTCAATTTAAAGCTCCTCTTCATTTTTTATTCATTCTTTCCACAAACACCCACGTAACACTTATCTTTTGAAAAGCATTTTGCGAGTTGCTTTAAAGAATAGATACATGTATGTGTATTGCTGAATCACTTTGTTGTACATTGAAAATGAATACAGCATGGTTAATCAGCTATACTCCAATAAAAATAAAAAGTTTAATTTTAAAAAGGCTATGGGGAGAATTAAAAACTTCACCTCTTGTCAAGGCCCAATTCTGGGCAGTTAACGAGTGGGCATTACCTCATTTAAGTATATGGGAAAACATTTGCCCAAGCTCACGAATCTGAGAAGGTCTTTCTTTGAGTCATGTCTTTGAGGCCATGACCTTTGCACTCTGTCCCTCAGAAGCTCCTAGCAGACACCTTCACCTCTGCATGGGTTGCATACCACCTACCAGACCTACCACACCTCACAGCTCAAAACCACACCACGGCAGGAGCGTTTCCTAAGCCCTTGTGATTTTTAAAGACAGGTTTTTCTTTTCTGTAAATGAAAAATATAAAGGTGTTACCAGACACCCAAGTAATCTATGAATTCAAAACACCAGTTGTGACATTTTTCAATTTTTGACTTCAAAATATTTCCTTCTGACTGACAACCTCTAAAAGCCCACTTCTTGGGTGGAGTGCAATTAATCTCTGTTGTTTTGACCATCACTGGTACAAACTCACCACCATCTCACAGCCTGGAAGTCGGCCAGTCTTCTAGCTGCTCCCCTCCTCTGTATTCTGGTGTATGCAGAGCGGAATGGAAGCAGGGACCGGAGGGGATGGGGACAGTGGCCCTGGCCCAGGGCCATGTGTATAACACTTAAACGCAGGAGGCAGCATGGGACAGGGAAGGATGGAGTCAGGGAGATCTGAGGCCAGGACCTTCTCCATCACTTCCAGCTGTGTGGACCCTGGAGGTCCAGTGGTTAGGACTCTGCGTTCTCACTGCTGAGGCTGGGGTTTGATCCCTGGTTGGGGAACTAAGATCCCACAAGTCAGGTGGCATGGCCAAAAAAAAAAAAAAATACACTACTGGCTGTGTGACCTAGAACGCATCCCTTTATGACCTTTTGTTTTCCCATTTGTGAAGTGAGACTAAAAGAAGAGATGAGAGATGCCCTGTGAAACATTTAAATACGTAAAAAGTCGTTTGTAAACTATGAAGGGTGATGCTGATCTTTACGATGACCACCACTGTTAATGTCTGTGCGCATGCTCTGACTCCCTCTTTGCCATCGGTACAGTCAGGCACCATCTGAGCCAAAGCACAAAGCCACACCTTGCACCTTGCGGTAACTGTATTGTTGCATACAAGGTTTGGAGACTCACTCCTTCCTGCTTGGAAAATGCCACAGGTTAAAGCATCAAGTTTGTCTCCTCCCCAAACCTCATACTAACCCTTGACTACACTTCTGAATTGTTTAGTGGGCAGGACCTTGTGGGAATTCACCAGAGGTTGCCTGGTTCCTAAGCTGGCAAGATGTCCCTAAGAGTCTCCCCGCTCCCTGAAGGGCAGGGTCCCGGTGAGGATTCTGCATCAAAAAGGAGCTTTTTCACGTGACATTACCAAATGGACAGCCTGTTTACACCTGATATGTTTCATAACTTTGCAGGTCCTCAATTTGCCTGTCTGTCCGGTGGGTGATGGACTAGCAGATCTCAAAGCGCCTTCCTCCTGACATTCTATGTTCTCTGTTCTGTCTGTGAGGACTTTTTCCCACCTATTCCACTGTCAAGGGGGAAAACAGACTGGCATATGAGGGGAGGGAATTATAGCCTCTAGTGAAGTCCTAGGGCTTCTCCCTTCTCCTTGCTCATCACTCCCCTTGATAACACCAAATGGTGAGACCTGTTTATTTCCCTGTCGCGTGGCGTGAAACCTAGGGGAGATGGAAGGCAATCCTGGCTCTGGGATTGACTGGCTATGTGAAAAGGTGCTCAATCTCTCTGTAACAAGGGATAACAATAGCACCTAGCTCGTGGATTTGTTGAGCAGAATAAGTGAGAGTAATGCCTGAGAAGTGTAAACATCATGTCTGGCACATGATAAATTCTCAATCGGTATGAGTTGTTGATGTTATTATTAGATCATTATTGTCATCATCTTTGTCAGTCAGGGTTCAGAGAACAGAACCAAATAGGAGACAGATAGAAAATAGATTTATCATCTATATATGGATTTACTATAATAGATCCACTTACACAACTGTGGAGGATAATAAATGCAAAGCTTTGTAGAGCAGGCAAGCCAAGATCAGGAGCAGGCTGGAATCACCAGGACATGAGCTGAAATTTGTTGTCCACAGGTGACAGTCAGGAAAGAAGATGGGGGAAGGTGGGGAGCTGGGGGAAGAATTGCAAACCCAGAGGCTGTCTGGAGTCTTTGAGCTCAGGGAAGGCCTAAACTCTCTCTGAAAATACTTTGCTGATTAGACCTACCCAGGCTGATCTTCCTTTTACTTAATTTAAGGTCAACTGATTATGAACTTTAATCACATCTGCAAAATCCCTCCACAGCAGCACCTAGATTGGAGTTTAAATAACTAGGATGCTACCAATGGCCACCTTTCCCCCCTGGCTTCTAAGACCCAACTGAAGTGTAAGTTCTCCCAGGAGGCCTCCCTTGACACTCTCAGGTTGAGTGCAGGGCACGTCTCCAAGTCCAAGTTCCCCTTGTCAGAGTGTAAGGACGTGGGTTTCTCCCCACCAGATTTAGAGCTCATCTCTGAGTTCCTAAATCTCACTGAACACCTGGTGCAAGGAGGCTCTTCATCCACCTTTGCTAAACTGAACAGACCTAGGGGCTGTCAAAAGGCCCAGAGAGACTGGCTTCCTCTTTCTGCCACTCAGGGAGCAAGCATACAAATGCCAAGATGGAGTCTGGACTGAAAGGGCTGCATGAAAATATTTCATCTTGGGAATACACAACACGTCTGAGTTCATTCACAGGGGTGGAGTGAGCAAAACAGGAGTGATGAGGGCAGGTGCTCAGCTCCTCCAGCTGATTCACTGCTCATTGGGTCTGGAGAGTCGTTAGCAAATCTACGGCTCAGAGGTGGGGAGATGCTCATTCAAAAGCCACTGGTCTTAGGAGGAGAGGTAAATCAGAATTGTTAGCATTGGGCTGATTTTGTCACCGGAAGAAGGGAGGAGGTAGGAGGGCTCATGAGAGTCTAATGTGTCGATGGCATGGGTGACATACCCCAGAAGGATGCCTTCTCCCAGCAGGCTCAGCTGAGTCTGGAACTTACGTCCTTCTGAGGATCCCCATTAAGAAAAAGAACACAGGGCTTCCCTGGTTGTCCAGTGGTTAAAAATATGCTCTGCAATGCAGGGGACACAGGTTTGAGCCCTGGTAGAGGAACTAAATCCCTCATGCCCCTGCACCCCAATTACCCAACCCACAAACCACAACTGGAGTCTGTGTGACACAATGTAAGGTCTCACATGTGCAACTAAGAGCTGACACAGCCAAATAAGCAAATAAACGTTTTTAGAAAAGAAAAATTGCAAAGGAACAAGTGCAAAATTAATTACAAATATGAGAAAAAATGAAAATGAGAAATTATTAAAACAGACTACTTTGAAAACTAGCTGGCATATATTGTAAATACAGTATCTAGAAAAATAAGAATGTTTTTATTAATTAGCTGCTTGACCCACCTCTCTAATACTTTGCTACCTTTTATGACTTCATCCTCTGTGGTTGCACCTTCATAGGACAACAATTTTGTGATGCAATTTTCTAAAGGGTGAATATAAATATAAGCCTTTTGTCTT
Source organism: Cervus elaphus (assembly GCF_910594005.1). Lineage (NCBI taxonomy): Eukaryota > Metazoa > Chordata > Mammalia > Artiodactyla > Cervidae > Cervus > Cervus elaphus. The sequence continues at coordinate 89,197,291 of NC_057819.1, forward strand.
GTCTGGTTGATCAAAAATGATATTATTGAGAGTTGGGATGTATCAAACACATATGGTACCATTGTGTGCACGACTGTTACATACAGATGCCTTGCAAAGTCAGGAATTCTGATGTATTCTATTTTGCAAGACTCCAGAAAACAAAAGAAGCGGATGGTCCGTAATGACACAAATATATCAATATACACACTAACACATTTCTGCAAGGAGGCAAGGTCTGGGCTTTTTTTTGTTGTTTTTTTCTTGTTTTTTTGTTTTTTCATATTTAACTGTATAGGTCAGTGGCATTAAGTACATTCCCATTGTTATGCAAATCTCACCATCGTCCATTTCCTGAGTATTTCACCTTCTTAAACTGAAACTCTGTCCCCATTAAACACTAACTCCCCATCCCCCCTTTCCACCTCCCCACTCCCTGACCTCTGGGGTGGCATCTACCAATGTGCTTTCTGACTCTAGGAATTTGACTACTCTAGGTACCTTGCATAGGTGGAACCAAGCAGTATTTGTCTGCACCTAATATATGCTGGAATGCATTTTTAAGGTTAACTTAATGTATGTCCTACAAACCAGCTGTACCTCCTTTGACTTTTCTTGTGCTATACCTTGGGCCCTCAGCAGCTGTCTCCTTCACACATAGTACGGTACACACGTCAATCCCAGTCTCCCGATCCTCCCATCCCACCCCTCGGTGTCCATTCATTTGTTCTCTATGCCTGTGTCTCTATTTCTGCCTTGCAAATAGTTTCATATGTACCTTTTTCTAGATTCCACATATATGCATTAATATGAGAGGTTTGTTTTGCTCTTTCTGACTTACTTCACTCTGTATGACAGACTCTTGGTCCATCCATATCTCTGTGAATTGCACAATTTTGTTCCTTTTTATGGCTGAGTAACATTCCATTCTATAGAGGTACCACATCTTCTTTATCCATTCCCCTGTTGATGGACATTTAGGAAAGGTCTGTTTTGCTGAGGCATCAGTGGAAACTCGATTTTATTATATAACAATTGGAAGAATTTTCCACACCCTAGTGTCTGGCTCTGTACATTTCACACCTTGTTTCTCCTCCACAACCCACATGGGCGTTGGATGCTGCAGGGCCCTTTCATGTCCCTGTCTGACCCAGCTCTGCATTCCACGATGCCATGCCCACTGGGCTGGCATGATAAGTGGCGGGGGTGGTGTATTCTTGGGAACTGTTACTATGTCAGAGTGACCAGCGGTAACTTAACTACACACAGAGTTGACTAAGATCCCTATAGATAGATCCCACTAAACCTAAAATAAATCTATCCAAAATGCAATCTCCCCTTAGCCAGACACCACAATTGCCCAAATTACCCAACACCCTCAACATGAAGGGAATCGTGAGAGAGGAGAAGTCGGGGTGGGAAGGGACAGTGGTCCTAACTGATCACTCCTCAGATCTGTTCATTTTGTAATTAAAAACAAAAAAAGATTTATTTAGCTGTTTATTTTTGGCTGCTCTGGGTCTTCACTGCTGAGGCTGGGCTTTCTCTAGTTGCAGTGCTAGTGAGCACAAGATCTAGGCACATGAGCTTTAGTGGTTGTGAGCATGGGCTTAGCTGCTCCATAGCATGAAGGATGTTCCCAGACCAGGGATCAAACCCTTGTCCCCTGCATTGACAGGTGGATTCTTAACCACTAGACCACCAAGGAAGCCCCCATTTTGTAAATTTTATCAAAACATATGACCACAGTGCTAGGTCTTTTTGTGCAGGAGTTTGGAGGGAGCTCATAGGAGTGAAGAATCCCCTTAAGCAGCTGAAATGCTGTAAATACAGATATGCCTGTGTGTGCATGCACATGGGCACTTAATGTGGGACCACAGTCCTCTGCTAAATCTCACAGATAAAGCCTGTTCTGTGTCTATAAAACGTGGATTATAATCTCTTGTTGGTGGAATTGAACAAAACAGGGTTATAACAGTGCTTATCTGGGTGCCTGGGCCACAGGTGTGACCGGGCAACATCATTATTAAGCATCGCTTCTGTGAGACTCCCGTACCCCCGGGTGCTCAGTGATGATGCTCTTATCACCAGTGCTCTGTGGAGCATCTTCATCTCACCACTGTTATGCACATCTCTTAAGGGGGAAACTTGCTTTTGTGTTATGCCTGTCACTTAACCCCCATCCCCAGTTGCGGTCCATTTTGAGGGCTCTGACTTTGTCCCATTTATCTCTGAATCCTGGTACCTGTCACAGAGTGTGGCATCTTCTAAAAGCTGGGGAAAGTTTCCTGGCTTTTTCTTTTCCTTGGACACAATAAATGTGTGGAATGAGTCCCTTTGAAACATGTAGCACCACCTGCTGATTAACCTTTCCATGAATATTCTCCTATCAGCTCACTCTGCAGGGGGCGCTGGAAGTCCTATCTCCCATCCTGCTATAGACACCAACATCAGGCTGGATCCTGGGTGAACACTTTCACCTGCAGATAGGCCCTGTGTGTCCGCAGAGAGCACTCAGCCAGTAACAAAGGCTGCACCAAGAAGGGGGGAATAGCCCCTGGCCTCTGGGGTCTGGCAGAACATGCTTGGTCTTCCACCCAGGCAACTTTTGAAATCATTGCTGCAAAGGGAGACAGCACATCTCTTAAGGGGGAAATTTGCTTTTGTGGGCACAGTCTGAGACCTACGCCTGCTCCCCACCACTGGCCCATCCTCTCCCGGATTCCTCAGGAGCACCTTGGAAGCGCCCATTAGCTGACCTGCAGTGAGATGCATTCTGCAAATCAGTCTCGTCCATCCAACGAAACCCAGGTTTCCAAAGATGTCTAATTAGCCACTGTCTGCTCAGTGAGTTCCTGTCACCATATGAAAGCATGTGTTTGCAAAGAGGAAAATGTCCCCACCTTTGACCACAGGCTACAGTTCATACATCTCACTAAATTCAGACTGAGTTAATGTCAAAGGAGTCTGATCAGTTTGGGCCCCAATTTTCTGTTGAGCCTGAAGGGTGACTTGTCTACCTAAGGGAGATAAACCATCAATGCACACACACACACCCGCCCCCTGGCCCCAGCCTCAAGGCCGCCTCTTTCTCTCCTACTACAGCAAAATGACCCAGAGTTTAGGACACAAGACAGAGTGGCCTGAGGCCAGAATTCCTAAGAACTGCTGACAGTGAGTAATGAAGGTTTCCTTTGACTGCAGCAACACGGGAAAAATGGAGTGGCAAATTTTCATAAAATGGAATTTATTAAATTTAAAGGACCATTCTTTTTAGGAGATTAAAAGCTTCTTAATTAGGTGAGTATTAAAATCTTCTTTTTAATGCGAAAGGATGGTGATAGCAGATAGTAAGATTTTTAAGTGCAAAATAAAAAGTTGGTCCCCAATGCACCTTTAATTTTTTATTCATATCATAGTTCTAATTCTCGACATCTAGAAGTCTGGGAATCTTGATTTGAACTTGGAGTTCCAGGCCATCCTGCCCTTTACTCTGCCTGCTTCATATATGGGAGTTCCAGAGAGGAGAGGTCTGAGAAATCCAGTGTTCTGGGTTCTTGTTGATTCTCAGAAAGAGTGACTCAGATCTTTCATTTCTGAGTCACATTTATGGCCCTTAGACCTGCCAGTGAGTCAAACAGCTGTTTCCACAGCCTGGTACTTGGCCTAATCTACCCATCATGGTCAAGGTGATGCAGGCTTGGGTCCATGGCAGCATCTTCTCTTTCTTCCTGCTGTGTGATCTTGCCAAGCCCCTTAAGCATTTTCTGAGACTCAGTTTCCACACCAGGTAAGTGGAACATAGTAGCTGCCTGGTAACAGGCTTGAAGTGAAAGTGTTAGGTGCTCCGTTGTGTCCAACTCTTTGCTACCACATGGACTATATAGCCCTCCAGGCCCTGCTGTCCATGGGATTCTCCAGAAAAGAATACTGGAGTGGCCATTCCCTTCTCCAGGGGATCTTCCCTGCCCAGGGATTGAACCCATGTCTCCCATGTTGCAGGCAGATTCTTTACTATCTGCATTACCTGGGAAAGCTTAGGGTAATATTACTAACACATTTAGTCAAAAATCAGTGAACCTGGGTGGCAAGTGTTGAGTCCTCCTCAAGGAACCCTCTGTGTAATTCCAATGCTCTTTCTTCAGAAGGAGAATCTTTCATATTCTCTGACTTCTTGCCATCTTCTTAAAAAGATATCGTGTGAGATTCATCATTCCCTCTAGAACCTGCAATTTGGGGGATTTCTCATAGTAAAGTTATTTGAAAGGACTTTTAATGACTATTGAACCACTGGTCTAATGACCATCCCCAGAAAACTCTAGTCTCCTAACTCAACTCCCCCAACCCCCGTGCCTTGCTGGAACATGCTTGCCATGTTCCACTCACAAGTAGAGTGATGCTTTTGGTTGCTCTGGTCTCTCAAATGGAGAGTTCCTGCTGAGTTCCTGCCAAGGGCTCCTCTGGAGATATCATGGCAGAGAGAGTCCGATCCACACTTAGAATGACTGAATAATCTTCTCATGGAGCATTATAAATGGAAGGGGCTTTGCATTGACTGGACTGGTCCCTGTGTTCTTGCTGTTCTCCCCTAAAGCCTGCACATTATGGTTTAATGACCATCACATCTATGTATTACCTTTACAGAAGAGTCTTTGGCAAAGCTCCGCTTTTGTTGAGTGGGCTCAAAGGAGGGGACTCTCTCCCTGGCCCCAGCCCCTGCCTCCCTCATCCCTCCATTCCATTGTCCCATCATGTCTTCAGCCTCTCCTGAGACCAGTAGCCGAGACAATACTGATCCTAGTATTCAAGAAAGAGATTCCAAGACATGTGCGCACAGACCCCTGAGCAAAGCAAGAAGACAGCCATTTATGGATGCTGTGGAGAGGAGCCTCAGGCCCCTTATCAGGAGGTCAGGGTGAGAATGAGTGGCTGCTAGCAAATTCTGAAAACAGGTAGTTTGGGAAATAGAACTGGGAGCAAGGTTTACAGTCATGGAGCCCCCCAGGGGCCCCCCTCCAGTGATGGGGGTCATCTTCAGTGTCTTCTGGTTTCCTTTGGAGAAAGTGCTCACCATCCCTCTCCTGTACTGCTGCTCATGACCCCCATCCTTACTTAACTTGTGGCAAGCCCTTCATATACATGATCATATTATACCCATTTCACAGATGAGAGAACCGAGGCTCAGAGCCATTAAATAGGTTGGCCTGGGCCACATGGCTGATAAGGGATAAAGCCGAAAAGTCAAATCAAGGCTGCCTAGGACCCAAGCTGTTAACTGTTAGGTAAATGGCCTCCATGGCCGAGCAGGGCTTGCTTGTCCTCCCGCCCTGCTCAGAGCACCCACCCCTTAGAGCGGAGCCTGAGCTGTTCGTTCCCTGGCACCTGTGTGCTGTGGGTAGTGCCCACCACTCACGTCCTGTCTCCTGAGGGTTTGCAACTGCCTAGGTTCCCCCACCGCTATTGAACCGCACCTCCACTCCCCTTGGAATTTGTTGAGATTTCAGAACATTAAGTAACTTGCCCACGAAAATCCCTGAGGCTGGATTCAAGCTCCGGGCTCTGTGGCTGTAAACCTTCTGGGCTGTTCCAACAGCCAGTAGTTTCTCTGCTCCATCACCTGCCCCAGAGTGACGGCTGTGCGCTTTGCACTGTTTCTGGAGCGATGGGGATGGGTTCGCACTGGGCTTTCTCCGCTTGCCTCCTTTGCCTCACTTGTGAGCTGAGACACACTCTGACCACGTCGGGTGAGCCCTGATGAGAAGGCAGCATGGCCTGGCAGTAAAGAGGGTGGGTGCTGTAGGCAGGCCTGAGCCCAGATACCCGCTCTGCCACCCCTAGAGTTGGGACACTGTGTGATTTACTCAATCTCTGGACCTCCATTTCCTGTTTATAAAACTAAGGTAATGAGAGTCAGGCTTCATAGGGTTGTGTGAAGATTAAATGAGCTGGGAAAGGAAGACATTTGAACAGTGCCTGGCACGCAGGAGGCATTCAATAAATGTTAGTTGTTCTTAGCAGCATCATTTCATTAAAACCACTTCTGCGGGAGAATCCATCCTTCAGAGTGTAGAACTCACTGTGTCTGCCACTGCCCCCACATCCTCCCCCACTACTCTCGTGCAGAGATAGGGGTCAAAGCGAAAGTCCTTAGGCTTGTCAGCCAGGAGAGCCCAAACCCCTCGCCCGGCAGGTTGCTCATTCCAAGCAGGAGACAAAGGCTTTGTATGTAACTGAACTGATTAAGCCGCACGTTAGCTGGGGATAAAGCTTCTTACCGAATAACTAGGCTTTTGCTGAGCCGGGATGATAAATTCATTCTTAATGCATTGATAATAAAAAGAGATTTCCCACTAGCCCCCACCCCCTGCTGTGAGTTTCCGAAGGCTCTAAGGCTTTATCCGTGTTCAACACCGCCATCTAGAGGACATCTGGAGCATAGCACCAGGACCGAGCGGATCGCTTTCTAAGTAACATCAGAATGTCAGCAATCCATAAGAGGTTCAAAGCAGACAGTAGTTAGTTACCACCCTGGAAACAGCTTCCTTCTCTGATTGCATGGTCCTGCTGAACACACTACTTTTATCAGAAGTAGTTTCAGCAAATGTGACGTACATGGCTCATTGAAATAGAGACTTTCTCTCTTTCTTTTTTACTTTTTTTGAGCACCTCTAACACTGGAAGGAATACAGAAAGGATTAGCTTGACTTAAATAGAGAACACACTTGTGGACACAGTGGGGGAAGAAGAGGATGGGATGATTTGAGAGAATAGCATCGAAACACATACGTTACCGTATGTAAAATGAACAGCCAGTGAGAGTTTGCCGTATGACGCAGGGAACCCAAAGCCGGTGTCCTGTGACAACCTAAAGGGGTGGGGTGAGTAGGAAAATGGGGGGAGGGCTCAAGAGAGAGGGGGCATAAGTATACCCATGGCCAATTCATGTGGATGTATGGCGGAAGCCAACGCAATATATTGTAAAGTAATTATCCTCTAATTAAAAATAAAATCTAAAAAGTGACACTGTGGTGATAAATACAATAAGGATGAGCTGACTCATGAATAGTATGTCAGAGTACCCTCGGTGCACAGTACAGATTGCTAGCCAGTAGAGACAAAGCTTGGTGGGATTCAAAGGGAGGGGCTCACACTTTTGAGTATCCACCGCGCTGTCTGGACATTATCTCACTGAATGTCCCACTCTGACCCTGTGAGATATGATAGGGGTTCCCGTCTTCCAGCTGAGGACCTGAAGGCTGAGAGAGGTTAAGTGACTTGCCTGATGCTACCCAGCTGACAGATGAAGAGGCCAGAATTCCAGGCTCGACCTGCCTGGCTCTAAAACTCTATGATGCCAGGCTGTCTGTTGAGGAAGAAGAAGAAATCTGTGGGGAAATCAACCCTTGAATTATCTCAGTGGTGGCAAGTATTTATCCCCAGGAAGTGAATTTGATTTTCAGAAATAGTAAAAACTCTCTCTAGGCCAACTCATTCAAGGGATAATGGCATTTGAGGGTGTAAATGTGACTGTAAGGTGTGAAAATTGATTGATGCCTATCTGCGGATCAACTGGCTGGAAGGTGTTTCCAGAAGTTGGGAAAACAAACGCCTGCATAGCACAAGGTCTGGCTGACTGGTGTGGCTGGAATGTTTTGAGGAGAGCCGCACCCTGCTGGGTTTCTGGTTCCAGTGTGTTCAGCATCTATATTTCCCTCTTTGTACTCATGCTTCATGTTCTGAGGCAAGAGTTCGGTTCATAAGAACTCACAGAGGGTCTCCAAACTCTTTGCAATCCCAGCCCAACAGAAGTCATTGACCTCCGTTTGAGGCGGGAGGATATGGACTTGAGATGAGTGACTCCCCTACAAGGTAGCTCGGTGATTCCGCAGTGACACCATTGGGATGTTGAGGACACACATACTCAAACCACCTACCCTCCTTCTACTTTCCAGGGGAGGGAGTTACAGAGTAAGAGAATTGATACTGTCATCTAGGAGAGACCCACACTGTTGCCTGCCCCACCATGGAAACGAGAGTCAACAGAGCAGAACAGAGTCAGTTCAGTTCAGTCCAGTCGCTCAGTCGTGTCCGACTCTTTGCGACCTCATGAAATGCAGCACACCAGGCCTCCCTGTCCATCACCAACTCCCGGAGTTTACTCAAACTCATGCCCATCGAGTCGGTGATGCCATCCAGCCATCTCATCCTCTGTCGTCCCCTTCTCCTCCTGCCCCCAACCCCTCCCAGCATCAGGGTCTTTTCCAACGAGTCAACTCTTCGCATCAGGTGGCCAAAGTATTGGAGTTTCAGCTTCAGCATCAGTCCTTCCAATGAACACCCAGGACTGATCTCCTTCAGGATGGACTGGTTGGATCTCCTTGCAGTCCAAGGGACTCTCAAGAGTCTTCTCCAACACCACAGTTCAAAACCATCAATTTTTCAGCGCTCAGCTTTCTTCACAGTCCAACTCTCACATCCATACATGACCACTGGAAAAACCATAGCCTTGACCAGATGGATCTTTGTTGGCAAAGTAATGTCTGTGCTTTTTAATACGCTGTCTAGGTTGGTAATAACTTTCCTTCCAAGGAGTAAGCGTCTTTTAATTTCATGGCTGCAGTCACCATCCGCAGTGATTTTGGAGCCCCCCCAAAATAAAGTCTGACACTGTTTCCACTGTCTCCCCATCTATTTCCTATGAGATGATGGGACCAGAGGCCATGATCTTAGTTTTCTGAATGTTAAGCTTTAAGCCAACTTTTTCACTCTCCTCTTTCACTTTCATCAAGAGGGCTTTTCAGTTCCTATTCACTCTCTGCCATAAGGGTGATGTCATCTGCATATCTGAGGTTATTGATATCTCTCCCGGCAATCTTGATTCCAGCTTGTGCTTCTTCCAGCCCAGCGTTTCTCATGATGTACTCTGCATAGAAGTTAAATAAGCAGGGTGACAATATACAGCCTTGACGTACTCCTTTTCCTATTTGGAACCAGTCTGTTGTTCCACGTCCAGTTCTAACTATTGCTTCCTGACCTGCATACAGGTTTCTCAAGAGGCAGGTCAAGTGGTCTGGTATTCCCATCTCTTTCAGAATTTTCCACAGTTTATTGTGATCCACACAGTCAAAGGCTTTGGTGTAGTCAAAAAAGCAGAAATAGATGTTTTTTCTGGAACTCTCTTGCTTTCTCAATGATCCAACGGATATTGCCAATTTGATCTCTGGTTCCTCAGCCTTTTCTAAAACCAGCTTGAACATCTGGAAGCTCTCGGTTCATGTATTGCTGAAGCCTGGCTTGGAGAATTTTGAGCATTACTTTACTAGCATGTGAGAAGAGTGCAATTGTGCGGTAGTTTGAGCATTCTTTCGGGTTGCCTTTCTTAGGGATTGGAATGAAAACTGACCTTTTCCAGTCCTGTGGCCACTGCTGAGTTTTCCAAATTTGCTGGCATATTGAGTGCAGCACCTTCACAGCATCATCTTTCAGGATTTGAAATAGCTCAACTGGAATTCCATCACATCCACTAGCTTTGTTCATAATGATGCTTTCTAAGGCCCACTTGACTTCACATTCCAGGATGTCTGGCTCTAGGTGAGTGATCACACCATTGTGATTATCTGGCTTGTGAAGAACAGAGTCAGTGTAAGACAACAGGAAGAAAAGAGGTAGTCATGGAAGGCTTCCTGTAAGAAGTGGTGCCAAGAACCACTTCAAGGGGAAGAAAGGGGCAGTTGTAGCATCCGGATGTCTTGTTACCACGCTCCTCCCAAACCTGGTACCCAGGAGGATTTTTGATAATGTCCAAAGGAAATTTGTATGCTGTGGGTGATCTTTTTCCCAGCTTCTACCTAATCTGGCTGTTCCTTCTCCAGTCAAAGGTAGCAGGCCAGGAACTAGCCCTCCCACTGCTACATAGCAGACTGGATTCAGATCTCCAAGGGACAAGTTATAATAATGATCTGTGCTTAAGAGAGCCAGGTCCACAGATGATCAGTGATCAGCCTCAGGCTGCAGATAGATGTACCATGGTGGGCAGGTAGAGTGGGAGGCAGGTGGGAATTTTCTTTGGCCACCACATTTCCAAGGACCTTATATATGATGCTCTTGATGATAAGCTCCAGAATAAGTCTCCACAACTTTCCCCCAGAATCCCAGTGGTACTCTCAGCGGCCTTCACCATGACATGTGGCACAGATGAAGTCATTGAATGATGATAAATGATGACAATGGTTTTGGAAACCATCATCTTATATACAAGCTTCTTCATCCATCCATCCATCACTCATTCATTCAATCATTTGTGTAAGTGAGGTACAGGCAAAGACCCAGAGGAAGAAGTGTGATCATTCTGAGGAGCCCACGTAATTCAGGATGTTTAGAGGATAGAAAATGAGGCTTGTGTTGCGAGATGGTCAGCCAGAGGGGCCAGCAGGACCAGCTCGTGGAGGACAGACATTGACGTGGTGGTCATGGGCACCACCGCAGGATTCTCTGAAGGAGAGCCATGAGATCACTTTCATGCTTAGGAAAGATCCCTCAGGCTTCTGCGTGGGTGATGGCATGGAGGGAGTAACACGGGAGAGAGGAATTCACCCAGGGAGAGATGAAAAGGCTAAACTAAGGCAGAGGCAATGGGCGCTGTTGTTGTTATTGTTTATTAAAGTGGTGGCCCTGGGCTAAGGGATAAAGTAGAGAGAACCGCTGATTTTATCAAGGAGACAAACTCAGAGAGGTGCTTTGCCTAAGACCACAGAGTGTGTGAAAAAACTTCAAAGCACCCAGGCCCCCAGTTCCTAATCAGGACTCACAGGATCCTCCAACTTCTTTGTGTTTGCTTCTCACGCCTTCCCTCTGCTCATATCAGAGTTGCTCTTTTGCCCTTATCTTACAGATGAGAGAACAGAGACCCAGGCATGAGGGGAGTTCCCAGGCTCGAGGCTGGCAGCCCTATCCCTAAATCATATGTCTACCTGAATTTCCGGCTTATCTGAGAGTCCTGTGTTTATCTGGTAACCAGACCTTATGGGAAACATGCAAGGCCCAGCCAAGGGCACCGCCTGAAAGAAAGCACAAAGGAGATGAAGTTGGGTGAGACCCACCAGTAGAGATGTGGACAGAGGACTATGGCTTCTTCCAGATTCAGTTCCCCAAGCTGGGGACACTTCCCCACCACGTGCACACACCACAAACACGCACATGTGCACCCTCGCTACTGGGCCCCTTGTAGAGACCCACTTAACTCCTGCTCACATTTTGGATCTCAGCTCAGATCTCATTCATTCATTCTGTACTGACAGGCCTTCTGCTGTTTGTTCACATTCTTTCATTTGCAAAACCCATTCAGTTAAGAACTGATGCATTGTTAATGAGCACTAATGTCTCACCACTCACACTCCTAGACTGTGAGTCCCGTGGAGACAGACACTGTGCAGTGTGCCGCTATACTCCCTGGGAGCCAGAAGGCTGACTTCTTCACTGGTTCTGCCCTGAACTTGCTGTGCCACTTGAGGAGCTCCTTGTTCCCCTTCTCCTGTCTCATCTAGACCTGGGCAGGATCACCACCAACCCTTGGACATTATGCCAAGGTCACCCCATGTTTTTCTGAGGATTGTTCTTTGAGATATGCCTCCCATGGATTCCGTGTCCTCTTGGATTAAACTACCAAGGGCGTTTCCATTGGTATGAATTTCCTTATAGTGAATATCTATTAAAGACCACTAATGAATTAGGAGCTATATAGCCATTGAAGTTAATACCATTGTACCCAAGACAAACTAAATTTGCCAGATCGTCAGATGGCTGACTTGGCTGGAAGGGACCGTGGAGATATCCAGCCCAGGGATGGTGCAGGTGGCAGACTCTGTTGGTTTCCTGCTCAACACCCAGTTTCCACTTGTCTTCAACAGAATTCTAATGTTTTTGAGAAGTAATGGAGCCAGGCAAAATGCTTACTTTTCCCAGCTCCCACTCAGCTAATGTCACCATGTCATACAATTTTCTTTAATGAGATGTCAACAGAGGTCTGCAAGGTATTCCTGGAAAATGTTCTGCTTTACAGATATGGCTATGCTCCCAGCCCCTATTCTCCTTCTTCTTTTTTTTTTTTCCTTGCTTAAAAATAAAGGTGGGAGGTGTGAGAAGGAGCAGTCATCTTGCAATGAGGTATGGAGACAAAAAAATAACAATCACAGCACTTTGGTGAAACATTCCCAGCCATCCACAAATATGCCCAAGGCGGACATCACAAATCAATCACAAATGTGCCCAAGGCAGAGATCACAAATCAATCACAGCACTGTTCCTAATGAGCCCAGATAGGGCTGCCTCAGAATCTCATTCAACCAGAGCATCAAGGAGCCACTACCAACTGACCACAGTTGGCCTCTGTGTGAAATCCATTAGCCATATTTAACCTAACTCAAACTTTCCTTTTACCCATCATTTTGAATAAAAATGAACCTGGAGAGAAAAAATGAGAGCTTCTGAGAGAGCTGCTTCCTGTGAGAACTGCTCCAAGGAGGTAAGGGGGGAGCTCAGATATGTAGGAGTTTTGCAACAAAGGGCAGGTAGTCCAGGACATCAAAAAATTAGTGTTGATCAAAGAAAGCCAGGTAAGTCAAGTTAAGAAATTTAACACTTTTCTGTGTATGGGTAGACGCAAGAGTCTGGGCTCACTGAAGCCATTCCTCTGATACACACCTCAGCCACTGGGACCAGAATCCTGTATTTTCACCCCCTGAGTCTTCTCAGGGCTCACCATGGGGAGTGGCTGCAGTCTGATGGCTGCTAGATGGCAGGTATTCTTTCTTCCCGAGTTCTGTCAGGGCTCACCAGCTCACCATCCATGGTGGCTGCAATTACTGATGACTCTGACGCCTTTATTTATGGAGGTGGCAGGAAGTATTCCATTTCTCAGAAGTGTCATGGCCAGAACTGGAGCCAGTTCCCTCACTCCTGATAAGCCTGATGCAGTGGCAGGAATGTGAGTTTGGGGCTGGAGACCCCTCAGATTGTATCCAGACTGTACCACCCACTCTCTGCGTGACACTGGAAAGGCCCCTGCACCTCTGTGAGCGTCAGTCTTCACTGTGACATGAAGACAGCCTTGCAGACAACCTCACAGGCTGGTGATGAAGACTAGCTCTGTGGATGAGAAATTGAACTTAAAGGACCTTCAGTACCTCCTGGCGAGTTTCTTCTTTCCTTCCCTTCCCAATCTGGCCCAATTCCACAGAAAGTGGCCAAAATTAGAAAAGCATAACTGAGAAAATGGGGGACGAGGTTGGTCTGACTTTCTCAAAATGAGTTCTGTTCACTCCCAACCTGCCACCCCCGTGTACGAATTTGTGACTTTGCCAGAAGCTAGAAGGAGCTAATCCCCTGCTCAGCTGGGCAGCGGGCTCCCTGCTTTGGGTGGTTTCCATGGCAAGCTGGGGCATGAAAAGTTATTAGGAAAGAAATAACTCTTCCCTTCTTGCTATCACTTTCCTTCCAGCCACCCCATCCTCTAGAGCAGCGGTCCCCAACTTTTTTGGCAACAGGGATCAGTTTCATGGAAGACAATTTTTCCACGAACCAGGGGAGTGGGTGGTTTGGGGATGATTCAAGCACATTTTATTTATTGTGCACTTTATTTCTATTATTATTATATCAGCTCCACCTCCGATCATCAGGCATGAGACCCTGGAGGTTGGGGACCCCTGCTCTAGAGTGAGTACAAAGGTACCTAGAAAGTGAAAGTGTTAATCGCTCAGTCGTGTCTGACTCTTTTGTGACCCCGTGGGCTGTAGCCCACCAGGCTGCTCCATCCATGGAATTTCTTCAGGCAAGAATACTGGAGTGGGTTGCCACGCCCTCCTCCAGGGGATCTTCCTGACCCAGGGATGGAACCTGTGTCTCTTGCCTCTCCTGCATTGGCATTCTTTACCACTGTGCCACCTGGGAAGCCCAAATTAAAGCATAAATAAATCTTTTTTTTAAAAAAGACTACAAGGCTATTAAGTGTCTAAGCTGGAACTTGCATCTCAGCCTCACTGATCCAGAGCCTGTCCCCACTGCACCTCCAACCCGCTGCCTCAAGCCTCCCGCATGAGATGGATTTTTGAATTCAGCATGATAAAATACCTGGCACATTGTTGGAATCTCGAAAACATTAGTTCTCTTTCTTCTCTGTCTTCTAAAGTCAGGTTTCAGGTACAGTAGGTATGAGTGCATGAAAGTGATCTCTACTGAGGATCTCATTGACACCTCTCTTTGCTGGCTTGTGTAGAGAGGGAGGAAAGAGCCCCCACAGGCCTGGGCCAGAAACTTGGAAAAGTTCAGCCCTCAGGCAAAACCAGCTCTGCAGCATCTTGAGAAATACTAATGGAAGTTCTGTGGGGTCATGGTTTGGCGGCAGTTTCTACCCACAGGCACAGGCTCAAAGCACACGCCCTTTGTAGGGCAGGGAGGGAGACTGAGATGGAAGCAAGATGCTCTGTGTAGATGCAAAGCTGGAGGGAAGATACCAGTGACAGAGAAACCTGTGCACGTGGGAGGGAGCGTGATGCAGGCACAGACCAGACGAGGTCAGATCAGGGCTGCACTTGGCTCTGCCACTTACTTGGTGACCTTGGCCGAGTTACTGACCTTCTCTGGTCCTCTGTTTCCATATCCGTCAGTCGAGGAATCGTGAGGGATGCTGATAATTCCCTCTCTGTTGGCACTGATGTTCACCCGGAATATTCTGGAAGGGGCTACTGGTCAGTATCTATTCTGAATCCTCAGGCCATGACTGCCATTCCAAGTGGGTGGGTGGTGAGAAATGGACTATTTCTACTAGTATTTTTGTAATACTAGTAAATACTAATACTATTTACTAGTATTGCCATACTAGCAAAAAAAGGATGTCATATAGTCATCCGTGATTGTACCCACAGCTGTGGTGAGCCAGTGAGCCCTCAAGAAACTTAGGAAGGAAAGAATATCTGCCATCTAGCAGCCATCAGCCACTCCCCACGGTGACCCCTGAGGAAACTCAGGATGTGAAACAGGATGCTGGCCCCAGGTAGGTGAGGTGCCTATCAAAGGAACGATTTCACTGAGCCCAGACTCTTGCATCTTCCCATACGCAGAAAAGCACTAAATTCCTTAACTTGAGATATCTGGTTTTCCTTTAACACAAACAATAACATTTTGACAATCAGACCACCTGCCCCGAGTTGCAAAAACTTATGTATATCCAGGGTGGCCCTCTGGGCTCCTAGGAGCCGTTCTCTCAGGGTGACCTGAGATGCTGCCTCCTGGACTTGAAGTCCTAAAATTCTAGGTGAATAAAACATAACCATCAACTTTTAGGTTGTGACTAATTTTTATCTCAACAGTTGTTTAACTCTTACTCTGGATCCCAGAGTTGTTTGGGGGCAGAGCTCTCGGCTCAGTGCCTGGAACGTGGGTGCTCAGTCGCTTCAGCCGTGTCTGACTCTCTGCAACCCCATGGACTGCAGCCTGCCAGGCTTCTCTGCCCGTGGGATTCTGCAGGCAAGAACACTGGAGTGGGTTGAGATTTCCTCCTCCAGGGGATCTTCCCGACCCAGGGATCGAACCTGCGTCTCCTGCATTGGCAGGTGGATTCTTTACCACTGAGCCACCTAGTAAGCACTGAACATGAGAACCCTGCTGGCCCTTTTAGCAAGACCAGTCCCAGGGAGCTCTCCTGCTGTTGGCCCATCAACCGCAGGTGACTAAATCCTGCCTCGATGGCTAACACTTCTCTGTGCCAGACGGTGCTCTCCCAGCCAGCCAATAGGGTCGAGGGCCTTGACAGAGGGCTCACAGTTGGTTTATCTTCTAGAAGACAAGTTCTGTTCTGGCCCCAGGGGGAAAATTGAGAAGCCAGGTCTACAGGTTTCAATCTGAAAAGCATTAATGCTATAACGCATTTCAGTTCTAACCAAGGAGAGCAATAAAGCTGTGGGTACCCAGCAGATGCCGAGATGGGGAATTGCCATCGCCACAGGCTTGATTACAGAGAACTGGTTCCTATTCAAGAGGCAGCTGGCTACCTGGGTGAGAGGCAGATTTATAACCCGGAAAGGGTGGTGGGATGCCTGGGAGAGAAATTAGCATTGTCAAATAGTAGTAAGAACTGGCGTGGAGTGAGCTTCTATACCCGCCCCTCCAAATTGTAGCAAGTGCCTTATTGTCAACAAATGCACGTGTGTTTAGTCACTCAGTCATGTCTGGCTCTTTGCGGGCTGTAGCCCGCTAGGCTCCCCTGTCCATGGGATTTTCCAGGCAAGGATACTGGAGCGGGTTGCCATTCCCTTCTCTAGGGAATCTTCCCGACCCAGAGACTGAACCCGGGTCTCTTGCTCTGCAGGCAGATTCTTTACCGTCTGAGCCCTAGGGAAGCCGTGAATAGTAAGTACCGATAACAACAGTAGATAACAACAGTAACAACTCCAGCATAGATCAAGCTCCGCTTTGTGCCAGCCACTGTCTAGGTGCTTTGCAAATATTTTCTTCCACTTACATTTTATACTAACTCTGAGAATACTGGAGTGGGTTGTCACTCCCTTCTCCAAAAGATCCACCCAACCAAAGGATCAAACCCGATTCTGCACTGCAGGCAGATTCTTTACTGTCTGAACCACAAGGGAATCCCTCTGAGGGGAGGCCCCTGAGATTAAGACTCTATGAACAAAGGCATTCCTGCTTCCGAAAGAAAGAACACAGGTCAAACACTGTCACTAAGCTCTGGGTCCCTAGGAAATAAGACGTCTTGCAAGTCTGATCTCATCTCGGAGGGACAGCGGTGAGCAGTCCTGATGAGAGATCTTGGTTCCCTGCACAGTAATTAAACCTGGGTTAACCTGGATGAAAGGGCTTCCCTGGTGGCTCAGTGGTAAAGAATCCACCTGCAATGCAGGGGACGCAGGTTCGATCCCTGGGTCAGGAAGATTGCCTGGAGGAGGGCATGGCAACCAACTCCAGTATCCTTGCCTGGGAAATCCCACGGACAGAAGAGCCTGGCGGGCTTCAGTCCATGGGGTCGCAAAGAGTCTGACCCAACTGTAGCAAATTAGCACGGATGCATGCAACCTGGATGAAAATTAGGAGTCCTAGTCACCAGGCGCTAGAGGCTAGAAGCCTAAGTGACCCTGGCTGTTGCCCCTATTTGAAAGCCAGAATGTTTCAAGAAGGCAAAAACCGTAAGAACAGGTACAAAGCTTCCTATTAGAGACACAGCACAATGTATGGGAGAGCACATAGGAAAACAGTTTATCCAGCTCAGAAGCAGAGCAGAGATACACACCCAGACAGAAAGGGTATGGACATCCTCTCTAAAGAGGAGGAATGCAGTAAGTCAGAAGCTAGGCAGAGACTCATACCCAGAGAGGAGTGCTGGCATCCTGGATGAGGAGGAGTGCAGAAAAGACAGACAGAAATTTCAAATGTGCTCCTCAAACCCCAAGTCGGAGAGACAGATGCTCTGACTCACAGATGCCGACTGGCTTTCACACTGCTTCTTGGATGGACAACTCCAGGCAGCCTGCTCCAGGGTAGATAGAAGCGAGGATTTATTTTTATTTAATGACAGTTGTTAACTATCGTAAGCAAAGCCGGCTAGGCCCCTGTGTATTTGTGTGTGTCTCCATCCATGTGTAATTAGAGTTATAACCATCAACATCATCTGATGAGTAGAACATAGAATACTGGAAAGGAGAGGACACTTGTATTAACACTAGGAGTGAGCCGAAATGGCTCAGAGTTTCTACTCTTTTCATCAGGAAGCAAATCAGAGACACAGAGCTTAACGCTCAACCTCATTTTAGTGAACGGTTGCTTTTCTTCAGACTTGGCTGCGAACCATCCCCTCCCACTAGGGGAGAAAATACATGTGCAGCTCAGAGCCAAGTGTTCTGGTACCCACGCAAGAGAGATGGAGGAGGCCACCGTGAATTAGCCCAGCACCCAGATGAGGGTATAAAGGGGCAAGGTCGAAATGTGGGAGACAGAAGATGTCTTTGAAGCATGTTGTGCCTGTATTATGCAGATGTTAGCCGACAACACTGCCTTTCACCTCACGCCTAGTGCGAGGGGCCTCACAGAGACCACTTAGAAAGTGGTCTTGAGTCTGAGTTACCTGTAACGGCAGGGCAAGGAGCTCCTCCTGAAGGGCCCCTGTCAAGAGGGTGGCCTGCTAGAGCATGAAGATGCAAGCTATTATATATAAGCAGCTGCCCCCAACCTTTTTGACACTAGGGACCAATTTCATGAAAGACGATTTTTCCATGGACTGGTATGTGGGCAGGGATGGTTTCGGGATGATTCAAGCACATTGCATTTATGGCGCACTTGATTTCTCCTGGGCTTCCCTGATGGCTCAGTTGGTAAAGAATCTGCCTGCAATTCAGGAGAGCCCGGTTTGATTCCTGGGTTGGGAAGATCTGCTGGAGAAGGGATAGGTTACCCACTCCAATAATCTTGGGCTTCCCTTGTGGCTCAGCTGGTAAAGAATCTGCCTGCAGTGTGGGAGACCTGGGTTCGATCCCTGGGTTGGGAAGATCCCCTGGAGCAGGGAAAAGCTACCCACTCCAGTATTCTGGCCTGGAGAATTCCATGGACTGTATAGTCTGTGGGGTTGCAAAGAGTCGGACATGACTGAGTGACTTTCACTTTCACTGATTTCTATTATTATTTCACCAGCTCCACCTGATATCCTCAGACATTAGACCTCAGAGGTTGAGGACCCCTGATACATAGGATGGATAAACAAGGTCCTACCTTATAGCCCAGGGAACTATATCCTGTGATAAGCCATAATGGGGAAGAATATGAAAAAGGATATATATTTATGTGTGTGTGTGTATATAACTGAATCACTTTGTTGTGCAGCAGAAATTAACACAACATTGCAAATCAACAATACTTTAATATAATTAAAAAATAAATACAATTAGGAAGAAGACCCCTCCCAAGCAGCTCTAGCTAGGAAAGAAGTCAAGCTGAGGAGACCAACAGGAGCCCACATGGGGAAAGCATCATCCATGTCAGGGAGCCATGGGAAGGGCCCCCAAGATCTCACAAGCATGCCTAAAGGGAAGGTAAGTCCCATCTTGGACTAGCCTCCAACCTCATCTTACTCCAAAACCAGATCACAACATCACCCGTCAAGCAGAAACATTAGGAGGTCCCCAGTCTATTTGCCAAAAATGACCTTTCTGGAGGTCATCAGTGGAGGCAGAAAGAGAGGAGCCCAAGCATCTTGACATTTCCCACTCCAGTCTTCCAGGGAGGCCAGTGAGCCGCTTAAAGTTCACAAATTTAAGAATTACAGGGGACTGGACAGTCTATCACTGAAATCAGACTATTTTGAGACTCGCCGTGACCAAAGGACTTTTCATTTCCTGAAAGTGACAGGAAATTGAGGGACCTGACCGAGATATCATCTTGGAGTGGGGATAAAGAAGCTCTGTCAGACAGTCCTAAGAGGAAAAAAATGGAGAGTTGTTTTACAATTGCACCCTGTGGAGTTCCACTCTGTCAACATCGTGGTTATTTTCCTCTGCTGCTCTTTTTCCTCCAGGGAGCAGGGGCATCTTCCTGGAAGGTTAGGGAGTTGGGAGGGTGGTGCGCTCACTGGTGCTGGCTGATAATTGTTTGGAAGGCAGGCAGGTTTATTAGGTCAGCATCAGAAGATGCCGAGGCCGCTGGCCCACGAGCAGAAGAGAGAGAGTAAAGATCAGAAGCAACTGGAAGAAGACAGGAAGAGGAAATGTCAGGCCTGTGAAGGTACTCACAGAAGCCAAGGGCTGAGACTCAAGACTGCTCCAGACTGTCCTTTCTTTAAAGAGAGACTCTTCAACTAGCAAAGGCTCGAGAAGAGGGGAGGAGAGCAGTCCTAAGGATGCATCTAATATGGGAGAAATCCTTCAGCACAAAAAGATGAGCAGAATGGTTGCCAGTAATGGGGCAGGGCAGAAGGGTCCTGGCAAGAGATGCTGAGGGGCTTGCATTAGTCAGGATGAGGCAAGGTTGTGCCGCAGTAACAAACAACCAGCAAATTTCTGTTGACCTGAGATATGTCCTCCACAGGCTGGCTGGGGGTTCTGCTTTGCACTGTCCTCACTCGGGGGCCTGGCATAAAGGAGTGGTTACTCTTTGGAATATGTCCTATGACTGAGGCAGAGGGAAAAGAAGTATGGTGTCCTACGCTGGCTCCTAAAGCTTCCACCCCAAAGTGACTCATCTCTCTCTCTCTTTTTTTTTTGGCTGTGCTGAGTCTTCACTGTGACACATGGGGGCTCTTCATTGTGGAGCATGGGCTTCTCCAGTTCTGGCACGAGGGCTCCAGAGCTTGCAAGTGCAATAATTGTGGTGCATGGGCTTAGCCGCCCTGTGGCATGTGGGATCTTAGTTCCCTAATCAGGGATTGAATCCCAGTGCCCTGCAGTGGAAGGTAGATTCTTAACCACTGGACCACAGGGAAATCCCTGACTCACATCTCTAGGGCTTAGAGATGGAAGACCTCGGGGTCAGAGATGGGAGCTAGCATCTCACGAGAGAACAGGCTGGCCTGCGGTTCCCTAAGCCAACCTGAACTAAATGAGCACACACTGAGAGGTGAGCTCATTCCCCACTCATCCCCTATCCGTTCATTCTACAGCTGCTGACCCCATGTATGCACCAGGCAGGGAAGAGAATAATTTACAAGATACATGGTCCTTGACCTCCAAGGAATCACAGTCAAGGAGACTTATTCTCTGAAAACTCCTTCAGAGGAACTGAAATCGGGAGACAGTGTGATTGAGGGAAAGGAACCCTCAATTTTGGAGTCAGAAGGCCTGAATCTGTTCTAACTTGATGATGTGACATTGGTCAAATTAATTCCCCTCTGCTGGTTTCACTTCTTATGTCTTATTCAGGGATCTTGTTATTGCAAAGTTCAGGGCCTATTCCACTAGCTTACTTGATCATAGAAAGGAGATGGAGGGATGGGAAAGTATCCAAGACCCCACAAGGTGGGTGGAAGTCACAGACCTGTCTCTCCGTTGCTCCCATCACTCCTCCCTGCTGTTCTGTCCCACCTGCAGCCTTCTCGTCTCAATGATGGGGCTTCTCTGCTTCAGCACGTTCGCCCCAACCATGGCTGCTTCAAAAATGAGACCCCCCCCCACCCGCCCCCCGAGGCCTCCTTTTCTCAAAAACATCATCTCTTCAGTTCAACGCCCACAGCTAACAAATGCCGAGGAAGGAGAACGTGATTGGCTGGGGCTGAGTCCTGTATCCACGGCTGGTCCAATCAGCTCTGGCAGGGGGAGGAGTCACGGGCCCATTCGGTCAGGGCCGTGGGAGTGGACTTCTAAACGTGTAGGCTGCGTCTCTAAAAAGTGGGCCTAGGGAAGAAGCAGAGAAGGCAATGGCACCCCACTCCAGTATTCTTGTCTGGAAAATCCCATGGTCAGCGGAGCCTGGTAGGCTGCAGTCCATGGGGTCGCTAAGAGTCGGACACGACTGAGCGACTTCACTTTCCCTTTCCACTTTCAATCCACTCCAGTGTTCTTGCCTGGAGAATCCCAAGGACGGGGGAGCCTGGTGGGCTGCCGTCTGTGGGGTCGCGCAGAGTCGGACACGACTGAAGCGACTTAGCAGCAGCAGCAGCAGCAGGGAAGAAGCAGTGGACACCCTCACTTCACAGGGCAGCTGTGAAATGGTGACCGTCATGTCTGGTTATCAAGCCCCTGCTTTCAGTGGCTCTTCCATATCGTCTTCTGGAACCCGAAACAGCAGTCTAAGCAAACTCATTGCAAGAGTGTTTTCTGCACATCACATTGGCCTGAAAGTGCTGCCATAGAATACAGTCCAGTAACCAGATATTATAGGAGGCGCCTCCTCCTCTTCAGACTCAATACGGGCATTTTACTGAGAGGTTTGTTGCAAAGTCAGCTTCTGGGGGCAGTTGTTGTTACTTAGTCACTAAGCCATGTCTGACTCTTTGCGACCCCATGGACTAGCCCACCAGGCTTCTCTGTCCATAGGGTTTTCCAGACAAGAATACTGGAGTGGGTTGCCATTTCCTTCTCCAGGGGATCTTCCTGACCCAGGGATCAAACCCATGTCTCCTGCATTGGCAGCTGGATTCTTTACCCTTGCACCACCAGGGAAGATTCCCTGGTGGGCAGGACCACTCCTAAATTTGGAGAACTTTAGCAAGAGAGCAAATAGAGACCATAAGTCTGAATATTCAAGAGTAAAGAATCAAGTGCTTCCCCAAAGAAATAAAACATGTTCTATCTCCTTACCTTGAAGAATATACCTTTATGAGTACATATCTATATAGATATAAATATATATACACACATGCTAAGTCACTTCAGTCGTGTCCAACTCTTTGTGACCCTGTGGACTGTAGCCCACCAGGATCCTTTGTCCATTGGGATTCTCCAGGCAAGAATACTATATATACACACATACACATACATATAATCTTTGTATATATATAAAGTCTTTGTGTATATAAAACCTTGCTATGGTTTATATGTATAGTATGTATATAATTTTATACACAAATATATCTTTATCCATATATAAAATCTGGCTGTATTTTTTGAAATAACTGAAAGTCAGCAATATATCAAGACAACTAAATTCAATTTTGATTGCACATGTCTGGGAGTTCCTGTTGATGATACTGATATTCAGAGAAGTAACAAAATAAAAACATGCATTATTTATAAATATTATCTATTCCATAGAATTTACTTTTCCTGCTTTCATTTCAGCAGAAGCACTAATTTTGTTGTAAGAGTCAATATTCTCACACAATATGTATTTCGTTGAATGTCATGTCAAATTAGACAACTTCTCTCGAAGTAATTCTTAGGGAGTTTTTCAAAAATTATTATTATTATTAATTCCAACTTGGACAAACTGCTCTGCCGAGACCATAGCAACTGGAATTGTCAATAAAAGGATTAACAAAAGGAATTTTGAGTTTCAAAGACAACAAATTTTACATATTAGTTTCAAGCACTGCAAAGAGGCTGTAAATGAGAAATTATTTTCTCAGAGGACATTATTAAATATGTGAATTTCATTTTAAAACCACTATGATGGTTAATTTTATGTGTCAATTTGACTGGCCTAAGGGATGCCCAGATAGCCAGTGAATATTATTTGTCTCTGGAAGAGATTAGCATTTGAATCCATCAACTGAGCAAAGCAGATGGCCCTCCCCAGGGCAGAAGGGCCTCATTCAGCCCTCTGAGGGTGTGGACAGAACTCAGAGACAGAGGAAGGGCCAACTTGCTCTCTTTGCTTAAACCAAGACGCCCATCTTCTGCCCTTGGCAATACCACCAGCTTTTCCTGGTTCTCCAGTTTGAAGATGCCGGTTTTGTAGGACTTCTCCATAGCTGCATGAGCTAATTCCTATAACACATAGTCTACTGGTTCTGTTCCAGCTCTGATACACTATCACTTATATCACAGTTTTCACTGACCATGCACATACAGTGCACACACAGATTTAAGAGTAAGATATTATTTATTACTGTAACATGATCGGCAGCTACTGTGTTTCCGATTTTATGAACACTCCACTAAGTCGTGAGTTCATTCCACCAGAAAAATGCTTGACAACCAAAGAAGCCCAAATCTGTCCTTTCTCTTTAAGCAGGAAACAATTGTTGTCCTGCTGTCTGGGAGGAAGGACTTGACAAGTTAATTTCAAGCCTTTGGTGAGGCTTTTTGCTTACCAAAAGGCTCCTGGGGCTCGCCCCCTCCCCATTCTCCAGTGCACCGGCTCTGTCTCTGAGACCGGCAGCCACACAACCCCAGACAGCTGCCTGGAATTCCAACAGTGGCTGCCTTTGGTTTGGAGGATACAGGGCAAGAGATAGGAGGGCTTCCTGGGACCTGACAGGGTTGGTCACAGAACAGATGCTGAAGGCTGCAGGTTGTCCCTGATGGAGACAGAGTGGTAGATCTCCAGAGCAGAATACACAGCAGGATACACAGAATACACATATCAAAAAACACTTTGATATGTTTAGTTTGAGCTGTCTGTTAAAGTGGGAGCCTCTAAAAACATTGGTCCAGGGTAAGGGGTCTAAGAGGGGCCAGCTGAGAGCTCTGGGGTCCACCTGCCCATCTGGGTTTAAATAGAAGGAGCTCCCCACCTCCAGCAAGGCTCCGGTAGACCTGTGATCAACAAGGCCACTGGGTGCAAAAGGCAGGGGCAGGAGGTGGGGAGAGGACAGGACATGAACACCCAGCCAGGGAGGGAAGCCGATGACCCGAGAGAGCCGCAGGGGGAAAGGGTCTTCCCTCTGCCTGCGCTTACCATGGGGAAGTGGTGCAGTCACAGTTTAAAGTGTCTGCCAGTCTCATTTCTTCTTCTTCTCTCTGGGCCAAGAGACTGGACAGGAGGGTTCAGGGTCCCTGCAAGACCCACACAGTTATTCCGTGAGCATCCTTTCTCCTGGAGTCCAACACAAAAGCCTGCATCTCATTCCTGCACCACTAGAAGGACCTCAAAGGCTTCTGATACACAGAAACCTGTTTCTTTAGAGAAACGCGGTGCCTCTGCGTGCATAACATCGTGGGAATTTTCCTATTTTACTCCTATCTTTCAAAGGATATTAAAAGTGAATCTAGTTCATAACCCCAGTATGACTTCTTCTAACTCCCTTTCTCCTCCCTTCAATTATTCTCATCCTCTACACTCTGAAAATTTCCACTGGCCAACAAAGTAAACAGGTAGGGCAGTTAGAATAAGACACACTACAAACTGGGAGAAAATATTTGCAAAAACTCACATTTGATAAAAAAAAGACTTGTATCCAAAATGTATTAAGAACTCTCGAAACTCAACAATAATAAAACAACCTGACTTAAAAGTGGGAAAAGATCTGAAACACACATCTCACCAAAGAGATACATGTATGGTTGTGGCTTGAGAGCCGTTTCTGTTTTTAATCCTTGACTCATAACCCATTTTATGGATCAGTGTAGCTGGCAAATAAGCATGTGAAAAGATGCCTAACAAAAAAATAAATAAATAAAAGAAAAGAAAAGATGCTTAACATCCTATGTCATTAGGGAGCTGAAAATTAAAAGGATGAGATATCACTACACCTGTTAGAATGACTTAAATCCAGAACACTGCCATCACCTAATGGTGATGAGAACATGAAGCAACGGGAACACTCATCCGTCGCTGTTTGGAATGCAAAGTGGTACACAGCTTCTTCAGTCTTTCCTGTAGCATGCAGGGTCCCTCCCAGTGGTGTCATGCGAACTCTCAGCTGTGGCATGTGGGATCTAGTTCCCTGACCAGGGATCGAACCTGGGGTCCTCTGCAGTGGGAGTGCAGAGCCTTAGCCAGTGAACCACCAGGGAAGTCCCCTTTGGTGGTTTCTTACAAAATTAAACACGTTTTCCATTTGACCCGGCAATTGTGCTCCATGGTGTTTACCCAAAGGAGTTGAAAACTTCTAACCACACAGAAACGTGCACACAAATGTTTCTATGAACTTTGCTCATAATTGCCCACAAACTGGAAGCAACCAGGATGCCCTTCAACAGGCGAATGGATAAACAAATTGTGGTTAGTCAGGGATAAAGGGAAATGAGCTCTCAAGCCAGAAAAAGACAGGAGAAAACTCTCATTGCTTATGGCTAAGTATATAGCAAAGCCAATCTGAAAAGGCTACATATTGTATGATTTCTAACTATGTGACATTCTTGAAAAAGCAGAGCTATGGAGACAGAGAAAGATCAGTGGTTGCCAGGGGTTCAAAGGGGGGAGAAGGGGAGAGATGGAACATGGGTGATGGAGGGCAGGGAGACTATTCTGTATGCTATTGTAATGGTGGATTAGTCATTACACATTTGTCAAAAACCATGAACTGTACTGTACAAAGAGTGAGCCCAGCGGACCCTAGTTAATTACAATGTCTCGGAGCTTAATATATTTACCATGTGAAGTCTCGCACCTGACTACCCATTCTAAGAGGCAATTCACTCTCTGTCCTTGCATCTTCTCTGCCACTTCGTCTACTGGTGGGATTGTTTCTCAATTACATTCAACTCATTCGAACTACCCACTGCAGGATTCTGGCCTGGATTGTCCCACGGACTGTCAGTCCATGCGGTCGCAAAGAGTCGGACACGACCGAGCGACTTTGACTTCACTTCATTCTATACAGTAACTAGGGAAACAAATCAAACAAAATCAGAAGCTGAATCCTTAATAAATAAATGCAAACATTATACAAAAGAGTCAAAAAGCAGAAAGGATGAAGGGGTAAGAATTGGAGTAATATGTATGTTTTATATTTTAACAGAATCAATGGGTTTCAAAACACTAATCCCAGCCCAAAATTCTGTCCTTGGATAAATTACCCTCTGGGATCTCAGATTCACCATCAGTAAAGAGGAGCAGACCTCTTTCTTTGCAGGTTAAGTAGGCGGTTAGCATGTTTTTACATAGCAGATCCATTGTGAGAATTACATGAGTGAACATATGTATAGAAATTAAAAGAATGCCTGGTGCCTTGTCAGGATTCAATAAATGCTAACTATTGTAGTTGTTGCTGCTGCTAATTTTATTACTGGAGAATATTCAGTCCACCAATGACTCTGGTGTTAAAACACAAGACATTCATATTTCAATCAAGAGAGGAAGTTATTAAAAACGTGTGTGTGCACGTGCGCGCGCGTTAGTCTCTCAGTCGTGTCCAACTCTCTGTGACCCCAGGGACTATAACCCCCCAAGCTCCTCTGTCCGTGGAATTTTCCAGGCAAGATGACTGGAGTGGATTGCCATTCCCTTCTCCAGGGGATCTTCCTCACAGAAGAATCGAACTTGAGCCTCCTGCATTGCAGAGAGCTTCTTTACTGTCTGAGTGACCAGGGAAGCCTTATGGAAAACGTATGACTGCCCTAATGAGACCAATACATATAGTCTACCTACCATAATATACATTGAGTCTGAACTGACTATTCTGTGGTTATGAAAATAAATTTATTACAATTCTTAACAATAAAAGGGGGCGGGAAGCAATTTAGCCACTTGATTTTCAAAGACCTCGCCATATCTTACCTTTTCAGAAACGCCAACAGTTTTTTCTCCTTCTAGAGGGCGGCTGCTTGATCTCAAAAGAAACCCCATGTTTTGCTTTTTTTCCGTTTCCCCAGGCAATTCCTAGAGTTGCCACTAGATGGCGGAAGGCGATCACGATGGTGCTATGTCAGAGGGGCTGCCCATCTGTCTGCGGCCAAGGCAGCGGCAAGCTAGCAAGCCACCTCCTGCAGGCGTCTGATGGATAACAGGGCTGTAATTATCTTTACACAATCCCGATTGCAGCTCTGTTGTAGCCTCGCTGTTAAATTAAACTGCACAAATAAATACTCTGGGCAACACAGCCTCCCCACCAGTCCCCACCCCGGTGGCTTCCAGCCTCATTAACATATCAAAACACAAACTCAGCCCTCCCACTTCCCTTCATTTTCATAACAAAAGGGCTCGCCTTTCATCTCCCCAGCAACCCAGTCTGTATTTAAATAGCTCTGTCAAGACTGATAACATTATTACTTTAACTCCCCAAGTCTAGCTCCGGGGTATATCTCCAATCTGTTTCTTCTAGAAGCTAGATGGATGGGTTTTATTAGGAGGAAATCAGCACCCCCCGTTCCCATCCACCTCACCCCCACCCCCAGATGCGCTAAAGCCAGTGGCTGGTGTAGGTGGAGAGAAAAAAGTCTGTCCTAAAGATTCCAGAAACTGGGCACCGGTCTTGCTTTAAAGCCAAACCAATCCGACGATGCCTGATGTCTCAGTGATCTTGGGTCAAAATGAAGCACACGAAAAATTAAAACTCACACAAAAAAAACAAACCTGACATCCAGATGGATGAGGTCATGAGCTGGAGTTGTCGGCTGTAGGGCACTGGGTACTAAGTCATCTTAGGAGTTTGGGGGCCCCTGGAGACATCTGATCCCAGTTTTGGGGGTCAGCTGTTGTTGTTCAGTCACTTAGTTGTGTCCAACTCTTTGCGACCCCATGGACTGCAGCACACCAGGCTTCCCTGTCCTCTCCTTCTCCTGGAGTTTGCTCAAACTCATGCCCATTGAGTCAGTGATGCCATCTAACCATCTCATCCTCTGTCGTCCCCTTCTCCTGCCTTCAATCTTTCCCAGCATCAGGGTCTTTTCTAATGAGTCGGTTCTTCGCATCAGGTGGCCAAAGTATTGGAGCTTCAGCACCAGTCCTTCCAATGAGTATTCAGGGTTGATTTCCTGTAAGATTGACTGGTTTGATCTTGCAGTCCAAGGGACTCTCAAGAGTCTTCTCAGACACCACAGTTCAAAAGGATCAATTCTTTGGTGCTCAGCCTTCTTTATGGTCCAACTCGCACATGCATACATGACTACTGGAAATCACCATAGCTTTGACTAGAGGGTCAACTGAGTGCCCTTAATTTTTTTTCACAAAATGTCTCAGGTATGAATACATCTGAATTTTTACGAGGGATCCACTGTCTTCATCAGGCTCTTGAATTTTGAAAACCACCATCTCCCCTAGTCTTTGCAGTCTGTTCATTGAAGGACTAGAAACCAAATTCCAGGAGAGAGGAGGAGGTGACCAGGATCCTGGGAGTCCCGTGCAGAGTGGGCAGGACTCTCTGTGTCTCCTGGTGTCACTGCATCTGACCACCTATCACTCTGCTTCTTTGAGCCACCGCCTCCCCCCCCCCCACCCCGGCCCCTCCGCCACACACACACCTCAGGAGCTGAGCAGACACATGGATCACAACCTTATTCTCTAGTCCAAGCCCTGTGCCCTGCACAAGCCAAAGTGAAAGTGTTAGTTGCTCAGTCCTGTCTGACTCTTTGCGACCCCATGGACTGTAGCCTACCAGGCTCCTCTGTCCATGGCCTTCTCCAGGCAAGAATACTGGAGCAGGTTGCCATTCCCTTCTCCAGGGGATATTCTCGACCCAGGGATGGAACCCACATCTCCTGCATTGCAGGCAGATTTTTTACCATCTGAGCTACCAGGGACGCGTGCCCTGCACCAGGTATTAATAAACAGGACGAAAGAATGAATGAAATACTTACTGGAAAGATGTGCTTAGATGAAAGAGAGAGTGTTAAAAGTGTTAATTGTTCGGTAGAGTCTGCCTCTTTGTGACCTCATGGACTGTAGGACGCCAGGCTCCTCTGTCCTTGGAATTCTCTAGGCAAGAATACTGGAGTGGGTTGCCATTTCCTCCTCCAAGGAATCTTCCCAACCCAGGGATCGAACCCCAGTCTCCTGCACTGCAGGCAGATTCTTTACTGTCTGAGCTCCCAAGAGGTGGGCCCAAAGCTGGGCTCTACAGAGGTAGGGCCAGGGGTGGGCAGAAGAGGGAGAGTTTCCAGGCGTTCACCAGGCTCCACTGCAGGACGGCCTTCCAGTCAGCAGCACTGCAGATTTCACGGAACACGAGGCTGGACCCGCAATCCCATGCTTGCCAATAGACCTCTTTCTTCCCATCCACTGTGGCTTGGAATGGGCTCAGATACCAGAACAGCCTGAGCCGGGCCGAGGGTGAGGATGGAAAGCAGGGCGGGGTAGACAGGAAGGTGGGTGCAGATGGCCAGCTTTGGCTGTGGAGCAGGTGCTTTTCTTGGACCCTGACTTGCTCTAGAGAGATGCCGGCCATCACCCCCGCCCTCCATCAGCTCGTCAGGCCAGCAGGTGCTCCCTAAGCTCTGTGGTGTGGGAGGGAGCCCTGGAGAGGGGGAGGGAAGCCTGGAGTGGTCCACATGGGGGCAGCCGACTGCCTTCCAAGGATGGTGATGGAGCGAGTGTGCCTTGAGAAGGGGAGGCGCCTGTGTTTTGGGGGAAATGGGGGGAAGGGAGAGATGGGGAGCAGGGCAGAAAGGCCTCCTTAGAGGGGAGAATCACCCCTAATCCTGCTCAGAGGTCCAGAAGGAGCCTTCTTTCTTGCAGCCCCAACCTGGAGTCTCTTCCCTTCCCCACTCAACTGCCCAGGAAGCGGAGGAGAAGGTGGGGATGGGGTGGGGGGGCGCCTGCCAGCTTCCTGTCTTCACCTCTGAGAAGGGTGCCCAAGGCCCAAAGGCTGTGCTAGGCCCCCCTCAGCCCTGGGCCTCTGGGCACTCCTGGTGTTTTTTTTTTTTTTGCTATGAAGCCTGGGGTCCGGGGAGGCCCCTCTGGCTCCTCCGGAGCTGTTGTCACACACACTCCAGGCTCCTCCCCCTCCATCTTCCCCGGAGTTCCTGCATTTCTGCTTTCCACAAATATTAATTAAAGCCCTATTGTGTACAGAGCTTTACACTAATCACTTAAAAAGCACACAAAGAAAGAAAAGCGCATAATAAAGCCCCGTGTTTACCATCCAGAGTCCGGGAGCCCCGAGGGCAGCTGCCGTTTCTCTTCTCGTGGCCCAGGGGGTGGGAGCTGGAAGGGCCCCCAGTGCTGGCCCCACTGTCTCCTGGGGCAGCTGGGGAAGCAGGAACCAGGAGAGGCAGTGTCTTGCCAGCCCTCCACCCCTCCATCCCCAAATCGGTTCATGAATTTGAGTCCAATTTTTTTTTCTTGTTGTTTTGTCCTTTTATACCAAGGAGCCTTGCTTGAAAATAAGGAAGTTTTTTCCTTTCTCAGGATCTGCATCCTCCTGCCAGCCCTGGGAGGCAGGACGTGTGCCATGTCCCCCATTACAGAGGCTCAGCCTGAGGCCCAGAGGGTCCCCTAAACAGCTCCGGGTGCAGGCAGCTTCCACGAACTGAAGGATGGGAGGGAAGGTAGGGCAGAATCGGGGGCTAAAGACTCAGGAGCTCCAGACGGGGCAGGTGGGGCAGTTTGAAGGGGAGACGATGTGTCCTCAGGGGCGGCTGCAGTGGCGGCTGCAAGCCATCGGAGCAGAGGAGGCCCAGGGCCAGAAGGACAAGAGATGGGCAGCTTGGAGGGCTTGGTTGTCAGACAGAGGGAGCCTGGAGCCCGACTCTGTTGTGTTCCCGGCTCCTGCCCCCGCAGGCGGCTTTCACTTTCTGAGCCTCAGCTCCCTCGCCTTGGAACGGGAATGCTAGCGGTGTGTGCTCACGTGCTCACTCAGTCGTGTGGGACTCTTTGCGACCCCATGGACTGTAGCCCACCAGGCTCCTCTGTGCAAGAATACTGGAGTGGGTAGCCTGTCCCTCCTCCAGGGGATCTTCCTGACCCAGGAATTGAACTGGGGTCTCCTGCATTGCAGGTGGATTCTTTACCAGCTGAGCTACCTGGGAAGCCCCTTCTCCTAATGGTTGGTGAGGGTCACACGAGAACACAGAATGTATGGCTAGATTTAGTAAGCACTGGCTTCTTTCACTGAAATCAAGGTGACCTGAAGACGTGAGGATGGTGTCAGAGGATGAGGTTGAGGCAAGGCCCCTCCATCAGAGGCTGACTTCAGGGGCTGCAGGGCGTGTACCGAAGACCCTGCAGTCTAGGAAGGGGCGCGGGGGTGGGGGAGGGGGTGGCAGGGCTTAGCCAGGCTCTGCTCCCATCCAGGCCTGTGACCTTGGAGAAGCCAACCCTTCCCTGGGCTTCACTTTTTTCCACTTTAGGTGAGTGGTTGGCCCAGACCCCTGCTCATGCGTGTTGCGTCACTTCAGTCATGTCTGACTCTTTGCGATACTATGGACTGTAGCCCCGCAGGCTCCTCTGTCCATAGGATTCTCCAGGCAAGAATACCAGAGTGGGTTACCATGCCCTCCTCCAGGGGATCTTCCTGACCCAGGGATCAAAGCTGCACCTTTTACTTTTTAGGCATTTGCAAATGGGCTCTTTACCACTAGCGCCGGCCCAGAGACCCCCAGGATCAAACAAAATGCAGTGAAATGCGCAGGTGTGGCTATGAGTCTGGAAGACACAGGAGATGTGCCATGTGACCTGCAGGAGAGCAAAGTCCTACGACTTTATGACTAAAACAGTTTAAGACTTTCTGTCTATCTATATCTATCTGTATCTTATAAATATTAACTCTTAAACTGTCTCACAGATATGTAGTTTCATAACGTCTAAGACTTTATAACTTCACAAGGACCCTATGAGATGGTCCAGGCAGAGATTATTTTACCCCCTTCACAGAGGAGGACATATCATCAGTGAGGTTCTGGAACTTACCCAGGGTCACAGAGCTAATAACTGGCAAACCAGGACTTGACTCCTGGGCACATGACTCTAAGTCCAGGATGTTTTGTTGTTGTTATTTTTAAAACCTCTTTCCTGAGGTATAATCTACAAGCCACACGTTTACAATTGACCCATTTAAAGTGTACACATCACTGGCCTTCAGTATAATCAGGGTCACAGAACCATCACTACAATTGATATTGGAATATTTTCATTACCCCAAGAAATGCTATCATCCTCCATCTGTATTTCTTCCCCTCCAAGCCCTAGGCAACCACTAATGTATTTTCCATCACTATAGATTTCCCCATTCTGGGCATTGTGTATAAAGGGAGTCATTCAATATGTGGTGCTTTGTGACTGGCTTCTTTCATTTAGCACTTTTCTCCCCCCTTTTTTAAAAGTTAATTGTTTTAATTGGAAGATAATCACTTTACAATATTATGGTGGTTTTTGCCATACATCAGTGTGAATCAGCCACGGGTGCTCATGTGTCCCTCCATCCCAAACCCTCCTCCCACCCCACCCCTCTGGGTTGTCCCACATTTAGCCTTTTTTTAAAAAAATTTTTTTTTCTTTATTTATTTGGCTGCACTGGCTCTTAGTTGTGGTACACAGGATCTTCGGTCTTCGTGGTGGCGTCGGGAATCTTTCATTGCAGTATGCAAACTCTTGGGTGCGGCATGTGAGCGCTAGTTCCCTGACCAGGGATTGAACCCAGTCCCCCTGCACTGGGAGCGTGGAATCCTAGCAACTGGGACAGCGGGGAAATCCCCTTCTTTCTCTTAGAATCATGTTATCTAGGTTCATCCAGGTTGTAGCAGGTGTTAGTGAAAGTGAAAGTGAAGTTGCTCAGTCATGTCTGACTCTTTGGGAGTGTAGCCCACCAGGCTCCTCCAGCCATGGCCTTGGGCTTTTCCAGGCAAGAATACTGAAGTGGGTCGCCACTTCCTTCTCCAGAGGCTCTTCCTGACCCAGGGATCAAACCCGGGTCTCTGGCATCGCAGGCAGACTCTCTGCCATCTGAACCACCACGGAATCCTAGCAGGTGTCAGTACTCTGCCTTTTACTGCTGAATCATATTTACTCTCTGGATACCCACATTTTACCAATCTGTTTATCAGCTGATGAACATTTGAGTTATTTCCGTTTTTTGGCTGTTAGGAATAACGCTGTTGTGAACATGCACGCACAAGTCTTTGTAGGGGCATATCTTCAATTCTCTTGGATACCCCTAGAGTGGAATTCCTGGTCATGTGGTTGGTTCATGTTTCACCTTTGGAGGAACTGCCAGGCTGTTTTCCAAAGTGGCTGCGCCGTTTTTGCTAGTGGGTGCAAGTGTGTCCTTATGGCCAGAGGGTGGGGAAGGGATGAGGTTATGGAAGTAGAAGGTTTAAGTTCCATTCTTGCTTTATTGTATCCAGGTGATCTGAACACCTAGGATAACCTGACCTGAACCTGCTTTCACACTTTTCTCTGCCCAGGCTCTAACAAAGACTGGATCAGGCCCCACTTCTGCTGAGGCCCCTGCTGATTGGTTGTCACCTGGATGGCCTCAGTGTCCAGGCAGGACTAGTGCTGTAACCACTGACCCGTCCCCACGGTGGGGATGACATGGGGGGTAAGACAGCCCTGACAATCTCCCGCATACCATGAGCTCCAACCAGCTTCTCACCGGTCATCCCTTCAGGCTACCCAACTAAGGATTCTTGGCTCAACTCATCTCTTATCTGTCAGCTCACACTAATCGCCTGCTCCAAACTCTGGCAGGGGATCCAGAAATGGTGGCCTCAAGGGCTGCCTGAAAACCATCAGGAATCAATGCTGCAACCTGCCTGAGCCTGGGCAGGCTGGGGCTGGGGCTGAACTCATGCAGTTGTGTCTGACTAGCACAGGAGAGAATTGCATTGTCTGTCACTGTCAGGATTATCAATAGCAGCACAGCTCTCTTAGAAGCCAAGATGGATAACTCAAGCTACCAGCAGGGCTCAGGGAAGCTGCTGGGTACCCGCCCAGGGTCCCAAGGACTCTTTATCACCCTAGCATCAATGCTATCTTTATCTCCCCTCAAGCTCTACACGGTGTTGAGTTTTGAATCTGCCATTTGTTGAATTCTGAAACTCAGCAGGGAAGAGGCCAACACAGCAGGCTTATATGCATAAAGCATGTCAGCCTCCAAACAGCCTTCAACCTCCATCTGATTTGATCTTCCTGTCAGCCCTGTGTCACACCGGGTGAACATTGGTATCCTCATTTCACAGATGAGGTAAATAGTGTCCAAAGACTGTGAGCGACATGTAGCCGTTAGAGGAAGAATTGAAAAATCTAACCATAATAGATGTTCTGACTCCAAGAAGAAAATGCTTTCTAAGCTATTGGTGTCTCTTAGTTTGAAAAGGGGACCCAGGATAAAAAGCAGCAATGAGATATGCATGCACACGTGTATTGAAGTATGCAGAGAAACAGGTGAAAGGTCATTCTCTAGCAGTCTTGGTGAGGAAGGAACAGTTCACAGAAAAAAACAAAAAAATGGGTACACTGTTCAATTTTTCTTTATGTATTTCTCCATGATTTTAAGGCTTCTGGTGGCTCAGATGGTGAAGAATCCACCTGCAGTGCAGGAGACACAGGAGACCTGGGTTCAATCCCTGGGTCAGGAAGATCCTCTGGAGAAAGGAATGGCTACCCACTCCATTGACTTTTTACAATAAGCCTGTGTTGCTGTTGTAATTTAAAAAATATAAACAGTCAAGAGAAACAATAGTATAGCCTTGGGGCAAGGTCCTGGTTCCCCATCAAGGGATACACACAACAGTATCTTTGAGCTATTTTACAGATACTGAAGCCCCCTCCAGGTGGGAGAAGTTAACAATTGATGGTGTGCTGCTCACAGACATGTAGACCTCAGACTCACTGGTACCCAAAGTTTGATGATACTGACTCCTACTCACTCTATCACCAACCCATCAGAAGAATGTCCACGAGTTGATCACGCCCTCTTTGCATCATTACTATAAAACTTCTCACTATCCTCTCCAATCTGGGACACAGTTTTTCAAGAGAGGAAACCCTGCATCCCCCTTTGCCTGGCAAAGTAACCAGGTTACTATCCTTTTATACACCACCCCAACAAAAATGGTAAAAAAAAAAAAAAAACAAAAAAAACTAACGTAGAGTCCATGAATCACCCCTGAAGTATAACCTATCTACTGGGCTAATGAAAATCATTTACTGCAAAGGAAACATGGACCCCCCAGGCCTCACTGTCCCTTTGGGCTGTTGCGGGGCCCCTCTGAGCAGGGGCTGTCTTGGTCCAGGTTGGTGAACACATTGCAGGAGGTGAGGTAGACTGAGTTTGGAATAGGAACATAAAGGTGAATGGCCACAGAAAATGTATTTCCTTTCCCAAATGACTGCATGATAAAACGGAGGATTTTAATAAATTCACAGGGTGGGAATTATTAGCAGTCTGAGCTTTCATCGCTGCCTCAGGCATTGGACTGACCCCACTGAGACCCCGCTTTCCTCAGTGACAGCAGGATGATTTTCCGTTTCATAATCTTTTCTCTCATTGTGGGAGGAAAAATAAATTCCCCGGGTGGCCTCCCTGCAGCTCCAGCCCAACACACCTAACGGGAGCAGGATTGTGTCCGTTCCTTCAGCTAGCAAAGGTTGACTGAGCACTATTTTCCTGTCTCTATGATTTTGCTTGCAGTAGGCACTGGGGATACAGGCATTCCAAGAAATGTTCTGGATCACAGACTTCAAAGTGAAATTACAGAGCAGGCAGAGACCAGGGTAGGTGATGAAGACATTGAGGAATTTGAAATTGTTTATTCATTCATTTATGCCAAAGGGAAATTTAAATACAGGGATCTTAAGCTTAGAGATGAAAAAAGCTAGAGGCGAAGAGTCCAGTGGAAGAAAAATGAAAATAAGGCTAGTTCACGCTGTCTCTTGAGAGTAGGACTGAGTGCGTGTGTGCTAAGTCACTTCAGTCATGTCCGACTCTTTGAGACCCCATGGACTGTAGCCCTCCAGGCCCCTCCATCCATGGGATTCTCCAGGCAAGAATATTGGAGTGGGTTTCCATGCCCTCCTCCAGGGGATCTTCCCATCAAACCGGCGTCTCTTCTGGGATCCAGGAGTAAAATGCAGGGGATAGAGGTGGGTGCAATGTGAAGAACTAACCTGAAGGGGGCAGTGTGAATCCTTCCCCGGAAGTTCAGGCAGGGACATTGCAGGGAATGCCCTGGAGAGGTTTCACCCTTGCAGCTGTGACCTTCTAAGATCCATCATGTCTCTCTCTGATGGAATGATGTCATCAAGGGCAGGCCTATTGCACTTCCCAGCCACCTCCATCCTCACCATGGGGCTCCAAGCTAAGGCTATTTCTCACCCCCTACCTCTAACATGCCCGCTTTCTTGATGGCACCCTAAGGGATCCTGCCACTTCTGAGGTCATTTGGGCATATCCCCTGGTCATTTCATTCAAGAGCATTCGGGAATATTGCAGTGACTCTCACTGAGGACCTCTACCAGGTGAAACATCAGGCCCTTCACACCACCCGTTTACTCACTTGAGAAAGGCTCTCCAGCACCTTCCATTGTGGACTTGATTCTGATGTTGTCCAGGCTTGTCCTGCTCACCACACAGCAGGCCAGTAAATTGACGGACGAGTTGTTGGGGCAAGCAATTGTGACTTTATTCAGAAAGCCAGCAGATGGAGAGAATGTGGACTAGAGTCCCAAAGAACCATCTTTCCTGAGTTAGAATTCAGGCTTCTTTGATACTAAAAGGGGACGAGGGTAAAGTCCTGCTTCCAATCTGACTCCAGAGGGGCTGTGTTGATTTCTTCTTGGCCTAGTCAGGATATTTCCTGTGAGCTGAACCAAAGTATTTTAGCTTAACACCCATGATCTAGGAGGCAGGGTTCCCAGAGTTGGAACGTTTAATTTAAGCTTATAGGCAACATTCCTATAGTGAGTTACTTGTAACAGAATACAAAGGTTCTTCCCTAATACAATGTAAGCACTACAGCGGAGTCTCGAACAAGTGTCTTCCCCAGATACTCTGATTCCAGTGAGGGAGACAGAAAATAATCAAATGCATCAAGCAGAGGCAGACAAGAGGAAGAATAAGTCACAGTAACAAGAGTTCTTGGAGGTTACCTTAGCGAGGACGGTGAAATGGAACTTCTACAGGAGCCGAGATCTCAATGATGCAGAGAAAGGGAGAGAGCCGCGTGGGCCGTCGGAGAAGAGCTTCCTGGGCTGTGGGGATACCATATGCAGTCCCTAAACAGGAACATGCTTGGAAGTTTTGGAAAAGCCAGGAGGTCCGTGTGGCTGGAGCACAGTAAGCATGAGTCAGCTCAGACTGTCATAACCAGATAGCACAGACCGGGTGGCTCAAGGAGCAGACGTTTAGTTTATCACAGGTCTAGAGGCTGCAAGTGCAAGGTCAAGTCAAGGGGCTGTTTCTGGTGAGAGCTCTCTTGTTGGCTTGTGGGTGCTGACTTCTGGCTGCGTCCTCAGCTGGCCTTTTATCTGTGTATGCACAGGGCGACAGAGAGAGGGATGGTGGGATGGATGGTGGGAGAAAGGGACATGTGGGAAGAGAGAGGGAAAGAGAGAGAGATGGGGAGGTAGAGAGAGAGGAAGAGAAGGAGGGAGAGAGAAAGCAAGTGAGAGAGCTCTGGCCTCCTCCTCTTATGAGAGAACTCCAGTTCTGTCAGACTAAGACCCCACGCCATCACCTTGCTGCTGCTGCTGCTGCTAAGCTGCTAAATCGTGTCTGACTCTTTGCAACCCCACGGACTATAGCCCTTCAGGCTCCTATGTTCATGCGGTTTCCCAGGCAAGAATACTGGAGTGGGTTGCCATTTCCTTCTCCAACCCTATGACCTTATCTAACCTTAATTAAGTCCTTAAAGCCCCCATCTTCACATACAGGTACATAGGGAATTAGAATTTCAACATAAGAATTTGGTGGCGGGGGGCAGGGGGACCGAATTCAGTTAACAGTGAGCTAGTCCATCCTAAAGGAAATCAGTCCTGAATATTCACTGAAAGAAAGGACTGATGCTGAAGCTGAAACCCAATACTTTGGCCACCTGATGCGAAAAACTGACTCATCTGAAAAGACCCTGATGTTGGGAAAGATTGAAGGCAGGAGGAGAAGGGGACGACAGACTGAGATGGTTGGATGGCACCACCGACTCAATGGACATGGGTTTGGGTGCATTCCGGGAGTTGGTGATGGACAGAGAAGCCGGGCGTGCTGCAGTCCATGGGGTCGCAAAGAGTTGGGCACAGCTGAGCAACTGAACTGGGCTGAACTGAGGGAAGGGGCGTGGTAAATGAGATGAGATTGATCAGCCTCTCCGCGAACATACGGCAGTGATCAAGGAAGGAGGGGGCAGTGAGGAATGACAGAGAGAAAGGGCCATTGCAGGGGCTGGGTGGGCTGAGCGTGGAGTGGGCGAGAGGAACGGAAGCCGGGGCACGAGAAGCAGGGACTGATTGGATGGGAGTGCAGGCCATTCATCCTCTGTAACAGGAGGGAAGGCGGGCTGTGGGCACAGAAGCCTGCTGCGCGTGTGGGGGCCGAGGTCTGGTGACAGGAGGGTGGCGGATTTCCCATTTGGTTGCTTCTATTTTCTCAGTAACATAAGATTCATGGCATCAACCAAGATGGAAGAGTGGGTGTTGTGTTGGAGCTTTAAGGGGAGAGAAAATG
The DNA here is from genome assembly GCF_910594005.1 of Cervus elaphus. NCBI lineage: Eukaryota > Metazoa > Chordata > Mammalia > Artiodactyla > Cervidae > Cervus > Cervus elaphus. The sequence continues at coordinate 89,236,178 of NC_057819.1, forward strand.
ACATGAGATAGTCATCTGGGAGAATAAAAGTATGCATGGATCTGGGAGCTTAGACAGGGCTATTGAGCAATGCCAGGGCCGCTGGAAGTCGGTGGTCATCATTTACAGTGAGATTGGACAGCACCGTGTTATATTCCCATCTCAGGTTGAGGGAAGGGGTGGAAGGTAATTGGATTTAACCAGGCTGGGATTTAGCCAAGCAAATACAAGAGAAGGAGAAAGTGACAAGAGTGTTGGCCTACAGAAACTCAGCTGGGTTAGGATCAGAGTGGAGATGTGAGGCTGGTGATAGAGACCTTCATGTGGTGGTGGGTTCTTAGCAATGCCAGGAGGGGAGATTATTAGACTATCAGCTTCATGTTACTGATAATAAGCCGAGGCTCAGATAGATAAGTCCTCTATGTAGTCAGTGGAGGAGCCATAGTTCATGGAATTTAGAATATGAATGCCAAGAAAGTGAAATTCAGAGAACAAAGCTTTGATGTCTGTGATGTCTCTCTCTTCCCTCTTCTCTCCTTACCTGCCTTCCCTCTCATAATCCCACCCCCTCCACAGATAGGGTGATCAGCTCTCCTGGTTGTCCAGGACTGAGGGGTTTCCCAGGACATGGGACATTTCATACCAGAATGGAGAAAGTCCCAAGCAAGCAACCAACCCACGGACACACACACACTGAGAAAGAACTACAGTTGGTTAGTTCTGCCTTCTGCTGACGGGCTTCCCAGGCAGCACTAGAGTAAAGAACCTGGGTACCAATGCAGGAGACATGGGAGACACTGGGTTTGATCACTGGGTCAGGGAGATCCCTGGAGGAGGGCAGGCACCCCACTGCATTATTCCTGCCTGGAGAATCCCATGGACAGACTCCATTATTCCTGCCTGGAGAATCCCATGGACAGAGGAGCCTGGCAGGCTACGGTTCATAGCGTCACAAAGAGTTGGACACAACTGAGGCGATCTCGCACGCACACACCTTCTGCGGACAAGGGCAATGGAAAATCCTTCTCTCCTGCGCTGGACCTGCCTCCCATCTAGGCACCTCTGCTGGGTGGAGGTGAGCAAGAGGCAGGGCCCAGCAGATACTCCAGCCGAACGCACACAGCAGATTCTGCTGCAATCTGCTCTCAGCAGCAGATCTCTGTAGCCCTCTCCAGCCCCACTTCTATCTCTGCAGCTAAGGGAAAGCTCCAAGCAGAAGGTGACTGCAGGCTCACTGCACTGTGACAGCAGCAAAGGAGACAAAGAGGAAGAGGCTGTGAGGGAGAGTAAAAGTGAGGGAGAAGGAAAGGGAATCCGGGTTTGTACCTATCTCCCCAGCCCAGGAATTCCGTGGGAGACAGAATTGTGTTCCAGACATGTATTCCAGAGCCCTTCCCTGTAGAGGCTGAAGTTGAAAGTTAGGGGACAGAATTAGGGCTAACAATAACATCCTATGCCACCTTTTTATAAAAAAAAAAGATAGAAATAATGCTTTTGGATAGTAACCTATTTTGAATACATAACCTCCAAATGTCAAAATGGAAAGGATAGCTATGAGTAAACAGAGGAAGTCTCCTGTCCTCCAGCCAGAGGCCAGTTTGCTATCAGTTTCTTACATGTCCTTCCAAAGATGCTCAGTGTATATATCACCATTAACCTGTAAAACCTGCGTCTCGCTCTTTTCATGAAACAACAGGTCACAGAGAGTCTTCTCCGCCACTACATAAAGAAAGGCATCTTACATCAGAATGTAAGCTCTAGAGGGCAGGGACTTTTTTACACCATGGTTACCATTGTATCTTCAGGACCTAGAACAACACCTGCAGTGAAGGAGGAATTCAGTAAATGTCGAGTTGATTGAGTGAATCCTTTGTTCTTCATAACATTTCATTGAACACATGTGCAACAACTTGTTTAATTGTACCCTTTAAGGCTTTTATTTGCACATTTTTCATCACATAATTAATAAATAACTTGGTCCACACATGGTGCTTCACGTATTTGTCAGCCTATTTGAAGGATAAATTCCTAGAACTGCAATTCTTAAATCGAGGGTGTGTATTTATGCAATTTTGATGGATAGGGCCAAATTATGCCCTGTGTAAGTTTTCAATGATTTCATGAGTTACCCTATGCCTTTACTGTACATTTTGTATATCATCATTTTTTTTTTTTTTTTGGTTTCTGTTCATCTAGCCTTCCCTTGTTATATGCATATATATAACACAACGAATACATATATAGCAGTATTTCTCTCCAGTTTGTGATATTTCTTGTTTTATGGGCTCTTATGAGCCTTGTCCCTTCTCCAAAGCCAGCCTTCCTAAGGGTGTTAGGCACAGTGGAGAGGTCACAGACCTACATCCAAGTATTCCAGATTCGTGGAGTGGTGGATATGGGATAGAGAGAGAGGGAGAGTCTTAACTGAGGCACGGATGTTTAGGGCTGAGCTGAGGATGCCTAAAATCCTCAGCCTTTCAGGAACTGAAAGGCTCAGCCTTTCTCAGGAACTTTTACCTAAAACCCTCAGGGACCATTCCAGTTACCTATGGATTCTTCCTGTCAATCTCTCTGTGTATTAAATACCCAGCTCACTCTAATTACTTATTGATTAGCTCCAGGATGATTCTAGCATAGTTGGGGGCAGTAAGTCTATTTCTTTTTGAATATCAGGTGGAAGAAAAAATTGGCTCAAAACTTTGCAAACTCTTAGTCTTAACTAATTTACCCCAAACCCCATTTACCTGCCTTTTCTGATACTTGGCCTTCTTCCAACATCCAATGATGTTTTAATTCCCTCTAATAGCTCTCTTGTGCCAATGGCTGGCTTGACAGCTAGAGATCCTTATAAACTTCCAAAGGTCCACTCCCCAGGGGACATTTGAGAAAGGAGAAGCAAGTGGTCCCCACCCCTCGTAAATCTCTGTTAGACATCCCCCCACACCTGGAGCAATGACGATGGAGTCTGGCAGTGTGGGAATATAAATACAGTGCCTGTCCTTTGTGCTACAGATCTTTTGTTCAGACTTATCTATTCATTAATTTTCCCAGTCAGCCCACTTCTATGGGGTCCTGGAGTGTTCACTCTGAGGCAGACTTCAAATATGTCAAGTATGGGGCAGAGTATAGAATTCCACCCTTATTGTCTCTACTGTGAAGAAACACCATTCATAAAAGAGACGATTACTGGTCTCAGAGAACACATCAAACCTCTCTCTATAAGGAAACAGAGTGAGGGGAGTGTTATTTTTCAGCTTTGGTACTGGTATTGGATATATATATTGGGAGATATAGGGAGCTGAGTTCAAATTCTGGCTAGTTCAGGACAAAGCTAGGTTGATGTTTTCCTTGCAGCATCTCAAGGAAGGCTTTGTGAAATAGATTAACAAGGTAAGCAAGACTTGGGAGAGAATTGTTTCAAATACCTAAAAGAGCTCATTTTTTTCCAGCTCCCCCAAGCATTTTAGAATTGTTCATTTACATTTAAGTAGTCAAGAAGCTCATTTTAGATCATTCATATTTACCCCTAAAAGCTAAGGACTTTGGAAGGAATGAGTGGATGGATGGATGGATGAGTTTCCTGAGCCAGGTTTGAATTACTGTGTGTTTGCCAAGTGACAAAGTGGCACAGCAGATTTTCGGCTCTGACTTTCCACTAACTCAGCCTCACCCTCCCGCAATGAGTCCTCCTTAATGAGTCCTCACTGTCATCACCGGAATTTGAGCTCTGTGATCCTCGAGCAGCTCCTGATCTGATTTATTCCTCCCTGTGCTCAGAATCAAAGGCAGGAGTTCATTCAGCAAATTAATAGAAAAGATGCAGTTTCCAAAGAAATATTTAGCTGATCAAAGGAGGGAGGAAGGATTTTTAACACCTATTTAAAAATCATTCATTCCCAGGTAAACTATCACTGTGCTAATTAGAAGTCATTCTTTGAACTCGTCAGGAGTGTTCCTGCTGGACCTGTATTTGAATCTTTCTTAGATGACCTGCAATCACTGCATGTCACTTAATATAATAAAATAATTAACGTGGACTAGCCCATATTTCTTTCTAGCACGAAGCAGTGAGGTGTGAAAAGAACATGGGTTCTTTGCTTAAATGCCAGTTTTACCATTTTCTAGCAAGAGCTCTTCAAATATTAGGCAGTGTTTCAGAAACAGAACCAGAGGCCCTATCTGGGTCAACTTTCCTAACCTCTGAGCCTCAGTTTCCTTACCTCTGAGCCTCAATTTCCTTAAAATTGGATGAATAGCAGAGAAGTGTTTAGGACCATTAATATAGCGATCGCAGGCATAGCATCAGGCATTTTTCTACGTGGTTTACACATACGAACTCCTCATAACAACTTCACTAGGCTTGTTTTGTTCATCTCATTTTATAGTTGGGGATAGTAAGGTGAAGGCAGGTTAAGGAATTTTCACAGCTCACGTTGCTCAAAGAACAGAGGCAAGAAGCGACCCTCCAGAATCTGGCTCCAGAGTCGGTGAGGGTGACTGCCACCTTGTACAGCCACGCAGTTTAACCGTTTATGAAAGCCTAGAACCTCTCTGGGCATAAATGACCTAAGGATTCAACAGTGGGTAATTGTTCTGTTTTCCATTTCTCTGGAGTCGGACAAATGAACTTGAATCTGGCAGTCTGCGTTATTGAGAATTGGGGAGTGAACACTGCAAGGAACGATGCAAGGACCGGGGAGCAAGTCTTCACTCCACCCGTGGGAATCCTGCACTCAGTCATTCTCAGAGATTCTAATGTACCCACAACATCTCCCACCGCCCTCCTCCTTGGTCGACCTGATGTCTGAGCACACAGACCCTGTAGCCCACCTTGGTTGGCCTTACCCATAGCTCTTTTTCTGCCTTCCCAACTCTCCAGGATCCACCCTGAAAACCCATTCCTTCCCATAACTCACACTTTAAAGTTTTCATTTTATATGGGAATGTAGCCGATTAACAATGCTGTGATGGCTTCAGATGGACAGCAGAGGGACTCAGCCGTACATATGCATGTATCCGTTGCCCCTCAAACTCCCCTGCCACTGAGGCTACCCCATAACACTGAGCAGAATTCCCTGTGCTATACAGTAGGACCTTTGGTTATCCATTCTAAATATAGCAGTGTGTCCATGTCCATCCCCAACTCCCTCAATATCCCTACCCCCATCCTCCCCCCCACCCCCGGCCCCCACTGCCAACCATAAGTTCATTCTCTAAGTCTGTGAATCTGTTTCTGTTTGGTAAACAAGTTCATTTGTATCATGTTTCTGAGTCCAAGCTCCCTCTGCTCACCTCAGGACAGGCCAATGAATCTGAGAAACACGGAGTCAAGGAATGGGGTTGAACCTAGAACGTGACAGACTAATGTCTCAAAATAACCATCTTATGGGGTCTGGATGCCTGGTTCTTTCATAGATCAGAGGTGGGAGGAGGTGAGGAAACAAAGTAAAAAGTTCATTAATCTTACAAACATCTCCCACAATGTGAGGCCTCAGGCAGGGGGTGTGTTCATTTCTTCCTTCCTGCCATCTACAGGTGGACGGGGGTTCTGAACAAAGGCACTTTAGTGTATCAGTCAGGCAGAGGGGCAGGATTCCCTGAGGCAGGCCGTTCTGTATGATTATAATAACACCGCCAACGAAAAGCAAGTCAAAGAAACAGTTCCAACATGGAGTCAGAATTGGTTCTGCTCTGCAACGATCACTCACATCTCCGCAGGCAGCTATAACTCATTCCCCTAATTCACTCCAGAGATGTCCTCCAGAGGCCCTGGACGCTCCTCAGCAAGTTTCCTCTAGACAGACTCTCTGTCTGTCAATAGAGGTCAAATAGACCTCATCACAGCCTGGGTCAGGGGCCAGAGCTTAAATTATAGGTACACTGGGGGAAAACCAATTTCCTTCCTTGATCTGGCCTCTAAGGAAAGGTCAGGCAGACAAATAACTGAGGGAGGAAACGATGTTGTTCCAACAGGATGTGACCTGTGAGAAGGAGCTGGCGTCCTGTGGCTGTGCTTTTCTTTTGCCCTGTGAAAGCCAAGTCACAGAGGTAGACTCTTAGAAGAGCAAGATAGGGACGGGGACAGAGCCACACCAGGGTGAGAGTTTTGGTGAAGTCCCAGACTCAGCCTGACCCTGCAGGGAGCTCTGGCATGCCAGCCGCACTGTTCCCAGAGGGGGACCCCGTCCAGGACCCGAGAGCGGGCCCTTGTCTAACACTCAGAGATGACTTGTCCAAGGAGACATACATGCCAACAAAGCAAGAAACTTTATTGGGAAGGGGCGCCCGGTGGAGAGCAGGAGGGTAAGGCAACCCAGGAGAACAGCTCTGCCACGTGGCTCGCAGTCTTGGGGATTCGTTTCTGGGTTGTCTTTGGCCAGTCATTCTGACTCAGAGTCCTTCCTGGTGGTGCACCCATTGCTCAGCCAAGATGGAGGCCGGCAAGAAGGATTCTGGGAGGTGGAAGGATATATAGCGTCTCCTTTTGACCTTTCCCGAACTCTTCTGGTTGATGGTGGCTTGTTAGTTCCATGTTCCTTACCAGGACCTCCTGTTGTAAAATAACTCACACAAATGGTCACTCTGGTTCCTGGCCAGGGTGGACAGTTTCAGTTGGTGTGCTTTCCCCTAACAACACTGCCAAGTTTGTCCCCCCGCCCCAAGCACACCAGTCCTTGTCTTCAGATCCCCCTGGGATTATGTGAACTCCCAGGGACTTTGGGACTTGGTGGAGGGCAAAGTGATTCCAGGAGCCTGAAAGTAACCTCCAAAGAAGGTTGCAGGTGGGGCCAATAGGAGCAAAGAATGCAGAAGGCAGGGAAGGATGCACAGAATATGCAATAGGGGAGAACAGCATCTGACTCCACGTTGGATCTGTTTCTTTCTTTCGTTTTTTGTGTTGTTTTTTTTAATATATTTTTAATTTATTTGGCTGCACTTGTGACATGTGGGATCTCTGTTCAGCATGTAGGATCTTTTTGTTGTGGCATGTGGGCTCCAGTTTCCTGATCAGGGGTGGACCCCAGGCCCCTTGCACTGGGGGTGCAGAGTCTTAGCCAGCTAATCACCAGGGAAATCCCTGGATCCATTTCTTTTACTTTAATCTTTGTTTTCATTACTTTTGTTACTGTAATCACTAAAAGGATGCTGTCTGTAGCTATAAGCATGGGTTTCTCTGCTGGCTCAGTGGTATAAAGAATCCGCCTGCAACGTAGGATCCACAAGAGACAAGGGTTTGATTCCTGGGTCGGAAGATCTCCTGGAGGAGGGCATGGCAACCCACTCCAGTATTCTTGCCTGGAGAATCCCATGGACAGAGGAGCCTGGTGGACTACAGTCCAAAGAGTTCCAAAGAGTTGGGCATGACTAAAGAGACTTAGCACATACCTTTAAGCATACGTAATGGCCCACCTCAGAGACCTCTGCCCCCTCTGCCTGAATGTTGACCTGAAGTGCGCTCATGGGCCCTGATGCTGCCCACGTGAGGTCTGCCCTGTGCTGCGCTCACTTAGTTGTGTCTGACTCTCCAACCCCAGGGACTGGAGCCTGCTAGGCTCTTCATCCATGGGACTTCTCGGGCAAGAATACTGCCGTGGGCTGCCATTTCCTGCTCCAGGGTGCCTTCTTGCTGCAGGGATCGAACTCCTGTCTCTGCGCCTCCTGCATTGGCAGGTCGATTCTCTCCTGCTGAGCCACCTGGAAGCCCGTGCTTGGCTGTAGGAAAGAAGAAATTAACACATCCCCTCCCAATGCTGGCCCAACCAGGAGATATTTTGCAAGACTTGGGGCCTTTTGTGCTTTACTTCCTCACCTCCTCCCTCTCTGTGTGGATGAAAGAAGCCGACATCCAGACCCAGAGAAGATATGGTACTGTAGGACTCTAGTCTGCCATCTTCTCAGACACCCAGTTTCCTGCATACAGTTGCTATTCCTTGCCTCGAGACTTTGTCTCCCAATTATTGGCCTGCCTTGCAGTGGACAGACCAGTAACAAATAGGTAAAGGGGATAGAGGCAGTGTGTCCACACGCACCCCATGCTACCTCTAGTTAGCGCATGTCTCACTGCATTTTATCTTTCTGTAAGCTCTCGGAGAGCAAAGTGAAAGTGAAAGTCGCTCAGTCGTGTCCGACTCTTTGCGACCCCATGGACTATACAGTCTGTGGAATTTTCTAGGCCAGAATACTGGAGTGGGTAGCCTTTCCCTTCTCCAGGGTATCTTCCCAACCCAGGGATCAAACCCAGGTCTCCCACATCGCAGGCAGATTCTTTACCAGCCGAGCCACAAGAGAAGCCCTGGAGTGCAAAGGTACCTAAGGAAAGTAGAAGCTCCATAAATATTTGGTGACACATGGGAAAAATACGGGCCAAAGATGACACACCCCGGCTGACGGGTAGCTTATCTGGAAGAAGCGTTCTTCTCTGAAGATGAGAAAGCCAAGCCAAACATCTCGACAAATTTAGCATTACAAAAATTCAAATCACTTATGCCCTTTCTGGCCCAGGGTTATTGTTTTTAAAAATGAGACTTTCAAGACCTGTTTTGTGTCCTGGAGGTTCCTGCACGCGGACGTCCGCTCCTGTGTTGCCCTCTTCCAGGCTGGGAAACTTGAAATTGGAGTTCTCCTTAGAGATCACCCACTTCTCTGAACCACTTCTTTCTCAGCTGCAGTTTCCTCATTCACAATGAGAGTTAGATGAGATCAGAGTTTCCTGCCCTTTTGGAGTAGGAGACTTTAATGGGTGCAAAATATCTCACAGACGCACCTTGGCAGTTGATTCTGGCATGCGTTGTTCCAGAGAATATAAAATGACAAAAAGCTGTGATTCTTTTAAATAAAAGTACATTTTATCCACCAGAAGAGTGACGCTAATTTTCCATTTAGCGGCGGGCAGGCAAGCAGGATGCATTATTTACTTATTCTACCACGAATTACTGGTGCCTGTGAGGATGGCCACTGAGCAGGGGTTCCCGGCCTCCTTCCTGCCCCGCGGTGGTCATCTCTCATGAAATGATAGAGACCCCGCCTCGCCAAGCCGTTTTATCAGCTGACCAATGACTTCACACTTGGGCCTCTCCCATTTAATCATTCCAGTGAAGGGGTCCTGAGGTCGGCCAGGGGACACCCTGGGAGCAGGTGGGGCAGCCTGCAAGTGTTAAATTGTCTGAGGGCTTTCCTCCTGGGGTGGAGAGAAGAAACAGCTTTGGAATGAAATCTTGAGGCGAAAGAAACAGAGGGGAGCATGGAGTCTGTCTCTCTTAACTGCTGCCAGCCCGGCCTCCTGAAACTCCGGCCATGCCCAAGGGAGTGGGGAGGGGGGCGATGGGGGCAGGGGAGAAGGAGGGAGGGGGCAGAGGGGCCAAGGCGGGGGAGATGCAGGCAGGGGAGGGAGATGTTCCGTCATGATCCAGAGCGGGAGAGGGGCTTTCTCCCCACACTCCTTCCTGGGCTATAAGAGTCTGGTGAACTCAGATGCAGGAGAACACCGCTGCTTGCATCAGTTGAAGGAGCACAGCCCTTTCGTGCCCAGGAAGCTGTGACATGGGTGAAGTGCTGCCCCCGTGTGGCTGACTGGGGTCATTGCAGGCACACCGCGCACGCTTGTCTGTCTCGGAGCGGGTCAGTGATGCTGCGAGGCTCCTGCATTAAGAAAGTAAAAGCAAAAATTAAAAATAAAAAGTGCTTTCTTAATATCCCTATGATGTAATTGCGTTCATATGCTGAGGAAGCTTGGGTTACGTAGCGACACTCAAGCCTGGGGTGGGAAGAGTGGAAAAGGGTGCAGTGTCTGGAGTGCTTCCTACAGTTATGAATCATGTATCTCACTGGATCCTCCCCAGGACCCTACCCCGTTTGTGTGTGTGAGTGCTAAGTCGCTTCAATCCTATCCGACTCTTTGCGACCCCAGGGACTGTAGCCCACCAGGTTCCTCTGTCCATGGGATTCTCCAGGCGAGAATACTGGAGTGGGTTGCCATGCCCTCCTCCAGGGGATCTTCCCGACCCAGGGATCAAACCTGCATCTCTTGTGTCTCCTGCGATTGGCAGGCAGGTTCTTTACCACTAGCGCCACCTGGGAAGCCCCATTTATAAGTTTATTTATAAATGTAGAAACCAATTCTTAAGAGAAGTGGATTAACTTCTGGAAGGCCACTAGGCTGGCAAGGGGCAGAGCTGGGATGGAAAATTCAGCAGGTCTGATTCCAATGCCTTGGTTTTTTTCCCACCTCTCCAAGCTGCCCCTCCTACTTCCCAGGAATTCACAGCTCCGTGCCCCGAAGAGAATCTCATAATGGGCCTGGAACCTGAATATTTAATGTTGTCGCTCTGGCTTTTCCTCCTTTTAATTGACGGCTTCACCGAAGTGATATTTTCCCTCTCCTCCACCTATGGTCCTGGGCTCCCTAATGATGTGTTTGTTCCAGGCAGGGCATGGAGTCTATTTGTTCTGACCGCCGTCCCCCGTGAAGGCGTCTGGGCCCCCCATGTGAGAGGATGTGGGGAGCAGAGATCATCAACCCAAAGCTGAAAGCAGAAGCATGGGGGAGCAGGAGGAAGGCCCCGGTGTGCCAAACCCGGCGACCCCAGGACAGAGGAAAGACCCAGAAGGGATGCTGTGACAAGCGTAGAGTGCCCATTTGCCTTCAAATCTCAGCCATGTGTTCCAGACCCAGCAGCTGGTACATTCAGTCCAGGAAAAGAAAAAAAAAAAAAGATAGTGAGGGTGATTATGGCTGAAACAGATCAAAGGCACCTTTAAGTCTCCACTTCTTCCTTCTGTAAGAAGAAAGCAAAGGGGGAGGAATGTGTGTTTGATTTACTTAAGGCAGTGTGAGTGTGTGGTGGGAGGGAGTACTCATGTTTTCTGCTTATTCATCCAAACTCAATTAGTCAACAGCCTCCTCAATGCTCCCTTAGCATCTCAAACTTACCTGTTCAGAGTCAATTCTTGCCCCCACCCCCAGCTCCCCAGCTGCTCTTCTTGGGAGCTTCTTATCCCAGACTTTGGCAGCTGTGTTCTGTCAGGCCACAGACCAAAGTCAGTGTGTTAGGCTCCAGCCCTTCTCTTCAACTCCCCATCCAATCCATCATCAAGTAGTGACTTCGTGACCTCTGACATTCACCCGGGACCGACCACTGCTCCCAGTCTCTGCTCCTTCACCACCCAGGGCTATGCCAGCATCCTCTCTAGCAGGTCTTCTGCCCACAGACTTTACTGCTACCCTCTTGAACCCCACCAAAGTCTCATCCTCACCCTGCAGACAAAATCACTCTTCCTAAAGCTAAGTCTGGTCCCGTCTCAGCTCTGCTCAGAATCTTCCTGCTCCTTCCATCTCTTTCAGAAAGAAATCCAAAATCCTCACCATGGCCCCAAGGTCTTCTGTATCTCACAGCCTCCAGACGGCCAATCTCCTCTCTTCTCTCTGTCTGCGATTCTTTTCAACTGAGGAGCAATTTAGGTGCAGTAAAATGCACAGATCTTATTGCTCAACAGAGTTTTCCATATGTATACGTCCAGGCAACTACCATCCAGATAAAGGTATGAAATATTTCCATCAACCCAGAAAGTTCCCTTATATCTCTTTACAGTTAATACCCGCCTCAAGTCTCGATAATCACTAGTCTTTTTATCACCCTGGATTCATTATGCCTGTTCTTAAACCTCATTTACATGGACTAATAGAGTAAGGACGATTTCATATCTAGGTTCTTTCATTCAGCGTAATTTTTGAGATTTTCCTGCGTTCTTGACTCAGTGCTCTGTGCTTTAATATTCCTGTGAAGTTTCCTATTGTATGGCTATCCAATTTATCTGTGCATTATACTGCTGATGGATATTTGCAAATACTAGGAATATTTCAGTCTTTTTAGCCATTCTTGGCATGGATAGGAATGTCTCATTTTATTTCAGAATTTTACTTCACTGAGGAGTAACGAGGTTGAACACCTTTTCGATGGCTTATTAGCAATTTGGAGATCTTCTTGTGTAGATTACCTGTTCAAATCTCTTACCCACTTTTTAAACATTAGATTTTATTTGGCTTTTTCTCATTGATTTGTAGGGATTTCTTTTAAAAAGTCGGATATGAGTCATTTGTTAGATTTGCGTTTAAATGCTTCCTTCCTGACTGTTTGCTTTCTCACCTTCTCAGTGGTGTCTTTTTTTTTTTTTTTTTTTTTGCTGCACTGTGTGATGTGTGGGATCTTAGTTCCCCCATCAGGGATTGAATCTGCACCTCCTTCAGTGACAGTATGGGTTTCTTAACCGCGGGACCGCCCGGGAAGTCCTCAATGGTGTCTTTTGATGTGAGCTCATCTTTTGCCTTCTTTCTCGTATACTTGCCTGTCCCAGCCACGCTGGCCAAGTATACGGCTCCTACCAAGCGTGATCTGACCTCTGGGTCTTTGTGGTCCTCTCCCCTCCCTCCAGAATGCTTCCCTCCCAGATACTGGGAAGCGTTCGGTCCTTTATTTTACCTGGGTGTCTGCTCAAATGGCATCTTCTCAGGGGGCCTTCCCTAACCACTGCATCCAAAACAGCTTTTCCCCGAGTCTTTTACCCTGTCTTATTTTTCTTATAGTATCTACCACCCACTATATATGCTTATTTACTGATTGTGTGTGCGCCCCCTCCCCACACTTGACTTTAACTCTGAGAACAAGAACTGGGTCTGTTTTGTTCTCTCTGAGCCCTCAGCACCTAGAGGGTTTCCAGCACTTGTTCGGTGCTAAAGAATATGTTAAATGAAGGAAAAATGGAATGAAGGTATCCGTCAGAATAAGGATGAGTATGGCGGAGTAACAAATAACCCCAAATCTCAGTCTTCAAAATTTCCAAAGGTTTATTGCTCATGTGTGTTTTATTTCATTTTCTAAGAAATTGTTTTTTTGTTTTATTTATTTGGTTGTGTCAGGTTTTAATTGCTGCACATGGATCTTCAATCTTTGTTGAGGCATGCAGGATTTTTTGTGGCAACGTGCAAGCTCTTACTTGTGACAAGCAGGATCTAGTGCCCTGACCAGAGATCCCACATGGCCCCCTGCAGTGAGAACATGGAATCTCAGCCACTGAACCACCAGGGAAGTCCGTGCACGCTTTATTTCTAACGTGGGTCGAAGTGGGGATTATAATAACTCATTCCTATTACTCAGGGATCCAGGTTGACAGAGGAATCACTGTAAATTACCGGCTTTGGGATTTGCTGTAGGGAAGAAGAGAGGGTGGAGGATAGACTGACCCTTAAATTATTCCACCCAGAAGCCACACACTTCCCTTCTGCTCACGTTTCATTGTTCAAAGCAAGGCACATGACTGTGCCTAAATTCACGAGGCGTGGGCTCAGAAAGAGAAGAGCGCTGAAGACCCTGATGGGCTCCAGGGATGATGTCTACACGTGAGTGTGTGAGTGGATGAATGAATGAGTTCAGCGCGTGAGGACCAAGAGATGGGACCAGGCCAGCAGGGGAGGTTGGGCGGCCAGGTCCTTTCTCTCCTCTGTCCCTGGGTTCCATGCAAGCCCGTGGGGCCAGCTCCCACTGTGAAACGGCTGGGCTGAATAATGCCTTTAACCATGTTCCGAGAAGGACAGGAATGGTAGTGAATATTTGCTGAGTTTTCATTTTGTTCCAGGACGATATACCTAGGGTTTTGCATGACTTACTAAAGTGGATAGGATTTGTCTCATTGAATGGTTGGGCCAGTGAAGACCCAGAGAGATGAAATAGATGGTTTCATGTCTTGCAGCACATGGGGCCAGACTTTGACTCTCTACAGCACGCCAAGTTACAGACACGGTCCCAATGTGTATTACTCTGGAGTCACAAGTATCATTTCATTGTTGGACTCTGCAGGTGCTTACAAAAGCCCCAGTGACCCCCTAAGTCATCCTGCACCAGGTCAGCCTGGCCCATGGGGTCACTTGACCGATACTATAACCTAACAACTTGTCCATTCACTTCTCTTTCTTCATTTTTTTTTTTTTTTAATGCGGTAGGCTGCTCTTAAGCGCTTCCCAGGTGGAACAGTGGTAAAGAATTTCAACTCACTATGAACTTTTAATACTCCAGTGAGTGAGTAGACAGCCCAAAGAATCTCTTCAATGCTGGAAACATTATCACAAAAGTACATTTCTCAGCCACTAAAAACCTTTGCCTTCTCAGTCTTGCCCTCATTAACATCAGACCCCTCCTCTATGTGCCTCTGCTCTCTACCTATACTTAGAGCAGGAACAAAATGTATTTTTTCCCGTAATATACATTTTACAACCATTTGGTGCAAAGGCTGAGAGCTGTCAGAGCAGTAATGCATTGCATCAAATTAATGTATTTTCCTGAAATGGTAATTACACCCTTTTTATATGCCTCTGAATATACTTTTTTTTTCCTCCCCCTGAAGTGTGAGTGAAATGCTGACATCAAAGTCTCACTTGAAATCATCATTATTAGTGCATCTGTCCAAATGATTCAAGGAAAATGACACAGAGGTTTTTAACTTTAGAGGGGTTTAAAGGTGAACCACGGGACTTCATAAGAAAAGTTGGAACGTCCAGCACCTTTAATAAATATTCATTCCTTCACACTCAAGAACTATTTTCTGTCCATTCACACTATTAAACTCAGTTCCACACATCTGTATTGAGCATGTACTATATTGAAGTGACTTGGTTACTGATTCAGAGCAAGACATTGTTCTGCCTTCAATCTCAGAAGGAAGGACAGACAGATGGTTTGAAAAGGAAGAATCAATGAAATGACATTTGGCCACAGAAGACAGAGTGATTGTGAATGTGTGTGTTGGGGGCAGGAGGTGTAATCACAAAAGGCATCTTTAGGAGGTGGCTTAGGGACTTCCCTGGTGGCCCAGTGGCTTAGACTCCAGGCTCCCAATACAGGGGGCCTGGGTTCAATCCCTGGTCCCAGGCTGCACAAAACTAAGAGTTCCCATGCTGCAACTAAGATTCAGCACAGCCAAATAAATAAATCTAAAAAAAAAAAAAAAAAGAAAATGGCTGAGCTGGACCTTGAAAGATGCCAAAGATGAAGTCTTGATGACCATAAACACCTTCCAAGTTCAGAGAGAGCTGATTAGAGCATGAGTTTGGAAACGGCAAGAACCCAGCTTTCGGTGCCTAGCATCAGAGCAAGGGATCAGGGTCTCAGGGAGATGTCGTCTCCATCTCAGCCCCCTCAAAGGGGGCGCATTTATTGCAGTGTGGCTGGAACACAGGGATCAAGGTGGAGCAGTCGTTAGGCTAAGGTGGAAGGTGTCGTAAGCCATGGAAGGTCTGAGTCATTATCTTAGAGAACCAGAGGAGCCATTGAGAAGGGGTGGAGAGATGTGAGCGGATGTGTCTGCGAGGGATCACTCTGGCAGCTACGTAGATAGTGGATTGAAAGCAGGGAAGGAGCAGAAAGGACTCATTAGAAAACTGTTGCTCCAGTCTGAGTAAGTGTCCAGGCCTGGACTGATGGTGGCAGAAGCGATGGAGACAAGGGGGTGACTTTGACAGGTGTGTAGCAGGAAGATTGGGCTGCACTTTGTGGTCATGTGATTAATTGTGTGTCACTAAGGAGAAAGAGGGATTAATCGTGATTCTTGGGTTTCTGGAATGAGCAATGAAACAGATGGTTGATGTTTTTACAGGTCGTGGGGAAAAGTGGGATAGAGGCCCAGGATGTGCTGAGTTCTAGACCCTTCAAGTCACTTTGTTTCTAAATCTGGATGACGACTCTGTCAGTTCAACAACTTGGTTTGGTTCTTCTTGTTATAGTGACTCTTAGGGATACGATCTTATTCTGGACACGGCTGTGTGCGTTTTAAATTATTTATTTATTTGACTGCTCCAGGTTTTAGGTGCAGCGTCAGGATCTTTAGTTGCAGCATAGGAATTCTTAGTTGTGCATGTGGGATCTAGTTCCCTGACCAGGGATCAAACTTGGGTCCCCTGCATTGGGAGCATGGAGTCTTAGCCACTGGACCACCAGGGAAGTCCCTGGACATGGTCATTTTGATGGCATTGGAAGCGATATCCACTGGAGTTGGCTCCTGAAAGATGCCATTGAACAGATACAGGAATCCAAGAACAGTGGCTCACATTTGGACAAGTCTCAGAATGAGAAAGATATCGGATCAGGATCACTCTTTCCCTCTTGCTCCAGGTCTAAGGAATTTTTGCAGTTATGACACCTCGACAGAAATTTAGTGAGTAGCTTAACAATGAAAATGTGGGCGATCTCGTAGCTTAGTTGTAACCCAGGATCTGGGGTTGTTCCACCATCTCTGTTCACACCCTGTGCATTGGTCTCAATGGCCAGGACATTCCAGTCCTTCCCATGGCCATGTAGGTCTTGTCCGGCCCAACTGTAGGAGACCATGTTCCCTTGGGAATTCGGTCTTTGCAAATCAGAACCTTATCTTCACTCTTATTTCTTATCTAGCTTTTAATTTTTTAAAAAAATATTTATTTGGCTGTTCTTGGTCTTAGTTGTGGCACTGGGGATCTTTTTAGTTTGCAATATGCAGGATCTTTGGTTGCTGCATGTGGGATCTAGTTCTCTGACCAGGGATCAAACCCAGGGCCGCTGCATTGGGAGTACAGAGTCTTAGCCACTGAACCACCAGGGAAGTCCCTCTTATTTATTTTAAAAAATGTAAAAAGAAAAGTACCAATAATAACAAATACCAGTGAAATAACAACACTTGGTTTTTTTATGTTAGTTCAGTTCAGTTCAGTCGCTCAGTTGTGTCCGACTCTTTGCGACCCCTTGAACAGCAACACGCCAGGCCTCCCTGTCCGTCACCAACTCCCAGAGTTTACTCAAACTCATGTCCATTGAGTTGGTGATGCCATCCAGCCATCTCATCCTCTCTCGTCCCCCTCTCCTCCTGCCTTCAATCTTTCCCAGCATCAGGGTCTTTTCAAATGAGTCAGCTCTTTGCATCAGGTGACCAAAGTATTGGAGTTTCAGCTTCAACATCAGTCCTTCCAATGAACATTCAGGACTGATTTCCTTTAGGATGGACTGGCTGGACCTCCTTGCAATACAAGGGACTCTGAAGAGTCTTTTCCAACACCACAGTTCAAAACCATCAGTTCTTCGGCACTCAGCTTTCTTTATAGTCCAATTCTCACATCCATACATGACTACTGGAAAAACCATAGCCTTGTCTAGATGGAGCTTTGTTGACAAAGTAATGTCTCTGCTTTTTAATATGCTGTCTAGGTTGGTCATAACTTTTCTTCCAAGGAGTAAGCGTCTTTTTATGTCATGGCTGCAGTCACCATCTGCAGTGATTTTGGAGCCCCCCAAAAAATAAAGTCTGCCACTGTTTCCACTGTTTCTCCATCTATTTGCCATGAAGTGATGGGACTGGAGGCCATGATCTTTGTTTTCTGAATGTTGAGCTTTAAGCCAACTTTTTCACTCTTTTCTATCACTTTCATCAAGAGGCTTTTTTTATGTCAGGGTTCTATAAAAGAAATGTGTGCTAAGTCGCTTCAGTCGTGTCCGACTCTTCGCAACCCTGTGGACTGTAGCTTACCAAGGTCCTCTGTCCATGAGATTCTGCAGGCAAGAATAATGGAGTGGATTGCCGTGTGCTCCTCCAGGGGATCTTCCTGACGCAGGGATCTTCCCACATCTCCTGTGTCTCCTGCATTGGCAGGCAAGTTGTTTACCTCTCGCGCCACCTGGGAAGCCCGTAAAAGAAATAACATAGCATAAAGTTAAAATCCTCTTTTTCCCCTCTTCAGGCTCAGTCTCCTCCCTCCATGCCCAAAGGCAATCAAGATCCATGAATTTGGTTGATTTCCTTCTTGTTCATGGTTTTTAAACTTTTACTGCACATAAACATAATGTGGTATTGTTTGGTATGTTTTTTATTTAGCATAAGTGGCATCCTCAGTATGTAATGTTTTACAATTTGCTGTTTTCCCCCCCAGTTTTATTTTCAGTATCTATTTTTATACATTTGTATAGATCTAATTGGTTTAATTGCTGTGTAATATTCCATTTTAGGAATATACCAGCATTTGCTTATCTGTTCTCCTACTGAAGGCCTTTTGTGTTGCTTCCAAATTTTTGCCATTACAAAAAATGCTGCAATGAATATCCTTATACATGTTTTAGTATGTGTCCTTTTATGTAAGCTTCTCTAGGGTGAATTCAGTATATTAGGTATATAGGTAGAATGTATAGGTGTATAGGAATTGTTGTGAATTGGCGGTTTAGGAAGCACGTTCACTTTTATTTATTTATTTTATTTTATCTTTTTTTGCACGTTCACTTTTAATTGCATTGTTGCCCAGCATCTGCTGATGGGGAGTGGGGGTGAAAGAGTCAGCATCAGAATGACCTTCAAACAACATGTCGCCCACCCAGACATTTTTATGCACTTCCCCACCAGCCACTTCTTGCCAAGGAAGCATAGCCTCCCAATGGGAACCACTGCTTCAGTGAGACACGTTTCTAGAAGGGGATGTGTCAAGGGCTTGGGTATTTTGAAAGAGAAAAGGGATTGAAAATGATGACTTAAAGACCACAAAGACACAGCCAGTTGGCTTTGATGTTTTCACCTCTGTTCCCAAATCCCTCCAGGTCTTGTTCTTGGCAGAAATATTGCCCCGATCCCAGGGGTTTACAGAGGACACATGTATTAACTGCTTTGTTACTAAAAATCCCCGGGCCAGCCTCCGCCTCGGATGACCCTAAAGCTGTTCTGATCCTCTAAGAGGCATGGGCACCCCGCCAGAAATAGCTAAATCATTTTTGAGTCGTTGTAGCCTGTGCACTGGGGCCAAGTTTGGGCTGAAAAGGACAGAAAAGGGGGTGTGAATTGAGGCCACTGCTGGGGGAGTGGAAGAGGTCGATTGATGCGGTCATAGTCAGCTGTGCTGGGTTACACAGGGTTCCCCTCAATCCATATGTACCCCGAACCTGTGAATGGGACCTTATTTGCGAATAGAGTCTTTGCAGATATAATCAAATTAAGATGAATTTATACTGGATTAAGGGCTTCCCTGGTGGCTCAGGCAGCAGAGAATCCACCTACACTGTGGGAGACCTGGATTTGATCCCGGGGCTGGGAAGATCCCCTGGAGGAGGGCATGGCAACCCACTGCAGTATTCTTGCCTGGAGAATCCCCATGGACAGAGGAGCCTGGTGGGCTACAGTCCACGGGGTCGCCAAGAGTCAGACACGTCTGAGTGACTAAGCACAGCACATACTGGATCAAGGTGGGTCCTGAAACCAACATGACTGCTGTCGAACAAGAAGAGGGAGAGTGGACATAGAAACCCAGACCCCAGATACACACACACAGACACACACAGACACAGACACACACAGACACACACACAGACACACACAGACACAGACACACAGACAGACACACAGACAGACACACACAGACACACACACAGACACACACACACACAGACACACAAACAGACACACACAGACACACAGACACACACAGACACAGACACATACAGACACACAAACAGACACACACAGACACACACAGACACAGACACACACAGACACACACAGACACACACAGACACACAGACACACACACAGACACACACAGACACACAGACACACACAGACACACAAACAGACACACACAGACACACACAGACACACACAGACACACAGACACACACAGACACAGACACACAGACACACACAGACACACAGACACACACACAGACACACACAGACACACAAACAGACACACACAGACACACAGACACAGACACACACACAGACACACACACAGACACACACACACAGTCACACACACAGACACAGACACAGACACACACACATAGACACACACAGACACATACACATACACACACACACACACACACACACCCAGACACACCCACAGACACACTCAGACACACACACAGACACACATACAGAGACACACACAGACACACACACACAGACAGACACACACAGACACACATAGACACACACACAGAAATACACACAGACACACACACACAGACACATACACACAGACACACACAGACACATACATACACAGACACATACACACACATACACACATACACACCCAGACACACACACATACACACACATACACCCAGACACACACACCTACACACACACAGACACGCACAGACACATACACACACATACACACATAGACACACACATACATACACAGAGACACAGACATACACATACACACACATACACACCCAGACACACACACATACACACATACAGACACATACACACAGACACACACACATAGAGACACACACACACACACACATAGAGACACACACACACACAGGAAAACACCCTCCCCATGAAGCTGTAAATCACTCTTCTAGACAGTGTCCTCTGCACCTTTCACTTGGGCTTTTTTATTGTCACAGTAGGAAAAATAAAAGCATTTTCTTCTAGTATCACTGACTGATCTTGTTTACATGAAGTCATCTGTATTCACTGGCGTTTTAGCAAATTCTCCCATCTGGATTCAACTCTTTGAAATCAGGTATTGATTTTTTAATTGTTTATTTTTGGCTGCAATGGGTCTTCATTGCTGCGTGCAGGCTTGTCCAGTCGCAGTGAGCGATGGGCTTCTCATCGCAGTGGCTTCTCTTGTTACAGAGTGTGGGCTCGAGGGTGCCTGGGCTTCCATAGTTGTGGTGCATGGGATTAGTTGCCCCGAGGCATGGAGAACCTTCCTGGACCAGAGATAGAACCCGTATCCTCTGCATTGGCAGGCAGCTCACCAGGGAAGCCCTGGTATTTAATTAATAGTAATTAATAATCTCAGTTTGGGATATAAACCAAAAATAAAGAAAAAGAAAATGATGGTGACACACGAAGAGAATGCCACGTGGTGATGGAAGTGGATCGGTCATGAGCAGCTGCAAGCCAAAGAAGGCAGAGGAATCTGGGAACCAGAGGAGCTGGGAAGAGGTAAGCCAGGATCGCTCCCTAGAGCCCCTTCTGAGAGATCGTGGTGCTGCCGACACCTTGACTTTGGACTTCTAGCTTCCAGAACTGTGAGAGAATCATTTCCGTGTTCCGAGTCACCCAGCCCATGACGTGGCAGCGCTGGGAAACGAACAGAGCTGCTTCCAAGCTGCTCCAAGACCAGCCTCCTGGTGCTCCCACCCTTGTGCGATGCCTTCTCCTCTTCTGCGGGCGGGACCTAGTAAACCTGTTCCCGGCAGATACAGCAAACACAATGAAATGCCATTTCCACAGCTAGGTTATCAAAAACTGAATTCCATCCTGCTCACTCTGTCTTGCCCTCTCACTTGCTCTTTCTGATAAATCTGGTTGTCATGTCATAAGCTGCTTATGGAGAGGCCCTCATGACGAGGAATAGAAGAAGGTTCCAGCTAATGAAGAACTGAATCCCACCAATGGCCTCAGGAACAGACTTGGAAGTAGATTCTCCCTCAGTTGGAGCCTTGTGATGACTGAAACCCCTACATCTAAGACACCCAGAGGCCGAGGACCCAGGAAACTGCCTGGATTCTTTACCCAGAGAAACTGAATAATAAGCTGTGAATTTATTGCTTGAAGACACAGAGTGTTGGGGGTCATTTGTTACACAGCAATGATGGGTAACTAACAGGTGCAAAGAGTAGATCAAGGCAGGTGCTTGGGAACAAAAATCTAAGAGCCTGACCTGGGGTCCCTTGTTCAGTGAGTGCCGTGTGCTGGGGAGAGGGAGGATGGTGACAGAGGCCCTAGGAATGTGTGCATACATCCATTCTCCACATCACATACACATTCCCATGCCAGCGTAGAAGGCGGCTGCTCAAATCTAAGAGTTAAAGCATTGTTGAAGGCTATGTGCTTTGGCAGAACTCTCCTGAAGGGAGATATGGGATTGTATCCTTATGGATACTGCTTCAGACAGACTCAGAAACTTTTCCCAAAGTCATTCTGGATTTACTGCTGGGGCTTCCCTTCTGCATCTGGTGTTGCCTGGAAGGAGGTACAGAGAAAAGAGGAAAGGCGACTGGATGAGGAGACAGGAGTCCTTGCTTCTGTTTGTTTTTAGTTATTCATCATTTGACTGTGTCAGGTCTGAGTTACTGGATGCAGGCTCTTCAATGCATCACGGGGACCTGTCTCACGGACTCTGTCCAGATGTGACTCTCAGGCTCAGGAGCTGCCGCTCATGGGCTTGGCTGCTGCACTGCGTGTGGGGTCTTAGTCGCCCAATCAGGCCCTTGTCCCCTGCGTTGTCAAGGGGAGTCTTAACCACTGGACCACCAGGGAAGTCCCAGGAGTCCTCACTTCTGAAATTGGCTGTCATTCACCATGCTAGGGACCTTGGTGTTTCAGAAGGGTTGGAGGCTAATTTCCTTGTTCTGATGTTGAAATGAAGAGGAGGTTCTTATCCAAAGGGCACAGGGTGAGCAGCGCTGGGGAAAACAAAACTGAGCATCCCTGTTCCCTCCTGCGACCCTTAGATCCAGGATGGAGGAGGGGGAGGTTTCTGATGCTGGAGCAAGTGGTTATGACTCTGGTTACTGCATCAAGGTTGATGGGCGGGCGGGGGGGTGGGTGGAGGATGAAGGGTAGAAACTTGTGGGTCCCTGAAGAGTCCTGGGAGAGAGAGAGAGGGAGGGACATTCCAGAAGGTATAGCAGCCCATCACAGACCAACGCGGGTGGATCGTTTTGCCAGGTGGTCCTGAAGAGAGAGTGAAGGCTCCTGATTGCATCACACTCTTTCTGAGAGCCTGGGCCGGGCTGCAGGTGCCTCAAGGGCACACAAGGCCCCACTGAGCCTTTCAATTGTGTTACCAAAAGTCTACGATGTTCCCACCATTCAAATCTTTGTAACAGAAAGATTTTTAACAGATTTTTTTTAAAACAGATTTTTAAGCAGGTTTTCCACTGCTTTTTAACAAATTGGCATGATCTCATTTATAATCCAGGACCCATAGCTTTCAACTAATTTAGAGGACAATTTGGTGCCCCAGGAGAAAGCCTTATGACAAGACCACTTTTGCTAGAAGAACCCAAATTGTGTGAGTAGAATTAATTTCCTCAAGCCTCCCTACCCGTGTGCTTGGCTATGCCACAAACTTTCTTCTTCTTCCCTTTCCATATTTATACAGTCGGGAGTTCATTTATATAATATCAAAAGGCCTCTGCAGCACTCATATTTAACCATTCCTTATAAAATAATCAGAAGGACCAGACAAGAAGTAGAGGCAAGTGAGCATTCGTGGGGCTCATCCTTCAAAACCCAGGCATTACCTCCTTGGGGAAGACTCCATGACCTCACCAGATTGCAGGCCTGATTGAAATGCTCCTCCAGTACACGACCAGGCACAGATCCGTAGATTGTAACTTAGGCGGTGATGGTTGATTTATGGATCTGTTTCCTCCACTGTCTGGTCAGCCCTGGTGCTAGAGGCTGGCTTGTGTCTTATTCTTCTCGTATGCCCAGGACCTAATAGACAGCCCGGCACAGAATAGATGTCCAGTAACTATTTATTGGGCGTCTCCCTGGTGGCTCAGATGGTAAAGAATCTGCCTGCAATGCAGGAGACCTGGGTTTGATCCCTGAGTCAGGAAGATCCCTTGGAGAAGGGAATGGCTACCCATTCCTGTATTCTGGCCTGGAAAATCCCCTGGACAAAGAAGCCTGGTGGGCTGCAGTCCATGGGGTCGCAAAGAGTAGGACATGACTGAGTGACTAACACACACACAACTATTTGTTGAATTAATGAGTGGCGAGATGGATGAATGAATAAACGGTTCTTCTGCCTAGGGTGGGAATCCTGTTTATTGAGGATACAGTCCCAGGAAGTTGGTCTCTCTCTTGGCACATGGCTTGCTGGTGACAGTGGCGTGGTATGGTGAGATAAGCATATATTAAATGGTAAGAAAGTCCTATCTCAGGATCCATGCAGACCCATGGGGTTGGGTGGAAGCGCATCTGCTTTCTGCTCTAACAATCTGTGGAGCTTGGAGGCAGAGATAATTAATTCATGGCATATGTGGAGACAGATGTTAGGGAAATGGGACAAAGATAACAAGGTCAATACAAAAAGAAAGAAAGGGATATGAATACTGCAGGGATGGGGTGGGTAGCCCCATAAAGTCCTGAACACTTATTTGACTAGAAATGCCCAAGCAGAAGATCAAACTCAAACATAAAGAAATAGATGCTTAGAAGATTAAGAGGTTTGTCCAAGGGCGATAAATGAGTACATTGAATCAATGCTCCTTGCATATTAAGGATTTCATCCAATGTGAAGGATATTGTAAAGGAATTGCTTAACTGAGAATCTTTGATTCTAAGTCATTGTTTAGACCAGGAACTGACACATGAAACACATCCCAGGACAGCTGGGGCCAGTCAGTGGTGGTGATGATGGTGGTGGTGGTAGATAGTCTCAGATACTGCTGCAGAGTGGGAGATGTCAGAGTAGTGAGTATGGGGCTGTGGAGGCAAAGATGCTCATCCATTAGGGGCAAGGGTGTGATAGAAAGAGCTGATTTGGATTTGAATCGCTGCTCTACCACTTACTAGCTGTGTGCCCTCACTGGATGTATAAAGCATCATCTTTTTTCACCTCTGTTTCTTTATACATGCAATGATTAGAATAATACCTGTCATTTAGAACTTGTAAAGATGTAGAAAGATGTGTTTTTGGAAGCATCTAGCAAATGCATTTGGTCTAGGTTCTGCTTATAGCGCTGGAGCAATCAAGGGAGATGCCTCAGGCACAGAAACTGCTTCCAAGGTAGGCGATTTCAGAGGAAGTTTCAAGGAAGGAATGGTTTGTGCAAAACGGCAAGGAGGAAAGTGCAGCATGGCAGATGGGGCTCTCTCTGCTCCACGTCTGAGAGGAAACAGGTAGTATCCAACCACCTGCAATTGGAAAGAAGTTTTGGGACCACAGATTCAGGCAAGGAAGGAGATCTTGGATTCAGAACTAGAAGAGAAGAGGAAGGGAGGAGATAGGTTCTTATTTAAAATGTGGATGATAAACTCAACTGTTTTCCTCTGCTCGAACCAAGATCCCACTAATATGAATGTTGAAATAAAGGCATGTCCTCATGAAGACAAAGCCTGGGAAAGGAAAAAAAAAAAAAAGCAGAGGCACATCAAGAGAACTTTGAAAGCTAGAAAACAGATGGATAGGTAAAATTTAACTTTGTATAGCAGTTTGTTTTTTGTTTTTGTTGTTGTTTGGTTTAGTTGCTAAGTCGTGTTTGACTCTTTGTGACCCCATGGACTGCACTGCACCAGGCTTTCTCACATAGTAGAGAAAGCTGAAATAAAATGGCCATGAGACTCTTGGGTGAGAAATCAAGAAATCAACTGATTTTTCTTCTAGAACCCTGTAAATACTCTGGCGTTTAAGGCCACAGGTGTCTTTAAAAATGAAGGTTAAGGTTGGGACTAAAAAGTAAAAGATTGATTGAAATGCTATAAAAATGAGACTACCTAGATTCCTTCATTCTACTTTAGGCAACCAGACAACTCTCCTTCCCAGTACCATGAAGGAGACTGGAGGTTTTCTCTTTGGAGAAATGGTTGCCAGAGGACTTTAGAACCCAAGAATACCATACACAGCTTGGGTAGAGTGGGAGGTGCAGATTGTTGTACTGAAAACTGGGAATTAGGGAATAGAAAACCTCTAGTCCTTTTAATAGAACACTGTAAAATAGACAAGCTGACCTAAAAGAGACAAGAGGCTTATAGAAGTTGAGAAAAATGCCTCACAAAATTCCTTGACCCCTGCAGAAACATCCTAGTGGGAGCCCATCACTGGTCAGATTAGCCTATGCACACACAACTGATCGTCTCTACAATGCCTCACTTTTCAATGTTAAAGGGTACTAGACACTTGAAACACTTATGTAAAGCCTTTAAATGAAAAATATATAATAAGATAAAGGAACATGAGGAAAGTAGACATAATGCAGAAAGCAGAGAAGGGGGAACTATGGAGTAAAGGCTTTCCTGATAGCTCAGTTGGTAAAGAATTTGCCTGCAATGCAGGAGACCCCAGCTCGATTTCTGGGTTGGGAAGATCCCCTGGAGAAGCAATAGGCTACCCACCCCAGTATTCTTGGGCTTCCCTTGTGGCTCAGCTTGTAAAGAATTTGCCTGCCATGTGGGAGACCTGGGTTCGATCCCTCGTTGGGAAGATCCCCTGGAGAAGAGAAAGGCTATCCACTCCAGTATTCTGGCCAGGAGAATCCCATGGATTGTATAGTCATGGGGTTGCAAAGAGTCAGACACGACTGAACGACTTTCACTTCACATGGAGGAAAACTTTTTAGTGTGTATCCTCAAAGAGATAAGAAACAATGTTGATGCCTTTAAAAAAATCTTTCAAAATAGCAAATACATTTTTCTTGAAAATTAAGGGAGCCAAAATATAAAATTTGATAGAAAGAACAAATATATATATATATATATATATATATATATATATATATATATATATATATATGAAAAAAATTCAGGCATTGGAATAAAAATACAATGTGATGGGAAAGAGTAGGAAACAGATAAGCACCCTATAAAATTAGTCCAGAAAGTTCAAAGTCTGAGAAAATTTCCAGAAAATGAACACATCAGACTTGAGAAAACTATCCAAAAACTAATAAGAGAAATGTTTCCATAGTTGAAGGATTTCCAGATTTAAAAAACTAACTTTATGCTCAGCATGATAAATAAACTCATTATAAAATTTCAGATAATGGCAGTAAAATGAAAATCCTAACCACCCCCGCCCCGAACAAAAACCAAGATGACATGCACAATATTAGAAATTATATTTGCATTAAAATAATCAACACTGATATTGGAAGCCAGAAGATATATCACTACTGTAGAGAAATGCCTTCAAAACTCTTAGGGGAAAATGATTCTTCTAGATTGCTATACATAGTCAAGATGTATGACTATGCAATAGAATTTTGCAATAGAATTATGCAATAGAATAGTAAAGATATGCAATAGAATTTTCATGACACACACCCATTGTCTAGAAGCTACCAGAATGTTGACTCTTCATTTTGATAAGGCACAGTGAAGAAAGAGAAAAACAGGGAATGCAGGAATCCAGGTATCCAACAGGAAAGAAGGAAAAAAATTCACAGATGACAGCAGAGATGCAGATCTAGAAGGAAACCAATTCTGAATAATCAGGAAGGTGGGGAGATCTTGACAGGGTGTTTCCAAGGTAGAGGGTAGGGGATAAAAATCACAAATTTCATGTGTTGGAATGTACTGAGAAAGATATTTTATTTCTGGCAGTGTTTGGGGATGAAGTTAGAGTGAGTGATATGTATATGAAAGGGGTGAGTGAGTCAAAACTTGAAGCGGTCCTTAACTGCAGGAAAAACAAAAGGTTGTTCAAGAAGGTAAATGTAAACATAGTGTACCACGTAGAACATTTATGAATACAATTTATATCAATGTAAGTAATAAATGTATGACTATAGATTTAGCCTAAAGTTATAAAATAATTATTTTGGAAGCTGACAGCATGATGAAGAGAAGTGTATGTACATGTGTGTATGTGTGTATACGGGCAATGTGTTTAGGAGGTATAAACTTTTAAATCTCTTTCAAAAATACAGTCAACAGACAATATATAAATATTTTATATGCACTCTGGTTGGAAATATGGGAGAAATTTCCAGAAGAATTTCCTATGAAATTTAAAATATTTGCCTCTAGGTAGGAAAACTTCGGGTTTTTGAAGGGGTGGAGGACTGCTGTTTTCCAATCTAAGGATGGAACGTTGTATAGTTTTCTATGGCTGCTAGAGCAATTAGCACAAATTAGGCGGCTCAAAGCAACAGAAATTTAGTCTCTTGGAGTGCTGGAGATTAGAAGTCTGAAATGGTTTTCTGGAATAAACCAAGGGGGTAGGCAAGGCTGTGCCCCTTCCAGGGATTCTAGGGGAGAATCTTTTCCTTACCTTTTCCAGCTTCTGGGAGCTTCTGGCATTCCTTGGCTTGTATCTGCATCCAGTCTTTAAAACCAGCATCTTCAAATCTGTCTTTGTTCTGCTTCCACATAGCTTTCTCTCAGTGTGTAAAGTATCCCTCTGCCTCCTTCATATGAGGATACACGTGGGACTTCCTTCGTTAAGAAATCCACACAATGGTTGACCACACTTCCACTGCAGGGGATATGGGTTCAATCCTGGTCAGGCTAAGTAGGATCCCACATGCTGCAAAGCATAGCCGAAAAAGAAAAAAAGGATACACATGACTGCATTTAGGGCCTACCTGGATAATTCAGGATAATTTCTTTAACACAAGATCCTTAACTTATTTACATTTACTTAATCACCCTTTTTCCAAATAAGGTAATTTTCATAGTTCTTAGAGATTAGGACATGGATATATTTGGGAGAGGGAGGCTATTATTTAGCCTACCACAAATATTTTTAAAAATCTTTTTAAATACATTTATTGAAAAATACATTTATATATGATACATACATCCACACATAGAAGAATATGTACCTTTTTTTTTTTTTTTTTTTACTGTGTTCATCACTGGAATGCTACAGCCAACTTTAGTTCTACATCATGTATGTCTATAGCAGTTCTTGAATAATACATATTTATTACTCATGTAAACTGGTAATATGTGAGAAAAAAATAGGGGGAACGATTTCATACTTTGGCTGATATACATTTGAAACCAACTAGTTCCAAGTGTTTCATTTTAACTATAAAGACAAGGCAAGTCTCCAGTTAAATGACACCAACATTCATGTTGTTTCCTTGAAGACATATGTGTATCGCAAACATGTGGCTACCAGAAGCCAAGAGCTCAGGAGTTGGAGAGCTGTTTTGTGGGGTTTCAAAACGTCGAGGAGTGGTTCTAAATCCAGTCTAGGGGGCCATTTGCTCTCAAACGTGCAAAGTATCTGCTTCTTACCCTCTGGATTTTTTCAGTTTTTCTCAGATTTCAGGATCTGACTGTATTCTACACTAGTTAAAAGTGTGAACGTCAAAGCGTTAGTCCCTCAGCCATGTCCTACTGTTTGGAATCCCATCGACTTTAACCCAGCAGGCTCCTCTGTCCATGGAATTCACCAGGCAAGAATACTGGAGTGCGTAGTCATTCCCTTCTCCAGGGGATCTTCCCGACCCAGGGAATGAACCTGGGTCTCCCTACACGTTCTTCACCATCTGAGCCACTGGGGAAGCCCTAAACTAGTTGAAAGGGGGAAAGATCATTGGGTCCAACTGCAACATAGTACAGCTTAGGTAATACAAAGAGGATCTGAAATAATGATTCCCAAGGCAGCTAAGGCTCCTGATCTCCGATGTCTACAGCCGATGCTGTAGCATCGATTGGAGCATCGAAGCTTCGATGCTATTTGTTAGTCCATGAACCTCTGGCTCTCAGTTCAGTTCAGTCACTCAGTCATGTCCAACTCTTTGTGACCCCATGGACTGCAGCACGCCAGGTCTCCCTGTCCATCACCATCTCCTGGAGCTTGCTCAAACTCATGTCCATTGAGTCGGTGGTGCTATCCAACCATCTCATCCTCTGTCATCCCTTTCTCCTCCTGCCCTCAATCTTTCCCAGTATCAGGGTCTTTTCCAATGAGTCAGTTCTTTGCATCAGGTGGCCAAAGTATTGGAGTTTCAGCTTCAGCATCAGTCCTTTAGGATGGACTGGTTGGACCTCCTTGCAGTCCAAGGGACTCACAGAGTTTTCTCCAGCACCACAGTTCAAAAGCATCAATTCTTCAGTGCTCAGCTTTCTTTATGGTCCAACTCTCACATCCATACGTGACTACTGGAAAAACCATTGCTTTGACTAGATGAACCTTTGTTGGCAAAGTAATGTCTCTGCTTTTTTTTTTTTTTTTTGGAAGTGGCATTTTTTTTATTAATTTATTTTTTATTGATGGATAATTGCTTTACAGAATTTTGTTGTCTTCTGTCAAACCTCAGCATGAATCAGTTATAGGTACACATATAACTGTCCCCTCCCTTTTGAAGCTCCCTCCCATCTCCCACCCCATCCCACTCCTCTAGACTGATACAGAGCCCCTGTTTGAGATTCCTGAGCCACACAGCAAATTCCTGTTGGCTATCTATTTTACATATGGTAGTATAAGTTTCCATGTTACTCTTTCCATACATCTCACCCTCTCCTCCCCTCTCCCCATGTCCGTAAGTCTATTCTCTATGCCTGTATCTCCATTGCTGCCCTGTAAATAAATTCTTCGGTACCATTTTTCTAGATTCCATATATATGTGTTAGAATACAGTATTTATCTTTCTCTTTCTGACTGACTTCACTCTGTATAATAGGTTCTAGGTTCATCCACCTCATCAGAAAGAACTCAAATGTGTTCCTTTTTATGGCTGAGTAATATTCCATTGTGTATATGTACCACAACTTTTTTATCCATTCATCTGTTGATGGACATCTATGTTGCTTCCATGTTCTAGCTATTGTAAATAGTACTGCAATGAACAATGGGATACATGTGTCTTTTTCAATTTTGGTTTCCCCAGGGTATATGTCTAGGAGTGGGATTGCTGGGTCATATGGTGGTTTTATTCCTAGGTTTTTAAGGAAGCTCCATACAATCTGCCATAATGGCTGTATCAATTTACATTCCCACCAACAACAGTTCAAGAGTGTTCCCTTTTCTCCGCACCCTCTCCAGCATTTATTGTTTGTAGACTTTTTGATGATGGCCATTCTGACTGGTGTGAAGTGATATTTCATTGTAGTTTTGATTTGCATTTCTCTAATAATGAGCAATGGTGAGCATCTTTTCATGTGTTCATTAGCCATCTGTATGTCTTCCTTGGAGAAATGTCTGTTTAGGTCTTTTTCCCACTTTTTCATTGGGTTGTTTGTTTTTCTGGCATTGAGTTGTATGAACTGCTTATATATTTTGGAAATTAATCCTTTGTCAGTTGTTTCATTTGCTATTATTTTGTCCCATTCTGAGGGTTGTCTTTTCACCTTGTTTATAGTTTCCTTTGCTGTGCAAAAGCTTTTAAGTTTAATCAGGTCCCACTTGTTTACTTTTGTTTTTATTTTTGTTACTGTAGGAGGTGGGCCATAGAGGATCTTGCTTTGATTTATGTCATCGAGTATTCTGCCTATATTTTCCTCTAAGAGTTTTATAGTTTCTGGTCTTACATTTGTGTCTTTAATCCATTTTGAGTTTATCTTTATGTATTGTGTTAGGAAGTGTTCTAATTTCATTCTTTTACATGTAGCTGTCCAGTGTTCCCAGCACCATTTATTGAAGAGGCTGTCTTTGCTCCATTGTATATTCTTGCCTCCTTTGTCAAAAATAAGGTACCCATAGGTGCATGGGTTTATTTCTGGGCTTTGTATCTTGTTCCATTGGTCTAGATTTCTGTTTTTGTGCCAGTACCATACTGTCTTGATGACTGTAGCTTTGTAGTATAACCTGAAGTCAGGAAGCGTGATTCCTCCAGCTCCATTCTTCTTTCTCAAGACTGCTTTGGCTATTCGGGGTCTTTAGTGTTTCCATATGAATTGTGAAATTTCTTGTTCTAGTTCTGTGAAAAATGCCATTGGTAATTTGATAGGGATTGCATTGAATCTGTAGATTGCATTTGGTAGTATAGTCATTTTCACAATATTGATTCTTCCTACCCAGGAACATGGAATATCTCTCCATCTGTTTGTGTTGTCTTTGATTTCTTTCATCAGTGTCTTATAATTTTCTGTGTACAGTTCTTTTGTCTCCTTAGTTAAGTTTATTCTTAGATATTTAATTCTTTTTGTTGCAATGGTGAATGGGATTGATTCCTTAATTGCTCTTTTTGATTTTTCATTGTTAGTATATAGAAATGCAAGTGATTTCTGTATATTGATTTTGTATCCTGCAACTTTGCTAAATTCACTGAGCTCTAGTAATTTTTTGATACTATCTTTAGGGTTTTCTATGTACAGTATCATGTCATCTGCAAACAGTGAGAGCTTTACTTCTTCTTTTCCAATCTGGTTTCCTTTTACTTCTTTTTCTCCTCTGATTGCTATAGCTGGGACTTCCAGAACTATGTTGAAAAATAGTGGTGAAAGTGGACACCCTTGTCTTATTCCTGATCTTAGGGTGAATGCTTTCAGTTTTTCACCATTGTGAATAATGTTTGCTATAGGCTTATCATATATGGCCTTTACTATGTTGTCATAGGTTCCTTCTATGCCCATTTTTTGAAGAGTTTTAATCATAAATGGGTGCTGAATTTTTTCAAAGGCTTTTTCTGCAACAATTGAGATTATCATATGGTTTTTATTTTTCAATTTGTTAATATGGTGTATCACATTGATTGATTTGCATATATTGAAGAATCCTTGCATTCCTAGAAAAACCCAACGTGATCATGGTGTATGAGCTTTTCGATGTGTTGCTGAATTCTGTTTGCCAAAATTTTGTTGATTTTTGCATTTATGTTTATCAGTGATATTGGCCTGTAGTTTTCTTTTTTTGTGTTGTCTTTGTCTGATTTTTGTATCAGGGTGATGGTGGCTTTGTAGAATGAGTTTGGAAGTGTTCCTTCCTCTGCAATTTTTTGAAAGAGTTTTAGAAGGATAGGCATTAGCTCTTCTCTAAATATTTGATAGAATTCTCCTGTGAAGCCGTCTGGTCCTGATCTTTTGTTTTTTG
Organism: Cervus elaphus; assembly: GCF_910594005.1. NCBI lineage: Eukaryota > Metazoa > Chordata > Mammalia > Artiodactyla > Cervidae > Cervus > Cervus elaphus. The sequence goes on from NC_057819.1 coordinate 89,268,846, forward strand.
GGAGATTTTTGATCACAGCTTTGATTTCACTGCTTGTAATTGGGTTGTTCATAATTTCTATTTCTTCCTCATTCAGTCTTGGAGGATTGAACTTTTCTAAGTATCTGTCCATTTATTCCAGGTTATCCATTTTATTGCCATATAGTTAATAATAATAGTCTCTTATAATCCTTTGTATTTCTGCATTGTCTGTTGTAACCTCTCTTTTTTCATTTCTCATTTTGTTGATTTGATTCTTCTCTCTTTTTTTCTTGACGAGTCTGGCCAAAGGTTTGTCAATTTTTGTTTATTTTCTCAAAGAACCAGCTTTTAGTTTTATTAATCTTTACTATTATTTCTTTCATTTCTTTTTCATTTTTTTCTGCTTGGATCTTTATGATTTATTTCCTTCTATTAATTTTGGAGTTTTTTATTCTTCTTTTTCCAGTTGTTTTAGGTGTAAAGTTAGGTTGTCTATTTGATGTTTTTATTGTTTCTTGAGGTAGGATTGTATTGCTATAAATTTCCCTGTTGGAACTGCTTTTGCTGCATCGCATACATTTTGAGTTGTCATGTTTTCATTGTCATTTGTTTCTAGAAATTTTTTTATTTCCTTTTTGATTTCTTCAGTAACTTGCTGGTTATTTAGAAACATGTTGTTTAATCTCCATGTGTTTGTTTCTGACAGTTTTTTTCTTGTAATTGATATTTAGTTTCATAGCATGGTGCTCAGAGAAGATGCTTGATATGATTTCAATTTTCTTAAATTTACTGAGGTTTGATTTGTGACCCAAGATATGGTCCGTCCTGGAGAATGTTCTGTGTGCATTTGAGAAGAAGGTGTTTTCTTCTGCATTTGGATGGAATTTCCTGAAGACATCAGTGAGATCCATCTCATTTAATGTGTCACTTAAGGTGTGTTTCCTTATTAATTTTCTGTTTTGATGATCTGTCCATTGGTGTGAGTGGGGTGTTAAAGTCTCCTCCTATTATTGTGTTACTGTCAATTTCTCCTGTTATGTCTCTTAGTGTTTGTCTTATATATTGAGGTGCTCCTATGTTGGGTGCATAAATATCTACAATTGTTATGTCTTCTTGGATTGATCCCTTGACCATTATATAGTGTCCTTTTTTATCTCTTGTAATCTTTATTTTAAGGTCTATTTTGTCTGATACGAGGATTGCTACTCCAGCTTTCATTTGCTTCCCATTTGCATGGAATATATTTTTCCATCCTCTCACTTTCATTTGTGTCTTGAGGTCTGAAGTAGGTTTCTTGTAGACAGCATATATATGGGTCTTGTTTCTGTATCCATTCAGCCAGTCTGTGTCTTTTGGTTGGAGCCTTTAATCCATTTACATTTAAGGTAATTATTGATATGTATGTTCCTATTGCCATTTCCTTAATTGTTTGGGGTTGATTTTGTAGATCTTTTTTCTTCTCTTATATTTCTGGACTGTATAAGTCCCTTTAACAATTGTTTTAAAGCTGGTTTGGTGATACTGAATTCTCTTAACTTTTGCTTTTCTGAAAAGCTTTTTATTTCTCCATCAATTTTGAATGAGATCCTTGCCAGGTATAGTAATCTTGGTTGTAGATTTTCCCCTTTCAGTACTTTAAATTTTTCCTGCCATTCCCTTCTGGCCTGCAGAGTTTCTGCTGAAAGATCAGTTGTTAAGCGTATGGGATTTCCCTTGTATGTTACTTGTTGCTTCCCCCTTTCTGCCTTTAATATTCTTTCTTTGTGTTTAGTCTTTGTTAGTGTGATTAGTCTGTGTCTTGGTGTGTTTCTCCTTGGGTTATCCTTTATGGGACTCTTTGTGCCTCTTGGACTTGATTGACTATTTCCTTTTCCATATTGGGGAAATCTTCAACTACAATCTCTTCGAAATTTTTCTCTTACCCTTTCTTTTTCTCTTTTGCTGCTGCTGCTAAGTCGCTTCAGTCGTGTCTCTTCTTCTGGGAGCCCTATAATTCTAATGTTGGTGCATCTGATATTGTCCCAGAGGTCTCTGAGACTATCCTCAGTTCTTTTCATTCTTTTTATTTTATTCTTCTCTTCTGAAGTTATTTCCACCATTTTATCTTCCAGCTCACTGATTTGTTCTTCTGCTTCAGATATTCTGCTATTGATTCCTTTTTAATTTAAGTAATTGTGTTGTTTGTCTCTGTATGTTTATTCTTTAATTTTTCTAGGTCTCTGTTAATTGATTCTTGCTTTTTCTCCATTTTGTTTTCAAGGTTTTTGATCATCTTTACCATCATTATTCTGAATTCTTTTTCAGGTAGTTTGCCTATTTCCTCTTCATTTATTTGGACTTCTGTGTTTCTAGTTTGTTTCTTCATTTGTGTAGTATTTCTCTGCCTTTTCATTATTTTTTTTAACTTATTGTGTTTGAGGTCTCCTTTTCACAGACTTCAAGGTTGAATTCTTTCTTATTTTTGGTTTTGGCCCTCCTAAAGTTGGTCCAGTGGTTTGCGTAAGCTTTGTATGGGGTGAGATGTGTGCTGAGTTTTTGTTTGCTTATTTGTTTTTCCTCTGACGGGCAAGGCTGAGTGAGTTGGTAATCCTATCTGCTGATGATTGGGTTTGTATTTTTGTTTTGTTTGTTGTTTAGATGAGGCATCCAGCGCAGGGTGCTACTGGTGGCTGGGTGATGCCAGGTCTTGTATTCAAGTGGTTTCCTTTGTGTGAGTTCTCACTATTTGATACTCCCTAGGGTTAGTTCTCTGGTAGTCTAGGGCCTTGGAGTCAGTGCTCCCACTCCAAAGGCTCAGGGCTTGATCTCTCATCAGGAGCAAAGATTCCCCAAGTGGTTTGTTATGGCATTAAGTGAGATTAAAACAAATATGCAAAAATGAGAAGCCAAAGGTGAACCCCAGACAAATATCAGTTACAAAACCAGGCAAATAATAATTAAAATAATAGAATATACACATATACATATACACCCATGAGCAAAGTCAAAACAGCCCAACAAAAATAAAGTACAGTAGGTTGACCTGGCGAACAAAGGAAACCAAAAATTATATCTACCAGTTAAGAGCAAAACTAACTAAAGCACAAACTGGAAAACAAAACTAGAGCAAGGTGCCTGGTGGGGAATAAAGCAATGAAAACATAACTAACAAATATGTTGAGTGGAAAGGAAAGAAAGAAAAGAAAGGAAGAATAGATATGCAAAGTTAAATAGAGGTAGATGAAGAAGATTTATATACATTAAAGATTAACTGCGAGGGGAAAGGAATAGTAGGAAAAGCAAAGAAAGGAATAAATGTAGGAAAAATATAATAGGTTTTTAAAATTTTAAATTATAAAAAATAGAAAAGAAAAAAATGGAAGAAGGAAGAAAAAAGAAAAAAAAAAAAAGAGGAAAACTTCACAGAACTAACTGCAAAAGCCCAATGCAGAGGCAGCGGTTTATAACAACAATAAAAAATGTGACTTAATATACAGATATACATGAAAAGAAAGTGAAAGTGAAAGTCGTGCAGTTGTATCCGACTCTTTGCAACCTCATGGACTTTACAGTCCATGGGATTCTCCAGGCCAGAATACTGGAGTGAGTAGCCTTTCCCTTCTCCAGGGGATTTTTCTCAACCCAGGGATCAAACCCAGGACTCCTGCATTGTAGGTGGATTCTTTACCAGCTGAGCCACAAGGGAAGCCCAAGAACGCTGGAGTGGGTAGCCTATCCCTTCTCCATCAGATCTTCCTGACCCAGGAATCCAACTGGGGTCTCCTCCATTGCAGGCAGATTCTTTACCAAGTGAGCTATTAGGGAATCCTACAGATATACATATACACCCATAAGCAAAATCAAAACAAGAAAAGAAAAGAAAAAAACAAACTCCACAGAACTACAAAAGCCCAATGTAGAGGCAGAGGTTTATAACAATTAAAAATGTGATTGAGGAAAAAAAAAATCTCAAAAGCTTAATTAGATTTCATAGTGCCAATAAAATTGACAACTACAGCAGGGGGGGGGGGAATGGAAAAAAAAAAAGAAAAAGAAAAGAAAGAAAGAAAAAAATCCAAAAGAATCTACAGAACAAGTCAAAACATAAGAATAATAAATGTTTTTCTTGAGTCACTGCCGTCAGAGTTCTTTCCTCACTGGAAGTCACAGTCCAGCTCACCTCCCTAGGATGCCCTCCGACACTGTGCTGGACTCTGCACCGGCTGTGGGGGCAGCTCAGATTCTAATCTGGAACTACTTCTGTGTGTTCTTGCCTCCAATGTCCACAGCTATCAGAACCAGTGCATTTTCTTTTGTGGGAGCTCTCAATGACCTTTTATGTATTCCATAGACACAGAGTCTGGCTAGTTGATCGTGTGGATTTAGTCTGCAGCTTGTGCAGCTGGTGAGAAGGTTTTGGGTCTTCTCCTTAGCCACACCACCCCTGGGTTTCAATTGTGGTTTTATTTCCACCTCTGCACGTGGGTTGTCCTCCTGGGGCTGCCCTGGAGGACTTGAGTTTGCCCCCATGAGGGCCAGGTGTGGAAGTGGTGCAGCTGCTTGGGTTGCAGGGGTTCTGGCAGCACCAGGTATTCCGAGGGGTTGGCGGCTAAGGCAGCAGGAAATACAGTGCTCTAGAAGGGTATGGCAACCAGTATTGGCCAATACACTCCAGTATTCTTGCCTGGAGAACCCCGCTTCTGGACAGAGAAGCCTGGCAGGCCACAGTCCACAGGGTCACAAAGAGCTGGACACGACAGAAGCGACCCTGTGCTCACAGATGCAAGACTTTCTTTGCCTGTGGCAGCTCTGCCCCAGTGAGTTGAGCGTGACGGTGGTGCAGCTGCTTGGCTTGCGGGGGCCCTGGACTGCAAGGGACATGCAGGGACATGGACTGCCTCTGCCACAGAAGTTATGGCCCTATCAGTGTCTTTTCTCGAGCCTCTCGTAGCTGGCGATCAGAAGGCCTCTTTGGCCAGTCTTCCTCCAAAGCTACCCCCATTCAGGCGCTTAGCGGGCTCCCTTGCCTGGGGTCCTTCTCTGTTGTTCTGTGCATCAGGCACATAGAGGGGCACCCCTGACTGGGGTCCTACTCTGTAGCTCAGCGAGTCAGGCACTTAAGGAGCACCCTGGGTGCTTCAGTGCCTCAGGCGTTTGACAGCCCAGCCTCTCTATTGTTCAGCTGCCGATGCTGGCATGTGGGAGAGAGGCTGTGGTGATGGCTCCACCCCCTACGCGTGACTCAGCAGTATCGCCTTGCTTCCATGGCTGCCTGGCTTTCTTCCACAGGCATTTCCCACCACAATCTCCTCCCTCACATCTGCCTCTCTGCAGTTCACAGCAGCCCTCGCCCTGGGATTGCTCCACAGCCCCTAAACTCCAGCTCCCAGCCGAGCACCTTCCAGGGGACCTGCGTCCCTGTCCGGGGTATGTATGCCTGTGGCAAGGACTGCCTGATTCTCATTCCATTTAGGCTGCCACGGATCAGCTGTTTCACTCTCAGCCTTAAATGTTTCTCCTCTGACTCAGACAGTTGCCCCGATGTGGGGATCGGACCCCTGCTTCACTTCCCCCACCTGCCGAGGGCAGGCCCTGTCCTACTAACACTCCTGCTTTTCCCCCTAGTTTCTTCATCCTACCAAGTTTTGCGTGGTTCTATATGTTCTTTTCCTCTGGTCAAGTACTCTTGTCCACTCTCAGCTGGTGTTCTGCATGCACTTCTGTGTCTGAAGTTGTATTCCTGATGTATCCATGGAGAGAGATGTACTCCATGTCCACCTACTCCTCCACCATCTCACTCTGTCTCTGCTTTTTAATATGCTGTCTAGGTTGGTCATAGCTTTTCTTCCAAGGAGCAAGCGTCTTTTAATTTCCTGGCTGCAGTCACCATCTGCAGTGATTTTAGAGCCCAAGAAAATAAAGTCTCTCACTGTTTTCATTGTTTTGCCATCTATTTGCCATGAAGTGATGGGACCAGATGTCATGATCTTAGTTTTCTCAATGTTGAGTTTTAGGCCTACTTTTTCACTCTCCTCTTTCACTTTCATCAAGAGTTTCTTTAGTGCTTCTTCGCTTTCTGCCATAAGGGTGGTATCATCTGTGTATCTGAGGTTATTTATATTTCTCCTGGCAATCTTGATTCCAGCTTGTGCTTCTTCCAGCCTGACATTTTGCATGATGTCCTCTGCATGTAAGTTAAATAAGCAGGGTGACAGTATACAGGCTTGATGTACTCCTTTCCTGATTTGGAACCAGTCTGTTGTTCCATGTTCAGTTCTAACTGTTGCTTCTTGACCTGCATACAGATTTCTCAGGAGGCAGGTCAGGTGGTCTGGTATTCCCATCTCTTGAAGAATTTTCGACAGTTTGTTGTGATCCACACAGTCAAAAGCTTTGGCATAGTCAATAAAGCAGAAATAGATGTTTTTCTGGAACTCTCTTTTCTAAAGTAGATGTTTTTCTGCCTCTCAATTCTCTGTAATTTGGAAAGTCCTGGCAGCAGCAGAGAAAGTAGGCTGATTTGGACTCCGGAAAATATAAAATGAATCTAAGAGTTGGTGGTACTAAAACCTGGATCTGAATGAGGCATCGGGTGTTGTCAAAGGAAAACTCTGAGCCAGAGGGTCAGAGTCATAGAATAAAGGTCAGTGCATAGGAGCCTTGGCTGGGCCCTCCTTGCTGGGGCAAAATTAGGAAGAGTATGACAAGGCTGTGTATTGTCACTCTGCTTATTTAACTTATATGCAGAGTTCATTGGGCTTCCTAGGTGGTGTGGATGATAACACTCTAATGGCCAAAAGTGAAGAAGAACTAAAGAACCTCTTGATGAGGGTGGAAGAGGAGAGTGAAAAATCTGGCTTAAAACTCAACATTCAAAAAACTAAGATCACGGCATCCAGTCCCAGCATTTCATGGCAAATAGATGCTCCTTGGAAGGAAAGCTATGACAAAACTAGTCCTGTCCGCTCCGAGGGAAGACTGACCCTAACCTTAACCTAGGAGCATGCTGAGTCTAGGAGCAGAAGACCGGTGCTTACAGCAGTGGGGGCAGGGCCAGCCTCAAGGCCCCAGTTGCTCCCTCCTAAATGCGCCTTCCTCTGCTTGAAGCCTTCCAAAGAGTCCCCATTTCAATTACTTAACATTAACTAAAATCTGACATTTTGCCACAACACAAATCTAGCTCCCACCTCTCCAACCTCAACTCATTTCTTTCTATCCTTGCTCACTCTGTTCTAAACACCCTGACATTCTTTCCATCTCTCAAGCACACCTAGGTCATTTTTATCCCAGGGACTTTCAACTTGGCTATTCCTTCTGTCTGGAACCTTCTTTTTCCATATTCTTTTCCTTCCTGGCTCCTTTCTATTCTTTCGTTTCTCCTCTTAAAGTAACCAATCCAGAGTGGATTGACCCTTCCCAGGCCACTTGATCAAAACGGACCCTTTCCTTATTCTTTTGCAAACTACAAACTTGTTTATTTTCTTTATGGCTTTTGTCACCATCCATTATTTGGTTTGTTTCTTTGTCATATCTTTTCTATTGGCTCAGACAGTAAATAATCTGCTACAATGCAGGAGGCTCGGGTTCTATCCCTAGGTAGGGAAGATCCGCTGGAGAAGAAAAGGACTACCCACTTCAGTATTCTTGCCTGGAGAATCCCATGGAGAGAGGAGCCTGGCGGGCTACAGTCCATGAGGTCGCAAAGAGTCAGACACGACCGAGCAACTAACATTTTTCTGTCCTATCAGAATATAAGCTCCATGAGAGCAGAAACTTCATTTTCCTATTTTCTCAGTCCCTAGAATATTCCCTGCCATATAGTCAATGCTCAGTAAATATTTCTTCAGTGAATCAATCAGAGTCTTCTAGATTTATTTCCAGGGCAGGCAACACGTGACACTTGTACAGTCAACCACAGCCAGCGAGTTCCTGAATCAATGTGGCTGTTGGAATGTCTCTAACAAGCAGATCTCAGTCACCAAGAAATTTGGTGTGTGGGTCCCAACTACCCAGTTCCCAATCCCACTGCATCTTTGGTATTTCTGGACTGTCCTATGGGTCACTTGCACACAGGAATCTAACTCTTCCCTCAGGACAAGGACCCTCTTCTTTGTACAGAATTACAGAGGATAGGCATTTGTTGGCTCTTAAAGAAGCTGAAGGAGCCCCTCTGACTCTGGTCCCTTGATGGGTCACCCAGATTTTAAGTTCCAATGGGCTATTCTGGTTGGGAATAAGAAATGCAAGATCGGTTTGTTTGTTTTTAATCCTGTCTTCCTTCACAAGAAGCACCCTCCTGCCTCAGAACCTTAGTTCTCTGTTTTATGGTTAAATCAGTGGCCCTACCATCCCCTCCCTGGAGGTGAAAGGAGCCTGCTCTGATTGAGTACCTATATATCCCAGACATACAGTAGGTGATTTACCAACACATACTTATTTGATCCTCATAATAGTTGGGAAAGATGGACATCACCATTTTACAGACAAGAACCCTGAGGTAGTTGCCCCAGTTATCAAAGCTAGTATATTTCGGAGTCAAGGCATACGCTTACCTCTCCCTGATCCCTAAACCAGAGCACTTTCCACTGTGGAGTGAAATTAGAAGAAGGAGCACTTTCGGCATACCAAAAGGAGCACCCTGCCCCGCTGGCCCAGCTGAGCTCAACCCCACCCGCTCCTCACTGTCTCCGGATCCCTAGTTGCCATTTAGACAAATTGGCTCCTGGGTCAAGAGTATTGACAGTGATGTTCTCATCTTATGACAGTCCTTAAACTAGCACAGACTGATGTGAGGAGGCAGCCTGGACTATTCCTAGTGAAGGAACATTGATGGAAGATGGCTGATGGCCATCTTAATTCAAAGGCTTTCTAGCCAGTTAAGTGACTTGCAAATACTTCACTCTAATAATCCTTCATGATTAAGTTTTACAAGTGTATTATGCAGGGTAGTGCTGAAAAGACTGTATCAGCATAGAGTGTTGGCTGACCCTGACCAGGAGGGAGTCTCTACTGTGCCAAGGTTCTCACACTCCATATCAAACTCATTTCTAACCATGATAGACCCTGGGACCAACACCCTGTGGGGTTCAGTCTACAGACCAGATGAATCCAGACCTACTTCATTTTTCTTGCAGAGGAGTGAATTGGGCTGAGCACTAGGTTAAAAAAAAGCAAAAAACAAACCAAAAAAACTTTCTTTTTCATCTTTGCATCCTGTAGAAAAAGGCAGAGGAACAGGAGATCAAATTGTCAGCATTCATTGGATCGTGGAGAAAGCAAGGAAATTCCAGAAAAATATCTACTTCTGTTTCACTGACTACTTTAAACCCTTTGACTGTGTGGATCACAATAAACTGTGGAAAATTCTTAAGGAGGTGGGAGTACCAGACTACCTTACCTGTCTCCTGAGAAACGTGTATGCAGGTCAAGAAGCAACAGTTAGAACCAGACATGGAACAATGGACTGGTTCAAAATTGGGAAAAGAGTATGACAAGGCTGTATGTTGTCACTCTGCTTATTTAACTTATATGCAGAGTTCATTGGGCTTCGCAGGTGGTGCAGATGATACCACTCTAATGACCAAAAGTGAAGAAGAGCTAAAGAACCTGTTGATAAAGGTGAAAGAGGAGAGTGAAAAAGCTGGCTTAAAACTCAACATTCAAAAAACTAAGATCACGGCATCCAGTCCCATCACTTCATGGCAAATAGATGGGGAGAAAGTGCAAGCAGTGACAGACTTTATTTTTTTGGGCTCCAAAATCACTGCAGATGGTGACTGCAGCCATGAAGTTAAAAGACATTTGCTCCTTGGAAGGAAAGCTGTGACCAACCTAGAGAACGTATTAAAAAGCAGAGACATCACTTGGCCGACAAAGGTCCATATAGTCAAAGCTATGGTTTATCTAGTAGTCATGTATAGATGTGAGAGTTGGATCATAAAGAAAGCTGAGCACTGAAGAATTGATGCTTTCGAACTGTAGTGTTGGAGAAGACTCCTGAGAGTCTCTTGGACTGCAAGGAGATCAAACTAGTCCATCCTAAAGGAGATCAGTCCTGGGTGTTCATTGGAAGGACTGATGCTGAAGCTGAAACTCCAATCCTTTGGCCACCTGAAGAACTGACTTATTGGAAAAGACCTTGATGATGGGAAAGATTGAAGGCAAAAGGAGAAGGGAGTCGCAGAGGATGAGATGGTTAGCATCACTGACTCAATGGACACGAATTTGAGCAGAGAAATAAGAGACAGACTGGAGTTGCATTCCACTCCAGCCTGAGGAGTCCTTACACCCCACTTCTCAGGGTACCCCAGGCTCTCCATCTGAGGAACTCCAGGTTCTTTGCTCCCTAATAAGTTGTGATTTTATCAAAAGAAGTGTGTTCCAAAGCCAGAACAGATTGGCCTCTTTCAGAACTGGCCATCCAAATGGTAGCTCCATGCTATGACATCAGTGAGTTTATTCCTGTCTCTCTGGCATCTGCTTTATAAAATTATCATTATGGAGTAATTAATTTTAAAGCAAGCCTTAGCATGTTCCCCAAACTTTACTCTTCACCTCAGTCAGCCTTATAAACTCTTGGAGTTGGAGGATGTAACACACATGAAAAAGAGCATCAGAAAACAGTTTAGTTTCTATGTGAGTCTGTTTCGGTTTTGTAAATAAGTCCATTTGTATCATATTTTGTTTCTGAATAATTCTGTTTATTTTTGGCTGTGCTGGGTCATCATTGCTGCATGGGCTTTTCTCTAGTAGCAGCGAGCAGGGTCTACTCTAGTTGTGGTGCTTGGGCTTCTCATTGCGCTAAGTTCTCTTGTTGCAGAGCACGGGGGTTAGGCACACTGGCTCAGTAGTTTTGGCTCCTGGAATCTGGAGCACAGACTCAATAGTGACCCATGGGCTTAGTTGCTCTATTGCATATGGGATCTTTCCAGATTAGGGGTTGAACCTGCATCTCCTGGTTTGGCAGGAGGATTATTTACCACTGAACCACCGGGGAAGCCTTGTATCATATTTTAGATTTTACACATGAGTGATATCATGTAATATTTGTTTTTCTCTTTCTTACTTCACTTAGGATGATAATCTCTACTTGCATTCATGTTGTTGCCAGTAGCATTATTTTATTCTTTTTTGTGGTTGAGTAATATTCCACTGTGTGTATGTATGTGTTATATACTTACACATATATAATATAATATAACTTATATTTATAAATTTATAAATATATAAATTTATATTTGTATAATAAAATTTTTATTTTATATTATATAATATATTATATATTTATATATAATATATAATATAATATATAATATACATATAATATTATATATGTGTGTGTGTGTATATATATATATATATATATATATACACATAACACATATATTATCCAAAACATCTTTATCCATTCACCTGTTGATGGTCATTAGGCTGCTTTCATGACTTGGCTATGGTAAATACTGCTGCTATGAATACTGGAATGTATGCATCTTTGCAAACTGGAGTAAAACTCCCATGTGTCAATGCCGTCATATTCACGAAGGAAGATGACTTGCAAGCTAGAATCTTTGCTAAAGCAAGATTTGATGAAGCATAAAGGTAACCTGAAGTCATTTTCAGATGTACAAGTGCTCAAATTCTTCACATGCATTCTTCTTAGAAAGCACTTGTGTGCTAGAAGGAGTTATCTGAGATCAAGGAAGGCATGGAACATGGGAAAAGGGGGAACTCAAGAGACAAAAGTGGCTAAAGTGGTTCCCAAGGAAATGGCAAACAGAAGTCTCAGGATGTGAACTGGACAGCTTTCTTGACCTGAGTAAGAATATAGAATGCTCCAGAAGTGAGGTCTCTGTTTATCTATTTATATTTTTTCCTGACCAAGCCATGTGGCATGCAGGATCTTAGTTCCTCAACCAGGGATTGAACCTGTGCCCCCTGCATTGGGAGTATAGAGATTTAACCAATGCACCACTAGGGATGTTCCAAGGTCTCCAGGTTAGATGCTGCTACTACTATTACTACCATTTCTAGTTGATAGGCAGTAGGTTATCATCTGAAAAATGAATTTACGAAAGCTGAGGGAATATTGGGATAAACAATCAGGTTCCTATATCAAAAACTAAGCATTTAAGAAACATTTATTTACTTGTTTATTTATTTGAGACATCACTGATCTACAGCATTATATAAGTTACAGGTGTCTAATATAGTGACTCATAATTTTAAAGGTTATACACCATTTATAGTTATTATAAAATATTGCCTATATCCCCTCTGTTGTGCAATATGTCCTAGTAGCTTATTTTATACCTAATAGTTTATTATATTCACTAGTTTGTTGTATCTTTTAGATTCCATATAGAAGTAATATCATACAGTATTTGTCTTTCTCTGTGTGACTTATTTAACTTAGCATAATGCCCTCCAGGGCCTTGCTGGTAGCTCAGTCGGTAAAGAATCTGCCTGCAATGCAGGAGACCTGGGTTTGAGCCCTGGGTCAGAAAGATCCCCTGAAGAAGGAAATGGCAAACCATTCCAGTATCCGTCCCCGGAAAATCTCATGGACAGAGGAGCCTGGTGGGAGTCCATGGGATCCCAAAGAGTTGGGCGTGACTGAGCAACTCACACTTTCAATGCTCTCCAAGTCCATCTTGTTGCAGATGACAAAGTTTCACACTTTTTATGGCTGAATAATATTCCATTGTATGTATATACCATAACTTCTTTATTTACTCATCTGTTGATGGGCACGTATTTTGTCCATATCTTGGCATTGTAAATTATTCTACTATGAACTAAGCATTTAAAATTTTTTATTTATTTATTTATTCTTGATGATGCTGGGTCCTCATTCCTGTGCACAGGCCCTCTAGTGTGGTGAGCAAAGTCTACTCTTCCTGGGGGTGAGCAGGTTTCCCGTGACAGTGGCTTCTTTGTTGTGGAACATGGGCTTAGCTGCCCCTCAGAACGGGGAATCTTCCTGGACCAGGGATCGAACCCATGTCCCCTGCGTTGGCAGGTGGATTCCTAACCACTGCACCACTGGAGAAGCCTCTAAGCATTTTTTTGAAGGCAGTTATTAACCCAAGAAGACCAAAATTATATGTGAAAGGAAATAAGTCACAATAAAATTTTCTGGTTAGCAGCCAACAGTGTTTCTATAGCTCCAACAATGCAAACACCGTCCTGATTTAAGGCAAAATTGAAATAAAAGATTAATAGTATTGGGGAAGGAGAGAAGGGCAGAGGGAGTGTGAGATGGCTGTGAGTTTAACCCTTCTTGCCCACAACAGGAAGTTCATGTCTAAGTTGGAAAATCCAGAAAGCATATGCTTTAAAAATATGAAAGTAAATCCAGAAAAAGCAGCTAAAAATGTTGAAATAGGTTCTTATGGGGGGTAGTGTAGCTGAACAGTGGGGGAAGAACATGCCGGCGGCTAATGTATTTATTATAAACCTTTAGTCACTTTAAAAAAAAGAATGAATGCCTGTAGTACTGTGAAAAGATTGCTTTCTTTAAAAGTCATGAAATAATGTAAAGAATTTACATATTTTTAAAGAAGCTTAATGAGATGAGCTCTCAGAAGTCTGGCAAGCCAAGCTACACAAAAGGACCCCATTTCCTGAGGCTCTCCTAGAAGAGTGTTTTCACTGGACAATTAAGCAGATGAAAAGTCTTGCTTGTTTTTGCTCCAGATGTATTTTACATAAATACACACACAAGATACAACCTTACAGATAAAGTTAAAGACAAATGTGCCCCTGATTTCAGTATCTAAGCTTCATCCTGCAAAGCAATTAGGATTATAAATTTAAAGTCCTTGTTTCTGGTCTGTGCTGCGCTATCCTCCATCGCTTCAGTCGTGTCTGACCCTATGGACCATAGCCCGCCAGGCTCCTCTGTCCGTGGAATTCTCCAGGCAAGAATACTGGAGTGAGTTGCCATGCCCTCCTCCAGGGGGTCTTCCCAACCTAGGGATTGAACCCACCATTTCTTGTGTCTCCTGCATTGGCAGGCAGATTCTTTACCACTAGCACCACTTGTGCTTTTTTAAAAATGCTTTACTACACATCCAGACACACACACTTATCTGCCAAAACATATTATTTTACTTTTTGAAATTTTCCCATACATGCTACTATAATGCATGCATTTGTAGAGACCCATCCGGTTTAGGTATGGAGGTCAGTTCAGTTCAGTCACTCAGTCGTGTCTGATTCTATGTGACCCCATGTGCTGCAGCATGCCAGGCCCCCCTGTCTATCACCAACTCCCGGAGCTTACTCCAACCCATGTCCATTGAGTCAGTGATGCCATCCAACCATCTTATCCTCTGTTGTCCCCTTGTCCTCCCGCCTTCAGTCTTTCCCAGCATCAGGGTCTTTTCCAGTGAGTCAGTTCTTTGCATCACGTGGCCAAAGTATTGGAGTTTCAGCTTCAACATCAGTCCTTCCAATGAAAGGTATGGAGCTAGTTTGTTCATTTTTTCCCATCATTTGACTACACCAGAATTTCTTTCCCTTCCGTCCTTTTTCACTTTTACAAACAATATGGCAGTGGATCTTCTTATACAAGCTTCCTGCTAAACACGATCATAAGTTTCTTCACGGTATCATCTTGAACAGAATGGTTGGGTCGTAGGGTCTCCAGCACATCGTTTGCTTTGCCAGCTCACTGGGTCAGCACTGTTTTCAAACACAGTCAAATAGCTACAGATTCAGGCTTCGCGGTGGTTGGCTTGTACAGACAGGGCCCCAGATGGGGGCTGGAGGCCACGGTCTGAATACCATCTGTGTCACTGTCACAGCACTGCTAGAGTCCCTGTCCTCAGAGATGCCACTTTAGGACCAGAGCAGACTTGTGTTCATTCACATTCTTTCCCACAAGCTGGTATCTGGCATCTAAACAGTGGCTGAGGTTCTTTTCCCTTTTACACATTTGAGGGGAGAGTGCTACTTAGCATTCTACTGAGAAGATGGCACAAGGCTGAACATGTAATTCAGACAAGGAATGGGTAAGATGTGGAGACACTCTTCTCTTTATCCCATTAGATCAATATTATTGAGAATGTGTCAAACATGGAACTAGGCTATGAAGTGGAAAATGCCATAAGAAAGGGACAGTTCCCTTCTGGCTGGACATGGGACATGTGATTTGGGGAACCTGCTTCATCTACAACCCAAAGAAACAGCCCCTGGACTTGGGTAACCAGGTCCATTATAAACCATGGTATCGACACACCTCACCTCTCATTGTTGAAAACTGTCTCAGCTGGTTGGACCAGGGATAGTCACCTGACTCAAGGAAACCACTCAATACCTATGATTCACACTCTTCATCAAGAAGATGAGTGGCGCCAATCATATTTGCTTAGGATGCTCTTGACGGCTAGTAGTAGAATCCATCCTCAAACTGGCTTCAATAGTAAAGAAGGCTTTCTTGTGACAGACAGTTCTGTGGTAGAACAGGTTATAGGTGTGGTAGAGGTTCAGTGTCATGTCCCTTTAATTCATGATGTCTACACTGCTCTGGCCAGCTCTCCTTGTGATCAGACGAGGGACACCAGAAAGTAGAGTGGAGGAACAGGATGTAGAGTGCCCCATCTATGGTTTGTGGGAACCTTGGGATAAATAGCGGCCCCATTAATCTGATTGGACCAGCTGAAGTCATGTGCCCACTCTGGACCAATAGCATTCGCCAGGAGAATGTCATGCAGTGACTGGTGAAGCCTGGGTTCTGAACCCATCAGTAGAAAAGGGATGTGTTAATCCCTTTAGGTATATAAATATACCTAATTTATACCAGTGGCAGCTGTCTCCTGAATCTGGGGATCAGTCAGCTTCCTGGAAGTTCCATGAGCTCCATGAGGGAGGAGGAAGAAAGAAAAGATACTGAGGAGAAAACCGACAATGCCTGCTTCTGTAATAACCATATTTTAGAATCATTGCCAATTTGTAAGAACCAAGTACCTGGGCTTGGTTCACTCCATAGCTGTTAGTTTCCTTCTCTCCACCCTTAAACCCAGCTGCAATAGTCAGTAATCAAGGGAAAAGACAAGCAAATGGAAATATAGATTTTATATTCATTTGTGTTTCTGTTTAAGCAGAGGGTCTCGGCCAGCATCCTTCTTAGGCATCAATGAGAAATGGCTTTTCTTTGCACTCTGAGGTTGCTGTTTCGCCAGTCTAATTTTGCTTGCATGTGCAGTAAGACCCATCTTGATGATGAGTGAGGGCAGGCAGATGTTTCAACCTCAATGAGTTTATATCGTCTCCACACAGATGGGAACAGCTGTGAACATTGCATGCCAAGGACCGCAGCATCCCAAACTCCATTGGGTCACTCACTGCACTTCCAACTGTCATAACTGCCCACTTGCTTCCTGCGGAGACACTTGCAGGGAATGTACAGGTCATTCAAAGGGCCTTCTAGAACCCTGGTTTCTCTAGCTAAGAAATTCGCTTACAATTCACATAGAAGAATGATGTACAGCACATGGAATCATGTCACATAAACGTCCTCAGATCTGGACATTGCCTCTGGCAGTGGTATAGGAGAGTGAGAGAATCGAGATATCCATTCAGAGTCATCCAATCTGAAAACATGTGATCGTACCAATAACCATGAACAGTTCGACTGTGGCTGTGGTTCCCTGCCGGCACATGCAGCCCGGATGAGACAGGCAGTGGCTTCAGTGCCATTACCGGGACTTGGCTCCAAGGCCACCCTATGATCTCTCACTAAATTAAGTACCTCACAGGTGAATGGATGTCATAATACCATTAGGATGACTTTCATTCCACTGGAAGCAATTCTCTAAGTAAATTATTCACCGACATCAGTATTTTTCCGGTGAGTGGTAAAAATCATCTTGAAATCTACCTCACAATCTATCCCCACACATCATGGGCCACGACAGCCAACCCATTTCGTTTGGATCTTTAATTTAAACACATACAAATTTACAAAGCCAACAAGAAGCCCCAGAGCCCAAATGCTGCTCAGCTGGACAAGATTAAACCATTTGAACTAATAGGCTGGCAGGCTATCTCGCCTTTGATAAAGGTGGTTTGCAGAATTTTCCAATTAACACTCACACCTCTGCCAACACACACACCGTTCTCTGCACCTGCGAGGGGCCGTGTAGGCTATAAATTGAACCTACATCATAAGGAAGTGCAGTGGCTGGGGCCCTGAGAAAAATGCTATGATTAGTCTCCTCTGGGCCTTTTCAGGTTGCTGTAATGGTTTTGGACCTCAAATACCAGGCACTGTCTTTCCTGAAGCAGCACAATTACAGGTAATTGCTTTTGGGAAGAGCCAAATAGCAGATGACTTTTCCTCTGCCCGGATTTGTTTTAATTCTCAATAAGCAGAATAATCGCGTCCTTTGCTCTGCTCTCCAGGTCATTAGGGAGGCTCAGGCCGTGACCATCCCTGGGCACAAGACATGCAACCAAATGCAATGCGGTAAACTGCGTCCAATGGATAATTATCCTCTGTTATTGTTCGGCTGCAAAGGAAATGGCCCATATCTATCCGGATTCTGCTTTTGGCACCCAGAGCCACGTTGGAGGGGAAATGCACAGTGTGGAGACAGCCAAAGGGGGCTTGGGCGATCAGAGGAAGGAGACGTTTCTCTAAATACCCTGTCCACAATACCGAGGACAATGCCATCCATTGGGGTGGGGGGAGAGGGAGGGACTCAACGTTCCTATGAATAGATAATAAGGCAGATTCAGGACTCAGCTGGTGCAAGAATTTATCCCAATGCATGACGAGCATCCTCATGGTGGCTTGTCAGGTCTGTTTCTTCTCTGGCAATTCTCCTTCACCCAAGCCCTGCCCCTGTCTTAGTGGGTGACCCGGTTTCCATCTGGACTTCTCCCTCCAGACATTATCTCCCTAGATCTCTGCTGCAGCTCCCTGCCCTGACACCCACTCTACTTCTGGACTGGGGAAAGCGAAGAAAGACTCAGGTTAGGTAGTCGCCTAGAAGCCTGGTAGAGTACCAAATACTTTCAGCGCTTTCCCAATCAGTCTTTATAATAACCCTCTGAAGAAGATACTCCTCTTGTCCTTGCTGGATATGAGTCAGCTGAGGCCCAGAGGACACACAGTAAAAAGCAAGATTTAACCCTGGGTCTATGTGACCCAGCCCCCAAATCTGCACATCTTCCCTTTAGTTGTTCATGCAAATCTCAGATAGCCTGCACTTAGGTTTCTTCTCCCAACCCCTGCCCTTCCCTGGTCTAACTCTCCTGACATAATTCCAGTCTTTCCACTCTGGTCTGATTATGTCCTGAGGCTCTGGCCACCCAGACCTAATCCTAATCCATAGTCTAATCCATAGACCTAATCCATAGTTGAGAGCTGACCTCAGATCTCCCTTTTAAGTCAGGAAGGAATCCAGAGAGAAACAGACACGCATGCACGCACATGCACCCGCAACTGGAACGGGCACAGCTGATCCCAGGAGCTGGCTGGCAGGAAATCCCAGGATCTAACAGTGGCCAAGTGTTCTGACCGCAGAGCCAGAGCTGGGCACTTCCTACAACATAACTTTCCAGGTAGACCACACTGAGAGAGCTCTGACTTTGTTTCAAGAAGTCAATGGACAAAGAGAGCAGGGTGATCTGAAGTGTTGTCCACCAATCTCTACCAGCCTGGGGGTGGGGAGAGATGAGCACAGTGGGGAAGGAGTGACTGGGAAGATAGGGGAGGTAGATGGGATGAGACCCAGAATAGATGCCCATGAGTCTTTGGGCTCATGCCAGGAGACTCTGGGGCTGAGCTGGGGGGAGTAAGGAGTTGAATAGTGTCCCCCTAAACTCTTATCCTGAAGTAGGAAATGGCTACCCACTCCAGTATCCTTGCCTGGGAAATCCCATGGACAGAGGAGCCTGGCGGGCAGTAGTCCATGGGGTCACAAAGAGTCAGACACGACTGAGCAACTGAGCAAGCTCTTATCCACCTCAATCCTGGGTCCTCAGAACGGGACCTTATTTAGGAATAGGCTCTTGGCAAATGTAATTAGTTAAGGACCTCAAGATGAAATCATCTTGATTGAGGGGCGGGACCTTAAAACTGATACCTGGTGTTTTTATCAGATGGTGACAGAGCTGAACATGATGTGAAAGTGAAGGCAGAGGTTGGAGTAAGGTTTCCACAAACCAGGGAGCACCAGGGGCCTCCAGAAGCTGGACAAGGCAAAGAAGGATTCTCCCTGAGAGCCTTCGGAGAGACGGTGGCCCTGCTGACACCTTGGCTTTGGTCTTCTGGCCTCCAAAGCCACAAGAGAATAAATATCGTGGTTCTGAGCCACAGAGGTACAGGCAGCACCAACACGCGTGGAACCAGTGTGAGAGATGAAACCTCTGTTCCTGCTCACCAGACGCAGCCTACTCCAGCAGATCAATACCTTTTTTTGCTTGCTTTCATCTCCCTTTTTCTAAACTTCTTCTCTAAGAGACAATAAGAACAACATTTAAGAGAGAGGGCATCCCATTGCTCTTAAACTTTTGTCGTTCTTCCTCCAGGCGTGGCAGACCTTGACTCTCCTTCCTGCCTGGCTTCACCTTTGCCCACTTGTCCAGCTCCAGGCAGGACCATCATTGGATCCTCTGTTGCAGCCAAAAAGACCTCAAAAACCCACTCCCACCCAGCCCAACCCAGTCCAGTCTAGTATTTGGGTCTCCTCCTTCTGGGATGGGAACCAGATCAACAAGGTAGTCTTGTGAGAAGATGGCCCTGAGCCATCTTTGTTCAGGAGACTGACTACCCAGCCTCGTGAGGAAGTTCCAGGTTCCCGGCATGCCAACCACTCTGATGGAGAGTGGCGGTTGTTCAGTTGAGGACAGGCACACCCACACAGCCTCCTGATTGCCTGGTCCTCATCTGACTTAGCCAGGAGAAGGAGGTAGGCATCATATCAGACACCGTGGCCCTTTGACAGGTGCTGAGAATCTTATTTGTCTGCACATCTACACAGTAGACTGTCTCTGCATCTCACTCTACACACCTGACCAGTGGGGCTGCCCCACCCCTGACCTCTGCTGTCTGGAAGCCCGAGAGGGCCAGTGAAGGGACAAATGACTAGAAAGGACACAATAAAACCAAGGGACTGGGCTTCCCTGGTGGCTCAGCAGTAAAGAATCTGCCTGCCAGTGCAGGAGACATGGGTTCGATCCCTGATCTGGGAAGATCCCACATGCCACGGAGCAACTAAGCCACAACTATTGAACCTGTGCTCTAGAGCCCAGGAGCTGCAACTACTGAGCCCATGTACTGCAGCTCCTGAAGCCTGCGTGCCCTAGAGGCCATGTTACCCAACAAGAGAAGCCACACCACAATGAGCAGCCCATGTACCACAACTAGGGGGTAGCCCCTGCTCTCTGCAACTAGAGAGAAGTCCATGCAGCAATGAAGACCCAGCACCATCATAAAATAAATAAATAAAAGCCAAAGAGCTGATAAACTCCCTTCAAATGCATAAAATGGTCAAGTCCACCAGCCTCCTTCCTCTTAGAATCCAGGCCCTCTTAGAACCCAAGCTGGTTAGGCTCCCTCTTTATTTTCTAAGAGATGGCTGGCACTTTGGGGACAGGGACTTTGCATTTCACAGTTAGTCAACTCCTGATCAGAAGCATAATCCTCCATCGTTCTTTATCAAGGACAAGCTGTCAGAGTAATTTAGAGCTCAGGCGTGAGAAGCGCATTGGAGGAGGGGGCGGGGGTGGTCTCCAGACCACGTGGTGGGGAAGGCTGGAGATCCTGGTGAGGCTGCAGGCAGGCAGCGAGTGATGGATGGAGCAATGGGAGATGGGCTGGGGGAAGCCATTTATCTTCATGCACGTGGTACACCCATGGTGCGGGAGGGGGTTGTGGTGGATCCAGAGCTCGCTTGGGATAAAGCCAGGAGTGAAGGATTGGTTTCTGTCTACATACACAGCGGCAGGCGTCATCTTCTGCCTTAGGGAGAGGGAGGAAGCTTGACCTTTGTGTGGGTGTGTGTTTTGTCTTACCTGTCAAAGACTGTGATCCCCCTGGAGGAAGCTTAGTCGCTCAGTTGTATCTGACTCTTCAACCCCATGGACTGTAGCCCACCAGGCTCCTTTGTCCATAGGGATTCTCCAGGCAAGAATACTGGAGTGGGTAGCAATGCCCTCATCCAAGGGATCTTCCCAACCCAGGGATCGAACCCAGCTCTCCCACATTGCAGGCTGATTCTTTACTATCCAAGCCACCAGGGGAGCCCAAGAATACTGGACTGGGTAGCCTATCCCTTCTCCAGGGGATCTTCCCAACTCAGGAATCGAACTGGGGTCTCCTGCATTGCAGGCAGATTCTTTACCAGCCGAGCTGCCGGGGAAGGAAGAAGCAGGGGTGAGAACAAGTCCATGGTCATGCAGCTGGCAGGCTTTCTTGTCTCCAGAGCTTCCTGGATGCTGAGGCAAGGCTTGAGGGGGCAGATATCGGGGGGCGGGGGGCTGCTATCCTGCCTCAGCATGGCAGCTCCATGTGTACTATCTCATGCCCTCAACTTTTGTGGATTATTTGGCTTCACAAAGGGATCTGGCTGTTTTGTATTTTTCCAGGGCATCATGGCACTCCCGTGAGATGTTGGTGTTCCTGACTCAGACCAATTTGTTCTTCGGAAATCTGATCGTGGAGAGTTTTTCAACCATTAAAAATAAAAGACATGAATATCATTTCCTCAATTATAAGATTTCCTCCCTTGCTCCCCCCCCCAAAAAAACATTGGGGCCTGTGGCTTCCTGTCAAAACCAGAATCTTGAAAACATAATGACCAATTTAGCAGGCAATTGTATATTTATTATATTCACTTTGGCTTAACCTATCAATATTTCACCATGTTCTGCAAAGAGGAACCATCATTTCTAGCTGCTCTGCTCCCTGAGCACTAAGAAAAGTTGTTTTTTGCTGCATTTGAAAAGCTAGCTCTAAAGTGTACCAATATGAAAAGGCACCGCCAGAGGCACCAGGCTAAGGAGAAGGGCTGGACTCTGGACATCCAGGGCAACCATCAGCTTGGTAGCTTTGCCAACATTCTTGCATTTTCTGCATATTCTTTTGCTTTTAAAATCTGGGCTCCAGAATCAAACTCTTGATTCTGGACTTTTCTACACTTTATTTTTTAAAAAATATTTATTTATTTACTTGTCTTTGACTGCACTGGATCTTCGTGGCTGCATGGGCTTTTTCTCTAGTTGAGGAGAGTGGGGCTACTCTTCATTGCTGTGTGCGGGCTTCTCATTGTAGTGGCTTCTGTTGTTGCTCGTGGGTGTGTGGGCTTCAGTAGTTGCAGCACTCAGGCTCAGTAGTTGCGGTACATGGGCTTACCTGCTCTGCAGATGTAGGATCTTCCCAGACGAGGGATGGACCCATGTTCCCTGCATTGGCAGATGGATTCTCAACCACTGGACCACCAGGGATGTCCATTTGCTGCATATTCTTGCATTTTGCTTAGGAAAATGCCAATCTGTATAATTTGTAAACCAGGTTAATCAAGGTTGAAACCATTTATGGTAGACCCTTAGAAGGCTATATTTAGAAAAGGGACAAGAGGTTATTAGCAAAAACATCCTAAAAACAATTAGCTAGATCTGGGGAAAGAACCAAAAGCAAAGTCTAGATGCAAATGACTGAATATTCCGATACTTTTCCATCCAGTTGACTATTATGGTTTGAATTGTATCTCTCTGCCCCTTGGACTCATATTTTGAAGTCCTGGCCCCCAGGACCTTGGAATGTAACCTTATTTAGAAATAAGTTCCTTGCCAAAATACTTAGTTAAGATGCAGTCTTGAGGAGCATTTGGGCCCTAATCCAATATGCTGCTGCTGCTGCTGCTGCTAAGTCACTTCAGTCGTGTCCAACTCTGTGCGACCCCATAGATGGCAGCCCACCAGGTTCCTCTGTCCCTGGGATTCTCCAGGCAAGAACACTGGAGTGGGTTGCCATTTCCTTCTCCAGTGCATGCATGCTTGCTAAGTCGCTTCAGTTATGTCCAACTCTGTGCAACCCTATGGACAGCAGCTCACCAGGTTCCTCTGTCCACGGGATTCTCCAGGCAAGAATACTGGAGTGGGTTGCTGTTTCCCTCTCCAATCCAATATGACTGGTGTCCTTAAAAAATGGGGAGATTTGAACACTTAGACACATGTGCAGAGAGAATGCCATGTGAGAATTGGGATTATAATGCCTTAAACCAAGGAACTTCCAGATGCTATAGGAGAGGCCTGGATCAGATCCTTTCCTAGCACTTTCTGAAAGATCACAGCCCTGATGACTCCTTGATCTTGGACTTCCAACCTCCAGAAATGTGAAAAAGTAAATTTCTCATGTTTAAGCCACTCAGTTTGTGGTTCTTTTGTTATCGCAGTCTAGCAGACTCATACACTAACTATCACATCTCTTGCAGTGGATAGGGGCTCTGGGGTGATGCTCAACTGATTCGGCTTGCCTGTAGGGCTTCCTCCATCCCTCCATTCATTGTTAAAATGAAGGGTCCATTCCCTTATGACTAGGAGCCCTATTTTCTGAAGTTACATCAGCTGAGAATAACCCTGGCCAGCTAGACTGACTGGAAGTTGGTTGTGATTAGAAAGCTTAGGGATATTTCTTATTTTTTTTGTTTTTTAATATCCTAAGCAAGGCATACTTAACTCCTAATTCTACTTCTTTATTAAACATTAAAGGTTTGCACTGGCTCAGCAGAACATAGAGTTATCTGTTAACTTGCAATCATGCTAAATTCATAAATCTAATTTGACTCTGGCATGAAGCCAAGAGCAAAGGCAAGATATTAACTTTTTCCAACTATCAGTACTGGAAATGAAAATTATTCTGTTTTTTTTTTTTTAATTGATCAAGTTAACATAATTTCTAGAGGCCACACACAGATCTCCTACATGTGGGAAGAATAGGAAATGGGAAAAAGAAGCTCATCCCTTTTCAGCCCCTCAATTGCAAAAATTCAATCAGGAAAGATGTCACCCAAGTCATCTTGTGTGGAGCTGGCTTCTGACTTACAGAGTTCTACAGAGGTCGCCTTGTGTAAGCTCAGCTTTTGATGGACGAGAAAGGGAGACTCAGAAGGTCAATGCAGGTCAGAGTCATCTGCTGAGGCTGTGCCTGTTTCAGCCGCCAACATGGCCCTCGGGGTGTCAGCATGAGTTGTGTTCCCTACCCTCAAGGATCAAGTGGCCTAATGGGGACGGAGGACAGTGATGCACAGAACCCCAGAGCAGCGCAGAGGAGAAACTTTGGGGCCTTTAGAATGGTGACCAAGGATGGTTTTCTGGAGGAGAGACACTCAGCTGAGCCTGAGAGGGTGACAGGAGCTGACCAGGTGAAGGAAGAGACAGACAGGTGTTCCAGGAAGTGAGGACCACGTGAGTGACAGTCAGAAGCTGAAGCAGTTCAGTTCTCCAGCCATGCGTGCAGGCCCTCTTTTGTTGTTCCAAGGAGCTTGGGCATCCCTAGGAAATGATGGGAAACCCTTGCAATGCTTTGGAGAGGACCAGGCTGGCCTGTGTTTGTGTAGAGATGGCTCTGGCTGGTGGAAAGGGGAAGGCTGGGCTGGAGGGAGCTGGTTTGGGAGAGACCGTGTCGACAGTTCAAGTGAGAGGTGATGATGACATGGACCAGGGCAGTGATGGAAGCAAGAGGATGGGGCCGAGAAGCTGAGATGTGACCAGACCTGGAAAGCCATGGGATGGAGGGCAACAGAGATGACAAGAAGGGCTGCAAGGTTCCCAGTTTGGGGTCAGATTGGGGGGTTGCAAGTGACAGAAACCAAACTGAAATCACCTCCAGCCCTGGGCATCCTGGGACTGTTGTCTCTTGGGACTCCGGGACGTGTCTGACTTATTTCTCCTGCTCTCCTCCCCACTATCTCACTTCAGAACCTATGTGGTCTTCACCCATGTGCTCTGTTGGCAGTGGGAGGGCACCCAGCTGTGGGCAGCTCCAGGCTCACTTCATCTCAGCAGAGATCCCAGAGGGAGGAAGGGGCCTCCCTCAGAGACGTCTGCACATGCGGGCCCAGGAGGCCCTGGGTTTACTGGTCCCACTGGCACACCCACGTCTAGACCAGTCCCAGGGAGGGCTGCTTAGCAGAAAGAAGAGCTGACCTTCACCTTCATGGTGCCGCTAACAACAGATGGAAGGAAGTTGAAGCTGGCCCCTAGCTTGAGACAGCCCGGTCTAAACAGGCTGAGCCTGTGGGCGGTGGGATGCCCAGGAAATGGCTGAACACACTGAAGTCTAAGGCTCTGGAGCCGACAAAAGACAAAGCTTGGGCCCCGGAGCTCAACTGCCTAGATGCAACTGGACTCAGACTTACTGACTGTGTGATCTTGGACAGATTTCTTAACCTGTCTGTTCTTAGTTTCCTCATCTTAAAAATAGGGTTCATTCTGTCCTCTCCTTAAAGGACAGAATGATAATGATAATGTTCAGGATGATAATGATAACAGAATGATAACATTATGATAATGAAACAATAGAACTCATGACAGGGGGTTATCATGAAGCCAGACATAAGTAAAGGCTGTGGGAGCAAGGATGCTCAAGAAGGCTGATCAAGGTGCCTTTGTCCTCAGAAGCCAGGGAAGTGGCTCATACAAGCAGAAGAGAGGGTCATAAAGGTCAGACACTGTGGACTTCAGAGTCCCAGACGAAGCTGAAACCATTGCCCTTTTAAAAAAATACAAAATTAGGGACTTCCCTGGTGGTCCAATGGTTAAGAATCTGCCTTGCAACTCAGGGGACGTGGGTTCAGTCCCTGGTGGGGTAACTAAGATTCCACAAGCCTTGGGGCAACTACTGAGTCCAGAGCCAGGGCACCACAACTAGAGAGTCTGTGCACTGCAACAAAGATCCTACGTGTTTGGCCTAAGACCCAGCACAGTCAAATAAGTAAATAAATGTTAAAAAAAAAACCCACCAAAATTAGAAAAGATGCTATATATTTAGCAGGGGAAAATGCATCCAAACAAATTAGCATTTAAATAAACCAACAAGCAACCATACTTCAATTGAAAAAATAAAATTTAAAAAAATGTTTAAACTCATGAGATAAACCAACAAGGACCGCCGCTGGAAGGGGCCGTGTGAATGCACGTGGGGGGATGAGGGGCTGATGAGGCCTGAGTGTTCTCGGAGCCTGTGGGGAAGTGACTTTCCCACTCATTTGCCAGCGGGAGATTCAATCTCAGCGCCACATGAGCTCTCTGCCATGACAGCACTGCCCTCATCTTTCATCCAGGGGAAGGAAAATCCTCCAGACTCTTCCTCGAGGGGAGGCAGACACGGGGCTGGGGAACCAGCTTGAGGGGTACCAGCTGTCCCTGAGATCTTCCTGGTCCCAGATGCAGGCATGGGACTTCCCTGGTGGTGCAGCAGTTAGGAATCTGCCTTGCAATGCAGGGGACGTGGGTTCGATCCCAGGCCGGGGAACTAGGATCCCACATGCCTTGGAGCCGCTAAGTCAGTGGGCCACAACTACTGAGCCTGCACACCACAGCTAGAGAGTCTGTGCACCACAGCAAAGATCCTGCATGCTGCAACTAAGACCCAGTGCAGCCAGTTAAATAAATAAATATTTTTTTAAAAAGGAAAGAAAAAAATGAAGCAGGCTCTTTTCTAGATCCCCCTCCGTGCCTCTCCCCCTTCCCTCTCTCTCATCCTTCTCTTTATGTGTCATACTGCTCTTCCATTGGGACCTCTTCCTGCCCTCCACCTAGACCAAGCCTTCCCCCACTTGGGGGTTTTTGCATTTGCTGTTCCCTCTAACTGGAAGGCTGTTCCCTCTGCCTTCATCCAGCCTGTTCCCTCTCAAGCCTCATAGTTCATCACAAAGTGTCCTCCGAGGATGCCTTCCAGGGTCTCTGCATCTCATGGAGGTCCCTGCCCCCACCCACCATTCTTTTCCACCTAGGATCCCGCTGACTCCCCTTTTTTCTTTCCATTTTTTGTTGCAGTCCGGGGGCTGCAGGGCCGTGTTATGAGTGAGCTCAGTGAATCACTAGGCACATACACATATCCCCTCTTTGTTGGATTCCCTTCCCGTTTAGGTCACCACCGAGCATTGAGCAGAGCGCCCTGCGCTATACGGTAGGTTCTTGTTAATGATCTAGTTTATAATGCCATGTCACTGTAGTCATGTCCGACTCTCTGCGACCCTGTGGGCTGTAGCCCGCCAGGCTCCTCTGTCCATGGGATTCTTCAGGCAAGAAGACTGGAGTGGGTTGCCATGCCCTTCTCCAGGGGATCTTCCTGACCCAGGGATTGAACCCGCATCTCTCAGGTCTCCTGCATTGGCAGGCAGGGTCTTTGCCACTAGCACCACCTGGGCGGCCCTGTGGGTTTGCAGTACGTTGCCTTAACCACTGGACCATCTATTTTATACATAGTATCAGTAGTGTAGATATGTCAGTTCCCATCTCCCAGTTCATCTCATCCTCCCCTTTTCCCTTGGTGTCCATACATTGGTTCTCTACATCCACGTCTCTATTTCTGCTTTGTAAATAAGATCATCTGTACCACTTCTTCCCCCAGATGCAACATGTATGCATTAGCATGTGGTATTTGTTTTTCTGACTTTATTTTGGTCTGTATGCGATGTCTAGGTCCACCCACGTCTCTGCAGCTGGCACATTTTTTCCTTTTTATGACTGAGTAATATTCCATTGTACATATGCATCACATCTTCTTTACCCATTCTTCTGTTGATGGGCTTTTAGCTTGTTCCCATGTCCTGGCTATTGTAAATGGTGCTGCAATGAATATTGGGAGGCATTGCCTTTTTAAAATAATCGTATTTATCTTCTGTTGTGCTGGGTCTTTGCTACGCATGGACTTTCTCTAGTCATGGTGAATGGGAGCTTCTCGTTGTTGCGGTGCCAATGCTTCGCATTGCAGTGGCATCTCTTGTGGAGAATGGGCTCTAGAGCACTCGGGCTTCAGTAGTTGCAGCACCTGGGCTCAATATTTTGAGCTCATGGGTTCTAGAGCTGACTCAGTAGTTGTGATGCACAGGCTTAGCTGCTCCGTGGCATGGTCTGTGGATCTTCCCAGACCAGGGATTGAACCTGTGTCCCTGCATTGGCAGGCAGAGTCCTATCTACTGCACCACCTGGGAAGTCCTGGAATGTATCTTTCTTTTTTTTTTTTTTTTTTTAAATTTACTATTTTTTTTTTAATTTTTTTATTAGTTGGAGGCTAATTACTTCACAACATTTCAGTGGGTTTTGTCATACATTGATATGAATCAGCCATAGATTTACACTTATTCCCCATCCCGATCCCCCCTCCCATCTCCCTCTCCACCCGATTCCTCTGCGTCTTCCCAGTGCACCAGGCCGGAGCACTCGTCTCATGCATCCCACCTGGGCTGGTGATCTGTTTCACCATAGATAGTATACATGCTGTTCTTTTGAAACATCCCACCCTCACCTTCTCCCACAGAGTTCAAAAGTCTGTTCTGTATTTCTGTGTCTCTTTTTCTGTTTTGCATATAGGGTTATCGCTACCATCTTTCTAAATTCCATATATATGTGTTAGTATGCTGTAATGTTCTTTATCTTTCTGGCTTACTTCACTCTGTATAAGGGGCTCCAGTTTCATCCATCTCATTAGGACTGGTTCAAATGACTTCTTTTTGACAGCTGAGTAAAATTCCATGGTGTATATGTACCACAGCTTCCTTATCCATTCATCTGCTGATGGGCATCTAGGTTGCTTCCATGTCCTAGCTATTATAAACAGTGCTGCGATGAACATTGGGGTGCATGTGTCTCTTTCAGATCTGGTTTCCTCAGTGTGTATGCCCAGAAGTGGTATTGCTGGGTCATATGGCAGTTCTATTTCCAGTTTTTTAAGGAATCTCCACACTGTTTTCCATAGTGGCTGTACTAGTTTGCATTCCCACCAACAGTGTAAGAGGGTTCCCTTTTCTCCACAGCCTCTCCAGCATTTATTGCTTGTAGACTTTTGGATAGCAGCCATCCTGACTGGTGTGTAATGGTACCTCATTGTGGTTTTGATTTGCATTTCTCTAATAATGAGTGATGTTGAGCACCTTTTCATGTGTTTGTTAGCCATCTGTATGTCTTCTTTGGAGAAATGTCTGTTTAGTTCTCTGGCCCATTTTTTGATTGGGTCATTTATTTTTCTGGAATTGAGCTGCAGGAGTTGCTTGTATATTTTTGAGATTAATCCTTTGTCTGTTTCTTCATTTGCTATTATTTTCTCCCAATCTGACGGCTGTCTTTTCACCTTACTTATAGTTTCTTTTGTAGTGCAAAAGCTTTTAAGTTTCATTAGATCCCATTTGTTTAGTTTTGCTTTTATTTCCAATATTCTGGGAGGTGGGTCATAGAGGATCTTGCTGTGATTTATGTCGCAGAGTGTTTTGCCTATGTTCTCCTCTAGGAGTTTTATAGTTTCTGGTCTTACATTTAGATCTTTAATCCATTTTGAGTTTATTTTTGTGTATGGTGTTAGAAAGTGTTCTAGTTTCATTCTTTTGCAAGTGGTTGACCAGTTTTCCCAGCACCACTTGTTAAAGAGGTTGTCTTTTTTCCATTGTATATCCTTGCCTCCTTTGTCAAAGATAAGGTGTCCATAGGTTCGTGGATTTATCTCTGGGCTTTCTATTCTGTTCCATTGGTCTATATTTCTGTCTTTGTGCCAGTACCACACTGTCTTGATGACTGTGGCTTTGTAGTAGAGTCTGAAGTCAGGCAGGTTGATTCCTCCAGTTCCATTCTTCTTTTTCAAGATTACTTTGGCTATTCGAGGTTTTTTGTATTTCCATACAAATTGTGAAATTCTTTGGTCTAGTTCTGTGAAAAATACCGTTGGTAGCTTGATAGGGATTGCATTGAATCTATAGATTGCTTTGGGTAGAATAGCCATTTTGACAATATTGATTCTTCCAATCCATGAACACGGTATGTTTCTCCATCTGTTTGTGTCCTCTTTGATTTCTTTCATCAGTGTTTTATAGTTTTCTATGTATAGGTCTTTTGTTTCTTTAGGTAGATATACTCCTAAGTATTTTATTCTTTTTGTTGCAATGGTGAATGGTATTGTTTCCTTAATTTCTCTTTCTGTTTTTTCATTGTTAGTATATAGGAATGCAAGGGATTTCTGTGTGTTAATTTTATATCCTGCAACTTTACTATATTCATTGATTAGTTCTAGTAATTTTCTGGTAGAGTCTTTAGGGTTTTCTATATAGAGGATCATGTCATCTGCAAACAGTGAGAGTTTCACTTCTTCTTTTCCTATCTGGATTCCTTTTACTTCTTTTTCTGCTCTGATTGCTGTGGCCAAAACTTCCAACACTATGTTGAACAGTAGTGGTGAGAGTGGGCACCCTTGTCTTGTTCCTGATTTCAGGGGAAATGCTTTCAATTTTTCACCATTGAGGGTGATGCTTGCTGTGGGTTTGTCATATATAGCTTTTATTATGTTGAGGTATGTTCCTTCTATTCCTGCTTTTTGGAGAGTTTTCATCATAAATGAGTGTTGAATTTTGTCAAAGGCTTTCTCTGCATCTATTGAGATAATCATATGGTTTTTATCTTTCAATTTGTTAATGTGGTGTATTACATTGATTGATTTGCGGATATTGAAGAATCCTTGCATTCCTGGGATAAAGCCCACTTGGTCGTGGTGTATGATTTTTTTAATATGTTGTTGGATTCTGTTTGCTAGAATTTTGTTAAGGATTTTTGCATCTATGTTCATCAGTGATATTGGCCTGTAGTTTTCTTTTTTTGTGGCATCTTTGTCAGGTTTTGGAATTAGGGTGATGGTGGCCTCATAGAATGAGTTTGGAAGTTTACCTTCTTCTGCAATTTTCTGGAAGAGTTTGAGTAAGGTAGGTGTTAGCTCTTCTCTAAATTTTTGGTAGAATTCAGCTGTGAAGCCATCTGGTCCTGGGATTTTGTTTGCTGGAAGATTTCTGATTACAGTTTCAATTTCCATGCTGTGATGGGTCTGTTAAGATCTTCTATTTCTTCCTGGTTCAGTTTTGGAAAGTTATACTTTTCTAAGAATTTGTCCATTTCATCCAAGTTGTCCATTTTATTGGCATAGAGCTGCTGGTAGTAGTCTCTTATGATCCTTTGTATTTCAGTGTTGTCTGTTGTGATCTCTCCATTTTCATTTCTAATTTTGTTAATTTGGTTCTTCTCTCTTTGTTTCTTAATGAGTCTTGCTAATGGTTTGTCAATTTTGTTTATTTTTTCAAAAAACCAGCTTTTAGCTTTGTTGATTTTTCCTATGGTCTCTTTAGTTTCTATTGCATTTATTTCTGCCTTAATTTTTAAGATTTCTTTCCTTCTGCTAACCCTGGGGTTCTTCATTTCTTCCTTCTCTAATTGCTTTAGGTGTAGAGTTAGGTTATTTATTTGGCTTTTTTCTTGTTTCTTGATGTAAGCCTGTAATGCTATGAACCTTCCCCTTAGCACTGCTTTTACAGTGTCCCATAGGTTTTGGGTTGTTGTGTTTTCATTTTCATTCATTTCTATACATATTTTGATTTCTTTTTTGATTTCTTCTATGATTTGTTGGTTATTCAGAAGCGTGTTATTTAGCCTCCAGGCGTTTGAATTTTTAACAATTTTTTTCCTGTAATTGAGATCTAATCTTACTGCACTGTGGTCAGAAAAGATGACTGGAATGATTTCAATTTTTTTGAATTTTCCAAGACTAGATTTATGGCCCAGGATGTGATCTATTCTGGAGAAGGTTCCGTGTGCACTTGAAAAAAGGTGAAGTTGCTTGTTTTGGGGTGAAATGTCCTATAGATATCAATTAGGTCTAGCTGGTCCATTGTGTCATTTAAAGTTTGTGTTTCCTTGTTAATTTTCTGTTTAGTTGATCTATCCATAGTTGTGAGTGGGGTATTAAAGTCTCCCACTATTATTGTGTTACTATTAATTTCCTCTTTCATACTCGTTAGTGTTTGCCGTACATATTGCGGTGCTCCTATGTTGGGTGCATATATATTTATAATTGTTATATCTTCTTCTTGGATTGATCCTTTGATCATTATGTAGTGTCCTTCTTTGTCTCTTTTCACAGCTTTTATTTGAAAGTCTATTTTATCTGATATGAGTATTGCGACTCCTGCTTTCTTTTGGTCTCCATTTGCATGAAATATTTTTTTCCAGCCCTTCACTTTTAGTCTGTATGTGTCTCTTGTTTTGAGGTGGGTCTCTTGTAGACAGCATATATGGGGGTCTTGTTTTTGTATCCATTCAGCCAATCTTTGTCTTTTGGTTGGGGCATTCAACCCATTTACATTTAAGGTAATTATTGATAGGTGTGGTCCCGTTGCCATTTACTTTGTTGTTTTGGGTTCACGTTTATACAACCTTTCTGCATTTCCTGTCTAGAGAAGATCCTTTAGCATTTGTTGAAGAGCTGGTTTGGTGGTGCTGAATTCTCTCAGCTTTTGCTTGTCTGTAAAGCTTTTGAGTTCTCCTTCATATCTGAATGAGATCCTTGCTGGATACAGTAATCTAGGTTGTAGGTTATTCTCTTTCATTACTTTCAGGACGTCCTGCCATTCCCTTCTGGCCTGGAGGGTTTCTATTGATAGGTCAGCTGTTATCCTTATGGGAATCCCTTTGTGTGTTATTTGTTGTTTTTCCCTTGCTGCTTTTAATATTTGTTCTTTGTGTTTTATCTTTGTTAGTTTGATTAATATGTGTCTTGGGGTGTTTCGCCTTGGGTTTATCCTGTTTGGGACTCTCTGGGTTTCTTGGACTTGAGTGGCTATTTCCTTCCCCATTTTAGGGAAGTTTTCAGCTATTATCTCCTCGAGTATTTTCTCATGGCCTTTCTTTTTGTCTTCTTCTTCTGGAACTCCTATGATTCGAATGTTGGGGCGTTTCACAGTGTCCCAGAGGTCCCTGAGGTTGTCCTCATTTCTTTTGATCCTTTTTTCTTTTTTCCTCTCTGCTTCATTTATTTCCACCATTTTATCTTCTACCTCACTTATCCTATCTTCTGCCTCCGTTATTCTACTCTTGGTTCCCTCCAAAGTGTTTTTGATCTCATTCATTGCATTGTTCATTTTTAATTGACTCTTTTTTATTTCTTCTAGGTCTTTATTAAACAATTCTTGTATCTTTTCAATCTTTGTCTCCAGGCTATTTATCTGTAACTCCATTTTGTTTTCAAGATTTTGGATCATTTTTATTATCATTATTCTAAATTCTTTTTCAGGTAGATGCCCTATCTCCTCCTCTTTTGTTTGACTTGGTGGGCATTTTTCATGTTCCTTTACTTGTTGGGTATTTCTTTGCCTTTTCATCTTGTTTAGATTGCTGTGTCTGGAGTGGACTTTCTGTATTCTGGAGGTCTGTGGTTCCTTTTTATTGTGGAGGATTTACCCAGTGGGTGGGGTTAGACGATTGGCTTGTCAAGGTTTCCCGGTTAGGGAAGCTTGCGTCAGTGTACTGGTGCGTGGAACTTGATTTCTTCTTTTTGGAAAGCAATGGAGTGCCCAGTAATGAGTTTTGAGATGGGTCTATGTGTTAGGTGTCACCTTGGGCAGCCTGTATGTTGACATTCAGGGCTATGTTCCTGTGTTGCTGGAGAATTTGCGTGGTATGTCTTGCTCTAAAACTTACTGGCTCTTGGGTGGTGGTTGGTTTCAGTGTAGGTATGGAGGCTTTTGGACGGTCACTTATTGCTTAAAGTTCCATGTAGTCAGGAGTTTTCTGGTGTTCTCAGGTTTTGGGCTTAAGTTTCCTGCCTCTGGATTTCAGTTTTATTCTTCCTGTAGTCTCAGGACTTCTCCAACTATACAGCACTGATAATAAAACTTCTAGGTTAATGGCGAAAAGATTCTCCCCCGTTAGGGACACCCAGAGAGGTTCACAGAGTTACATGAACAGGAGAAAAGGGAGGAGGGAGATAGAGATGAGCAGGAGGAGAAAAAGGGGGACTCAAGAGGAGAGAGACAGATCTACGCAGCTGTCTGTTCCCAGAGTGTTCTCCGTATCTCAGACACCTACAAGGATTCACAGAATTGGATTGGGAAGAGAAGGGGAAAGGAGGAAATAGAGGTGTTCTGAGGTAGAAAACAGAGAGTCAAGATTGGGAGAGAATAATCTTCGGTTTAAAGATAGGGCTTCTTTTTTTTTTTTTGGTAAGGTTATAGTGTAGTGAAAATGAAAATGAAGAGTAGTAGAGGAGTACTAGAGGACTTTAAAAGAAATAAGAGAAAAAGAAAAATAGAAAATAAAAGAGAAAACGGAAAGGAAAAAAAAAAAAAAAAAAAAAAAAAAAAAAAAAAAAAAAAAAAAAAAAAAAAAAAAAAAAAAAAAAAAGAAAGAAAAAAAAATTTTTTTTTCTCCTAATTAAAAAAATCGTAAAAATCTATGTAAATGAAAGTTAAGGAGTAATGGGGGAGTAATAGGGAATTTTAAAGGAAAATAAAAGAGAAAAAATAAAAAAGAAAAAATATAAAAAGAAAAAAAAATTTTTTTTTTTTTTCCTTACTTAGAAAAAAAAAAAGTAAAAATATATCTAGGAGTTTCTCTGGAGCTGCTGCGGTCAGTGTGGGTTCGGCTCAGTTTCAGATA
Organism: Cervus elaphus; assembly: GCF_910594005.1. Classification (NCBI taxonomy): domain Eukaryota; kingdom Metazoa; phylum Chordata; class Mammalia; order Artiodactyla; family Cervidae; genus Cervus; species Cervus elaphus. The sequence continues at coordinate 89,303,424 of NC_057819.1, forward strand.
GCTCCTCGTTCCAGCTTACACTTCTCGATATCTACAGGGCCCTTCCGGTGAAGTCGGTGTTTTCTACAGGGATTTTAATCTGTTGCACCAGTCCCTTCTGAAGCGGTTCCCTTTGTTTATTTGGCTTCTGTTTGCGGGTCTCTTCAGAGCCTCATTTCCGCCCTGACACAGGCGGGCGGAGGTGGACTCTTATTCAGTTAGCTAGTTCCGTTGCGCTGCTGGGAGGGGCTGACGCTGCGGGGATGGGCTGCGGGGCGGGGCTGACGCTGCGGGGAGGGGCTGGCCCTGCGGGGGCGGGCTGGCGCTGCCGGGAGGGGCTGACGCTGCTTTCTCCGTCTGCGCTGCTCAGGCTCCCGGCTGTTCTATATGGAGCGCGCCCCGCGCTGCCCTAGGTTCCAGCCCTCGGGTGTTACACAAAAGCGCGGAGCGAAAAGCTGCGCCTGCTCTCTGTGCCTTCCCCGTCAGAGCAGTCCAGGCAGCGAGGGGCTTGATGGGCGCACTATCCCCAGGTGTGGCACACTCACTCCCTTCCGCGGACCCAGTCTCAGTTTCCGCTGACGCCAGTCGGGTGCGCGCGCCTTCCGCCCTCTGCGTCCCCAGCCCCAGTCCCCGCCCGCGCCGGTCGGGTGCCTGCGCCCTGTGTCTCGCCGCGACCTTCCCCTCCCCCCTGCCTCCTGCCTCCGGCGGGGCTGGGCGGGTCCGCAGCCTGCGACCTCTTCTTGGGACTTTCTCCGTCCCTTTGTTCTGCGAACGGCCGGCAGTGTGTTCCGGCCGGTTAATTTTCTCTCTTTTGGTCTCCCACAGTTCAAGTTGGCACCTCACAGAAGCTCCCTCCGATTGTCCTCAGGGCACTCAGGCCCGGACCCTAGCCCAAGCAAGGCCGCCTAAGACTCCCTTCCCGGGACGGGTCTCCGTCCTTAGCTCTTTTGTCTCATCCTTTATCTTTTATATTTTGTCCTACCTCCTTTCGAAGACAATGGTCTGCTTTTCTGGGCGCCTGATGACCTCAGCTAGCGATTAGAAGTTGTTTTGTGAGGTTTGCTCTGCATTCAGTTATTCTTTTGATGAATTTGTAGGAGAGAAAGTGGTCTCCCCGTCCTACTCCTCCGCCATCTTGGCTCCTCCCCGAATGTATCTTTCTGAATGATGGCTTTTCTCTGTGTAACTGCCCAGGAGTGGGGCTGTTGGGTTACATGGTGGTTCTGTTTTTAGTTTTTTTAAGGAACCTCCATACTGTTTTCCACAGTGGATGCAAAAATTTACCTTCCCACTGACAGTGCAAGAGGGTTCCCCTTTCTCCACACTCTTTCTAATGTTTCTTGCTTGGAGATTTTGTGATGATGGCCATTCTGGCTGGTGTGAGATGACATCTCATCTCTATTTGCTATTGTCTGGCTGGCTGGCTAGAAGACTGCCTCCATGAGGGAGGGGCTCTGACCATCCACTGCTGCATCCCAGGACCACAGAGCTGGGACAAATTAAGCCCTGAAGACATCTGTGCTGGCTGAATGCGTGGATTCATTAACTATTAAAAGAATGAGATAATGAAGCCGAAGTCCTTGGGATGCCAGAGTCATTAACGCACTGTACTTCTTTGCCTGCCTTTCCTTTGGAAAGTGGATTTGCCTGTTTGGTTTGATCACCTGTTGGGAACAAAAAGAGCCAAGAACAATTGAGAGAAATCCCGGGGCAGGGGCTGGGGGTTAGGGCAAGTGAGAGACCCAAATTCTCTGTATGAAGTATATTCCCTGGTCCGCCAACATGTAGGAGATTCTCGGAGCTCTTATGGAATTGAATTGCATGGTATTTGTTTTTGTTCTACCTTGTTTGAGATATTTCTGGAAAGGCTCATCGCAGAGATGCTGTTCAACAGAGGTAACAGATATCTGACCCTTGAACATACGTTCTTGCTGAAACATGAACACCTCAAACCCGGAGCCAGCTTGGATGTAGACAAAAAGCATGGAGCTGAGGGGCTGGCCAGCTCTGCCTCAGTCTAGCTGAGAGCCTGGGCAAACTACCTGATCCCTCAGGGCCTCAGTTTCCCATCTGTGTATTGGAGAGAGATTCATTTGCCCCAGCCATCTCCCAGGGTGGTTGTGAGTCGTCAGGCAGACTTTATGAACCCAAGAGCAGCCCCTGGGGTGCTCTCTGGCCCCATGTCCACTTGGATGTGGGCACGCCTACCTCTCACCTGCTCTCTGGGACCAGTTGGGTGCAGTTGCCCATTTGAGCTGGTACAGAGATCTCTGGGCAGGGCCAAACCTCCAGGAAACAGAACCTCTGGGATAGGAGAATCCTGATGGAAAATTGGCCTCTCTTTGCAGAGGAGAGGCAGATGGGCTTGGGAGAGTATGGGTTATGGTTTGCCATGCACTGGGTGTCAGGCACTATAGCAAAACAGCACTGACCCTCTGTCTGACTTTGGGCCAATCCCTTCCTTCCCCTTCAGGGTTGTGATACCCTCACCTCTGTGGTGTATGTGTGTGTTGGGGGGGAGGGGCGCACCATGGTTCATGAGTTGGAGATCTGAATCTAAACCCTTATTCAATCCAGAGAATGGATATAAACCTAAACAAGGAAAACTGAAATATCCTGAAGCTTATCCATACTCCGCAGTCAAGAACCCTAGATAGAAGGGTCTTCAAAGGACCTCCAAACTCTGTATAAGTTTATGGTTTATTAGGTTTATTAGGACAGACTCAGGTTTATTCCTCTACTAAGCCCAAGCAGGGATGTTCCCTGGGAATTCCAGAAGCCAGGGCAGCCTGACACCTCACACATTCCCACAGCTCACTGAAGCCCACCCTGAGCCTGTATCCAAACCTGGCCTTGGAGGGACGTGCTGGACAAGAGGAAGAACCCAGGTGGAAGGAAGATGACTGATCTAATGAAAAAGGTACTAAATTCCAAGTGGGGCTCAGACCCTTCTCAGGAAGCCAGTTCCTCCTGCGCTCTTTCCGCTACGCCGCATGGAGCCAGCAGAGGGCAGGAGAGAGCAACACTGCTCTTTTTCCAGACGTCCCAGCGACACCAGTCTCACGAAGGGCATAGGACAGGCAGCATGAACCATCCATTCCCCGGTTTTCTTAAAAATTTGTCAATGTATAGGTTGTTCAAAGTTGGACAAGTCACTTCATCTTTCTGAGCCTGCGTTCCTGTATTATACAATGAAGAGAATAGTACATGCCTCATAGTAATACAAGGTTTAGATGACATAGCACATGTATTTAGTGTTTTCTGGCACAGAGCAAGTACTAAAAAAGTAGCCACTACTACTGCCATTATCCACTGATTTGCACAATGCTTCATTCATTTCTTCAATCATTTTAATTCATCAAACATTTATTCATTTAGTGTCTGTTAGGTAAAAAAAAAAATACTGCCCTAGCTGCTAGGAGGGTGGGGGCGAGTTTCAAAGATGACTCAGATATGGTCTCCCAAGACGAGGGAGAGAAAACATTGCAAAATAGCTACAATACGTTGTGGGAGACTGAAAGGCCATCTTCTTGGAATGTTGAGCCTTTGAAATAAATAGTTTATTGAAAACACAGATGCACAGGCCTCAGCCTAGAAACCCTTTTCTCCAAGGATGGCGTTGGCTCATTTGCACCATTCCAAGAGCTGCCCAGGTGATTCTGCTAGAAGGCTAGGCTCAGGGAAACCACTTTGTTGGATGTTGAAATATGCATAGGATTGAATCCCCTGAAGATGAAGGCCCCCAGGGCCCCTGCTCCTTCCCAAGGAGGGTGCAGGGGTCTGGGTCAGGACTGCAGAAGCTTGGAATGAGAGGGACCCTAGGCATCATCCTCAGTGTAGGCACCTTCTCCATTCCCCCAGTAGTGTGTGGTCCACTGGAGTCTTTGCTTGACTCTCATGCCTCTCCGTCCTTAAAAAGGGGAATTGCATCCAATGATTTTTAGATGCCTTTGTCTGATGTTATATGGCTTTTATATGGACATCATTGCTCTGTAGGGCAGCCTATTTGCAGGGAAGGAATAGAGACGCAGATGTAGAGAACGGACTTGGCACGGAGTGGAGGGTGGTGGGGTGGAAGGAAGGGGTGGGATTAACTGAGAGAGTAGTTTGACATATATTCACCACCACGTGTACGATAGCTAGCTAGTGGGGAGCGGCTGTCTAGCGCAAGGAGCTGAGCTCGGTGCTCCTTGGGGACCTTGAGGGCTGAGATGGGGGTGGGGGTGGGAGGGAGATGCAAGAGGGAGGGGATATGTGTATACCTAGAGCCCATTCACTTGTGGTGCAGCGGGAACTAGCGCAACATGGTAAAACAATCACGTGCTCTGTGCTCAGTCGATAAGTCATGTCCGGCTCTTTGCAACCCTGAAGCAGTTATGCTCCAGTTTAAATAAATAAACTTTTAAAAATTTTAAATAAATGATTTTTTCTTTAAAAATCAGGAAAAAAAAAATAGCGTGAACTTTGAGAGAAATCTGTCCCATGCCTCCCATTGCGCCCTGGGACCCATGGAGAGAGGCCAGACCCTTTCCTCTGGAGGCAGGCTCTGCCTCCTGCTCTGTCTCACTCATCACCGTCAGGCTTCAGTTAAAACAAATGACCCCCAGAGTCCTTTAGCGCATCATCTACCATCCTGAAATTCTCTTCCTTTCTCCAGTCTTCTTCCACTATTGTACGTGACTCTGAGCCACTTAAACCCTCCAGGATTCTGTCCAAATGCTGCCTCCCCTTACAGTGGTCCCTGAGTTCTCCCAAATCAGGCAACTTCTCTCGTTTGCATCTCCATGGAAAATGTTATGTCATTATCCTCGTCATCAGTGGCAGCTAACGTTTAAGAGAGGGCTCACTACACGCTAGGAATTCTGTGTGCTTTATTTATTTTTAAAGTCTTCATTGACATTTTTACAATATATATTCTGTTTCAGGTTCTGGTTTTTAGCCACAAGGCATGTGGAATCTTAGCTCCCTGACTAGGGATCAAACCTGCACCCCCTGCATTGGAAGGTAAAGTCTTAACCACTGGACCACCAGGGAAGTCCCACATGTAGTTTATCAGCTCCTTTCACTCACCTATGCTATTGCTTCCAAAACTGTTTCCATTGTATAGGTGCAGAAACTGAGATCCAGGGTGCTTAACTTACTTTGCCACAGAGACTCTGTGGTCTATTCTGGTAGTTTCTGCAGATATCTCATCTTAGTGCTGGGCTGAAGACTCTACCTGGTCATCCTGAATGCTGTCAGTATTTCTCATGTCCTGTTAGGAGAACTTGAAAACTCGTACTATAGGACACAACTGTGTCTAGGAAGATAAGGTTGGCAGGACCCAATGGGTGGGGTGGAGAGTCAATGCTATCTCTTGGGACACTTAAAAATTGCAACAAAAATCACTGAGAAGCCAAAAATCAAGGTCAACCCCACCCTAGCCTGAGGCAATGGACTCTAACTGTGTCTAGCAGTCCGAACATCTCCATCAAAGATTCTGGGTTCAGACCTGAACCCTACACAGCATCCCAGGAAATGTTTAGGTAATGCAGTTTATTTAAGTGTAGACTTTTAGAGGGAGACTTCCCTGGTGGTCCAGTGGTTCCATGCTCCCAATGCAGGGGGCCTGGATTCAATCCGTGGTCAAAGAACTAAACCCCACTTGCAACAAAGAATGTGCATGCTGCAACTTAGAAAGGATCCCACATGCTGCAACTAAGACCCAGCACAGACATGTGTAGACTCTTTCAAGTCTTCTCCAGCACCACAGTTTGAAAGCATCAATTCATCTGCGCTCAGCCTTCTTTATGGTCCAACTCTCATATCTGTACATGACTACTAGAAAAACCAGAGCTGTGACTAGACAGACCTTTGTTGGGAAAGTGATGTCTCTGCTTTTTAATACGCTGTCTAGGTTGGTCATAGCTTTCCTTCCAAGGAGCAAGCATCTTTTAATTTTGTGGCTGCGGTCACCATCCACAGTGATTTTGAAGCCCAAGAAAATAAATTCTGTCATTGTTTCCACTTTTCCTCCATCTATTTGCCATGAAGTGATAGGGTTGGATGCCACGATCTTAGATTTTAGAATGTTGAATTTTAAATCAGCATTTTCACTCTCCTCTTTCACCCTCATCAAAGTGAAAATAATTTTTTTTTTCTTAAAAAGCCTTCATATATATTTGGAGGCTTTTTAGAAAAAAAATGCTGAGGGTGGAAAAATAGCAGCCACAACACAAGTGAAATCCAATTTTGAATTTGGCTGTTGTACTTGATGGGAATGGTGGGCACCGTGTGTGCTGGGGGAAGGGGAAACATCTTTTACAAGGCCTGTGATAGAGCAAACACAAGCCCCTTCCCTTCTGCACAGTTGCTTTTTAATCCAAGAAGTTGCTCAGATGGGACAAGTTTTCTGTTCGTAATTGTCCCAGTGGCAGCCAGCATTAATGGAATCTGTAAAACCAGCCTTTGGAGACCAGGTATTTGAAAAATGACCACCAAATGTTTAAGCACCAGGAGGCTTATTTTTCATGGGGGCAGCCCTAAATCCCAGATCCTTCTTTTTCACTCTGGTAAGCTTTTTCTGTTGGCTTTTCAAACCCCCAGATGAATAGAGAAGGAAAAAAAGTGAGGTGAAGTGATTCCAGTTTGCAACAGGAGTACAATTTCAGTTGATTTAATGTGGGGACCAACATAGATAGTGATCAGAGAGAGACTGGAATTAGTCAGTAAATAAGATTCAAGGTCTCAAGCCTGGCTCCTCTTTCTTTAGCTTTAAGGGATGAGAGTCAGAAGAGAGATGGTTTCATTGATCAGGTTCCTGGGGAAAGCATAAAATGGTCCATCCCACGGTTCAGGACCCAGACCAAGTCATGGGTGGCACTAAGACTTAATCCGGAATGTGCCCCCCAGCAGTATGGGCTGACTCATAGAGATGCACTTTAAAAAAATTTTTTTATTTTGAATTGAGATATTGACTACGCCAAAGCCTTTGACTGTGTGGATCACAACAAACTGTGGAAAATTCTGAAAGAGATGGGAATACCAGACCACCTTACCTGCCTCCTGAGAAATCTGTATGCAGGTCAAGAAGCAACAGTTAGAACTCGACATGGAACTACAGACTGGTTCCAAATCAGGAAGGGAGTATGTCAAGTCTGTATACTGTCACCCTGCTTACTTAACTTTTATATAGAGTACATCATGAGAAACGCTGGGCTGGATGAAGCACAAGCTGGAATCCAGATTGCCGAGAGAAATATCAATAACCTCAGATATGCAGATGATACCACCATTATGGCAGAAAGTGAAGAAGCACTAAAGAGCCTCTTGGTGAAAGTGAAAGAGGGGAGTGAAAAAGTTGGCTTAAAACTCAACATTCAGAAAACTAAGATCATGGCATCTGGTCCCATCATTTCATGGGAAATAGATGGGGAAACAATGGAAACAGTGAGAGACTTTATTTTGGGGGGCTCCAAAATCACTGCAGATGGTGACTGTGGTCATGAAATTAAAAGATGCTTGCTCCTTGGAAGAAAAGCTATGACCAACCTAGACAACATGTTAAAAAGCAGAGACATTACTTTGCCAACAAAGGTCCATCTAGTCAAGGCTATGGTTTTTCCAATGGTCATGTACAGATGTGAGAGTTGGACTATAAAGAAAGCTGAGTGCCAAAGAATTGACTCTTTTGAACTGTGGTGTTGGAGAAGATTCTTGAGAGTCCCTTGGACTGCAAGGAGATCCAACCAGTCCATCCTAAAGGAGATCAGTCCTGGGTGTTCATTGGAGGGACTGATGCTGAAGCTGAAACTCCAATACTTTGGCCACCTGATGCCAAGAACTGACTCCTTGGAAAAGATCCTGATGCTGGGAAAGACTGAAGGCAGGAGGAGAAGGGGACAACAGAGGATGAGATGGCTAGATGGCCTCACTGACTCAATGATGGACATGAGTTTGAGTAAGCTCTGAGAGTTGGTGATGGAACAGGGAGGCCTGGCGTGCTGCAGTCCATGGGGTCACAAGGAGTTGGACACAGTTGAGTGACTGAACTGAATAGCCGATGAACCATGTTATAATAGTTTCAGATGGACAGCAAAGGGACTCAGCCATACCTATACATGTATCCATCCTTCCCCCAATTCCCCTCCCATCCAGGTTACCACATAACATTGAACAGAGTTCCCCTGCCATACAGTAGGTGCCTGATGACTATCCATTTTAGATAAAGCAGTGTGTACATGGACATTGCAATCTCCTAACTATCCCTTCCCCCCATCCTTCCTCCATCTGATAACCATAAGTTCCTTCTCTAAGTCTGTGAGTGTGTTTCTGTTTTGTAAATAAGTTCATTTGTATCAATTCTTTTTAGATTCTGCATGTAAGGGATCTTACATGCTATTTCTCTTTCTCTGACTTATGTCAATCAGTATGACAATCTCCAGGTCCATCTGAGTTGCTGCAAAAGGCAATCTTTCACTCTTTGTGATGAGTGAATACTATTTCGTTATGCATATGTACTACATCTTCTCTGTCCATTTCTCTGTTGAAGGACATTTAATTTGCTTCCAGGTCCTGGCTATTGTAAACAGTGCTGCAATGACATTGGGATACAATACATGTATCCTTTTGGACAAGGTTTTTCTCCTGATGCATGCCCAGGAATGGGATTACAGGATCATATCGTAGCTCCATTTTTAGATTTTTTCAGGAACCACTTATTTTTTTTAATTTTTTAATTGGAGGATAATTGCTTGACAGTGTTGTGTTCCTGCTGTGCAACAACATGAATCAGCTGTAAGTACACATGTATCCCCTCTGTTTTGAGTCTCCCTCCACCCCCACCCCACCCCACCCCACCCCTCTAGGTTATCACAGAGCACTGACCTGAGTCCCCTGGGTTTATAGAAGCTGCCCACTAGCTATCTTTTGTACACTATTGTAGTGTATATACGGAGAAGGCAATGGCACCCCACTCCAGTAGTCTTGCCTGGAGAATCCCATGGACGGAGGAGCCTGGTAGGCTACAGTCCATGGGGTCGTGAAGAGTCGGACACGACCGAGCGACTTCACTTTCACTTTTCACTTTCATGCACTGGAAAAGGAAATGGCAACCCACTCCAGTGTTCTTGCCTGGAGAATCCCAGGGATGGCGGAGCCTGGTGGGCTGCCGTCTATGGGGTCGCACAGAGTCGGACATGACTGAGCGACTCAGCAGCAGCAGCAGCAGTAGTGTATATATGTCAATGCTACCCTCTCAATTAAGGAATCACTTATTAATTGCCACCTTCCCAAGAGCTTTGGCTGCTCCCAGCTGGATATTCTCTTCATCTGAGAAACTGGATCCTTGGGTTTTAATGATGTGGGGACTTACCAGATGTTGCCAAAGCCATCCATCAAAAAGCCCGCCTCTCCATCCTTGGTCCTCCTCTTCTCCCTACTCCATCCCATTCTGGCTCCCAGCCACAGAGAACTGTTTTATTTCCTTCCACGTCTAGCATCCGACATTCGTCATGGGGACAGTGCAGAGTTAATATAAAAAAGTGCTCAGAACTGACTGTGGTGCTCTGTACACACAGAATGTTAGACTTCATTATGATGCTTAATATTTTTCTGATTTTCCCACAGGGTGATTCATGCTGTGCTGCGTGTGTGTGTGTGTGTGTGTGTGTGTGTGTGTGTGTGTGTGTGTGTGTGTGTGTGTGTGTGTGTGTGTGTGCGCGCGTGCACTGGTAGGGAGAGGCAGCAGCAGTTAGCACATTGTGCCATGGGAGACTAAGAAAAGAGGTCAGAGAAAGCTGGAGATGTGAGCTAATGTGACATGCCTTTGGAACAGGAGTGTCTGAGTTTATACTCTAAAGAGCAGGGTACATCCGCAGGGTAAGTGAGGAAGGAGCTGAAGATACAGATAAGAAGCAGGGTGCCCAGGCAAAATAGGCAGCTTTGTTCATAGTTCCTGAAACCTTTCCATGTCTCAAAAACAGAGATTAACATATATACATGACTATATTTAGAATAGATAATTGGGACTTTCCTGGCGGTCCAGTGGTTAAGACTCTGGGCTTCCAATGCAGGGGGCATGGGTTTGATCATTGGTTAAGGAACTAATATCCCACATACTGTGCAGCATGGTTAAAAAGAAAAACCTTTACTAATAAAATTTTAAAAATAAAAAATGAAGTAGAATAACAAGCAAGAACCTACTGTATGTTACAGGAAATATTCTGCTCAATATTCTGTAATAATCTAAATGGCAAAAGAACTTGAAAAAGAATATATGTGTATATATATCACTGAAGCACATCGTTGTACACCTGAAAACTAATACAACATTGTAAAGCAACTTTGGTGGTGGTTTAGTCATGAAGTCATGTCTGACTCTTGTGACCCCATGGACTGTAGCCTGCCAGGCTCCTCTGTCTATGGGATTCTCCAGGCAAGAACACTGGAGTGGGTTGCCATTTCCTTCTCCAGGGCATCTTCCCAACCCAGGGATCAAACCCAGGTCTCCTGCATTGCAGGTAGATTCTTTACCAACTGAGTTACAAGGGAAGACCCTTAAAGCAACTTTAGTCCAATATAAAATAAAAAGCATAAAATAAAGCAAGTAGTCACTGACACTTAAGGGAAAAATAAAAGCAAGCAAGCAGGGATAAAGGAAAAGGGAATCTGAGGGATCTAGGCTGTAAGCCCAAAAAAGCTTTTTCCAGGATTGACATTTTGCAGGGAGTTTCATATTTTATCTTGAAAACCTGTTCTAAGTTTGTGCTCTATTCTGTAATAGAAACTGATACAAAACCCAAAGCGGTGGAACCGTAGCAAGAGTCTGCATGTTTACCAGAGCTGTTTTCCTGCCATGCCCCTCAGAAACCTGCCTGACCAGTGTGAGACACAGCACTGTTAATGATGAATGGAAACCTTGGGGAAGATTTGAAGAGGGAGGAAGGTGTGCTCAAGTTCACATTTCAGAAAGATGGATTGGTGGGTTGTAGGGAGCAAGTCAGGTGGCTGGAACACTGGTCCAGAAATAGCTGCAGTTGTTCATTGCCTGACTGAAGGAGGGGGGTCTGGCATGGGGCTCAACAGGGTACTGCACCCCGCCAGTTCCTAGGTTCCAAGAAGCCTTCCTCACCCTTGGGAAGACTTGTCGCATTTTGTAGTCATTTGCAACTCTCACATTTTCTTCTTTGATTCCTTAGTTTAAAGGTTCTTGGTCTTGGAGTTTCAACAGTCCCAGGTCATGTCACTGATTCAGGCTTGAACAATGTCTCTGTGTTAAATGACAGACACCTTGGCAAGGCCCAGCCAGCTTGGCGGGAGGGGACAGGGTCATTCATCATTCTTGGGAGGTCTCGTGTGCAGAGCAGAACGCTGTGGGAAGCCCTTTGGTCTACAGTCTACGCCAGTCATTGATGATTTGCCATGGCTGCCGGTGTCTGCTTTGGTCACGTTTGGGCTGTGTGGTCTGTGCTGGGGTGGGGTGTCCTGGTGCCCCATGTCTGACCTTCCTTTGTGCACCCAGTTCTCGGGGAACTCCTCAACCCCACACGCCTGTATCGTGGTCGGGGGGAGCGCTCTCTAGGCTAGCCCACTGCCGCCTCTTCCCTTCTCAAGCCATCCACCTCCATCTTCTCGCTAAGCGTTCTTACTCTTCTCTGTGTTGTTTGTCTTCTGGATACATGACAAAAGGGCCAGACAGAGAAAGATTTTAAAAAAAAAAAAAGGAGGGAAAATTTATCTGTATCAGTTGGGACCAAAGATAAATTAACATCTCTCCCATTTATTCGGACACATGGGCCTTTGCTCTTGTCCCCTCCCCATTGTCCCAACAAAATAGCTTCTATGCTGTAGGGGTCCTTGTTAGTATGCATTTTTCTCTGAACTGAGTGTGGGAAGTTTAACAACCCCTGGTCAGAGATGTTCAGAAAGGTTAACAATGCAGGTAGTAAGTGACGGAGCCAGAGTTAAAACCCAAGCAGTCTGGTTCCAAAACTCATGCTCCAAACTAACCTGCCTGCAAGCTCAGTCGCTTAAGTTGTGTCCAACTCTTTGCGACCCTGTGGCCTTATGGCCCACCAGGCTCCTCTGTCCTGCAGCCTGGTCAATTTTACCACCATCATCCATTGAATGAATAGATGAATGAAGAAAGAAGGAAGGAGAGAAGATTCATGAAAGGAAGGAAGAATGGAAAGACACAAAGAAAAAACATTTGCATGAGGTGGATACAGCCTTGAGTTTTTGTTTTTGTTTTTTTTTTTAATTTACTTTTAAAACAATTTTTAAATTTTTATTGATTTTTAAATTTTTTGGCCATGCCTTGTGGCATGTGGGATCATAGTTTCCTTACCGGGGATCGAACCCCTGCCCCTTGTATTGGAAGCACAGAGTCTTAACCACTGGACCACCGGGGAAGTCCTCAGCCTTGTATTCTATCCATTCCCATTATGAGACTATTTCTGCCTAGTTCACAGGAACCAGAGAGCATCCCTCTGATGGGAGCTTGGTAGAATTTTCAAAATGCCAGGGTGCACACAAGCACATTGTTTGGCAGTCAGGTTGGTGACTTTGGGGCTGCGATTTAGGAGGTATCTTATATCCTTTGTGGCTCGTAGACAGCGTCTCACCCACTTTGTGTTGATTTCACCTCCTATTTAGGTCACAGCCAGAGTTGCCAGATTTAGCAAATGGGCCAGGATCCCCAGTTAAATCTGAATCTCAGATACACAATACATCATTTTTAATATGAGTATGTCTCAAATGGGGCTTCCCAGGAGCTGCTAGGAGTAAAGAACCTGCCTGCCAATGCAGGAGAGGTAAGAGATGCAGGTTTGGTCCCTGGGTCGGGCAGATCCCCTGGAGGAGGGCATGGCAACCCACTCCAGTATTCTTGCCTAGAGAATTCCATGGACAGAGGAGCCTGGCGGGCTACAGTCCATGGGGTTGCACAGACATGACTGAAGCAGCTTAGCATGCATGCACGCATTTGTCACAAATATTGCATGAGATATACTTGCACTAAAAGTTATTGTTTCCTATGAAATTCAGATTTAACTAGACATCTTGTATTTTATCTGGCAATTCCACTCATAACGCACCAGCAGGGAAAGTATTCTGAAGCAGGAGATCTTCCAAAGCCCCTTGCTCCCTGCTGGAGAGAGCTCTCCACTCCAAGCCAGTGTGGAGACAGAGGTTTTCTGCTCCTTCTGTTGGACCTACTGTACAGACACCCCAGTCCCCGGCAGCGGGTAAAAGCAGAGTCTGGAGGATGAGAAGAGGGGAAGAGATGGACTGGGACAGACAAGGAATCTTCCGGCCAGCCCTGATGACCTGGGAGGTGTTGCCCAGTCATCTTTGACCTGCCAGATGATTCCTCCGGGGGTTCTAGGAATAAGGTGGTCAAGCTGGCCTGGGAAGGCAGGAAGAAGCAGTGGGTATGGGAATGAGTCACTTTTGGGGTCTCTTGGCTCTCACAGTAATTTGCCTATGGAGTAGAACCACAAGTCTAGAATATGTGAGTTTTGGTTGCATGCCAGCTATACCATTCAGTCAGTTCAGTCACTCAGCTGTGACCCCATGGACTGCGGCACACCAGGCTTCCCTGTCCATCACCAGCTCCTGGAGCTTGCTCAAGCTCATGTCCATCTAGTCCATGATGCCTTTACCCCTAACCCAACAATACTCTCTACTGCCTACACACTGAGCGCCCTCAACCCAGCCCATTCTTTTTTAAAAGAATGCTTTAAATAAGCAAGGCTTGTCTTTTTCATATAATTTTGTTTATTTATTTATTTTGGCTGTGCTATGTCTTCATTGCTAAATGGGCTTTTCTCTAGTTGTGGCGAGTAGGGGCTCATCTCTAGTTGTGGTTCCCGGGCTTCTCATTGCAGTGGCTTCTCTTGTTACAGAGCACAGGCTCTAGGGCTCACAGGCTTCAGTAGTTGTGGCAGGGAGGCTCAGTAGGTGCAGGTCCCAGGCTTTAGAACACAGGCTGAATAGTTGTGGTGCATGGGCTTCGCTGCTCTGAGGCATGTGGGATCTTCCCAGATCAGGGATGGAACCTGTGTCTCCTGCCTTGCAGGCGGATTCTTTACCACTGAGCCATCACAGAATCCCCCCAATTCTGAATCTTGTCTCTTACTTTTACTTTTCTGCCAGCTATTGTATTGGTTGTTGGGAATTCAATCCTCCCCCAGTCCATCCATCAACTGATAAACAAGAAATAGTCATTGAGTGCCTACTGAGTACAAAAAGTGTGTCTTTTAGTTCCCATAGTAAAGATGAACATCTGTCCTCCAGGAGCTGATAGTCAAACTGAAACAATAAAATTTGATTATGGAGAAGAAATGGGCAAATAACAAGATGGTTCTGCTATTTATGAAACAATCATTAGACAACTATCACCATTTTGGGTACTGGAGACAAGGAAAAGACGGCTGGGAGCTCACTTCTGCCAGACAGGATCCAGAAATAAATAGTAACTGGCAGACATAGAGAGAGGCCCCTAACTCATCCTGGAGACTTAGGAGAAGGCTTTGATGAGGTGGTGAAGCCCCGTCTCTAGAAGGAGAAGTAGAAGTCAATTAGGTGAATGAAGGTCACTATGTTGGTCAAAGATAGAGGGGAATGGATGTTTTAGGCAGAAAGAAGAACAAATATCAGGATTTCCCAGGCAGCACAGTGGTAAAGAACCTGCCTGCCAATGCAGAAGATGTAGGAGATGTGGGTTATATCCCTGGGTGGGGAAGATCCCCTGAAGTAGGAAATGGCCTGCCATTCTAGTATTCTTGCCTGAAAAGTTCCATGGGCAGAGCAGCCTGGAAGGCGGCAGTCCATGGGGTCACAAAGAGTCAGACATGACTGAGTGGCTGAGCACACCATCCCTCATGCTTGAAAGTGCATGATGTGTTGTGAAAATTGCAAGGTCCAATATGGCTGGAATGGAGTGAGGTGGGGAGATGGGTTATTCAGATATCTGATTCTTAAAGGAAGGAGGGAAATCCTTGCTAAGGAGTGTGGTCAGGAAGGCCTCATGCAGGGATTGACCCCAGCTGGATGGACTTGTCCCAGTGAAAGTTCAGCGCCCCTTGAGCTAAGGGGGCTGGCAGAGACAGAGTTGCTAGACAGCCCACTGGGCCGGGCATAGGTGGGTGGGTGGGTGGACCCACTGTGCGTCATGGGAGGATCCACCAGGCACCCACATTAGGAATGCCCTGCAGGACGTGGGTACCTTCAGAGGTGGGCAGAGCATGATAACATGAGTAGGGAGAAGGAGGAGATTACATTTCTTGAACCAATCACTCTCCTGAAACGTCTTACAACTTTTCTCGTTTGATTGCCATAACAACCCGGCAAGTTGCACATTGTCTGTATGATCTGTGGGAGGAAACTCAGTTTCAGAAATGTTAAATAACTTCCCCAAGGTCATTTGGGAAGAGCCTGGATTTATAGCAAGGTCTGTCTGAATTCTAAGCCACTGGGAGGTGCCTTCTACCCCCTAGTTCCCTTTGAGAGCTTAAATATTTAATCCTGCCTCCTCCACTCTTTGTGTAATTAGATGCAGAAAAATTTATTCACCAGAATTCCTCCTGGGGAGTGACCGGTGATCTTGTCTGGAAAATATACTTGGATAAGCTATTTGGGCAAGGAGGGTGCAGGGAGATTCTGAGAGCATCTTCAAGCAACAAAAGTGGTCTCCTGGTTGCGGTGCCTGAGTCAGAAGCCCTGGGGGATGTTGGCTTTGTATTTGAACCTTGGTTTTCCTTAAAAGACTGTTAATCGTTTTACCATCTGGCCTCAGCAGCTCTTGTATCCTTAAGTACAAACACCAGCTTTGAAGAACCTAAATCCTGACCCTAAGCTCTTGGATGATGCCAGCCTGTCACTCATCTATTCATCATGGGCACGGCACTCGTGCCCTGCCAACAACTTATGTGTGCCAAGTCATAAGTGGAGAGTGATGCTCTTTGCTCTCTGTGGCCCTGCAACATGGTGCCATTGTTCACAGAATTTGAATTGGATGTCACTATCAGTACATAATTTTGAGCACACCTTCCCCATATATGTATAGGTATTTCTTTATGATATTTTATATAATATCAATTATACACATGGACTAGTGCTTTGGATGAAATGTTTGTGTCCTGCCCAAATTTATCAGATGAAGTGAGAGAGTAGTGTTGACATAGATACACCATCACATATAAATAAATTCAGTAGCTAGTGGGAAGCTGCAGTATAACATGGGGAACTCAGCGCTGTGCTCTGTGATGACCTAGAGGGGTGGGATGGGTAAAAGAGAGGCTCAAAAGGGGAGGGGATGTGTGTATACACGGAGCTGATTCACTTTGTTGTACGGCAGAAACTCACCCAGCATTGTAAAGCAGTTACGAAAAGAAAAGTGAAAGTCTCTCCATCATGTTTGACTCTTTGCGACCCCACAGACTGTAGCGCGCCAGGCTCCTCTGTCCATGGAATTTTTCAGGCAAGAGTACTGGAGTGGGTAGCAATTATTTTCTCCAGGGCATCTTCCCGACCCAGGGATGGGACCCAGGTCTCTGGGTTGCATTGCAGGCAGATTCTTTACCATCTGAGTCACCAGGGAAGCCCAAAGCAATTATATTCCAATTGAAAAAAATGGATCTGTTGAAGCCCTGATCCTCGCAATGTGACGGTATTAGGAGGTAGGACCTTTTGGAGCTGATGAGGTCATGAGGGTGGGACCCTCATGATGGGATTAGTGCTGTTTCAAAAAGAGGTGGTCTCCCTCAGCCACGTGAAAAGATAGCACAAAGGCAGCTGTCTGCAAACTAGGAAGCAGGCACTCATTAGACACCACATCTGTTCACACCTTGATCTTGAACTTCCCAGTACTCAGAACTATGAGAAATGTTTTGTTTAAGCTCCCCGGTCTATATTATTTTGTAATAACAGCCAGAACTAAGACAACCGCTGTTCCAATAGTTTGCAGAGATAATAAAACATGCACAAAATAGAAGCTCTAAAACAATGAGGAGTAGGTAAAATACACAGTATTCATTTAACATTTTTATGACAAGGCATCGTGAATAATACTGGATGCACTTACATACCTCAAATAGTCATTTTGGCAATTGCAGCCTTCTGGGCTGACTTTTTCTTTTCAGATTAGGTCAGAGTTGTTTTTAGATCAGAGTTGTTTCACGTAGAAATCAGGCTGATGGTGAGCTGGCACCGGGAGGACCCTGGCACTCACCTCGTTAGCATCGGTCTTGACCCAGGGTTTCTTTGCAGGAATCTTTTGAAGCTGCTTGTCTGTGTTGTAAGCGTTGGTTTAGTTACAGCTACATGAAAATTCTCTTTGCTGGGCACACAAGCTGGACTCATTGCAGTGTTATCAGCGAGTGAAAGAAGAGGGCTTGGCTTGGTCAATCCTTCAGTCTTCAGCTTGACCCCGAGCTGAATCAGGGTGCCAGTGTGAATGTACTTATGAAATCTGAGTAAGGCTCAGTTCATATTTTCAGATGAAGATCAGTGGTCTAGTGGTTAGGAATCCGCCTTCCAATGCAGGGAACATGGGTTCAGTCCCTGGTCGGGGAACTAGGATCCCACATGCTGTGGAGTAACTAAGCCCTCGAACTGCAATGAAAGATCGCACATGACGCAACTATGAGACCCATTGCAGCTTAAATAGATAGCATAAAAATAAACATTAAGAAAAAAAATGAGCCTTAAAAAAAAACCCTTTGTAAAGATCAGTGGAGATAAAGATCAAGGTAAAGTGAAGGTAAAGATCAGTTCTCGCTTTACCTTCTCATCATTCCCTGGACCATCTTATACACCCTGCTTTGAAAATGACCCCTTCAAGGGGAAGGGTAGGCTTATCCATATGAGCCAACGAATCACACTGCTGAATGTTTAGGCATCAACTGTGATGCTCGCAATGGACAGAATCCAGACAGCGGAGGGAGAGCGCAGAAAGGGGAACTTGACTGTCTGAGTGATGGGGATCCTCTCCCTTAAAGACACCGTTTGAGCCGAAGATTCAAAGGTAAAAAGTAGTTTCTGAGAGTCAGAGGACAGACTTCCAGTAGAGGACACCACTTTTCAAAGGCCCTGAGGTCTGGGGAAGGGGACTCCATGAGGTGAGGGGAAGGATTTGGTACACAGAAAATGAGGGGGGATCAGTGGCATGAGATAAACCCTGACATCCCTTAGACAGTGGGGACCCCATAGGACACATTTCCAAGAAGCTGCTGAGAAAAGTGTCTACAGATAGAGAGAGACTAAGGGGCTTTCCTGGTGGTCCAGTGGCTAAAACTCCACACTCCCAATGCAGGGTCCTGGGTTCGATTCCTGGTTAGGGAACTAGATCTCGCCTGTCGCAAATAAGAGTTTGCATGTGGCAACAAAGTGCGGAGATAACTTGTGCTGCAAATAAGACCTGGCACAGCTAAAGAAACAAATAAATAACCTGTTAAAAAAGAGAGAGAGACTGAGAAGTTGGGAAACGGAGAGTTCGGGATCAGCAATGTTAAAAAGAGATTGCTTATCCATCCTTGGGCGTAGTTGGGGAGGAGGAGGGCTACTCCTGAGGAGGGCTGTCCTGAGCCCATTAAGATTCAGCCAAGAGCATCCTGGAGACGAGAGAGACTAATAATGACAAAGGCAATGAAATGTACAGGGAAAGTCAGGGATTCTTTGATAACAACCCCAGCTGCTGATGAAAACTCAAACACACTGTCCACTGGCAAGTCTTGTCTCATTTAAAAAAATTACACTCTGTGCCCCCTGCCCCCACTGCAGTGCTAAATTAAACATCAGTTCTCCTGCTGCATGGTATGGTTCAACTTGGCTCTGCTCAGAGTCTCCAGGCATTGAGAAGACAAAATGAAATACAGGTTGTCTTATAACCTGCATTTAATTGATGCCACCTTACACTTAAGAATAAAAAGAAGACTCTACAAAGACATTTGAACATGCACACACATCCTGCAAAGACTGAAAGAAGGAAAAATAACCCTACTCCTTAGTCTCAGTTGCATTCAATGAGCAAAACACACTTCTTTACTCTGGGTAAATATCTTCGAATCCACTGGAAACCATTTACAGAGCTCGTACTGAGAAACTAATATTTACCCTGAGAAATGTTTGTGCTCTTGGGAGGCAGCAGGGTGTAGGCCAAAGAGCAATTTTGGAATCAGACAGACTCAAGTTTGAATCTGGAATCTCTCAGTTACCTGCTATGTAAACCTAGAAAGCTTTCCTGAGTCCCCAAAGCCTCAGTGTCCTCATTTGCAAAATGGGGGAAATATATTTACCTGTCAATGTTCTTATAAAGATTATATGAGTTGATGAGCACAAATGATATACCTTTAGTGCATATGAGTTCCCCATCTGTGTGTGTGTGAGTGTGTGTGTGTGTGTGTGTGTGCACACCCATAGGCATGTATACTCCTGTCCCATGGCATCATCTAACAAGAGTTATTAAAGAGGCTACAAGCGGCAGGTCTTCACCCATTTATATTTCTATACTAGCCCAGGACAAATATTAATTCTGGAAAATTTGGAACACGTTTTGAACTTCCCAACTTGGTAGTTTTTGTGACCTACTTGCTGGCACGTGATCTTGGCCGAGCCACTTAGCATCTTCTTATTGTATCGTGGATGTGCTTGGAAATACCCTTAAATTCTAGGAAGAAAAGAGAAAGGAAGGTAGGAAGAGAGAGCAAGAAAGTAGGGAGGGAGGAGGGGGAGGAGGGAAAGAGGGAGTTGTGGAAAACAACAGTAGGAAGAAGAGCTTTGGAGATGCAGAGTGTTGTGAGCCTTGAGGTGTATGGAGGGAAGGGGCTGGGAAGTCTAACCCTTGCTGGGTCCTGTGGCTCCCAGGGCATGAATGGATGCCAAGGTAAGTTCTGTGCTGGTTTCATTTCTGTCCCACAGTCAACTTTCCATAAGAACCTCTTCTCAGTTCCCAGTTGGATGGGACAAAAAAGGAAGGCCTGACTTTTATTCAAAACCGCTCCAGGACTTGTGGCCACAGTGAAAGACAATCAAGCAACTCAGCTGGACTGCAAACAGGTTTTTGTTTTCTTTTTTTCTTTTTTTTAATTTACCATCTTAACTATTTTTAAATTTTTATTTATTTATTTATTTATTTTGGCCACACTGCACAGCATGTGGGATCTTAGTTCCCTGGTCAGAGATCGAATCCACACCCCCTGCCTTGAAAGCCTGGAGTCTTAACCACTGGACTAGCAGGGAAGAACCCTGCAAGTAGATTTTAACTTCCCAATCCTCAAAGTATTTCCCCAGGTCAGGTCCCACTTCTCCATGATTGGCGGGTATCAAGCAAACCTTGGATAACAGTCTGAACTCTTCTCTAAAGGGCATCACTTAAACATGAGGTCCTGGAGGAAGGGAACCAGGCTAGGAAGCAGATAGGGAAACTGAGGCCCAGAGTCATTCCTGCTCTTACCTGAGGCTGTATCGCTTGACTTGGAGAGGGAAGGTGGACATATCCACCTTTAGTGTCCGTACTTATCCTCTGTTCAAACTTACTCTACACAATTGGGGTCCTTGGAGTTGGACAATGGGAAGCCCTGGATGAGGCTATCAGACTTGGATCTTGAACCCGTAGCCTAGTATTCCTTCCTCCACACTCAAGGAACGTCTTACCACGTGTCTGATTTTTGAAGCAGTGACTACTCAGCAGTGTAGGAACTATTTTCTGAGCTTCAGCTTCCTAAAATGAGGGCGGGAGCTTGCCTGACCTGTTCTCAAGTCAGCACAGGGCGCTTGCTCTTAGAGTCTGGTGCTGAAGCAGCTTCAGCACCAGCTGAGGGAGAGGTTGCAGGAGAGGAAGCTACGGTCGCATCAGAGAGTAGCAGGGGCAAAGGGGCGGTTGGGAGTTTAGCTCGGATCCGCTCACAGAGTTAAGTCAAGCAGGGTCAGAGCACAACCAGCAGAGGGCCCAGCTGGAAAAGCTGGAGGAGACCTGGCTGTCAAGGGCGGCTTGGTGAAGGGTTAGGCTGGAGGCTCAGGTCAAGGTTAAGAAGCCAGAGGAGCTGTTGAAGACAGGCAAGCTTTGTGCCTTAAGGACGGGCTTGTCGACTTGAAAGTGTCTTTCTGTGGCTACAGTCGAAAAGTGAGTGATGTTGAAGAGTATAAGAAGGAGCTGAGGAAGAGGGACTGGGATTTGGGGTCTCAAGTGTCCAGAAAAGCCACCTTACTGTAATGAAATGCCCCGTTCCACCGCGGAACCATAAAGCATAAAATTGTGATGCAGAGAGTAGCCAACTGCACCCTCTGGGGCATCCACACTAGCATCCCGGGCCCTCCAGCCTGCTCTCTGTTTCCAGAGCATGGCTGCCTTAAGTGGGGTAGCAAAAAAGGGAGAACCAGTATCTGACAGGCTCCTTTAAGCCACAGTCCAGAAACTCATAAAAGACTGGAGGAACTCACCCTATTGGCCAAAGGAAACCTGGGTTTTTATCCTTCGCTTTCTGGTCCATTCAGCATCATCTGGATTTTTGGCAAGGGTGGGATCTCCATGTCTCTTTGTTGTGTTTATTTTTTAAAGATATTTATTAAGTGATGTTGAGCATCTTTTCATGTGTTTGTTAGCCATCTGTATGTCTTCTTTGGAGAAATGTCTGTGTAGATCTTTGGCCCGTTTTTTGATTGGGTCGTTTATTTTTCTGGAATTGAGCTGCAGGAGTTGCTTGTATATTTTTGAGATGAATCCTTTGTCTGTTTCTTCATTTGCTATTATTTTCTCCCATTCTGAAGGCTGTCTTTTCACCTTGCTTATAGTTTCCTTTCATGGTTTTTCATTGCTTCTTGGGCTCCCTCTAGTTTCAGTGAACAAGGGCTACTTTCCAGTTGTAGCATGCAGGCTTTTTGTGGTGGTGGCTTCTTTGTTTCAGAGCACAGGCTCCAGGGTAGGTGGGCTTCAGTAGTTGTGGTGCACAGGCTTAAGTTGTCCCGGAACATGTGGGGTCTTCCTGGACCAGGGATCGAACCCGTGTCCCCTGCATTGGCAGGGGGATTCCCAACCATGGGACCACCAGGACAGTCCCTCTCTGTTTAAAAACAGATCTCATTGTCCTGTCTCTCACTGTGGGCTGGGCTAGCCACTTCCAAAGAATAGCCTGAACCCAAAGGGAAGCCCAGGCTTTGGGCAGTTTTTAGGAGAAGGGCCAGTGGGATCAGGGGCCTCCCTGCCGCAGTGGTTGACACATGCTTGCTTCCCTGGGCTGGCTTCCTGTAGCAGGCTATGGGAGGTCTCCCAAGCGGTAAGAGCTAATTATATCCCCAAGGAGCTATTACAAGAAGACAGCCAAGCCCCATGCCTCCCCAGGGCTCTGATTAGCTGCTATGCCCCTCCCCATCTTCCGATCATGCCCTTTATTAGATCGCTGTTGGATTCCAACTAAGTTTAATTCAGCATGTGCATCTCTAAACATCCCGGAGATGACGCTGATGCTACAGACCTTCTCCAGAAACTGCCAAAGGTATCTGAGGCCACCAGCTCAGGAGCTCTGAAAGCCATGATGCCTGTTTAATAGGAGGTTTCCGGGGAGCTGGCCCAGAACCTTCTGCCAAAATCTTTGCAGATGGTTCCCTCTTTCCATTCCCCAAGCGCCTCATTTAGTTAGGAGGCAAACTTGCCTCCTTTAGGTTGCCTTGTAATTGGGGTGATTATTCATTCCTGTCACAAGACAGAACTGGGAGGAAGAGACTGTCTCGAGACCCCAAATTCTCTGACCTGCATGCTGCTGAATTTCATCCCTTTTCTTATATACCCTCTGAGTGCTTGACGTCTGAGATTTGAGGAGATCTGTCAGGGTCAGCTAGTCCCAACTGCCTCATGGCCACTGTTGAGAAGTAACATCTCTGTTGTCATCCTAGGATCAGGCATGGGGAGTAAGCTGGGAGCATGGGGGAGGAGAATTGTTTGCCAGCCAGGAGGAAGGCGTCATGACTCACAGCCTCGCCAGTCAGGTGTTCTGTCTGGGTTCCCTTGTAGACCAGCAGGGGTCATCCGTGATTGTGGTTCATAGGAGACGGTCTAGGACCTGTGTGTCTGAGTACTTTGTGTTGCTGGGGAGACATGACACCATCCTGGGATGCCCGTTCATGACCCCATCACACAGCATGCCATGGACCAGAGGAGACACTCTCTAAAAGGAAACCACAGTGTCCTATTTATACACAACATTTCTGACACTGAACTGTGGGGTTTTCCCCCCACCCCAGCCAACTTCTCTGACGCCAACCAGGTGTCTGACGATTCAGTTCAAATCTGACACTATTCTACCTAGAGTTAGCATCAGGTCCCTCAGTGGAAGTCTCAGTCCCCACAAACTCCCCTTCAGAGGCTAATCACAAGCCTAGACCTGCATACTTCCGACCAGTCAGCTATGAAGTAGGGGTTCCCCAGCCCTCCCCTCAAGACTGATCATTTGCTCAAATGGCTCACAGAACTCAGGAAAGTGTGTTATTTGCTATTTCCCATTTATTATACAAGATTGCAACTTGAGAACAACCAGATAGAAGAGAGGCACAGGGCAAGGGATGGGTGTGGGTGGTGGGGTTTCCATTCCCCACTCCCCAGATGCACCACCCTCCCAATACCTCGTGTGTTTGCCAACCTGTAGGCTCTCCAAACCCTGCACTTTGGGGAATTTTATGGAAGCCTCATCACATAGCCATGATTGATTATTAACTCAGTTTCTCTCCTCTGCCCAGAAAATGGCAAGTAGAGCTAAATTTCTATGATTCTGATCATGGAGTAGGCTTCCCGAAGCTCCTCCCTGAAGCTATCCAGGAGCCCACCCTGAGTTCCCTGCTTAGAACAAAAGACACTCATCAGCCATGAACTTCCAAGGGATTTAGGAGGTCTGTATCAGGAACTGGGATTGAAGGCTGAATATTGGAATGAAACTTGCTCCTAGCATCCCTATAGATTTGTAAATTACAAAGGTTTTGGAGCTTTGGCCAGGATCTGAGGATGAAGACCAAAATATACATTTATTGTTATATCACAGTATGACTTCCCATGCTTCAAGTATTCAGCCAAGACCTCCTCCCTCCTGGCCGCCCTGCCCATCCTCCCTGTTCTCGTCATTCTGGCTCGGTCATCTCGCTCTCAATATCTGCTTTAGGCTCTCAGCCAATTTGAATGAACTGTTAAGACCCCCTTCACTGGGTTTCCCATATCTTAACAAGCCTCCTTTCCAAAAAAACTTTGACTCCATCTCTGCACATCCTCCCAATTTCAGCAACACTCAGGATTACTAATAAGAGAACCTGCCCGTGGGCTCTAGGGCCATGAAACAGGCTGGTTAGAGAGACAGGTAAGTAAACAATTATAACCTGCTGTGATAGGATCCTTGATGGGCCTGGTGTGGAAATGAAAAGGAAGAACACGAAACCTAGGCTTGGAAATTCAAGGAAGTTTTCTCAGAAGAAGAGAGTTCTCAGTGGGTACATGTATAACTGATTCACTTTGCCATATAGCAGAAACTAACACAACATTGTAAATCAACTCTACTCCAATAAAATTATTTTAAAAAATACAGTGAGACCTGAAGAAGGAGCAGAGAGAATGTCCCAGGCAGAGAAAGCAGCACATGGAAAGACTCAGGCTAGTGAAAAAACCAGGGAGTTTTAGAGATATGCAGGGAATTCAGTGACACAGATCAGTCTTGTCTGGGAGGATTCCTGGGGACAGGTTCGTGTTCTGTTTTAGAAACAGGAATCGATTGGTCCTAAGCCATTCACAATCTGGGGGCAAGACCATACCTAGAGATAATGAAAAGCAAACCAAGAAACTAATCATTTAATATGAGAATTGAGCCTGTGATCTTATTTCTGTTAACACAAGCTTCATATCATTTATGAGAAATCTGATGTCAATCTGATTCATCTTTTTTGGGGGAGGGAATTATATGTCCTTTACTTAATCATTATCCCATTGTTGAAAATATAAATAATTTCTATTTTTTTTATAATTCATAATATTATGATGAACAGTCTTTTTTCTCTTCCCCCTTCCCTTTCTGGATCTGTTTCTAAAAAGAATCCCATGACTGGAATTGCTGGGCCAAATGTTACAAACATCCTAAAGGCCCTTTCTATTTTTATTATACCATGCTGCTTCTAAAAACAAACAAACAAAAAATAGAAATTATAATACCCTCACTCCCCTTGAAAAAAAGTCCTGACACTGAATCAGGAATCAGAAGCACTGAGTGTAATAGCAATTCCAGCTTAAGAAATTTTTTTAAAAAGAAAGATTATTTCTCTTCATTATAGACTTAGAGAACACCCTGAGATATTTTTTTTTCCCTACATGAGGAGTGAATAGACCATTCAATACTCAATTCATTGCATGATGATTAATTATTGCCCAACTTTATTGGATAGGAAAAATAGAATCAACCATCATAGCAGTAATCATATCTAAAATAGAGGTACAACCTTGTAGGGTAATGCCTAGATTTGGACAGGATGAGCAATTGAGCAAAAACTGGGTATGCTTTCCAGAGTGTCTGGGTGGAGTTGTTCACCCAAGGTAGACGAGCAGGAATGTGAAGCCCAAGAGTGAGTTAGCCTGAGATGTATTAATGTATGAGATGTATTAATAGGTGTGTGGAGCTGGGGTGTGCAGGACATCAGTACATGTTTTGTGCATGGCAGCTGGTAGGAATCAATTGCACAGACACAACTGTCCTCCAACATCTAGGAAGGCAGATGACTCAATCAGAGCAATAATCCAGACAAACTTCTGGAACTTCTGGCATTATGAATTGGGAGATTGGAAGGAATGTTAGAGGAGAAAGAAAAAGCAATGACCATATGCTAGACATTGTGCCAAGTGCTTTATATACATCTAAATCTCATAGTAATGCTCTAAGGTAGACAGAATTATTCCAGTTTTTTTTTTTTTTTTTACTATTTATTTTTGTCCATGCGGGTTCTTCACTGCAGCGTGTGGATTTTCTCTAGTTGCAGCAAGCAGGGGCTGCTCTCTGGTTTCAGCACAGACTTCTCTTGTTTCAGAGCTTGAAGTCTGGAGCATGAAGTCTTCAGTAGCTGTGGCGCACAGGTTTAATTGCCCCACAGAATGTGGGATCTTAGTTCCCCAAACAAGGATTGAACTCATGTTCCTGCATTGTAGAGTGGATTGTTAACCACTGGACCACCAAGGAAGTCCCAGAATTATCCCAGTTTTACAGGTAGGGCCTCCCCTGAAGGAGGAAATGGCAAGCCACTCCAGTGTTCTTGCCTGGAGAATCCCAGGGACACAGGAGCCTAGCAGGCTACAGTCCCTAGGGTCGCAAAGAGTCGGGCATGACTGGAGTGACTTAGCACATAGTAGGACCAGTTGAGATTCTAGAGCAGAAAGGCTTTCCCCTAATTGCCGGGTCTATCTGGTTCTTTGCATAACCATTGTGCTGGAGGTGAAATCGATATGGAGCTAGAAAACTTGAAAAGGACTGGAAACTGTCCCAGTGTATGGGGTGCAGCTGAGCCAGTGAAATGATTAGGTTAGGGGAGGAGCCGGACAAGATACTGCCCAAAGCTACTTTTCCAAGACTTGGGAGGTCTTCCTTTTGATCAGGAAAAACTCATGCTATGGATGGCTTAGCATCCTGAAGACCTTTCAATTACCTGTTTTACCACTTTTGCTCATGTTTCTCAAGGCTGCTTTATTTTGGTTGGTGTAGACTTACTTCAGTTAAATTAGGAGCAATTTTGGTCTGAGAGTTCTGGACCCCAAACAAAAGCCAACTGATTGTACCAAGTATCTTGGCTTTAGGATTCCAAAGATGCGAAGACATTATAAACCGTGGCTTCTTTTAAGTAAATGTTTTCCTCAGTTCCAGCATCACATTGCTGGGTCCTTGTTGGCAATTTTATTTCTTCCAGGTCAGCAGCAGATTATTGATTAAGGTTTAAAGCCAGAACCTGAGGACAGAGTTACAAAGGCTTCCCGGTCTTTCCTTTTACCGAATGTGCTTAGGGGAGAAACGGCTGGAGTTTCCCTTGAAGAGAAAATGAAGCTGGAGTTCGCTTCTGCTTGAGAAAATTCTTCGTCACCTCTAGACTTCTGTGTCCTTGACTGGAAGCCCTACCAAGCTCTCTTGTGCTCTGATGAGCCTTTGGACATGTGGGAAAGGGAAAGAGCCTGCATGGATCAAGACCCTACAAGCACCCTGTCCTTCCTAGATGGCGCCTTATCTCATCCTCAGAATAATTCTATCAGACAGATATGAACAGGTCCATTTTGTAGATGTAAAAAGTAAGGCTCAAAAAAAAAAAAAAAAAAAAGAGAAAGAAAAAACCAAAACCCTGCTGGGATAGAGTAGACCGCACAACATCTATGGAGTTTGGTGGACCTGAGATCCAAGTCCATTTCTTTTACTCTCATAACTTCAATAGCCTCATCTACAAAAGGGTCTTAATGTTTGTCTTTTTGCATTGATTTGAGGAACAGTGAAATTATGTAAATAGATTGTCCTGTGCAATGCCTGTGTGTATCCAGAATTCTGCATTCCATAGTTACTACTTCTGTTACTAATAATAACATTTACAGAGAGTAGGTTGGTAGAGGTGGGTTCTGACTTCAGCTCTGGATGGTTCCAGATTCCATTTTATTTTTCAACACATGTTCTGAAATTAGACATATCAGTCCTAATTAAAAGACTGGGAAGGTGGCCAAAGCAATCCATGGCCTTCTTAAACTTCTGGGAAACCTGAATTCTAGAAACAAATAAAAGAGCAGTTCCGAATACTTGAGATGAAGAGACTGTTGGCAGGCTTGGAGCCAGGCAACTGAAGTGTAATTGACCCAACTTCTGTTCTGTGAAGCTGGGGTCAAAATACTCATTCCAGAAGATTCTGCATCAACTGAGCATTTTTGTAATTATGTGAAGGAAATGTTCTGTCTACCCCAGGAAATAACCTGGGCTGAACTCCTAATATTGAATATTTTAGGTGTCTTATATGCCATTTTTTGTAACCATCTAAAAAAACCCGTGAAGTCAAATGATGCAAAGTGCTGTAATGGAAAGAAGGGAAATGAGGTGACATGCCAGGGTGGGGTGATGCTACTTTGGGTACCATGGTTACAGAAGCCTCATTGGTTGGAGGAGAGATAAGAAGGCAGCCCCTTTGCTGATGATGACGGAGCAGGGAGGAAGCCAGCAAACGCTCCCCACCATCTGAACCTCTGGCTTCCTCTACCCCCAGGAATAGCAACAGTGATTCCATCATTTGAGTAGAGCTTAAGGTCCAAGCCTTGTGTTGTCCATCGCTTTATCCTCACAGCAGCCTTGAGGGTCAGACAGAGAGAGCATTCCCTTTTACAGAAGACGCCATCAAGAAAAGGCAAAACCTGGCAAGGTCATATTGCCAGGGAGTGGCAGAATTGGAATTTGACTCCTAATCCCTTTTATTTTTTTTAATCAAAAATTTTTTATTGAAGTATAGTTGATTTACTAGTGTTGTGTTATTTCTGGCATACCACAAAGTGATTCAGTTGTACATAAATATCTATTCTTTTTTAGATTCTTTTTCATTATAGGTGATTTCAAAATATTGATTATAATTCCATCAGCTGTACAGTAGATCCTTGGTGCTTATTTTACATATAGTAGAGTGTATCTGTGAATCCCAAACTCCTAATTTACCCCTCCACCTTCCTTCCTCTTTGGTAACCATAAGTTTGCTTTCTATGTCTGTAAGTCTGTTTCTGTTTTGTAAATAAGTTACTTTGAATCACTTTTTTTTAGATTTCACAAATAAGTGATATCGTTTGAGATTTGTGTTTTTCTTTCCGACTTACTTCACTTATTGTGATCATCTCTAGGTCCATTCATGTTGCTGCACATGGCATTATTTCATTTTTTTTTTTTTTAATGGCTGTTGACTCCTAATCTATTGATTCCAGCCTCTGTCCTCTTCCAACTTTATTGGACGGGGCCTGCCAGGCGTGTCCCAGTCCCTGGCTTGTAGCTCTGCGGGGTTCTGGTGGCCAAGGCCAGCATTTGCAGTCTCTGGTGCTGCTGTAGACTTATGCTGGGGAATTTGTTGAGCAGACGCACAGGTGTACGAAGTGAATCTGTGTCCCTCTGGTGGTCCACGTGGCAGCATCCCTGAGGCGGGGAGAAGGTTCTCTTCCTTGCAATGTCACACCCGAGACCAGTAATGGGCTTGAGGGGCGACTGGCCTTGGCTATTCTCAGGATGTGTCAGGAGGAAGGCAAATCACAGAAAGGGGGACTCTCACATCGTGGTCGAAAGCATGAGCTCTGGAGCTGCATGTTCCAATCCCAGCTCCATCACGAACATGGGACTTCCGAATCCCAGCTCCATCACAAACATGGGACTTCCAGCCAGACACCGTGCCTCGGTTTCCTCAACTGTAGATCCGAGATAGTGATATAACCTATTATGTAGGGTCGTTATGAGGATTACACGAGAATCTTTAGGTACATCTGGTATATCACTGCTGCCCCACACAGGGGGCTTTTGTCGGTGCCTCCTGAGTCTGAGGTGGGTTAGAGGACACTCCAGGGTTCTGCTGACAATCAGCCAGAGTCTCCAGGCAGAATCCAGTGCCTGAGTCTCTCCTGTTTTGGCCTGGGCTCCTGACCACCTGGGGCAGTTTTTGGAAAGGCTGGGAGCAACCCCTGTTCCATCGCACATCTCTGAGCCCTGATCCCTTTCCCTTTTGTTCCAGGACCAAAATAGGAGTCCTGATGTCTTATTTTCCAGTGATTTCTGGGAGCCTCTTGGGACCTAAGGAAATAGTAATTCAGTTCTAGCAGCTTCCCTGATTCCCAGGTGGGCAAGCAGATGAGCCCCTTATGACAGCAGCCCCTCCCTACACACACACAATTCTGGGTTGCCTGCCACACCACACCCAGATGCTATGTCAGCCTCAGAGCACAAACCTTCCCAGCGCAGTTCATCTAAGAGTGAGGAGACTGTCTTCTCCACAGTGTCTCCTTAATCACATCCTTTTCATTTCTCTGACATCTGATTGGGATGAGGGAGCTTACCTGCAACTAGGTGCTGAGTCAAGTTAACTGGTCCACGAGGGGACATGGCTACCTTGAGATCATGTGTTCTGTTTCTCCTCCCACTCTCCCCAGTAGACTTGGGGCTCTTGGGGACAGAAGTCTGCCTTACTCAACCTTGCCCTGTGATCTAGAAGAGCAGGCATGGGCTCCGTCTGGAGGAGGCAGATCCTCACTCTCCTGATGTGTGATCTGAGATGAGTGGTGTAAGCTCTTTGAGGCTGCAGAGAAGAAGTGTCATTTCAGCTCCCCTTACTGAGTCCTGCTTGGTTGACTTTGCAGTTGCCACCACTGGCCAGACTGCTTATGGACTCACATCCACAAGAATGGTACCGGGGACTTCCCAGGTGGTCCAGTGGTTCAGACTGTGTACTTGCAATGCAAGAGGCACAGGTTCGATCCCTGATCAGGGAAATAAGGACCCCACATGCCCTGCAGTATGGCTAAGTAAATAACTGAATTCTCACTGTAGTACTATAAAGTAGGTAGTTGTTTTTTTTTTTTTTAAGAGTTATAGCATTTCCAACTTTAGAACTACAAGAGTTGGGATTTTATTTTGCTCTCAGTACTTATTTTTAAAATGTATCTTTTTTTGTCCTAGTGCTTAAATTTGTCTCATTTTGAAATAATTATAGACTCACAAAAAGTTGCAAATGTGGTAGAGATGAACCACATACCTATCACTCAGATTCCCCCAACATCTTGTATAATTTACTATAATATCAAAACCAGGAAATTGACATTGGCACAATGCATTTAACTAGACTGATACTTTTTTTCTTTTTTCATTGAAGCATAGTTGATTTACAGTGTTCTGTTAGTTTCAGATGTAGAGCAAAAGTAATTTAGTTATACATATGTATATTCTTCTTTAGATTATTTTCCATTATAGGCTATTACACTATATGAAATGTAGTCCCTTGTGCTATACAGTAGGTCCTTGTTTATTTATTTTATGTATGGTAGTTAGTCTCTAACTACCCTAACTACTTAACTTATCCCTACCCCTTTTCGCTTTGGTAACCGTAAGTTTGTTTTCTATGGTAATTGAAGTGAAGAAGTGAAGTCGCTCAGTTGTGTCCACCTCTTTGCGACTCCATGGACACCAGGCTTCTCTGTCTGTGGGACTTTCTAGGCAAGAGTACTGGAGTGGGTTGCCATTTCCTCCTCCAGGGAATCTTCCCACTCCTGGGATCGAACCCAGGTCTCCCGCATTGTAGACAGACACTTTACCGTCTGAGCCACCAGGGAAGTCCAACTAGACCTATACAATTAACTATATTATAGACTTTATTCATATCTCACCAGTTTTGCATGTACGCATGTGTGTTGTGATCTATGAAATTTTATCATATCTATTTTAGTTCCCCTTGACTTTTTAAATTAAACTTTTTTTATTTCAAGATACTTTTAGGTTCACATGTAACTATAAGAAAAACACAAAAAACCCTGTATACCCTTTACCGTATTTCTCCCAATGGTAGCATCTTATAAAACTATAGTCTGATTTCACAGCCAGGATGTTGACGTGGAAACAGTCAAGATGAAGAATGTTGACATCCCTACACGTGTTCCCTCCTGTTGCCGTTTTACAGCCACATCCACTTCCCTTCAGCCCCCCATCCCCATGGAGCCCTTGGGAATCACTCATCTTTTCTCCAGTTTTGTAACTTTGTCACTTTAAGAATGCTATATAAATGGAATCAAACAGCATGTACACTTTAGGGATCTTTCTTCACTTAGCATAATTCTCTGGCAGTTCATCCAGGTTTTTTGTGTATTAGTACTTTATTCTTTTATATTGCCAAGTAATACTCCATGACACAGAGGGTCCACAATTTATTTATTCATTCAAGAGCATAGGCGTTGCTTCCCATTTTTGCTATTGTAGAGTTGTTATAAATGTCTGTGGCCAACTTTTTGTGTCAGTGTAAGTCTTCGTTTCTCTGAAATCAATGCCTAGGAGTACAATTTCTGGGTCATATGATAGCTGGATGACTAGTTTTAAGAAACCACCAACTTTCCAGCATGGCTACATTATTTTACATTACCACCAACGTGTATGAGTGATTCAGCATTTGATGTTTTCATTCTTTTATTTTATTCATTCTGATAGGTGTATAGTGATAACTTGTTGTGAGTTTAATTTGTGTTTTTCCAGTAGTATGTTAAACATCTTTTCACGTGCTTACTGCAATCCGTATATCTTCTTTAGCGGAATATCTCTCTATGTCCTTTGTCCAGTTTTTAACTGAGTTATTTTTTACGATTGGGTCTGAGAGTTCTTTAGGTCTTCCAAATGCCAGTCCTTTGTCCGATATGTAATTTGAAAATATTTCCTCCCATTCTGTAGCTTGTATTTTCAATCTTTTCAGTCTTTCAAAGAACAAAAGCTTTTAATTTTGATCAAGTCCAATTTATGAATTTTTCCTTCTGTGGATCATGTTTTTAATGTCAAGTCTAGAAATTCTTTGCCTTGTCCTGAATCCTAAAATATTTCTCCTATAGTTTCCTAAAAGTTTTATAGTTTTACCTTGTATATTTAAGCCTATGATCCATTTTTGAGTTAATTTTTACATAGGTTGTGAGGTTTAGGTTCAGATTTATCTGGGTATCCATTCCAGGGCCATTTGTTGAGAAGTCTATCATTACTCCATTGAATTGTTCCTGTAACTTTGTCAAAAATTCACTGGGTACATTTGCATGGGTTTATTCCTTGGTTCTTTCTTTATTTCTTTCCATTGATTTACATGTCTATCCTTCCAGCAATACCTCAGTCTTAACTAATGTTGCTGTATAATGTCTTGAAGGGCTTCCCAGGTAGCTTAGTGGTTAAGAATCCAGGAGGAGACATGGGTTTGGTCTCTGGGTTGGGAAGATCTCCTGGAGAAGGAAATAGCAACCCACTCCAGAATTCTTGCCTGGGGAAAATCCCATGGACAGACAAGCCTGGCAGACAGCAGTCCATGGGGTTGCAAAGAGTCAGATATGGCTGAGCACACACACATATAATGTCTTGAAATCAAGTAGATTGATTTCTGCCACTTTTATTCTTCTTTTCAAAACTGTCCCTTTGCCTTTTCATTTACATTGTAGGATAATCGTATCTATACCTTCAAAAAACATCTTGTTGTAATTTGGATAAGAATTGCATTAAACCTGTATGTTAGTTTGGGAAGAACCTGATATATTGAATCTTTTAATTCATGGACATGCTATGTATCTCCATTTATTTAGATCTTCTTTGATTTCTTTCTTCAGCATGGGTAGTTTTAAACATACAAGCCCTATACATATTTTGTATATAATACTTCATATTTTATTATATTTCTGAACAGTTTAAATGTACTTTATGTTTAATTTCAGTGTCCACAGATTTATTGCTACTATATGAAAATACAATTGATTTTCTGTATATTAATCTTGTATCCTGCAACGTCGCTGTACTCACTTTTTAGTCCTAGTAGGTTTTTTTGTAGATTCCTTGGGAATACGTAAACATTCATGTCATTTGTAAATAAGGATAATTATACTTCTTCCTTCCTAATCTGTATACCTTTTGTTTCCTTTCTTTGACTTGTAACACTGGCAACTTACAGCACTGTGTTGAATAAGCGTGATGACAGTGAACATCCTTGCTTTGTTCTAGATGTTAGGGGGGAAAGCATTCAGTCTTTTACCAATAAGCATGTTAGATGCAGGTTTTTTAATGCATGCTCTTTGTCACGTTGAGGAAACTTCCCTCTATTTCTATTTTTATGCGAGTTTTTATCATGAATGTGTTCTTAAAAGAACTTCAACGATACAGTTTCACAGTGTCTAAAGATGAAATTCCTTCAAACATGCCTTCCCCTAAAAGTGCATATCTGTATTGATTAGTTGACACAGATCACAGATGTGTAAATGAATCAAGAACACACTTACATGTAGAAATGGAGAATTCTCCATCTGCAGATGTCTGGTTCAGTTCAGTTCAGTCGCTCAGTCGTGTCCAACACTTTGTGACCCCATGAACCGCAGCACGCCAGGCCTCCCTGTCCATCACCAACTCCCGGAGTCCACCCAAACCCATGTCCATTGAGTCGGTGATGCCATCCAACCATCTCATCCTCTGTCGTCCCCTTCTCCTCCTGCCTTCAATCTTTCCCAGCATCAGGGTCTTTTCAAATGAGTCAGCTCTCTACATCAGGTGGCCAAAGTATTGGAGTTTCAGCTTCAACATCAGTCCCTCCAATGAACGCCCAGGACTGATCTCCTTTAGGATGGACTGGTTGGATCTCTTTGCAGTCCAAGGGACTCTCAAGAGTCTTCTCCAGCACCACAGTTCAAAAGCATCAATTCTTGGGCGCTCAGCTTTCTTTATAGTCCAACTCTCACATCCGTTCATGACTACTGGACATCTGGTTAGTCCCCCACATTGCAACCTCAGAGGCACAGGGCCCATTGTATTCTCCTAAACAGGACCCCTGGAGCTGTGCAGTGCAGGCCGCCCATATGGGAGGGTGTTCCCTTTGGGTTCACTAGGCAATCCTGGTGTAGAAAATCCCTTGTTCCCATAAGGCTTTTGCAGATTTGAGACCCCAAGAAGTCACCTGGTTTGCTATTCACTTTAAAAAAAAAAAGTCTTTATTTTAATTGGAGGCTAATTACTTTACAGTATTGTAGTGGTTTCTGCCATAGGTTGACATGAATCAGCCATGAGTGTACATGTGTCCCCCATCCTGAGCCCCCTCCCACCTCCCTCCCCACCCCATCCCTCGGGGTCCTCCCAGTGCACCGGCCCTGAGTGCCCTGTCTCATGCTATTCACTTCTTTATTCAGTACATGTTGATAGTTTCTGAGCTTCTCCTATGCACCAGGCACCCCTGGAGGCAATGGGGATACCGCAGTGAACAATGGTATCCCCATCTTTCAACGCAGGCTGGCGATGATGCTGGCTTTGGCCAAAATAATGCAGTGGAGCAGGCAGGAAGTGGTTAAGATCTTTTCATAGCGCAGCCTCTGCTCGGAGAGACTTGAGTGAGCTGCCCAACGTCACACAGCTGGGAGAGCAGGGGAAAGGAGCGGCGATGATCCGATTCTCAGGTCTGGTTCCCGCCACTGCACGTGGCTGCCACCAGAGGGAGCCTCTCGCCCCAGGCTCATCCTGGTAACACTGTACCCGCCCCACCTTCAGTCGTGGGCAGAAAGGAGCCGGTGGGGCAGTCCGGAAGTAGAGCGATTCATGATCCACCGTGGAGAGTGATCTCTCGTCAAGCCCAGAGGTGAAACTACAAGGGCTCTACTGGCTGCAGGATGTGGCAGGGGCACGCCTGGCCCCCGCGCCAGGAATCCAGCAGGGGCGGAATCAGGAATGGGGTCCATGGCAACACACCCTGGCTGGCCATGGGGCGCCTGGATAAGAGTGGGGCGTCCCCTCGGCCCTCCGGGTCAGCAGCCAGCCACACACACGTCTCTAATTGGGCATTTCCAGGCCATTAAGCGGATCGATCAATGACAATTACACCTCTGCTTTAATTTCGCCCCTTCTCTGTCGTTTTCCAGGCTTCAGAGCAGCAGAGAAAGGTACACAGTGATACACACGAGCATAAATGCACAAGCTCAGGTGGTCCACCTGGGGTGTGTGGAAAACAAACAGACACAGTGACGGCAGGAGGCCCCCGACCCCAGCTGGTCTGCCCCTCATTCCAGGCCCCAGGCTTGTCTAGGCTACAAGCTATGGCCAGAAGACCAGGCCGGGTGTATTGCCCAGAGAATCCCTCCTGACTCTCGGGAAAGAAGAGGCATCCGAGTGCATCTGAGAGGGGCCCTGAGGCGCCTCTTAATCCCCACTTAGCATACATGAGAGGAGCCCCAAGGGCCGACTTTCTGCCCATTTGGGTGAACAGTGCAGGCAGTGACCCTTCACACGGCATTTCTTTGATGCTGAGCAGAGGGCCTGGCCCTTGACCTACT
Organism: Cervus elaphus; assembly: GCF_910594005.1. Classification (NCBI taxonomy): domain Eukaryota; kingdom Metazoa; phylum Chordata; class Mammalia; order Artiodactyla; family Cervidae; genus Cervus; species Cervus elaphus. The sequence continues at coordinate 89,339,404 of NC_057819.1, forward strand.
TTATATATATCTTCCAATCCTCCCAGTATCACCACGGAGCAAGGACTGTTCTCCCCGTGTTGCAGATTTGAAAACAGAGGTTTCCAGGGGTTGTGGCCACCCCAGGCAGGTACTTTTTATGGTTTTCTTCCACCTCATCTCCGTCTGCCATTCAAGGCAGCCCTTCTCCACGCCAGCCAGCTAAAGCCGTGGTTCAGGGTCCCTGGGCTCCATCCTCAGCACCATTTTCAAGCAAGCTCTCCGCCGGGAACACTGATGCTCTGCTGCCTGGGTGTCACACCTCCCCTATCTTCCAAGGCTCCTAACAAGTCCGCGAGGAGCCTTCTCCGACCCTGCCACCCCGCTTACCCACTCTGCCCACGGCTCCCATCACTGTCATCCTCCAGCGCAGCTCCTGCTGGGTTGTCATCACCTTCCTCCCTACCTCGCTGACTCTCTGCCCTTTTCTGGATGCCAGGGTACTCTTTTCCCTCCCATGGCCTCTCTGCTTTTGTTTCTCCAAGGAGTACCCGCTGAAGCCCCAGTTCCTTCCACTCTCTCACACCATCAGGTGCAGGAGAGGGGCTGGGGTAACGCCCTCTCGCCTTTCTCCCCCTTCCCTCCTTTGCCTACCCCAAGACACCCTGATGCTATCGTCTGCGGATCTGGCCAACGAGTGGAGTGTCTTACTTAATTTGCATCAGGTCATTTCTCAATACAATGCAATCTTTTCCATATCCAAGTTTTTCACCCATCATCTGTAATATACATGCCTCTTATCTTCTCTGTGTTCCTGATCTGTATCAAGCTTCAGAGGACTATGCTCTGTGGCTGCTAAAATTTCTCATGCTGCCTGGGATCTTTGTTCACAGTCAGGAGAACTGACTTAGAAGATAGAGTTTCTTTCAAGTGTGGCGTCCAAATTCCTAGTGGGCTGGAGGTCTGAAAGCAGAGCACTTAGGTGTTTAATGAAAGACTGAAAAAAATGGATGTCACTAGTCTGATATAGGGCAGCTAGTGTGACTTTGGAACCAGGCAGGCGTGGCTTTGAATCCAGGCTCTGCCGTGTACTAGCTGTTCGCCACTGATGAGTTTGCTTGGCCCTCTCAACCCTCAGTTTTCTTGTCTGCAAAATGGAACGAAAAACAGCCTCACTGATTCATTGTGAGAATTACAATTACATCATAGGAAGTACCAGCATATACACAATAAAACGTGCCTAATTAATTGAGCAAGGTTGCCCTACTCCTGGGTTTCCCAGGTGGCGCTAGTGGTAAAGAACCCACCTGCCAATGCAGGAGACACAGGAGAAGTGGGTTCAATCCTGGGTTGGAAAGCTCTTGGAGGAGGGCATGGCAACCCACTCTAGTATTCTTGCCTGGAGAATCCATGGACAGAGGAGCCTGGCTGGTGTAGTCCATGGAGTCGCAAAGAGTCGGACACAACTGAGCACACACACGTACACCCTATTCCTGAGTTGTATTTTAACAACCAAGGATTAAATGAGATGGTCCCAATTCCCAGCAGAGGATGGTCGCAAAGGGGATGACCAGCAAATAGTGGCTATGAGTTAATGGCGTCAGAACTCTCTAGGAATCCACCCATTGGCTGTATAGTTCAGGTGTCAGTATCAGACACCCGAGAAAGGAGTAAAGATCCTGTCTTGGCATCGGGTCACCGCAGTTCTTGGCTCAGGGTTTCCACTCACAAGAAAGAGAGAGCTCAAGGCTTCAGGAGAGCTGGTCCAAGATACTGGAAAATAAGATTTTCAACTTCACAAACTCACCTAGGCTTGAGCAAATGGTGATCTAGGGCTGTTTTGTATTCATGCTGAGATGGCCAAAGGGGCTTAGGCCAAGTAAGTGACTCTTTCTAGGGTGTTCTCTGTTCTAGATGGGACAACACAGAAGGAATAGGGAAACCAGTCCGGCCTTCGCTGCTCCCGGCACCCTCTCTTATCCCCCTTGCCTACCTGTGTGCTAGGCAGAGCTCTGAATTAGGAACCCTGGGCTTGAATTCCAGATCTGTTATTTATTTTTGGCATTATATCAAATGCAGTCAGTTCATCTCTCTAAGACTCCATTTTCACCTCTGTCCAGTAGGAATATTTACTTTGCTTCTATTACAGTATGGTTAGGGGATGACGAGACTGAATGCCGGGAAAGGGTAAACTGAGGCATACTCAATTTTTTTTTCAAGTCTTTTTGAGCACAGATCGATTAGAATGAGGGCCAGACCAAACGTGATAGGAGCTATCCATGAACAGGAGCTGGGGGAGAGGTTACTGTGGAGAAACCAGAAAGCAAAGCCAGGACGTCCTTTGATGGGCTATAACTTACGCAGTTACCTTACGTGGGAAAACCCAGGTGGCCGTGTGTGATTGGTGGTTTAGTCACTGAGTTGGGTCCAACCCTTGCGACCCCATGGACTGTAGCCCACCAGGCTCCTCTGTCCACAGGATTTTCCAGGCAAGAATACTGGAGTGGGTTGCCATTTCCTTCTCCAAGGGATCTTCCCGACCTGGGGATTGAACCCATGTCTCTTGCATTGCAGGCAGATTCTTTTCCACTGAGCCACCGGGGAAGCCCCTCTGTGTGATTAGTTGTCCGTAAGTTTCATTTTCTTAGATTTGTGTGCATTGACTCTGGCTTCTGTTTTGGCTTGCTTGTGTAGGCTAGCAAAATGATAGACACACATCAGTCTAATGGCCTCTGGGTTTGATTACTTTAACAGTGCTTTTCATGGGACTTCCCTGGTGGTCTAGTGGTTAAAACTTTGCCTTCCAGCACAGGGGGTGCAGTTTCAATCCTTGGTTTGGGAGCTAAGATCCCATGCCTTGTGGCCAAAAAGCCAAAAAACAAACAAACAAACTGCCATGAAACAGAAACAATACTGTAACAAATTCAATAAAGACTTTAAAAATGATCCACATTTTAAAAAAATCTTAAAAAAATGTTCTTTACAAACAAAAACACCTGTAACACATGTGATGGGTTATGACAATATTTTACATAGCTAATTCTGAAAAAAAGCAAAATAATAACAATGATCATCCTTATTATCAATATTTGACTTGTTTTTCATCATATATCTATCTACCTTCCTCCCTGCCTACCTACCTTCTTACTTTCCTATATACCTGTCTTTCAACCTAACTACCTTTCTATTTTTCTATCTTCCTACTTATCTATGTACATACCTTCCTACATACCTGGCATTCTGCCTACCTACATCCTTACCTACCTACATACCTACCTGTATACCTACCTTCCTTCTTACCTACTTACCTTCCTACTTTCCTATCTTCCTATCTGTCCACCTAGCTACCTTCTTGCGTATCTAGCTAAAAAGGTCCATACTTCACATACTCACTAAACCCAATGAACACACAAGCACCCAACATTCTCTATATAATTATGCTTGTTAATATACAAATGTTGGCAATGATAAGTGACAGAAAATATCTGTTTATTAGAATTGCATGCATCTCTGAGCGTTTACTTAATAGTTTTGAAATAAAGCTTAATATTTCTTCTACATGTAATATCATATTCAAATACCTCATTTGTTTTGAACTTAATATGTGCGTTAAAGTATTCTTGATAATTGAATGCATTTCCAAGAGTTAATTTCTGTAATCAAAAAAGGTTATGCTTTTGTGGGCAATTCATCCAGTTATTCAAAGGTTCAAAAGTTTTAAGAAGTGTACAGTGGCTGAATTATGGGAAATAACCCTGAGAAAGGATAGAAGAAATGTTAATGAAGCATCAGAGGGGAGATCAAATTGACAGTGAACCCCAAATGAATATCCAGGTTGACAAAGACTGAAGGAGACCACTGATAGAAGAGAACAATTGGAAATGAAACAGAGTGAAGTGGTAGGACTGAGCAAGTGAAAGTGCTGGGTGCAAGTTGTCAACAGGCTGTAATCCTCGATGAGGGAGAGCATGATATAGGGGGACATGTAGCCCCACAGGGAGCAAGCAAAGCAATTTATTGGAGGCGCATGTTGACACATAAACTATAAGATTAATGTGGTCATGTTGGAAAGGTTTGACTGAGCTTATGTTCCAGGACATTTATACTATGTGAGAGGTTCAGCCAAGAGCTGGAGAATCTGCCCAAGAGAATAAGCCAGCAATGGTACTCCCATCAGTGGGGACCCATATGTGGCTCTTAACATAGATGACATCAGTAGACTTACTGGGGCTTCCCTGGTGGCTCAGATGGTAAGGAATCTACCTGCAACGCAGGAGACCTATGTGTGATCCCTGGGTCGGGAAGATCCCCTGGAGAAAGGAATGGCTATCCACTCCAGTATTCTTGCCTGGAGAATTCCATAGACAGAGGAGGCTGGCGGGCCACAGTCCATGGGGTTGGAAAGAGTCAAACATGACTGAGTGACTAACACACACACAGACTCACCAAGTATTGAATCAGAGGAGAATCAGGACCTTAATTGTAGTGACAAAGACATATATGCTTAAATAAATGAAAGAGGTTACAAGTTCATTGATAATCATCAAGACCATGACATCAGCTCATGTCACACTGGGTACCACTCTTTTTACTGTTTTTAATAATGACAGCTGCTATTTATTGAGCTACTTCCTTTCATATGATTTTTATTATTGTCATTACCAGTGACCTGATTGCCACCATTTATTGAGCATCTACTGCATGTGGGCGCTGGGTCAAAGTTCCCCTACTGTTTCTTTCTTGGGTTTACAAATCTGAGTGAGAAGAGCTCTGATCAGTGTTTCACAGGTGAAAACACAGAGACACTAATAATTTAAATAACTTATTCACATTTTCACAGCTGGTAGATAAGGAAGCAGGCATAGAAACTCAGCCTTGTTGATGCAGGGCACTAATATTAAAAGGGCACTAATCCTCTCACGAGGGCTCCACCCTCATGACCTCATCACCTCCCAAAGGCTTCATCTCTTAACACCATCCCATTAGGGGTTAGGACTTCACCATATGAGTTTTGGGCGTGGGGGGTAGCACAAACATTCAGCCCATGACAGTTTCTGTGGCAGTGTGTTGAAAACAGCAGACTGAGACCCTTTACAGGCTGCTGAAGCTGACTAAATGGGTAGTCCATGTCTGCTCAATCTCTCAGTTGTGTCTGACTCCTTATGATCCCATGGACTATAGCCTGTCAGGCTCCTCTGTTTATGGGACCTTCCCAGCAAGAATCATGGTGTGGGTTCCCGTTTCCTACTTCCCACTGGATTAGGAAATGGGTGGTAGAGATCCACATTAAAAGGAAATGAAGAAACCCATCTTAAAAGGCTGCATTCTGTTTAATTCCAATTATATGATGTTCAGAAAAAAGGCAAAAATTATGGAGACAGTAAAAAAAATCAGTGGTTGTCAGAGGTCAGAGGTTTTTAGGGCAGTGAAACTACTCTGCATGAGGCTACAAAGGAGGATGCATGTCACTATATATTTGTCAAAATCCACAGAATAAACACCACCAAGGCTGATCCTGAACTCTGATCCTCTGACTCTGAGGTGTCAGAGAAGGCTCAAGGACTGTCACCAATGCACTGCTCTGGTGCTGGGTGTTGATAATGAGAGAGGATTGGGGCAAGGGGATATGGAATCCTCTCATTCTCTGCTCAGTTTTGCTGAGAACCTGAAACTGCTGTATAAAATAAAGTCTATTTTTAAAAAGGAAAACGAAAAAAGGAAATGAGAAGAAATGCAACATAGAAAATATCAAAGGGCATTGTGCAGTAAAGATGAGAGGTTTTTTCTCAGGTATGCATACACCATATTTCACTGAATCAAAGTCATAATTTCTTAGAAGGCACAAAGCTTGATGTACCACTCAGAAAGAGAAATTGCTGCCAATTAATGGCAAGATTAACTGGGACTTCCCAGGTGGCACTAGTGGTAAAGAAGCCGACTACCAATGCAGGTAGACATAAGACATGCGGGTTTGATCCCTGGGTCAGGAAGATCCCCTGGAGAAGGCAATGGCAACCCAATCCAGTATTCTTGCCTGGAGAATTCTATGGACAGAGGAGCCTGGGGGGCTAACAGTCCGTGGGGTCACAAAGAGACAGACACGATTGAAGTGACTTAGCAGTGGCAAGATATCAGAGTTTATAAAATTGATTCAAATTTCCAAGAGTTTCAAATGTGAAAAAAAAAAAATCTATCATAGAATGATAGAGTACATACACAGGTTGCATATACTCACTGGATCACTCTGTACAATGTATTTCCTACTGTGGGTCATGGCCAAAGGGGTTTGAAAACCTCCATCTTTTTTGATGGCAAAGGTGACTGGGGTATCCACGCAGTGGCTGAAGCCACAAGAGCAGGCAGTGTGGACAGCCGATTAGCATGCTCAGCCCTGGGCCGCCTGGGCCGTATAGGGTCCTGTGACTTGCCTCTTGGACAGCCACATTCCAGCAAGGCTTGGGGGGACCAGCACATGCCAGGGCCAAGCATTAATGAAAGTGCATGAGCTTCCAAAGAAGCAGCCCAGAGGTGTTCTTTTCTCAGATCCATATTGTAGAGAGAGCAGGTCCTGACCAGGCAGCATCAGGTAATTAATTGAGGTACGTAGGAGAAAATCAAATGGAAATTGATATTTCCCAGGCAACACTCCAAAGGCTCAGAGCTGGAGACCATCGAAGATAACTGAAAGGCAGCCCAAGATATTGCAAGGAAAGTTCTAACTTCTGATAGGAAGTGTCATGGATGAGAAGAGAGGGAAGGAAGACTTTAGAACCTTGGGTTCAAAATAATAATACAGCCTCTCTCTGTATTATTGATTAATTCATTCATCTGACCAATATTTACAGAGCACCCAAGAAGGTCAGGCGTTGTGGCAAGCTGCTGGAGATCACAAATAGCATGTCAGATTAGAATTGACTTCAGAGTCTTTCTGTCTGTGGTTTTGTACCTTGTTTTCCAACTTCTTATTTTTCCAGAGCTACACAGCCTCCTTAGGGGCCCCAGCTGCAAGCTCAGATTAGTGCAGTTCCTGAGCCACTCTTGACCGAAACTCAGGGGTGTCTAAATATTCTTTGCTCCTGCCTGGTAGAGCTTGTCATTGAGTCCCAAGTTTCACTGCTTGGAGACCAGCTGGGCAGCTGTCACTGCGGGGTCCTTCCTGTTCTCCCAGGAACCCAAGTAACAGCACTGCCTACTTTCTGTTAAACATATGAGCTGTAAGTTCAGCGTGTTCTATGAGCTCCAGTCACATTAGATCTGGTTGTCCCACCTAAGGTCTCAGTTCCCTCTAATAATAAGTCTAGCTGAATGTATTGGCCCCGTGCTAAGATATGGATATTCTTCTTATAGCTCGGTAATCCTTCCCACAGTCCTGTGTGATAGCACCTTTTACATGCCCATCTTACAGATGAAGAGACTGAGGCTTATTCTATCTCTTGCCAGTCCCTTTTGCATGTACCATTCAACATGTGCTAATGTCATTTGTACCTGGTTGTTCAATTGTTCTGTCACCAGAAATTCTTGACTGTCCTGCCCCATGGCCCAACCAGGAAAGGGCGAGGTTTTGGAAAGTTCAAGGGGAACTCTCAGGCTTCTTCTATCCTAGAGCAATCCCATTCAGCTGCAAAACAGAGGATGATGAACAAAGGATGATATCATCTGGGATGATAAAGTGAGGCAGGCTCTGCACAACCAAGTGTGTATATAGATGATCTGAGCAGGAAGAGCAGTGGACAAAGAGGCCGAAACGCTGGTTCACATTCTGGATCAGCCATCGCCTGCTTTGTAGCCTTGAGCCAGTCCTGGAATTTCCCTGGGTTCAGTTTCCTCATCTGTCAAATGCCTAAGTCCCTTCCAACACCAACGTTTGGGGATCAGTGAAGGCAGAGAGCATTATTGCTCAGGTGTGTATGTGTGCACGCACACGTGTGCTCTCAGAATAAGCACAGAGCTTATATTACATGCTGACAATTATATGCAGGGCATCGTGCTGTCTGTGATGTTCTATAAAATGGCAGGGAGGGTTTTGCTTTGGCTTTTTTCACTTTTTCAGTTCGTTCAGAATTCTTCTCTGAGCCCCATCAGTAGGCAGATGTTGGGCTGAGGAACAGAAATCTCTACATGCTGGCCTGAAAATGGGGTTAGAGGCAAGGAGAATCCAGGAAGCCACTATTCTGGTAGAAGAGCAGAGCTGTCTTATGGAGGGCCAAAAACGGACTGGCTCATCCTTCCCTGTCGGAAAAGAGGCAACTCAGCCCTACCTATCAGGCATAACTTCAGCATCAAACTCAGATAGTCCAGAATCTAAAGAGAACCTCTTTCCCCAAGAGATCCATGTTGCCGGCCCTTCCTTTAGCCAAGAACGGCATTTTCATTTTTCTGAAGGACGAATTCAAGTGCCAGTGTAGAGTGAAATATACCCCCTGAATAACCGCATCCCATAAGAGCCTGGTCTTCAGGGAGCTGCCCACTCTCAGCAGGTGATAACCTGATTCTCACAGGTATCGGTCTCTTCATCCAGCAACACTTCCAGGGGCCCTGTAGATAAGCAGGGCACCATGCTGAGTGACTGACACCATGCTCCAAACTGGGAACCACATGCAGTTCACTGTGTAATTAACATGGATGCACATACAGACAGGAAGCTACCAACATTACTAAGTGAGGTCCTGGGAGGCCCTTGTGGTTTCTCTTCACTGAGAGCTTGATGAAAAGTCTTAAAAGTGGAAGAGTCTTGTGCCGACTTGATCTGAGTTTTATTTCTGTGTTCTGTTGATCTTTGCGTGCGTGCCTCCCATGGTGTCTCTGCTGTGTGGGACTGGTTGTGCAATCCGGGTAGATCATGGGATGTTCTGTGGTTTCCGTTTCAAAGAAACAAGAGTCTGACAAGCCGACAATAATTAAACACGTTTCAATCCTTTGTCTTTTGATGAAATGCAGGTGAGTGTGCATCCTTAATTCAGCATAAATTTCTTAAAAATTTCTCCACCCCATGTTTCTCTTCTGAATAATCTCTTCCTAGTTCTCAAGCACTTCCAAACTTTCTCCCTCCATTAGCCCTCGGGGCAGCCTGCCTCTACTTACCTCTTTACTATGTAGATCAAAAATCTCTCTTGACTTCCTTAACATTCTCCCCACTGCATCTCTTCCCTTAAATCTCAGCAAGAAAAAGAGGCCAGGATCTAAACCCAGCAAACAAACAAGCAAATTTCTCCTGGTGGGAGAGGGGAAATTCAAGAATACTCATTGATGGCTATTCTTCATCCCTGTTACATTCACTTCCTTCTGTGGAGCCCTCATTGCTATTTACACTCTTCTCCATCTCTGCTAATATAAGTGCTCAAAGGGCACTTTAAATATAATCATTATCCATTGATTTTTTTTTTCTTTTTGCAGAGGCTTTTATTCCCTTCAATAAGCTCTGCTAAAGCCTGGCTGTTGGCTCTATTTGTTAAAGAAAGAGCTTTATTCTGTGTGTTTTTCTCTTAACCTGAGTTTTCTATCCATCCTGTGTGGGTAAAGGGGAGATTTTCTGCCTCGCACTTTGGTAAGAACAGTCACTTCCTGATTGGAATTTGAGCTGAAAATAGGTCTCCATTGGGAAGAAACATGGATAGCCTGGCACTTCCTGTGTTATATGGATACTCACAGCCATTCCTTTTTAGGAGTTTGACAGTCAGTAGTAAGTAGGAGACTCAGGATACCAGAAAGGGAACTTTTGACTTAAAATTACCCCAGTGGGTATAAAATAAACATCAGAGACTTTTTTAGAGCAGATTTTAAAAGAAGTAAGAAAGCAAAAGATTCATAAAGTAATGAGACCATGGAGTTCTGGAAAAGGGCCCAGAAGGAGAAGCTGTGGCTTTGAAGATAAACTGCCTGATTTTGCAATTTTACTGAGTGCAGACCCCAGAGAGGGAGTGAAGTCAGAGTTTCATCTGCTCACGTTTCTTCATAACGATGTGTCACGTGATGCAAGGCTTGCCCATTTACCACACGCTTCCACATGCATTAACCTCTTCTGTGTCTCTAGGCAGACTGACCCCTCTGGAGGTAGCCCACGTGAGGAGTGAGTCCAAGTTCATGCCCAGCGTCCTTTCCCCATCCCTTCCTCCAGATCCTCTTCTTCAACAGCCCTGTAGTCTGAATTGCATCTCCCCACTCTGTGTTCCCAAGGCACCTTCTCCCCACTTTCCTATCACTCATTAGAATCTGGGAAAGCCTTCTTTTCATTCTCTTGCCTCAGAGAAAGGGGCCGGAGAAGGAATGAAAGCAGTAAACAGCACATTATCAAGCCTGTTGCTATGGGGACTTCGGCAGGGACTCTTTGAAACATGCCTTGGAGTTTTTGCAACTGAAGGACAAGAAAGCTGGGAAATACCCACTAACTTCCCATCCATCCTGACTGACAGGAGTCTCCGGGCTTCTGAACCTTGGAACCTTTTGGCTTGCTCTCTGCAGGGAGGAAATGTATTTCACAGGTGGTGGTGCCCTAGGAAAGGGGGGTGGCCCTCCGGGGCCCCAAGAGTGAGCTCTTGTCTAACACTTGGAAAAGCATTGTCCAAGGAGCTACGTGCTGACAAAGCAAGAGACTTTATCAGAAAAGGGCGCCGGGGCAGAGCGCAGGAGGGTGAGGGAGCCCAGGGGAGCTGCTCTGCCACGTGGCTCGCAGTCTTGGGGTTTATGGGGATGTGTGATTAGCTTCAGGGTGGTCTCTGGCCAATCACTCTGACTCAGGGTCCTTCCTGGTGGCGCACGCATCGCTCAGCCAAGATGGACGCCAGAGAGAGGGATTCTGGGAGGTGGTCGGACACGTGGCATCTCCTTTTGACCTTTCGCGAACTCTTCCTGTGGTGGTGGCTTATTATTTCCGTGTTCCTTACCAGGACCTCCTGTCCTAAAGCAACTCATGCAAACGGTTACTGGGGCGCCTGGCCGGGGTGGGCGGGTCCAGTCGGTGTGCTTCCCCTAACAGTGGGGGAGGGGACCTCAGGCAGTCACAGTGGTTCTCAGCAGCCTCCTGGGGGTGGGGCCCTGGCAGGATCTGCGACACCCATCCCTCTGTCCTACTCTGACTCACAGAGCACGTTCCGGCTCCCAGCTCCGTGTCCAGCAGCCTCAGTACATGTGGGCAGAAACTAGCTAGGCATGCATGCAAGTAGCCCACATGTTTACTCCTCCATCTAACATCCTTGGCCCCTTGACAGATAACACTTCATCAATCAGAGTCTCTTAGTGATGCTGACAAAGACAAGGCTCTTAATAGCCACTAGTGTGGGAAGTGAAAAGATCCCTTATCAGCCTAAACACCCTTCCTTAGAACTTGTGAACAAAGAAGTGAAAAAAAAAAAAAAAATCTTCCCACCTACCCCAGTAAAAATACGTGTCTTCAGTATGAGTCCCTTCCTGATCTACAGATCTCTTCCCCAGCCTTTCTTCTCCTCTCTCCAAGCTCATCCTTTGTAGTAGAAGGCAGTTAGGAAGGGAGAGCCACGGAGGTGGCCACAGCAGGGAGGGGACCAGACACGTGAGAGAAGAAGAAATAGGAACGGAACTAAGAGACAGAGACCTCGGGGACTGACAAGCGTGCTGAGAGAGAGCACTTTGTTGCTCTGCAGAAACAGTGGGGAACAGACAGACAGACAGACGGAGGGCTGAAACAAATAACCAAAAAAAAAAAAAAAACCTGTTCCTTGCTGCCCCAGGCAGCTTTTTTTTTTTTTTTTTGATGTGGACCATTTTTAAAGTCTTTGTGAATTTGTTGCAATATTGCTTCTGTTGTTTTATGTCTTGGTTTTCTGGCCACAAGGCATGCGGGATCTTAGCTCCTAGACCAGGGGTGAAACCCCCACCCCCTGCACTTAACTGCTGGACCACCAGGGAAGGAAGTCCCAGTTTTGTTAAAAATGTTTTTATTTTATCTTGGAGTATAGTTGATTAACAATGTTGTGTTAGTTTCGACTGGACAGCAAAGTGATTCAGTTATACATAGACGTGTATCTATTCTTTTCCAAATTCTTTTCCCCTTTAGTTTATTACATGTTATGGAGCAGAGTTCCCTGTGTTATACATACAGTAGGTCCTTGTTACTTATTTTAAATACAGCAGTGTGTATGTCAACCAAAAATCCAGGCAGCTTTTAATTGGTGGTCCAGCTCCTGCTTCTATCTGCTCATAAGTTAACTTCATGTTAAGAAGAAAAGGGAGCTTTTTCTTAAAAAAAAAAAAAAAAAGGAGCTTTAAAAAAAAGAGCTTGGGGACTTCCCCAGTGGTCCAATGGCTAAGACTCCTTGCTACCAATGCACGGGGCCTGGGTTCAATCTTTGGTCATGGAACTAGATCCAGCATGTCACAACTAATACCTGGTACAGTCAAGTGAATAAATAAATATTAAAAAAATTTTAGAAAGCACTTGAGTGGGGACAACAGCAGAATAGGAAGGGGTGGGGGAAGAGGGAGGCAGAGGCATGAGAGGAGGGAAAAGAGATTCGTATGTTCAGAAGGATCTGTGGTCAACCTGCTGGAGGGCCTGTCTCTTTTCTCTCTCCCAAAGCTGGGGAGAATAAGTTGGGTGTGCAGCGTGCATGCGTGTGTGTGCATACAAGTGCCCATGTGTCTTCGTCGTGTGTCTCTCGCTGTGTGAGCACGGGGTGTGAGCAGTGGTTGGTTGTCTTGGTCACTTAGGGCACTGGTGTGTGCCTGTGTGTGTTTGTAGCCCTGTGTGTCTGTAGTCTGTGTGTGTGATTCTATATCCAGGCACAGACTCTCAGATCTATTTGTTCCCGAGAAGAGAGAGGAGTGAATGAGTGAGAAAGCTTCCATTAACATCTTCTTAGCTGCTAAGAGATGATCCCCACGAATCTGGGCTCTGAGAAAGAAGTCAGGGCAGAGACAGAAAAAGGAAGGGCAGACACGTCTGCATGCTTGTCTTCCCAAGCTTGTCACCAGCTTCTGCCCCTGCCAGGGTGTGTCCTGTTAGCTTTCTAGGACAAGGAGGTGTCCTCGCGCTGAGGTTGGGGTCCAGATATCTTGACACATGGTAGGGTAATGAAAGAGACTAGGGGCAGCTCTTCTCTCCCCAAGGCTCCTCCTGCTGTCTGAGGGCATGAGGGAGAACAAGAGTAGCCAGATTATTCTGGTTTCCTTAAAAAAAATATTTTCCATATGGTTTATCACAGGATATTGAATATAGTTCCCTGTGCTATACAATAGGATCTTATTGCTTATCCATCCTATATACAATAGTTTGCATCTGCTAACCCCAGACTTTCACTCCATCCCTCCCTCACCTCCCCTGCCTGCTGGCAACCACCAGTCTGGGCTCTATGTCTCTGAGTTATTCTGTTTCTTTTTAATGGTCATTTCTTTTTCGAAGCAATGAATCCTTATAAACATAGCGCTTCAGAAAGGCACAATTTAAAACATGAAATTCTCCCATGATCCTGTTAGCATTTTGATGTCTTTCTCCCCACATGCTTTCTTTGCACAGACTAGCATTTTGGATATATATTAATATGCACGTAATGTATCTGCATGCTTTCACACACACACATATATAACTTTATTGCTTTTTATAAAAGCAAAATAATACCATATTGTTCTGCAGCTTGCTTGCTTCTCTAAATAACATTTCACGAACATCCGTCTGAGTCAGTTCAAATGGTCATTGAAATGGCATCAGTCATTGAAATGGCCCTACACTATTCCTTGGTGTGGGTGGGTTACAATCTGCTCATCCAGCCTCTCCATGAAGGACATTTTTGCATTTTTCTAAGCTTGCAGTTGCAGTGAGGATCCTTGCGGCTCCCCCTGTGTGATTCTATCAGTGGGATCATGGAGAGGAGGCTCTGTCCTCCTGGCGACCTGCCAGGAAGTGAGGACTGGACAACCATGAGCTTCCAGGTCCCCTCTTCTCAGTTCTTAGTTTCCTTCTTAACATGCAGGACAATTTTTTTTCTCTGCCTCTAATGCCTTCTCTGTACAAAGAGATGCTAAAAATAAATTCACCTGCCTCCTCGTCATTCTGTTTATTAAACTGTCTTTCTTAAAGATTCTCAGCCTTCCCGTGGGGGTTTAAAATTACATACTCCAACAATTCACCTGCAGAGCAGAAGATTAAATGTTGCTTCCCACTTTAGACTTTCCCCAGTGCTGCTCTGATGTGCTAACACCCCCTAATGCAGAGAGTTGTTCTTGGAGAAATAGACTTACCGGCCTGAGAGCAGAATGACCTGGTTAGAGACCCAGATCCTCTGCCTCTCAGCTGGGAGATAGCGGTCAAATGACTTCTTCTAATTTAACCTGCAGTTTCAGAAAATGAAGATAATAATGCCTGGGGTGTTCAATGTATTTAAAGCAATTAGCGGAGTGCCAGAGATGTAGCAAGTGCTTGCTAAATCTTGGCTCCTTTGTCACTATCATCACTGCCCTGCAGATACAGCAAATGTATATGTTTCAACCCAACTCCACCATAGTCTTCCTTGCCTCCAAAAATGGCATCACCATGTACTCAGTTGTTTGATTTAGAAACAAGGACTTGGAGACAGAGTCCCAGATTTGAATGATAAAATATCCTTTTGTTTGTTTATAATATTTGCTTTTTGCACTGCTTACTGATTGTTTGTAAGCAGTGTACATTAGATTAGAAATGTAAAATTTCTAATACTGCAGAAGTGTGTGATTTGGAAGGTGTGAAATTCCCCATAATTCTCTGTCCAAGATAATCACCATTTGCCAAAGTGTGCTTCTCCGTTCCTTGTTTGCCTGTGTATTGACTGTCCTCTCCTCCACTAAAGCAAAGCTCCAATGGCAGAAGGATGATTAAAAGCTTTCCTCTCTCTGAATACCCAGCATCAAGCATCCTAGGGTGGCATGTTGCAGGAATGTAGTAAAAGTGTTTGGAATGAATAGGTGATGATTATTTAAAATGCCATTGTTATTAATAACTTAGCTGAAGGTTCTCATAAGCATTGGGATGGAGCCAGACAAGGCCATGTTCTTTGGGACTGGATAGGGCAGGGCAGGAGGGGATGGGATCAGGATAGTCAGACCCAAAGAGGAGGGGTTGATCTGGCAGCCAGAACCAATTACCCTGAAGTCAAGAGGAGGGACCACGAGAGACACTCCTAGGAAATTGTTGGCATGCGGGCAGTCCATTCAATTAACCAGAGGCTGTGACAGACATGTGGCCCCAGCAGTGGGAGATCCAGGGGCAGGCTCCATCCTAAGGTCTAAGTGGGCTGGAAGTCAGACTCTTGCAGGCATGTTGCGGGGGTCCAGGAGTACCTTCTGTGGTCCAGTGGAGCCCTCCAAATCTGGAGAATAACTGGCCAGTGCCCAGAAAGCTGGGGTAAGGGCAGGATGCTGAGACACAGGAATAAGCCAGGAAATGCCCCACGTAGAAGGTGGACTTGAGATTCATGAAGGAGGCAGGATCCCAGGGTGGCTAAGTTGGTGACCAAGGGACTCAGTTAGTGACCCTCAATTTCAGACCCTGAGGATAGGCTACTATTGCTTCCAACTCTCTCCGATCCTAGACCAGGATTGGCTGAGACGCTGCTAAATGGTGGTAGTGGTAAAGTTTGTACAGAAGGTAAAATCTGGCCATGATCCTATGGCACCATCTTAGTGCGTATGAAGGAAGGCATATCCTGTTTCCTACCGGCCTTGCCAGCCTTACCAATTGGCAGACGTGGCAACGGTAGGGTGTGCCATAAAACCAAGACGCGAGCACATGGATTGAGAGACTTTGGGGAAGCCAATCCCAACAGCCCTTCTACCCAACAGAAATTGGGTCTCTGTGGCCCAGAGTTTGGTTAGAAGTGGGGAGATGATGTGCTATATATTTCCTAACCAGTCTTTCCTCACTGCACCTGACTTTTCCACCACCGGGCATTCACTCCAGGGCTGCCCACGTGTGGATGCAGGTGTCAGGGCTGCCTGGAAAAGCAAGTGAGGAACTGTTCACACAAGAGCCTTCTCCAATGCTGGGGAAATACCATAGTGGCCAGGAGAAGCTGCAGCAAGCCTGGAGCTTCATGGGCTGTTGGCTCCATGCACTCCAGTGAGGAAAGGGGTAATAATGGTCTCTGGGATAATTTCCCTGCTCTTCACCCTGGTCAGTCCTTGGAGAAGAGATGTATCATTGAGACAGAATCTCAGTGTCTTCACTCGGCCCGATGTTCCCAATGGGGCGTGCTCAGGCTGGTGCCCATTAGGAGAAGCAGCACAGAGCAGTCACCTTCCCTGTTTCTTCTTAGAACAGCTGAGGCAAGCTGACATCAACCGCAGCCCTCCCCTCCCCCACCAGAACCCTAAAAGCAGCACACTACGCTGAAGACCAAGAGCAAGAAGGAAATAATTATAGAAAACACCAGCCGCAAAAGATAATCGGTTTCTCAAAGAACAGATTTCTGATCCTGCAATAATCACTTTCTTGACCCAAGGGGCTGGCATCTTTTCGCCTGCATGCTGCCCAGCTTCAGGGCCTCCTGAATGCCTCCCTCTTGCTCCCAGGTGGCTGGGCCATCTTGGGTCCTATCCAAGGAAACGGGGCAACTTCCCATCTGCTCTCCACCCACCCTGGGCTCACTCTCTGACTTCATTCCAGTCTGGAAGTCATACTTTACCCACTCTTGCTCACTCATTCATTCAACAAGTATTTAATAGCAGATAGGTGGCTCAGATGGTAAAGACTCTGCCTGCAATGCAGGAGACCTGGGTTCAATCCCTGGCTCAGGAAGATCCCCTGGAGAAAGGAATGGCAATCCACTCCAGTATTCTTACCTGGAGAATTCCATGGACAGAGGAGCCTGGTGGGCTACAGTCGGAGTCGCAAAGAGTCGGACGCAATAAATACACACCCACATGACTTTAATGACTGGTCTAACCCTTGCAGTGACATTAGACCTTCCACCTCTGCCCTTGTTTTTATATTTATTAACTATAGTACCTACTAGGTGCCTGATCGGCTTTGAGCCTAAGAGATCATGATGCAAGTTATGATAATGATGATAACAATACAAAAAAGCAAAGGCTGATTTTTCCTGGGTGTTGACCATTGGCCAGGCAGTGAATTTTCACCTTTCTTTCTTTCATTCACCCATCGAGGGAGGTGCTATTATGATTTGAATTTTACAGATGAGGGAACAGACCTAGAAGGTTAAGTAGGTTGCTAAGGGGACATAGCAGAGAAGGTCAGAGCTACGATATGGACTCCAGAGCCCAAGCCCTTGGTCCACTCTGCTGTAGCACATGGTGGAATGCTAAGCAGTGTGGTTCTGATGGAGACAACAGTGTGCTAATGGGAGTGGGTTGGGGTGTGTACAAGTGGGGCTGTTTCTCCAGGGGGGGCCAGGGTAGGGGGCCAGGGAAAGGGTCAGGAAAGGCTTCATGGAGTCAGATACACATAGACTGGTTACTGAAAGCTGATAGGAGGTCACTCCGTAAACAGAGCACGGGGTACTCCACACCAAGCGGGTAGTGTGAGCAAGTACCCAGAGGGGTGGGTAGCACGAACTGACTTTTCTAGCAACTCAACGTGCGGCTGACTTCAGTGGGGGTGCGCAAGGGAGGAGCTGATGAGTAAAGAGGCTGGCAATGAAATATTGTCAGGAATGAGATCCCAAAGGATCCAAGACCCTGGAGAGCCCTTGAGAGACTGAGAGTAGAGAGGAACACGGATCAGATGCAAATTGTAATAAAGATCCTTGAGCTACCTGTAGGAAGAATAGAGGAGGCAGGAAGTGTTGGGGGCTGGTGGATCTAGGGAGAACTGGTCCCATAAAAGTCCCAGTGAAGCATCCACTCCCTAATCACATCTAGCCTGAATTTGAGCTTCAATAAATAAATAATAGGAGGGACCCCCATCTTGAACAAGTCCCTTCCTCCTTTCACTAGGTCCCCTGATCCTGCAATTCAGACACATGACGTCACTTCAAGGATATTTGGCTGTGGGATGGTCATGAGCTCTTCAGTCTGGCTGTGGGGTCGTGGATCCTCACCCTGGGGCACTACCAAAGGCCAGGGCTTGCTGGTGGGGCTGACTCTGCTCTGCTTCCCTGGCAGTTTGCTAGGGGCTTCTGAGTGGCATGTCCATTGTTTTTCAGGTGGTAGACCAATACCAGATCATTTAACTCAAGAAGGTAAGCTGCTATAGAGTGCAGGGACCTCAGCTCGGTGCTCTGTGATGACCTAGTGAGGTAGCAGATGGGTTTGGGAGAGGGGCTCAAGAGGGAGGGGATGTGTGTATATTTATAGTTGATTTTCATTGTTGTATAGCAGAAATTAACACAACATTGTAAAGCAGTTATACTCCAATTAAATAAATTAAAACAAAAAACCCCAAAAATTCAGGAAGGTAGCACTAGAGAGTTCTGGCTATGGTACCTTCCCTCTGGCATCCTTTACCTTCCTCTCTCTTCCTAGGGAAATATCATCTATTTTTCCCAGGTAACCAGCTGGGAGTCACCAAGTCCAGGGTGAATTGCCTTCTTCATTCCCTAACTCAGGACAATGCTTGTATTAACACACGCCCAAACTTGTCACTTGGTCAGCAGCAGCTTCCTAACATAGTGACTTTTTACAGTTATTTTAAAGAGCAGAGTAGCCTTCTAGTTGCCAGCAGATTCCTTGAATTAAGAGAGTGGTACATTGATCTGGGAATTGATTAGAAATTCCTTGTTGGAGTCTTTCCCCTTCAGAGCCCTGAATGCTGAATCGTTCTCTAATAGTGAATCCAGGGAGACCCCAGATGTTAACTAAGCTGGAATGTGGAAGAAAAGCTGGCAGAGAGCAGGGAGAAAGGCAGGATGAAAGATTGGGGATCACTCTCTGGCTAGAGAAGCTGGTTCCTAGGATGCAACCAGGTGGGCCAGGAGGGTTGGGTGCTAGGTCTACCTGGATTAGCAGACACAAAGGCATTTCAGAGCGATTCTAGCAACATGGGGCCTGATCCAGTGGGCAGGCTCTTTAGAAGAAACAGCGTGAAGGCAGCTGTGACTTCTGGGAGGTCAGCCGGTCCAGAGTACCCCTACCCAGCAGCCAAGGGGGCCTTGGACAAGAGGAAAGTCTGCATCCATACCTTCTTCACCCATGCGTCACTGAGACTCCCCAGATGCGGTGTCAGGCAGGGGAAGGTCATGTCAGGAGCAAGAGATGTGGAATCAGGCCACTTTGAGTTCAAGCTCAGCCTGGTTTCTTGCTAGAAGGGAATGATAAATTCCTTAATCTTTTAAAACTCAAGTTTCCCCTTCTATTAAATAGAGATAATAATCGTATCAACCGCAGAGGGCTGTTATGGGGATTAAAGTATAATCAGGGATGTTGGCAGTGCTAAACAGTGTACCAACCCTGGACAAAGGCTTAAAAATTCTCAGAAATGGTTGTTATCATGATAAGCTTGCACCGGGGATGCAAACATGAATGGAATGAGTTCCCTACCTTCAAAAAAGCCAGATGGATAGGGATCCCACTCCAGCAGCCTATCAGAGGGCGTTTGAGGGGCACGGGGACTGAATGAGGACTGAAGTGCACAGAAGGAGCTGGCATACTCCCAGGTACGCCCCCCAGGACCACCTTAGTCAATCAGTGGGGGAGACTGATTCTTTGAGCCCCAGTCAGGGTTGTCCCAGTCTCCTATGTAGGTGTGTTCACAGAACAGGAGGCCTCTGCCACAATCCAAGCTGGAGAGGAAGCCGGAGAACTCACTTGATACTGGATATGAAGCAGACAAGGACCATTAGAGCCAGCTCAGCAGCTCATACTGAGCGGCTTATCTCAGCTCCCTGGTGGAACCAAATCAAATCCATGAAAAATATTAGGTTTTCAAATCAAAAAGGCAAACCATGTTGAGCAAGCCAGACGCCTGCAGCAAACAGCTAATTGGCTTGTGTCTGTCAAAAATATTGAACCTGTGGGAATCAGGAAGCGTTGACCAGAGGCTCATCTTCTAGGGTTTTGAGGGAATCTACTCAGGGTTCATGCACTTTCCACTCCCACCCACCACCCACACCACCACCCTGGACCCACTCATTCTTTCTGTTGGGAAGAAATCTTTCATCAGTGGAAGGTGAAGTGGCAGAAGACAGCTAGAATTTAGTTTCTCCTTTAGCCAAACTACAGACCTGCCCTGTGTCACCTGTAAGGCTTGTATTCACTTGAGAAACATTATTTAGTGAACTCTGTGTGCTGGGTGTTAAAGACAAAAAATTAGGTAAATCCCACTCAACTTTGTCTTCACAGTCTCAATTCAGTTCAGTCACTCAGTCGTGTCCGACTCTTTGCGACCCCATGGACTGCAGCACTCCAGGCCTCCCTGTCTATCACCAACTCCCGGAGTTTACTCAAACCCATGTCCATTGAGTTGGTGATGCCATCCAACCATCTCATCCTCTGTCGTCCCCTTCTCCTGCCTTCAATCTCCCAGCATCAGGGTCTTTTCAAATGAGTCAGCTCTTCACATCAGGTGGCCAAAGTATTGGAGTTTCAGCTTCAACATCAGTCCTTCCAATGAATATTCAGGGCTGATTTCCTTTAGGATGGACTGGTTGGATTTCTTTGCAGTCCAAGGTTCTCTCAAGAGTCTTCTCCAACACCACAGTTCAAACCCATCAATTCTTTGATGCTCAGCTTTCTTTATAGTCCAACTCTCACATCCATACTTTACTACAGGAAAAACCAAAGCCTTGACTAGATGGAACTTTGTTGGCAAAGTAATGTCTCTGCTTTTTAATATGCTGTCTAGGTTGGTCATAACTTTCCTTCCAACGAGTAAGTCTAGTATTGTATTAATAGGTAGAAGATCAGGAGTCATTTATAACACACTGTGAGAGACTTTGCGGGTGGTCCAGTGTAAGGATACTTAACCACTGGACACCTACCAATTCAGGGGTCACGAGATTGATCCCTGCTTTAGGAAGATCACACTTGCTAAGGAGCAATGAAGCCCATGTGCCATAAAAAGAGAAGCCACTGCAATGAGCAGCCCACGCACTGTAATGAAGAGTAGCCCCTGCTTGCTGCAATTAGGGAAAGCTGGCATGCAGCAATGAAGACACATAGCCAAAAATAAATAAATAGCACACTGTGATAAATGATGGAGATTTGTACCACATGAAACCCTAGCTCCAAGAGAAGAGAGCATGGCCTGTCCAGAGACATAGAGATGTACATGTGAGAACAGCCTTGTTCAAGGAAGTACAAAACCTTCCCCGTTTCTAGAGCCTGAAGCATGTCCATGTGTGTGCTGTTGTTGGGTGAGGGAGGGCCAGAAATGAAGCTGGACAAGTATGGAGGGTCCTAGGCATGAAGTACCCAGGGCATAGGATTAAGGAGTTTGGTTTTTATTCTGAAGGTGATGGGGGAGAATTTGAGCAGAGGAGTTACATGGTTGGAGTTGCATTAGTTGCATTCATAGAGTGGAGGAGGGTGAGGTCTTGGGTCCTGGAAGCCAGGAAGCTATTGTAGCAGTGCATATGACACAGTGATGAGAACCTAAGACCGGTGAGCTGTGGAGGTAGGGGGAGGCGGGGAACAGAGAGTTATTTGGGAGACAGGATCAATGAGCTCAGTAACTGATTGGATGTCATGAGTGGTGAGGGAGAGGGAAGCCCCCATAGTGACAGACACTGGAGATGGTGGCATCAAAGAACTTTCTGACTCCACCCAAGCACAGCTCCAATCAGGGCATCCCCCTCCCCCTGGCACTACTATCCAAGATGTTTTCCAAAGTATGGTGTACCACGGCTGGGCTGCTAGAGGCTTTTAGACGGTAAACTGTATAGCACATTCTTTTAACAGTGGTTGTTCATTTTTATGTTTGTTGGAACAAATATGAACAGCCTATCAAACCCATGGTTTCATAGGTATTATTGCTTGGGACAAAATTAAAATTTTATGAAGCTAGTCAATTAAAATAAAAAAATAAAAAGATTGTGATATATGGGATACTCGGATCAAAAGTAATAAAGATGGTAAAGAAATAACTAAAGCTTGAAGAGTATGGCTCAAAAGACAAAGGGCACGTGTCCCTGTGTGGTACTCGAGGCCTTTTCCTCTTATAAGTACATTCTTAATGGATCCAGTCTTAGCCAGTGATTGACTCTGACTCATGATAACCTTGGCAATTGATACTGCACTCCCCAATCTCACCTATCTTTCAGGATCAGGTTCAAAGTCACTTAACCATGAAACATTCCCAAGATGGAAGTATAGATGCCCCTTTCTCTCCAACTGGCCAACTTGTCAATTTTATTACTTTAGAGCACTTTTTACTTAATTGTGTAATTCCCTGAAAGTGGTGGGCACTCAACCTAGTTTATCTTTGATGTTTAGGGATATTCGAAAAGCTTGCATAATAATTCTATAGGTCTATGTGTTCATTTCCCTTCCGTATTAATTTTCTATTGTTGTGTTACAAATTATCCCCCAATCTAGAGGCTTAGAGCAACAAACATCTGTTAGCCTGTAGTTTCCATGGGCCAGGAACCAGAGAGCAGCTTAGATGGCTGGCTTTGGCCCAGTGTCTCTCCTGAGGTTATAATCAGGCTGTTGGCTGCACTTGTAGTCAACTGAAGGCTCAAATGGGGGAAGATACATGTCTAAACCCACCGATGTGATTGTTGGAAGACCTTAGTTCTTCACTGCTTTGTAGGGGGAGGCCTCAGTTCCTTGCCATGTGGGCCTGTGCATTGGCTGACTGAGTGTCTTTGCAATATGGAGCTGGCTTGCTCTACAGCAAAAGCAAGACATATATACAATGGAATATTATGATTGAGTAATATTCCATTGTATATATGTACCACACCCTCTTTATCTATTCTTGTGTCAGTGGACATCCTGACTAAATTGTAAATAGTACTTCAATGAACATTGGGGCACATGTATCTTTTCAAATTATGGTTTTCTCTAGGTGTATGCCCAGGAAGGGATTGCTTCATAATGAATTCTTTGAAGATAGGTCTTGGGTTGAATTAATGTCATAGTGTATTGATTAGTTCTTGGCATAAAGGAAGTTCTTAGTTGGTTAGTGTTAGTTGCTCAGTCATGTCTGACTCTTTGTGACCCCCATGGGGTATAGCTCACCAGGCTACTCTGTCCATGGAATTCTCCAGGAAAGAATATTGGAGTGGGTTGCCATTTCCTTCTCCAGGAGATCTTCCCAACCCAGGGATCAAACGTGGGTATCCTGTATTGCAGGCTGTTTCTTTACAGTCTGGGCCAAGGAAATTCTTAGTGAAGGTAAATAGATGAATGGTGAGTGGATGGATAGATGATTGGATGGTCAGATAAACAGATGGATAATGAATGAATGGATGGATGGATGGATAAGTGTGTGTATGGGTGAACAGATGATTAATTGATGGATGAAATGACCTCCTTTGGACTACTTAAACCCCAAATGATTGGCATGATGGTAAGCAATTATCTTCATGGTTTAGTCTTTGACTCAAAGAATTTAAGATCTGGGAGGGATGATCTAGTGCCCCACTTCATTCTCCAGATGCAAAATCAGAAGACAAGGGAGATGATGTGAGCTGCTAAAGATCAAACAATAACTTAGAAGCCAAACTGAGACTAGAACTTGAGACTCCTCTTCCCATGCTTCTGCTTCAGTACCAACTGCAAAAGGTACTACTGTTTATGCTTGCCCCAGAATTCCTACTCATGCCTGATCTAAATTGATGCCTCACATTGCAGTAAGGTGAAAACATGACATATTCATATACAAGACCTTGTTCATATACAAGATCAGTGAGCTGGGCCTCACTGATTCAGATAACCCTCCCTGCTTTGTCTTGAATACCCACCTACTTATGCTCAGCTTATGCATCCACCCTCTCTCTAGACTCCAAACTCTTACCACACTCTCCATGTGACCTCTCTGCAGACATGGGTGCTCACCACCATTCTTTCCCAGCAAGCTCCAGTATTCTTGGCTACTTCTGGGTGTATCTGCCTCCAAACCCACTCCTTGTCAAACTGGGACTTTCTTAAGTGGATCTTTCCCTCTGCTGCTACATCCCTGTGGATGCACCATAAACGCTGACATTTCTCTAGAGCAGGATGTTTTTGAAAAAATATTTTAGATGAATGCCAGGCCAGGCCGCATTAAATGTCATGGTGACTTTCCAAAGAGACCTGCCAGGAGCTAGGGTGAGTAAAAATAGCCACTGCTGGGTGCGGATGTGAAGTGAGTAAAGATCACAGAGAGAAGAGTTTATTTGTTTTTAAAATAATTATTTCTAAGTGATTTGGGGCCTGAAGAATGAGTCAGACTGGCAGACAGGAAAGCAGAAAGTCTGTGTCTGATGCCAGAGGGAGAAGGCAGAGGAGGGCTATGGATGGGAAGGTAGGGGGAGAGAGAACCTCAGATCCCAGCCCCAATGCTCTGTAGAGCCAAGAAATCCTAAGATTGTGAGCCTCAGTTTCTCTACTTGGAGTAGAGAAAGAGAGGGAGAAGGATAGGTAAGGAATGATATTCATGTACCCGGATGTAGAGAGAGTGAGTGAGAGGCACTGAGAGATGGACAGACAGAAATGCACAAAAATAATTCTGTTGTTCAATCAAGGGAAAGTTTAAGGACCACGGACAGCTCCAGTCTGCCGGTGCTGTGTGGTTCACGCTGCTCCTTCTCTTGGTTGGTTGTGGTACTGTCCCACCTTAAATACTGTAAGAGGCATCCTGGATGAGCACATGGACTTGGAGCCAGAGCACTCTAGGAGCTAGCCCTGGGTCATCATTGGCCAGACGGAAGCATAGTCCTGAATAGGTTACTTAACTTCTCAAAGCTTCAATTGCCCTCATCTGCAAAATGGGGAGAATTCCTATCTCCCCATTGATGTGAGGACTCAGTGAACAACAAGAACAAAAGAACCAGGTTCCCCCAAGGTGTCTGCAACTTGGTCAGCACTAAATAAATATCCAAACGAAAAATGTCAGCAAAGAACGTCGAGTACCAGTGGTCCCAGCTTCTTCCAGATTTCACTTTGGGGGAAGGAAAATCCTGCCTCCCATTTCAGCTGATAACTGAGTTAAGTGGTTGTGTTCTCTATGGGTTTGTGAATGTGAAAACAATGATGTCGCTTGGCGGTTTTCAGTTTGGGTGGACAGTGTGCATGTGGAACCAGATTTTGGAAGGGAGGAAGCAAACATTAATGAGCTTTAATGAATGATCTGGCTAGTTGCCAGATCCTGTATTCTGTATTTTTCTGTATGTTATGTTGTTTAATTCTTCAAACAACTCTATGAGGGAAGAATTGTTACCTCTCTCCTGTTATTTTCTTTCTTTTTTATTTTGGTGGGGGGAATACAAGTTAACAAGGAACTTAAACATCAGAGAGGTAAAGAAACTTGTCCCACATCACACAGCTTAATTGTCATTCTGGCATTAGATTGTTTGATGGCAAAACCAGTTCTTTCTCCTGAAAAAAAAAAAAAAAGATACTGCCATTATATCTGGTATATGAGAGAAAAGTTGAATTTAGCCACATTTTGCACTCAGCTTTAAAACTGCTTCTTTCTCTCTCTCCACCCCCTACTCATGTGCCCATGTGTGTTTGCTTCTTTGCTTCTCTTCCTCAACTGTAATTAGTTTTTTCACTTCATGGACAATTTTGACTCATTTCTAAAGCCCAGTTCTGACAGAAATTTTGTGCTGCTCTCCTTTGCTCCCACTTCTCCATTTAGAAGAGTCTCATTCCATCCTTCAAGGCTTAACTCAGCTGGAACTGTTCCACAAAACTTATCAGGAATCCCGTAAGCAAGGGGAGACACACCCTCCTCCACACTCTCATGGTGCTTTGCATATACCACTTTCCGTGAAAATTGCCTCCATTTATTCCTTTATCATGAATACCTTGCACAGCCTCAGGCACAAAATAGGAACTAGAAGAGTCCTTATTGAAAGAAGGAAGGGGGAGAAATGCTTCAGAAACAGTAAGATTTATGGCAATGACGAGAGTGATCATAATACCAGACACCATTATTATGGACACACGCGATAATTCAAGCTGTTTTAGGTGCTGAAACTGTATCATCATCTCACGTGATGCTCTCAGTAACTCCAAATTAAGCATTATTATAATCCAGGTTTAACAGGTTACAGTCCTTGTTTAGTCATACGGCTAATTAGTGGATTTTTTTAGTCAAAGATTTAGAAGATAAATCCAAACGATTTAGCGGAAACCTTTTCCTTAATGATCTAATTAGTAGAAGATTATTAGAAATTTGAACCCTAGCAGATTGGCGAGGGTCCTCCAGGAGCTGTGTCTCCATGCTCTTCTGAGGACTGCAGTGGGAAGAACTGCAGTCTTGAGCCTGACACAGTGACCCCAATGCATGGCTTTGCCAGGCATCAGCTGTCTGACTCCAGATGTTAACTGTGTGAATTTGCAAGCTTCCGCTTCCTTATTTGGACAAGGAAAGCTACCCCACTTACCCGGAAGGTTTGGGAAGAGGATGACATGCTTATTTGAAGGGGCAAGCATGTACTAGACATTCAATAAACACTGATTACCCAGTTCTTCCACAATGAGCCTCCCACACCTGCTGCCCTGGGCATCGCCTCATCTTTTTATTTTATTTTATTTATCTTTGGCTGTGCTAGGTCTTCATTGCTGTGCATGGGGCTTTTCTCTCGTTGTGGCAAGAAGTGGCTACTCTTCATTGTGGTGCATGGTCTTCTCATTGCAGAAGCTTCTTTTGTTGTGGCACACAGCCTGTAGGACGCACAGCCCTCAGTAGTTGCAGCACACAGGCTCAGAAGTTGTGGCTCCTAGGCTCTAGGGCACAGAGTCAGTTGTAGTACATGGGCTTAGCTGCTCTGCGACATATGGATCTTCCCAGACCGGGGATCAAACCCATGTCCCCTGCATTGGGAAGCAGATTCTTAACCACTGGACCACCAGGGAAGTCTGTCTGTTTGGAGAAGAGGAATCCGCCTTAGACACCTGCAGCATCCCACTTATTTATTCATCTAACAGGTACTCACCAATCACTTACTTTGTGCCAGGCGCTATTGTGGGAGCTGAGGGTGTGATGATAAACCAAATAGAACAAAGCCTGTACTCTCATAGCAGTTACATTGTTATATTGCTTACATTATAGCTTATATTACTACTACAACCAGTAGGCAAACACATAGACAAGCTGAAACCGAAATTCTGTAAAACAATACAATGTAATGGGAATGGCTGGGGTGATGCTGAATTAGGGAGAGGAGCTGAGGAAGAACTTTGAGACAGGTGGCATTTTAACTCAGACCTGAGTGAGAAGAGGCTAGTCTGGGGAGATCTGGGGTGAAGAGCATTCCTGGAAGGGGGAACAGCCAGGATAAAAACTGTTAGGCAGCATAAGCGTATGTGCTCCAAGTAAAGAAAGATGGCCAGTGTGGTTCATGAATGATGGGTGTGGAGGGTGAACTCAAAGAGGCTGGAGGTGCTGGGGGTATTAAACATGCAGGATCTTGGAGCCCCTGGAATGGACTTGTATTTGGTTCACTGGATGAATAAAAAGTGAGAATTAATTGAAGGAGCAATTGAGCTGAGCTTTACAGTCTGGCTCCACTCAAATAGATGTTGTTCATTAAAAATCTTCTTATCTACCCTGTAAGAAACAAGAAGACTGCAGATTCAACTATAGCTTTAAAAAGTGTTTTTCTGAATTATTTTCTGAGATGTATAAAAATCAGTCTCTCTACAGAAAAATAGTGAAGTTACTAATTTTATGGGAAAGTTCTAAAATAAGGATAATTTCAGTTCTCACCGGCTGTCACTAGATTTCATTCGAGACTTTATCAGCTTCAAAATTACTGCACAAAATAATAGCAAAACCCTTATGACAAATGGACCTTCTTGTCAGGAGATTTTGACATTACTCAGAGAAGTTCATCACAAGTTGCCTAAGTTTTTAAAAAATAGAAAAAATGAGGTAGAGACCTGAAAGAACCGTGTCATCAGCTGTGTGCCATGGAAGCCCAAAGAGCTGATGAACTCTTTGATTGCATTAATAGAGGTTTAGAATAGAAAACAGGAGATGATTTTCTTTTTCTTTTTTTTTTTTTTTAGCTTTGTTGAATAGATTTTTTTTTTTAAGTTGGAGGCTAATTACTTCACAACATTTCAGTGGGTTTTGTCATACATTGATATGAATCAGCCATAGATGATTTTCTCTTTTTCCTCTGCTCAGATCCAAATCTGCTTAAACACTTCCAATAATCCCACAGGTTGTCTTATTTTTCTCACAAATGAAATTAAAGGTATTGTGCTTTTATAGTCTTAACAAACAGTTTCCAAATTTCACTGAAACTTTCCTTTGGGTGAATTTTTAAATGGAAGAACATTCTCTTTCCATGTTTTTGAGTGTACAAATATGAATATTTTCGTAAGGAAAATACATCATTTTGGCAATAAAAGCACATAACAAGGGCAATACTTCCAAACATTCATTCTTCCAAATGCTCTTTCCATAGCATGACTTTCTTTTGATATGCAATTACTCTCTTATGTGTTGTTATAATGTCACCTCTACCTTGAAGGGACAGATTAAATGTGCATGTCTTTTTTTTTTTTTTCCAGAAAATATCTGCTAGGCAGTAGACTCCTGACAGCCACTTGTCATTAGAGAAAGGTCATCAAATTTGGAATGCTTGTTCTTTAAAAAAAATAATAATAATAACAGGCAGCTTTGCTTCAAGATTTGAACTTGTTTTAACGACTCACCGTGACATAATCAGAGAAAACGCTGAACTACAAAAGATGTCATGGTCACTTCCCTTCTTGTTCCGAGTGTCCTAATGATTGATTATATTTTTAAGTTCTTGTTTTCATCATGTGACCACATTGATGGCATCTGTGGCTTTGTGTTTACTGCTTACTTTCATTTCTTATTGCAATCATTCACCTATGAATAAATCGATGGAAGAATTCCATCTGGGTATTCTCTCCCCAACTTTGTCCTGAAATTATTTTTTTATTGCAGTCAAACCAGCCACTACATCAGAGGTTACATTTCCACAGTTTTTCCTCTTAAAATACTGTGTTTTATTGAAGAAGTAATTTATTATTGAGAGTATCCCTTTTCTGGTACATCACTTTTTAGGAGCATAAAAAAGAGTAGCTCCTCATAAATTGAAATTGAATTAGTAGTGAAATTATTATTGAGTACAAATAAAAATTATTATTGAAATTATTAAGGCCAACTTCCAATTATTATTGAAATTATGATTGAAAGTAGATTTAAAAAACAGATCAAGTTACAGACAAGTTCAGCTAATCTGCACTTTCATTCATGTGCATAGCAAACCTACTCTATCTGCATATTTTCTTTGGTTATTGCAGATTATCAGTTTAGTTGATCTTAACTAATCTCTCCTTTTTAAAAAAAAATTAATACATGTATTGATATTTCAGGCATTGATAGGGAAAGTATTAGGGTTATGGAATTCTTCAGGTCTATAAAATTCTAACTTATTTGTACATGGCATAGCATAATCATAGCAAATCTTTTCAGATGTTAGTAGGGCTTCCTTATTATTGAGGCAACAGATACATGATATAAAATTTGTCATTTTAACCATTTTCAAGCGTACAGTTCAGTGACATTAAGTACATTCTACTGTTGTGTAACACTCAGCAATGTCAGTATCCAGAACTTTTTCTGGACAGTATCCAGAACTTTTTCATTTTCTCTAGCTGAAACTCTGTACCCATTAAACAATAACCCGCTAGACAAACTCTCTTCAACCGACCATCCTAGAATGAGCTGTGGGACATATACTTGGCTCTATGAAGAAGGTTGCAGAGTTGGTTGAAAACTAAGATTATTGAATAACCCCCATCACAGTCCATTACGGTGAAATCCAGAACGTGGGTAGGGTAGTGGCCTAAATTCCTAGGAGAGAGTACCTAGCTCTGATATCTATACAATAAGCTGTGGGACTGACCTGGAGGTTGCTAGTCTGTCCTAGGGGCAAGATGAAAATACAACTTCTCAAAAAGAAACTCTCTAAAGGAGACAAAAATAGCAAGCCCCTTCTTGTGTAGAAATCTGTACAGTTTAGAATAAACTTTTGCATTCATTAGCCCTTTAACTCTCTTGCTCATCTTGTGAAGGATGAAGAACAAATATTGTCTGTCTTGTTTTGTGGATGAGGAATCTAACTGATTTTCCCAGGGACACATGCATTGTTGGCGGCAGAGGTGGGGTTTGAACAGAGGAATTTAAATTCTAAATTCTGGGTGCTTTCTACTTAGTACTCTACAGGGAATATCTGCTGTGTTTGCAAATGTTAAGTCAACAAACAGAAGCCACATCAGGTGTCTTTAATAGGAATGTATTTAATATAGGGAACTAGAGGTTTACTCATCCCGTGCTTTCTGGGAGAAAGACATCACGGAGGCATTGCTTTATTTCAGAAAATGTGGAAATGCAAAAATTTCACGAAGGCTACTATGAATCTCAATTCCTGCAGGAAGCGAATGCCTCAAAGCCCCTGGCAAAACACCTACTGTGAGCTGGAGGCCACAGGAGACCATGCTTGTGTCCGCACAGCTGCTACTGAAGGTTAGCATCTTCCTCTCTTCCATCTCAGAAATCACACACAAAGGGACCTCTCCTTGGCTGAATCTCACTGATCCCAGCTGGCAAGAGAGTCTGGGAAATGTAGTTTCCAGGGCTTCCAGCCTCTGAGGTTCCGGGCTCACTTAGAAAAATAAGGATGAGACTATTAACAGATAATAATATCCAGCATGTGCAGTTATGAGCCAGAATCATGGCTGAAATGAAGAGAATAAAAATCGGTTAACAGCATTTTTAACCCTAAATATGGATTTCTGCATCTTTTCTCCTCCTACACACTCTGCTATGGATCAATGGTCTTCCCTTCATCGAGATCTAGTGAGAAAGATGGGAAATCGATCAGGATGAAAGATCAGAGAAGGATGCATTCCATAATAAGGTAGGTCAGCAGGGGAGACGGGGCAGAGGGGTGAGGAGAGACACGAGTCAGTTCCAGGTAAGAGGCAGGATGGAGGTGCAGTTGGGAGGAGCAGAGGCTCTTGGCTGGGGTGCCTAGAGTTTTCATTTCTGCTCTACTGCACACCGACTGGGTGACCTTGCCTTCAGCAATTGTAAAAAGAGTGATGGTACAACGATACCTACATTATAGGGTTCCTGGGAGCCCTTAGCACCGTGTCTACCTGCCACATATTATGTGCTCAGTAAATATGAAGAATGAGTCCAGGGAGTTGGGTGGACCACTGAGACACTCCTTGCAGAGTGGTGGAACTCACTCCCCATGCCTTTTCTCCACTGTGAAATCTTACAGCTATGACTAGATATGAGTTTTAACAATGAATGCTGGAAACCTCATTGTTTTTGCTGTTGTTTTCCCTATTATTATTGTACAGTGAAATATGATGGTCACAGGTGCTTTCCCTTCTCTTCTTGTCATCACTTACAACAACCTGGCAGTATAAGATAGTATCAGTACACTCCATATCTTGCAGATGAGGGGGCTGAGACCCTGGGAAGTAGAAGGCCTAGGTGAGCTTGAGCTCCGAAGAGCAGCCTCAGATTGACTGCAGACAGCTAGGATGCCGTTCTATACACGATGGGTCTGTGTCCCCATTACACCTCCCAGTGCCTGTCAGCAGCTGGACCATTTACTGAAGTCCTTGTCTTGCATTTCTGCCTTCACACTCCCCGCATCATCCCCCAACCCCCATTCCTCCTCAGTACTCCCTGGCCTTGAAGTTCCCCACCAGACTAACTTTAGAACATATCACTTTGTGATATATTTAGCCACCGTCATCCATTTATCCCCGAGCAAAGAATAAAGAAAACTCCTCTTGATCGTGCCTTAGAAGAATAGCTGAAGTTTTGGTCTCTGTGTGACCATGGGAAACTCCTCAACCTCTCTGAGCCTGGCTCTCCTTCCCTTTGAACAGAATGAGATGATCCATGGAGGAGGAGTTAAGAATAGGTGACCTTGTGAAAGCACGTGGCTTTGTCCTGGCACATACAAAACCCAGAGCAAACAGGACCTTTCCCTTCCCTTCCCACCCTAGACGCTGCCCTGGGCTCCTGCTTCTGGGTCTCTCTGTCCCTGGCAGTTTCAACACTGCCCTTCGACTTGAAGCTGCTGCCTCCAACATCCTTCCACCCTGATGCCCCTGAGAAGAAGAACTAAGATAAAATGAAGATATTCTAGAGGCATCTAGTCACTAATACAGCTTTGACCTTTTCAAAAGGAAATCCAGGATGCAAAGTCCTAATTTGCATCCAGGATGTTGATTAAAAAGTTAAGGTTTTATCCACGGTAGTGTATATATGTCAACCCCAATTTCCCAATTCACCCCACACATTTAACCCCTTCCCATGTCTACTCATTTGTTCTCTATGTCTGCATCTCTATTTGTGCCCTGCAAATAGGTTCATCAGTACCATGTTTCTACATTCCACATGTATTCATTAATACTTATTTGTTTTTCTCTTTCTGACTTACTTCACTGTGCATGAAAAGTTCTAGGTCCATCCACAACTCCTCGAATGACCCAACCGTGTTCATTTTTTATGGCTGAGTAGTATTCCACTATATATATGTATTGAATCTTCTTTATCCATTCATCTGTCAATGGACATTTAGAGTGCTTCTATGTCCTGGCTGTTATTAATACTGCTGCTCAACTCGGTGCTCCGTGGTGACCTATATGGGTGGGATGGGAGGGTGGGAGAGAGGTCCAAGGGGGAGGGAATGTATGTATACATATAGCTGATTCACTTTGCTGTGTAGCAGAAGCTAAGACAACATTGTAAAACCATTATATCCCAATAACAACATTTGTTATAATCAATGCACCAATACTGGTATTATGATTAACTGAAGTCCAGACTTAGTTCAGGTTTTCTTAATTTTTCCCTAATGTCCTTATTCCCTCATAGCAGTAAAGGATCTGCCTGCCAATGCAGGAGATGCAGGTTTGATCCCTGGGTTGGGAAGATCCCCTGGAGAAGTAAATGGCAACCCGCTCCAATATACTTGCTTGGAGAATCTCATGGACAGAGGACCCTGGTGGGCTACAGTCCACGGGGATCACAAAGAATTGGACATGACTTAGTGATTAAACAACAATGACAACAAGTTTAGGTTTTGCCCTGGGGTCTTGTGTAAGCTGGGGACACAGCGGGGAGAACAGAGGTGGCCTCCACCTCCTGGCAGGTGATGCTTCTGACCTGTGACCCAGCAGGGCTCGGTGGCTGTCCCCCACCTGCTCACACACCCTCCCCCACACTGCCCTATTCACCTAGCTCATGTCCTCCTCCTAGAGACTGGACGGAGCTGGGCAGCCAGTGTTCCCACCTTCGCTCTGACTGTGACTGTCCCTCTGTGTGACCTGGGACCAGACACTTAAGTTCTCTTGGCCTCAGTTTCCTCATCAGTAAAACAGCGACCCTAATCCAATCAAACACGTGATATCTGAACACGCTGCTAAATAAATTTAACTAGACCTTTCATCCCAGTGATTGCTCATCATTGTGGCCAGTCCTTAGCATCTACAAGACCTACTGGGAAGTCAGTTTTGCAAAATCTGATTTGCAGGTGAGGAACCTGTGGTTCAGAGGGATTGTTTACCTTGCCTGAGGGCACGTAGTTAAAGAGTAGGCAGAGCTAGAGCGGACTTGCAGTCCACGTCTAAGGATGACCCTTAGTCCTCCCACTGGACCTCACCAACTCCCTCAAAGTGATTGACTTACTTATTCAGCAAACACTCGTATAAAGCTTATTACATGCCAGGTAGGCATGTAGGCATTTGTTGTTCTTTAGTTGCTAAGTCTTGTCCGACTCTTTGCAACCCCATGGACTGTAGTCCGCCAGGCTCCTCTGTTCAGGGGATTTCCCAGGCAAGAATACTGGAGTGGGTTGCCATTTCCTTCTTAAGGTAATCTTCCCAATCCAGGGATCAAACCTGCATCTCCTGCATTGGCTGGTGGGTTCTTTACCACTGAGCCATCAGGGAAGCCCTAGTGTAGGCATTTGACAAATATAAACTCATTGAATCTCCATGATTCCTCTAAGAAGTAGGTACTGACTGTTGTTATCCTCATTTTACAGATGTGGAAACTGAGACACAGGAAGCCAAGTGACTCTTTCAAGTCATACTAATAAGGGCAGTCAGTATGGACACCTGGGAGCCTGGCTCCAAAGTCTGAGCTCATAAACCCTAAGCTGTGCCCCATTTTGTGATGGCTTTGTGAATGTGGGCGGGTCCTAAACTGGGAGAGTCTACTAATCCTCGGCTCTTAGAACCCACCTTCACTCCTGGGCTCTGCATCAGACTTCCTGCATTGCAACTCGTACCTCCAATGCTTTTCTTATTTAGAAGGTGGGGACAGAGACCCGATCTCATGAACCCAGAGAAGATGGGGCTGAGATGAGAAACTGGGGTGACCCGAAAGCCTACACAGGATAGGCTCCTTTTTCTGGAGCAAGTCCAGCAGTAGTCACTGCTGACAGCTGGTGGGAACATAGACTCCACGGGGCCAGGACCTGCTAATGCATTTTGTCACTTTGAAGAGTGCCTCCAATTACACGTACTGGTCAAGGGCCACGGTTTAAAACGTGTTGCAGTGTACCCTGCTGATCTCTTTTGTAAACTCAGGTAGTGCATGCTGGTGAAATGTCAGAGCCAAAAGGGATCCCTGAGAGCCTGGTCTGTGACCCTCTGCCCCCTTCACCCCCTGGAATCCTGGATGCGGGATGGGCTGCATGGCTTAGCCAAGATGCCCCCAGGGAGCAGCAATAATCCAGGACTATTCATTTACCAGGATAAACTATCTGCTGCTAGTTTCCTTGTTACTTTAAAGGCATTCTTCTTAGTCCCTGGAAATCTATGAAGGCTCACTTAGATCTTTCTGATGATTTTAAGAAGTGGGGATAAGTGTGTACTGATCAGTAGATACCCTTTCTCACCCACCCTGTCTCTTTCTTAACCACAGCTCTTGGAAACTCACTTGAATGTTCATATTCTTTGGACCGTTAGAACCAAGACTTTAGCTTTACTCGCAGTGAGATTCCCTTGAGTTAACCTCAGAAGCTCCCATCTTCAAAGGTTTATCATTTAGTTTCCTGGTTTTAGCTTCACCTTGATGTCTACAGTTCGCTGTTTTTCTTCTGAAATTTTTTTCCTCTTTAAAAGGTCAATTGGATCTTCCATTCAGGGTGTGAGTGGAGGAGAAGCTTAGTAGATTTTTAAAATAGTAACATCCAGCTTCAGTCCAAGAGCCAGGAAATAAGCACTCTCATATACTGCTGACACAAATGCACAGCGTCACAATCTATATGGAAAAATTTGTCTATGCTCATCAAAAGCTTTGAAATTACCTATATTACCAGATGTATGATTCCCATGGCTACAAATGGTCAAAAAGTTTCATGTACAAGATTGCTTATTACAGTATTACTTCTGACAAAGAAGCTGCAAAAAAAAAAAAAACCCAAACATTCAACAGAAGAGGATTTAGATAAATAAATAATGGGACATCCACACAGAGAAGAGAAATCATTAAGAATACTGGATTGGCCAAAAAGTTTGTTCAGATTTCTCAGTAAGATGTTATGGAAAACCTGAATGAACTTTCTGACCAACCCAATAATAAAAGATGATAACACACATAGCCCTTAGTATTTGGTAGCTTAACTTGTCATTAATGCATGTAACATACCCAATGACCAAATGAGGTAGATGCAATTATTATACCCATTTTACAGATGGTGAAATTGAAATGCTTAGAATAAAAGTGGGCTTCCCTGATGGCTCAGATGGTAAAGAATCTGCCTGGATGCGGGAGACCTGAGTTCGATCCCTGGGTTGGGAAGATCCTCTGGAGGAGGGCTTTCTAATAGTCTTGCCTGGAGAATCCCATGGACAGAAGAGCCTGGAGGACTATAGTCCACCGGGTCGCAAAGAATCAGACATGACTGAGCGACTAAGCACAGAAGCCCAGTCTCACAGATAATAAGTGGTAAAGTTGAGATACAAACCCAGCCTGTCTGGTTCAAAAATCCCTCCTGTTAACTGCCATGCTAAATTGCCTCTGGAATAACATCCCCTGGTTTCAGTAAATGTGTGGGTATGGGTGTAGGTGTGTGTATAAAAGGACTAGAAATCTGTACACCGACATATGAACACTGGATTCTAGGATTGAAGGCAATTTATACTCTCTGTTTTATGCCTTTTTGCCTTTTTCAAATTCACTTCAAGGGCATTATTATTTTGTTAAGACAGAAGAAAAGTATGGTGGATACATTTTCTTTTAAAAAAGAAATAAGTCCAAGATGTGATGTAATCTATCCCCTCGCCCAGGACAGAAACTCATTTCTGTACCATCTCCAACAAGCGATCACTTGCCTTTATTTGAACTGCTTTGTTGATAAGGAGCTCGTGGATCTGGCTGTGCAGGGTTGGCTTGGTCTAAGGAAGCAGGGAAAAGTGACCTTGAGGTTATTTGGATGTGGTCCAGCCCATTCACAGGGCAGGGAAACAGTCAAGGGTGTTGGGGCAGTAGTTCAGGGATGCTGAGAGCATCAGTGGGGAGCTTGGTGGGGTACCAAGGCGGCGAGGGCTCCAGCACACCACAAGTGTTCTGTGTTTCATTTATTTCACAGCCCATTGTAAAATGATTTGTTCAAGAAACAGTTTTCTAGTAGATAATGAATTCACCCTAAAAGAAATAATATGCCAACTGCAAAACTGACAAAAATGAAAACTCAATGCTGGTGAGGATGGCCATGTAGCATTCTTCCTTACTGCTGGTGGGAATGCAGTGACACAATTTGCAGAAGACAGTTTGGCAATATTCATCAAAATCCAAGGCTTACACTCCTTTCATCCTACTAATCCCATTGCTAGGAAGCTGCCCAATAAATTAAGCACAGGTCTATTCACTACAGTCATGACAGCACTAGTCGTAATGGAAAAATTAAACAAACAAGTAATGTTGAAAACAGTGTCCTTCCATCGGGACCATGTTGAATGAGTGATTCCACCACAGGATGGAATCCTCTGAAGGTATTAAACAGTCTGAGTGAGATGTGCAGGTGGTGTTTGGGGAAGAACTTGATGCTGTCTCCGTGAGTGATGAAAAGCAAAACAGTAAACAGCATCTTAGAGAAGCCTATACATGTAGATGGGCATTTGCGAATAAACACACTTTTCCCCGAAAGAAAATGCAAGAAACTGCTCACATACTGTTTGAAGTAGCCACCTTTCAGCAGAGTGACTGGTTGAGAGAGAATCACATTTTCATTTTGTATCTATTTTGTTGGGATGCTCAACCACATATTATTGTTATTTTAAAAATGAAAGCTGGGGTTATCTTGGAAATTGTAGTCCATTTTGTTTGTTGGTTTTCTACCTCTCTATATTAAAATGAAACACACACATGCATATACATATAGCCTTGTAACTGTCCTTCTATATTTTGAAATAAGGACCTCCTTGGTGGTCCAGTGGTTTAGACTCCTTGCTTCCAGTGCCGGGGGTGTGGGTTCAATCCCTGGTTGGGGAACTAAGGTCCTCCATGCCACGTGCATGGCCAAAAGTAAAAATTAAAAAAAATAAATAACAGAGAGTGCTCCCCCAAGGCTCTTTCATAACTCCTCTTCCTGTCCAGATTCAAGACTTGTTGGGGACATGCACAGGATCTTTCTGCACCAGCTCCTGCTGGGTCCTGCCTCTGGTGTCTGCCTGTGAATCAGTGAATGAGCCCAGATTAGGAACAGAAGGAAAGATGATGGACTTAGGAGCCAGTGCATTAGTGGTGTATCTGTCAGGTTAGGCTGTGCAAGGCTGTAATAACAAATATGTCCCAAGTCTTAGTGGCCTGACAATATATAAGTCTGTTTCTTGCTTATGACACAATCTGATGCGGGCTGGGTTTCTCTCTTCTGTATGGTGACTCAGGGATTGAGGCCGTAGCCAATCTGTGGCTCTGTCCTCCTGTGCCCTCAAAATTAACCTGGTGCCTTTTAAGTGAGCAATGAGGTGAACATGCTTTACCCACTTCAGCATGAAAATGACCTGTGTCACGTCTGTGCACATTCCAGCACATGGAGTGTTGGTGAACAATGTCAGTAGAGGCTTTACATGTGCTTGCGTGATGGAACTTGGCTTATTGCACACTTGTCATCTGCCATGAGAAGATCATGCTCCAGACAGTTTCTTCTCCCTCAGTCTGGGCCATATGTGCTAAGTCACTTCAGTCGTGTCCGACTCTTTGCGACCCCATGACTGTAGCCTGCCAGGCTCCTCTGTCCATGGGATTTTCTAGGCAAGAATACTGGAGCAGGTTGCCATTTTGTCCTCCAGGAGATCTTCCCTACCCAGGGGTGGAACCAGTATCTCCTGCATTGCAGGTGGATTCTTCACCACTAGCGCCACCTGGGAAGCCTCGGTACTACACTTGATCTTAGCCAAAAGGCAGAGAAATGATCAGGACAGTTAGGACAAACTTGAATATAATCTGGCCCACCCAGCCAGCTCAGGTTAGCTGAACCTCAATCAATATACAAACCAGTAAGCAGGAAAAGAACTGTTTGTTCTCATAAGCCACTGAGATTTAAAAGCTTTTGTTAAGCGGAAAAGACTCAGTGGGGCCCCATGGAATGCTGACTTTGGGAGAATCATGAAGCAGGTCCTCGGGCTGTGGGTCAACTTGTGGATGAGCCATCTGGAGCCCAGAGAGGGAAGCTGATGTGCCTGAGGTCACAGAGCCAAGACCAGAGACTACGTTTATAAAACTCAAGCCAGTACTTTCTGTGACTTAACATCCACCCTCCAGGGCTTCCCAGGTGGCACTTGTGGTAAACAGTCTGCCTGCCAATGCAGGAGACTCAAGAGATGCAGGTTCTACCCCTGGGTTAAGAAGATCCCCTGGAGTAGGAAATGGCAGTCCATTCCAGTATTCATGCCTGGAAGATTCCCATGGACAGGGGAGACTGGTGGGCTACAGTCCATAAAGTTGCAAAGATTCAGACATGACTGAGCGCGCACACACTCACACACACACACACATCCATCCTCCAGCACAGAGCAGGGCTGGCATTTTGATTTGGGCAGGAGAAGGGGGATGAGGCAGGGGACCAGGTAGGGGCTAGAAGGGCTATTTGGGACAGCAGAGGCCACCAGTGTTGGAAGAGGCACACAGAGGGCGAGGCAGTTTTCTCTCACCTCCCTGATTAGCTGAAGTCTGGGGATCCCAAGTTTCTATGGGGTTCCTGCTCTCAGCTGTGGCATCACTACTCAGAAATCATTCTGATGTCAAGACCGATTCCTGGAGACCTGCAGGTTCTGTGCAGATTGTCCAGGTGCCATTTGCAATGGCATTCCCTCCAGTTGCTCCCTGTTCTCTGGGTTTTTATTCCATTACTATAGCCAAGGCTTTTTAGGTGGCACTAGCGGTAAAGAACCCACTTGCCAATGCAGGTGATGTAAGAGATGCAGGTTCAATCCCTGCGTTGGGGAGATCCGCTGGAGGAGGACATGGCGACACACTCTAGTATTCTTGCCTGGAGAATTTCATGGACAGAGGAGTCCGGCGGGCTATAGTCGATACAGTCACAAAGAGTCAGACACGACAGAAGCAACTTAGCATGCACGCACATTATACCCAAAACAGATCTTCCCGACCCAGGGATCGAATCTGGGTTTTCCACATTGCAAGCAGATTCTTTACCATCTGAGTCACCAGGAAAGCCCATTAAAGGGGAAGGAATCAGAATAAAAGGTGAATTGGAGAGAGAGTGCAAGCATCTAAGCAAGCGCTCTAATATGTGCATCCAAAGTGCGGTTGCACACACCCATACACGTGCACACATATGACTCCTTCCAGGGCCCCAGGTGAGGGAGACAGCGGGTGCACTAACTCCACCTGTCAGGTGAGGGCGCCACAGCACAGCGGAGCCTACTCCCAAGTTGCTCACCGGGCAGAGAAGGAAGACAGCTGTCAGCTAAAAGAGCTGTGGTCATTGACGGCCCTCCTTTCCTCCTCCAGCTCCTCTTCCATCCCTCAGCCTCCCTTTCCTTCCTCCCTCCTCCCCCCTGCTTCACTTCTCTTCTTTCTTGCCTGTGCGTGTGCGTTGTAAAATGATTTTGCTGTCGCGCGTTGCCGTCGCGTCCAACTCTGTCTGTGGGATTTCTCGGGCAAGAGTGCTGGAATGGGCTGCCATTTCCTACCCCAGGAGGCTTTCCCAGTCCAGGGATCGAACTTGCCTCTCCTGCATCAACTTCGTAGGCAGGCGGATTCCTTATGACTGCGCCACCCGAGAAGCCCTTGCTTCTCTCACACCTACCTTTTCTCTCCACTTCCCTTTCCTTTTGCCCCTCCTCTCCTTTCCTCTTCACGTGTCCCAGGATTAGGGGTGAGATTCCCCGGGAATGCAGGGCTGAACAGACAGCAGCCCCTGCTTTGTGGAGTGTATCTTCTAGAAGGGATAGGTCATAACTAAATACACAAATGAATCCATAATTCCAAGCCATGAAAAAGTCAGTGAAGTAAAAGCATCATACAATGGGAGGGAATTCCGGGGGAAATCTAGTTTAGATTGTGGGCGGGGGGTGGGGAGGGTATACAGGAAAGCTTCCCAATGGGGTGGGGGGGCACTGCAGGTGATGCTTGATGCTTGGAGGATAAATAGCCAAGGAGGAAACCAGAGGCATGAGAAGAATTCCAAGCAGAAGAACAAACACTTGGAAGGGATGCCCTTGGTGCACTCGGGAAGCTGGACAGAGGCTGCAGTGACCGTGGAGTGACCCTAGCTCAGAGAGCAGGGGAGAGCTGTTTGCAACGAGATGAGAGCGGAAGGCAGAGCCGGGATTCTGTGGTTCATCCCAAGTGCAATGGAAGCTGTCGATGCCTCTTAAGCAGAGGATTGACATAATCCAGTTTCACATTGTGAAGAGATCAATTTGGCAGCTCTGAGGAAGATGGGTTGGAGGGAACCGAAAGGGAAAGTTTTAGCGTTCTGTTGTATTTGTGCAGGTTGTAGGCGAAGGGGTGCTGGTGACTGAGTTGCAGTCATGTCCGGGGAGATGGAGAGAGGTAGAGGAGACACACCTTTGTGGCAGGATGATGTCTGTGAGTGAAGTGACTTAGCACACACACACGATGCTTGTGAAGTATTATAGGTGCCCCGTACCCGCAGTGTCCTGCTACCCCAGGCCTGACTCACCATTCAGGCAGCTAAACATGAGACGCTGCTGGCGTGGAATTGCCAGGGTGAAACTAGCGGATAATGACATCATAGCCTTGACATTTGGGTTAAAAAGCCAAGATCCAGGTGTTTAGGAGACTTGGGAGGAAATGAGATTAGGCTGAAGCCGGTGGGGGAGAGGGGAGAGAGGTGCAGAGGAAGAAAGAACGTTAATACTATCATGAGGGTCTCTGAGTCCTTTTATATAC
Organism: Cervus elaphus; assembly: GCF_910594005.1. Lineage (NCBI taxonomy): Eukaryota > Metazoa > Chordata > Mammalia > Artiodactyla > Cervidae > Cervus > Cervus elaphus. The sequence goes on from NC_057819.1 coordinate 89,380,817, forward strand.
CACCTAGTCAGTAAAGGGGCAGGGGCGGGGGTGCTTCCCCAGTGCCTCTAGTGGTAAAGAATCCGCCTACCTAGGCAGGAGACATAAAAGACGCAGGTTCAGTCCCTGGGCCAGGAAGATCCCCTGGAGGAGGGCATGCAACCCACCGTGTTAGGAGAAGCACACTGATTGTCACCCTGGCCAGGCACCATAGTAACCATCTGCGTGAGTTATTTTCCGACTGGAGGTCCTGGTAAGGAACAGGAAACTGATAAGCCACCACCAACTGGAAGAGTTCGGGAAAGGTCAAAATGAGACACCATGTGTCCGACTGCCTCCCAGAATCCTTCTCATTGGCATCCATCTTGGCTGAGCCAGGAAGGACTCTGAGTCAGAACGCTTGGCCAAAGACAGGCCGGAAACTAACCCCATCACCATAAACCCCGAGACGGTGAGCCTCGTGGCAGAGCACTCCTCCTGAGTCCTTAACCCTCCTGCTATCTTCCCGGGCGCCCCTTCCCAAAAAAATCTCTTGCTTTGTCAATACATACGTCTCCTCGGACTATTCATTTCCGAGTGTTAGACAAGAGCCCACTTTAGGGCCCTGGAAGGGGTCCCCCCTTCCTGCAATAACCCCAGCATTCTTGCCTGGAGAATCGCCATGGACAGAGAAGCCTGGCGGTCTACAGTCCATAGGTTGCACAGAGTCAGACACGACTGAAGTGGCTTAGCCCAGTCAGTAAAGGGAACACAAAAATCCACCCCTCCCCACCCCAGTTTGGGGAGACAGGATCTGTGTTGGTTTCCAAGTGAGCCCCAAGAAGGTCTCAGAGTTCCCCAGAACTGCATCAGCCTGGGACCCAGGCACTGCCGACCCTGGGAGGAAGGTGCCGCTAGCCCACTAGCCTATAGGGACCTATAGTTGGAAGATGCCAAAAATGCATGAATCTCTCTTTTTTTTTTTTTTGAGGGTACACAAACTCATTTTTATTTTTTCTGTTTTTTATTTTTATTTTAAAATTTTTATTAGAGTATAGTTGATTTATGATGTGTTAATTTTGGGTGTAGAGCAAAGTGAATCAGTTATATATATATATATACACACACACATATCCACTCTTTTGCAGATTCTTTTCCCATATAGGCCATTATAAAGTACCGAGGAGAGTCCCCCGTGCTATTATATAGTAGGTCAAATGAGTCCCTTCTAAAGTCCTTGAGATTTTTATTTGAACCCCAGGACTTAGAACCTATTGGAAGGAGCATCAAACCAAAGAGAAAAAGACTCAGCTTCAAACCCAGATCTACCCTCACTTGGGGGAGATGATTCTAGAAAACCACCTGACCTCTCTAAACCTAGTCTAACCCTCTATAGATGGGGACAGGGGTATGAGCTGACCTTCTCCTGGGAGTGGTTGGAGAATTAGAAGAAATAAATACATAGGAAAACTAGATACATATTTCGTGCTGGAGGAGTCATTTTGTTTAGAGAGACAAAAACGTCCATCCTGCTTAATTCACTAATTCCATCAAGAGTTCCTCAACCTGATTCTGTTGCCTGTAACTTAGGCCACACAGAGCAAGCCTCGTCCCTTTTGCCCAGGACAGAATTTTCTCTGAGGGCCTGGGGACACTGCTGTTTGCTGATGTCCTGAAAATGTGATGCTCAAGGGTGTCACAAGGCAGGTTCATTCTGGCCACTGTTGTGATGAGAATTCTGCAGGCCGTGGTCCAAAGCCCTCTGTCTATGAATGAAGGCTTACTTGTGACTGGCGCTGATGAAGAGCTGCCGGGCAGGGACCAGTGAAAAATCGTATCTCCGTTGCACCCCTTATCTGGGGTCTGAAGGCGTCGTTGTCACTGTTATTATCCCTACAAAGAAAATGCATGAGACAAATGTCACCACAGCTCACCTCCCTGGGGAAGGAACAAGCACTCTCCTAAGATGGTTTCCAAGTCCTCCAGGGAGTCCTGGATTCAGCTGCAGAGGGTGTAATGAGAAGGGCCCCTGGCTTTGAAATCAGTGCAGCAAGTGAGGGAGGAGGCCGCCAGAGCCAAGGGGACCTGACCTGTCACACGCTCTCCAGGGTGTTTCCTGCCTCCCCTTCCCCCAGGGTTGATGCTTCTTCCTGCTGTGTTCATCCTGCACTTGCCTCCAGGAGGCTGCACCTGGGCTGAGAGCACTTAGAGAACACCCTCCGGGTCTTTGTTCCACTTTGTTACTTGGCCCTTGTTACTTGGTCTGCTGCCTAGAATCTTCTGGGGTTATTCCATGCCTCGTGTCTTGTGATCTGAAAATTCTTTTCCTTTAATTAATCTGTTTATTTGTTTTTGGCACTGGGTCTTCATTTCTGGGCACAGACTTTCTTTAGTTGTGGCAAGCCCGGGCTAGTCTCTGGCTATGGTGGGTGGGCTGCTCACGGTGGTGGCTTCTTTTGTTGCCGAGCAAGGGCTCTAGGGCACACGAGCTTCAGTAGTCATGGTGCGAGGGCTTAGTTGCCCTGTAGCATGTGGGATCTTCCTGGACCAGGGATTGAACCCATGTCCCCTGCTTTGGCAGAGGATTCTTAAGCACTAGACCACTGGGGAAGTCTGTGTGATCTGAATCAGTGCTCCTGTTGGCCAGAGGCATCTAAATTTTCTGCAGGATGCTCAACCACACATATTGGGCCAAGGAAGGGGTTTGCAGCTCTCATACTCCACACCTTCGCTGCCTTGCCCCACTCAGGCTGATGGAGAGGGAACATGGGTCTAGAAATTCAGGGTGAGCCTAAGAGGCGCCACCATCTGAGGATAGGATTGTGAAGTAGGTAAGGTGGTCCTCAGACCCTCCAGACCCTACTTTGGAGCACTTTGCTCCCTTAGAGGCAACTTGACTACCTTAGGTGTATCTCCTCCTCCCTCTCAACAAGTACCCCAGGGTTTGTCAGTTGCAGTATGTGAACTCAGCCATTGGCTTATTCACTCCCTTCTTCATTCATTAGCTCTTTTCTGAGAGCCTAGCAATGTGCATTGTACTCCATCCTGCAAATAAAGAGGGGACTAAGATGCTATTCTTGTCTTCCAGGAAGTCACAGTCTAGTGGGAGAAGCAGCTCAGAGCCCTGTGAACACTGTAATAAGCATTACAGAAGAAGCGTCCAAGTTCAGGGGTGAGAATATCCCTAAGAGCCTAGCCATGAGCTCAAGTGGGAGGGGGGCTTTGCTCAGCCACTGCCAGGCTTATTTGTCTCAGTATTACACACGGCACCTCGTCCCAAGCCTCACACCTGGAGGGACCCCAATAAAGCTGTGTGGAGTGGTGTGGATGTCCTCTGAGCCCCCAGCTCTAAGCCTCAGTAATTCTAAGGGAAGGATGGTGCCAACGTACCAGATGTGGGAGCCGGATTCTAAAGAGCGCTCCATAGAAGTGAAATAAATTGGAAACTGCTGCTCCCATTGTCCTCCTGGCGTCTCGAGTGCTGTCTTTTATTCTCCCTTCTGTTGGCCAAATGAGCTCCTGCCTCCAATCTGGCCCCTGGGTCCACTGCCCTATGGCAACTATTGCTGCCCTGGAACAATTCACTGGACGGAGCTGAGAAGACGAATAATAATGCCTGACAGCCCTTCATGGTTTCCCCTAAATGTTCCTTCCTGCACAAAAAAAAAAGTTTAATAAAAATATGGATTAAAGCAAAGACTGGGAGCAGGAAATCAATGGCAGTCTCTCAGCTGTGTTATCGCAGTACGTTCTGTGCCTGTATGGAGCACCGAGGGGAAGGGGGCGTCATTGTGCTCAGAGTCCTGCCTGCGAAGCCGGTGCTGGGGAGAGAGAGACAGGAGCCTCCTGGGGAAGCCATGGGTACCTAAGACAGGAGCAGGTGATCTCTAGGCTGCTAGGGCAGCAGCCTAGGACCTGGTGGGGGGCCTGAGTCAGGGAACGCTGTGCCCTGCATTTGCGTGGAGTCTAGAATTCCCTTGGCTGGTGGGACTGATAATCTCGTCTGTATAACCGCCTAATTATTATGTGTAAATGAATTGTTCCTCATGCAAAGCAATAATATACAATGTCCCTCACCTCCCAGTGATTATATTTAGTTTTTAAAAAATTGGTTTCTTAATATAAATTGGTTTCTAATAATGGCATACCATGTTAATTACACAGGACTTGCCCTTCTCTTCATTAAAGGGGTCCCCAAAGTGCCTCCAATTAGACTCCATCGCTCCCTCTCTACCCGTTTTTCTTCCTGAATGCCTTGAAAGCAATTAAAAACTGCTATCTTTAAAAGTTTGTAATTCAGAGTTTACACCCCTGACCTTTAAAAAAAATTTTTTTTTTTAAATTTTTCTGCTGATGACTGAGAGTTTCTAAATGGACTCTCTGCATGGATCATTCAACACAAAGGCTGTCACTCTGAAATAAGAAGGGTCTTCTTTGCCAAGACACCCCTGGGCCAGAGAACCATTGCTACGTGTGCAAACCGTATATAGGGCTCTTGCAGCCCCAACAGACATAGAAAGTACCAGTTGCTCAATGCGAGATGATAAATATGCATCAGATCTGTGCAAACTGCAGGATCAATTATGGGAACATGCGGCTAAATCAGCCTCCAACTGTCAGAGTGTTGGGGTTTCTGCTGGAGATTATGAGTCCACTTGGGTTCCTTGGGCCTTAGAGCTGTGTGTATATATGAGTGCGTGCATGCATGCTTGTGCATGTGTGTGTGTGTGTGTGTGTGTGTAGGGCAATTACAGGAGTAGAACAGACACTGCCAAGAGACACGAGATGAGGGTTCCAGGCCAGACTCTGCTTCCCACTAGTTTCGTGGCTTTGGAAGAATCACTATTCTCTCTGAGCCTCATTTATCCATCCACACAATGGACAGGTTTGGGGTGGAGGAGATCCTTTTCACACTGGGTCACCATCTCTGAAAAGCCTGACTCCAGAGGCCTGGGTCTTTTCTATGAAGGTCCCAGGTGAGTCTCAAGTGGGCTCCCTGAAAGCCTGTGGCCCCTCCAGCCCTGTCACTGTAAGATCCAGCTCTGCCCTCCCGGCACCTCCAGCCTACTGGTGCCCCAGCCGCCCTGACCACACCCCACCCCACCCAGGGCTGAAACCCCCCGCTCACCTCTTTCCGTGAGGACCCTGGTTTGCTCTGCCCCTCAGGTAGGATGCCCTGTCTTTTGGGCCCCGAGAGTTCCTGGGTTCTGCTGTGACGTCATTTTATTCCGCGCCTGTTTCTCGAATTGCTGAGGCACACGTGAGCCTGAGTAAGGTGCTCCAGAGGAAAACCTAACAGAACCAAACAAGAGGCAATGCCAGCATGGGTCAAGGGCTGGGCTCCCAGTGTCTGCACTACAAACCCACGTTGCCATTGTTACCTTCCATGCTCACCCCCTCTCTGCTCCCACTCTTCCTTCCTTCCTCTTTCAACAGGACCTAGGAAGCTCCTATGGGAGGAAGCTTCATGAAACACATAACCAAGTGGAGTCAGGTCAGAATTTGAATCCTGACTGGTCATGTCACTGGGTGCTGTGTGCATCCATGGGGGGTCCCTCTTGTTGGCTCTGGTCATGTTTCACTTCCACTTCTCTCCCTTTTTTTTTTTTTAAACTGTATTTATTTATTTTTATTTTGGGCTGTGTTGGATCTTTATTGCTGTGCAAAGGCTTTTCTCCAGTTGCGGCGAGCGAGCAGGGGCTACTCTCTAGTTGCCATTCATGAGCTTCTTGTTGTGGTGACTTCTCTTGTCGGGGAGCATGGGCTCTAGGCACATGGGCTTTGTTACTCTGCGGCATGTAGGATCTTTAATCCCAGGGACTGAACCCTTGTCCCCTGCATTGCAAGGCAGATTCTTAACCACTGGACCACAGGGGAAGCACCTCTGCTCCCTTTAGACACTGCATTCTGTCTGCAAGGCCAGCCTCCCTTCCAGCCTCTGGCGGAGACCACTCCATCAGATGGGTTTCCTCTGCTTCCTGGCCACTCACCTAGACTCCTCTTCCCAGACATGCTTGCAGTCAGGTAGGGCCACAAGATGAACTTTGACCAGTGGAAGGTGGGCAGAGTCAGTCACGCATTTCTAGCCTCTACTCTTCTCCGTGGTTTGCCTACTGGATGTCAAGGTCCAGGGCAACCTTGGAAGCCACCTGGTTTGTAGACCCTTTATCAGCCTGGGTTCCTGAATCCTCCTTCATTTTTCCTACCATCAGTAGTGCTAATTGAGCTTTATGCAGAGTGAGGAGTAAACTTCTATTGGGTCAAATCATTGAGACTTGAGAGCTTACCTTTTATAGCAGCTAACATTCCTTAAACTCATGTATCCCCCAAGTAGCCAGGGCAACCCTTTATCCCAGGGGAAGGATCTAGACCGGTGTGGTTTCTTATTGAAACTGATCCTGGCAGTTAACCATGGCCACATCTGGGTCCAGCCGTAGAAGTTGCCCTGTCTCTTCACTTGTCTCTGCATTTCTTTCCTTTCTTGTCCATATTTCCCTCTGTTGGCTTTTCCAAGCGCTGGCTCAGATCAGTCAAGTCCCCAGCAGAGGAAGGAAGGGAGCCTGTCCCTCTTGGGCTGTGCTACAGAGCGACTCTTTCCTGGGGGCTGCTACTGGTCCCGTGCAGACACCGCTGCAGTTAACGTGCCTTCCTGTTAAGGTCAAGCTCCTTCAAAGCAATATGTAGTTACACACCTGCTGCATTCCCAGAGTCCCTGTCAGGGTCATAAGCGGCGGGGCGGGTGGTGGGGAGGGTTGGGGGTGGTGAGGGGATGGGGAGGAGGTGATGGGCAGCGTCCCATTTCTGGATGCCTGCTTCAAGGAACCCTTGCAGGCAACCTGACCACCCCACCACCATCACCACCAGCAGCACCTCCGTTGCAACCACCGCCTTGCTAAACTCCAGATGCACGCTGACCAGGGACTCTGTGGATGTCTGTTTTCCTGTTGCCATGACAATCAGTCACAGTGAATGTCACAGACAGTGACTTGATTCCTGCCGGGAGGCAGAGAAAAGCATGCCACCTGGAGGAAGAAGGGGTTCCTGGAGAGGGTGGAGAAGTGCAGAGCCAGAGAAGGGACCAGCAGGGGAATTCTGAAAATGGAGTTCATGCTCTGCGCCTTCAGGCTCCAACTCTGCCACATGAGGGGGTCCTGGGAAAGGGCTCAGGGGGCCCTGGAAGGCTTCCAGGGTGTGCCTTAGAGGAGAAAATACTGAGGAGGAAGGTGCAGGGTAAAAGGTACAGTGAGGAGTGGAGGCAAAGGGCATTCAGCAGGCATTTCATGAACCCTGGTCTAGCCTTGCAGCTGGGTCTGTAGCAATGAGTCAGACCATCAGGTTCCCGCCCTGCCCTCAGGGAGGTGATGCTCTAGCTGGGGGGCCTCCTGAATGCCCCCTGGCTTTGTGCACCGCAGGGGCCAGAAATTAACAGTGCATCTGTATATCAGGTGGAGATAAGGCCTGAAGAAATACAAAATAATAAAGTGGGCTTAGAGGGAGGGATAGAGGATACAGGGAGAATTAACTGTTTCATATGAGAACAGGGAAGGTAATTTTGAAAAATTGACACGTGAACAGGGACCCGAAGGGAGTGGGAGCCTTAGCCATGGGGCTGTGTGGCTTGGTGGGGGGAGGGGGGGTGGCAGAGAGAGCATCCTGGCAGAGAGACCAGCCTGTGCAAAGACCCTGAGGCAGGAAAGGCCCATGTGGCTGAAGTGCGCTGAGCATGCATGGCTGGGGAATCGTGAGTGGTGAAATCAAAGCTGCCTTCTGGTGGGAGATGCCGATCCTGGAGGCCCTTGTGCTTTGAGTGAACAGGATCTTTGCGGGGGTTTCCCTCAGAAGAGAGATGTGATCTGGCTGATATATGAACAGGGGCTCCCTGGCTGCTGTGCAGAGATGAGAGGACAGGGCCGCAAGGGTGGAAGCAGGAGGGGCTGGAGACCAGCGGCGAGATGGGGGGGACTGCACGGGGCAGCCACACTGAAGGTGATGAGAACTGGCTCGATTCTGGACGTATTTCAAAAGAAGAGCTGTTTAAAGGGTTGCACAACGGATTCGAGCTTGAGCAAATGAATGAAGAAGTAGGGAGTCTGAGCTGTCTTTTCTGGAAGAGCGGCAGAGCTCACCCAACCTTCCTTGGAAAAGAAAGGAAGTCATCAGGGGTCCAGAAACGTCTCCACCCAGAGCAAGGCTGCCCCTCTCCTTGCGCTGGAAGCTTCCTAGGTGCAGATTGCCCCTCTCCCCTTCCCCCACCTTGGTTTGTGATGCTGAGAGGAACAGTCCTGAGCTTGCAGCCATAGTGGCCTGGGTTCAATCCCTCATTGCAACACATCCCACCACGTGGCTTCAGCTGAATGCCCTTCCCTCAGCCTCTTTCCTCACCACATGCTGCTTCTCACCAGGAACACTGATACTCCAGTCTGGGCAGCTCTGTTCCCTAGACCTGATGGCCCACAGCACCTTGGCACCCCCAAGTGAGAATCTTCAGTTATTAGGAAACCTTGTCCAAGCTCTGGAGCAGGGCCACTGCTCTCGTCCATGCCCGCCTCCTTCTCATCAGTGAACCTCAACACACCCCTTCCTTTCCTTCTCTGCTAGCTTATGTCCTGTCCAACCTTCAGCTCCGTGTATATTGGGATGGGGCTCCCGGGGGTCTGGACAAAGATCTTTCCCTCCACCCTTCATTGCTCTCTGTTCCCTGTGCCCCAAAGCAGCTCTGTCCTTCATGCTCCCAGCATCCCCCACTTTTGAACCTAATCCCATGCACACTGGAGTTTCATTCATGATTTCAAACTTTTTTTTTTTTTGCAAAGCAAGTTTATATTCATGATCTTATTGACCTTCTCCACACCTCTGCGAGGCAAACAGGGCAGATATCATGGGTCCCACTTTAGAGATAAAGATGCTGTTCGGGGCTTCTGTTTCTTCCTCTATGAAACAAGAGGGTTCATCGAGATGATCCTTCTTGTGCTTTCATCTCTGGCTTCTTACGACTCTGACATGCACACATACAGGAGAGACCCCTCCTACACACACACAAGCACCCCCCCACACACACACATACACACACACTGGAGCAGATGGGCACATATACACACGGGCATGTACACGTACCCTCACACAGTCCAAATACTGCTGTTTCTTTGCAGAAACCTGCATTTTTGAGTACCTTCTAGGTAGACTTAGCCTTTCAGACAAAGCACTCAAGGGCCTTCAATTAGATAATTTCCAAAATTGCTGAATTAGGTTCTCCAGATTCTGACATTTCGTCCTGCCTTGGCCTGGAGGCACTCAGGCTGTTCCCTGTCTCACTCTGGTATCCATCAAATGCTGAAATTTCAGCCTCTGTGATAGGCTTTAAGCACGCAAGGAGAAATGAGATGGAAAGTCCCTGAGCCAGCTGGGAGGACTAAAGGGAACAGACAACTGGTAGAAAATTGTCTGTCTGTTTGCTTCTTTTTCCTGGGAGGGGCAGATTTTAAATTCCCTTTTGATGCCAACCCTTGAATGACCATATCTGTTTTTACCCTGGAAATACTCTTTTAGAAACACATTTCCCCTGCATCCACCCTTATTGGGAAACTACTGGGTGGAACTCTTAAGACACAGAAAGAGGCTCAAGCTGCTTCCTTGACCCAGGGAAGAGGGAGGAACCTGCAAACCACTCCATGTTGTAAACCAGCCCTGATGGAGGTCAGGCCAGTGGAAATGGTCAGCGCCGTTGGTCAGGGATCCATAGCCCACAGGGTAGAGTAATGGGCAAACAGAGGGAAACAAGCCATAGGTTCAATCAGTGGGGTGAGAGAGTTAGGATGGCTCAGTGGGACAAGTCCCCAGCACCAGAAGAACAAGCCTATCAACAGGCAATCTGGACAAAATCGCCAAAGGCCTGCCCTACAACTCGAAATTCCATTAATAGTCATTCCTCTTCTTTTGAGGTCTGTGAAGTCTTCTATTGAAATGAAAAATGGTCCCCAGGTGGAGGGGCACAGTTGGATGCCATGATTTCTTCTATCCTTTCAGAATGGATTTGTTAATCAAATTTTTTTAAAGCTACATAACAGGATCTTGAGTTAATGGGACTCAGGCTAGATATATTTAGACGAAGGAAAAGCTGTGGATAAAGAGCATTTGGAAGGCAATTCGCCCAAACTGAATTTTGAGGAAGAAAAGGAAATAGGGGGAGATCAAGGAAAGAAAACCAGAGGTGACGAGTAGCATCCAGAAAGAGGTGAGCCAGGAGCCCAGGTCCTGAGACCACCCATCCCCGTGACCTGCAGTGGACTGGACTGTTGGAATCCCAGCAACAAAAGAGTATTCGTATAGATACAAACCTTGTAGTTTATGAAATGTGCTCACACTCATTATCGTATATGATTCTTACAGAAACAAGACAAGTCATGCGTGTAGAAGTGAGAGGGCTTTCCAAGTGGCCCAGTGGTAAGGAATCCACCTGTCAATGCAGGAGATGTGAGTTGGATACCAGGGAAGGCAAGATCTCCTGGAGTAGGAAATGGCAACCCACTCTAGTATTCTTACCTGGGAAATCCCATGGACAGAGGAGCCTGATGAGCTACAGTCCATGCGGTCACGAAGAGTTGGATACGACTTAGTGACTTGCATGCATGTAGAACTGAGAAGCCTATTTTACCTGGCAGTAACATGTCACCTGCACAGGGGCCAGGACCCTTATCTCTGCTCAGAATATGCTCAGAATACTTTTAGATCCAACACTGTTGATAGATTTTAGTGTATGAGCTGACAGCCTTTGGAGTCTCTAGGAGAAAGAGACTTGGGGTCCACAGTAAGTAAAAACATTGGCTGGCTGTCGAGTCATTTCTTCCAGCCAACCATCTTGTTTCTGTCCCTGTGGGCAGGACCCTCTGGGCAGCCTCTGCAACTGTAAGATGTCCTTGGGGACTTTGGTGAAAGCAAAGATGCATGTGACCTGGTTTGCTGGGTCAGGCACAGTCCTCAGGTACCTCTGGGTTGATGACAACCAGGCTCTGGCATGACAGAAGAGTCTGGCTTCGCTGGCAGCCTTGCCATTAAGCCTTTGGCCATGTTCATCTGATCCTTTAATCTGCAGTGAGATCACTTGTTCATTCAAAAGAGGTCTTAGCGCACAGACTGTGACCAAGACAGGCCAGCAGTCCTGGGTCTTTTTGAGAGCCTGTCGTTCCTGAGCGGTAGGACTTTTTGTAAGTTGCTGTACCTCTCTGGGCTTTATTTTTTTCATCTGTCAAATGGAGCCATGGTACCTGCCCTGGCCCCATGCAGGGCTAATGTGTGAATCCATTGAGACCAGGGATATGAGCAGGCTTTCAAGAGTCCAAGGTTGACTATGAGGATGAAAGATGCCTGGGAACCAGGAATCTGATATAGATGAAGAGGAGGAGAAGACAAAAGGAGGAGGAAGGAGTAGAGGAAGGAGAGGAGACAGGCAGGTTAAAAAAAAAAAAGAGAGAGAAAGAAAGAGAGAGAAAACAGAGAGGAAGAGGAAGACAAAGTACTGGGTTAGCCAAAATGTTCGTTTGGGCCAACCGAATAGAAGACAGTAAGGAGGAGAAGGAAGGGAGGTGGGGGGTGGGGAGAGGAAAAGAAAGGAGTGGGAGGAACAGCGCTCCTTTATATCTGCTTCCTGGGCATCAGCTGGGCCCTAATTGCTTGACACAGACACTGCAGGGTCTTTATATTAGAAGCAACAACTGCTGGAGGCTGATGCTTTAATGAGTGCAAACCAGCAAAGTGGGATGGTAAAAAGAAACAGAAGAGACATCACTCCATTCAAGCCCCCAGCCCCTTACCTCCCCTCCCCTGCTGCTTCAAAGTGGTTTTGTTTCCTCTATGCAGCTTCCAGAGCTTTAAAAGAATTTGTGTCTTCAATTAATCCCCTCTTTAATTCTCTACCATTACTTTCCTGGAAGTTTAAGCAAGAAAAACAGTGTTCTAAGTGTGAACCTGCACTGACCAAACAAATCAGGTCACAGAGTCATTGCTTGCCTTTGTGTTCATGATTGGGGGTTGGGGGGGGGCGGGAATGAGAGAAAAAGAAAGGAGGGAAGAGGGACGGAAGGAAAGAAGGAAGGAAGAAAGAGAAATACCCCTAAAGTCTACCCCAAAGGCATGCAAGCCTCACGGTTGGCTAGAGCAGAAAAGCTCAGAGTTCCAAGATTTGGCACTTGAGTCTAAATTTAGAACCGATTTGTAGACAAGTTGGAAGGAGTTCAGAGAAAAGCCACAAAACAATTAGAGGAATGCAGCTTAATTGGCCCAGCTTGGCTGAGCAACTGCTAAGCAGGGAGCATTATAGAGTCTGTAGCCAGAGGAAGCAACATCCACGTCAGTCAGGGGGGTGGGACTGTTTAGCTTGTTACAGAAGGGGATCCAGAAAAGAAATGGAGCCCAGAGAAGGCAGGACACAGTTCGGCCTGGCCTGGCATCCCACTAAGAGACTTCTTGGGTCTCTCTGACCACCTGGCTAATCCTCTTCACGGGCCGTTACTCCCCGCCAATACGACTGACAGAAGCGCATCCATTATCTCATTGAATCTTCACAGCCACCCTGCAAGGCAGATGTGTTCATTGCATTTTTGCAGATGGCGAAACAAGCTCAGGGATGCTATGTAACTTGCCCAAGATCTCTCAGTAGTAAAATAAAGATTTAAATCCAGGTCTGATTGGTTTTTAAGCTCAAACTCCTTCCTGAGACACAGGATCACCTCCTGGGAGCTGGGATGGAAAACAAAGAGACAGGGATAGGACCTGTGGCTGAGGCTCCCAGGGCTGCTCAGCTGGTCACAGGCAACGGTGGGAGACAGAGATGCCAGACTCATTAAAGGGCAGACTGTGCTGTGCGCAGACAGCCTGGGCTCCCATCCTCTGACCTCTTGTCTCCTGAGGACCCCACCCTTATCCCCTATCTTGCTAACCTCTTCCCACTTGCTATGGGCTTCATAATCCTCTGAGGCCCCAGTTGGGTGTAGCAGGAAGAGTACTGGACTTCAGGTCAGACAGGTATGATTTTTAATTTTACCTTTAAAAGCTATTCTCTGGCCTTAGGCAAATTACTTAATTTCTCCGGGCCTGAACCTGCTGCTGCTGCTGCTTCTGTTAAGTCACTTCAGTCGTGTCTGACTCTGTGTGACCCCATAGACGGCAGCCCACCAGGCTCCCCCGTCCCTGGGATTCTCCAGGCAAGAACACTGGAGTGGGTTGCCATTTCCTTCTCCAGTGCATGAAAGTGAAAAGTGAAACTGAAGTCGCTCAGTTGTGTCCGACTCTTAGTGACCCCATGGACTTCAATCTACCAGGCTCCTCTGTCCATGGGATTTTCCAGGCAAGAGTATTGGAGTGGGGTGCCATTGCCTTCTCCCGGGCCTGAGCCTATGAACCACTTAAACAGAGATCAAATCTGTTTTATCAGATTGCTATAGGAGCATAAGTGTGCTTTGTAAATTGCAAAGTGCTGAATGCAAGAGGAAGTTATTAGTAACAGTCATGTAAATTGCATTCTAACTTACAGCAGACCCTGGCTCTGGATTTCTCTTACTTCGGGTTTCCACCTGCATGCCCATTTCCAAATTCACACATGCCCCTGCTATAAAATGGGGCTGGTCTGACATGAGAGCTGATCCAGAGAAGGCTCTGCAAGCAAGCAGCTGGTGAACATCAAGGTAAGACTGAGTCAAGTGTCTGCCTGGGAGCACGTAGAAGATGACCTACATCAACATATGGTAGAATGCCAACACCATGAATATATAGCTGATGGCCAATGGCGGCCTGGAATCCAGAGACAAATGGAACAGGTCATGGAAACCCTGAGGGAAGAAGTGATCTGAAATCTAGCAATATAAGGTATCTTGCATCTGAGGCAAAGCAGGATCTTCCTGATGGGGCAAGAGCCCAGAGATGGGGCAGTGGGACTTGGCAGAGGTAGAGATGGGAATGTGAGTCAAAAATAATAGCTCCAGGTGCTTCTTGGTCCTTAGAGGCATCTTCCAACCTCCCTGATTGTTGGGGCATCAGCAGGCCCAGGAGACAGGCTTTCTTGAGGCTGTGGTCCTGCTGCTGATGAGAAACCATGCAATCTATGACGAGCACATATAGCAGGCAGGGAGGTGTGGTGGGAAAAGCCCAGACAATGATGCAAGAATCCTGGGGAGAGTTCTGCCTCCCTTTACCGATGTCCTGAAGCTCAGTCTTTACTTTTAGGTTCTGTATTCTGTACACCTTATGAGTACCTACCATGTGCCAGGCTCTGGTTATGAGCCACTTCACATGCTTGACTATCTTGCTCCTCAAAGCAATCCTCTGGGGAGATGTCATTATTATTCATTATTATTGCTATTCCCAAGGGGCCACGAGAGGAGGCCTACCCAAATGGCAAAGCTGAGATCCAAACTAGGTTGTATAGCTCGGGAGCCCTAGGCTTACCCACTACTCTCTGCAGCCTTTTAACCAGAGCCTGAAATAGATGGTTTCTGAGGTTCTTCACAAAATCACAGAAAATCAGTGATGGCCCAGACCTTGAAGATACTATATAACATGATCTGCCCATTTTACCAATGAGGAGACCCACAGAGACAATCAGGTGCCCAGCAGTGAGCAGGCGTCCAGCCCCCAAACACAATCATTGTATAGCTCAAAGCCATCAGGAAGAGGAAAATTCATTTATCAGTCGGATGATCCACTGACATCACAGCGGGGCTGGCACACACAGTTGCGTTTTCATCAGTGGGTGTTTTTGATATTATCGAAACCCTCTCTCTGTGTTTGTCTCAAGACCTTTGGGTATCCTAGTCACAAAAGCTGAGCAGTGATTCTTGACTTTGGTGGTGCACAGATGCCTTGGGGAATCTGGTGGAGGGTATGGATCATTTTGAAAAAAAGAAGATATGCATTTCAATTTGTGGGGATGGGATTATGAGCCCTCTGAAGCTCTTCTATGAATCTCTAGGGGTCTATGAGCCACAAGGTATAAAACTCCTGCTGTAGGTAATGAAAAAACCTGAGCATAATAGTTGCATCTGAGTCTGTCCCTTGAGAGATTCTTCAGTCTATTCTTTCCAGTCTACACTTTTCCTTCTGCTTGGCCTGAGTTAGAAAGTCTCTGCTCCTAGTGTCATCATATCTTCAGCCATCCCATTGGAATGGAAGTTCCATGAGGACAGGGACCACCTAGGTCATGGGTGCCATCATTGTCCCCCCACGCCCAACAGGTGTCCAAGGCTCAAAGCCACATCTGTGGGCTGATTATCGAGTGATTGCACTGAAGAAAGCGAATACAAAGCTTTGCACCTTCCTTCAAGTTATCCCTGTTTTTGGTTCTTCTTTCCTGGCTATAGGGTCAGAGGCAAGTATGACCAATGACCTGGCTGATAAGCTCAGGTTCCCTAGGAAATAGAACTTGAAATGGGGATTCTTGTGTGAAGGTTTATGAAAGGTGGGCTTTCAGATGTAGTCTGTAAGGGTAGAGGGAAGCCGGATAAAGCAAGGGGAGAAACCAGGCAAAGCTTCATCCCAGGGATATGTCTAGGTATCAGTAGCAAGGGGACCAGGCTTTTGAACCCCTCTATCAGTCAAAGAATGACATCAGATACATTTCCTGGCAAGGTGGCTCTACTGAAGTCAGCAGAGGGCAGTTCTCAGACTAAAGGTGCAATCGTGGGCTGTTATGGCCAATACTTTCAGTAGCTGGGGGCTGAGGACATGGATTATGGACAGTGTCTGTTACATACTGTGACCTTCAACTTGAATCAGTTGAAGGCAGCTCCCTAGAGCAGGGGTCCCCAACTTCCAGGATCTAATGCCTGATGATCTGAGGTGGAAATGATGTAATATTAGAAATAAAGTGCACAATAAATGTAATGCACTTGAACCCTCCCCAGACCCTAACCCCCACCCCTGGGTCCAAGGAAAAGCTGTCTTCCACGAAATCAGTCCCTGGTGCCAAAAAGGTTGGGGACCACTGTCCTGGAGCATTGCGCTGAGATCATGCTCTGGCTCAGCCTAAAAGCTTCACGATGGATTAGTCATGCCTGCCGGGGGCTAAGGAGGGGCAGTACAGATGATGTCTCTTTGCCATTCTGAGTGTAAGGGGAAACCATAGCTGTGTTTATTATCAGAGGTCTAGAGTAGTTCAGGGCTCTGGGGCAATTTTATGTGTCATACAATTTAGAATCTTATCATACACTGTGTCAGATAGGTGCCTCTGTTTTCACTGACTCCAGGTAAAAGCCAGACAGGCTGGCAGTAACTAATAGACAGCTTCCCCAGACTAAAGCAAAGGAATTACTTAAATGGACAGCCTTTAGCAGGGGAAGGCAGTCACACAGAGCCCAAACCAGCAGTATATAATTGGAACTGAGGTGTCAGAAGAAAATAGGTACTGAGTATTTGAAGACCTTAGAATAAATGCAATGACTGGGCTGAAGGCTAAGACCCCACCTCTTAGGCTTCTGTCCCCCCACAGGGCCTCAGAAAGTGCCAAGCTCACCATTGATTCTCAATACTATGGTTCAGCTGTTTGAAATCAAATAAACCATGCCTGGGGGTGTGGAGGGGGGGATTAATTCTTTGAGGTAGGAGGCTGCTGCTCTGGAATTTCTAGACAGATTCTTCTAGACAGATCAGTCAGCCCTGTGGGTGAGAAAAGCAGCCAGGTTTCCTTTGTATTTCTCAGGGTAGGGCAGGGGGATTTCCACTCCTCTCTGTTATTATCACAGATGTTGCTGTCAGGAAGGACTGGGGGGTAGTATAGAGACACAGTAATTTAAGGTGTCATATTTGGGCTTTGTCTCCATGGGCCCGGCAGACCTGGCTGGGAATGAAGGAATTTTGTTGTTCACCAGATGCAGGACCAGTGAAAGGCTGTGGAGACCACCCCTCAGATTCCCTCAGGCCAAGGGAGGCCACTGGGAGGCCCGCAAGTGTTCTAACAAAGACAGCAATGAGGGCAATAGTAACAAGCATGAACGCAAACATCTGTACCACTGCTTTATAGGTTTAAAGGCACTTTCAAACTCATACCATCCTTCCCCGCCACCACACACATTTTTAACGTACCAAATTGGCTATGATTTTTTTAAAAATTTCTATTTCATATTGGAATATCAGTGATTAATAACATTGTTAGTTTCAATTGTACAGCAAAATGCTTCGGTTATACATATACATGTATCTGTTCTTTCTCGGGTTCTTTCAAACACAATGAGGTAGGCAGAGGAATACTTACCAACCTTTGGAAAGACCTAGGATGTTCTGGGCTGGGCGGAACTGGGGAAGGAGATGGGAAAGGAGTGCATACCATAAAGGGTACCACAGCATCACTCTTCTAGGAAAGCCAGGAATCCGTCTATGTGATTGTCACCTTGGTGGGACACACAGCACTGTCCTTGAGAGGAGGGCGAGTGAGACATTGTGTAATTGGTGGCTCGCCTCACGGAAGCATGACCTCCTTTGTCATCCATCCACAGAGTGTGTTTGCTTCTACCCGCTCAGTCGCTCTCAAGTTCAGTTCAAACAGAATTACCATATGATCTGGCAATTCCACTCCTAGGTATATATTACCAAGAATTGAAAACAGAGATTCAGATACTTGTATACCAATGGTCACAGCAACATTATTTACCAGAGGGTAGAGACAACCCAGATATCAACCAGAAGATGAATGGATAAACAAAATAGGGTATATTCACAGAGCAGAATATTATTCAACCCTATAAAGGAATAAAATACTAATCGATGCTACAACCTGGATGAGTCTTGAAGTCATTGTGCCGGGTGAAAGGAACAGACAGATATTGTGTGATTCCACTTACAGGAGGCATCTAGAGTCAGCAAGTTCATAGAGACAAAGCAGAGCAGAGGCCACCAGGCCCTGGGAGGGAGGGGGATGGAGAGATATTGCTTAATGGGCTTACAGTTTCTGTTTAGGACAATGAGAGGTTTCTGGAGATGGTGAGTGGATGGATTTAATGTCTCTGAATTGTGCACTTAAAATGATTAAAATGTGTATTTTATGTTATGTGTGTTTCACTGCAATTAAAAATAGATGAATGGATGGATAATTGAATGAGCAAGAAAACTTATGCAGTTCAAGGCTCATGCTTACAGAAAGCTTTCCTTGATCCAGCCTTATTAGGACAGCATCTCTGTGCGCCTGGGACATACTGTACTCTGATTATTAACGCACTCAACTGTCTCCATCCTATGCCCTGAGCTCCTGGCGAGCATGGGCCATGTCCTTTTCCGCTTCTTATCTAGGGCTCTAGCCAAATGCCTACTGTGTTGTGATGGTTTGGTAATCCTATTTTAAGTTAGTGGATCTGATATACATGACATGTTTGAATGCACATCATAGGTTTTTCATTTATTTATTTGGCTGCGTCGGGGGTTAGTTTCGGAACTCGGGATCTTTGTTGCCTCACACAGGATCTTTACTTTCTGAGTACAGTCTTAGTTGCCCCGGGGCATGTTGAATTTTAGTTCTCTCACCAGGGATCAACCCTGCGCCCCCTGCATTACAAGGGGATTCGTAACCACTGGACCACCAGGGAAGTCCCTCATAGTTTTTTTATAATAAATGAAACAGGTATCACCTATCATAAAGGTGGTTGGTTGGATCAACTTGATTCAGGTTCTTTTTAAACTTATCTGGGTGTTCTTTCCACCATGATTTTAAATAAGCAACAGTAAATGGGTTGATTGGGGAAAAAAAAACCTAGACCTCAGATATGGAATAAATTATTAAGTTCTTAACATGTGCTGATATTCCGACCAGGGAAATTCTTCTCCCTTTCTTTCTCTATGGTTTGGTTAACTCAGACTCCTCCTTCAGGTCTTAATGCTGACATCACCATCTCTGGGAAGCCATCTAGACCTGTTGTACCAGGTAACATCTGCTCACCCTGGCAGAGCAGAGCTGGCAAGAGCTTGCAATGAGCTGGGATCTCTCCTATCATCGCATTTGTCACACGGTGTGATATATACTTGTGTATACTTTCTGTCCTCCCCACTGGACAGCAGAGACCACGAAAGTCCAAACATGTAGCAGAATTCCTGGCACATGGAGGTACTCAAGAAACATGGACCAAAACAGTGGTTGAAGGAGTGATGAGTGGATGAATGCAGGGATGTAGGCACAAAACTCTCTTATCAAGTGCATAGCTGATGCATTCTAACTAGCTGAAAGTGCCCCCAAATATAAGTGAATCCAACTCTTCCATGGAACAGTTGAGGAAAATGAGGTCCAGAGAGAAAGTGAATGTTCCTAGGTGCATAGGAAATTAAAAGACAAGGGGGACCAGAATCCAGAAATGCTGGCTGAAGGTCTCATGCTATTTCTCCCTGCTCCCCTCAGGGTCAGTATTTCTGCTGTCCAAGATGATGTATGACCTCACACCTTTGGGATTAAGTCATAAACTCACCATGCATGGCCTTTTGAGAGTCTCATCCATTTTAACAGAGGCATTCTGGAGAACAGTGCATTAAACCAAAATATCTTTTATATAACTGGGTTTAAAACATTGGACTTGGCAGGTGGAGAATATAATTTGGGATATTTTACATTCCCTTTGGGTGTCCCTCAAATCTGTCAGAAGACCAGGTCATCTCTTTAGGAAAATCTGAATCAAGTGCGGTTGTCATAGTCCGTCAAAACCTGCTTGCCTGAAGTTATTACATGTCAAGACTGGTGGCAGGTGGGTAGAACACGGTCAACAAGGACCAGAGAGCAGATCTACCTGAAAACCAGCAAAGGGAAAAAGACTGATGACATTCCCTTCTGTATCTGATTCTATCAAGGGGAGAGGACAGACTGATTTCAGTCTTTAGTCACAACCATCTCCAGGGTGAAGAAATGGGACACATTTCTGCACATTGGCATGCATTTCCCCCTTCCTTTCTGACTGCTATAAGAAGTGTGCCCCACCTCAAGACAGGAATTATGACTGGTCCTGAACGAATCATGGCAGCACTTTTCCTCTTTACTAATGATGGGCTGAGCAGTGAGCAAGTGGTCCAGTGCTAGCCAATAAAACACAAGTCCATTGGTACCCTTGGGGGAGAAGGTTTTCTCCCTGGGAAAGGAGAAAGCAAGTTTTTGCTCTCATCACACCCTTTCCTCCACGGAGCTCTGATGTACGGGGATATCATGCTCATGGTTGGGGCAGCCCTCCTAGAACCTTGAGGGAAGTTATCACTGGCTAGTAGAGGGCAGAATAGCTGGACCGTGAGAACTGATCCCGAAACCTCCTGTCTCTAGTTTCTTGGCAAGTGAAATACTAAATGTCCCTATGGATTTAGCTATTGTTAGGTTTTTTTAATTAATTAATTTTACTTTTGGCCTGTGTCAAGTCTTAGTTGTGGCACACGGGCTCTTTTGTCGCATTGCACAAAATGCAATGCAAAGTCTTAAGTTGTGGCACAAGCTGTTGCCCTGTAGCATGTAGGATCTTAGTTCCCCAACCAAGGATCGAACCTGTGTCCCCTGCACTGGAAGGCAGATTCTTAACCACTGGACTACCAGGGAAGATTCTATTATTAATGGCTTATGGTGACAGCCAGGTGTCAGCAAGCTTTTTCTTTAAAGAATCAGGTAGTAAATATTTTCAGCTTCATGGGCCATATGATCTCTATCCCAAGTATTCAGTGTCTGCCACTGCTGCCACCAAAGTAGCCATAGACAATAGGTAAATGATGAGGCTGCATTCTAATAAAACTTTATTGACACAAACAGGCAGCATGCCACCTCCTGGTTTAAGTCATGGATGTACTCATCTCATAAATATTTATTAAGAACTTCATGTTCTTGCCACAGTTTTAGGTGCTGGGATAGAGCAGGGATGAAGACATATCAGATCTCTGCCCATGAAGCTTAGGCACTGCTCAGGGAAATGTATAAAAAACAAATGAGTAAAGAAGAGAACAGTTGCAGACTGTGATAGCTGCTGGAATGGAAGTCAAATAATGTGATGGAGAGTTTTGAGTTCAGGCAGAGTGGTGGGGATAGTCCCAGGTTAAATGGGTTGGTAAGAGAAGCCATTTCTGGGAAGATGACATTTAGGTCCTAAAGAATGAGAAGAAACTTGAAAATAAAGAAAGAGGAAGATCCTGTAACAGGCCACAGGAACTAAAGATATGAAGACTCCAGGGTAAGACTAAATTTGGCAGAGTCAGAAGTCCCCGGGAGGTTGGGGAAGATGAGCAAGGGAGAGAGAAGGAGGCAGGGGCCAGATTGTGGGGTGACCAGAAGGCCTAGGAAGAAACATGGGTTTATGCCAGGGGCAATGTAGGACTCTACAGAAGGACGTGGTGAGGTAATGATTTACACTTTTTTTTTTTTTTTTTTTTTTTTATTTTTTTATTTTTTTTTAATTATTATTATTTTTTTTCCAGTGGGTTTTGTCATACATTGATATGAATCAGAAAAGATCAGCCTGGGGACTTCCCTAATAGTCCAGTGGCTAAGCTGCACTCCCAATGCAAGGGGCCCGGGTTTGATCCCTGGTCAGGGAGCTAGATCCCACATGCTATGGTTAAGAGTTTACTTGCTTGCAACTATGACCGAGTGCACTCAATAAATATATAAATAAATAAATATTATAAACAACAACAAAAGCACAAGTGCCCAAGACCCCGCATGCCAAACGAAGAGCAAAGATCCCACACGCCACAACTGAGACCCAGCCCAGCCAAATACATACATATTAAAAAATAAAGTGACCTACCTGAGTGTTAATGTGGAGACAAGAGTTGGAGCAGAGGGGTCAGCTGGGAAGCTTCTCCACGGCCCAATAATTTTCTAAGGGGTGCCTTAACTCACTCAAGTTGTGGATGTAACTTGAGTTTTATATGGGTCCCCTGGGTGGTAGAGATGGGCTGAGGGAAAGCAAACCTGGGAACTTAGAGGCACCTGGGAGAGAATGTTCCAAAAAGATTGACTGGCTTGTCTATGAAGATATTCAGGAAGCCACATCTATTGGCTTGGCCAAAATATGCGTTTGGGTTTTTCTGTAACATCGTACAGCAAACCCAAACAAACTTTTTGGCCAACCCAGCAATAAAGCTCTGAGCCAGGTCTGGTGAGTCAATAGCTGTGAATGAGCTGTCTCCCCAATGGCAGCTCATCGGGTGCCCCTGAGACTAAAGCGGTGGCAAGACGGAGGGGTGGCTTACAGTGGCATCCAGGCTGGGATGGGAGATGGGTGCGGGATGCACTCGCCCATTCTGCCTCCTCTGTGACATCGGCTGACAGCACATCCTATCCACCCAAGATGATAGTCTGGGAAGGGCTGGTCAGATTGTATATCGATTCCTCACTTTGTCAGAGGATTTGAGGCAGCTTTCAAGAAATACATGTAATAAAATAGAAAGACGTGACTTCAATATATCAAGACTAAGGAAAATACACTTCAGATCAAAGATCAGGACCAGCAGACAGAAGAGCAAACCAGAACACAGGCTACAATATCCTACATGGTCATCATCTCAGAAAAAGGTGGGAAACCCCATCGGTTTGCTGATTCCTGTTGTATTATTTACAATCCCTCCAGGATCATACAGTTTTCAGTAAATATTCATGCCAATGCTTGGGCCTTTCTTGCCAGCCCGGTGGCCATCTCCACACACCTAGTGTAGGGCCCCCTCTCTCCCTGTCGGCCTCTGAGATGATTGCAGACACAGTGTTCTCATTCTCGGGGTAAGGAGGAAAAAGTGCAGCTGGTGTTCACAATTTCTTACTCAATTGCTTTGTTCTGGGCTCAGTTTAGCGTAATGATTTCCCCATCAGATCTGAATTCCTTCCCATTACTAAAGTCAAAATGCTAACAAGGAAGGCAAAGGGAACTAAGACCTGAGATATTGGTCCTGAAACGACAGGGGAAGGCAGCTAAGTTCCAGGGCCAGAGGTTCTGGGAGTGGATTTGGGCAGAGTGAAGCTAACAAGGAGGCACGTGGCTGAAAGTGAGTCAGTGGTGGCCAGCCTGGCCCCTGCTCAAGGCTAAATGCCCATTAACCCAGACTGGAGCGTGCCATACACAGCTCTGGCTCAGGTCACTTTGGGCAAGTCACTTCCCTTCTCCTCTGTCCCCAGCCAAAAGGGACTGGCCAGTTTATCAGTAAGGGGGTTCACTCCAGGCTGGGAGAGGGAGGGGGCTACAGCCCATAAAGGAGAGAGAAGCTGTGGATGATGGCTGATGGCTTGAAGACTCCAGCTGGCTCGAGCTTCCCCTGTGGCTCAGCGGTAAAGCTTCTGCCTGTAGTGCAGGAGCCGCAGAAGACAAGAGTTCGATCTCTGGGTTGGAAAGATACCCTGGAGAAGGAAATGGCAATCCACTCCAGTATTCTTGCCTGGAGAATCCCATAGACAGAGGAGCCTGGTGGGCTACAGTCAATAGGATCCCAAAGAGTCAGACATGACTGAAAAGACTTAGCATGCACACACACCACCCATGCACCCTTCTTCCTGCCCTGTCCCTCCCTCCCACCTCTATTATCCCATCAACTCGTTGTACCTCTGCCTCATCTTAGCTTTTAGGCCACTGGTGTCTCTGTCTCAGGTCCTTCCGGCCAGGCAGGTCCTGTTGGTGTCCCCTCTCTGGCTCGGCACCCTTAGGCTCTCAGAATCCTTGTCTTGTGAGCAGCCCAGCCAGGAGGGATCACTCATATGTCCAGGCTCTTCCACCTGCCCCTACACACCCCCAGCCAGATCTAACTTGGATAGATCACCTCTCAGTCACAGGTGACTGTTCTTCAGCCACATCATGGTACGTGGTCCAGGCACAGCCTTCGCCTCACCTGTGCCAGGTGATAGGACATTTTCCTCAGTTGAACCTCGTGGGGGTGACAGGGCTCCATCACGAGAGACACCCTGGGGTCCTCAAATGGGGTGACCAATTCTTCCCAGCTTTACCTGGGAAGTTCTCAATTTTAAAGCTAAAAGTCCCAGATCCTGGGAAGGCCCTGAGTCCTGGGTCAACCTGCTCGTCTGTTCACCTGACAAGAGAACTAAACTTAAGAATATAAGAATTAGCTTCAGTTCCAGCTCTGCTCCTGACTACCTGTAACCATTGGCAACACTCATCTCCCTTGCTCTAAACTGACCATTGTAATCCCTTCCCGTGTATCTCATAGGACCGTTCTAAAGGGTCACATCAGATAATGATGGTGAAAGTGCTTAGCGAACACTAAAGCACTGGACAGATGTAGAGAGGATTTTATTACCCAGTGTTTATGACCTGGAGGCTAGAGTATTAGTGATTTCAATTAATCATATAAATGGAAAAATAAATTGGTTTTATGGAAACAGATTCCCACATCTCATCAAGGGTTCAGGGCCAGGGCAAGGAAAAGGAAACAATCCAATGGACTCACAGCTCTGGCTGAGCTAAACCTAAGCAGAGGCTTGCCTGAGCCCACCGTCTCCTCCGGGAGCCCAGAACGTGTCTGTCTGGGACCTACTGGCTCAGTCCCAGGCTGTGGGCTTGTTGAGATCTGTTCCCAGCCACAGAGAAATCAAATGCAGTTTATTCTTATATATATATATATATATTAAACAAAATGTATTTATTCATCTGGTTGTGTTGAGTCTTAGTTGCAGCACGCAGGGTCTTCATTGAGTCATGAGAGATGTTTTGTTGCAGCATGTGGACTCTAGTTGTGGCACACGGGTTTCAATAGTTGCGGCTCCTGGGCTTAGCTGCTCCGTGGCACGGGGGATCTTAGTTCCCTGACTAGGGATTGAGCCGCATCTGCAAGGTGGATTCTTAACCGCTGGACCACCAGGGAAGTCCCAAACACAGTTGATTCTTAATTGCCCATGGCATGGTTGAATAAAACTGGGAAATGTCAGGCAAGCATCATTTCCATGATTTACATGGAGCTTCCCAAGCTGCTTGAGTACTTACCCTCGAACTTTGGTGTGTTCAGTGCTGTGGGCTTCACAATATTCTGGGAGTGTTCAGGAAGCAGCCAGAGGAAGTGGAAACCTGAGTATTTCTAAGACAGTCAGTCCTCATGCCCTTGATAATTTCTTCTACTGAGATTGTCCTTGGCTCTGATGCAAAGCCCCAGCTGAAACTGGACAGGCACTGACCTGAAGCTTGGGTCCTGAGGCTTAGAGCTGAGTATGGACATAGCTGTGATGAACTGGCTCCCTTCTTCCATACTGGAAGGAAGATTGTGGTGAGGGTGTAAAATGAAACTCAGTTTGAAAGATGGAGAGCCAGGTACCCACCCAAAGGAACTTATCTTCTAGGTGGAGAGATACCAGAGAAGCAGAGAAACAGTGCCCATAAAGGTTCTAATATAGGACTGCATGGTAAGAAATAGGGCCATTCTTGCCAAAATGGACTTAGACAGGGTAAGTAACAATTTCATCAATAATTTGGGAGCAAGGTTTTGCTGTGGACAATTTGCAATGCAGAACATCTGTTCTTGTATAATTAAGACTAGACTGTCCCCAGATCTGGTTTGTGAGTTACGGAATTTGAGGCCTGTGAACTCAATAAAGAAAAACAATGACATAGCCTCTCTGCCCAGCTCAGCTAATCAATGAGACCATCGAAATAATAGCTTTGCCTGGGATAGGTCAAACCAGCGCTGCCCTGGGCCTTTTCAGTTAGCCTTGCAGAAATCAGCCATGTCCCTACCCTCTGTCTGTCCGGGAAGTAGGGTGAGAGCCAGACAACCTTCCCTCCACCTCTCTTATGAGTTTGTCTGCTGATGACTTTGAAAAGCCAGCTGTAGTGAGAAGGAAGGGAATTTGCTTAGATTAAAGCTAAGTGCCCAATGTTCTTTAAAGTAATAGCTTTCTTTTATATTTATTTATTATTTGACTGTGCTGGGTCTTAGTTGTGGCATGTGGGATCCTCAATCTTCATTGCAGCAGGCAGGATCTTTAGCTGTGGTGTGGGGACTCTAGTTTCCTGACCAGCGATCAAATTCAGACCCCCTGCATTGGGAGAGCAGAGTCTTTGCCATTGGACCACCAGATAAGTCTCTTAAGTGACAGAAGTTTTAAAACTGAATATTTTTAAGGTTCATGTCTTCATTTTACAGGCTTCCCCAGTGGCTCAGTGGTAGAGAATCCACCTGCCAATGCAGGGGATGCAGGTTCGATTCCTGGGTTGGGAAGATCCCCTGGAGAAGGGAATGGCAACCCAGTCCAGTGTTCTTGCCTGGAGAATTCCATGGACTGGAGAATTCCAGGCTCCAGAGGAGCTTGGTGGGCTATAGTCCATGGAATCACAAAAGAGTCAGACATGACTTAGCCACAAAACAACAACTTTGTTTTTACAAAGGAGAAAAACAAAGCCTGGAGTGTGTATGAGGCGTTGGGGGGTGGAGAAGAAGCACATTGTGGCCAAAACAAAGATGAAATTCAAAGGATCGTGATTCTATCTCAGTACCACATATTCATTGAATATTTATAATAGACAAGCTTGCTATGTATTCCCTTACTTAACCCCGTGACAATCTATGAGGCTATTACTCTGATTATCTTCACTATGCAGATAGGAGAATCAAGGCACAGAGAGGCTAAGTAACTTGCCCAAGGTCACACAGCTGGTGGACTCAGCTGAGATTAGACCCCAGCTTCAGGACACCATGCTTGCTCTTAGGCACGCACTTCTCTGCTCTCCACCCTCTTGGTTGTGCACTTCCTGGAACCTGTAGCTTTTTGAAAGTTACTTATTCATAGATGGAGTCTGGATCCTTGGTTCATTTTTTTAAAAGTACATCCATTAATTCATTTGTCTATAAATATTTTTTGAGCATCTACTACCTACCAGGTTCTGTGGACTCCAAATAAGCAACACCCAGTTTCTGCCTTCCAGGAGCGCAGGATCAGTTGATAACCCTACTCTAGGTGGCAGTCTTCTATTTTGTAAACTGTGTCCATTTTCTGTTGTGACAAATTAAACTTTCAGGGCTTAAAATGACACCCATTTATTAGCTCCCACTTCTGTAGGTTAGAAGCCCGAGAGGTCTTAGCTGGGCTTCTTTGTTCAGAGTCTCATGAGACTGAAGTCAAGGTGTCAGCTGGCCTGACCTCTTACCTAGAATCTCTGGGGGGAAAAGAATCTGCTTCTGGGATTACTCAGGTTGTTATACAGAAGGAAACTGATGCCCATAGAGGTTTATACCTTCCCCAGGACCACACTGGTGAAACTGATGCAATCCCAGCTCGGGTCTATCAAACTCAAAAGGCAGGGACCCTCTCCTTTCTCAGCAGCTACAAGGATGGTGCTTATGGGCAGTGAATAGTAAAGACCACTTTCCCATCTGCATCACATCACCACTACTAGTCCAAGAACACTGAAACTCCCTGACTTCTTACCTAGGGCTCACTTAACCCTCACAGCATCCTGTGAGTAGGGACCATTATTGTTCCCATTTTCTAGTTGAAGAAACTGAGGCACCATGAGCTTACATAAGTCACCCAAAGTCACCCAGCTGGTTGGAACTAGAACAAGATTCAATGTGAGACAGTCTGGCTCCAGAGCCTGCACACTCTATGCCATCCTGCTTTTTCTGCCAGAAATTGAGAAGAAAAAGAAATGACAGATGCAAACCTTGCCCAGGATGGAGTCAGGATGCCCACTCTATGCTGGGCACACAATATGGGCTCCATATCTCAGTATATTTAGTATCTGTATTTACAACAAGCCTTGGCAAGGACAGTTCGCCTGAGACCACACAGTTATAAAGTGCTAGAACTAGGATGTGAGCAGGGTTCTCTCTAAAGCCTAGGCTCTTTCCATTCATCAGAGATACACTGTGGCACATGTGCAAGGGATCAGAGACCATGAACCAGTGGTGGCCTTGCATGTACAACAGTTAGGGGCAGAACGAGAGCCAAAAGTTGAATGGAGTGGGGCTCAGCCAGATCAGTCTAGGTGGACTTCTGGGAGGAGGTGAGAGAGAAGACAAGTGAGTGAGGAGGTGACTTTGGAGCTCCTTGGATACTTTGATTTTGGCTAGGTACTATGTCCAGTTTTTCTTTTTTGTTTAAAAAAACCCTTGTGCTGGATTGCTATAAATAAATGATGGCTTCTGTTTCTAAATCGGCTTTTATTTCCATGTGTTAACAACTAATTACTGGCGCACTTGGCAGGCAGTCCCTCTCCGAGTCTGCAGAGCCATTAGTGTGGCAGCCCCTACTCTCTTGGCATGCATGTTTAAAGAGCCTCTCACCTCCCTCTTAGAAGGGGGACCCTGCTTACTGGTGGCCAGCCATCTTCCCAGGAGTCTACTGAGTCCAGAGCAGCTTGACTCACTCACTTTCAATGTAGCTTTTATGGGAAAAAGCAAGACAGGTGTGAATTTAGAGCCCCATTCAAACCCTGTGATCCATGGGAGCCCCTGGGTTAAAATTTATTTTTATAGAGTTTTTGCAGTTAGCACTGCCCGGCTGCCAAGGGCTGCTGACAGATGAGAGAGGAGATGTGAGATGCTCTTAGGAGACAGGACAAGCTAAAGGTAGGCTGGAATCCCTTTTCAAAGTGCCATCATGGTACAAACTATAAGCTTATCATCAAGCTTCTTTCTTCACCTTTCAATTGGTCAGGTTGCCTACTGGCAAAGCTCTTCCTGAATATTATTATTTGCCTCTAAAGGTAGTGAAATATTGTTTTTAGGTATCATAATATGCATTTCACAGGGCTTCCCAGTCCAGATGATTTCCCAACCTACCTATTCATAGAATCATACTGACATTCTATGGCAGATATAGAACTTTCACTGTGTTACCTGCTTTCCATGGATTATCTCATCTAATCCTCACAAAAAGTCCTGGGAGTTTGATGCTATCTGAATCTCCATTTTCAGATGAGGAAAGCAAGGCATAAAGGGGAACAGTGATAAGTCACTCATTAAGAAGTAGAAATGCCAGATCCTAACTGTGGCTGCCCCGCCTTCTGATTCTGTGCTCTTCCACAGTGCTCTTTGGGTAGATTGGGCTGACACAGTGAGGTCTGTGGGCAGCCTCATTACCATCATGAAAGTGAAAGTGTTAGTTTCTCCAACAAAGAGTCCAACTCTTTCCGAGTTGGACAGTAGCCTTCCCAGTTCCTCTGTCCATGGAATTCTCCAGGCAAGAATATTGGAGTGGGCAGCCATTCCCTTCTCCAGGGGATCTTCCTAACCCAGGGACTGAACCTGGGTCTCCTGCATTGCAGGTAGATTCTTTACCATCTAAGCCACCAGGGAAGCCCCATTGTAGGAAACTAGACTATATGCATGGAGGAAACGCCTGATCATATAACCAATCTGCAACAGAGCCAGGACTAAAAGCCATATTCTTCCTACCCTGTTTCAATTTCTTACTGGTTGCGTGCCCTTGGACAGACCACAAGGCTCAGTTTCCTCATCTGTGAAATGGGGATATTAACACATACCTTGTAAACTTGGAACAAAGATAGGAAGAGAGAACACCCAAGTTATTACTCCAGACACAATGCACAGTCTGCTTTTTCTTCCCTCCTCTAACGCAAAGCTTCTGAAACAGAGAAGAATCAGATCTATTGAGCATTCCAGAATGTCTTTGTGAAGATACACAGAAGCTGTGTAACTGACAATGGATTAATATCCATGAAAAGTAAAGTGCTCTTATGAATGAATGACTCAGTTGAGGGTAGTTTGGGAATGGCTGGAGACATGCTTGCCACAGCTGTGGTGGGAGAGGAGGATTTGCTGTTGGTACCAGTTAGAAGAGGCCAGGGATGTTGTTGCTAAAGATTCTATAACCCAGAACAGTTTCCAGTAAGAAAGAACCATCTGGTCCAAAATGTCAATCATGCTGCTGTTAAGAAACTCTGCCATCAGTCAACATGAAAAAAGACCAACAGTTCAATAGGAAGATGGACAAAGGATCTGAAGAGGTAAGATAAAGAAGTAGAAACAGAAATGGTCAATAAGCAGGAAACAACACCCTGCTTCACTGGTCAATGGTGGAAAGAATACAATTTAAAGCATGCAAGAAGGCATCGCTTTCCACCTTCAAATGAACAGGAATCAAAGCTTAAGAGCAACAAGTGCCGGTTGGGTTGTATAGAGATCAGAACTCATGCTAATACAGGTACAACCACTTTGGAGTTGGCAATACCTAATTAAATCGAAGACATGTGTGCTTGTTAAATTGCTTTGGTAGTGTCCAGCTCCTTGCGACCCTGTGGACTGTAGCCCACCAAGCTCTTCTGTCCATAGGATTCTCCCAGGCAAGAATGCTGGAGTGGGCAAGAATACTGGGGTGGGTTGCCATGCCCTCCTCCAGGAGATTTTCCCAACCCAGGGATCAAACCCACATCCCTTATGTCTCCTGTATTGGCAGATGGGTTTTTAGTGCCACCTGAGAAGCCCTTAATTAAATTGAAGATATTCAGAACCAAAAGCTTCCCTGGTAGCTCAGTTGGTAAAGAATCTGCCTGCAATGCAGGAGACCCCAGTTCGATTCCTGGGTCAGGAAGATCCCCTGGAGAAGGGATAGGCTACCCACTTCAGTATTCTTGGGCTTCCCTTATGGCTCAGCTGGTAAAGAATTCACCTGCAATGCGGGAGACATGGGTTCAGTCCCTGGGTTGGGAATATCCCCTGCAGAAGGGAAAGGCTACCCACTCCAGTATTCTGGCCTGGAGAATTCCATGGACTGTATAGTCCATGGGGTTGCAAAGAGTCGGACACGACTGGGTGCCTTTCACATACAGAACCAAAAGGAGCCATTCCACCCTGAAGACCTCCTGCTCCAGGTGTAGGGGCAACAGTGTGAGCCAGAAAGTTAATGGCAGCCTTCTAGTAGTGAAAGATTAGAAACAACAATCCATCAAAGGGGGACAGGTAATGAAATGAGTAAACAGTGTACCAAAAAGACTTGAGGAAAGGAAAAGTTGCGAGGGATCCTGGAGACAGTATTCATGCTTATGGAAAGCTTTAAAACTGGCAAGCTAGGGATTTCCCTGGTGGTCCTATGGTTAAGAATCCACCTGCTAGGGCAGGGGACATGGGTTCGATCCCTGGTCCGGGAGGATCCCCCATGACCCAGGGCAACTAAGCCCGAGAGCTGCAACTTCTGAAGCCCATGAGCCCTAGAGCCTGTGCTCCATGAGAGAAGCCACTGCAATGAGAAGCCTCGCACTGAAACTAGACAGGAGCCCCCAAACGTCATAACTAGAGAAGTCTGCGTGAAGCAACAAAGACCCAGCATAGCCAAAAATAAATTAATTAATTTAAAAAAAACTGGCAAGCCAAACTGTTGACAAAGCTGACATTTACCGTCGTGTACTAGAGGCACAAAATCTAGCATGGCAATATCAATATCTGTTTCAGGATGGTGCTTATTGCTGGGAAAGGAAGGTGGGTGGGGAATACCATTTAGGAGAGTCACAGAGGGCGTCTGTTATATTTATAAATGTTTCATTTCCTAGGCTGGGTGGTGGGTGTTTGTTCTCTTATTCTCTGTACTTTTTTGTGTGTATTTATAATATAAAATCAAATGAAGTGCCACAGAAAATAGCATAATAGATTAGACTATAAATAACCTAGTGGCCCCATTTAGCCCAGGTTGGAGCAAACATGTGGGAGATGGGTGTTGAGGAGGAGCATCTACTGTCCCTCTTACTCTGAATCCCTTATGTGACTGTGGATTTTCTGTGCAAACATGTGCCATGGAGGCCATCCTTCACCTTTATGAGGTCTCCTATGATCCCTCTGAAGATTGGTGTCTGCATGTTTCCAGAAGTCCTCAGTTTCAGACGCTGAAGGCAAACCTCTCTCTCTGGAAGAACTAAGATACAGGATCCAAGGTCATTCCCATAGTCACCTTCAAGATCTGGGGTTTTTACTTCTTATTTTTCGTGTCCACCCAGTGCACATCTGAATGGCTAAGTTCATTGGAAGGAATTTGAACAAAACAGACCACATCCTCTTGTCTTTCCAGACGTTCAGGTATCGTGTTGCCAAAGAAGTGACTCACTTTTAAGAACCAGAATGCTCTCAGGATGCTCTTAAAAGCATTTCATTTGTAAAATGGGCATAAAGGAGTTGCCTGCAACCTTCAAAACCTTTCACACTATGTATGATAAGTTAATGAATTATCCTCAAAGAACAGATATAAAGGGGCATCTTGTACCGACAGGAGTGGGGAGAGGGTCTATGAATGAGTTTAAGTCCTGATCAGAGTCTTCAGGAGGCTTTCATTCATTTAACAAAGTATTCATTGAGCACCTACTATGTGATAAGTAGGCCTAGGTGCTGGTAATTTTATCAGTGAAAAATCCAAGTCCCAACATGAAGGTCTCACTGGGATGGAAGAGACAAACAATGCACAAGTAGACAAAACCACAAATGACAACAAAAGGCAGAGTTTAGATAGTGATAACTGCTAGAAGAAAATATGCAATAGGAGAGTGTGTAGAGAGTGAAAGATTAGAAACAACAGTCTTTCAAAGGGGAATAGATGATGCAATGAATAAACCATGTACCAACAAAGCTTGAGGAAAGGAAAAGTTACAAGACATCCTGAAGATAGTATTTATGCTTATGTAAAGCTTTAAAACTGACCAGCCAGGGACTTCCCTGCTGGTCCAGTGATTAAGAAGCCACCTGCTAATACAGGGGATACCAGTTCGATCCTTGGTTCGGGAGGCTCCCACATTCTGTGGGGCAGCTAAAGCAGTCTCTGCCCTCCTGGACCATATACTGTAGTTGGGAGTATTATAATGGGAAGATACTCTAGGTGATCCAGCTAGAGGGATGGCCCCGAGGTACTGTAAACCATCTTCAAAAGTGGTAAATGCAGGCTTACTTGAATGGTGTACTACCGAGGGGAGATCACGTTGATGGGTTGGACAGGGTAGATAAGATGGATAGATTGAAAAACCCAGTCCAGTGTCTTAGAGCTTCTCCCATTAAGAAGGGAAAGCCCTTTCCCTACCCACTGGGTCTGGGCAGACCTCATGGCTTGCTTTGACCGATAGCATCTAGTGGAAGAGATACTGGATGATTCCAGAGCCAAGGCTTGGGGAAGACAGGAAGCTTTTGTTTTCACACTCTTGGAATCTGGAGATTGCCACATTTCAAGAAACCCAGTCTGGCCCTCCTTAAGGATGAGGCCACAGTGGAGAGAAAGAGACCACATGGAGGATGAAAGCCCATTCCATTTACCCAGTTGAAGCCCCAGACACACAGGCAGAGTCATCCCAGGTGCCCTAACATGGATTGTAATCACCTACATTAAGCCAGAAAAGACCCGCTGAAGAACCATCTAGCCAACCCACAGAATGATGAGAAACAATGAGTTTCAAAGCGGTATATGGCAATAAGTAACAAAAGAGAGTAACACTCAAAGATATACACACAGCAGCAGCAGCAGCATAGTTCTCTGGGACCAGTCAGTTCACAGAATGTGCTCATCAGATTTGGGGTAAGAAAGACAGATTCCATCCCAATGCTGGGACCCGCAAGAGTGATACCAGCATCCAGGTCAAGCGGGCTTCTAGGTGAGACCCTCCCCCAAACTCTCCTTGTATGTCCTGGTGGTCTGAGAATGGAGGATTCAGGTCAGAGCTTCACAGGTGTCCAGGACTCAGGCTTATAACAGTGGGCACAAGACTTGAAGCAGCAAGACTCGTTCCTGACTCCTCTAAGTTCTGATGGGCCCAGGCCTAGATGGGACAAAGGCACAGGAATTAGTCTTCAGTAGCACTGGACAAGGGCAGTTCTCTTGGGAGAAAGATCACATTTACAAAAAAAGAGATCAATACAGGGACACAATAGCCAAGTACCCAAAGGCTGGATCAGATGCTAAGAGTGTTTGGAGCTCAGAGATGGGATGGATCACCCAGGAGACAAATAGTGCATGAACACATATGAATACAGTGGATTATCTCCTAAGGGGATGAAGATTTGAGTGAATGACGAGTTGGAATGCAACTGACAAGAAGTGGATCAGAGTTACGGGGAGGGCACTTAGGAAAAAAGAAGGTGGGAGGAGAGGAGAGGAGAAAAGGCAAGATCCAACTTGCTGAGGAAGATGGGCAGACCCACTTGGCCAAAGGAGAGTTCATATAGATGTGATCAGAAAATAAGCGTTAACTGTGAATGCTAAGAGAAACAACTTTGCTTCTAGGTTGTGACACATAAAGGACACTCAGAGTTTTTGAGCAAAGAAATGATATGTACTTTAAAGGTTTAAATGAATCGGTGCATGGATGGATGGATGAATAAATATGCATTAGTTAGGACAGGCAGATGCATGCTTTAAACATAAAGATATGGGTGAAAGAATAAATGGATTGATGGGTACATGAAT
The DNA here is from genome assembly GCF_910594005.1 of Cervus elaphus. Lineage (NCBI taxonomy): Eukaryota > Metazoa > Chordata > Mammalia > Artiodactyla > Cervidae > Cervus > Cervus elaphus. Next base: position 89,415,084 of record NC_057819.1, read on the forward strand.
GGATGGCTGCTTGAATATGTAATGATGAAGACATACAGATACAGACTTTAAAGATAAAGATCTGCATGAGTATATGAATGACTAAATGAATGGATGCATGCATGGATAGACACAAGGGTAGATGGATGAATGGGTGACTCTGTGGCAGAAAGAAGAGCCCATGAAAGTCAATTAAGTCTTCTGGTGAATAGCTTTGACACTTGCATCCATCAATGCTGCTGCCCTCCCCTGCTCCACTCCCTGGGGCCCATCCCATCAGCCCGGTGGCGCAGGCTCACCTGAGTGCTGGTGAAACGGTTCAGGAGAGTGTGTCATGAGGGTGACAGGTGCTCATTGATCACAGCCAGGCTCTAGCTCTTCTGGGAGCAGATCACAATGGCATGGGATGAAGGCTGCAGGATGGGGAACCCAGACATGTCATGCTGGCTTGTACATGCCTTGAAGGCCCCAGTTTTGGCAAAGAGGGCTTCCAAACACCTTGCCTTATTGTCACAGCATTGAGCACAATGCCGGGCACATAGTAAATGCTCAATGAAAGTTTGATGAGATGAAAAGAAATTTCCTGACATTCCCTGGATGGGACAAATAAGCTGTGTCTAACTGACACCATTCCCACCATCCCCATGAAAGCCCTTGTTAGAGAGAAGGAGTGAGTTGAACAGTCCATAACCCGACCTTCAAGGCAAGACATAAATCAGACCTCATCAACTTTCAGGGAAATAAATTCTATGAAATGAGCCTGCCATCTGCCTTTTGTGATATAAATCAAGCCTCCCTTGGATCTTTTATGCCTACAGTCTGAGGTCCATATTCCTTAGCAAAATATGCACAGCTCCCCACTTCGTGACCTCCAGCTTTCAAAATATCCATATGGCCCTTCATTTATTGATTGCTTATTATATGTGGGAGGATATATCAGGCTTTGGGACCCTAAGATAAATGGGATACATTCCTTTCCCTCAAGGAGAATATTATCTATTAGGGAGATAGATCCTTATAAGTGCCCTATACATTTCATGTGGTCTACAGCTACACATTACAGCAAAACAACTAAAAAGATAGGCATGTGACCCAAGTAACACAGAGGAGGAAGAGTGGATTGATTACCTCTGCCTGAGGGTCAGGGACGGTATTATTACTTAAAGATGATTCTGGAAGGTCAGGTGGAAGTTTCCCAGGCCAAAAAGAAGAACAAGGACATTTGAGGCAGAGGGAGCGGTCTGAGTGAAGACCCTTGGTTACAAGTTCCAGAAGTTGAAATGAAATGGGAATTTAATATCTGGAGACCTGCCCTGTCAATTCAGAGGTTGGTTGCATAAGTCCCATGAGAGGATATATAAAAGTGCTTTGTTAGCGACAAAGTTTTACAAATACTAGGGCTTATTATAGAAGGTGCTCAGTCCCTGAGTGGTGATTGATTGACCAATTTGGCACAAGCCAGTGGGAACAGTCCATAGCACCTGCCTGAACCAAGACATGCTAATAGAAAGCCTACTGAAGTGAGTCTTTAACTTTAGGGCTCCCCTGACACCCATTTGAATTCTGTTTGACTGTGAAAAGACTGATGGAGGGGATGGACAAGGGGGGAGGTCAGACTGACTTGGAACCAAAGGGTGATGGTCACCGGTGCTTGTGGTAAAGAACCCGCCTGCCAATGCAGGAAACACAGGAGACCCAGGTTCGATCCCTGGGGCAGGAAGATACCCTGGAGGCGGGCATGGCAACCCACTCCAATATTCTTGTCTGGAGAATCCAGACAAGGAGGAGCCTGGAGGGCTACTATCAATAGGGTCATAAAGAGTCAGACACAACTGAAGTGACTTACACTCACTAGCACAAAATGAAGATGAAATGGCTTGGTGGTAATTAAGTGAGCTAATGAAAGGAAGGTTATCTGGGTATCATTTGCAATTTTCAGGAATCAAAGCATTCACCAACAATGGGCTAAGTGTCTATTATTTGTGAGAACTTGTGGTTGAGTAGAATGAGGAAGATGGGTGAAAAAATGCATAGACCCTCCCCTCAAGGAGTTTGAGATTTGTAACAAAGTCTGATATGATTGAGAAGTGCCAGGTCCCAAACCCAATTCCTGATTTCCAGCCCCAAACTCATTCCTCCATTTGTTTCCATGTAGGTCAGTGGTGCCTCCGTTCACCAAATTACACAGGCCCTGGTCTGAAATTCAATTCCACTCTTTCCCTCCCCTCCTCCCAGCATCCAATCCATCAATGAGTCCTATTGGCTCTTCCTCCAAAGGAAACCCCAGTCCTCCCATTCCTTAGACACCATCTGCCTGGAATGTTGTTTCCATGCTCGCCTCTCCACAGCCCAGCAGCCAGATCAACCTTTTCAAAATGCAAATCACATTATGGTTCCTACTCCTCTCAGCACCCTACTAGACCATCATGCTTAGACCCAAATCCAGATTCTTTGCAGTGGTCCTCCTAGGCTATGAAGCTCTGTATTATTTCATTTCTGGTTTTTTTTTTTTTTTTTCCTTAAGGCTGCATTATTTGCAATCTTAGTTCCCTTCGAGGTTGGGGGGAATATATACATACTTAGTCATGTTGACTCTTTGCAACCCCATAAACTGTAGCTCTCCAGGCTCCTCTGTTCATGGGATTCTCCAGGCAAGAATACTGGAGTGGGTTACCATTTTCCTCTCCTGGGGATCCTTCTGACTCAGGGATTGAACCCAAGTCTCCTGCAGGTGATTTCTTTACCTGCTGAGCCACCTGAGGATCAAACCCATTCCCTCTCCATTGGGAGCGCACAGTCTTAACCACTGGACCACCAGGGACATCCAACCCCTGCCAAGTTTTTAACCATGGCTCTGGCCCTCCTTCCCTACTCTCCATCTGTGCTTGCTTTCTCCTCCACCAGACTTATTCCCACCCCCAGAGTTTTGCCTTTGTTGTTCTATCTGCCAGAACCATTCTTCCCCAGACTCGAGTAAGGTCACTCCCTCACCACACACAGATTCTGCTCAGAGATGCCTTCCCTGATGCCAGCCCTACTGTTCTCTTCTTATCCAGCTTTTTTTCATAGGAATAGCATAGTGTACCTATTAGGTGCTTAACAAATCATGTTTGAATGAAAGCATGCAAGAGAAATACCAGGGAGGGAGTACACATATCTGAAGGAAGAGCAGGACATTCCAAGCAGAGGAAATATACAAATCAAGGCAGAAAGAGGTGCAAGGGTATATGGCACATCTGTGGCAGTGGAGGCAACTCAGTTATGAGGTTCATGGGCACCCATGGGATGGTAGTGAGATGCCAGGCAAGGTGGATCATGGAGGACCCTGTGCATCATGCTGGGGACCAGATCTTCAGCTGCAAGGAGGCATCTCACATCATGGAAGATGACTGCCAGGAGTAGTAAAGGGGCTCCTGGAGAGAGAGGTCAACTGAGCCTAAAGCTGAGAGAACTTGTGGTTCGAGGTGGCTCACAAGAGTTTGCAAACCTTACGGCAATGTCATGTCCATTTCCAGTTGCCATGCCCCACTCCCGGGTCTGTTTATGTCTGTTGCTCTACAGGTTGATGACTTTGTTCTTCATCTTGAGTTCCAGCTCCTCAGACAGAAAGTAATTTGACTGACTCCCATTTTCTTTGTTAAAAGGGGCCCCACTTTAAAGGCCAGCTGGCAGCCAGGATGCTTCTCTCATGAATCCAATGTTCCTGCCTGATTCAATTAGCTGTGGCCTGGTTGCAAAGGTCATATGGCACGAACAAGGCTGTTTGGCTGCCCTGCAGTCTGCAGGGATCATGGACAGGGCGGTTCTTTTAGCAGAGGAAGTGGGACCCAGCACACCCCTGAGGCTAACTAGTACAGTAAGCCCCCCGCATATGAACTTTCCAGTTGCAAACTTGCAAAGATGTGAACGTGCTTTCCATCAATGTCAGGCATGAGTGACATTGCAGCTTGCCCTCCGCCTCCTGTTGCTGACGGTCCTTCAGCTCTACCATCTCCCTCCTCCTCTCCCTCCTGCAGTCAGTCACTCTCCTTGCCCGTTCACTCAATTCCAGCCCCTCTATACCAGCTATGGTACTGTACTACTGTACCTTTCAAGGTACTGTACTATAAGATTAAAAATCATTTCTTTGTTTTATCTATTATTTGCATGAAAAGTATTATAAACCTATTGCAGTACAGTACTATATAGCTCATTGGGTTAGTTGGGTACCTAGGCTGACTTTGTTGGACTTGTGAACAAATTGGATTTACAAATGTGCTCTTGGAACAGAACTCATTCATAGGTAGGGAGCTTACTATACTATATGTATATATGTTCCCCTAGACACAGGTAATCCTAAAACTAAACATGAAATGGGAATTGTTTAAGTCTCCCAAGTATTTGTTCTGAGCAGAGCCCCCAGGCTTTCTTTATTTCAAGTTCCTCTTTTTGTGTAACCTGGAAGGCTCCTGGCTGAGTGGCAGAGAGACACAAAGGAAGTGAGCCCTGTGTGAGGACAGCCTGAGTTTACCCACAGGTACGAGGAGGACCAGGCTTCCCTGGTGGCTCAGTGGTAAAGAATCTGCCCACGATTCAGGAGACTTGGGTTCGATCCCTGGTCTGGGGAGATTCCCTGGAGAAAGAAATGGCAACCCACTCCCATACTCTCGCCTGGGAAATCCCACGGACAGAGAAGCCTGGTGGGCTACAGTCCTTGAGGATCAGAAAAGAGTTGGACACGACTGAACGACTTAACAACAGCAATGAGGAGGGACAGCAGGATGACCCCAGTCAGTAAGGACACTCCTGGCCATGAGAGAGAGAAAGCCCCCACTGGCATAAACAGTAAGGACCCTCTGGAGGTCATAAAACAGGAAGTCCAGAGTTAAGCTGGGCCCAAGGTTGTGACAGTCAACACCCATCATGCCATCAGGGGCCTGGGCTCGACTCCCCTCTCTGCCCAGGGATCAGCAATCCTCAGCTAGGCTGAGTCATCTTCAGCTTGGCAGATACCTGCAGCTGTCCTGAGCTCCATGGATGGACAGAATAATATCCAGAAGAGAAAGAGGAACCCCTCCTCCTGTGACTCCCTTAGATGAGAGGAGAGATTGTTCCAGGAGTTTCCCCCAAAGTCGCTGCCTGCTCTCTCATTGGCCAGAAGTGGGTCACATGACCCTTCCCATTATCCAGGGGCATGGGATGACCCTTAGATCAATCTAGGGGGTGAGGGCCATCTTCCTCTGAAACAGGTCTCTTTGTAGAGGAGAGATGGATGTCTGAACCAGTTCAGGTTCTCTTGGGAAGGAAGATGGGAGTGTGCACCAATTCTGGGAAGCTGCCTAGGGTCTACTGCACCCTAGGGACCATTTCAGACAAAAACAGAGACCAAGACACCAAGAAAGATGGGGCACAGGAAGTGTCGAGGTGGCAGTCCTGTGTAAAGACAAGCATAGATGGGGAGGCCCGAGCCCTGCTTCTAAATCCCAGCTCTGCCACCTACCAACTGATACCTCCTCCCGGAATCTCAGCTGGCCCACCTGCAAAACGCATTTGGGTATCTGTTCTGACTCTATAATGATCTCAAACGCAAACAAAATAATGGAGGCAGAACAGCTTCCCAGCCTGGTGGAGAAACTGGTTATTATTAATGAGACAGAGACAGAAAAAGAGTGTCTGCTGAATTAGAGCGAAGGGCAAGCCAGGGACAAAGGCTGGGGGTGGCTTGCTGGTGCCTTGAGGTGTGAATGGTAGGCAATGCCATTTCACGCTGCCCCTCAGGGACACCAATGCCCTTCTCAACCTTGCAATAGCCCAGTGTGCAAGAAGACACCAAATAACAAAATAAGCTCAGGAGACCCAAGCAGAATTTTGTACTTTTAGTGACTTTCTACCAACCCAGGTACTGTGCTGGTGTGCTGGCAGAGATCTTTATCTCTACAATGGAGGGCTTGATCTCCTTAAACCAGCCTCCTAGGAACGTCTGGAGACAGTGGGGAAACCAGCTTCAACCTGATCCATTGCAAACCCACCAATGGATTAATGAAGCAGGGCAGGCCTCCCTAATGGAGACTAGTTTTGTTTTGTTTTGTTTTTAATTTTGAGGCTTTCTTCAAAAAATTCTCAGTTAATTGGGCTGCTGGCTTGGCGATGGGGATGCAGACTTTAAGAGGAGAGAAAAAGGCAGGCAGACAAAAGGCAGCGCGACTCTGGGCTAATCCAGTTCATTTCAGCTTGCGTGACCGGAAGATGCTTCCGCACATCAGCGCAGCCGCGCTTGTCAGGAGGCTGAAGCAGCACGGCTCCCTAGGTAAGGCATGACTTTCTGCTGAGCACTGGTGGTTGTGGCGTCAGGACTCATATCCCTAATCTGGACCTTAGCTGTCTTATCTGTTAAAGAGGATATTGTGGTGCCAGGTTTAGAGTTACCTATCTGCAGCCACAGGCAGAGTTGGTTCTCCAAATGGCAACAGTGGAAGGTAATCCGAGACTCCCACTGGCCAAAGCATCCAAGAGCTAAGGCAGCTGACTCGGATCAGAGAGCCTGGGCCCAGTGCCCCACCCTTCCCATTGACCACATATGACCCTGGACAACTTACTTACTCTGTGGTCTTGATGTCCCCCTGTTCAAAGCAATGGGCTTCCTTAGATGGTCTCTGATTTCCTTTTCAGCTCAGCCCTACACTGCTTCTTGGACTGGGAACAGTGGCTATGGGATCAGATTTTTCTAAGGGCTTTTTCTCACTCATCCCATGATTCTCTATAGAGTCAGGGCAGAAACACTCAGGAACAGACCTGGGGTCCTGAACCCACAAAGATAAAGAGTAGGAAAAGGCCAAAACGTGCCTTCAGCACTTAGTGAAAAGCGCCCAGGGGATGATGGGCTAGGGGGAGAGCTAGAAATGCATTTTTGTAGATGCTTCAAATGTAGGAATCCGGAGGATCCAGGATGGGGAATGTGGAAGCCTAGATCTAATTCGCAGTTCTGCTGTGACCTTTTTTTTTTCTTTCAGGCCTCAGTGTGGCCCACCCTAAGCCAAGAAAAATAATATCTACATCACAGGGCTACTGGGTGGATTCGATTAGGCAAGTGTGTAAGATGCTTGATACGGGGCAAATACTGAGCAAATACCATTTCTCTTCTCATTCCGTGCCAGCCAAACCACCATTATCATCCAGCTTCTCAGAAGACCTGAGTTCTGGCAAGCAGGGAAACCTCCTTATTTTGAGCAGGGAGTTTAAGCTTCCTGAATGGGAGGGGCAGCTGGCTGCACAGTTGCATTTCATTTGGCTCCAGAGTTGCCATCTCCTTGAGCTCTCTCTCTCCCTGTTAAAGCTCTTCCTAGAGCCCACTGGCCCAGACCTGGTCTCAGACAAACCCTTCTCCTATGAAGCAGCTAGGTTGGGCCAGAGTATGCAGGGGGAAGTTGACTAAGTCCTAAGGGAGGACAGAGAGTGAACTGAGATGACAGCAACCAGTACTCTTTCTCCTCTGCTTTCAGCAGGAGAGCCACATGCTGTTGGAGGCAGCCACCCATCCCAGACCCTTGCCCAGTACCCCACCTCCCACCTCTAGATCAACCCCAAGTAGCTGTCACTGCCTCAGGCATGAGCCTCCTCCTGAGATTTCAGTGCCCTAGAGGTCAAGCTTAGAGAGCCCCATTCCTGTAAGTCAGCCCCAAGGTTCAGAGATGCCAGAGCTTGTCTGAGAAGCTGTTCTTCCTCCAGGCAATTGGTACCAGGAATGATGTCTTCTTCCAGGCAAGACCCATCCTGACACACAGGATGGGTGTGAGTTGCCCTCTCCTGGTTGGCGATGACCCTCCAGGACTGTAGCAATCCAGTTTCCATGCCAGCACAGTCCTGGACAGCAGTCCTTCTGTCTGCTTTCTTCTGGATGAAGGAAGACAGGACTGATGATTAGAGGTGGGATGGGCAACTTGAGGGAGGATGGGACGTCTCTGGGACTCTGTTTACCTGTTCAGTCATTTAATAAATGTTCCCAAGCACCTGCTGCATACTAGGTCTGTGCTGGGTACAGGAAAGTGACAGATAAATAAGGTGCAATTAAAAAGTCTTTTGGGGGAGATAGCACATGTGCAAATATGGCTGTCCAGGAAAATAAAAATGTGTTTTAAAAGCAGATCAAATTTGGGAGTGCTGAGAAAGATGGGGAGGGCCTTTGGCCCAGGCAAGTTGGAGAAGGTTGCACAAAGGGAGCTGAGTGCTTAGAGACAGTTCTGATTCTATTAAGAATAACAACTACCCCTTTTTTATTCCCTGGAAAAAATTGTTTAAACACCCTGGGATGGAACAGCTGCGCTGAGATAAAAATCCAGAGTCTGGCAAACAAGGAGCAAACTTCTAAAAGAGTTCCCAGGAATGTAAAGCCAAACCCAGATCCAAGATTCAAAGATCTTCCGGGGGGGGGGGGGCGGGGTGCATGTGCACACAGCCCTGGGTCGAGCAATGTCAGTAACTAAACCAAGACCTGCATCTATTTGTAAAACGATTTGTACTACTGGGAATAGTCCCAGAGGGATGTTGGTCATCAATTGCTAGGAAACCAGCAATACCTGCTGGGCTTTCTGCTCCCTGCCACGTTCGCACATGTTTGTTTTCCCCAGGCTCCTGCCTGCTCTCCTCTCTAAACACACACGCAAACTCAACCAGCATATGTTCCAGCTCTCATCCCCATGTCCTCCTAAATAAAAATACCAGTGCGTACAAGACAATGGATGATACTGCCACAAATGGCGGCTCACCAAATGATGCAGCTCATTTGGGATAAAGGACCCACCGTCTTCTACGTTTCATTTCTGTTTCCATGGCTGATCATTAAAGCAAAGCATTTGCCTTGATGAGGACCCTTGGCAAAGGAAACGTGGGCTTGCCTCACTACAGGTGGGAATGCATTTTATAAATGTTGCATCTCACAGTAGGGGGCCAAGCTTAGTGAGCACTTTGAAGTGTTATCAGTTCTGTGTTAGACCAAAGCCTCTCTTTCACTGGCCTTTAAAATCCAGCTGTGACAAGCCAGCACACATATACATGCACAGATGTGTGCTTGTTCCTTCAGGATCCCCTAGTGCAGCCAGAAGTTGGTTATTGGTCATGACATATATGCATACATTCATAAGACATAGATTCTAAGGTTGATACTCAAAGGTAAGGAAATGGAGAGAATTCTTATCAGTACATGAGGGATTTTCAGTAAATTCATTTCTGAAATGGCACCTATCATTATGAAGCACCTGCTTGTCCGTGGCATTTGTCCATATCCTACAACTCAGGAAGAAGAAGGGCCTGACGCCTGAAAATGTAGACCTCCCTCTGATGAGCCACCTACCACATACAGTGGAGGAGGGCATGGCAACCCACTCCAGTATGCTTGCCTGGAGAATCCCATGGACAGAGGAGCCTGGGGGACTACAGTCCATTGGGTCTCAAAGGGCTGGACATGACTGAAGTGATTTAGCAGAGCACTTACAAAAACAACAGACTGGGGAGATGATCTGGTGTTTGGGAAGCACCACTGGGCTTTGGAATTTGACAAATCTGGATCCAAATTACAATTCTCCTGTTTATTAGTTCTGTGACTTGAGACAGATATTTTCACTCATCTGAGGCCTCAGTTTCTTTGCTTCTAAAATAGACATAATAGGACCTCCCTTATAGGGTTATTATGATGAAAACAACACCAGATAACTCAAGGAAAGCCCCAGGCAATGGGTCCTCACACTGACGGTGCTCAATGAATGTGAGTTTCTGTCCGCTTCTTCTGCACTCTGTACGGAGTTCCCAGTAGCCTCTCATTCCTTTGTCACATCCACTGCTTCTTTCTCTTTGGGAGTATTTGCTAGGGCGCAGTTAAAATGGCATCATAGAGAACCTCTGATCCCCTTTGAGTTCTTTATTCCAGAGTCTCAAGCCACAGACTCACACCTCTCTTCCCACTAAACTTCTTTGCACTCTACCTTCCCAAGGTCTTGGGGACATTGGTGCTCAAGTCCTGTTTTTCCCTTCCCTGAATATCACAAATGCTAATTTTCTGTATTGAAAATTTGCTGTCAAATGCATTTAATCAACTTGGGAGTCCTTGGGGGCCTTAGTTGGTTCCAAAGTCACAGTTCCCTTAGTCACTTCCTGTAGTGTCTGAAAAAAAATCTTGGTCTCCAAGGTGATTTCACTTTCTCTGATGTGAAAAGGATGTCAACATTACACAAATGGTATGCTTGCTATCGATCTGTTTGCTCTTTGAGGATTTCTGTGAAAAATGGGTTTGGGTTTATATTTTTAGCAAATTGATGATTCCTTCTGCCTACACACATGTCACCTGTCTGTCTGTCCGTCTGTGAGCGCAGTCACCCCAAGTCCAAGGAAAGCTTTCTTTGCCTTGACTAGACAGATCTAGTCAGCTTAAGAACTTCATGCTGAGGAAATCATTTCAGGTCTTTGGTAACTGAAAAATGACAACTTAGGGCTATGATCTTCAGTCGTCATATTTTCTACACATGAAGTCATTTGAATCTTTTGTAGTCATTTTCACAAGTTGGAATTTTACTGAATGATACACCATTTTCCATACTGTCTTATGTTTCTTTATCTTTGCTTATGTTGTTTCCTTTGCCTAAGATATCATTTCTCATTCATTCACTCATTCATTCATTTGCTCAAAAGTATTTCTTATATACTTGTTCTAGGGAAGGTGCCATGCTGAGTGTTGGGATTCACTGATGGACAAAAACAGTTTCTCTCCCTTTAGTGTTATCTTAAAAGCAATAGAAATCTTTGAACCACTTTAGGGAGGGCACTGAATATGATTAGATGATTAGATGGGAAAGAGCATTTTGGCAACAGAGAGGAGACTAGATTGAAGAGGACATGTGTAGATGTGGGAATTTCTTCTATTGACCATGAGAGAAAAATTGGCATAGAACTAGCCCTCTGCTGTAAATAACTGTATAATTGGACAGAATATGTAAGCAAACTGCTTTCTGGCAGTGGCTATGGGCAAGACAAGACCATGATCCCTGAGAAAAGAGAAAATCATGAGGTGAGGTTTCATGTTCTTCAGTTCTCTGTCTAGGGACAATATTCTGTGATATAGGAAGTCAGAGCCCATACAAAGCGTGATACCCCCATTGACCTAAGGAGATAGGATCTGACTTGGAAACTATTGAAATTACTGGAAATTGTGGGGCAGGCCATCACAGAGGGGAAAGATATGCAGACGGGGTCCCCAGAACTCTGTGATGGAAGGTCTGGGATGTGAATGCATAGGGCAAGACTACATAAAGCTTACCAAGAAGGTTGTTACAAAGTTGAGAGTGGGGGACTTCCCTGGTGGTCCAGTGGTTAAGACTTCTCCTTCCAATGTAGGGGGTACATGTTTGATGCCTGGTCATGAAGCTAAGATTCCATATATCCCTTGACCAAAAAACTAAAACATAGAACAGAAGCAGAAAAAAAAAAAAAAAAGAGAGAGGAAAAAAAAAAAAAAAAAACAAGAGAGAAAAAAAAAAAACAGAAGCAGAATTGTAACAAATTCAATAAAGATTTTTTAAAATGGTCCACATTTTTAAAATATCTTTAAAAAAAGATGGAGAGTAGAGTGGAATTATAGGAGGTTGAGTGGTTCTAGAACATAAGGAAGTTCCAGCCCAGCCAGAGGGCAGAGACCTTGTTAACACCTGACGATCCTATTAAAGGCCATGTCTTAGAAGTAGGACCATGTCTTATGGCAGAGGTCAGCAAATTATGGCTTCTATAATATATAATTGATAAGCATAGCCACCTATGTTTGTGAAGTTTTATTGGAGTATTTCCATGCCTGTTTGTTTACAAAGACAGACTACTTGCTACAGAGACCATGTGGCCCACAAGCCTAAAATATTTATCTGGCCCTTAAGAAAAAGTTTTCTGACCTTGGTTCTAGGGTCAGGACTATTCAAGACCTGTTCCAATAAAGCCTGAAAATAAACTTCAACAAGATCCATGGAAGATTTTGCAACTTGATTCCTATGAAGTTAGAGGAGCTTAGAAAACACCTTGTCCTTTCACAGAACATCTCTCACCCCACAAAAAGCATAAAGCCAAGCCTCTCAAAGTTCAAGGTGATCTGCCAGAAATCGAACAGTTTGCTGGAACAAAACTGAAAATTTTCAGAGACAGATAACAGAATCTAGCACCTCCATGACACATCATATTGCCCAGAGTACAATAAAAATGGGAAAATCTAATCCATTAGCAAGAGAAAAATACTTAGTAGAAACAGACTCCAAGAAGACTAAAATGTTGAATTTAGTAAAGGCTTTAAAGTTTATTTTGTAAACAGTGTACCATGGAAAATATGATCCCAATGAGCTAATAGACTAGTCTTTGTAGAGAAAAGGAGGCTAAAAAGAGTGAATACGGGAAGACCAGTTAGAAGTCTACTGCCAAGACACTGGTGAGAGATGGTGATAGATTACAGTGGGATGGTAGTTTTGCAATCTGGAGATAAGTAATGTATTCAAAAGAGTTTTAGGAGGAATATTTAACAGAATTTTGTTGATGGGCTAGCTGTGGAGATAATGGAGTGGGATGTGTAAAGCAAAACTCTCAGGTTTTTCGCTTGAAAATGAGATTGTTGTTGACACCATCCACTGAGTTGGCAAACCCTGGAAAAGTATGTTTTAGACAAATTGTATTAAATTTTGGATATCTTCAGTGTCTCTTCTCAAGAATTCTCAATGGATTTTTAATATTTAAGGCTCAGCTCCAAAGGCTCCTTCCTTTCTCAGCTTCAATACTCGTACTCTCACCCAGGCAGAATTGTTCACTCTCAGTATTCCCACAGTACCCTGAGACTCTTATTATAGCTCATCATTCCCTTCTACAATATCTGTTTGCACCTAGACAGCCTAGATGATAGTGTAGACCAAGAGCTCCTTGAATGGCAGGGACCATGCCATGTTCATCTTTCTGCTTTTGACTCTTGACATTGTACTTAACACCTGGTAGGTACTGAGTTGATGTTGAATGAACAAACAAATAAATAAATGAGTTAATGAATGTGGTTTATTAGATCATTTCATTCCCTGAAGCTTGTGACAGGAAACTATTTCTAAGATTAAGGGCAGGGGTTTGGGAATCAGACAGAACTGACACCAGGGCATGATTTCCCACTAACTTGCCAAGAAATTGAATAAATGACTCAGCATTTGTAAAATGGAGACCAAAAGTGACCACTTTATGTATAGCAAATGAGTTATTCTTAGCAAGTGTTCAGCAAAATACTGTCCCACAAAGGTGCCCAGTAAACGTTAGCTAATATGATGAAGGGTTGGATGTTGCAAAAGCAGCTAATCAAGAAGGGTTGTAGCATAGAACACCTGGAAAAGATAATTTCAGGAAGACCCTTCAATATCCCTCCCTCCCCTGTGCTCATATGACGTGAGGACACCTCTCATGGACCAATACATGTTTGCTTGTCCAACAGCATTTGCAAAGACGTGCTTATGGGAGTAACTTAGGGGAACGTGGAGACTGGATGTGTTTAGGAGAATAACTGCTCCTATTCATGTAGGTCATGAAAGGAAAGATTAAAGGACACTTGAGAGTTGCTGGTTAGCTCACATGGAAATACCACGTGCCCACAAGTTCAGCAATGGCTCTCCCTCAAAGATGACTCTAAACAGCTTCCTAGCTCCCAGTCCATACTTCCTACAAGACTGGGGTGTTTGGTGCGGCTGTGAAACTTCTGGTTAGCAGAATATATTTTGTTGCACTTCACAAAAGTTTAAACTTTTGCTGAAGCAGATAAAAGAGGACTCTGCTTAATTTTCTGAATTTAAATGTACTTTAAATCTTTTTAGGGCTTGCCTGGTGGCTCAGTGGTAAAGAATCTGCTTGCCAATTCAGGAGACGTGGGTTCAATCCCTGAGTTGGGAAGATCCCCTGGAGAAGAAAATGGCAACCCACTCCAGTATTCTTGCCTGGAGAATTCCATGGACAGAGGAACCTGGTGGGCTACAATCCATGGGGTCTCAAAGAGTTGGAGATGGCTTAACGACTAAACAACAATAAAATCTCTAAATAAATAATCATATCTTCAGTGACCTCTAAATATGACAAGGTCACAGCGACCAGAAAGAAATTGGCTCTAGCCTCATTCCAACTCTCGGATCTTCCCACTGGCTCAGTCCCGGGCCAAGGTGAATGGAGAGGCAGCCAAGCCTACGCCATGTCAGTCCCACAGCATCCCCCATGCCTTTTGCCCCTCCAAGAACTTCAGTTATTCAGGTCTATTGCTTTCTGATAGTGTCCCCTCTCCCCAGGTCTCTGCTCCAAGCTCAAGACTGGATGACAGTCTTTTTTTAATTTGGCTGTGCCAGTTGTTAGTTGCAGCATACAGGATCTTAGTTGTAGCATGCAGGATCTAGGTCCCTGACCAGGGATTGAACCCAGGCCCCCTGCATTGGGATCTGAGTCTTAACCACTGGACCACCAGCAAAGTCCTTGGGTGAGCACCTTCTAACCCCGTAACCTCTGGCTATGGCCTTTACCTTAGTTACTAAGCTTATCTGCTACTGCTCAGTCACTTCAGTAATGTCTGATTCTGTGCAACCCCATAGATGGCAGCCCACCAGGCTCCGCCATCCCTGGGATTCTCTAGGCAAGAACACTGGAGTGAGTTGCCATTTCCTTCTCCAATGCATGAAAGTGAAAGGGGAAAGTGAAGTCGCTCAGTCATGTCCGACTCTTCGTGACCCCATGGACTGTAGCCTACCAAACTCCTCCGACTATGGGATTTTCCAGGAAAGAGTACTGGAGTGGGTTTCCATTGCCTTCTCTGACTAAGCTTATCCAAATCATGATAAAATGCCTAAAAAAACAGTGTTTCCTATTGCTGAGGCATCCCATTGCAGGAATAGGGAGCTATTCCTTGGAAGGAAAGTTTCCTTGGAAGGAAAGTTATGACCAACCTAGATAGCATATTAAAAAGCAGAGACATTACTTTGCCAACAAAAGTCTGTCTAGTCAAGGCTATGGTTTTTCCAGTGGTCATGTATGGATGTGAGAGTTGGACTGTGAAGAAAGCTGAGCGCCGAAGAATTGATGCTTTTGAACTGTGGTGTTGAAGAAGATTCTTGAGAGTCCCTTGGAATGCAAGGAGATCCAACCAGTCAATCCTAAAGGAGATCAGTCCCGGGTGTTCATTGGAATGACTGATGCTGAAGCTGAAACTTCAGTACTTTGGCTACCTCGTGTGAAGAGTTGAGTCATTGGAAAAGACCCTGATGCTGGGAGGGATTGGGGGCAGGAGGAGAAAGGGATGACAGAGGATGAGATGGCTGGATGGCATCACCAACTTGATGGACATGAGTTTGAGTAAACTCCAGGAGTTAGTGATGGACAGGGAGGCCTGGCATGCTGCGATTCATGGGGTCACAAAGAGTCGGACACGACTGAGCGACTGAACTGAACTGAACTGAACCTCAAAATATGCAAACAAGTATCTTTCCCAGGCGCTATTTTGAACTGTAACCAAGGGATTCCTTCTCACTAGCCTTCATGAATGCCCAGAGGATTAGTAAAGCATCATTCCTAGGTGTCTGTGAGGGGGTTTCTGGAAGAGATCAGCATTTGAATCAGTATAGTGAGTAAAGATCACCCTCCCCAGTGTGAGTGGGCATCATCCAATCCATTCAGGACCCTCGTGGGACAAAAAGGCAAAGGAAGAGCAGATTCTGTCTTTCTCTTCTTGAGCTGGGACATCCATCTTTTCCTACCCTTGGAAATCAGAACTCCTGGTTTATTCAAGCCTTAGGATGACAGGTCTGACACCATGCCCACCCCACCTCCAGTTCCTAGGTGTTTGACTTCAGACTGGGAGTTACGCTACCAGTTTCCCTGGCTCTCGGACATTTGGACAAAGACTAAATTAAACCATCAGTTTTCTTGGCTCTCCAGCTTCCCAATGTCAGGTTTTGCCCCCTCTCAGCCTCTATAACTGTGTAAGCCAATTCCTTTGCTACATCTCTTATATCTATCTATCTGTGCATGTATGTATAAACATCCTATTTGTTCTGTTTCTTTGGGTGAACTCTGACTAATACACACCCTATATACAATAACAAGCAAATCTTCTCCCTTGCCTCTTGAAGAATAGTTTCCTTTCCTTCCTTGTCCCTGGGCAGTCTCACTTTTCACTCCCTGAGAATATATCATGGTATGTTCCAAACTAAAAGTTTCATTCTTAAGAGAGATTTTGGTATCAGCTTTTAATACAATGATATATATTTTCCTTATTTCACTATGATTTGGATTATTCTCTCCAAATTGGAGACGGGGTGCTCTCCAAACCCCATTCACCTAATCAGCAGCAGACCCAAAGCATAAACAGACCTAGTTTGGGGAGAGTTCCAAGCAAAAGTTGGGGAATTATGGATTAGGTAACCAAGCCCATTCTGTGCCATTACTCCCACCACCTCCAGAGACATCTGGAACTAGTGTGAAATGTATTGGAAAGAAAGAAAGAGGCTAAGTACAGGAGGCATAGATATTGGAGCTAGACAGATCCAGATTTGGTCTTTAAATCTGTCTCTCACTGGTAATCAGAAATGGATAGCTCATAGAGTCATTGAGAGGATTAGGATAGAAATGTATTGGAAGCCCCCAGCCCCTACTCAACGTGTAGTAGGTGCCTCCCCTTTCATTCAGTGTCAACAGTGTCCATTTCAGTTATGTTTCAGAGCCTCCAAAGTCCCATTGACAGTCATGTCTCGGTAAAGCCAGGTCTGAAGTGTCTCTCAGCTGTACTTCCCAACCAACTCAGTCCCTGGTCAGCCTCAACCATCAGTCTGTCCTTCCTGGTGGCGAGGAATAGGTGTACCTCCTGGTGATGCTTCCGTTGTTCAGCCAGGTTGATCATCCCTTCCTTTCAGACCCCGCTTCCCTTGCCCATCAACTCCTTCCACATAAAGCACAGAAGATGGAGCATCCATGTGGAAATGATCTGTACTACGGAAACTAGGATTCGATATATTAGGTTGATGGTCTCTAAACTGGCAACTGCAGGCAAGTTCACATCTCTCTATGTGCTCTTGCCACTTCTTGAAATAACACCTCCCTTAAACTTCTCCTATCTCAAGGTAGATAGCCATTCATTTTGCTTAGTCACTCCAGGCTTCCATAGTCATTCTTTTCAAATGATCCTCACTCATCACATACACGCTGCCCCCTTCCCCACCACACACATGCACACACACACATGCTAAAATAATCCTTTTCCCCTCTTTAAGCTGTAAACTTACTTAGGATGGAAACTGTGTCATTTTTGTGTAGAATCAAATTCAACTCAAATAACAGTGTCTCCAACTAAAGCCATTTCCCACCCATAGGAAACTCTCCAAGGCAGTTGAAAGCATTGGCCTCCAATTTGAGAAGTATTTCCTCCAATTTGTGAAGCATCTCATTGAGGCTTCATGACCACCCTATATAATTCTCCCGCTGGTCCTTACTGCCTGTCAGCAATGCCACCCAATTTATCTATTAGATTACTGGTTAGTTCTCATGCTTCTGAAGGCTTGCCTTGTGCTTGGAAAGAGAATTCGATTGCGGGGGGTGGAGGGGGAGTGGGTGGTGGAAAGAAGAAAGGAGAACTCAGGTTCACTCCCACCTGGTTCCTATGGAACAACAGGAAGAACCCTCTGTCGAAATGGTCCCCAGCCTTTTTGCTACCAGGGATCAGTTTTGTGGAAGACAGTTTTTCCATGGACTAGGAGTGAGGATGGCTTCAGGATGATTCCAGTGCATTACGTTTATTGTGCACTTTATTCATATTATTATTACATTAGCTCCACCTCAGATCATCAGGCATTAGATCCCGGAGGCTGGGGACCCCTGCTCTGTCACATCCTTCTGCTCAGCTAGGTACTTCATACACTTGTTGAATCCTCACAGGCACATCTGAGACAGGAGGAAACATTATTTTATCTCCTTAACCTACGTTTCTCTATCGCCAAAATAGAAATAATAGTAATAGTATCTACTAGGTTGTCACGTTATGAAAATCACTTGGGTTAAAGATATGAAACACACGGTGCCACACCCGGGTCATGAAAAGAACACAAAGATTAGCTGGTATCAAAGGATCTTTCTCCCCCCAAATCTCTTTATCAGGGGTGAAGAGGTTAAGAGCCATTAAACAGGTTTTCCTGCCTCCCTCCATAAGTCCTGCATGGCAGGCTTACCCCTCACTAAGTTGTGACTTTGCTGTCTTGGGACCTCTGAAGGCTCTGAGACAAGAAAAGTTTTTAAGAAATGAATTTTTAAATTTTTATAATTTTATTTATTAATTTTTGGCTGGGTCTTGGCTGCTGCACGCAGGCCTTCTCTAGTTGCGGTGAGCGGGGGCCCCTCTTTGCTGTGCTGTGCAGCCTCTGTGGATTCTCCGGCTGCAGAGCGTGGACTCTAGGTGCTTCGGCGTCACTGGTGTGGCTCCTGGGCTCTAGAGTGCTGGCTCAGTAGCTGCGGCGTGTGGGCTTAGTTGCCCCTATGGCATGTGGGATCCTCCCTGAAAAGGGATCGAACCTGTGTCTCCTGCATTGGCAGGTGGATTCTTAACCACTGGACCATGAGGGAAGTCCTCACCAGTTACTACTGTTACATCTTGTATTCTTGAGCTTGAATAAGCTGCCTGTTCAGTTACTGCCTGCTCTCAGGCCCACTGAGCTCTGATCACATAGCCTCTCAGTGACATCCTCGCTGTCCTGGGGGAGCCCCTTGCCCTGTGGGTCCTCCACAGTGTACGTCTTAGTTGCTCAGTCGTGTCTGACCCCATGGACCGGGGCCCGTCAGCCTCCTCTGTCCATGGGATTTCCCAGGCAAGAATTCCGCAGTGGGTTGTCATTCTCTTCTCCCAGGGATCTTCCTGACCCAGGGATCGAACCCCAGTCTTCTGCATTGCTGGCAGGTTCTTTACCATCTGAGCCACCAGGGATTGCTGCATTGATTTGGGGTTTCCCGGTTGGAGCCCTAGTTCCACCATGACTGCTGCCACTCCAGGGTAGGGGCAGACTTGCCAGATCTATAAGGATCCCATTCTTTTGAACAGCCCCAGCCCTAAAGAATAGTGATTTAATTTCCCTGCTGCTCAGAGCTCGTCCTCTGGGGACCCTGTCCAGTGGGCTCAGGACACAAGGCTGTAAGGGCAGATGAGACAAGTCAAATGCATCCCCCCTCCCAGCCCTAGGGCAGCCCTTTCCTGGGGAGGCATTTCTGCAGTCAACAGCCATGCTGTCTTATCTCTGGGACACCTGATGTGGCATTCCACTGGGCACCTGGCTTCCAGCTTTGTCAAGAATTCACCAGGTGACATTTGATGCATCACTGTCCTAAAACAGTCACCTAAAACAATGAACAAATCATGCTGGTTGGTCTTTGGCTGAGTAATGTTCTATAGGGATGTATGATGGATGAGAAGGGAGTAGGACCCAACCTAGGGAAGGCCAGGTGGACCAGACACGCTGCACATACACCTCACCTCCGCTGACAGGTACGAGTCTTTCTTTTCCAAATGGGGAAATGGCAGGTCAGATAAGGAAAAAGCAAGAGTTGGGCGTGGGCCCCAGGGTTGGTGGACGGCAAGAGCATGCTCTCACTCTTACATCACCCATGCTACCCCCCATGTCATGACTTGAGGAAAGTAAATCCGTGCAAGACACATGAGCTGGTGGAAGGTCCTATGTGTCACTGAGGGGAGATGGTGCTTGACCAGCCTCCCTGCCCCCAGCGAGTGCTCAACCCATTTCTCAGGCCCCTTTGCAGCTGGCACAACCTCCTTCAGCCTGGCAGGGGGCAAATCTTCCCAATCCTCTGTAATAACAGGCTTTGGAAATTGGGTTACAAGGAAAACCATCTCTCATTTCCTCTGGTAAGAGAAAAGCTATTCCGCAGAGGCCTTTTCCTTTTCAGAGACCCTCCACATGTGTTAACTCTCTGAAAACACTGCTTATAAAATAGCACTTGAAGCGAGGCCGTTGAGGCCACCAGAAAGCGGTGGGTGATGGGATTTTAATGTGGTCCACGCCAAGAGCCCATCCCGCAGGCAGCAGAGTCTGTGCTCGGGTCCTCAATTATCCCGTCTCTCAATCTTCCTCCATCACCCACGGCACATCTCATTTCTCAGGCCAGCCTCGGGCTCTTTCGTGATAACCCTCATTTTCTGAGCACAGCTTGGCAGCGGCGGATGTAGCTGGGGGTAGGAGGCTGTGAGAGGAAAAGAGCAGGGCTTCCTTGCCCTGGCTGAGGTCAGGGAGGTCATGGGCATGGCACCTGCTGAGTCAGGGAAGCCGCCACGAAGCTTCCTCAGGAGGACGATATCTGGCTTCTACATCAAAAGGGGTCCTGATGCCTGTATGGCATCTTGGACCCACAGTCAGCAAATCCCCTCCCCTGAATTCTTTTTTTTTTTTTAACTTAAAATATTTAATTAGTTATTGTTTTGTGCTGCATCAGGTCTTAGTTGCAGCACGTGGGATTTTCACTGCAGTACACAGGCTTTTCATTGTGGAGCGGGGGCTTCTTTCTAGCTGTGGCCCAAGGGTTCCAGAGCATGTGGGCTCAGTAGTTGCCCCACAATATGTGGGATCTTAGTTCCCCGACCAGGGATGGAACCCTTGTCCCCTGCGCTGTAAAGCAGATTCTCAACCACTGGACCACCAGGGAAGTCCCTCCGCCACAGAATTCTGAAAGAGACAGAGTTGGGGTGGTTTTTTTTTGGGGGGGGGGGGGTGCGTGCAGTGAGTGAATCTGGAATTGCTGGGAGATCAATGCTATAATCAATGTTCTAGGATGGAAGATCATGCTGCATGTCAGATTAGAAAATTAACCAGGGGCCTAGAAAGGAGGCTCTTAGCAGCCACTTACTGGTCATTGATGCAACCCTTGACCTCTGGTTTGATTTCACAAAGGTAGCATTTCCACCTCTTAGTGTGTTTCTGCTGGTGAGACACTGGCACTTCCTCCCTGGTCCCACTGGCCCTGCCCTGGCCCAGGTCCTCATCATCTCTCCCCTGCACCAGAGCAAGAGCAAACAGCACCCTGACCTCCGGCTGCAGTCTCTGCTGGGCCTTTTCCTCCCCACGGCCACCAGCAGGATCTTTCTGGAACGCAAGCCTGATTGTGATACTCTCCAGCTCAAAAATGTTCTTTGGATGGCATTTGGGGAAAGCTAGACTGACATATATATATTCATCCAAAAAGTGCTGAAAAGACATACGACCGCCTGTTAAGAGCAATTATTTTTTTGCAGCAGGTTTACATGTGATTGTTTTTCCTTGGCACTATCCTGGTATTCAAGTTGTCGGCAACAAGCTTAAGATAAATATTGTTTACTTTTCTAGGTATAAAAATATATCCAAGGGGAAAAAAGTCCTCCTGCCTCAGAAAAAAAAAAGCCCAGATTCCTTAGGCTTAAAATAAGCTCAGGCCAAGCTTCAATCTCTCCTATTCTTTAATACTCTTGTTACATGACAGTTCACAGACCAGTCACAAAGTCTTTACAGGTAGCTGTTCCTGCTGAAAACGTAGCCCCCTCCTCCCTTTATTACAACCATTATTTTCTCAACTACCTACTTCCCCAACCTCACCATAGCATTTTCGGCATAGCAGACTCCTGCTCACACCTTGAGGCCCACTACACACGTCCCTTTCCTAGAAACCATGATCCTGTCACTCAGAAGTTATTGCTTTCTTCACTCTGAGCTCGTAGCTCTTGCCAATACTTTCCCCTCGCTTTATCTCCAGTAGATTATGAGGGATGAAATTTACCCTGTCTCTAGATGAGGAGTGATACAGTTGGCTCAGTGATAAAGAATCCACCTGCCAATGCAGGAAACACAGGAGACACAGGTTCGATCCCTCAGTCGGGAAGATCCGCTGGAAAAGGAGAAGGAAATGGCAACCCACTCCAGTATTCTTGCCCAGAGAATCCCAGGGACAGAGGAGCCTGGTGGGCTACAGTCCATGGGGTTGCAAGAAGTCCAACACAGCTGAGCCACTGAGCATGCACAAAAGCACTAGATGAGGAAACCAGTGCTCCGTAGTGGCCAGTAGGTGGCACGGCCAGGGCCAAATCCAGGCTGCCTGGCTCTAGATTCCTTGCTATTTAACTACTACACAGTAGAGCTTTAAAATATCTGTTACAAGTCCCAAAATGTAATTAAGAACTGCCCCAGTGTGTGGGTTAACTCTAAGGGTCCCATGGCCTCACCATGATTATCCATTGTCGTGACTGGCCACCGTGATCAGTCCCGCCCCATCCGTATCATACATATTGCCCTGTGCTTCCCATGAACTCTTCGGCCAGTCATTTGCTGCTCAGCCTATTCTACTGGCACCACGATGGCAACTCATAGCGATGATGGTGACTGCAAACCTAAAAAGGAGACCTATCCTTCAGAGTTTACATTAGAACAATCCTTTTGGATCCTTCTAGTATGTGGAGTCATAAAAAAGCTCTTTCTACAATAAATGCTCAAAGTAGGCAAACTGCTGCTTTATTATGAGCTGGAGTTCTGGCCCCAAATGACTATGCAGAGCTCCCTGAGCTGGACGGGACCACATGGAGGGTCTGATTTGTCTCCGCCCCCACTTGTGTCTCTGAAATTTAAATTTCCACTCTGCTGGGAAGAGGGGCTGCGTTGAGATGGAAAGTTGGAAACACAAAGCAAAAAAAAGCGTCTGGCCAAATGCTGGGGGTGAAATAGCCCAGCCTCTGGTTCAAGGCTGTCTCAGTGCCTCTAGAGTGAGCAGTTCACGTAAGGCAGGAAGACAGTGGATCCCATTATCATCCACATTGCTGAAGTGGAGGAGGGAGAGGTGGTCACGTGCTATGCAAGGGGAGAGGCAGAAGCATTGAAAATGAAAGTGAAAGTGTTAGTCGCTCAGTCCTGTCCAACTCTTTGTGACCCCATGAGCTGTAACCCGCCAGGCTCCTCTGTCCGTGGGATTCTCCAGGCAAGAATACTGGAGTGGCTTGCCATTCCCTTCTCCAGGAAATCTTCCCAACCCAGGGGTTGAACCCGGGTCTCCTCACTGCAGGCGAATTCTTCACTGTCTGAGCCACTGGGGAAAGCATTACGGGGGAGGCTTACCACCTCCTCTAGGAAGATTTAAAACCTGCTTTATCATCCACTGCACTTCAGACTTCCCTAGAGGAGGGAAGGACAGAATTCTAGATGCATAACCAGGAAAGTCCTGTCATAGTGCCAAGAACCTGGACTCTTCATTTCCAAAAGAAGAGGGCCCACCTGACAGCCATAAGCAGTATCTATCAGCCGTGATCCAGGCTAGTTTGCAGGGTGAGCACGGAAGGGAGAACCTTGAAAAGTGTTAGTCGCTCAGCTGTGTCCAACTCTTTGCAACCCCATGCGCTATAGCCTGCCAGTCTTCACTATCCACGGGATTTCCCAGGCAAGAATGCTGCAGTGAGTTGCCATGCCCTCTTCCAGGGCATCTTTCTGACCCAGGGATTGAACTCAGGTCTCCCACATTGCAGGTGGATTCTTTATCATCTGAGCCATGAGGAAAGCCCAGGGAGAACCTTGGTCTTGTTGAAATTCCATGAAACAGGTTGATAACACAGGTAACAAAGGCTTTGGAAGGAGATCAGTTTTAAAACTGATGCTTCTGTGATTATCGCTTTGAAAAGGTGAAGTGGACAGGGGTCATGGCCCCAGTCACGGATGCTTTAGAACCTTAGAATTGCATATCCAGATGGACCCCAGTCCACAAACACTTCCTGAAAGATCAAGGGTAAGGCTAAGGGCCAGAAGGGAGGTACACAAAGGAGTTAAAACATTCTGTCTTCTACAACCTCTGTGTCTCTCTTGGTTCTGTACAAGTTCAAAGCATCCTAAAATGCTGGAACTGGACAAATGCTCAAAGATCTTATTCTCCATCCTCAACTCCATACATTCAATCAACAATTATTTACTGAATGCTTACTATGCGTCAGGCACTGTCCTAGGTGCTGGAATTGCAGTAAATCAAGGAGACAGATTGGTTCCAGCCTCCATAGCATTCAGAGTCAATAGAAACAGGCAATACACAAGTGAACAAATAAATGCCTAAGATACTGTGATAGTTTTACATTTGTGAATAAAAGAATGTGATGAGATAGAGAATAAGGCGGGGGCACTAGACTGGATGACCAGAGCAAGCCTCCGAGGAGTTTTTTGGACTGACATGTGGATCACAGACAGAAGCCACATATGAAGATTCAGGGAAAGAGATTCAAGGCTGGGGGAATGGCACGTTCAAAGGTCCTGCGGTAAGTACAGACTTGATTTGCTCAAGGTCCAGTGAGATGGTCAGGGTGGCTTGAGTGTGATGGGTAAGTCAGAGAATCACCTTGGGAAGAGAGTCAAGGGTCTGACCGTAACTTTCCAGCCGGCAGGGACTTGGAATTTATATAATGGTGATGGGGTCGATGAGCAGCTTTAAGCAGGGGAAATACGCACAGTGGATTGAAAGCAGAGTAGGAGAGCTGCTCCCGGGCTTGCAGACTCCCAGCCCAGTGCTCTGCCCACCACCCTGCTTGCTCACTGTGCAGTGACACCCTTGTTTGTTCCCTCTGACTTCTGCTCCAGTTTTCTAGATCTGCAGCATGATAGACTTTGTCCTTCCTTCTAATTAAATGCTGAGCCAAATGAACAGGGAGATATGTGTCTGCATAAAGCAGTGTCTCCCCCTGAGCGTATCTTTATCCCTTAAAGAGGAACGAAACATGATAATTAGTAACCAATTAATGTGCATTTCAACAAACTATATTTTAATTATTCTGTCATAGGTTGTCTGCCTGTGAAATATTCCATGTTAATTAAATCCTTTTAATAATCCAATGAAAGAGCCTCTTTTCCTTGATGTGGTGGCTAAAAGGAAGGCGATGGCAGACTTATGGCTCATGTAATTTGAGTTAATGGCATGAATCCTGCTTTGAGCTTTCATGTGCTTATTGAACTAGTGATCTTTTAATACTTGCTAGACTTTTTTATATATATAATTATCACACGATTGCCCTGTTATGTCTGAGAGTCTGCATTCTGACAAGACAGGGCTCCAGGAATTCGACAAGGAAAATACTTGACCTGTATCTTGTTGCTGGCTGTCATCACCAGCTGGGTAGACTGCTTTCCCCTGCCATCTGTCATCCTCACCCTGCGACTTGTCCCAATTTCTTGCTCAAAATTGGTCACCGTGGCTTTGATTTTAAACATTGAGCATCTACTCTGTGCAAGGAGTTGTGCTGGGGATGAGGAATTGGGTGCTAGGTGGTTATAACTATGGCAGGGAGGATGGAGATTTCCAGATGCAGAGGGAGGGTGGCCAGAAGCTGTCCAGGAGAGCAACCGGGGGCAATTAATCAGGACAGAGGGGACGAGCTGCTCCAGCCAGGGAGCGAATCCCTCATTGCCAAGTCCAGTGGGTGGGAGAGAAGTCTAGCCTTCTGCAGGATGGAGTGACTGTCCATTCATTAGGCAGCAGGGAGCAAGAGGACTAGCAGGAGATGGAGACTGAGCTTCTGAGTGATGGTACAGTTGTGATCAGTGGAAATACAAGTTTTCTCCACTACCCCAAACTAGAGACTTCCTATGAAACCTTTTGTAAGCTGAAATAGCATAAAGAAAAGAAACAGTTACCTTAAGACACATCTCACTAAGGGATGCACAAAATAAATCCAGATAAAGTATAGATGCTCTCAGACACAGTTCAAAACTGTGGTGGCTGGATGCCGAGATCCTGGGTGTGGTTCCTGGGGAGGGAGCTTGGCAGGGCCACTCCTGCCACTCGGAGTACAAGATGCTTCTGCAGAGCAAACGTGAACTCTGCTTTCACTTTTCACCTTTCAGGGGTGGGGGTTGGGGAAAGCAAAAATACTCATCAGATTGCTTTCCATGAGCGAAAACAGGTACTAATGTAGGTCTTTCATAGAAGTGAAGTGGTGTAAAGCAAACTTTCGAAAAGCAGAGAATATTTGTGCTTTGGAGGGTGTGAGGGATTCCAAAGCTTGGTTTGGACTGGAGAGAAAGACAGACAACAGCCAAGCAATGGGTCTGGGCCTCAGTCCTGTGGGAATGGGAATAATGCTTTTAAGAATAGATCAACCTGCTGCAACATACAATATACATACAATATGCACTCACCAAAGTCTGTAAACCCTCAAACACCCAAAAAAGTTTATTCCTTGCTCATTTAATGTTTGCAGGCAGGTGAACCTGATTAACAGGGCTGCTCTGCCCGCCTCCAAGGGTGCCTTGGTACCCAGACTCCATGTTGCAGCTCTGCCATCACCTAGAACAGTGCTTCTCAGAGCATGGTCCCCATACTAATAGCTTCAACATCGTATCCTATAACTTGTTAGAAATACCCCTGCTCTGGACCCCTCTCTGGATTTGGATCACAGATGCTGGGGATACAAGCCAGCAAGCTATGTTTTAATAAAGCCCTCCAGATGGTTCTGATGTTTGAGAGCCACTGGTCTAAGACCTTGTTGCCATCTGCGTCCAGCTTCCAAAAGCAGAAAGAGAGCCTGGAGGAGGCACCCGCAGAACAAAAGCCTGGCCCACAACTGGCCCACTAGCACTGCTTTAGGAAAATCTAGTCACGTGGCCACAGTTACCTGCAACAAGGGCTGGGGATGAAGGTCCACGCTGGCCAGCGGCTTCCCAGTTCTAAGTATATAATGTGCAAGAGGAGAAAGGAATTTTTCCTACCACAGGGTATGGACCAGAAGCCCGAGGGGAAGAGGGATTAGGTAGGATTGTCATTCCCCACAAGGACATGGAAAAGCACTTAGCAATTTTCCTGGCATCTTTCCATGAAGGGGAAAAGGGTTTCTATAAGGTGCTTGGGGGCTCGTATTGGCTCAGAACTGTCAGGGAACTGAAGTCAGAGAGGTCACCCTGCTTGCCCAGGATCACAGAGATCATAAGTGACAGAGCCACAGCCTGACCCGGAATAACTGGATGCCAGTTCTATATCTTATTTATTACACTCGGATGCCTCCAAAATGTCAGCACTCTAAGACTGTGTAACTGAATCTAATTCTTAAAATAGGCCCATGTAGCTCTCCTGTGGACTTCTCTGGTGGCTCAGACAGTGAAGAATCTGCCTGCAATGCAGGAGATCTGGGTTCGATCCCTGGGTTGGGAAGATCCCCTGAAGAAGGGAATGGCAACCCACTCCAGTATTGTTGCCTGGAGAATTCCATGGACAGAGGAGCCTGGCAGGCTACAGTCCATGGGATCACAGAGTCAGACATGTCTGAGCGACTCACACTTTCACTTTCTTTCAGCTCTCCTATATCCATTTTATATCAAAGGATAGTACAATTGAAAGTACAAGCTGGTACTGGGAAAATATAAAGAGACAAGGATTCTTATTAAAGAACACAAAGAAAATTCCATAGAGATTGTGACAGTTGTAGGGTAGGGGGAGGGATAGACTAGGAGTTTGAGATTCACATGTACACACTTCTATATTTAAAACAGATAACCAACAAGGACCTTCTGTATAGCACAGAGAACTCTGCTCAATGTTCTGTAATAATCTAAATAGGAAAATGATCTGGAAAAGAGTAGATGCATGTATTTATATGTATAACTGAATCACTTTGCTACACACCTGAAACTAATGTTGCTAACTATGCTCCATGTAAAATTAAAAAGTGAATAGAGTAAATGTGTGTATGGATGTACTGTGTGTCTATTTATATGTGCACATGTGTATATACATGCATACCTTGTATATATGTGTGCATATATGTGTGTATGTACACATCCATGAACCCATTATGGGGGTCTAAGAAAGAAGAGAGAACTTTGCTCATAAATGCGCCATGCTAATATGACCAAACGAGCATTTAGCTTCTTCACTTCTATGAAGTACTGAAGTTGTCTTCAACAAGAGTGAAAAAGAAGATTCTCTAAGACAAATCATTAGCAGAATTCTATCAGGGAAAAGTCCAAGGCATGTTTGGAAAACACCAAATAATCTGATGTGCCTGGAGGAAGCTACGGTGAAGAGTAAAACTAGAATGAGAGATTAGGGCTCAGAATGTAGGAGAAATTGAATGTCAGGCTAAGGCATTTATACTTTATGCTTCAAATAACGGGGCTCCAGGAGAGTCTCGGGAAGGTGACAATGCGTTCAGATGTCTGTAGAGGATGGTCACACAGAGGGTAATGAATAGGATGGACTGGAGGAGAAGAAATTGCTAGAAGGCAAGCAGATAAAGGAGGAGGTATTTGCTATAGCTTAAGAGAGGATAAGGCATTGGATGAAAGTGATAGAAGTAGATAAGAAGGGGAGAATCATTGTGATTGGATGTAGTTTGGGAGGAAGGAGGTGTCGAAGATGAAGCCGATGTTTCTGTGGTCTGCGGAGGACATTAAAAAATAGAGCACAGCAGAAACTGAAGTTTGGGCACCAAAAATAGGCTATATTTGGTTCATTCTAAGATGCACATTCTTTTTTTCAATTTTGACATTCTAATATCAGGCTCTTGGGGCTTGCCTGGTGGTCCAGTGGTTAAGACTTCGCCTTCCAATGCAAGGGGTATGTGCTCCATCCCTGAGCAGTGAGGTAAGATCCCACATACCTTGTGGCCAGATAAACCAAAACATGAAACGGAAGCAAGATGGTAACAAATTGAATAATGACTTTAAAATGGTCCACATCAAATAAGATCTTTAAAAAATAAATAAAAGGAAAATAAAATCAGGCAGTCTCCCACAAATGAAGGTGTCATTCAATCACTGGCTGGCAGTACGTTATGCAAAAATCATCACAGCCCACAGTACAGGGACTCGGTGCCACGGCTATTAACAATGTCAGAATTCCAGGCAGGAGTTCTGTGTCTTGTTTGCCATGTAGAACCACAGCTATGGAGGGCAGGAAAAACTGTCACATGGCTTTCACAAAAGAAGAGTGAACTTTAAAGCCACAGAGACTAATATGACTGATTTACCCATTGCATGGGGCTATCTTGAAGGCACCAAACAGCCGTTGACTAAAGATCTTTTTAATAAATTTGAACAGAAGTTTTACTTAATTTCTGATGATACATAATTCAATGGGATGTGGTGCATGGTCAGTCGCTCCGTCATGTCCGACTCTGCGACTCCATGGACTGTAGCCCACCAGGCTCCTCTATCCATGAGATTCCCCAGGCAAGAATACTGGAGTGGGCTAACATTTCCTTCTCCAGGGGATCTTCCTGACCCAGGAATCAAACCCGAGTCTCCTGCGTCTATTGCATTGGCAGGCAGATTCTTTACCTCTGAGCCACCTAGGAAGATTAACAGAATAGTGGGGGTAAGCTATGAGTATAGTCAAATAAGAAAGTTCAGAGCTTCGAGATTTGCTTGAAAGAAAATCCTGGAGACAATAACAGAGCACTCTTTTTAGAAAGAAACTGCCTTATTCAGTAGGTGGATGGCACCTGCGGTCCATGTGGGAAAATATGGACACATAAGACTCAGAGTTAAATAAAGATTCAGTCTAAAAAATGATACAAATAAGCTTATTTGCAGAATGGAAACAGACTCACAGACTTAGAAAACAAACTTATAATTAGGAAAGGGAAAATGTGGCAGGGAGGGGCAGATTAGGTGGCTGGGTTTAGCACATACGCACTGTGGACTGCTTACTGGTTCAGCGTGTCCAACTCTTAGGGACCCCACAGACTGCAGCCTGTGAGGCTCCTCTGTCCGTATGGATTTTCCACACAAGAATACTGGAGTGGGTGGTCATTCCCTTCTCCAGGGGATCTTCCCGACCCAGGGCTCGAACATGAGTCACGTGCATTGGCACGTGGACTATTTCCCGCTGAGCCACCTGGGAAGCCCACAGTGATTAGCATTTGGCAATCAAAGGAACAGACTAATGACCCAGGTGACCACAATGCGTTATGATACATGGCAGAAGCCGGGGACAAAAGATTACACATGGCACGCTTCCCTTTATACATCCTTCCAGAAAAGACAAAACCACAGGTACGGAAAACAAATCAGTCATTCCCAGGGGCTGGGGTTGAAAGGAGCAGATTGCCTGCAAAGGGCCAAGAGGTAACCTCTGAGATTGGCAAAAAGGTCTGTAGCTTGATTCCATGGTGCTTACATTGGACTGGCCCAAAAGTTCATTCAGAATTTTCCGTAATATTGTACAGAAGAACCCAAATTAACTTTTGGGCCAACCCAATACAACTGGATACCGTTGCTAAAACTTCTTAAATTGTCTCTCTCTCTTTTTTTTATGATTAAGGAATTTTTTTTCATTTATTTTTATTAGTTGGAGGCTAATTACTTTACAATATCATAGTGGTTTTTGCCATACATGGCTGATTCATGTAAATTGTCTCTTTAAAAAGTATATTAACTAGTATTTTTAGTGTAGTCACTTGTGTCCTGAGTGACTCTTTGCGACCCCATGGACTGTGACCCTCCAGGCTGCTCTGTCCAAGGGATTCTCTAGGCAAGAATACTAGAGTGAATTGCCATTCCCTTTTCCAATATTAACTATATTGTATGTAAATTCTGCCTCAGTAAGCCTTTTTTTTTTTTAATGGGGCTGAAAAATTCAAAACAAGCAAACAAACAAACAAAAAGCTGAGATTAAATCCCACTCCTTCCTCTTAGCAGCTGTGTGTCCTGGGCAGCTCTCTGAACTGACCCCATCCTCCCCCTACATAGAGGCCTGCTGCACATGGCTCTGCTGAGAGAAGTAAGGAAATTAATATATGTAAAGAATTCGGAGACCTTGACAAGGAGTAAATGCTCCATAATGTAGCTGGCATGCCAGCAGGAACCACAGGCAGTGTCATTACTGAAGAATTAATCAGTTGTTGGGATGACAGAATTGTACAGGCCAATCAATTGCTTGTGGCTGAAACCATCATTCTGATCAAAACAATGTTGAAATCAGGGCTCCGGGGAGACACGGCCTAAGCCATTTACAGTCTGTGCATTCAAGCCTTCATGGCCGCTGCTCACATCTATCCATCTCACCCTGAGAAACTTTGCAGAAAGGGAACTAGTGCTGGGTGAAAGTTGTTTTGAGAAGGAGTCCAAAGATGCCTGAGAGGCTAAGTATGGTCCCGGGCCTGCACATCAAGGACTGACCTGAATTGACTTTTGCTCTGCACAAATGTTTGAATCATACATACACCCGCAAAAAGAACCAAGTATTTCGGATCTAACAGAATTGCATTAGGCATTTTGCATTCACTGATCTTGCAGGAATCCTATGAGGTAAAAACTAGAATTCCCCATGAAACGGATGAGGAAACAGAATCAGAGAGATAATGGGATTTGTCCAGGGTCACAGCTAGTTAGGGGCAGAGCCTGGACTCAAACACTGAAGTCCTGATCCAGTGTGTCTTAACCATCCCATCACCCAGGTGAAGGCCCAAGAACCCAGTGCAGGGGCAGAGTGTCTAGAAGCAGAGGCATGGGGATCAGGACCTGGACATGGGGTAACTGCCTCATGGTGTGCAGAGAAAAGGCTCTTTGGTGGGGAGGAGGGCTTGGATTGGATCCCTGGGGGTAGGTAAATACTTAGAGACGCAGCACCCAGGTAGTGCTCTGCTCTGAAACCTAGCTTTCTGTACAAGGAAATCTTTGTATTTCTTTCTTTCTCATCAAGAGCACTCTTGGGCAGTCCTATAAACTGCTCACCCTTTCCCATGATGCTTCTCAGGAGACCGGTAAGCACCAAAGCCCTGAGAGAGGTGACTCCTGACAATACAGTCCTCACCTGGCTTCAGGATTTACATCAGTGACCTGAGCTTCCAATGAGCTGTTCTAGACCAGTTGTTACATGTTGGCTCTGCTCAGGTGGGTCTCACTTCTCCCCTGAGCCTCTCTCTCACCCCATCTGCAAAATGGGCCCATCTTTGGGCTCCTTTCTAGTTTGGGAGCTGCAATATATAGCAAGTTGCACTTTCCTTTTGCATGGCCAATGATTTGCCAGCCATTCAGTTGCTCTGTTTGAGGGAGGCATTCTGGGACTCCTGATCCCCCTTGCTTCAGAAATCTAAAGATCGTGCCAGGGCTAGAAAATCCTGCTTCTCTCTGAGTAAGCCTGGAGGAGTCCATTTTTTATGAATGGGAGACAGAGACTCAGGCAAATCCTTAATCCTAGAAGTAGATCATCAAACTTACAACTTCTAACAATGTTGATGTCGGATAAACCCCATTTTAAATGTTAACTTGTCAACCTTAAGATGGCAAACCAATTGTTACTTCCTTCCACATTAAAGACACACACATAATTTATTGGGGCTTTTTTTCTGAAACAAATAAAACACCCAGTCAGATCTGTTTTGCAAGCCATATATTATTAGATACAGGAGTCTAGGAGAATGAAGGATTCTAGTTGAAAGAGGAGGAGATAAACATTTCAATCTAAGAAATCAAGAACACGCATAAAGATGTACAAAAGGGACTGTGTATTATAGCAGCGGTGATGCAAATGGTATGAAAAGCATTTATAAATGAAGGACAACTCTGCACTCAGCTGGCACAAGAATTGAACTAAATTGGTTCAACTGACAAGCATCTATTAAGCACAATTCATGTACTGATCACTGTTCTGGGGGGTCGCAGTGAATAATAAGACTGGTCCCACAGGAAGGGAAGGAGGGAGTGGGGCGAATTGAGAGCATAGCATTGACATAATACACTACCATGTGTAAAATGGATAGCTAGTGGGAAGCTGCTGTCTATACAGGGAGCTCAGCTCTGTGCTCTGTGATGACCTAGAGGGTGGGGTGGGAGGGTGTGAGGGTCCCAGAGGGAGGGGATACATGCATACGTATAGCTGATTCACTTCCTTGTACAGCAGAAGCTAACACAAGATTGTAAAACAACTCTCTTCCAATTAAAAAATTAATTTAAAAAATAGACCTGATCCCTTCCCTCGAAAAATCCACCATCAAGTGGGGAGACCTATACCTGCTTACCCAGGAAAGGGTTCTCTGGGAGCTGTATCAGGCTCAAAGGAAACCAAATGTAGTTGTTTAGTCGCTCAGTCATGTCTGACTCTTTTGTGACCCCGTTGACTAGAGCCTGCCAGGCTCCTCTGTCCGTAAGATTTTCCAGACAAAATTACTGGAGTGGGCTGCCATGCCCTCCTCCAGGGGATCTTCCCGACCTAAGGACTGAACCCACGTCTCCTGCATCTCCTGCATTGCAGGCGGCTTCTTTACTGCTAAGCCACCAGGAGAGCCCGTGTGTTTTCTTGCTGGACAGAAAAAAGCATTTACATTTGGGCCTGAGGGTGTTTGCATTTGGAGCTGCCCTGATGGTTTCCAGTCTTCCTGCCCTGCACTTGGAATCTAGCCAGTAAGCCCTGAACGGGGCTCAGGAGGAGTGAGCTGTTAGAGAGGAAGGTGCTGGAACCATTCTAGGGCAAGGAAAGCAGGAGGCAACGAATGGCAGGAGCAGCCTTGCTTGGCCCCAGGGAAGGTCCAGAAGGCTTCTCCATCTGGCTGTCCATTTAGAAACCTGACCTCTTTGCAAGCAGTGAACATCCGGGACCCATTAAAATGCAAGGCACCTGCTGGGCGTCTGAGAAGGAATCTGCTCCTCAGAAATTAACCACTTTGGGGGCATTGCAGGCTCCATCTCCAGGTGACAGGTGTGTATAATACAGTAAGCAATAGGCCCTTCTGTGCAGACTCTAGTTTAAGGCTGCATTGCTCAGCAGAGGTGGTCATTTCCCCTCTTTGCGCCTCAGTCTCTTCAATGGCAGAAGGGGACAGTACCCCCACTGTTTTGTTGGAGGAAGTGAGTGAACACCTGGGTCTGAAAGGTCTCTGTAAGCTGAGAAGCTCTTTACAGGTGTAAGGAATTGTCATTCTTATTTCTAATAAATATTCATGCCAAGGCATGAATTCCATAACTCCATAGTATATACATCTACCTGAGTCCCGCCCGCCCCCCCAACCAGTTCCTTCCTTTGGCCATTTCTTTTGTTGTTGTTGTTTTTGTTTGTTTTGCTGCTCCGTGTAGCTTGTGTGATCTTAGTTCCCTGACCAGGGATTGAACCTGGGCCCTTGGCAGTGAAAGTGCAGAGTCCTAATCATTGGACCACCAGGGTAGTCCCCCCTGTGAGTCCATTTGCCATTTATATGTGGAGATTTCGATCCCACCTGACCTTGTCTCATCAACCATCCCAACTCTGCCCACTGGGCCATGCATCGATCCCCAGACATCCAGAGTTTTCATCTCTAAGTCCCTTCTAGCTTTGATGCCTTATAGTTTCTGGTTTTAGGGGCCAGCTAAGGAATATAAACCATAAATGGATTGGTCATTCACATGCAGAAAGTCGGGCAAGGGTATGGAAATTAGCTGCTACAGAGCACTTATTGAACACTTGCTCTGCGCTAAGCCTGTGCTGAAGGCTGTCGTACTTTTAGCACTCACACCCACCACAGAAAGATAACATTAACCCTTTTCTCCAGAGGAAACAGAGATTCAGAGAGGTTCAGAAGCCTCCCCAATGTCACACAGCTATAGAGCTCTGAACAAGAATTGGTCCCCTCTGATGCCCTAACAAGGGGAACTTTGATCAGTCTATCCAGATTCTGTTTCTCCTGCCCCTCCTGGGCCCACCTGTTCTGGCCCTTCATGGATGGTTGTTGACCTGAGACCCAGGTCTCACTCTTCTTCCAGAGACCCTTCAGAATCCTCTGCTCTACTCGGATTTTTCCCTTTACTCTCCCTTGCCCCAAGCTCCCAAACTACCCAACTCTGCCTGTCTCCTGCTTAACAGTGGACTCTGAAAGGGGGGAAATCCCGCTTTGTAGCACTTGCCAATTCCCATGGTATAAATACTCCCACCACGAGCTGCCTCCTGATGTCAAACAGCTTGCAGCACTCCTGTCAATTTGACAACCAGTTCTCAGGAGCTGGTACCAGCGAGCTCCAGGACACTGCCAGTTACACTGGTAAAGTAGAGTCTACAGGACGTGTTGATACTTAAAGTATAGGAGGCCAGGGAAAGACAGAAATCCAGTCTGGCTGCCAAGCCATCGAGGAGCTGATGATGGCCTTTACTGACAGGGGGAGAGTAAATGGGCCTCAGAATCATGAATGCCTCTCCGATATACTCTCCAGGCTTAACAAGGGGAAAGAATATCACCCTGCTCTTGTTCTTGGGTTTGGAAATAGGAGAAACTTATCTACACTCTGCATAAATGAAAACAATCCAGGACTACTCTGTAGAGTAGCCGTGATGAGCATGCACATATGAAACAAAACTTTTTTGTCCCTGCATTAGTCAGGATAATTCTAGCTGCTATAACAAATAAGCCCCCAAACTCGATGATTAAATCACATTTAAGTTTACATCTCTTGTATGTAATGCACAACCAGAAGTGTGTGTTGGGGGTGGGAAGGAGCAGAGTAGCGGTGGGAAGTCTGTTCCACACAGTCCTCCAGGGATCCAGGCTGATACCATGTACAACACACAGCTTCTGTAGTCAGTCTAGGGATCAGAGTCCACTGGCAGGAGGAGAGAGAGAGAAAGAAGGCTGACGAGCTCTGTATCCACTTCTACCAAGATGTGACATCTTTATTTCCACCATACCAGTTTGCTAAGAACTGGCCAATGTGGCCCCATCTACCTCAGGAGAGCTGAGACATGCTGGTCTTGGGCAGTCAATTACTTCTCAATAGCAGCTTCACAATTTGGAAGGGCACTCGGATCCCTGGTGGACAGCCATTCACTTCTGCCTCAGTACCCCATCTTGGCTCTGCCTTGCGCAAGTTGCTCACCTCCTCTGAGTCTCCTGTTTCCTCCAACCTAGTACTGATCTCCTAGGGTTCATGTACAGATAAAAGGAGATCATGCTTGTAAAACACTTGATCTGCTTTCTGCCGTATCCAATACATTTGAATCGGCAGGAGTGTTTGTGATCATCCAGTCCCATTCCTTTGCTTCCCAGTTTAATTCCCAGATATGTGTGCTTAGTCATTCAGTCGTGTCTGACTCTTTGCGAGCCCATGGACTGTAACCCACCAGGCCTGTCTGTCCATTGGGATTCTCCAGGCAAGAATACTGGAGTGGGTTGCCATGCCCTTGAACCTACCTTATAACCATGTGTGTTCCCTCCCTCAACCCCAACCTTTAGCCTGCAATCTACAAAGAACAAAGCCAAATAATACAAGCACTGAGAAAGAACTTTACCCCCTAGAGGTGCCCCTTGGTGCACAACACTGGCCCTGCTGAGACAAGGGACCTTAACCCTAGTTGTCGATGGAACAGCAACACACTGGATCCTTTAGCAAAATTGTGGGAATTCCCAGAGGCTCCCTTTACTTCTTTAAAGAAGAGGGATAACAGTAAATATCCAAGTTCATTGGGAGGATGAAGTAAAACGTCTGTGTACAAGTGAGGGAATGTCTGTCTCCTTCCCAGCATCAGAAAACAGTTTGAAGGCGACTTAGGATGTATGAGATGAGGCACATCCATGCAAGGACCCATCCCCAACAGACTTGCCTCATTTGGAAAATGATCCATTTGGTAATCAGCGCATACTGCCACCTCGTGAGCAGAGAGGTCTCTTTGGCAAGAAGCTGAAGCTGTTCATTTTCTAAGACTTCCCCCTCTTGTCTCAGTGGTGCATGCTCAAGGTTGTCCAGGGTCCCGGGCAATCAGAAATGATTTGTGTCAGAGAGCGCATTACAAGAATCATTTGTCATTTCTGGTTCGTGTTTGAATTTGAAGAATGATGCTGGGGACTGGTGTGAAGGCATGATGTGAGGCGTTGTTAGGATGAGTAGCAGAACCGTTGTGTTAACCTTTGCGGGAGTTCGCTCTGGGGTTCCATTCCGACATAGGGGGATGGATTGAGGGACTGCTGCTAATGAGAATACCTTATATTGGATGACAGTCTTTTCTCAAAAAATAAAATAGACTCCGAATGGCACAGAGCTGCACAGAATGACCCGTCAAGAGCATCTGATTCAGCCTCTTATTTTACAGAGAGGGGAACTGAGGTGCAGAGAGGTTTCGTGTGCTCATGGCCACAAAGCTAGCCTGCAAGTTGATTAGAGGATGCCTTCGTCTTTCAAAAGCTGGCAGGCAGGATTAGAATATTGACCTAGGAATTTGGAGCCCCAGTTTCTGGCCCAGTTCCATCTCCAGCCGGCTGTGTGATTTCCAGCAAGACCCTCCACTTCTTTGCACCTCCATCTGCCTCCCTGGAATAAGACATCGGTCACTCCCCAGGTGTCCTGTAATCTGGACATTTTGTGATTCTGTGCAATTCAAGGGACAGACAGAACTTTTGATCCTTTTTTGGCACGATCCTTATTTCTCCAAATATCTGGAGAAGCTTCTCAGAAGTGGCTTTTGATCTAGATCTTGTGACCTAAGTAGATTTTTCTTTAATAGACAGAGAAGGGAGAAGGACAACCCCCCAAGCAGAGGGAACGGCATGGCCAAAGGCCAGGAGAGAGGGGTAGGGCACTAGGATGTAATCTTGTGTTTTTGATTGTGGCTGTGTAATAGGATACGAGGGGAAAGGAAGAGGGAGAGAGCACTGAAAGACGGTTTGATCAGAACACGGAGCGCCTCGGGTGTCCAGTTCAAGGACTTAATATCTCGAAGCACCGGGGGCTCTCTCACCTCCCGAGAATGGCAGTCCTTGGACACATTTTTGGTCATCACTGCTCACAGAGAGGCAGCTAAACATTGAATGTCTGGACCATACACAGGACAGCTCCAAACAACAAAGGGTTATGCAACCCACAATGTCACCAGTGCTAAGGCTGAGAAACTCTGCTCTAGGCAGACAGAGGTGCTTTACTGCCCCGTACAGAGGCTGTATCATGGTGGGCAGGAGGCAAGGTAAGGCAGGGGACTGCGGCATCATCCAGGGGCAAGGTGATGGGGTCTGAACTGAGACGGGGCAGAGGGGCCCAGCATCGGGGTGCAGAAGAGATGGGAATGACGGAACGTAGTTTCACATCTCTTGCGCTAGCACCTTCAGCCTTCATGCTGCCATTTTTATAAGCGTCTTTTTCCTTTCTCTTTCCTATTCATTTGCTCTGCGGTCCCAAGAGTCAGAGACTGGAAGGAGATTCAGGATTGAATTTCACCTCCAACATCCTCCACTGGTCCATCCATCCCTGTCTCACTTTTAATCAAGACTCATTCCTGGAGGGAGAGGGAAGGTCAGGAGACAGCACGTGAAGGCATTCGCAGCACTTTTGATCTTGTAATGATTTGTATCATTATTCATTTACTGCCATTTTCTAACACCTGATTGCATGTCTGAGACCAGGGACTGTGGGGGTCATTTTCTTTGCAACATTTGGAGAGCCCTGAATGGTGCCTGACACTTAGGAGATGCCTTTAAAAATGAGCCGAATGAATGAATGTCCTCTGGCTTTGGCTTGGATCACACACTGTCTGGAGGGGAGCTGTGGACATCCCAGACTGCTGAACTGGACCTCACTCCTCACCCGGGGCTGAACGGGAGGTTGGGTGTGGCTCTGGCTTCTCTCCCCGGGTCCCGGCGATGAGCACAGACCCGCCTCCCCAGAGCAAGAAGGAACAGAGGAGAAGCAGCAGGCAGATAAGATGGGATGTGACAGTGTCCTGTACAATCCCCCAACCCCTTCCTTACATGCCCCCTATTGAGCATCCCTTTCACAGGAGTGACTTTTCCTCTCCAGGCTGACCCTGGCTCAGTCTTAGAAAACTGAGTGAGGCTCAGGGGAGGGACAAAGGGCTGGTCATACCCTGAGATTGTTCCTGTTGGTTAGGCAGTCGGGGAACCCCTCACCACCTTCAGCCCCCCACCATTAGAAACCTGAGACAGGTTACCTGCATCCCCAGGTCATAGAAAAAGAAGCTGGGTTTGGGGAGAAGCAGAGGGTGGAGGAAAGAAGGAGCTCCCTCAGTGACAAGCCCTTGACCACCTTGGTCAGACTGCAAGTATGCAATCCTTTGTATATGTGTGTGCTAGTGATGGTGCAAAGGGGAAGTCTTTAACTCCTGGGACATACCAACCCCACAGCTTAAGGAATCAAGCCAGTCTAATTCTCAGAGACCTGAGCTGCCATCTGGCCCTCACCCCCCAGATGGTGAGAACTGGGGACCTCTGCAAGGTCGATCCTCCCTCTAGAGGCAGAGAAGGGGACTAGAATGTGTGTGTTTGACTTCCCAGTGCTCTTCCTATCAAGGGATCTGTCTGCTTGAGATCAGGGGTTGGGACAGAACAGGCAGCTCAGATCTGGTGTACCCCACTAGCTGCCCCCCAGCCCCACCCAGCACTACCCAAAGCAGAGCCTCCCGCTTCTCAGCGGCACCTGGTCCTGCTGGGATGTTCTGTCACCCATGTCCTAGGCTGTTCTGGAAAGTTTGTCTTAAAGGGCCAGGAGGCCATAGATGGTTAGATAGCATCACTAACTCAATGGACTTGAACTTGAGCAAACTCCGGGAGATGGTGGAGGACAGGGAAGCCTGGCATGCTGCAGTCCATGGGGTCACAAAGAGTCAGACACGACTGAGTGACTGAACAAGAACAAGGCCATAGCTACAACCTCCTGCTCTCCAGGCTGGATGCAGGCAGTTGGAAATTCAAATTCCATCTGGTTCTTGCTGTATGATGTGGGGCTTAGTAACTTAGCTTCTTTAAGCCTCTGTTTATCTAGAGGTCAAAATGGGAAGATAGGACATGATTCAGAAAGTTCTGGTCTAAGTAAGTAAAATCAAATGAAAACTCCAGTATAAAATAAAAAATTAAATAAATAAATTATTCCCATCCCCAAAAAAGAAAAAGAAGAAATGTAGGCTTATAGCATTGCTGATTGATATGGAATATAGGCTTATAACATTGCTGATTGATATGGGATGTTTTGTGAAGCGGTTTTGAAATGCTTATAAGATTACAATATAATAAAGGCTATTATGGAAAGTTTTTTAAAAATTTAAAAATCAAATGGAACAATGCACAAAAAAAGCACATTGTCTACCTTACACAGAGTAGGGGCCTGAAAAGCTTTTGTCGAATGACTGAATGAGTAGATTCACAAACATGATTCCCTTTTCTTTTAACTTTTATTTATTTATTTTTGGCTCTGTGCTGAGTCTTTGTCACTGCACAGCCTTTCTCTAGGTGCGGTGTTCGAGCTTCTCATTGTGTTGGCTCCTCCTTTTGGGGGGCCTGTGCCCGAGAACACACAGGCTTCAGTAGTTCAGTTCCCGGGCTCTAGAGCGCAGACAGGCCCAGTAGTTCTGGTGCGCCGGCCTAGCTGCTCCGCAGCATGTGGAATCTACTCGGACCAGGGATTGAACCCGTATTTCCTGCATTGGCTGGTGGATTCTTTACCACTGGACCACCACGGAAACCATGATGCACTTCTAGAAAGCCATGAGAAGCACTCTCCAACCCCTTGCTACCAACAAGGTTGGTCCTGGGATTCTGAGGGAGCTGGCCCATCTTTGTTCCTCAGGGAGGACCCCGCATTGTTTCTTTTTTTTTTTTTATAATTTATTTATTTATTTTTTCAGTGGGTTTTGTCATACATTGACATGAATCAGCAATAGATTTACACGTATTCCCCATCCCAATCCCCCCTCCCCCCTCCCTCTCCACCCGATTCCTCTGGGTCTTCCCAGTGCACCAGGCCCGAGCACTTGTCTCATGCATCCCACCTGGGCTGGTGACCTGTTTCACCATAGATAATATACATGCTGTTCTTTCGCAACATCCCACCCTCACCTTCTCCCACAGAGTTCAAAAGTCTGTTCTGTATTTCTGTGTCTCTTTTTCTGTTTTGCATATAGGGTTGTCGTTACCATCTTTCTAAATTCCATATGTATGTGTTAGTATGCTGTAATGTTCTTTATCTTTCTGGCTTACTTCACTCTGTATAATGGGCTCCAGTTTCATCCATCTCATTAGAACTGGTTCAAATGAATTCTTTTTAACGGCTGAGTAATATTCCATGGTGTATATGTACCACAGCTTCCTTATCCATTCATCTGCTGATGGGCATCTAGGTTGCTTCCATGTCCTGGCTATTATAAACAGTGCTGCGATGAACATTGGGGTGCACGTGTCTCTTTCAGATCTGGTTTCCTCAGTGTGTACGCCCAGGAGTGGTATTGCTGGGTCATATGGCAGTTCTATTTCCAGTTTTTTGAGAAATCTCCACACTGTTCTCCATAGCGGCTGTACTAGTTTGCATTCCCACCAACAGTGTAAGAGGGTTCCCTTTTCTCCACACCCTCTCCAGCATTTATTGCTTGTAGACTTTTGGATAGCAGCCATCCTGACTGGCGTGTAATGGTACCTCATTGTGGTTTTGATTTGCATTTCTCTGATAATGAGTGATGTTGAGCATCTTTTCATGTGTTTGTTAGCCATCTGTATGTCTTCTTTGGAGAAATGTCTGTTTAGTTCTTTGGCCCATTTTTTGATTGGGTCATTTATTTTTCTGGAATTGAGCTTCAAGAGTTGCTTGTATATTTTTGAGATTAATCCTTTGTCTGTTTCTTCATTTGCTATTATTTTCTCCCAATCTGAGGGCTGTCTTTTCACCTTACTTATAGTTTCCTTTGTAGTGCAAAAGCTTTTAAGTTTCATTAGGTCCCATTTGTTTAGTTTTGCTTTTATTTCCAGTATTCTAGGAGGTGGGTCATAGAGGATCTTGCTGTGATTTATGTCGGAGAGTGTTTTGCCTATATTCTCCTCTAGGAGTTTTATAGTTTCTGGTCTTACATTTAGATCTTTAATCCATTTTGAGTTTATTTTTGTGTATGGTGTTAGAAAGTGTTCTAGTTTCATTCTTTTACGCATTGTTTCTTAATATTTTCGCTTCCATCCTCTCTCACTGGCCTCGGTAGCAACTGTCTTCCTGAGAAGCACACTGAATGCAAGTTCAGAGGCCTCAGGCTCCCAACCCATCTCCTGCTCAGAGCAGAGCTGACCTGTTCCTTCTCCTTTGTTCAGGCCAATTAAGTGGTCTCTTGAAAAGGCCTGGCACCATCTGGGGGCAGTTCCAGGGTGACCACATTAGGAGGGCGTCAGTGCCATCCGCCAGGCCTCTTCCTCGCCTGTCTCCGGGTCTGACCGCAGGAGGGCA
The DNA here is from genome assembly GCF_910594005.1 of Cervus elaphus. Taxonomy (NCBI): domain Eukaryota; kingdom Metazoa; phylum Chordata; class Mammalia; order Artiodactyla; family Cervidae; genus Cervus; species Cervus elaphus. The sequence continues at coordinate 89,457,194 of NC_057819.1, forward strand.
CTGATCTTTCTTTTGTTTTCCATCCAGAGCATGCTGAAAATGAAGGAGGAGCAGAAATGATCCCAAAATTGATTTTATTTTTCTAGAATCTCACAGTCTAATTACATCAGCAAAGTTCTTGGTTTTATGCATTGATATTGATCTGGCACACAGAACATTCCATGGCAGTTTGTTAGTTGCTTTCTGCTCATGAGTCAAAAGGACCCTTTCCTCCTTCTTAAATTCTTCCCTCTTAAGAGTCAGATTCTCCCCAGGAGCCAAGAAATTGTAGGTCTAGGGACTCAGCAATCCCGGGCACACTGAACCTCCTGACCTCTCTATTCACCAGCTAAGGGTTCTTTTATGATCTTCATATTTACTCAATACATATTTCCTGGACCTACTTTGTACTAGACCCAGAAAGGTGAGCTGAGTAAGACCTGGTAGATACACAGGATCGAGTGGGTAGTGTGCTGTGTACTAAGTTGCTTCAGCCGTGTCGGACTCTATGTGACCCCATGGGCCATGGCCCAGCTGGCTCCTCTGCCCACGGGATTTTCCAGGCAAGATTACTGGAGTGGGTTGCCGTGCTCTCCTCCAGGGGATCATCACAACCCAGGGACTAAACCCGCGTCTCTGAAGTCTCCTGTGTCGTTAAGCTATTTCTTTACCACTAGTGCCACCTGCGAAGCTAGTATACTAAACCAGTGGGATAGGGAGACTTATAAAGATAGCTGCTCAACATATAATGGAATATTACTCAGCCATAAAAGGAACAAAACTGGATCATTTGTAGAGACATGGATGGACCTAGAGAATGTCACATGAGAGAGAACTAAATCAGAAGTGGAGTGAAGTGAAGTGAAGTGAAAGTCGCTCAGTCATGTCTGACTCTTAGTGACCCCATAGACCATGCAGTCCATGGAATTCTCTAGGCCAGAATACTGGAGTGGGTAGCAGGCGGATTCTTTACCAGCTAAGCCATGAAGGAAGCCCAAGAATACTGGAGTGGGTAGCCTTTCCCTTCTCCAGCGGATCTTCCCAACCCAGGAATCGAACTGGGGTCTCCTGCATTGCAGGAAGATTCTTTACCAACTGAGCTATCAGGGAAGCCCAGTAAATCAGAAAGAGAAAAACAAATATCATATATTAACACATACATGTGGAATTGGGAGATTGGGACTGACACTTATATACTGTTGGGGGGGTGTGTGTGTGTGTGTGTGTGTGTGTGTGTGTGTGTGTGTGTGTGTGTGTGTTAGTTGCTCAGTCATGACGGACTCTTTGTGACCCCATGGACTGTAGCCCACCAGGCTTCTCTGTCCATGGAATTCTCCAGGCAAGAATACTGGAGCGGGTAGCCATTCCCTTCTCCAGGGGATCTTCCCAACCTGAGGATCAAACCCAGGTCTCCTGCATTGCAGGCAGATTCTTTACAATCTGAGCCACCAGGGAAGCCCGTGTACTATTGATACTATGTATAAAATAGACAGCTGATGGGAACATATAGCACAGGGAACTCTATTTCATGCTTTGTGGTGACCTAGATGGGAGGGATTTCTGAAATGAGGGAATATATGTATAAGAAAAAAGAAAAAAAAACTGATTAAAATATTACAACACTCTGAGAGCTAGAAGAAATGGACGCATACAGAGCCAGAGGAACACAGAGGCTCCCTCTGTTCCCTGGGGAACCTTAAGGATTTAACTCTAGCTCACACTTATTAAGCATTTACTGTATTCAAGCACTCTTCTAAATGTCTTGTAGGACTCATTTCATTTAACCCTCATTTACAGGAGAAAGCAGCTGGTGTTTTATGAGAAGTTACCATGTACTGGGGACAGGGTTAGTGCTTTGCAGAAATGTCACCGTCTCCTCCTGGTAGCCCTGCCATAGAGGTATCATGATTCTTGTTTTACATAAAGTAACAGTGTCAAAGGAGTTGAGTAACTTGCCTGGATGATGGTGTCAGAGAGAACCCAGAATAATCTGATGTCTGAATCATGGCTTTCCAGACTTCCATGTACATCTGAATGACCCAGAGACCTTGCAGATTCCACTTTGGTAGGTCTGGGGTGGAGTCTGAGATTAACAATCTCCAAGATGACTCTGGTAGCTGATCTTTGTCCATGGAGCACTCCTGGAGAAGAAAAGTCATTCCGAGTCTCCCCTGGGAAACTTGGAAAACTCAACAGTGGCCACAAGACTGGAAAAGGTCAGTTTTCATTCCAGTACCAAAGAAGGGCAATGCCAAAGAATGTTCAAACTACCTCACAATTGCAGTCATTTCACATGCCAGCAAGGTCATGCTCAAAATCCTCCAAGCTAGGCTTCAGCAGTTTGTGAACTGAGCACTTCCAAATGTACAAGTTGGGTTTAGAAAAGGCAGAGGAATCAGAGATCAAATTGCCATCATATGTTGGATCATAAAAAAAGCAAGAGAATTCCAGAAAAACATCTACTTCTGCTTCATTGACTACACTAAAGCATCTGACTGTGTGGATCACAACAAACTGCAGAAAATTCTTAAAGAGATGAGACTACTAGACCACCTTACCTGCCTCCTGAGAAATCTGTATGCAGTTGAAGAAGCAACAGTTAGAACTGAACATCGAACAACGAAATGGTTCCAAATTGGGAAAGGAGTACATTAAGGCTGTATAATGTCACCCTGTTTATTTAATTTATATGCAGAGTACATCATGCAAAATGCTGGGATGGATGAAGCACAAACTGGAATCAAGTTTGCTGGGAGAAATATCGATAACCTCAGACATGCAGATGACACCACCCTTATGGCAGAAATCAAAGAGGAACTAAAGAGCCTCTTGATGAATTTGAAAGAGGAGAGTGAAAAAGCTGGCTTAAAACTCAACATTCAAAAAAAGAAGATCTTGGCATCCAGTCCCATCATTGCATATAGATGGGGAAACAATGGAAACAGTGAAAGACTTTATTTTCTTGGGCTCCAAAATCACTGCAGACTGTGACTGCAGCCATGAAATTAAAAGATACTTGCTGCTTGGAAGGAAAGCTATGACAAACCTAGACAGTGTATAAAAAGCAGAGATGTTCCTTTGCCAACAAAGTTTCGTCTAGTCAAAGCGATGGTTTTTCCAGTATGGTTGTGAGAATTGGACCATAAAGGAGGCTGAGTGCTGAAGAATTGATGCTTTTGAACTGTGGTGCTGGAGAAGACTCTTGAGACTCCCTTGGACTGCAAGATCAAACCAGTAAATCTTAAAGGAAATCAACCCTGAATATTCATTGCAAGGACTGATGCTGAAGCTGAAGCTCCATATTTTGGCCACCTAATTCAAAGAACTGACTCATTGGAAAAGACCCTGATGCTGGGAAAGATTGAAGGCAGGAGGAGAAGGGGGCGACAGAGGATGAGATGATTGGGTGGCATCACCAACTCAGTGGACACAAGGTTGAGCAAGCTCCGGGAGATGGTGAAGGACAGGGAAGCCTGGTGTGCTGCAGTCCATGGGATCACAAAGAGTCAGACATGACTGAAAGAATGACAACAACAGTCCCCCTGGGACCAGTAGCTCAGCCCTAGATGCCCCACAGAACCACCCAGGGAGCTTTTCAAACGCATCTGTGTTTGGGTCTTACCCCATAGAAATCCTGATTTGACTGGACTTGGATGGGGCTGGGGTATGACAATGTTTTCAAAGTTTTCAGATAATTTTGCTGGACTGTCAAGTTAAAAACAACTGCTGTACATTTTTTTTTAAACTGTCTTTCTTGAACCAAATCTTGAAAGTTTAGCCCAACTTCCAAATGTGCCCCCCTCCAACCCCAGTCGATTCCCCTGTGGGGAACCCCCCACCACGGGGACTCTGCTGCAGAGCCTGAATCGTTTGACCAGACTCTTTCCGGACTATTTTCTCCTCCTGGGTTGTCCCCAGGTTGCCAAGCCTCCCTGCTGGGCACTCGCTCTCACCACCTCCACTACTTTAATCCCATTGATTCAGAGCCCGGCTCCATCCTCCTTTCTCCCCATTCCCTGAGCAGCAGGAGGAAAAGACATCTTCAGAGTTATTGATTCCCAAGGAACTCACAGGGTAGCAATTTCTTCCTTAATTAAGACCATCACGACAAGCCACTGGTATCGGGGCCAGTTAATCAGCTCTCCTAAAAAGAAGACGGAAGGCAGAAACAAGGGGGGGGGGGTGACTCAGCTGTGGTTTCTCATGCCATCAGAGGCTGCAACTTAGCCAGATGTGGCTGAGAACAAGCTCTGGAGAAGAAGCACCACTAGCTTTGCCTTGTCTCTTTCTGTTGTGATTTTTTTTTCTTTTTTTTTTTTTGAGTCAGATGTGTGATGACACATTTGAAAGGCAATCTTTGCCCAAACCTTATTCTCCAGCCACCCCCCCTCACCCCCAGCTATTCTCCTCCACCACTCTCCATTATCTGCCATTAGAGATAAGATGACAGGAGATTGTCAGCATTTCCAGTTCAAGCTTTTTCTTTCATCCATTCTCTGGGGAAATTATGTCGAACATCTTTTTTATTGACTTATTTATAAGTGTTGAAAATGAATTGCATAAAGGTTTGTGTTAGAGCGACCCTGATGCTATCAAGGTCACTGATGCTCCCTCTTGGGCAGCAGGTTTGGCTGGAGGAAAAATTCCAGGGTCCGGGCGGGGTATCAGTTACATAGACTGGCCTCCCTTTCCCTATTGGAAGGCCAGGTAGTGGCCCAAAGCTTTGCCTGGGTTTGAAACAGGATCAGCCACGCAAGCCCCACTGGCTGCTCCCCATTTCCCCATCCTCCAGGATCACATGGGAAATGGTGCACACTTTGGGGGGCCGTAGTCAAGCCCAGGCAGTGGTCCCAGGTGCCCCTGCTATCCCCCAGTGGTGGACCCACCAGCTCTGTCACTTCCTCACCTTGGCTGCATTGCCCAGCTGTTTGAGCATCAGCTCCCTGGCCTGTGGAGTCTAATAGGGATTCCCTCCTGGGAGGACTGAGGGATAATGAAGAAGGAGCCCCTGGCACACAGCAGAGCCTCCAGGAACGTCTGTCCTCCTTCCTCCTGTTCCTGAAGAAAATGTCACAGCTGGACGTGCCCTCAGAGACCACCTAGTCCAGTCCTTCCCTCTGGCCACTGGGAGTCCAAGGCCCGGAGAAGACAGAGATTTGCTGTGGTCACCCAGTCGGGGAGGGGCAGAACCCGCTCCCTGAGTCCCCATCTGGTTCCCGCCCCTCCCCCACAGAGCCTCCCTTTGCCCTGATTGACTGACAGGTACACTTTCCTCTAAAATGCACATGTCCCTAAAATGAGTGCGCAAGTCCAACTCTGCCAACAAAGATCCATATAGTCAAGGGCTATGGTCTTCTCAGTGGCCACGTACCATTGTGAGAACTGGACTGTAAAGAAGGCAGAGTGCCGAAGAATTGATGCTTTCAACTATGAGGCTGGAGAATACTCCTGAGAGCCCCTTGGGCAGCAAGGAGATGAAACCAGTCAATCTTAAGGGAAATCAACCTTGAATACTCATGGGAAGGACTGATGTTGAAGCTGAAGCTCCAGTATTTTGGCCACCTGATGCAAAGAGCTGACTCATTGGAAAAGTTCCTGATGCTGGGAAAGATTGAGGGCAGAAGGAGAAGAAGGTGACAGAGGATGAGATGACTGGGTGGTATCACCGACTCAATGGACATGAAGTTGGGCAAACTTCGGGAGGTGGTGAAGGACAGGGAGGCCTGGCATGCTGCAGTACGTGTGACTGCAAAGAGTTGGACGACTGAGCAATTGAACAATAACAAAGTTCAATTCTTGTATCCACAGGTTTATCAGGCAGGTGTGGTGGGATTCTCTTTAAAAGGGGAATGCTCTTGATGATGACGACCTGTGTTCACAGGAACCTCTTAGTCAAAGTTTGTTCTTTTTGGTTTGGTTGTTGCTAATATAATTTATGTAAAGTGGGACACCCAACTCCCCCACCCACAGCCCCTTTTCATCCACTTCAACATAGTTTCCTGCCCAGGGATTATTGGGTTTCTAGCTCAGAACCAGATTCACTTTGGCTGCTTCAGAGAGTCCAGTTTGGAACTTAAGGGCTTTAGCAGGTTGTTGGCCCTTGGGTGGAGTCGGTCCTTCCTCGAAGACTCAGATGAGACTCCTTTCTTGGATCTGCTGGCTGGACAGTCCACTGCACTGCCCATTCCCTCCCTCTGGCACTCACATCTGCTGAAGGACAGGATTCCTGCTTCCTTCTGCATGAGGCTCCTATCTGCATTATCCATGGCTTTGATCCTACAGGGAGGCAGGAACGGAGGCTGCACAGGGCGTGGGGCTTGTGGCTTCCATCCACAACGCCCTGAGTTAGTCCAGTTTCACCCCCGAAACAGTAAGCGACAAATTGTCTGGCTGGAAAACAGAGATAATCTGTCTCAATTATGCATGAGTTCAGCAAATTAGGGCCCAGCAGGAGAAAGCTGCCTGTGTTTTGATTAGGGAACAGATGTGTCCACGTTAAGAGACTCACACAGAAGCTTCCTGCATGAACTTCAGAACTGACCTTCCCAGCAGACACGTCCATGGCAGTGATCACAGTGGGGAAGGCAGGGTTCAGTGGCAAGGAGAGGCGGTGGCAGCCCTGGGTCACCCTCAGACACTGGGCAGGCAGGACCTCGCACACCCGCAGTGTCCCCAATACCAGCCCACCGGCTGCTCCCAGCCGAGGCTCACACAGCACTGGGTCCTGGGCGGAGGACAGTCTGGCCTCTGATTTTGATTGAGTGCCAGCTCTGTTTTGGGCACAAGATCGGTCTAGAATGCACTGGAGAAACAAGTGGAGAAGCAAAGGAGGAGTGGCCGAGCCTGATTCTGGGGGAATGGGGTATGGGAGAGTCAGAGCAACAAGAAATAAGGGATTGGCAAGAGGAGGGGGCCTCCCGGGGTGGCTGGCAAGGGTTCTGGTGCTTTTGCTTCTGCATCTTTGCCTTGACATCTTTGCTGCAAGCATTTTTGCAGCATTTTCATCACGTAACTAATTGGCCGTAAGGCAATTTTGCCGTAAAAGAGAAATTTTAAAAGGGACATTAAAAAGGACATAATGAAACATGAGAAATGGATAACAGAATTAAAAAGACTTTACTGTGAAATAGAACATATTTGAATACATTTTAACTGTCTGTGGACTCATAGCAATCCAACACAAATAACTGATTTTGTTTTGTGGATTGTACCCATGTACTTGTCTTCCAAGTCTTTCATTCACAGCATTTTATACATATAATTTTTTGCCTTGTGGATTCATCCTGTTCAGCATTTGCACTTTTTCTTTTTTGATAAAATTTCTTCCTCCCTAAGAGAGTATCCATTTCCAAACACTAGGATGCATGTTTATAGGTGAGCTTTATATTTGCATTGTAACCACCTCTGCACAGCTGTGTATTTTGGGGTTGACGTGTGTGCATGCATGCTCAGTAACTCAGTTGTGTCCAACTCTTTGCAACCCCATGGACTGTAGCCTGCGAGGCTCCTCTGTCCATGGGATTTTCCAGGCAAGAATACTGGAGTGGATAGCCATTTCATTCTCCAGATCTTTCCAACCCGGGGATCGAACCCGCACCTCCTGCATTGGCAGGTAGATTCTTTACCACTGAGCCGCCTGGGAAGCATTGATAGACGTTCCAAAGTTCTATGGGAAATGTGAGTTCAGATCTACAAGGCCCGTAGCCTCTTTCTCCTCCAATGTGGTGGGTTTCAAAATAAGAAAGCAGTTCAATGATCTGGGCCAAATCACCATCATCTGTTGCTGGATAAAGCCATCAATCACGTCACTAACTAGAAGGATTGCTAACATATTTCAACCAGTTGAAACCAAACCACCAAACCAAGACCAGGCAACTAGTTATTTTATCTTTTGTGGATTAACTTGCCAATTATTTATACAACAGATATCTTCAAAGCAAAGAAGCATGGGGTGGAAATAGCAGACCTCGTCTACAAGAACAATTCTCTTGGAACAGAGTAGACGAAAGGTTTCCAGGGGCTGGTGGAAAAGTGGCAGGACAGGTCATCAGCCAGGTTGGCATCAGCTAAGTCACAAGCTGCGTGAGCTGCAAAGTGGTTGCTGTGTCGCCTTTGCCTCCAATCCCCCTCTAGGACATCTCTCCTGGGGCCCCGCCTGGGATGTCGGGGAGGGATGCTGGGAAGTGCCGTGTAGCCCAGCCTAGCCGATGTCAGCCAGGGTAACCACACCACTCAGAGGAGAGGGGAAGAATGGGGCAGGAATGACGCAGGTTTGGAGTGTAGAGCGAATGGAAGAGATCAGGGTTAGTGGTTATGGCACAGTGAAGGCTGCCTTCCAGGGAAGGGAAGCTTAACCCTTAACCTCGGGGCTTCCTGGGAAGCACTGCTAGTAAACAATCCACCTGTTAATGCAGGAGACTCCCAGGAGACTCAGCTTCGATCCCTAGGTTGGGAAGAGCCCCTGGAGTAGGAAATGGCAACCTGCTGCCATATTCTTGCCTAGAAACTTTCAGAGGAGCCTGGCAGGCTATAGTCTCTGGGGTTGCAAAGAGTTGGACACAACTGAGCAACTGAACCTTGCATTCCAAAAGGAGCCGCTGGACTCTGAACACTATCCATACTCTCAGGACTCATCACCAAGGTAAAAACACGTGGGAGGCAGCCAGTGGGATGGAAGTGGAGGGAATCAAATGCGGGACCTTATTCTTGCGAGCTTGGGAGCAGCAGCCTGACCCAGCTTAGCCAATCTGCCCCTCTAATGCAGCATCTCTACATCGCCCTTCTCAATACCGGTAGGGGCTGCTTGGTTGTTTGAGCCATGAATCACCCAAGAGACTCTTGACAGCCCTTAGCATAACACACCTGTGAATGCTTTAATCCTTCACCCAGAACACAGAGAAACAGCAGTAGTAAGAGATCGCCTGTCTTGTTTTGGATAAATTCACATTTCTATCACACTTGTGCAGGAAGAACTCATTCTCTCATCTCAAATCAAACAGATCAGGCTTCCACTCTTAGGTCCACGGTTTGATGGCTGTGTGACCTTGGGCAAGTCACTAAATGTCTCTGACCCTTCATTCCTTATCTGTGAAATTGAAATAATAGTACTTGCCCTGAAGGTGCATTGGGAGGATGGAGAGGGGATCATGTATAAAGTGTCTGTGAGTAAGGTATCCCACGCCTTCCCAGATGGCACTAGTGGTAAAGAACCTGCCTGTCAGTGCGGGAAGAGACACAGGTTCAATCCCTGGGTCGGGAAGATCCCCTGGAGGAGGGCATGGCAACCCACTCCAGTATTCTTGCCTGGAGAATCTCATGGACAGAGGACCCTATTGGGCTAGGCTATGGTCCATAGGGTTGCAAAGAGTTGGATAAAACTCAAGTGGCTTAGCATGCACGTAAGGTACCCAATGATGCTCTGTTTTCATGCATTCCCAAGACAGGGCAGAGCCCTTGAAGGAAGAGCTTTGCAAGAGCAGAGCAGAAGCTTGGAGGCTGAACATAGAGCAATAAGAGGGATCCATGTGTCCAGCCTGGTGGATCTGAGCCCACAGAGGTGCTGCCACCGCCGTCCTCATTGGCCTTGAATATGCAAAATTGACCCTGCAAGTTGAAGGTCCAATGAATCCCAAGCCAAAAGGAGCTGGGGACGTTTAAAAGTGTTCCATATGAGGAGCTGGTTGACAGAGACAAGGAGACAGAGTCACTGGACAGGTGATTTAGAGAAGGAAGGATCCGATAAATCTGAGACCTGCCAGTGGTGAGAATTATGTGGAGACAGAATTCATGGCATTACAGTAGGAACTTTGCCCCTATCTGAGCTGTTGAGGGGTGCCAGCCTGGTGGAGAGGTGAGCTCCCTATCCCTGGAGGCATATCAGTAGTGATTAGATGACTGCTTGCCAGAGTTAACCCAAAGGAGTATCTCTAGCTCATGAGACAGGGTGGAGAGCTGAGGGGAAAGTGTGCCCAGGATTCAGGGCTCACATGGGAAGGGTCCCTGCTAGGAGCCCTGCACAGGAGGTCATCTGCACGGGTGCTACTGTGACCCTCTAAATGACCCTCTGTAGGAGGTTTTATCACCCTCATTTCAGAATAAAGAAAGAAAGGTTTCAGAGGCCAAGGAATTTCCCGAGGTCACAGAGGCAGTAAGTCCAGAGCTAGAGGCTGACCTCTGAACTAGTCTCAAAACTCCCTTTTTCCTTAAACAAAAGAGGACCCAGAAGGCCCAGGCCCAGATCAAAAGATGGAGTGCCCAGACACGTTGTCACCCGACTTCCTATGTGGCTCGCTTACCCGCTCTGCGACCCCGTGTGAACCTCAGCATCTACACTAAAGGCAGCCCCCTGTGTCTGCTCTTGCAGGAATTCACAGCACCTCAGAGAAAAGCAACGTTTGGATCATGGAGCAGTTCCTGATTTCCAAAGCATAGTGTCCCAGGCTTCTGTCCTGTGGGTCAGATAGGAATTCCTGTTTCACAGATGGAAAAACTGAGGATTTCCATGAAAGAAGTAAATAGTTACCGAGTCCTATGATGGATGATTCATTACTTCATCTCAATACTCAAGGCAACACTGGAAGATGAGAAGCATTGTTAAATATTAAAGACTTCCCCTTTGCCCTGGTGGCGGAGACAGTAAAGAATCTGCCTGCAATGTCGGAGATCTGGGTTTGATTTCTGGATCAGGAAGATCCCCTGGAGAAGGGAATGGCTACCCACTCCAGTATTCTTGCCTGGAGAGTCCCAGCGACAGAGGAGCCTGGTGGGCTATAGTCCATGGGGTTGCAAAGATTCGGACAGGACTGAATGACTAACACTTTCAATTCTGCATTTCACTAGGTATTGTTCACACTTTCCAGATGAGGAAACAGAGAGCCAGAGAGGTTCAGTGTGTTATTCAAAGTGAAAGAACTAGAGAGGGGCAAGAGGTTCTGCAGAGACCCCAGGGCCTGCCCACCCGCGGGTCACACCCTATGCGGGGGAGTGGTGGCCTCTACCTTCTAATCATAGCTTTAGGGTGAGACCAGTTTCTGCAGATGTAGCCCTTCAGGATAGGGGGAAACAATCCATTTACCCAAGAAGAGGCACTGTCCTAATAGCAGGACCTGGAATGGGAAAGTACCTAGGAAATGGACTGGGAGAGAGACTTCATCATGAAATGGATGAGGGGGACAGAACCAAAGCAGGTCCTGAGCAGAGCAACCCAGGCTACCTCTCAGGGAGCACAGTGGCAGAAGGGACTAGGGGGCGGTCACACAGGTGGCTCAGGTCCCATTTTTTGCAATTACGGATCCTGTTTAAAAGGATGCTCATCTGTGCCAGCCTCCAGGCCCCCAGCCTAGCCAGTGGGCTTCACTCAGCAGCAGCAGCCCCCTGAGTTTCCTCCCCCTCTCCCAGTGGGTCAGGCCGTGGCTGCCCAGCAGAGGCCTCCTAGCTCCAGCCAAACTGCACAGTCTGCGGGGCCAACAGGCATTGTTCCCCAAAGAGGCTGGTGATGGGAGACACGCAGAGCAGCAACCTGGGGCATCTTCATAGGCCAGGCGGCAGGGCTCCCAGGAGCTGGAAAAAGATTCAGGTCTTATGAAGAGTCATAAGGAGGTGTCTAGAGTAGGTTATGATCCTGGGGGCAAGAAAGCCAGAATCCAGCCCCAGTGATGCCATTACCAGATGGTAGGATGTCACAGTTCCTTATCTCCCCAGATTCAGGTACCTCTGCCTGTACAGTGGGGAGGGAGACTGGTCTAGCAGATTCTCCAAGACCCCCTCCAGCTCTGACTGCCTGGTCAGCCATCCTTGCCCCCACCTCTCCCTGTCCTGGTGGGTAACCCCCAGCTCTGTGCATTCTGCTGGGCAGGCTGACTCATTGGTGGTATGTCTCCTTCAGTCTCCAGGGTGCCCCGGATCAGGTGGGGCCACGGTTCTCTTAACCATCACGGAACTGGGTTGTCCCTGTCCTTGCAGTCACCATGGCTACAGCATCACTTGTGTCAGCATGGACCTCACTCCAGGATGACTAACTGTCTGGTTCCCAGTGGCAAAGCTCATTAGCCAGTGGCCTTTCTTACCTCCTACCTCCTTGTGCAGGGTGCAAGGAATGACTCAATTCTACCTAATTTTTAGCCTTTGAAATGCATTCTGTAGCAGGTTAAGATGCTGGGGCCTCACCAAGTCCCAGAGGCTTTTGTTACCTCCCTCCTGCTCAGGAAGCAAAATGTTGTATGGACTCAGCCAGACCTAGTTTCCCAGACTCAGACCACCTCTTAGCCATGTGACTGTGTTGATGTTATTGAATCCTAAGCCTCTCATCTGTGCTGTGCCTGCCTGCCTGGTCATGTCTGGCAAGCGTGGTGAGTATCAGCTGCCTTTATGATATTATTGTCACTATCACTATCATTCACACTCCTGGCTGACATAAGCCAATGTGCCAATGCCAACATCAACACCTTCTCTTTCAGTATCTCTGATGGGCTTCCCCAGTGGTTCAATGGTAAAGAATCTGCCTGCCAGTGCAGGAGACGTGGGTTCGATCCCTGATCCGGAAAGATCCTCTGGAGAAGGAAACGCAACCCACTTCAGTGTTCTTGCCTGGAGAATCCCATGGACAGAGGAGCCTGGCGGTCTACAGTCCATAGGGTTGCAGAGTCAGACACGACTTGGTGAATGAACGACAGCAACAAGATCCTACGTGAAGACTTGACTTTTCAAAGAGACCACTATCTTTCTGGCACCTACACACCCAAAAGTCAGCAGGAAGGGACTAGAATCCTCCACATTCTTGGTTCCACAGGCTTATTCCCAAGACCTGAAGGTCAGTTCTAAAGCACTCCTGTAATTTCTCCCTGGGGAAGGGGCAGCCTTCTGGAAACAGAATTCCCTGCTATCTCAGATTCCAAAATAAGAACCCAAGTGAGGCCAGAAGGCACATGAGTGTGAAACAAATGAAGCTCAAGCTTCAAGGCCCCTCCCTTGCTCCTGTATCTTTCAAAGTCAAGGAAGAGCCCCCATCCATCCATCCATCTATCCATGTATGTACAGGTGGAGAGGGTGCGGGAGCGACTGTGGACTCACTGCTTCCCTCTAGTGGCCACTGACAAAATGCCCCCACCCTCCCTCCCCCAGCCACCCCCCCACCCCCCAACCCCCTGCCCTCAGAGGTGGTTTGGCTTGTATAGGGGAACATAGTTGGGTCCACTAATTAATTGAAGTGCTCAGATAATCCAAAACTGCTGGAGGGTCACCTTCTGAGAAAATACTGGAGCATTAGCATATCTATGACTTAAGTGATGTCGGAAGAGAGTCCATTCTCCTGGTCCCAACACCAGGATGAGCCCAGGAGTGACTTTAATGCCTCCCCGTTCTCCCGTTCTGGCTGGTATCTCTGTTCGTTCCTTTCTGCTGGGGCCGTGTCTCTTCTGTGTGGAACAGCTACGCTCATAAGCACAACATGATTACCCTGTGTCTGCAACACATTTATTAATGGCCTCCCCCAGATCTAAGAGCCGAGAAGGCCCCCAGGAGAGGCCGTAAGAAGCCAGATTTCCCATCGCCAAGATGGTCTCTGCAGTCAAGCTTGTAATCAGCGCTTGGGTGGTAACAATCTCAAGGAATAACAATCATTAACACATGAACATTGAACACCGTTTGTTTTTCTGATTCCCCGGCTGTGCTGAGCTGTAATGAAAATTGTTTTCTCTCCAAAGCATAAAAAAACGATCTTGTGTCGCCTGGTGTGTTCACAGATGTGCTGATTAATTGTAACCTAGAATGTCACGGTGACCAAGCCCCCAGCTTGGCCCTTGGGCCAGACGAGTTCCTTGCTCACTCTGGGTGACCAGGACCCAGGTCATGGGCCTGAGGTGGGGTCATGTATGACAGATGGTTCATCAGTGCGTGTGCCTGGAGACCTGATCAGGCAAGACCCCTGGCTGGCCTGTCAGACCCTGGCCTTCCCCCTCCGTAAGGAAATTTTTCAATCCAGGCCTTTCTAAGCCGAATGGCTGTGATCAAGCCGCCCAGCGGCACTTGTGATACAGCAATTCTTCCATGTCAGTGAGCCTGAGACCTAACTGAGTGCTTATTAACTTGGAATTTCTGGGCTCCACCTAGAGAGTCAGATCCTGGGGACCTCAACACGGCCTTAAAATCTGTATTTTCACAAGCCTCCCAGATGGTTCGGATGCAGGTGTCTGAGAGAGTGCTTAGAGAAATGCAGTCATAGCTCACTGGGGCTCAGAAACCAAGGGGAAGCTCCTCAAACACGGGGCGGGGGGTCTGTAACCCTGCTCACAGGATGCCCAGTGGGAGAAGAGGGAGAGAGAAGGCGCCCAAGTGGGGGTGCCACCAGCCTCCTCCCTCTCTGCCACCAGAACAATTTTGTCTCTATCTGTACAGCCTGGGGACCCAGGGCACGGTCCTGGGACCTCCCTACATGCGTTCAAGCTGCTTACAAGTGTGTGATCTGAGGCAGGTACTTCATCTCTCTGTCCCTCAGCTTCCTCTTCTGTAAAATGGGATGATGACAAGAAAACAATAGTTGCTCACTCACAGGATGTCTGTGGGGATTCCACAAGTTAATGTGTGCAAAGCATATAAGAACAGCATCAAGAACATTCTAAGCATGGAGTGCAGGGTAGCTGTTATAACACTGTCTGTTTTATCTGGTAATGAGACAGTTATGCTCTATCCACCTCATTAGTTATAAGCTTGAAGTTAGAAAATGCAGGTGCCACTATTTTATTAATTTATTTTATATAGTTGATTTACAATGTTGTGTTAGTTTCTGGTGTTTGGGAAAGTGATTTTATACATATATTTTTCATATTATTTTCCATTATGGTTTATTACAGGATAGAATTCCCTGTGCTATATAGTAGGACCTTATAGTTGATTCTATATATATAATAGTTTGCATAAACTAATCCCAAACTCCCAATCCACACCTCCCCAGCCCTTCTTCCCCTTGACAACCACAAGTCTGCTCTCTGTGTCTGTTAGACTGTTTCTGTTTCCTAAATAGGTTCATTTCTGTCACATTTTAGATTCCATGTATAAGTGATATTGTATGGTATTTGTCTTAGTCTGACTTACCTCACTTAGTATGATAATCTCCAGGTCCATCCATGCTACTGTGAATGGCATTATTTCATTGTTTTTCATGGCTAAATAGTATTCCATTGTGTGTGTGTGTGTGTGTGTGTGTGTGCGCCACATCTCCTTTATCTATTCATCTCTCGATGAACATTTAAGTTTCTTCCATGTCATAGCTATTGTGAATACTGCTGCTATGAACATAGGGGTGCATGTATCTTTTTGAATTATAGTTTTGTCCAGATGTATGCCCAGGAATGGGATTGCTGGATCATATAGCAACTCTGTTTTTAGTTTTTTAAGGAAACTTCATACTGTTTTCCACAGTGGCTTGAAGGTACCACTATTTTTAAAAATAGTCTTAGTCCAATGGACCCATTTTATAAGTGGAGAAACTAAGGCCCAAGGGAAAGAACAGCTGCTGGAATCACACAAAAATGGAACCGACCCAGATGGGACAGAGCTTGGCATGCTCCTCCCCTCCTGGAGAAGTCATGGGGTTGGCCTTGGCTCCATCTTGCTTCTCTGAGCCATATTTTGGGGGCCACACAGCAGGTAGGCCGCCACCAACCCACCCCCTTCCCCTCAAAGCCCCTGTGAACAGATTTCCTCTGTCTCCCCTTCACTCCCACTTCCAGTCTTGAAATATCATAACTAAAAAAGTAAGCTCCCGCTCTGGACATATGTGGATCTTCTGGTTTACTCTTGAGTCTCCACTGACAAGTTTTCTGAGCTCAGATATTAATAAGAAGTTTAGGATAGATAAGGAAGAGAGCCTTATTTTATTAGCCCTTCTCTAAAAAGATCCCAACAAAGCCAAAATGAACTTCAAAACTGTTCCCTGCACACACTCTGTCTGGAGTTTCAGGCCAGTTTTCTGCACGGAGGCCGTGATGGGCATCCTTGAGAATGACCTGCAATAACCCTGATTCTTTGTGTCATTCCACCCACATTGCACCCAAGTTGTGCTGTGTTACCTGCCAATTATGGAAGACGTGATGCTGTGAATATAAAAAGACCGGCTTCCAGCATGGCTGGTCCCTCACTTGCTTATATTCTTTGTCCCTTGGATCAGTGAGTGGCTCTTGGAGAGGCCGTGTCATGGGCAGCCTTAGGGAGAGGCCACTGTTATGAGAAACTGAAGCTTCCCATCCACAGCCATGTGAGGAGCTTAGAAGTAGTTGCTCCAGCCCCAGTCAATCAGGTCTTCAAATACAGAAGCATCTGCTGACCCCTGCCTGCATGTTCACGAGGCCTCTGAACTGGAACCACCCAGTTTAGCTGTCCCCGATTCCTGACCCGTGGAGACAGTATAAGATAATAAATATTATTGTTTCAGCTGCTAAATTATGGAGTACTCTGTTCCATAGCAGGAGATAGTTAATACAGGAGCTATGAGGGCTGGAGGACCAGACTGATTCTACAAGCCAGGAAATGGTATCGAGAAGGGAGGAGGGCTCTCACCAACAACCAGAGAGACTGGGAGGAAGGGATTAGATGTCCCCACATCCCTGGGGTGCTGGTCTGTGCTGACATGTGACGGCTTTGACGAAGATGCCAAAGCTGAAAGCCTGGATCCCTCCCCACCCTCGGGCAGGCAGCCTTCTGTCTGTTGAGAGCAGTGGATGGGTAAACAGGAACTCAAACACAGTGTAATGAGAGGGACAAGCAGGGACTTCCCTGGTGGTCCAGTGGTTAAGACTCCACCTTCCAGTGCAAGGGGCTCACGTTCGATCCCTGGTTGGAGAGCTGAGATCCCACGTCTTGTGGCCAAAAAACCGTAAGATAAAACAGAAGCAATCATTGTAACAAATTCAATAAAGACTTTAAAATGAAGGAGAACATGCAGACCTTCAGATCTGGTCCAGTTGGGAGAAGGGAGGGTATCAGGCTAAGGGTCCCAAAGAGGACAACCCCTGTTCGATGGTTGTGGTCTTGGGACCAACCCAGGCCCCTTGGATGTAACAAGGATGGATAGAGCTGCATCCCTGTGTCTGAGGAACCCACAGCTTATTCAGTCCTTCTCAATACCAGCTGGACCCGAAAGTGCTATTCAAAAGTCCCTGTGTCCAGAGTCCCCTCTAGACCAATTAAATCAGAGTATCTGGGAATGAGTCTGGATATTGGCATTTTATAAAGTCATTCTAAGATATTCTACTGTATGGTTGGGTTGAGAATGACTAGTCTGACGGAAGAAACCAGCACAGCAACACACATGCAGACACACATGCACACACGCACACACCCATCCTGTGATGAGTAACTTTGGTCATTTCCAAGTGAGTGATACAAAAGCAAGTGCTAGGTATGCTTAGAGAAGACGACACTGCAGGGGGAGGGTGGTCTCAGGGGGCAGCTCCCAACAAAGCCCTGGGCTCCCCTTGTTTGGACCCAGCTGGACACTGCCCTTGGCATGATTCAGAAGAGGGGCAGAGGTCCAGGCGGCATCAATAAGTGAGTCTCAGAGTGGAAGTCTGGGGCTGTTTAAACCTCAGGGTTGGTCTTGGGAACCAAGGGCAGACTAAGCCTGCAGTGGAGAGCCCCAAAGCCCCAGCTGTGGGGGAGGGAAACAGAAGCCAAGGGTCAGGTAAGGCCTGAAACAGGAGAGGTTTCATTGAAAATAGATGGTACAAGGGAGGAGCAAACCCTCCGGGCACTGAGACTCACCTAGCATCTTACATTCTTTGTCTGGACTTATTCCATGGAAACACATGGGTATTCTTATCTCCACTTGCAGGTGCGGAAATGGGGTTGAAAGAGGTTAAACCCATGGGCCTGAAAAAGCCCAGGACCCATGGAATAGGGTTGGTGCCAGAGCTGTGCTCAAAAAACCTGGCTGGGGACATCTCTGGCTGCCTCGGGATCTGCTGCTGAGGCCCAGAGACAGCCTGCAGTTCCCCAGAGGATGGCCCAGAAGCAGCCAAGGGCTGGTTGGGAAACTGGGCGTGACAGGTGCTTCTGGGTCTTTCCTGACAGCAGGGCATTCTCTCCTCTCCCATTCTACTTGAGCTAGGGGACCGCTCCAGAGCAATTTCTCTGCCCTGTGAGCTTCCCTTCTCACCACCCTCCCACCCCACCCCACCCCACCCCACCCCTGCCGTTTAGGCAGCCACGATCCCTTGATTCGTTTGTTCATGCATTGGTTCACCCTTGCATTCAGTGTTTATGAGCACCTATGGCCTGCTAGACCCACATCCACTGAGCTGGGAGAAAAGAAAGCATGGAACCTATGGAGGTGATGGGCTTCCCAGATGGTGGTAGTGGTAAAGAACCCGCCTGTCAATGCAGGAAACGTAATGAGACTCGGGTTCGATCCCTGGGTCAGGAGGATCCCCTGGAGGAGGACATGGCAACCCACCCCAGTATTCTTGCCTGGAGAATCCCCTGGACAGAGGAGCCTGGTGGACTCTAGTCCATAGGGTCACAAAGAGTCCAACACAACTGAAGTGACTTAGCGTACATGGTGGTGATGCTGGGCGTGGGCACAGAGGTTGGAAGGAAGCAAAAAGGAAGGCTTGGAGAACAGACCAAGGACTTGCTCCTGGGGGAGCAGAGAGCAAGACCCCAAGGGGGTAGAGGGCTTCTCCATGGCCACACAGTCACAGCATCAAATAGATGACAGAGTCAGTGAATTTGGGGAAAAGGGATGCTGCGACTCAGGGAGGAGGAGGGGCAGTCCACGAGGTACGAGAAACACAAGGCAGCCTTTCTAAGACCACGTGATCTCTCTTGGCTTGAGAATTCCAGTTCCCAGCAGCAAGATCATAAAACTCCTTAAATGGTCTTTTGTAATGGTATGGGATCCCATTCAAAAAAAAAAATCCATAATTCTTGGTCATTAAGCCAATGTCCTAGAAAGATTGATGGGCAGTGCAAAGGTCCAAGGGGTTGACTGGGAAAGACTCGGTGTGGGAGATCGCTTGGTCTTGTCAGCCTCCTGTCCCCAAACAAAGCTTGCCCTCTGCTGCCCCGAATCCCTACCACACTCCTCCACACTTCTCAGCTTTCCCAGTTAGGAACTCAGGGACTGGATTGAGGAAGAGCAAGCTGTGAAAGGAAGCTGGGGAGATGGAGGGAGGAGAGAACTTAGGAACAAAGGGCCATGAACCCGTATTCTCTGATGGTTTTAATTAAAGCTTGACTGGGTCTCTGCTGTGGCATGCACTCACTGTGTAATTATTACCAAGTCCTTTGAAGCTGGGAGTCTCAGTACTCATCTGGAAATTCTGAGCAGCTACAGGTACAGAGGAGTGTTGAGATGGGACTCGAGCAGTACAGCATGAAGGCAAGGCTTCAAGAGCCAGAGAAACCTTTGTTTGCATCCAGTTTCTCAGCTGTGTGACCTGAGAAAGTTATCTGTGGTCTTTTGGGATAGTTTCCACCTCTGCCAAATGGGAACGATGCCTGCCTGTGGGGTATGTGAGATCCCATGTGTCAAGCACCCAGCCCTGTAGGGAGACACCTCCTAGGGCTTGGACAGGGACTGATGCCTAACACAGGGGCAGAGGTGGGGACGCAACCCTCTAGGTCACTGCCTGAGAAGCGGGAGAACAGACACTAAACTGAGAACATCATGGAGTTCTGCTCCCCAGTTTCCTCTTGCTCCCTCCCCACCTAGATCAGGGGAGGTAGGATAAGAATGCCCCACACGATGAGTGCCCATCAAAAGTTGTGAAGTTGACCTTACCTGCTCATCTGCTCCTAGGAGCTCCTCCTCATTCTTCATTCTCAGCATCAATATTGACGGACAACTCATTTTAGAAATGGTATTTTAAAATATGAACAAAAGAACCTTCACTGTTTTCAAATTAAGAAATGCTTTCTAAATAGTTCTTGGCTCAAAGAGAAAATAAAAACAAATTATACATTATCTAGAAAGTAATAAAAAGGAGAACACTCTCTATCAAGGCCTATGGGACCTAGCTAAAGCTATGCTCAGAGGACATTTAATAGCTTTTGATGCTTTTATGATTTCTGTATGTGCAAAAAGTTGAAAATAATTGCCCTAAGTATTCATCCTAAGAACTTAGAATAAAGAGCCATCAAATAAATGAAAAACAATACAGGAGGCGCGATATAATGAACATAAAATTACTGCAATAGAAAGCAACAAAAGTGTTCTACCTTCACCCTGATCAGTTTCTCGTCTTCTGGCATCAGACCTGCAATGTCAGCACCCTCTTCTCTGATACCCGACCCCCAGACTCTCGTGTTAAAGGTTAGCTAAAAACGAGCATCGATGAGATGCATTTTCTTACTTTGCAGGATTGACTGACAAGATTATTTGTAAAATGCAATAAGCCTGGACAACAGGATACGTGGTGACCCAAGCCCACTATTGTCACCTGTGTGCACCTCCCCTCCCTGGACCTCAGCTTTCCCACCTATGCACGAAGAACCTGGGCTACCTGCTGGCACTGGCAGTGGTCAACTGAATTCCATAGTGAAAAAGGACACAGTTGTTTCTTGGTGTTGCTTTCTTTTTTTGGCTGCACCCGTCTTAATTGTGGCTCTCCAGATCTTCGCTGTGGGTCACGGGCTTCAGAGCACATGGGCTCTAGTGCATGGGCTTAGTTGCCTCGTGGCTTCTGGGATCTTAGTTCCCTGACCCGGAATTGAACCCATGTCTCATGCATTGGAAGACGCATTCTTAACCACTAGACCATCAGTGAAGTCCCTGCTTTTTAAAGAGGACTTAAGAATCCAGAGTTGGATGTGAAATCTCCCACTTTTTCCATGTTGGCTCCCTAAAGAGATGGAGAATAATTAGAAGGGTAGATCTCTCTGGGAACCAAGTAAATCTCATCCTCAAGTCAGATTTAGCCCACAGCTAAAGATCAGTTAGGGATCTCTGCCCTGGTTTAGCCCATTTGGTGCAAAAACTCCGGCTCAAAGACTGGACTAGAAAAGCCGGAGTTCACACCAGACTGATGGGAGAGCCCAGACTCAAACACAGACTCCGCACTGCTCTTGACTGCACTGTTCTTCCAGCTGGAGGTCTGTTTAAAGAGAAGAGATCTGAATTTTTCCATACGCTCACTCTCACACTACCTACTACTAAACTGAATTTTCCCCAACTTCTCATCTCTACAGAAGGAGACTGAAGCCCAGAAATAAAAACAAGATATGCTTTCCTCCCATGCAATGGCAAGGCTAGGGACAGACCCCAGGCCTCCTGACTCCTAGTCTAGCCTTGATCTCACCGATTTCTGAAGCATTCAAAGCTCTCCCTGGGTGAGGGTCATGTTCAGCTTGTAGTGAATTATTGAAATATCCTGTTCCCAAGCATATCGGACCATCGGAATCGTGGTCCCTAGGACCAGCCCCATAAGCCGCATCACCTTAAATCTTCTCTCTCCGGGGGTCTGACTCACCAGCCTGGCACATCACTTCTCTCCTCTGATGGATGATAAACACGACTGCAGCAGGCACGAAGCCCCGCCAGCCGCTTCTGATTTGTCTGCTAATTGGAGCCGGGGTGAGGCTGGCATGATGCCGTCTGTCGGTTAGCAAGCAGTGGGGCGAGGCAGGGTGGGGAAGGACAGAACTGTGAGTTCAGGAGACCAGGCTCAGACCTGCTGCTTATGAGTCGATTGACCATGAAGAGGGGGTCGTTCAAGTTCCCGAAACCTCGCTTTTCTCACCTGTGAAGTGGGAACCATCAAACACGCCCCATAGGTTTTGCCAAAGTCAAAGGTCAGAATGGAGATTAGAACCTAAAACAGACACCATCTGATGCCCTGGCTCAAAATCGTAAAGGGTGCCCCTTGTCTGCATGGTACAGTCCAAAGTCAGTGCGGGCAGGTGTGATCTGGCTCCAGAAGTCTCTACCACTGTCCCTCTGTGTTACCTTTCTCCTCTCTTGGTAAGAGCAGCTGACATTTACGGAACACTCACTCTGCGCTAAGCTCTTTACATTCATTGACTCACGTATTCCTCCCAACACTCATATTATTTCTGACCTGACAAATCAGAAAGAAAAACAAAAGCAAGCTTGGGGGCTCAGGGGGCTTAAAGAGCTGGCCTGGAGGTTCCACAAGTGAGTGAGAGAATTGAGATATGAACCAGAGATCCTTACCTATGACATCATCCCATCATCCAAGCATATTCTGGACCCCACCTCACTCCCTGTGAACTCTTCTCAAACAAGTTGCTTACTTCTTTGCCTGCATCTCTTTGCTGAAATGTTTCCCCTGCTTGGAAAGCAGTGCTAGGCAGACTCTTCCTTCGAGATCCAATTCCCCGTCCCTCCTCCCTGGGATCACACAGGCGGGTCCTCTCTTGTCTCCCTCCTCTTGGCTCCAGAGCCTAAGGTGTGGTAGCCTGAGATAATTCTTATCACACCAAGTGGTAACTCATGCTGTCAACACAGCCGGGTTACCGTTCAAGTCGGTGCACTCTGCCGGCTACTATGACAGGCATGATCGCCTCAGATATTGGAAACTCTTGTTTTACTCATCTTTATATCTCTGGCCACAGCACAGCAGCAAACCTAGTAAATGCTTTATGAATCCTGTGATAGGGTGGAAGGGAGAGGGAGGAAGGGAGCAAGAGGAGGGAGAAATAGACTTAGGGATGCATTTATTCAGTGAACAGCGTGAGGCAAAGGTCAGCAAATTACAGCTGTCTGGTTTGGGGCCATATCCAGACCATAGCCTGTTTTTGTGCAAATTGCAAGCTAAGAATGGGCTTTACATTTTAGAAGGCTGACCCCCAAAACTAACAAAGAATATATGACAGAAATCATACATGTCCCCAAAGCTAAAATATTTACTCTCTCACCTTTTACAGAAAAAGCTTGCTGACCCCTGATCTAAGAGGGTGAACATAAGAACATCTTATAAGGAACATAAGAACATAATAAACAGGGAATAGGTGCTCCCCTGGCAGTCCAGTGGTTAAGAATTGATCTTGCAATGCAGGGTTTGATCTCTGGTCTGGGAGGACCCCACCTGCCACGGGTCAACTAAGCCCATGTGCCATAACTACTGAGACCAGGCACCCTAGATCCCCTGCTGCACAAGGAGAGAAGCCACCCCAATGAGAAGCTTGCACACCGCAACTAGAGAAAGCCCACCCACAGCAGCGAAGACCCAGAGCAGCCAAAAATAATAAACAAATAAAAACAGGGAACAAACGGGGATGCTCACTCTCCACAGAGAGTGAACTTCAGAATCTGAGTAGGAAATCAGAAAATATCAACCTTGGAAGCTTACACCAGTGAGATGAGATGAGGCACCTGCCCAGGATACAGAGCAGCAGAGGGATGGTTTATCAGTGTGCTGCCTAGAAGGCTGGGCCGGGGCTGTCCCTCTGTCTCTGCATAGGGTCTCTGGGGAGGAAGGCATCCATCTCCAAAGCAGCTACAGGAAGATAAACTGAAATCTTGGAAGCTGCCACCTGCCTGTCAAGAGGCAGAATTATAAAGACAACTGTTTCTGGAGACTAACAGAATCACTATGGCAGAGGGGAAATTAGGAGTGAGCCTCCAGCCTGTGAAGGCAGAAGGGATCCTGAAGACCTTGCCCAGGTGACCCAGGTCCCTTGAGCAGCTGTCTCAGTGAGGACTTTGGGATGAGTCCTTCCTAGTCTGGCTATGAAGATCCTGTCTCTGGGACCTTCCTGGAGGTACAGTAGTTAGAACTCCACACTTCCACTGCAGGGCCTGCAGGTTCGATCCCTGGTCAGAGAACTAACATACCAGTTCGGTTTAAATTGGATCTAAAAATCCAATTTAACTTAAAAGAGAAAAGATCCTGTCACCTCCTTTGTTTCAATTTACTGTTCCCTAAAGGGGCATTTGATGACAATTGGACTCCCTGTAGGGAAGCTGATATGTCCTGTCCAGCTGGTGTGTTGACTTCTATTTCCTCAGCATAACAACCAAGATAACCAGGCACAAGCTGTTTGTTCAGTACCTGCTGCACGCCAGGTGCTGGGTCAAACATGTTTGATTTACATTATCTCAGAGCTAGGCATTATTATCCCCGTGGTACATCGGAGACACCTGAGGCTCAGAGAGACCAGAGAGCCTATCCTGGGGCACATAGCTATAAAGAAGCAGATATAAAGAATCAAGGTTGGTTCCAATCTCAAAATCTGTGGTTTATTGGCTCTGATGCCTGATTCTTTTCATAATCACACACATAGCCCACCCCCCCGCCACACACACACTAACATCTCAGTTCTTTGTCCAGTCTCAATTCTGTCTTCTACTCCTAGCCCCCAACATCCTGGGATCCTGCCATAACCCCAGATAGCATAACTGGAAACTTTAATATCTGTATCCATTTTATCAAAAGTCTATTGGTCACATGATAAATGCAGAGATAAAACAGAATTCAATCCCTTCCTCAAGAAGCTTAAGGTCTAGTGAGGAAGATAGACAAATAAACTATCTACTAAAATACAGGGTGGTGAGCTGGTTTCATGAGTCAGGACTGCCGCTTGCCCTGGTGCTGACATAGCCTAGGCTTTGGACCTTGAGCTCCCAGCAGGCTTCCCTGAGAAGGTCACACCAGGTAGAAAGAGTTCACAGACTAGGGAGAAAAGGATTAGTAAGCAGACCAGCCAGATGGATCAGGACGTGCTAAGGCTGGAAGGCTAGCAAGATTTGATGTCTAAAATTCATTTGGATCAGACAGAACTTCAGTTGAATATGAGGAAGTAGCAGAAGTCAGGTCACAGAGGGTCTTTGAGGCATGCTGAGGAGTTAATGACAATCAGACACCACTAAAGGGTTTACCTAAGAAGTGATACAACCAGACTTGTAAGTTTACAAGAACCTATGGCATCATAGATCGGCTTCCCAGGTAGCCCAGTGGTAAAGAATACACCTGTCAATGCAAGATATGTAATAGACATGGATTCAGTCCCTGGGTTGGGAAGATCCCCTGGAGGAGGAAATGGCAACCCACTCCAGCATTCTTGCCTGGAAAATTCCATAGACAGAGGAGTCTGGCTGGCTACAGTCCATGGTTTCACAAAGAATTGGACACACATAGTGACTGAGCACACACGCCTGGCATCATATGGGGAATGGATAGAGAATAAAAGGAGATGGGTTAGTAACAAATGAAGGTATTTAAACTGGCCAAGAAACAGAAGCATGGAAGGAAGGCTAATTGCAAGATAGTTGGATGGGAACTTCCCCGGAGGTCCCATAGTTAAGACTCCACCCTTCCAGTACAAGGGGTGCAGGTTCGAGCCCTGGTTTGGAAACTAAGATCCCATATGCTGTGCAGTGCAGCCCAAGGGGAAAAGACAGCTGGTGATAGAATCAATAGGCTGTTTATTGGATGTGAAGTGAAGGAGAGGAGCCTAAGTCAGCACCTTGCCTGGTCCCTGGCAGCTCTCCTTCTCCTCCAGAGCACTGAACTCTTGCCTCTACATCCCCAGTCACTGACTGGGCCTCACAATTAGAGCCCTGACCTTAGTATTACACCCTCCTAGCACTAGAGCTGACTTGCCCTGCCTGCCACATTGAACTGCCTTGCCAGCTATCACCAAACTCAAAGTTACCAACTCATGTTCAATGTCCTCTCTTAAACTCCTTGCCACTTCCTGGACCAGCCATGAGTCAGGCTATTTCCTCAATCCCATCCTTCCCAATCCAGCTCTCCTCACCTTCCCCACTGAGCCAGGCTTTGCATATGCAACCACCCATCCCAGCTCCCAAGCAGCCAGCTCCGCCCCCCAGCTCCCACACCACCACTCCAAAGCTGGGAAGGAGGGCTAATGTGGTAGATTCAGAAGCTTTTGACAGCTAGGAACAATGGACCTGAACCAACAAGATGAAATTTAGCAGAGATAAATGTCAAGACTACATACCGAGCCCAGGAATCAATCACAAGGACAGGATGGGAAGAGCTGATTTGCAGTAATGATAAAGGCAACATCTAGGGGAGTGGCTGATTAGCTGGCCAAAAGCCAAGTAGTTGCCAAGAATGTGAGACAGAAGCTGCATTAAGAAAAAAAAAAAAAAGTCTGAACACAATCTGAGGCCAAATCAGCAGGAGGAGAGTATCCAGGTTAAGAAAGGTGGCTCTGACAGCCAGGATGTTTCCAAATCCCAAATAAAACACAATGTTCAGGGACCTTCCTGGTGGTCGACTGGCTATGACTCTAAGCTCCCAATAGAGGGGGCCCAGATTCAATCCTTGACTGAGGAACCAGATCCCACATGCCACAAACAAGACCTGGCACATTCAAATAAAAATAAAATAAAGTGTTCAGCTATTACACAACCATACAAGCATGTTCAGAAGAGTAGCAGAAATGAGGTGGTGAATATCCGGAAACAAATTCAAGCAACATACGAGAAGGGATGGAAAGATGGTTGTCAGACCCTGGTGCTCAATTAATGCCACCTACTGCCAATTATTAGTCTTCCCTGGTGGCTCAGTGGTAAAGAACTGCCTGTCAGTGCAGGAAATGCAGGTTCAATCCCTGCATGAGGAAAACATCCTGGGAAGGAAATGGCAACCTGCTCCAGTATTCTTGCCTGGGAAATCCCATGGCCAGAGGAGCCTAATGGGCTACAGCCCATGGGGAATGCAAAGAGTTGGACACAACTTAGTGACTGAACAATAACTGCCATTATTTTGTCCTCTTTCCCCAGTGGTCTAGTTCCTAGGGGATTTTTCTGCAGTTGAGGGTCTGCCCCTCAGAAAGCCTGAAGCTCCACCACCTTCCTTAATGATGCCTTTCCCTTCCTCCTGATGGGAATGGGAGATGGAAGCTGGTGCCAGTGCATCTAAACTGTGGTCCTTTAGCTTCAAGTTCCTGAAAAGGCTGGGGGTGGGGTGGGGAGGGGATGGTCAGTATAATGGGTCTCTTGTGGAGCATTCTGATCCTGGAATGTGGAGCTGGGAGTGTCCTTAGAGCTGAATCACAAATGAAGGAAGGAACTGATTCAGGAGAGGACTGTGGCTATCTGAAGGTCACTGATTTTTAAAAATAAATTCATTATTTGATTGTGCTGGGTCTTAGATGCAGCACTTGGTATCTTTAATCTTCATGGTGGCAGGCGGCATGCAGACTCTTAGTTGTGACACGCAGGATCTTTTTTTATTTGCAGCATGGGAACACTTAGTTGCAGCATAGGGGATCTAGTTCCCTGACCAGTAATTGAACCCAGGTCCCCTGCATTGGGAGCCTGGAGACTTAGCCACTGGACCACCAGGGAAGTCCCTCAAGGTCACTCATTTTGATTCTGCCATCCAAACTATCTTGCAGCAGAGCGGGGGTTAGAGTTGAGGTCAGTTCAAAGTGCTTTCTGGCCTCTTTCCTCCTACAGCAACCACTCACTGACCTCCAAGGGGTTTCAATCAAAAAAAAAGGGCAGCTTGTATAGGCTATGGGGGCCAGCAGCAGAGCACACAAGATAAGACTGGACCCAAAGGCTCTCTTTCATCAGCACAGTCACCGTTGTTACTAGGGGGCGGAAGGGAGTCAACATCTTGGCCAATTTTCCTGGGGTGCTCTGGCTCCCGGGAAAAAACTTTGATCCACCCCCTCACTGCTGCCTGCAGAAGCAGATAGGATGTGCTCCCAAAGCTCAGTATAAACTAAGCCTCCCCGACCCGGCTCCCTCGGGGGCATCCCTGCTTTGGATTCCAGCAACAGCAGCCCCAGACCGGGTATGAGATGGAGGAAGCAAAGTGTTGCCTTTAATGACCTTGCGCCTCTTTTCTCAGCACAAGTTTTAGCTTCAATAATCCAGCAATTTTACCATCCTCACCATCACCATTTTCTCATCCCCCACCCCCGCCCATGGGCACAGCACCACAAGCTGCACACTTTATAAATCACGGGCACGTCCATCATCTCCTCTGACCCTCACAGTCACCCTGTCCGGTGGCCCATGGGGATGCTGAGGCCCGGGGAGGCTTCAGGTCTGGCGGGGCTCCAGCCAGGTCTGGCTGACTCACAAGGTGTTATTGGTTTTGCTTCCTCGGGAAAACTGTATTTCTCAAGTGTGCCTTCCCTGAGTTATCAAGTACGATCATGACAGAACTGCAATTTCCCACTTCTGCAGTTCTAGGATGAAAGGCTCACCTCATATCTACCAAAAAAAAAAAAAAAAACAAAAAACGCAGAGGGACGTGGGGTGTCGGAACACACAGAGGCTAACACGGAGGCTAATCCGGGGTTACTCTACTTGAATGACCAGAGAATTAAAAGGTCACAGAAGAAAACGAAGAAATAATTGAGGCTAACCCATTTTGAAGATATCAGCACCAGGAGCCAGAGGAAAAGGGCTTATTCCACAGGGGCGTAGAGTGGTTTAGTGGCATGGTTGGGATTGTAACTTGCATCTCTGGGTGGCCGCTATTCCATGAGCCTGGAATCGGCCCGCTGTGGTGCTCTGGAATCTATTGGCGATAGTCGGCCGCTCTCCTGGGAGTGTGCAGGACTGGTTAATTGTCCTAGTCTTCTGCCTGGAGCTTTGTTGTCCAGTCGCTCAGTCGTGTCTGACTCTTTGCGACCCCATGGGCTGCAGCATGCCAGGCTTCCCTGTCCTTCACCATCTCCCGGAGCTTGCTCAGACTCGTGTCCTTCGAGCCAGTGGTGCCATCCAACCAAGCCTGGAGTTTGGAAGCCCTCTTTACGCTGAGCTGTGCTGTACCTTCACATTTCCACATGCGGGTGTACCCCTGTGGGTCCCTGGAGCAGGTGGGCAACATCTTTCCAGGCCTCCAGGGTACCTGGGCTGTGTCTATGTCCCCCCACCCCCCGAAGGGCAGAAAAGGGACACCTACCTAAGGTCCTAAGGTCCTCACTGCACCTTTCTAAGATGGCACCCACCTCGCTCTTGCCAACCCATTTCTCAAGAACCGGGTCCTCTATCCTTGTTCTAGGACACCTTTTGTAGAGTATCTGTGTCCACATAATGTCATCTCTGACCCTGCCATTCCAGTCCTGTCTTGTCCATCCCCCTTGCATGCCCCTCCCCTCTAGATTTAGACAATAGCTGGAACTCCCTGGATTGATCACACCCTCACTGGGATATCACCTCTTGGCATCAGCCTTCACCCATAAGGACTCCCCTTCTCCCCTCACTCTCACCACTCAGACAGCAAACAGCCAAAGCCATCGGTCAAGGACACTCAGGCCCAGTCTTTCCCAGTGTTGATGTTCCTGTCACTGACCCTCAGAGCCCCCTGACCACCCCCCACCTGTCTGCCCCACCCCTCCACCCAAAGTCCAGCCCTTAACATACAAGCTCTGAGGAGCTAATTCTTCAGCCTGTCCTATGACAAAAAGGGAGGGAAGGGCCCCGGTCAGATGAATTTGAAAAACACTAGGTTAAGCAGAAGGTCAACAAGATTCTTTACTGCAGAATTTAAATGTGTTCTCCAAGCAAATAATATCGAGTACAGTGTTTGCAACACAAATTTGACCATCCTGAAAGACTAATGTCTTCTAGAAATACATTTGAGGGAACGTTTGTTTAACTTCTTCCTGGGCACTAACAGTGATGATCTTTTTTAACTTTTTTACTTTATATTGGGGTATTGCCAATTAGCAATGTTGTAATAGTTTCACGTGGACAGCAAAGGGACTCTGCCATATGTATACACATATCCATTCTCCTCCAAACCCCCCTCCCATCCAGGCTGCCACGTAATAACACTGATGAGTTTTGACACTGCCACTTATCTGCTGTGTGGTTTCAGGCAAGTCACTTTCCCTCTCTTTCCATCTCTTCATCTGTAAGAGCCAACAAATAAAAGCAAGGTGGGGTTTGGTCAAGAGGGTCATTTTCCAGTTCCCTCCTCTGTATTTTCTGGCACATCCGCAACCTGGCATTAGATTAGTGGGAATGCTACAGGTTGAGAACAAGGCAGGGCTCACAGACGTGGACACGATGAGACACAATGGATGGCTTTGTGAGTGGCTGGGATGCTGTATAAATGGTGAAAGTAGGTTTTATTTAGCTGGCATCACATGGCCATTAATAGCACTGAGGATCCCCAGGGACTGAGAGAAACATGTAGCTCAGTGACAGAGGAGGTGGAGGAATTCCCCTGGGGACTTGCGCGCCTGCGGCGGTTCATGCAGACCAGGTGGCCCTGCAGAAGCACTGAGGTGTCAGAGCCCGGTCTCTTCCAGTTCATGCAGCGCCTCCCTGACACTGAAACGACTGCATTAGGGCCAATGTGGTGGTCTCAGAGAGCACTGTGGAGAGAAGCTATCAGACACGTTCATGTACCACATGGAACACGGACCAGTGGAATTCTGAGGTCCCTTCCAACCCTGAGCTTCAGAGATTCCTTTGAGCGCCTTCTGGGTACACTATGCTATTCTAGACACAGCGGAGAAAACAAAAAATGAAGAAAACACAACCCCTACCATTATAGGGTATATATAATAGTTCTCAAATTATATCCTAAGGAATATCTTTCCTTTAGATATTCTGACATAAAAGTTGTTTCATTTTCATCAAATGGGCTTCCCAAGTGGTTCAGTGGTAAAGAATCCGCCTCCCAATGCAGCAGGCATAAGAGATGTGGGTTTAGTCTCTGGGTAGGGAAGATCCACTAGAGTAGGAAATGGCGACCCACTCCAGTATTCTTGCCTGGAGAATCCCATGGATAGAGGAGCCTGGCGGGCTACAGTCAGGGGTCGCAAAGAGTTGGACATGACTGAGAGACTTGAGCAGACATTATCCTCAAATGAGATACAAAAATATAGCACACGTATCCCCTACCCTCCGTAACTCTCAATCTACATCAGCCTGATAAAGGCTCTGAGAAGTCCTGCAGGAAACCTACCTCCTGGTTAAAACAAGATTTCCTAGATGTATTTGGCCATGGATCTCTCTTGTCTGAACACCTTCTAACAGCCCACAGGACCACTGCTGCCCACAGGAGGAATCACAGCATATCAGACCCAAAATGAACATAAAGGGGACTCACTCTTGGGTCAGGTCCCATGCTTTACAGATAAGGAGGAACCATTCTGTAGGCTATTGTGATAATCTGGAATCTTTTTTTAATTGTCTCTACTTTCTTGATTGGGACTCTAAGAACGTAATTCTAGAGTTGGTAGTTGCCATGTTGGTCATGCTGTAGGTTGGCATGACATAACTGTATTGCCATGTGACTATTACACAAGGAAAACTCCCAAAAAAAGGATGAGAGAAAAAAGAGAATATGTCAGCAGGGTATATTCCTAGTTATAGTTCCCCAGATTCCTGGAGCTGCTGTGTGATTCTCATAGCATTTCTTTCCCTTTATTTGTACGCAATCTCTCCCAGGCTCTTTCCAGGAATCTCTTTGTCTTTCCTTTTTTAACAAATTAATCTGTATAAGTCAAAACTCTGTTACAAGTTGAAGAAAACTTGACTCAAACTGGCTTCAGCTCAAAATGAATTTGTTGGTTTATGTCGTCTAGAAGTAGGGATAGCATCAGACGTGGCTAGATTCAGGTCCTCAAACACCTCCTCAGGGCCCAGTTTCTCTGCCCACATCTCTCAGCAATGCTTTCTCTCTGAGGTTTCTGCTCTTGGAAAGACTCTCCTTCATGGCAACAAAAGTGGTGACACCTGCTCCAGCTTCAGGCCCCACCCGACAGAGAGCAGCCACCTGCATCGAAGGTAGCGCCTGCAAGAGTTGTCACTTGAGTTGAACCAGCTGAAGTCTGGTGCCCACCCCAGAACAAGCGTCTCCTGGTGCATTCCTTTCCACAGGTCACCATCACTAGGTATCACGGACTAGGTGGCTTAAACAACGGAAGTGCATTGTCTCATGATCCTGGAGGCTGGAAGTCCAAAATCCAGGTGTCAGCAGCCCCTTCTGAGAGCTGAGCAGAAGAATCTCCTTTATGCCTCTCTCCCTGGCTTGTAGACCCATCACCCTGGTCTGTGCCTTCCAGTTTACCTAGAGCTCTCCCTCTGAGCACCTTTCACATGGCATCCTTCTGTAAGGGAGCCAGTGCTATTAAATTTTAGGGCCCCTCATTACTCCAGTATGCCTTCATTGAAACTTTTTTGGGGGGTGGGAGTTATCTATTTTTTTAATTTTAGTATTGGAATATAATCACTTTACAATATTGTGCTAGTTTCTATTGTACAAAAAACAGCTATGTGTATACATATATCCCCTCCCTCTTGAACAGTCCCCCACTACAAATCCCAGCCATCTAGGTCATCACAGGGCACCAAGCTGAGCTCCCTGTGCTATACAGCGGCTTCCCACTAGCTATTTATTTTACACATGGTTGTGTATGTATGTCAGTAATACTTTCCCAATTCATCCCACCCTCCCTTTCCCCTGCTATATCCACATATCCATTATCTATGTCTATATCTCTGTTCCTGCCCTGCAAACAGGTTATTTTGTACCATTTTTCTAGATTCCACATGTATGTGTTAATATACAATACTTGTTTTTTTCTTTCTGACTTACTTCACTCTGTATGACAGACTCTAGGTCCATTCACATCACTACAGGTGACCCAATTTCATTGCTTTTTATGGCTGAGTAGTATTCCATTGTATATATGTACCACATCTTCCTTATCCATTCATTTTTCAGTGGGCATTTAGGGTGCTTCCATGTCCTGGCTATTGTAAATAGTACTACAGTGAACATTGGGGTACATGTATCTTTTTGAATTATGGTTTTCTCAAGGTATATGTCTAGGAGTGGGACTGCTGGGGCATATGGTAGGAAACATGCATATTGGTAATTATTTTAAATGTAAGTGGATTAAATGCACCCACCAAAAGACACAGACTAGCTGAATAGATATGGACCTATTTCTAAATGAGGTCACATTTTGAGCCATAAGGTGTTAGAATCTCAACATATGAAAATTGAGATGATAGTGTAGTCAACCCTTAACACCAGGACAGTACGTGTTACTAAATGGCTCAGTTCCAAACCCTGTACTTCTGCCTGGAGCTGCCTGTGAAGT
This sequence comes from Cervus elaphus, assembly GCF_910594005.1. Classification (NCBI taxonomy): domain Eukaryota; kingdom Metazoa; phylum Chordata; class Mammalia; order Artiodactyla; family Cervidae; genus Cervus; species Cervus elaphus. Next base: position 89,490,185 of record NC_057819.1, read on the forward strand.
CTCGCCAAGATCAAAGGGACTGACACAACCTCTATCCTCTCTGCAAAACTGGCCTGTGACTCAAAGAAGTGAGTCTGGATGCTGGGGAGACAAACCACACATGCTGTTTTCACTTGGGTTTCCAACACTTAACCAGTGCACTTGCTTTAGTCATCATGTCATTTCTGCCAGGAATGCCTGGCCCTACTATTCTAAGAAACCCTATGCACATCTTCTAACTCCCAATTAACCCAACAGTGCCTCCTTCTTAAGCCTTTCCCTTGCCCATGGCAGCTACACCCACCCCTTTCTCTTTGCTTCCACCACAGTTGTTATAGCCTCCATGAAAGCACCCTCCATACTGTCTTATCCCCCTCCATTTCCATGGACCATGATCCCCTTGAAGGCAGACCCTCTGCCTTACACATCCGTGTGTCCCAGAGCCAGCTATCCTCACCTCCCATTCTAAACTCAGGCACTGGAAGCTTCTTAGAAGGTGAGGGTATTTGAATGTTCAGGTGATGATTGGGAATTAGTAGTTATGTAAGCTATGACCAACCTAGACAGCATATTAAAAAACAGAGACATTACTTTGCCGACAAAGGTTCATCTAGTCAAAGCTATGGTTTTTCCAGTAGTCATGTATGAATGTGAGAATTGGACCATAAAGAAAGCTGAGTGCTGAAGAATTGATGTTTTTGAACCGTGGTGTTGGAGAAGACTCTTTAGAGTCTCTGGAACTGCAAGGAGATCAAACCAGTCAATCCTAAAGGAAATCAGTTCTGAATATTCATTGGAAGGACTGATGCTGAAGTTGAAGCTCCAATACTTTGGCCACCTGATGCAAAGAACTGACTCATTGGAAAAGACCCTGATGCTGGGAAAGATTGAAGGCAGGAGGAGAAGGGGACAACAGAGGACAAGATGGTTGGATGGCATCACCGACTCAATGGACATGAGTTTGAGCAAGCTCTGGGAGTTGGTGATGGACAGGGAGGCCTGGTATGTTGCAGTCTGTGGGGTTGCAGAGTTGGAAACGACTGAGCAACTGAACTGAACTGAGTCATGTCACACTCAGTCTGTGCTGGCTTGTGCCAGTTATTCACTAGATGTGGACAAAGCACTACTATATACCAGCCACCGGGAGCAAGAATTAAAGATGTGCTTCTCATCCTCAAGAGTTCCCATCCCCATAACTAAGGGAAACAGACTGCAGTGAGAGAAGACCTCTGACTGAAGTAAACACAAAGTCTCTGGAACCACAGAGATGGGCAGCCATCGCAGCCTTGCAGGGAGCGGGGGAAAGGCTTCTTGGAGAACTTGGCTCTGAGCAGACCTTTTCCACGCTCTTCACTTCACATCTCCCATTAACACTCTGGTCCAAGCCACTATCTTGTCTTTCTTAGACTATGTCCATAGTTTTATCTGCTTCCACATTTACTGCCTTTTGTTCTAGTAACCACAATGCCACCAGTGATGACTTTGTAAAGCCAACCAGATGGAGTCAGTCACCAGCTCACAGTTCTGCAAGACTCGACCAGGGCTTAGAGGAAAAGACTGTGATGTTCACGGATCCTGAGCCCAGTCTTGTCCCATTTATGGTCTCACTGTTCCCACCCTGTGCCCTCAACCAGTCACATTCAGCTCCTTAAATGTTTCTTTCCTTAAAGAGCTTTTTCACACACAGTTCCTTGTATCTGGAATGTTCTTTCCCCCCATCTAGTCCAGTTAGTTCACCCTTAGAACTCTGTGCAGGTCACTCTCTCAGGAATGGGTATGGTCTCTGGTCATCATGGCCTTGCCTTCACCACCCCCACTCCCTGTACGTCTCCATCACAACACTGGCCACATTTCAGGGACTGTAAACTGTGGGCTCAGCCACATCTACTCCACTAGCGTTAGCTTGGTGAGGGCGAAGACCAGCTCTGTAGCAGCAGAATGCCTGGCATCCAGGAAATGCTCCATACCTATCTCCTGAAGGTACTGGAGGGCCCTAGAACACTGCTTCCAATGGCCCAGATTTCCCAAAGAAAACAGGAAACAGGGACACAAAATCAACATGAATTTCCCAAGAGCTATCACTTCCTTTGGGGTGAGAGGGGTTGATTCAGTGTAGTGACTTATATGCAGAGTACATCATGAGAAACGCTGGGCTGGAGGAAGCACAAGCTGGAATCAAGATTGCTAGGAGAAATATCAATAACCTCAGATATGCAAATGACACCACCCTTATGGCAGAAAGTGAAGAGGAACTAAAAAGCCTCTTGATGAAAGTGAAAGAGGAGAGTGAAAAAGTTGGCTTAAAGCTCAACATTCAGAAAACTAAGATCATGGCACCTGGTCCCATCACTTCATGGCAAATAGATGGGGAGACAGTGGAAACAGTGTCAGACTTTATTTTTCTGTGCTCCAAAATCACTGCAGATGGTGATTGCAGCCCTGAAATTAAAAGACGCTTACTCCTTGGAAGGAAAGTTATGACCAACCTAGACAGCATATTAAAAAGCAGAGTCATTACTTTGTCAACAAAGTCTAGTCAAGGCTATGGTTTTTCCAGTGGTCATGTATGGATGTGAGAGTTGGACTATAAAGAAAGCTGAGTGCTGAAGAATTGAGGCTTTTGAACTGTGGTGTTGGAGAAGACTCTTGAGAGTCCCTTGGGTGGCAAGGAGATCCAACCAGTCCATCCTAAAGGAGATCAGTCCTGAGTGTCCATTGGAAGGACTGATGTTGAAGCTGAAACTCCAATACTTTGGCTACCTGATGCGAAGAGCTGACTCATTTGAAAAGACTCATTTGAAAGATTGAAGGCAGGAGGAGAAGGGGATGACAGAGGATGAGATGGTTGGATGGCATCACCGACTCGATGGACATGGGTTTGGGTAGACTTCGGGAGTTGGTGATGGACAGGGAGGCCTGGCGTGCTGCGATTCATGGGGTCACAAAGAGTGGGACACGACTGAGCAACTGAACTGAACCGAGTGACTAAGAAAAATAAAGTCAAAGAAGAAAAGACTCTAGATTTGGGATATTTTCCCTTCTTGCTTTCCCAGGAAATGAGAATATTGATGGGAGTTGGCCATGGCACTGGGAGGAAGTAGAGATCTCCTCTGGCTCAGAACCAGGACCACAGATGTAGGCAGGCAGAGTTGCTTGGATAAGGGGCCAAGACAAGAGGGCATCCATGGTCCCTCTGGGTACCTACCAGAGTCAATGGCCAAACTGTAAAAGTTTGGGTCTAGAGACAGGGCTGGAGCAAGGGGGTAAGCAAACAAGGCACCCAGGGTACAAAATTTAAGAAAGAGCTGAGTCCCAGGTGTAGGTAGGTCCCATACTTGCACAACCCTGAGAGCAGGTGCCTCCTTAAAATGTTGCGTCCCGGACACGTCACTTAGTCCCACCCATACCTAGAGACCACAGCATCACTCCCAAGAAGGCTTGAATCCCATCCTTCTTTCCTGGTGCTTCTGATGTACAGTCCTCCCGAGAGGATGCGACTACAGAGGGCCTCAGGAACAGAGCAGGTCGGAGGCTCCCTGCACCAGCCAAAGACATCATCCGTTTTCTGTCTTCAGGTCTAATCTACAGAACTGAGGTGAGCAAATAATGAGCCCAAAGGGGAAGAAAGTTCAATTCAAAGAAAACTGTGTTCAGGATGCTCAAAAGTGGGCCATCGGGGCTACCTGCTACATTCCATTTTCACAGGGCTCAGATATCAGGAGAATCAGTCCAGGGCCACTGGAAGCCCTTCCCTCTTGCTGCTGTCTGTGTGTGATCTGCCTTTGATCCAGTGCTTTTCCACCCCCAGGACTGGGTGCAGCTTCCATGCTGCTTCTCAGCCTCCAGGATTTTCTGAGTGATGCTTTTTCTGTTCTTTTTGTTTTTATGTATTTATTTTTGGCTGTACTGGGTCTTCATTGCTTCACTCAGGCTTTCTCTAGTTGCGGTTCACAGGCTTCTCACTGAGGTGGCTTCTCTTGTTGCAGAGCTTGGGCTCTAGAGCATGCAGCCTTCAGTAGTTGGTTCTAATGAGTTAAGTTATATCCTCAAGGACTGTGCCATTCTTTCGAAGGTTGCCCCCTTCCTGCCTGTTTCAAAGGGACTTAGCAGACCTTTCCCTTTAGCATCTCAGCCTCCCAAACTATAAAACCTATAAAAGCCACAGATCATCCCAGAGAAAATTGAATTGGGTGTCTCCTAAGAGTCCTCCTGCTTGTAAAGAGTAGAATTTTGATTGTGATAACTTCTAAGTCGACTGTCAGTGAGTGAGACAGCAGCAATGTGTGGTTGTGTTTGGGGCAGTCAGGGCTGTGGGTGCTAATCAGATGTGTGAACCCCTGTCTTGGAGTTGCTGGTCCAGCTTGAGTTTAGTGGGTTCTAAAAACAGCTGACCTGGAAGCATTTCTCAAGCTAAGACCCCACCCCAGGGTGGAGGGTGGGAGAATGTTATTCCAGAGGAAGGATGGCTAGTTCCCTACAGGGTGGGGTGCACACCCATCCAAACCCTCCCAGGGACAGAGCTAGAATGGGAGCTTGACCAGAGTACTGCCTTTGGTAAAACTTAGTGAAGAGAAGAGAAGATGGGTGAAGAAAGGCGTTGGCAAGGGAAAGTGGACAGACCAAAAGGGGGCAAGAGAAAGGGAGAGAAAGAAAGGAAAGAGAGAGAGAGAAGAAAAATATGGTGACTGATGAGAGTCAAAAAGTATCAGTGACCCAGTCAGTTTCCTCTTGTGACGCTGCCTGGCGGTTCTGCAAGACCATGTTTCTTCAAATCTTTTACTTATTCTCCTATTACTGTGTGAATCTTTATCTTACTGATTTTAAAGACTCTTTAATTCTAAAAAAAAAAAAAAAAAAGATAACTATCCATTCTTGTAGGTCTCAAGTATCTTGCTTAGTTTATGTTATGCTTTTTGAGGTTTTATATCTAGATTTTTTAAATGTAGCTATGAAACAGCTCTTTTAAAAAAACAATCCATGATTAGACAGAAGCAAATTCTTCTTTACAGAGTTATGTGTGGTTTATTTTTTCTATGTGGAATAGGGATGCGCTGGGGAAACCAGATGCAAACTGGGAGAAACTGGGTGAAACCAGGAGACCATGGGGTCTCTCTCTTACAACTGCACATCAATCTGTAATTATCTTGAAGTAAAATGTTCAAAATAAAATTGATCCGGGAGCCGTATCAGGGACATATGACAAGAGGGACAAGAAACCCAAGGAAGTGATTCATAAGGACCTATGGTATAGCACACGGAGTCTACTTAGCACGTTGCAATGACCTATATGGGAAAGAACCTAAAAACAAAGAGGAGATATACGTGTATGTATATGTGTAACTGATTCACTTTGCGGCTTAGCAGAAACTAACACAGCATCGCACATCAACTACACTCCAATACAAATTTTAGAAAGTAAAGAAACCTACGAAAGGTTGTGCTGTCCTTGGAGAACTCACAGCCCAGTATTCACAGAGAATCAGGGTGAAGGTAAAGCCTCGCCGTGGTGTAGCCGGGCCCAGTACCATGCCCCCCTCCCCACCCTGCGACTGGGAGATGCTAGCACTGGCCTTCTTCTCCTAGGCCCAGTGATTTCATGTGTTTCCCAAAATGTTCTACTCTGTATTTATGCTTCTGAAGTGTTTGTTTAAAGAAATCAGTAGCTACTAAATTAGCAGCTCATTTTGTGTTTCTGTAACTGCTCATTTGGAAAACTGGGTCGACGGCAGATCTGACATAAAAAAGCTAATGCTGCGGAGAATTTGGTTGGAAACCTCAGCTGCTCAGTGGAAAGAGCTGCAGGGAGACCCCTAACCTACATCCATCCAGGCCCCGAGTTGGAGAGAAGTGCATCAAGCTATTATCCGGGCAGCTTTCCTACGTCCCACAGACCAGCTTCCCTCCCTGAAAGAGCTGATGATCGCAGCAGAGAGGCTGGGTAGCTCCCTGTCACATGTGTAAAGTGGATCACAGACAGTGCATACACACATGCTCAGTGACCCTCTGCCCCACCACCCACCGGTGCCGATGCTAGAAGCAGGCCCAAGGTCAAGGTCAGTCTCCCCAGATTCCTTACTCGGGCTGGCACAGGACTCCAATTAGAGCCAAGAGTTTGGAATGGAGCAAAAAGAGGAAGGGTGTGTTTGCTTAATGAGGGGAGCATGACCTCGGGAGAGAGAAGGTCAAAGGAGATTGACAGCTTGGTTTTCAGAGTTTCTATGTGGGGAGGATAACGTCAAACTGAAGGGCAGCCCCTGCCATCAGAGGACTGAAGGAAACCTCATGCTGACCTTCACCACACTGTAGACACAATTTCTCTTAGAACCCTCAAGGCATCTCTAGGATATAGGACTCATTATCTGGTTTTATAGATAAAGATAACAAGGTTAAATAACCTGAGGAACACAAGCATCAGTCCAGGACTCAACTCACTGTTTAACTAGCAAAGTCCTGGCTCAGTCTCCCCATCTGCTAGATGGGAACAATAACTTCACTTATCCCATAGAACTGCCTTGAAGATTAAACACATTACAGGATACTTCGAGCCTCAGCATAATGCACACTTGATATACACTGTCTCTTATTATTACATGACTGATATTGCAACTTCCAGCAAGGCCCCATCTTGGCAAGGGACCTAGTATAAAAAGCAAATGAAAAGTGGTTAAAGGAACTGGAAATATATCTGCTAACAGAAGATTACAGGGAGACAGACTCTTAATCCTTAAAAATCTGAAAAGCTGCTATGAAAAAGACAGATCAGACTTGCTCAGGTCTTACCAGAAGGCAAAATTAGGGTCAACGTGGAAAAAATATAGGGGATGAGGTTTGAGCTTCTCAGAAGGAAGATATTTCTGATGCATGAACTCCCTAAGAATGGGTTTGTGTTCCCACTTCCCTCTGCTTTTTAAGCAGAGCGTGAGGATCATGATCAGTGATGCTCTCAAGAGTGAAGCATCAGAAGGGACCCTGTAGCCTCTAGGGCCAGTCTGCCAAGAGAGGAACTTGCCCATAGTCACTAGGGGGATGAGATCTGTCAGCCAGAGTTGCCAAACTGCTGGGGCCTGACCTCCCCAAATGATTCAGCTTCCTCTAGGGTCCAAATCACTGTCAGGTTGGCTCAACGCAAGTAATTGCATATATTCCTAATGCCACAATTAAAGAAACTCATTGGCAAGCAGCATTAGGCAAAAATCCATTTTTAGAGTTTTTCCTTTTTTATTATCCGCTCTCCCATCGAAATAGTCTATGCATGCAGTAAATCAGAAGCCAATATGTGGAAAGTTTCCGAGGAGCCGGAGGATGTGGAAAACATGGAGATGAATTGCAGGCAGACACATCAGCGGGCCTGATGGCAGAGACTCATAAATCCTCTTGACAAGGAACCCTCAGGCCAGGGTGCCAAGCACTGTGTTAGACCGGAGGTGGGGAGTCCAGTGATGGATTGCCCCTCCCTGTGATCTGGGTGGGTGTTCCAGTCTGAGCCCTTCTTTGTGGTTCACAATGTGATCTATTCTGGATGCTTGATGCCTTTGCAGGTGTGGAAATTGCAAATGAGAGAGGGCGTGCTGGAGGAGAGGAAGGAGAACTATGGTGGGGGCAGGGGCTGGCAGAGGAGGGCTGGAGCAATGGAAGTGAAGGGAGAAGCTTGGGAGGGGATGCTAGTTTGCTCAAGGTAAGTGTGAAAGAACAGCCTCTGGTGAACTAAACAGGAGGGTTCAATTGAGCAGAAATTTTGAAAAGAGGTTCTGGATCCACCTGGGCTTACCAAATTGGTCAAGGGTCAGGAAAGTCAATTCCTAAACCAGGGTTAAAACAAATGAATACAGTAAGGACAGAATTTCAATCACCTCTGATGATAATGTCGGATGATTTGACCAAAGAAGCAATATGGGAATTTTCCCTAAGGCAATAAGCCAACAGAAGGAAAGATCTTCATTGCAGATTACCCAGACTAGCAAATTTATCTGACCCATTAGGGAACTGTAAAGTTAAAAATTATGGGCCACCCAGTGGACAGTTGTGTAGCCATTAGTTTTATATCCAGCAAGACTGTCCAACAATATAAGAACCTTCTTATTAATGTAATATTGTAAGTTAAAGGTTGGCAAATTTTGTCTGTAAGGAGCCAGGAAGTAAATATCTTTGCTTTGTAGGACATACAGTTTTTGCTGCAACTACCCAGTTCTGCCATGTCATGTGAAAGCACCCACCGAAAATGTATAAATGAGTGGAAGTGACTGTGTTCCAATAAAACTTTATTTACAAAAACAAATAGGGGGCCGGATGTGTCCCCCGAGCCTATTGTAAATGATGAAAGCCAAACAAAAAGTTGATGTATTCATTATGATTGCAACTAAATAAAAAACAAATTTGAATGGGCTGGAAGGAAATATGCAAACCTGGAATGGGCAGTTGAGTTAGGAGAGTAGAACTAGAGTGGGTTCTCTTTCTTATTTGGGGGTAAAGGGAGGGTGCTCTGGTTACCTGAGTACTCAGGACTCACACAGACCCTTCAAGGATTGAGCATGGAGAAGCCCAGACTCCCAGTTCCCAAACACGATGCAGTCCTCAGTCAATGAATGCCTGGCGAGTCCGTGAATACTCAGGAAAACTGGCCTTCACAGTGTTCTGTCTTTGACCTGGGACCCCACTTTTGTCTGCTGGTGGAGCGAGCCTTGTTTCAACTGGTCCAGTTGAACCTTGTCCAGTTTCACTGAAGAGGGTGCCCTGCACTGGTTTCCCACATCCTGGAGATGGAGTGGTGGGAAACCATGGCAATTCCAGTGTCTGGGGCCAATGAGCTGACTCAAGTGGAAGCTGGGGATGGAGACCCCAGGCTCTGAAGTCATTGACTTCAATAGATATCCCGAGAGATGACAGGGGTGGGAAGGCTGAAGAGGTCAGAGCAGGGACAGCTCCATCCTGCTTTGGAGCAATAGCTTTGGAGTCAGAAAAATCTGGGCTTGATGCTGGCTCCTGTGACGACCATCTCTGTGGTTTTGGATGTGTCCTTTCACTTCTCTGGGCCTCTGTTATTATTATTATACCAGCCTGAAGGGTTATTAGGGCTTCCCGGGTGGTTCAGTGGTAGAGGATCTGGAAATCCCATGGACAGAGGAGCCTGGTGGGTTATATAGTCCACGGGGTGGCAAAGAGTTGGACACAACTAAGCAGCTGAGCATGCACGCACACTGGGTTATTGAGGCTATTAAATGAGAGCATGTGTGTGAGGTTCTGAGCACAGTGATGGCTCAGAGGAAGTCCTTAGTAATGATGGTTTTTACCTAATGATAGCGTTTAGCTAATGATGGCTTTTAGAGGCTGGGGGCAGAGATGGAGTGAGCCAAGCCAAGTGGATGCCTGTGCCCAAGGCTCAGACGGGATCCAAGAAGGCTTCCATGTAGCATCCCGCTCTGGAACTCTGAACCATCAGAAGAGTATGTGGTCTTTTGCTGCAGAAGCTGGAAGGCTGAGGGCACAGCAATCAAAGGCATCATTTAACCAATCGGGGGTTGGAGTTATGATACCAGGCATCTGGGTCAGACCAGATGAAGGAGTCCTCAGACCAAGCGGAAGTGAAGAGCCTCAGGAGGGCTTAGTGTCAGATCCAAGAAAGAACCTATATCAGATGCCAGGCTTGCCTATGTCAAGGTCACCCCATCGTAGGGACTAAGCAGAGACCAGGGCTGAGAAAGAACAAGGGTGGAGGGCCTGGGACATTCAACAAGGGGTTGACCCTATGTGAGTGGGTGGAGAGAGCTTAGCTGTGAGTTTTAGGGGTATGGTGGGGTTACAGAAGAATTCTTTATAGTTAAGAAGGTGAATTTTATGTTATGTGTATTTTACCATGACTGAACACAAAAATGGCTTCTATGGTGGCTCAGTGGTAAAAAATCCACCTGCCAAACAGGAGACTCAGGTTCAATCCCTGGGTCAGGAAGAGCCCCTGGAGAAGAGAATGACAACCCACCCTAGTATTCTTGTTTGGGAAATCCCACAGACAGAGGAGCCTGGTGGGCTGTAGTCCATGGGGTCGCAAAAGAGTCAGACACGACTTAGCAACTAACAACAACAAACATAAAATAAAATATACAGCTGCACATTCAGCACATGTAGCCAAAAAACCCAAGTATCAATATAAATCCATTTTATGGCTTGCAAGTAAAATGCATTATAAATAAATACATTTCTGAACTTAAAAAAAAAATCCTTTACCAAACTTATTAGAGGTGGCCCAGATGCTAATATTAATGAAAAAGGATATGCACATTGTACTTTGCAAATGTTTTTGAGTATGCTGATCTGCTGGGAGAAAAGAAGCGGGTTTCCCACGACTAGGTGATGACATTTGGAAAGCTGTGGAGGTGACAGAGTGCATAGTTAGGAGACCAGTCTCTCTAGATCAGAGGTGTCACAGGGAGGCAAGTTGGCATATTGAGAGGCAAACAGGGTGAGTGGTTAGTGACCAAGTTTTTACAAGCTTCCAGTACTGCCTTTAACTCTGACTCTGTAAATTGATACATTTTATAACTGATAGCTAGGGCTTCCCTTGTGGCTCAGTTAGGAACCCAGTTGTAACGCAGGGGACCTGGGTTCGATCCCTGGGCCGGGAAGATCCCCTGGAGGAGGAAATGGAAACCCACTCCAATATTCTTGCCTGGAGAATCCCATGGACAGAGGAGCCTGGCGACCTACAGTCCAATGGGTCACAAGAGTTGGACACAACTTAGCAATTAAACCACCACCACCATCACTGATAGCTCAACTCCATAGAGAAATTTCTTGTTGTCAGGCATGGACTAAGCACCTACCATACATTTTCTCATTTATTATTTGCAGCCATCCCCTGTAGAGCCCTGTGATTGTCCCTACTTTACAACCAAGGAGGCCACAGCTTAGAGAGGTTGTCACTTGGCTAGTAAGCAGAAGAGCCTAGACTGGGACTCAGGCCCTCTGACTCTCAAGCCAGTGCTCTTGGCTGAGCAACTGTGGACAGCTTTCTTAACCTCTCTGGTCCTGGCCTTCCCACTTGCCTTGCTGGGGTGTAACAGGAGGTGATGATAGAGAAGTAACTCCTGGAGAACTTGGAATGCCCAGCGGAGGACTCTGAATTCAACATAATCAGTCCAAGGAAACCACTTTAGGTTCTGATATTTCAATTTTTAGAACATTTTGTCCAGCCACAGGTAGAAATGAATTCTGTTTGCCTGGAATGCTCATCTCTAAGTGGCTTTCAAAGAATGCCTCATAAAATCACATCAGGTGGTTTCTGTAAAAATCTTATAGGAAGTCAGAAGAAGTCCTTTCATTAGTGAGGGCTGGTTCCAAAAGCCAGTCTTTCTGCACCTATCTCTCTGTCTCTCCATCACACCTCTGCCTAGAACTGAATTGTTAGCGTGGGGGCCACCCTACCTCCCCCCTGATAGCAGGAGAGAAACAAACAGAGGCTGAGTCCTCATCCATTAGAGCTTCTCCTTCCTGAATTCAGATCGAGGCTCGGGTGCATGGGTGGCAGGCGAGAAGTACAAGGGTGGTGGGGTGGGGTGGCAGGGACCTCCCCCTCTGCTGGGTCACTGCTCAGGGTGCTAAGGATTTGGCATCCAAGAGGCCCACATGTCAACCAGGGAGCTTTCAGGCTGTGTGTCACCTACGCAGGTCCTCTGGCATATCAAAACATCCCTCGGGTGTCACCTTGAGGTGGGGGCAGGTATACACCCTCCAGTCCTATCTCTTTAGATTATCAGCAGAGACTTGAAGTCAGAACCATAAAAGCGACGCCTCTATTCTTTCACTTACCCAGCTTCTGTTGACCTTGACTGTATGCCAGACGCTGGGCCAGATTCCAGGGACGTGCACAGAGGCAGCACATGAGTAAGTCCATGGCCTCTGAAGTCAGATTGCCTGGTTTCAAAGCCCACTCTCCCATGACAGCTGTGTGACCTCTCAAAAGTTACTTAACTTCTCTATACTTCAGTAGCGCCTGTGGTGAAACAGGGATCCTACAAGTGCCCACGACACAGAGTAAATATAGGCAAAGCCATCAGAACACTATTCGGCTTGTGTAAGCCCTGGGAAGGTGTCAGCCATCATCTTTATTCCATCTGAATCAGATGAGGAGTGAAGGAGTGAAGACGATGAGAGAGGTTCCAGGGGCCAGTGGACCAGTTGTCAGTCTGAGTCAGTGGGAGCTACAGCAAGGAAGGGAGAAGGGAGACGAGCTGTGGGCTGGCAGCTAAAGGATGAAGCACGGGATGAGGGCAGTGGCAAGGACAAGGTGGCCAGGGAAGGCGCACCTGGGCCCAGCAGACCAGACTGAGCAGGGCCAGCTCCGGAGTATGGCCTTGCATGCCCCTGACTCAGGTCACCTCAGCCATTTATCTAGCAGCCACAAATTAGCAGGTCCTTCATGTCTAGCATCCACTGTATGCCAGGCTCTGGGTCGGGCACTCTCCATTGAATATTTTACTTAAACTCAGATATCTTGCTGGCTCTAAAGAAATATGAACTAACCTAAAGCAAAGGACTGTAAATATCCTGTAACTTATTGGCTTGATGTCATTTCAATTTAGGCGGTTGAAGAATATTGCAGGGTATGGAGCATAACAACTGGATACATTACTGAGTACATAGTCAAGTTACAGAACGGAGTATACACAGAGGGCGCTTAACTGATCTGCTTGGCCTCACGTCCCCCTTCCCAGCCCTGGTCAGGGAGGTAGTGCGCTTGCGTTCTAGGCTCACTTCTTACCAGCCACTGGCTTGATCCCTGATGACTGTCCGTAATAGCATCTCTCATACATTTCATGCTGGCCTTTCAGAGGCATTATGTTCTCAAGGACCTTCATCCACTCAAGGTCAGTTAGAAGGAACCTGATGAACTGAGTGACTCTTAGGAGTTGACAGTCTTAACCTTTTAGAGTTGTGCTGATTGAACCCAAAATCAAATCATAGCCCTGTGTGGCCGATCCAAACTGAGAGGCACGTAAATGTGAAATAGACACTCAATTCCAAAGAATCGGTCCAAAACACAGAATGTAAAATGTTCCCATAAAGTGGTTTATATGGATTATAGGTGGAAACAATAATATTTTGGATATGCTGGGTTGAATAAAACATGTTATTAAAATTAATTTCATCAGCTTTTAGTCTTTTTAGTGAGGCTACAGGAAAAATTTAGATGACCTGCATGGCTTGTGCTAAATTTCAATTGGTCATCACTGCTGTGGAAGGGCTGTCTCCCCCTTGGCCCAAACGGATGCCTCCAGTAGGGACATCTCCCAGGGTGTGGCCTTCAGACAGGGTGCCTCCCAGCAATACTTGTATTAGGCCATATTGTCCATTGCTTGTTTTGCCCATGGTTAAGATTAGCTGAGTTAGCTTGGTTCCCTTTTGCCAAGCTTAAGTTAGCACCAATTTAGTGGCTTGAAACAACCCAAAATGTATTCTCTTACAGTTCAGGAGGTCAGAAGTCTGAGATCAGATTCACTAGGTTAAAGAAGAGCTTCCTTGGTGGCTCAGATGGTAAAGAATCCACCTGCATTGCAAGAGACTTGGGTTCGATCCCTGGGTTGGGAAGATAGCCTGGAGAGGGGATTGGCTACTCTCTCCAATATTCTTGCCTGCAGAATCCAATGAGCAGAGAAGCCTGGCAGGCCACAGTCCATGGGGTCACAGAGGCAGTCACGACTGAGCAATTAACACTTTCACTTCAGACTAAAGAAAGATATGGGTGGAACTGGCTCTTTCTGGAAGCTCTGAGAAGAGAATCTGATTTCTTGCTTCTTTCAGCTGCCAGTGGCTGCCTTCTTTCTTTGGCCTGTCACCCCTTCCTCCAATTTCAAATCCTATTTTCCCAGCCTTTGTTTTTGTTATATCACCTTCTCCTCTCTGATTTTCTGCTTGCTTCTTATAAGAAACTCTGTGATGACATCAGGCCCAGCTGGATAATCCAAGATGTTCTCCCTAGCTTGAGTCTTAACTTAATCACACTTGCAAAGCCCCTTTGTCACATAAAGTAATAGTCACAAGTTCTGGTGATTAAGATGTGGGCATCTCAGGGGAGCCGTTGTTCAGCCTAGCATGCCTGCTTATTTTACCCAACCTCCAGTTTGTAGGTCATAAGTTGGAGCACAAATAATCACTGAACCAGAGCACCGAGAGTCACAGCCCCAGAAAAGGAGCTGAAAAGATAACCAGTCTGCCTCCTGACATTACAACAGAAAGCTCTATAATCCCAATCTTCATGCAGATGAGAAAACAAAGACCCAGAGGGGTTTAGTGACTTGGGTGAGTTCACCCAGTTCAGAAGAGCCCTCGCTGGGCAGAAGCCCCATCCCTTGGCCAATGTGGAGTCCCACCAGGTCAGGCCAGGCATCTCTGCCCAGATCCTGCTTCTGCAAACACATGAACACCCTGTGACCTTGTCTCACCTTGTGCTCTGGCAGACCATCCTCAGCTTGATGGCCCTCCAGCCCCTTTGGAAGCAGCCCAGATGTGTGACTGTTTGTCAGGGGACCCGTACTGACAAGACTCGGGCAAAACTGCAATCAAAGGGGCAGCGGAAAACCGGTTCCAAGCAGGTGGTGGGCTTGATGGAGCGCACACAGCCCTCGCCACGTGCCAGGGCTGCTGCTGCCGGTTTTATTAATCAGGGATGGAAGGGAGGAACGTGGGCTGGAGGCAGCGGGAGGATCTGAGTGTCGAGGGGACACGGGAGGGCCTGCTCAGAAATCATTTCTCCTCCCTGACAGCTCCTCCTTCATCCTCAAGACTCACCACCCGCTTCCGCCTCTTCCCGTCTCTCCACGGACTCCCCTCCGCCCGTCTCCATCCTTCCAGTCACTTATTTTCAGTCGTTGTTGGCAGATGATCCACCACTCACTGGGGAAGTGAAGTCGAGGAAAGGAAAACATTTCCTCCTCAGGCACAAGGAGGCACGTGGTGGTGTGTTCCTGCCTCCCCACCATCCCCAGTCTGGTCACTCTTCAGATCTCACCTCCAGGCCTGTCATGACCAGGGGGCTCCCAGCCCACGGGCTCAGCTGTGGAGGTCAGCCACTCTCAGCTGGGCTTGGAATCGGGGTACTGCTCTGTGAGGTTAAGACTGGACGTGGTTAGGACCGGGCTTGGGGAGAGAGTGTGGAAATGGGAGAGGAAAAAAAGCACACAACCAGAGTGAGGAGTCATAAGATCTGGGTTCGATAACAAGAAAGAAGCAGGCTTACAGAGACAGAGAACAAAGCTGTGGCTACCGGTAGGGGAGAGGGCATGGAATATTGGGGGATAGAGTTGGAAGTACAGACTATGGGTGTACGTCAGGGAGGTATTGTACCTAATGGAGAACATGCTGGTGGTTTAGTCGCCAAGTTGTGTCCGACTCTTGTAACCCCGTGGACTGGAGCCCACCAGGCTCCTTCTGTTCATAGGATTTTCCAGGCTAGAATACTGGAGTGGGTTGCCATTTCCTTCCCCAGGAGATCTTCCTAACCCAGGGATCGAACCCGGGTTTTCTGCACTGCAGGCAAATTCTTTACCAACTGAGCTCCCAGGGAAGCCTGATGGGTAATATAGTCAATATTTTGTAAATTGAAAATAACATTAAAAATTGTATCAAAAATAGGGGACTTCCCCTGGCCTTTCAGGGGTTAAGACTCTGTACTTCCACTGCAGGGGAGAGGGAATGGAACATTCCTGATCTAAGAACTAAGATCTTGCATGCCACGCAATGGGGCCAAATAAATAAATGCATTTTAAAAATTAAAAAATAAAATAAAAATTGTATAAAAATAAATTTTAAGAAAAGATCTTGATTCAAATCCTAGATCCAATATGTACTCACTGTGTGACATTGGAAAGGTCACTGAAACTCCCTGACCCTCAGTCTTTTCTGTAGAATGGAGATAACAGTGGATATTCCCGCTTCACAGGGCTCTTGAGAGAATCAGATGAGAACATGAACGTGAATATTCACGTGAACATACAACATGAACGAACAAACTGTGAGACACATCTCAAGAATGAAGGCTCTTACTCAGAATCAGCACAAGATTGGGAATGCAAAACCGATCCAGACTTAAGATGGTGCCTGGATAGCAGAAGGTCTGAAAGAGTTGGGGTCATGTTAGAGTTGTGGTCCCCAAGCCAAGTAAGCTGCTGGGAGAAAGTGATGGAGGGTCAAATCATCAGGAGGAACTGAATGGATGAAGGGCTAAAGGCCTCTGGTAGCCTGGAGCCACCTACAAGGATGGAGCCAAAGGTGAGGCTGCAGAATCAACCCAGAGAGACCCAGCAGGCTAAGTCTGACAACTGCATGGAGAGAATCTGGATGTTATCCAGAGAACAGCCAAGCACCAGGGAGGGCTCAAGGGATGGGCCGCGAGCCCATTAGTGTTGGAGAGATCTGGCGGGCTGGAGCAGAGTGGGTTGGAGGAGGAAAGGGCTGAGAAGGAGGGAGATTAGAGCGGAGGAGGGTTTAGAGAGCACAGTCAGGGTTGCAGAAGACTGGAGAAGAGAGGGTTTCCAAAAGGAGGGAGCAGCAGGATCATCCACTGTCAGGAGGGCAGTAGTCTGAGACAGGACTAGTGTGCCTTGTGCGTGGCACAAATGAGCTTGTAGGGGAGACTGACTTCCTTGGGAGAATGAAGCCAAGAGTGGGGGTGTGGGGGGACTTAGGAGTGAATGGAGGAGGCTTCAGAAAGGCATTCAAGTGTTGCTGGGAGGGGAGATGAACATGGACCCGTAGCCAGAGGGAGACGCGCACTGGATCAGGAGCTGTTTGTTGTAGTTGAGTTGTGTCTTTCTTTATTTAAATTATATATATAATATATAATATATTTGGCTGCACCAAGTCTTTAGTTGTGACATGCAGGATAGCTTCAGCACTCAGGATCTTTAGTTGTGGCCTGGGAACTCTAAGTTGTGGTATGCAGGATCTAATTCCCTGACCAAGGATTGAACCCGGACCCCCTGCATTGGAAGAGCAGAGTCTTAGCCACTAGATCACCAGGGAGGTCCCAGGTGGTGTCCTTTGAATGGTGAACACACTTTGAGTAGATTTAAATGCTGGTGCAGTAAACCAATAGAGAGGCAGAGGCTGAAGGCAGAAGAGAGGGATCATTGGATAAATAGTGTTTCTCAGACACTTGTTCTGGGCCCAGGCCTGATGTAGGCACAGCAAGGACGAAGATGGATAAACTCTTCCTTCTTGTGAATGGCTTGTCAATGAAGCCACCCCCTCACCAAGGGAGAAAATCTGGGGATTCAGAGCACAGGTTGAGGCTCAACCATGGGCAAAGGGGAAGGTGGAAAAGAGCACAAATATGGGTTAATTGGTAAGTGTTGTGCCAGGCAACTGAGGCATTTCTTACTCGATGGCTTTCATTTTCACTTTGAAGCAGAAGCAAGGTCATCTGTTGGGACTTATGAGGGAGGATAGGAAGGGGAAATTTTCACGGAGAGGAATGAAGATCTGAAATAACCACTATGAGGAATGAACACGCGTGGCAGAAGGGAATGGCCCAGGGTGGCTCAGAGTGAACACCATCTCAGACCTGGCAGGGAGCAGATACCATGAGTTCGCAAAGGGACACGCCTGCAGTATCAGCCCTCAGCAGTCCAGGCAGAAGAGGAGATAAAGAGTTTAGTTGACGTGCAGCTGGAATTTTGCAGAACAGGCACAGGCAGTGAAGGCAGTGAACAAAGGCGGACAGCTGATGGGATAGACGAGTCCAGGCCAGGGAGGAGGAATGGACTGGATGACAGCACAGTTGACAAGTCAAGGACTGAGGGCAACCTTGGAAGGAGAACCACATGAGGAACCACATGGGAAAAGAAAAGGAAGGAAAAGGCCACAGGAGAGGGGGAAGTGTGGATGTCAGACTCTAGGGGGCGGAGTTTTCCCTGGTGATGGTCAGTTGTAAGGTGTGGCCTGGGAACTGGTGATGGAGTGAGGTTGAAGGAAGTCTTTGGAACTGAGGGACCCTTCAGTCTTTCAGGAAGATGGCTGGGTTTGGGGTGGGGAGGCAGGATGACTCAGATGCCTAAACTGTCATTACTACATGACCAGGAGGCATTTCTAAGAAGGAAGGAAGTGGTCAGTGGCTACCTCCTATTGTCCTTATGAAAAGCCCTGGTTCTAAAAGGCATGACCTGTACCCAAGGTCCCACAACAATCACATCCTTTGCTTTCTTACTTCCCAGCTGCTACGCTCCACTGTCTCATGGCCCTTTTTCAGTCCCATATTTATGAAGTTCTCTTATCCTTCAGGCTTCTACAGGCTCCGTCCCACTCTCTTTTCATGTCTGGCTCCCTCCCTTCCTTCAGGTCCCAAATGGAACTGTCACTTCTTTGAAGTAGACTTAGCCCCACCCCCTTCAAATTAGTTTAAGGTGTTATTATCACTTGTAGCACCCTGTTCCTTTTCTTGTATGCTCCCTCCTCTGCTAGACAGAGAACTCCACCTGGGCAGGAACCATGACATTTTTTTGTTCATATCACATTGCCAGCTCCTACCAGAGTGCCTGGAGTAAGAAGGCACCCAGTAAATACTGCTAAATGCTTTTAAAATGAAATAGGAAGATAGCAACCACGTCCTGATGGAACAATTAATCTGTATCACTTAACACATCCTCAAATGCCTCAAGTTCCCGCTAGCCTCTGTGCCTTTCTCTGCCTGGAATGACCTTTGCCCTTTGCCTGGCTGTCTCCAACTCATCCTTAAGACAAAGTCTAACTTCAAGCCGGAAGCCCTCCCTGACCAGCCCTAGTCTGGAATGCCATGGCCAAGACCTCTCCATTTGCTTGTCTGTCTCTTCCAATCAAGTGGGAAGTACTTGAGGACAAGGTCACAGTTGTGTTTATGTGGATACCCAGTGCCTAGGATGCAGTAGGGCATGATAAGGACCTGATGAGAGAAGCCAATGCATGAATGAGTGAAGACTCTCATAAGTCAGATATTATTTAAAGTATATATTGCAGAAGATTAAGATCAAAAGAATTTAAGAGCCATATTAACCCCATGCCTTCAATTTATAAATTAAGACTCTGAGTTCCAGAGAGAGGGATGTGGATAACAACAAGATCCTATTGGATAGCACTGGGAACTATATTCAGTATACTGTGATAAACCATAATGGAAAAGAATATGAACAAGAATATATTATATATGGCTTCCCAGGTGGTTCAGTGGTAAAGAATCCACCTGACAATGCAGGAGATGCAGGAGATACGCGGGTTTGATGCCTGAGTTGGGAAGATCCCCTGGGGTAGGACATGGCAAACCAATCCAGTATTCTTGCCTGGGAAATTCCATGGACAGCAGAACCTGACAGGATACATACAGCCCATGGGGTCACAAAGAGTCAGACACCACTCAGCTACTGAGCACATGAGCACAAACATTTATATGGGTAACTGAATCACTTTGCGGTACAGCAGAAATTAGCACATTGTGAATCAACTATGCTTCAATAAAATTTCTTTTAAAACATTTGGTGCTTATGAAATCTCTATCAAAGCCACTCTTTTGAAGTCAAGTGTGGACTAGACATCATTACTTGACTCTCATCACTAGAAGGAAGCCATCTGCGAATAAAGTCTCTGAAGAATGTGTCCAATCAACACAGCCAAAACAACAAATACTCACATGATGTTAAGTGGAAAAAGCAAATTAAAAAAAAAAACAAACTATAATATAACGGCAATTATCTCCTGTTTTAGAGCAGAGATATCTAGCCAGTATGTAAAAACATGGAGATAGTATTACAGGAGAGAAAGAAGCATAATAGATGCCTCCATTGTAGCTGATTGGAGAAGAAAATGGCAACCCACTACAGTGTTCTTGCCTGGAGAATCCTGGGGATGGCAGAGCCTGCCGTCTATGCGGTCGCACAGAGTTGGACACAACTGAAGCGACTTAGCAGCAGCAGCCATTGTAACTGTGATGTTTTATTTGTTTTTTTTTTTTAAAGATCTGAAGCAAAGTGGCAAAATTTCAACATTTATTAAATTGGATGGATATGTGGGTGTCTAATTTTTATTCTCTCTACTTTTCTGTTTGCTTAAGTAGGTCATGATTTCTTCAGAATTAGCCAGGCAAAGTGGAGGAGGGAGAGCATCTCAGGTTGGGGTCCAGCAGAGGTGAGACAGGCAGGTTCAAAGACCCAGAAGAAGAGGATGTTAGGTATGGGGAAAGGTCAATCCCGCAGCATTGATGGAGGTGGGAGATGGAGGTGGGAAGAGTGGGGAGAAGTGTAGCAAGAAATGATGCTGGGGAGGCAAGAAAGGGCAGGCCCTGAGGGCTTTGCCAGCCATCCCAAAGAATGTGGGCTTTCACTGAAGGCAACAGAAAGCCTCTGAAAGTTATTAAGCTGGGGCATGAGACTTGTGAGTGTTCAAGAAATGCTTGCTGCCATGGGGCATGGACGGAGGCAGGGAGATCAGCTCCATCCCCCTGAATTTGAGATTGAAGTGGGGAGAGGGGGGAGTGAAATTGAAAGGAATGGTGGGAATCCACCCCTCCCTCCACTAACATCAACCCCCCCGCCACTTATCTTCAATTTTAAATGCTTGTGCTGGGTGCCTTGCGTTTGCCACCGCTCCCCACTACAGAGTCGCTTTCCAGTCTTCTCCACCTAGTTCCCTGCCCTGGCCATGGTGGCCAAAACCAGAAACTCTTTAGCCTTGAACTTCTGATCATGTCAGCTGATGGGGAGCATCAGAGGGGCTCAGGGGGGAGGAGGGAGGAACAGCTGGATGCCTCCCTGAGAGGTTATCTCGGGGCACCTGCTTGACAGGTCACTACTTCCCTCAAGGTGGCCTACTGGGCACAGTCCTCTTCTGGCAGGTCCCAGGGTCAGTTCCCCTTTTCCTCCCTGGTCCTAGGGGTGGTGACAGCCATGCTGCTGGTGGCTCCACCCACTCCTTAATAATTATTCTTTT
Organism: Cervus elaphus; assembly: GCF_910594005.1. NCBI lineage: Eukaryota > Metazoa > Chordata > Mammalia > Artiodactyla > Cervidae > Cervus > Cervus elaphus. Next base: position 89,511,104 of record NC_057819.1, read on the forward strand.
TGCAAATAAGCCCTCCTTGAATTATCTTGCACTGTGTAAGGGACTCTATCTGATAAAATGCCACTGCCCTCCATCAACTCAATGGCAGGGGAGAAGTCCAATGATTCTTATTTATGTGGCTCTCTGGCTAGGACCTGGATGAATTTTGCATGACCAAAACAGAAGTGATGAATAAATGAAAAAAATATGGTGTTATGAATGAGTGGATGCATGAGCTGCTCTCTTAGGATTATAAATGGAGAGTGTACAGGTCTTGGACTCTTTGGAACAAAGAAAGTGGTGATTCCAAAAGAAAGGAAAAATAGGAAAGGAGAAGGGATTCAACATTTCTGGACTTCCTGCAACTCCACAGGAACAGTGCTACATTCTCCACTTATTCCTCTCATTTTATACTGAAAAAATGGAATATTTCCTGCCATACTAGTAAACAAAGGATGTCACAGTCATAAGCAGCTGCAGCCGCTATGGATGGTGAGCTGGTGAGCCCTGAGGGAACTCAGGAAGGAAAGAATACCTGCCAAATAGCAGCCATCAGACTGCAGCCACTCCCCACTGTGAGCCCTGAGGAAGCTCAAGATGTGAAAACACAGGATACTGGCCCCAAATAGGTGAGGTACTCATCAGAGATTTCAGCCTGCCCAGACTCTGGCATCCTCTCATACATAGACAGTGCTAAATTCCTTAACTTAGGATATCTGGTTTTCTTTTCTTTTTTTTTTTAAATTTATTTATTTTATCTTTTGGCTATACTGGGTCTTTGTTTCTTGGCCTAAGCTTTCTCTAGTTGCGGTGATTGGGGCTACTCTCTAGCTGCAGTACGTGGGCTTCTCATTGCAGTGGATTCTCTTGTAGAGTAGGGGCTCTAGGCTGGCTCAGTAGTTGTGGCACCTGGGTTTAGTTGCCCCATGACATGTGGAATCTTCCATCTTCCTGGACCAGGGATTGAGCCCATGTCCCCTGCATTGGCAGGTGGAATCTTCACCACTGGGCCACCAGGGAAGTCCCATGGTTTTCTTTAATTTATAATGATCTTCTGATGTTTAGACCACCTGCCTTTTGTTGCAAAATCTTCTATATAACTTGGTTCCCCTCCCCATTACCTCCTCGGAGCAGTTCTTTCAGGGTTATTAGATGCTGAGTGCAGGGTTTAAATCCTAACAACTTCCACCAAATAAAACATAACTCTCAACTTTAAGGTTGTGAATAATTTTCAGGTCCATAGTGCTCACCAACATCATGGTGCTCCTCTCACAGGCAGGAACTGGGGGTTCAGAGAGGTTAAGGAACTGACCCAGCACAGTATTCTGGTCTTCCGTCCATGTCTCTGTGTCATAGGCAAATCTGAAAGTAAAGGAAGTGAAGCTGCTCAGTTGTGTCTGACTCTTTGCAACCCCATAGCCTGTAGCCTGCTAGGCTCCTCTATCCACAGAATTCTCCAGGCAAGGATACTGGAGTGTGTTGTCATTTCCTTTTCCAGGGGATCTCCCTGACCCAGGGATCAAACCCTGGTCTCCTGCACTGCAGGCAGATTCTTTACCATCTGAAATCTCATCTACTCCCTAATTGAGCCTGTAAGCCCCAAGTAGGGCTCATCCTTGCCTGCTACACCCCTAAACCCCTGCCTCCCAGAGGCTGGCATTTCCTGACTCAGGAAGTGTCTTGTCTGGGCTGTCATTCAAAGCAAGGTACCTGGGGTCTAATCTCCATTCATTCTGCAACCTTCATCTCAGGCATAAATGTCATTGACATTATTACAGTGGTGGGCTGACGGCATGTTTATCCACCCAGTGCTTTTCAAACCAATTAGATGGATTTAGTGCTTGGATGAAAGCTCCGGAAATCAGCATTCTGGCCTGGAGAAAGAGCCAGACAAATGGATATTATTCCAGGGTCCCCCATGCCAGTCCATGCCCCAGGGCCTCCTGCTGGAATCAAATCCTTCCTGTTCAAGAAATTAGGCTTTTTTCTCTTATAGCCTAATCAGAGTCAGCAGGAGCCGAAGTAAACAGGGCAGCAAGAAGGTACTTACTGATTATTGCATGCCCATGGGCCAGCTCCACTGGCTCATTTATTTTTCACCACAATGCAACAAGAAAGGTGTTGGTATTCCCATTCTACGGTTGAGAAAACTGGGGCTCAGAAAGGTGAAGTACCTAGGTCAAAGTCACCCTGGACTAGAACCCAGGACTATAGGACTTCAGAGCCCCAGGCTGCCTGTACCCAACCCCATCCTCTCACCCAAACCATCCCCTGTCATTTAGCAGCTTGCCTGTTTCTTACCTCCTTTCTCACCCCTCTGAGCCCCAGGCTTTCTTATTTCTTTCCTCCTCCAGGCAATTGTTCATGCCATTTGCACCTCCAGCCTTAAGCAAATGCCGAACAATCATTCCATGCAAAAGTGTACAGGCTTTCCCCAGACAGCCCTTTGGGAACAATCATGTTTACCTTCACCTCTTTGGGTTAAGACATTGCAGGATCCAATGAAAGGGCAAAAATCTGGCAAGGTTAAAAGAAGATAAGCTTTGGAGCTCAGACAGACCTAGTTTCTAATCCAAGTCCTTCCATTCAATGACTATAAATATGCAAAACTCACTTCTCAGCATATTCATCTTCCTCTATAAAATGGTACTGTAATATCTGCTTTATAAGGTTGCTTTAAAGATGAAAAAATGACCATGCAAAGTGCCTGATGCACAGTGAGTATTTAGCAAGTAATAGTCCCTGGTGTCAATTCCTGACTTCAGAACCATATGACCTTGAGCAAGTGACCTAAGGAATCTCTAAACCTCAGTTTTGTTCAGTCACTCAGTTGTGGCTGACTCTTTGTGATCCCACGGACTGCCAGGCTTGCCTGTCTTTCACTGTCTCCCAGAGTTTGCTCAAACTCATGTCCATTGATTCAGTGATGCCATCCAACCATCTAATCCTCGGTCACCCCCTTCTCTTTCTGTCTTCAATCTTTCCCAGCATTAGGATCTTTTCCAGTGAGTCGACTCTTCACATCAGGTGGCCAAAGGATTAGAGCTTCAGCTTCAGCATCAGTTCTTCCATTGAATATTCAGGCTTGATTTCCTTTAGGTTTTACTGGTTTGTCCTCTGTGCTGTCCAGGAGATTCTCAAGAGTCTTCTCCAGCACCACAATTCAAAAGCATCACATTTTTGGTGCTTGGCCTTCATTATGGTCCAATTCTCCCGTCTGTCCATGACTACTGGAAAAACCATATCTTTGACTATACAGACCTTTGTCAGCAAAGTGATGTCTCTGCTTTTTAAATATGCTGTCTAGGTTTGTCATAGCTTTTGTTCCAAGGAGGAAGCATCTTTTAATTTAATGGCTGCAGTCACCGTCCACAATGATTTTGGAGCCCAAGAAAATAAAATCTGCCACTGTTTCCATTTTTTCCCCATCTATTTGCTGTGAAGTGTTGAGTCTGGATACCATGATCTTAGTTTTTTGAATGTTGAGTTTTAAGCCAGCTTTTTCACTCTCCTCTTTCACCTTCACCAATAGACTCTTTAGTTCATCGTTTTCTGCCATGAGGGTGGTATCATCTGCGTATCTGAGGTTGTAGATATTTCTCCCGCCAATCTTGCCTCAGTATACTCATATATAAAATGGGGCAATATTGTCACTTTGTAGGCTTGTGAGGAGGATTTCATTAAATTAGATAATGCATATAAATTATTTAACACAGTACTTGGCATATAGAAAGTATTCAAAAGACATTTGTTGTTACTATCATTAGTATTATCAAAACCTGAGAGGTGTGATACATATACATCCTCCTAATTACCATATATTTCTTATGTTTATTCAGATGTTGTTATCTTCTCAAAGCCTGACCATTCTTTTTCTTCTTTTTTTAAATTGAAGTATAGTTGATTTACAATGTGGTGTTTCAGGTATATAGCAAATGATTCAGATATATTATATATATATATATGCATACATATATATGTGTGTTCTTTTTCAAATTCTTTTCTTATAGGTTGTTATAAAATATTGAGTATAGTTCCCTGTGCTATACAGTAGGTCCTTGTTGGTTATCTATTTTATATATAGTAATGTGTATATGTTAATCCCAAATTCCTAATTTATTCCTCCCACCCTTTCCCCTTTGGCATCCATGTTTGTCTTCTGTCTGTGAATCGATTTATGCTTCGTATATAAGTTTATTTGTATCACTTTTTAAAGATTCTATGTATAAGTGATATCATATGATATTTGTCTTTCTCTCTCTGGCTTACTTCACTTAGTATAATCATTTCTAGGTATATCCTTTCATTCTTTTTTATGACTAAGTAATATTCCGTTGTATATGTGTGTATATATATCACATCTTTTTCATGCATTCATCTGTCAGTAAACATATAAGTTATTTCCATGTCTTGGGTATTGCAAATAGTGCTTCAGTGAACATCAAGGTGCATGTATCTTTTTGAATTATGATTTTCTCCAGATACATGCCCAGGAGTGGGATTGTAGGATCATATTAGCTCTATTTTCAGTTTTTAAAGGAACTTCTGTGCTGTTCTTCAGATTGGCTGTATCAGTTCACATTCCCACCAAAGGTGTAGAATTCCTTTTTTTCAAAATCCTCTCCAACATGTGTTATTTGCAGACTTTTTAAAGATGGCCATTCTGACTGAAGTGTGATCATTGTAGTTTTGATTTGTATGTCTCTGATAATTAGCGATGTTGAGCATCTTTTATGTGCCTTTTGACCATCTGTATGTCTTCTTTGGAGAAATGTCTATTTAGAGCACCTGCTCATTTTTTATTTTTTTTTTTTTTATGTTGAGCTATATAAGCTATTTGTATAATCTGGAGATTAATTCCTTTAAAGCCTGACTATTCTTGTGCAAAAAAGCAGTATCTCTTTCTCCATAAAACTTCCCTAAGCCAAAAATGAATAGTCTGTTTTATATACTGTACTCAGTACCCCTGTGACAACACATAGTATCATAGTTAGAACTATGCCTCTTCCACCGAGAGCTTTGAGGAGAGCTGATCAAATCTAATTTATCTCTTCATTTCCAGCATCTCATCTAGTATTGTTTCCAGCACAAAAGACTTGATTCCACAAAAAGGAAGGAGAAAAAAGGAGAGAAAATCTTTAAAAGGAAAAAAAAAAGCTCTGTATAATTTAATTGAAATGCATGAAGATGTTGCTTCTGAAAAGCACCTCTGGTGAGATTAAGACTTTTCCCAAGGGCTGAAAGCAGGGAGCCGGCCAAGATCCACTGAATTAGTGAAAACCCACAATGCAAGGCCTATGATGTTGGATTCTAAAAGGCAGGCATCATCTGTCAACAGCTAACTTGTTCCAATGACCAAATCCCAGGGTCGGTCAGCTAGCTCACCAATTCTTTCCAGGTAATTTTTCCTAACACAAAAAGGGCTTGGAAGAGTTCCTTCACTCTAACTAAATTGCTCCCATGAACAATATTTTTCAAAAAATGAAGCTGATCAAAAACATGTGGAGAACAAACAGGACCTGAAGTTATTGGGCCAGTCTTTCCGGAGTGTCAAAAAGAAGATGGACAGATCTCCTGTTTTCTGAGCCAAACTGTCTGCTGCCACTAAACCATCGCTTTGCTGTGTGTCTGGTGGACTTCCCATAAAAAGATGTGGAACCAATTTCTAAAATCCTTGAGCAGAGCAGGCAGGATGTCCAAGATCCAGGAGCATTATACAGGAACATCACTGAGAAGCAGGGGCTGGTGGGGAACTAGAGACAGGGGAAGCAAGCACAGAGGCCAAAGATGGGGTGCTTGAAACCCCTCTGGGCTGGCCTTATGTCACCTGCAGAGGCCTGGTGGTTTCCAGGTGACTTAAAGTGACTTCATAAAGGTCCAGGATGCAGAAGCATGTGTCTGCTTTCCAGAGCATTTCCTCATTAAGGGGACCTGTTCACTCTGAGTCTTAGCATCCTAGCCAGAACCACCAGAGCCAGGTGATGGCTTAAAGCCCTGCTACTCAAAATGATACTGGGAAAGATTGAGGGCAAGAAGAGAAGGAGATGGCAGAGGGTGAGATGGTTGGATGGCATCATCGACTCAATGGAATGAGTTACAGCAACTCTGGGGAGACAGTGAAGGACAGGGAAGCCTGGCGTGCTGTAGTCCATGGGGTTACAAAGAGTTGGACATGACTTAGTGACTGAACAACAACGACACCTCCAAGCGTGGTCCCCAGATCTGCAGCATCAGCACCCATGGGAGAGTATGTTAGAAATGCAGGGTCTCAGGCCTCATTTCAGACCCTTTGAATCAGACTCTTTTGAGGGAATGGCCCAGGAATCTGCCTTTGAATAAGATCTCCAGGAGATGGTTACCCATGCTAAAGCTTGGGAATGGCTTAGGACTTGGCTCTTAACCAAAAACTCTCATCAGAATCAGCTAGGTTGGTGGGGTAGCGGAGGAAATGGGGGCCTCTTCAATATGCAAACACCCAGGCTCCACCCCCAGGCACCTGAAACAGGGGACCTGAAAGGGATCTGGCCGTTTGCAAATTATCTATATGATCCCTGGGTGCTTCAGACGTACAGTCTTCATTTAGATGCATTAGTTTAGAGCCTTATAAACTAGTTAAGACCCAAATCCACAGCTGACAGTTTCTGAGCTGGATTCTACTGTGATCTTCAGTTCCAGCTCTTCTCCATGGTCTAGCTCAGACACCAGCTGCTCCGTGAGCCCCTTCCTGAATCTCCTTGGTCGAAATAAATTTTTCCTGGCTCTGAGTCCATACTTCCATAAATATTCATTGGAAGGACTGATGCTGAATCTCCAATACTTTGGCTATGTGAAACAAAGAGCCGACTCATTGGAAAAGACCCTGATGCTGGGAAAGATTGAAGGCAGGAGGAGAAGGGAGCAACAGAGAATGAGATGGTTGGATGGTATCACCGACTCAATGGACATGAGTTTGAGCAAGCTCCGGGAGATAATGAAGGACAGGGAAGCCTGGTGCGCTGCAGTCCATGGGGTCACAAAGAGTCAGACACAGCTTAGCAACTGAATAACAACTGAGTCCATACAACCACTCCACACAAACACTGCCTTTCAGCTCTTACATCATTCCACCTTACAGTTTGCATTATAACTGGTTGGGCGTTTGTCTCCCTGACTGATGTTAGCTCCCCAACCTGGCCTTCAAAGCCCAAGCTTGTTGTCATACCTGCTTTCCTGGGATGCTTAGCACAGTGCCTGGAGCATCACACATAGGTAGTACTTTTGCTCCTGCATTAAAAGTATGGAAAAATCCAAATTGTCCATTCTCCATCCTCAAAGTTAAGCAGACAAGGAGAATCAACCATATTTTCAAAGGAAGCAAGGGCTTCCTTATATATTTCTATTATGGTAATAGAAAGGTTAGATGCTAACTCCCAAAGGAAGAATGACTTATTATTTTCACCATATTGTTCAGAACAGCTGACCCATTGAAAAAAACCCTGATGATGCGAAAGATTGAAGGGAGAAGGGAAGAGGGCAACAGAGGATATGAGATGGTTGGATGGCATCCCCTATTCAACAAACCTAAATTTGAGCAAACTTTGGGAGCTGGTGAGGGACAGGATGGCCTGGCATGCTGAAGTGCATGGGGTCGCAAAGGGTCAGACACAGCTTGGCAACTTAACAACAGCAACAATTATTTGCTTAGATTGTGTGCTTGGTTCAAGGTCATAGCTAGTGAGAATCTAGAGTCTACAGCCAAGACTCTCCACCTCCCCATCTCCAAACCATGCTCCTCGAGTTCACTGGTCGCTCTGCTGCCCCCAGATGGGGGCAAAGATGACTGGTGACAGGGTTCCTGCTGTGGTCCTTGCCTGTACACAGATGTCCCCTTCTTGCCACTCTGGGGTGACTGGCCACTCAGAGGTGGGGCTGGGAAGAATTTCAGAATGGTGTGTGTCCAGGCACTGGTGAGCTGGGGAGTCTGCAGGCCCTGAGGCCCAGGCGCACAGGCCACGTTGGCACCCCTGCCTGTTGCCCCCGTTCCTAATTCTGCTGCTGCTGCTAAGTTGCTTTAGTCGTGTCCAACTCTGTGCGAGCCCATAGACGGCAGCCCACCAGGCTCCTCTGTCCCTGGGATTCTCCAGGCAAGAATACTGGAGTGGGTTGCCATTTCCTTCCCCAGTGCATGCATGCTAAGTCACTTCAGTCGCGTCTGACTCTGTGTGACCCTATGGACAGCAGCCCTCCAGGCTCCTCTGTCCACAGGATTCTCTAAGCAAGAATACTGGAGTGGGTTGCCATTTCCTTCTCTTAATGATCTCTGCCCTTTTGCTTGGCCTGGCTCCCTGCCCTGAATCCCAGCCCGCCTGGCTGAGACCCACACACTGTGTCTTGTCTACCCCGGTCTGGAGCCCCTGAGGCTGGACCCTGCTCCGGCGTCTGGCTCTAAGCCCCTCAGGGCGTCCATAAGCACCCATCTCTGAGCATCACCCCTGCCAAGAGCTTCCTCCTGCCAGGCCCTGCCCTCCACTCAGGATGCGGTACCATGGGTCCAGCTAAACTTTCACACCGTTTGATACCAACATTGACTCTTGGCCACCTCTCTCTTCTGCCGTCCAGGCCTCCTACCAGGATCTTTCCCCCCTTTGCCCTGGCCATCTTCCTTTATTCACCAACTTGTTGGTTAAGCCCTGTATCCCTCATTCTCCAGTCTGCTGCTAGCTGACTCCTGATCAGGCCATGCTCTGAGAAGGAGTAAAGAGGCATTTATTCTCAGCTTAGACAATAGTAACGCAATCAGAAACTATGTATCTGAGACCTGACTTTGACTCTTACTGGCTTTTCATGACATTGAAAAAATGGATTTTTTTTTATCCACAGTCTCTTTATCTACTTAAATGAGGAGAATATATATGTGTTTGTTATTGTTGTTGTTTAGCCCCTAAGTCATGCCCGACTCTTTTGCGTCCCCATAGACTGTAGCCCGCCAGGCTCCCCTGTCCGTAGGATTTCCCAGGAAAGAATACTGGAGTGGGTTGCTGTTTCCTGCTCCAGGGGATCTTCCTGACCCAGAGATCAAACCCCATCTCCTGCATTGGCAACAGAAAGCCCATATGCTGCTGCTGCTGCTGCTGCTAAGTCACTTCAGTTGTGTCTGACTCTGTGCGACCCCATCCCTGGGATTCTCCAGGCAAGAACACTGGAGTGGGTTGCCATTTCCTTCTCCAATGCATTAAAGTGGAAAGTGAAAATGAAGTTGCTCAGTCATGTCCGACTCTTCGTGACCCCATGGACTGCAGCCTACCAGGCTCCTCCGTCTATGGGATTTTCCAGGCAAGAATACTGGAGTGGGGTGCCATTGCCTTCTCCGAGAAAGCCCATATATATACACATAAATACATAATTTAAATAATGTTGTGAAGAATGAGATTGCATATTTAAGTTATATCATCTTTATAAAGCACCATAGGAAAATGTATGATGGTATTTTATTATTATTTGTATTTTATTAATGTTCTGAAACAGTAAAAATAATACTTCTGTCTCATAAGCCTTGTTTTAGAAGTATGTAATAGGGTTAAAATGTTTTCAAATCAAAAGAATAGAAACAAAAGTTTTTTCTATTTAAAAGAGCTAACCTCAGTACTTGGAAGATTAATCTGGTAGGAACTCTTAATTTGTGCATAAATTAGTTGGTATTATATTTTGCCATCTGGGACACAGAGGGGAGAATACAAGGTGGTCTTTGCCTTTGAAATCACCACCATCATCTCTCTCTTCAGCTATTCTTTGATCACTGATTTATTTATTCATTCATCCATTCAATAATATTCTGGAAGTTCAGAATTCACCCTGGCTGGGGAGTGATAGGGAAAGTAGGGAATGCAGACCATAGCTACTAATTCACTCCTCTGGTTCTCAACAAACACAGGCTCTGTATCCCTAACAAAAGAAAAAATCTATACCTTTGAGTTATCAGTCCTGAGAATTGAGGAATAGCTAAAAGATAAGCCTAGAATCCTAGTCTTGGACAAGACCTGCCCAGCTCTCTAGTACAATACCCCTTAACCGCTTTGGGAGTTCATGGTTTTCCCACCTTTAAATGTTTTGATGGAAATGTCCATCATGTCACCTATTCTCCATCTGTTTCATCACTTCGATCATCCTTTCCAAATTCACACTTTTTTTCCCCAACATCCTTTTAAAAATATAATCCCATTCATGGAAAGAATCTATGTTTGCCTGAACCCAGATCCCAATGCCCTGCTGCTCAAGAAGCTCTTCCGTAAATCTGTCTATATACTCGCTAGCTTCAGTCAGAGCACACTTTCTCTGGCTGGTCCTTACAGTCTTTGAGATTTGACTTTGGGACTTCTCTGGTGGCCCAGTGGTTGGGAATCTGCCTTGCAATACAGAAGATGTACATTTGATCCCTGGTCGGAGAGCTAAGACCCCATATGTCACGGGGCAACTGAACCCTCGCACCACAACTGTGGAGCCCATGAGCTCTGGAGCCCAGACTAGAGCCTGTGAGCAGCAATGAAGATTCTGCTGCTACAGCTAAGACCTGATGCTGCCAAATAAATAAATAGTTTTTTTCTTTTTTTTTTTTTAAAGAGAGAGATTTGACTTCAGCATAGCAAGAAGAATACTCAGGTATAGAACCTTCCTACGCATCCCCTCATAAGTCAGGCAGGAGGGATGGGGGATAGCTCAGGACCAGAGAGCCAGGAGTCCAGCTTATGGTCCTGCCTTTGCTGCCACTTCTTATATGGCTGGGCATCCATCCCTTCTCCTCTCTGGATCCCAGACCAGTCATATTTCAAGTAAGGGGTCGGCCCTTCCCAACTCTGGAATTTCTAAGCTCCCTTGTCATCCAAGCCCACCCTACAAGTACCTTTCCAACAGTGGCTGAGGTATCTATACTTTCAGCCCAAGGAACACTTTTCCTGTTGAACAATTATGAAAATTCAGCTTTGAGGGGAAGCACTAGAAAGCAGCCTGGTGTATTATTGCTCTAACGGTCCCCTGTGCTCCTAGTAAAAACAGCCAGGGGAGAGTGGAAGCCAGCATGAAATATGGCCCACTTGTTTTTTTAACAGCCTGCTCCCTGAAGTTATCCAGGAACTGTCAGCTCCAAGTGGAGCCGCTGCATAAAGAATAGGGCAATTTCCCGTCTTTTATCCTGGTGTCTCAGGCCCCAGACATTCTTTTAATGGAATTCCATTGTATTTTTGTATTCAAATGGACTTGAAGGCAAACAAAACACTTAAAGAGAGACATATCTTCTTAAGCAGAAAAGAAGTGTCTCCTTGTTGTTACTGCTGTTCCAAGTTGTGTTTGACTCTTTGTGACCCCATGGACTGCAGCATACCACCTTCCCTGTCCATCACAGCTCCCAGAGTTTGCTAAAACTCATGTCCATTGAGTCAATGATGCCATCCAGCCATCTCATCCTCTGTCACCCCCTTCTCCTCCTGCCTTCAATCTTTCCTAGCATCAAGGTTTTTTCTAATGAGTCAGCTCTTTTCATCAGGTGGCCAAAGGATTGGAGCTTCAGCCTCAGCATCAGTCCTTCCAATGAATATTCAGGCTGGATTTCCTTTAGGATGGGCTGGTTTGATCTCCTTGCTGTCCAAGGGATTCTCAAGAGTCTTCTCCAGCACCACAGTTCAAAAGCATCAATTCTTTGGTGCTCAGCCTCCTTTGTGATCCAACTTTCATATCCATACAGGACTACTGGAAAAACCATAGCTTTGACTATACAGACCTTTCTCAGCAAAGTGTCTTGGTACTTGTGAACTGTAGGAAATCATGAGTCAGGGACTCTGGTTGCTACCTTGCGCTTTGTCCAAGTGCTTAGAGGGTCGGGGGTTATCTGAGGGTTCAGTGTCAAGTTACAGGTGGTGAGCCCATAGCAGAGTTGGTTTCCAGGCACTCACTTACCAGTGTTACAGTATAGTGTATATTGTGTTAGTCACTCAGCTGTGTCCAACTCTTTGTGACCCCACAGATTGTAACCCACCAGGCTCTTCTGTCCATTGAATTCTCCAGACAAGAATACTGGAGTGGGTAGCCATTCCCTTCTCCAAGGGAACTTCCCAAACCAGGGATCAAACCCAGGTCTCCTGCATTGCAGGCAGATTCTTTACCAGAAAGCCTTTACCAGTGTCATAAAAACATTTAAAGAGGGGGGAAAGGAATGAAAGAAAAGGCATGGGTAGTGTCATCAAGGAATCTGGATGAGGTTTGTTTTTTTTTTAATATTTATTAATGTATTATTTATTTGGCTTGACAGTTTCTCAGCTGCAAATTTGGTAACTTTGATCTTCACTGTCACATGCAGGGTCTTTAATTGAGGCATATGAACTCTTTAGTTGCAGCATGTGGGGTCTACTTCCCTGATCTGGGATTGAACTCAGGCTCTCTGCATTGGGAGCAAGGAGCCGTAGCCAATGGACCACCAGGCAAGTCCCTGGATGAGTATTTTTTAATTTAAATCTCCTATTCAAATGTCTTTTCCAGTTGTTGACAGCAAGTAGCCCCCCATTTGGGTTTAAATACTTTATTATCTAGACCCTTACGCCATCACACAAGGGTACCTGGAGTGAGAGAGAGGTTTCACAGGATCTAGCTAGAAATGGAGTGCAAATCGCCTGAGGTACCAGGGTCATTGAGTAAGCACCAATGGTCCAAAGACCTATCTAAAGTTCCAAAGATGCAGACAGGAAAGGCAGGTCTCACTGAATGGGAAGCAGGCTTCAGAGTGAGGCGTCTTGGGATGGAGATAATGAGCATCAGCAGGTATCAGGGCATTTGCTGGCACATGCTGTGATGTGGCATGTGAAGACCAAGGATGGAATGCCAGGGGTATCCTGAGTTTCACAACTAGACTTCTATGATTTTGCTGACTTAAAAAAAAAAAAAAACACAACATGAGAGTTGCCAGTGTCAACTAAAAAATACAGTCACAGCCTGAAAGTAGAGAGTTATTTTATTTGATGGGAATGTTTAGGACCTGAGCCCAGGAGACAGCATCTCAGTAGTTCTGAGAAAACTGCTCCAGGAGACTGGAGGGGGAGTCAGGCTATATACAAGTTTGCAACAAAGGGAGCAGGCAGTCTGAACATCAAAGATTATTGTGAGGTAAGAAAAATCCGATATCAAATTAAGGAATGTAGCATTCTATGTTTGGGAAGATGCAAGCCTCTGGGCTCACCGAATTCATCCCTTTCACATGCACCTCAGCTATCTGGGGCCAAATCCTGTTTCCTGGTTCATCTTAAGGAGGAGGGGCAAATGTGGCAGATGGCTGCTTCTTGCATACCCCACCCCTCACCCCCCACATCGCCCAGCTCCTCAGCAATCACCTTAGAGGATGGCAGCATCTGGATCACAGGCATTGTGTTCCATTTCGGCAGCCCTCATTCACATCTGGAGGCCGGAAATCGCTGATGGCTGTGACTTTTCTTGTTTATTGATATGGCAGGAGATATTTTCATTTCACGCCAGTTAAGTTTTATTGGGGGAAGAATGAGGACTATAGCTTGGGAGACAGCACCTCAGATAGCTCTGAGAAACTGCTCCAAAGGGGTAGGGGGAAGGTCAGTTTATATGTATGTGATTTTCATGAAAGGGGAATACATTCAATCAAGCACGTAATTTTTCACAGAAGACTTCTGCTAGTCACAAGAAGTGGTAGTCACCATGACAGATTTTAGTGCTCTTCTAGATATGAAGAGATATGAGAATTGGGCTCATAAAATTGGCTGCTGAAATTATCTAACTATCTGAAGACCTGCCCTGCCAGTCCCCCCTGCCCCCATCCCCTCCAGCACAGAGTGCCTCATTTCTGCTCTCCACCATGAACTCCTTTCAGGGGGTGTTAAAAACCAGCAGCTGCAGGAGCACAGGATTTAATCCTTGTACAGGTAGATGGCAAGTACCCATGATGAGTGCCAATTTGTAGTTGACAATTTGGTGCTCAGGTACCTCTCAGAAGGGTCTGGAGCCAGCGGGTCAGTGGTGTTTTCTGAGGTTTCATTCCTTTTGTAAACCCTTCCCATGTGCCAGGTGTTGTGCTAGTTTCTGGAGACAGGAAGATGCATGATTCACCCTGCAGGGGAGAGAGACACATTCACAAGTCATGACTGTTCAACACATCATGTGTGAACAGTGGTATCTTAGCGACATGCACCGGGGCTGGGAGAACACTATGGAAACAAAGAATGAGAGGGCGGGCGCTCCAGGCCACCCAGGGCTTGGAGACAAAAGTCACGGCAGAGCAGGCTTCTGAGTCTATTCTGGGTCCACAGATTCATCACAAATCCTGCGGTTGTCTCTTTTTTTGGTCCATAAGGACTGGAGCTCATATAGATAAATTTCATGAAGAAAAGACCCCCTGGAGACTCTCAGCTACCTGCCCCAGTGCCTGTAGATATTTTCTGAGACTGAGTCAGCTGACTGCCTTCTAGTTTACTGACTGATAGTCATTGGAAAATATCAGAGGATAGTGAAAGAATCTCTTTGCCTTTAGCATTCTTCATTTGCCAATATTTAGCCTGAAGAGTAAAGGTGGGAGGTGGTCTCTGTCACGTGGCTAGATAGAAGAAAAAAGAATGGTCATGGTATATTAAGATTGTTCTGTGGCTCCAGTTATAAAGTTGCTTGGAAACTCTCCCGAGATGATTTGAATGGGGTGCTGGACAGAAATCAGTGCAGATAGATGGGAATCAAAAGAGTTGGTTTCATTTTTGCAGGAGGAATGGAGGGTCATGGTGAAGATGAGGTTCTAGGGACATGAATGGAATGTACATGCAATTAGGAAAGACCTAGGATCCAGGGATTTAATTCAAGAGCACTGAGCGGGATGCAGTGTCAAGACTGCCCTGCCATAGGAAGGCTCAGAAATAAGACCAGGAATCTAACTTTGAATTGCAGAAGTTGAAGATGATATATAACATCTCCAAGATCAGCACCAGGTCCAAGGGGAAGAGTGTGCCAGGAAGTAGGTGGGAGGCAGAGGCAGCTCAAATCACAAGCTGAGAAGCAGAGTGAGGTTCACCTGTTCTATCCCTTAGGACCACCCCACCTCCCAGCAACCTGCAGGATGGAGCCCTGGTAGAAGGACTAGTAGGGGACCCTGGCTGTGTGATGGGGGGGGGGGAGGTGGGTGCTCATTGTGGCTATGACTTACTCTCACCAGAATCCAGTGTTTCAGTCATCCCCAGATACTCCAGAAATATCAGTGTGCAATAACCACCAAATATTTCTAGATCATCCTTACCAAAGGGGAAGGGACATTGTAATATCTAATCATGCTGGATTTCTTGTGCAGAGCTAAGCCTGTTGGGGAGGGGGCATTATTTTGTAAAGGTAGGGCTTCCCAGGTGGTGCTAGTGGTAAAGAACCTGCCCGCCAATGCAGCTAGACATAAGAGACACGGGTTTGATCCCTGGCTTGGGAAGATCCCCTGGAGGAGGACATGGCAACCCACTCCAGTATTCTTGCCTAGAGAAACCCATGGACAAAGGAGCCTGGTGGGTTATGGTCTACAGGGTCGCAAAGAGTCAGACACCAATGAAGCAACTTCGCACGCAGGTTAAGCATTATATTATAAAGGGGTGCCTGCATATAATAGGCCGAGGCTTGACGGGTGCCTTTGCTCCATAGTCATCCAGGGACTTTCTTTCCTTCTGTCTTAATGGCTCTGTCATTCACTAGAGCATTATTCATATGGTCAAAGCTAGATCTTTTCCACACCATCTACATTCCAACCCAAGGAGAATGAGAAAAAGAAAGCAGAGAGCAAGAGACCTTTTAAAAAGATAATAATGTCATAATCAAACTGTACACCATCTCTTTCACTCAGGCCCTACTGACTACAATTTAGTCTCACGGCTACACAAAGATATAAGAGAGTCTGGAAGTGAGTCTTTGGCCCTTGTGGCCAGCTAAAACCTTGTAGGTTCTATTGCCAGAAGGACAAAGGAGAGACAGATGCTGGAGAGCCATGCTGTCTGCTACAGTGATTCTCAGTTGTTAATTCGAACTCTCACCTTTTCTAGGAAGCCCTTTTTGACCCCCAGAGCATAGCCCTTCTTTTCTGCTCCTTTCAGTTCAGTTCACTTCAGTAGCTCAGTCGTGTCGGACTCTTTGAGACCCATGGACTGCAGCACACCAGGCTTCCCTGTCTATCACCAACTCCTGGAGTCTGTTCAAACTCATGTCCATTGAGTCAGTGATGCCATCCAGCCATCTCATCCTCTGTCGTCCCCTTCTCCTCCTGCCTTCAATCTTTCTCAGCATCAGGGTCAGTTCTTCGCACAGGTGGCCTAAGTATTGGAGGTTCAGCTGCTCCTATGACACCCTGCAATTAACTCTGTTAAAATGTTTCTTTAAATGGACTGAAATACTCTGTTTATTTGCCTCTTCTACTAAAGTGTGAGCTCCAAGGGAAAAATATATTTATATTTTTTCATCTTTGTTTCCTCAATACAGTGGCACATAGAAGTGTTCAATCAAGTTCTGTTAGGTGAATCGATAGATGGCTGGATCAATACATGTTTCAGTTGATGAGTGAACAGAACTAGGATATATCTGGTTCAGTCAAGATCTGAAGGTTTTCTTATGTGATTTACAAAAGGTACCTTCTAACGTAAAATCACATGTATGTGTTTATTTGAACAGATAAGCCAATGACTGCTTGATACGAATGAAATAGATAAGAGACAGGATGACTGGGGTATGTGATAGAAATAGCACACTCTTCTCATATGCTTGGCAGTAGATTCTAGAGGATGGTGAACATTTGGAAAGCCTGGGTATCAGTCAACTCAGAGGTTTGATACTCTGGACAATTTCCTTTCTCTTGCCAACATGTGCCCCTTTTCATTACTCTCTTACTACCCCTAATTGTACTGGGCAGAATCCAACTCAATTCTTTTCTCTGCATGGCATAAAGGTGTGGGCCATAGCAGTACCAGGAAGCCACCCCTAGGGAATATAAAAGTGTGAAGAGTGAATATGAGGATCTGGAAGACTCCCTGACTGGGGAATTGGGAGAGTGGTTATTTATATGGTTAAGATTGAGCCTGGAGGATGTAACTGGCAGAATACAGAGAGGAGCAATGAGGGAACACTTCATAATTCCTCACTCTCCCCTGAGACCTGGGCAAAACCGGCGTGTTACAAACTGAAAAGATTTCAATATGTGGATCTAAACCTGGAGGAGTGTTAAGTGTTCATTTCCAAGGAATCTAATCCCACTCATTGCTTCTTGATGCTGTAAACTTTACATTTGGGATTCTTCTAAAAAACCAAGTGCTGAAGGGTAGTGGAAGTGGGCTGATGACATTCTAATATGGAGCTATGGAGATGTATGTTACAGAATCCGGAGTGTCAGACTGGGAGGAGAAGGTAAAATGATTGAAGAATACAACAGACAATTATTGTTTGGGCAAAGGAGAAGGAACTGAGAAAAGCTGAGAAAGCTCTGGGCAATGAAATTGGCTAGATGTTTGATAGTTCCCAGTGGGAAACAGTCATTGGCTCTGCTTCTGGAAATTGTAGTCATGGAATACAAGGGTTGTGGGAGACTCAAGAAGCCTCCTGTCGGATTAAACTGAGGCTCTGTCACTTATCATTCTGTGACCTTGGGCAAATTACTTAAACTCAGAGTGCCTCAATCTTCTCATCTGTAAATGGAATTCATGACAGTACACTCCTCATTGGGCTGTTTGGGGGGTCTCAACAAATCATAACCTGTAAGTTAATGTTTAGCACATATTCTCCATAAACATCGGGTTTCCCTTGTGGCTCAGCTGGTAAAGAATCTGCCTGCAGAGTATAAGACTTGGGTTCGATCCCTGGGTTGGGAAGATCCCTGGAGAAGGGAAAGGCTACCCACTCCAGTATTCAGGCCCAGAGAATTCCATGGACCGTATAGTCCATGGGATTGCAAAGAGTCGGACAGGACTGAGCAACTTCCACTTTCACTCCATAAACATTAGCTCTTCCAGAATCTGCAAGGTTGAAACATAAAGGAATAAAGAAGACCAAAGAAAACACCCTTGGTCATTAGTTTTCCCCATTTCTGTGGATAAGAGGACCATTTATTCCAAAATTTCCCCTCTTTGCAACTAAGAGTAAAACTGGCCCAAAATAAAATAAACGAATCAACTTAGGTAAGTGAAGTATCCAGAGTTGGTTCTGGCTTCACTTGCAGTTTTTTCCAGAGAATCATACTATCATCAGAGCCAGCCCTGCTTGTCTCTATTCAGCGTCCTCTGCATGCCAATGTCACCCCCAGGATGCCACCCATCAAGGAAGCCGAAAGGACTGAATCAGTTCCAATCAGCTGACTTCAGAGAACAACACACAGGGGAAAGATGAGGGTTCCTCTTCCACCAGTTCCTGTTGGGGAGAACGGTGGATTCCCCATCCCCATTCCCCTCACTGGTGCCTTGTGTATCATTGGCCCAAGCTCCCAGGGATAGGACATGCTGATTGGCTCAAGACGATCTGAGCTCACCGTTGAGTTGAGAGTGGGAGCCATACCCAAAGCAAATCTGGACATTTCAGACAGTTTTTAATAAGTGGGAAATAGGTATGTTGGAGGCAAGCAAAAGGAAAAAAAAAAAGTCTACTAGAGTGTGTAAGCTATTATGTGGCCCCTCAGCCACAGAAATCTGAATAACACTCTGAAAGGTAGCAAAAAGCCTCTAATTTTAAAAATAAAATCATTTCACAGTTCCCGGATAAGAGGGTTGTAAAGAATCTAACCACAAATCTAGAAAAAGGTACAGATGAACTTATTTGCAAAGCAAATTAGAGTCAGAGATGTAGAGAGCAAACCTAGGGTTACCACGGGAGGAAGGGGGGTGGTGGGATGAACTGGGGGGTTGTGACTGACACACGCACACTGCTATGTATAAAATCGGGAGCTAATGAGAACCTACTGTATAGTACCGGGAGCTCTACTCAGCGTTCTGTGGTGACCTAAACGGAAGAGATATGTTTAAAAGAGCGGGCATATGTACACGCATGGATGATTCACTTTGCTATACAGCAAGAAATGAATGTAACCCTGTAAAGCAACTGTACACCAATAAAAATTAATTCAAAAAAGAATCTAACCACAAACCAAGGCCTCAATGAACGTGGTGCCATCTATTATCCTTACTGCTCTAAAGAACAGAGGCTTGATACTTCCCTGGCAGCCGAGGGATTAACACTTCACCTTCCACTGCAGGGGGTGCAGGTTTAATCCCTGGTCGGGGAGGTAAGACCCCACATGCCAGGAGGTCAAAAAACCAAAACATAAAACAGAAGCAATATTGTAACAAGTTCAACAAAGACTTTAAAACAGGGTCCACATTAAAAAAAAAATCTTAATAAAAAAGATGAGACGCTCCATTCCCCATGGGGAGGTCACTTCCCAGCTCTTAGGCCACTTTGAGGTGGCAGCCCACAGGTGCCCTCCCAAGGCTGGAAGACAAGAAGGGAAACGGCTTGGAGGATCCAAGCTGGCCGGTCAGCTGCTGCCCCTGAGACGAGCAGGGACTGTGACCCCCATCCCCATGGGCACTGCCAGCCCTGCCTGACATTCTCTCCCTGCACTGGGGAAGGGATGCTCCACCCCCAGGGCTCAGCTTATTATGGAGAAATATGGATTCATCACCACTCACTTCCTGCTAGACGGGATATTGCTTGGAGCCAATCTCCTCTCATCTCTCTGCCTGGATGCCTTCAGCCTGTCGGTATGCAGAGCTCCTCACATTTCCCTTCGGAAAAATCGAACTAAGACAAAGGGAGGAAACGTATTTAGCGCTAAGGATGTGAGCCGTTTCATTTTTCTGTTTGAATCTATTGCTGTTTAATGAGCTAAATATCCGCGGGCTGAATAAGAGGCACTGATCTTGTGTGCGTCTCCCAGGAGGCGGCCTCTGACCCAGCCAGCGTATGGGAACCACTCAACCTCCCGGCAAACACGCAGGATACTGGAGGAGGGCCGGGATCGCCGAGGATGTGGACAGATAGCAGGCGACGAATCACTCATGGCTGACCCTGCAGCCACCGAGCAGGCCAGAGACTTAGGGAAGGCAAAATAGTGTCTTGTTCAAAAACACCTGAGTAATGGTAAGTTCCTGGGTCATCACAAAAAAAAAAATTCCCAAACTGAGAAATAAGCTAAAGATAATGAGGTCGCTGGAATGGACAGGTTGCTTTGGAAGTCCAATCAGAAGAGGCTTTGTCTGTCTCCATTGACAACCCGGAAGCTGGCTGAGGAGGAGGCCACGGGTCTTGCTAATATTGATACATCAGCTCCCAGAAGGCTTGGTTGGACAAAACTCTTGGTTTTGCATAGGTTCGAGCTCCTGAGTTATCCGGTTATTCAGTCGCTCAGTCGTGTCCCACTCTTTGTGACCCCAAGGGTTGCAGCACGCCAGGCCTCTCTGTCCTTCAACATCTCCCAGAGCTTGCTCAAACTCATGTCCATTGAGTCAGTGATGCCATCCAACCATCTCATCCTCTGTCGTCCCCTTCTCCTCCTGCCTTCAATCTTTCCCAGCATCAGGGTCTTTTCCAATCAGTGAGTTCTTTGCATCAGGTGGCCAAAGTATTGGAGCTTCAGCTTCAACATCTGTCCTTCCAATAAATATTCAGGACTGATTTCCTTTAGTTATCCTAACTCTTTGTTAGGATAATAACCTTTTCTTTGTTATTAGAAAAGGAAGTTCTAAAGTTGTTACGTCCTTCAGCTTCTTCACCAAAGGAGCGATTTGGGATGAAACCTTTTTACACTGGAAAGGGCCACAGAAATACTGTGACTCGACCCCTTCATTAATGGATAAAGATTTCCAAGCTCAGATAGAAAAAGTCATGTGGCCAATTGGTAGTTAACCCAAGATCAGTAATAATAATGCTATTTTATGAGAGCTGGCTGTGTACCACACACTGTTTTAAATGCTTTATGTATATTCAACAGTTCACGTCTCCTAACAAACTCATTTTGTAGAGGAGGAGACTGAGGCTCAGGAGTATTAACTAACCTATCTGAAGTCCTATAGCCAGAGAGTGGTAGAGATTGGATTCAAACCCTGAGCCAGGGACTTCCCTGGTGGTCCGGTGGCTAAGACTCTGTGCTCCCAATGCAGGGGGTCCAGGTTCAATCCATGGTCAGGGAACTAGATTTCCATGTGCTGCAACTAAGACCTGGTGCAAATAAATAAACAGATAAATATTACAAACAGAAAGCAAAAAAATCCCTGGGCTCGACCTCATGTCCACTATGGTTTTGGCCTTTCAGTAAAATTCATTTCTTCTGGCTTCCAGGTCAAACACAGTAAAAGAATCAAAATGAAAGAATCCAAGAATCAAAATGAAAAAAAAAAATCTTTCCCTATGGACCCTGAAATAAGTTATGTTAGCTGATAAAAAAGAAAAAACAAGGAGCATGAGACCTCCTGGCCTTTGCACTGCATATCCAAAGCTCATCCTCCAAAGACCCTCAAGATACTCTCATCTCTCCTTTACTCCAGGGCTTTCTCCAAGAGCCCTCCCTCCCAGCAAACCACCCAGCCTCTTGTTTCCCAACCAGATCCAGAATTGTGAAGCCTCTTTGCACGGTCCAGGCTGGTCCCTCCATCTGGAATCTCTCCTACTCCATTGACTTCCTACTTATTCTTGAAACCCCAGCCCCAGGGACAGCTCAGTTATGAAGATCTCAGTCATCACTGGATCAGGATTAGATTGCTCCCCTTCCTTCCCACAAAGCACTTTGTCCTCTATCACAGAATGTGTGTGACTCTTTCCTCTGTTATCATTGGCGGTGGAAGAGCAGTGGGTAGTGGTTGAGTGGTTGGGTACAGGGTCTTAATACCAATAATGCTTGAGTTTGAGATCTGACTCTGCTACTCAGGAGCTGTGTGGCCTTGGGCAACTTACTGAACTCTCTGCTCTTCCTTTTCTTCACCCATAAAAGAATGACATTGTTTACCTTAAAGGATTCTTATGGGTATCAAATGAGATAATGTGTGCAAAGTCCTTTAGCCACCATCTGTCTGGAAGTCAGCTCTTTATACATCTTAGCTCTTATTGTGGTTGAGGTTTGTCAGCGCCATCACCATCACCATCAACACCACCATCATCAATGTATTAGTAATGTGCAGCTTGCAGGCTCAGTCACTTAGTCATGTACCTCTGTAGCCTTGTAAACTCCTAGAAGTCAGGTCTTGTTCGTCTTTATGGCTGGCCTTTAATAAGTGCTTAATAAATGGATGCAGAATTGAATTGTTGAAGCAGCTGTTCAATCTGCAGTTTGTTGTGTTGGCTCTGGTGATAAAGTGCCTTTTGAAATCGTTTGCCACTTGCTTGCAACCCAGTTGGGTTTTGAGCTCCATAGAGTTTGGTATTTCTCCCTGTAAAGTATATAGTTGGTATACATACACTCAGTATATGTAAAAGTATTTAATGAATGCTTAATTCACAGACTTCTCAAAGTTCATAAGATGCTCAGGATGTACACCCACTTATTTTTTCAAAAGGCTATGGGATAAAGTGACAATGGCAAAGCACGTAGTAGTTCTTGAACTCTTTAAAATGGCTGACATTTCAGACAAAGACAAATATCATATGATAGTGCTTATTTTTGGAATCTAAAATATAAAACACAAATGAACTTATTTCCAAAACAGAAAGAGAGTCACAGAGACAGAAAACAAACCTATGGTTACCAAACAGGAAAGAGCAGGTAAGGGGACGGATAAATTAGGAGGCTGGGATTAACATATACACACTGCTATATACAAAATAGATAACCCACAAGGACCTGTACTGTATAGCAGAGAGAATACACTCAGTGTTAGGTAATAACCTAGAATGGAAAAGAATCTGAAAAAGAATATATATATATATATATATAAAACACTGAATTGCTGTGTTGTACATCTGAAGCTCATATGATATTGTAAACAACTACACACAATTAAAAAAAATGATTTTTTAATTTAACTGATTTAAAGACAAAAAAAAATGGCTGACATCTTTTGGGCACTTACTTCATGCCAGACACTGTGCTAAATAGTTACATGTTTTGGTTACTAATTCTCAGAAACAATTTGTTAGGTTGGTACTTATTATTCCCACACTACAGTTAGGTAAACAGAAGTTTAAATAGGTTAATGCACTTGCCCAGGTTTCCAGCTACTGCACAGGGAGCCCAGTATTTGAGTCTATCCCCTTCTGACTTCAGTAGAAAGTCTCAGAAACTAGGCTAAGCAATTCGGACCCTTTGCCAAGTTTATTACACCCGTCACAAATGAAAGTGCTTGACTATTGTCCCCATTTTACAGATGAGGAAACTCAGCTTTGCCTATATCAATGATAGAGCTGGACTTTGAAAAGAGGGTTGTCTGACCCCATCTAAAGCTCCCTTCTTTTTCCTATGATGATCTAGGGCCTGGAGCTGTTGCAGTGATAAGGGAAAAAGAGCAATGAGTTTTGTTTTTGTTTTTTTCTTGGCTTTGCTGGTGGCTCAAACAGTAAAGAATCTGACTGCAATGCAGCAGACCTGGGTTCGATCCCTGGGTCAGGAAGATCCCCTGGAGAAGGGAATGGCAACCCACTCCAGTTATTTGTAGCTGGAGAATTCCACAGACCGAGGAGCCTGGCGGGTTACAGTTCATGGGGTCACAAAGAGTCGGACACAATTGAGCAGCTAACACTTTTCCTGAGAACAAAGAAGATAAAGAGAACAGTGAGCAGGCCTGAACACGCCTAGATTTTGTTTTACTTTAACTGCTCCCAACCCTACATGCCTGTAACCAAGTTTGCTTTTCTGCCCTCTAACTAAGCAGGAGCTACATTTCGCTCCTATTTTCATTTGACTCTATGCTAAATACATCCTGTATCTGGTGTTTCCCTTACAACACCCTTTCCAGTGTAGTTACATATCAGAGAGAAGGCTGCGGAGCCACAGGAAGTGCCAGACTCAATTACCAGGTTACTGACATCAGCCTATGACTGACTATCTTTGAAACAAAGCAAGAGAAAGAAATCAAGATTCTATTCCCTTCGTTCCTCATCACGGACTCCTGACTTTGGGCCCCTAGACTCCTCGTAGAGGAGGGGCACAGTTCTTGAGGCATAAGCCTACTGTGTACTCTCCACCAGGTAAGAATTAAAGCCACCTTTTTATTTCCTGCAAACTCTGCCTCTGTATTCTTTACTCGGCTCCGGCGGGCAGAGAAAGCCAAGATTTCTAGTTCCGGCCACAAGCTAGAACACTAGTGTATGGAATGATGCTCCATCCAACTCTTTCCATCTCTACACACAACTCCCAAACCATCCAACCATCCATGCTCTAAGCAGTCATTACCTGCAAGCACCTGGCAGATAACCCACCCATCTCATACATAAGAGAGAAGGAATCACCCCAGATAGACACATCTCCACACAGAGAAAACCTGGGGGAGAGGGGGAAGAAATGCCATCAGAAAGATGCATAGGTCGTCACTACCCAGTGGCTGGCGCAGCCTTGAATTATCACTGAAGGATGAGCTCCAAGTGTGATCATGAGCAGACTTTGCAAGCGGAGAAGAGAGTGAAGCGGGTGGAAATAGAGCATGATGGGAATTAGCAGCATCTTGGGGGCTGGAACCTGGGAGGAGTGAGAGGTGGGGAAGGAGTAAGGATCTTGGGGACCAGTCTGTCAGCCCCAGGAAGACAATAAACGGGTGGGGAGGGGAAGAGAGCAGAACGTTCATGAAAGCCAAAGACCCTGGGGTGGGAAGTACCGCCAACTTCAGCAAAGCCTGGGAAATCAGTCTGCAAAATGAAAGAGGCAGAGGAGAGCACCAAAAATAACCTTGAAGGTAATGGATGAGGCAGAGGAGAAAAATCAATTCAAGGAAAACATATTAAGCACAGAAAAACTAGATGAGAGCTGAGGGGCTTGGGGGAGGGGATGGAGAGCACCATGGACTGGGAGCCTGGAGGCTGGGTTCCTCGTCCAGCCCCACACTCTGGAGCTCTGTGACTCTCGGTGGGCTACTTCATGTCTCCGAGCTGCTGCTGGCTCCTGTTAGAAGCGACACAGTTGGACAACGCGGGCTCCAAAGCCCCCTGCAATTCTGACAGTCTCCGATAAAGGGTTGTATAAAAACTTAGCTTCATGTTGGCAGGCTCAAGCAACTAGGTGAAAGTGAGCACATCTAGTCAGGCTTCCAGATATTTCCAAATATCCGGTTGCTTGTGAGATGTAAATGAAACCTACTGGCTTAAGTTTCACTGCCCCTTAGCCGTTTGTGGGGTCTGTTTCTGAAATGGACAAGGAGGGAAGCTTATAGGCTAAGTTAGCCACCATCAAAGAGAAAAAAGAGTGCTGATAACACATTTAAATTTAGCACCACGTGCACACACACAAAAGTGGTAATTATGTGAGAAGATGGAGGTGTTAACTAAACATATTGCTGTGATCATTTTGCAGTATATACATGTATGTAAACCTTTCACTTACATATGCTGTATGTCAATAATATATTCAATAAAGCTGGGAAGAGAAAAAGGGAAAGAAAAAAAAATTGAAAGGAGACCAAGTGGTCACCCTGTAAGACAGGTTGTGTTGTTGTCTAGTTGCTAAGCTGTGTGTGACTCTTTGTGACCCCATGGACTGTAGCATACCATGCTCCTCTGCCCATGGAATTCTCCAGTCAAGAATACTGGAGTGGGTTGTCATTCCTTCTCTGGGGGTTCTTCCCGACCCAGGGATCAAACCGGCATCTCCTGCATGCAGGAGGATTCTTTACTGCTCAGCCACTGGGGAAGCCCATAAGACACATCAGGATACCTATATATAGCAAAAGCCCTCTCCCCAAAGAGGGCTTATGAGTTAGAAGGGTACCCTGAGGCCTCTCAGGCACAAGATTGGTATATATTGCAGTATTGATGTATGGGCTAAGATTTTATAAGAATAGCAGAATGATGCCTCCTTTACCCAAAAGTTATTTATCTACAAGCCCCAATTATCAAGAAAATAAGCCAGAACCTGCAAGCAAAGCAATCATGTGAGCAAATATAGCAGAAGGACATTTAGATGTGCTGGGTGCCTGCAATGGGTTTAACATCTTTGGCAGGCGTCTCAGCTGCCAGCCTCTCCCTTGGCGTGGGGAAGTTCTGCCTCACAGCTGTTTCTGAGTCAAGTCCGTGGCATAGGCGCTTCTCTGGATTACTTTCAATTCTGCTCTCTGCTTCGGTTCCCTGTGCTGCTGGTCACCACCCTGAAAGAGCGCAGCGGACAGTGAACATGAACATGTCGAGTAGCAGTTGGATGCGTAGGCTAGAGCTCAGATGAGCGGTCCTTGCGGATGTCACCTGTGTACAGAGGCATATGAACCGTGAACAGTGATGAGGGGACCCAGGGAGGGAGACCCAAATGGAGGGGCGTTATTCTAGCAAGTATTTCCATACCCAGATATAGTATTCTTCCACCTCCTCCATTTCCTGAAGAAAAACTAGCAGAGGCAATCTCTTTCTGCACATCTCTCTCTTTTTTTTTGCTCAATTATTTTTTATCATGGTGAAATACACAAAACATAAAATTTATTGCGACTTCCCTGGTGGTCCAGTGGTTAAGACCCCATGCTTTCAATGTAGGGGGTGTGAATTTGAACCCTGGTCAAGGAACTAAGATCCTACATGTTGTGCAGCAAGGGGAAAAAAAATTTTTTTTTAATTACTATCTTCATCAAGTTTCAGTGTAAAGTTCAGTGGTATTATGTATATTCATATTGTTGTGCAACCATTGGTATCATCCATTTGCAGAGGTCTCCTTAACTTCTTGTGCAATTTGTTTTAGAATCAGAGAAAACTCTCCCAGATCCACCAACATAAGACTTCCCCTCATGTATCCATTGGCCGTGTCTAAGTCACATGACTACTCCTAAACCAATCAATGAAAACTGGAAACAGAATACCTGTGACTGATGTAGACCAGCAGCCTTTATTCAGGAGGCAGGATCTCATGATGAAGGTTATACCTGAATAAAGTCAGAGATTATTAGCAAGGAAGACAGGGAGGTGCCTTCTGGATAAGAAAATGATAGTGTCTGTATCCCACCATTTTTTAAAGAATTGTTTCCTCTCTTAATGCCATAAACATTCTCTGTATAATTTAAATGCAATTTCTAGTATCTTCAAAATAGTTATCTAATTACTTACCACAGTTTATTAAACTAGCCCCTTGGTTTGGGTAGCTCAGCTGTTTTTAAGTTTGAACTTGTTCAGAAAATGCTGCAATAAGTTATTCTGTGAATCCTTTTGTATAGCTTTGAAACCCAGGTATGAAATTTCTTGGTCAAAGATAAGAAGGTCTGCATATGAAAGGGAAACTTTCCATTAGAATCAGCCACCAGAAGGTTTGTTTGTTTGTTTGTTTTTCATAATAAAAAAAATGGTTTTTTGTTACCTGAACCATTCTTGCACATGGAACACTATATTTTCCTGAGAAAGTGATGGAGAAAGTAGCTTTGCAAACACACTTGTGTCCAGGTGTCTGCAAAGAAATGCTGAACAGGCTTGAGGTCTCTGGAGGCACCTGGGCTGAGAGGGGAGTGTGCTACCCAGAAGACAAGAAGCAAAGAGGTGATAATGATGCCATGGTCTAGAAGCTGCCTAGAAGAGAGACTGGAGAGACATAGGAAACATAGGGGCAGCGTGATAGCCCATAAAGCTGCAGATAGCGGCTGCCTAGAGTAGATCTTCACCACTGACCAGCAAGAATCTCTAAGGAGAAAAGGGATGTGGGAGACAATTGGCTCTAATGAGATGGTGATGAGTTGAACTGACTAAGATCATGAAAGTGAAGTCGCTCAGTCGTGTCCAACTCTCTGCGACCCCATGGACTGTAGTCCACCAGTCTCCTCTGTCCATGGGATTTTCCAGCAAAGAATACTGGAGTGGGTTGCCATTTCATTCTCCAGGAGATCTTCCAAACCCAGGGATTGAACCCAGGTCTCCTGCATTATAGGCAGATACTTTACCGTCTGAGCCACCAGGGAAGATAAGATCGTGAAAGCACCATTTAATCCTGCCTCACCCAGATACACCGTGATTTGGACACAGACATGCCCTAACACAGTGATTGTTTGGTTGTATTATTCTCAGCCTCAGAGGATCTGGAACAGAAAGGATAAGGCAGGAGAAAGGAGAAAAACAGAGATGTTTATAAAACACTTTCTTCTTGTGGTGCCATTTAATCCACCCAACCATACTATCAGGCAGATATTATTGCTTTACTTTACAGGTGTGGCAGCTGAGTTGCCGGCCCGTGAAGTGACTTATTCAAGATCATGCTGTGATCACAAGGCAGAGTCAAGCAAAAGACCCACCACATAAGAGTTTCCCAGCATTTTTAAGATTCTGCCCTCATCTTCCTGAAGCCTAGCAGGGTACAGATAGAAAAATCACCCTGCCAGACCCCTGGTGTCTTTGACAGCTATTGTTATTTCTCTGCAGCATTTTCCTCTTTTCTAGAAACTTTCCTTCTTTGGGGAACGGTCACTTTCCATCTATCCTTTTTACCTTGGAAGCAGTCCTGCTTCTTCTCTGCGACCCTAACCACAGGCGATTGGTCCCGCAAGGGTCACCTGACCAGAACTAGGCCAGTCAGAGTCCCTCCAAGAAAGTCTGGCCCCGAGAAATGGAACTCAGTCTCTCCAGGTAGCCAGGACTGAGGACACATGAACTCACAAGCTACAGGCAGCCACAGCCTGATTAGCAAAGCATGTCACTTGGCAGTGAGAAGTGAAAATAAAGAAGATACAAAGAGAAGTAGGAGGCACAAGTCAGAAGAAAATGCCAGGTTTCCCCATGGTAATTGAACTCCTAATTCTGGTTTGTTCTTGCCGGACATCGCAGTCCTTCAATTCTATGAGATGCCTCATTATCCCTTCAATAATTGGCCCCCCACCCCTTTCCCCTCTCTTGAAGCTAGCCAAAATCAATTTCTGTTATTTTCATCCAAAAGGGAACTAGCTAGAGATACAAAGTATTTACAAGACTAGATCTGAACAACCCTGACTTGCCAATTAGCAACTGCTTCTGTTGCTTTCCTCTGCCTTAAGGAACCTCACTCATCTCTTTGTCTAGCCCCTCAATGACAAGATTTGACCACTTACTCATGTCTCTGGCCATTTCGCTCCAATCTCCTGCCTTTTCCATTTCAACAAATAATTATACCGATAAACACATCCTCCTTTGACAGGCCTCCTTGACTTTTCTGGTTTAATGGCATCATTGGCAGGCCACCTGGGATGCATCTGCCACCAGGACCAACTCTGACTCTGCTTTTCTTCAGATGCATTTAGTCTTAACCTCTCTGGCTCCATCGGGCTCCCAGATGTCCTCCGCTGCCATTTGATTGTAGACAATTACATGTAATCAACAACTTCCTGGCTCCTGTGTATGAACACCAGGACCTGACCTCCCAAGGGCAGGCAGAAAATGAGTGTGAGTCATGGCTCCTTCTGTAGGTAATTCAACTGTGGACACCGAGGTGGGGGAGAAGATGTGGCCTTTATCTCCTGAACCTGGAGACCTCCACCTCCCCCACTGAGAAGGCTTGCCAAGAGACTACAGATAACTTCAGCATTGCAATCCGGAAGCCACACCGAGAATTCTCATGTGCTAACTGGAGCCTTTCTTGAATTTTACCCACTGTGTGAGGATGTATGTTTCCTTGCTGGTGAAATTAGCCACAGTGGCTGGGGACTCCAGGCTGTGAGCTATAAATCAGTCTTAAAATTACTGATAAACTCTCACCCAAATTTCAGATTCATGTCAACGGTTGAGTTATCCTTGTTGTTATATTAGATTTTACCATGTTCAGACTCTTCAAGGAAGAGAAATCATTCACAAGATTAAGCCTTATATGATCATCGTCTTCAGCAGGGATGTCCTTGAGAAGAAAAGTGACCCTCAAACCATTTCTTTGCTGCTGACCAGCATACTTATTGCATGGGGTGGAGGGCAGGGGCAAGGAGTGAGTGTTTCCTTGCGGTTCTCCCATCCCCTATTTCTCTGCTCTGTGATAGAAATGGTCTCCTGCTCCCACTTCAAATCAGGGAAAAGTGCCTAAGAAAATGCTCAATCATAGGTGTCACATGAAAGGTACATAAGGTAGCATTCACTCCACAAGAAAAATGGATCCAGACAGGGGATTTAGAAGGTCAAAGTGGGTGTTCTGTAAATGTCAGAAAGAACAGCCTGTGTGTGGTGCTACATGGATTTCAGTATGCCTTCTCATATAGTAATTCTGTTTGAACAACAACCCCGAATGACAGAATAGGTCATCCAGTTCCTATTTGCCAGTGGACTTGTACCCAGACATGGCCAGTGCTTGCCCTAGATGCCATTAGTATTATGTAGCAGAGCCCAGGCATGATCCCGTATCTCTCAATTATATGTGTGATGTTGTGTCTGATTACATGTGGGATGTTGTAGCCATAATATCATGCCTCAAACATGACTCCATATTCTGATTTTATATGGGATGCTCTATCTACAAGGAGTTTATCTATTATAGTTTTAATTTTAAATGAGAATTGGAAAACTTTTGTATAAAGGAGCCCACCAGGCTCCTCTGTCCATGGAATTCCCCAGGCAAGAATACTGGAGTGAGTTGCCATTCCCTTCTCCAGGGGATCTTACCAACCCAGGAATCTGAGCCATCAGGGAAGCTTCTATAAAGGGGCAGATAGTATATATGTTAACCCTGTAGGCTACAGGTCTCTGTCACAACTATTCATCTCTGTCCATGTAGTACCAAAGCAGCTACAGACAATATGGACACAAATGGGTGTGGCAGAGTACCATTTAAACTGTATTTGCCATCATGGATGACAAGCCAGATTTGGCTTGCATGCTATAATTTCCCCACCCCTGGTTTAAAGTATTAGGACCAAATCTTTATGTGAAGGTTAGAGCTGAGCTTCAGGTCAGCAACTCCAGACACCCAATCAATACTGACATTCTGGCCATTTCCAATTCCCAATGGTACATCATCCCCTAACTGCCCCACCTGCCTCATGGCGTGGCCGGTGCATCCCCATCCTTTTCCTAACATCTGCTCACTTCCCAGGGGACTGGAAGTTCAAGGCGGGTACCTGGGAGGAAACATTTATGGAAACAGTGGCTATTTATTAGGTTGGTAGCCTTAAAGGATGGAAAGTAGGTTTTTAATTTTTGTAGTTTTATATTTTCCAAAGGACGATGCATTTGGTTCTTGCCTCCACCTCAGCGTGCCTGCCGCATTCCTGTCTCCATCATCTCTTGTGCTCAACACCTCTCAGACTCTCAGTTTGGACCTGTCAGTGTCCAAACTCACACCTTTCTTAGCATCATGCTAGAACATGTTGACTTTTTTCAAGAAAAAGCTTATACTCCTTGACTGCCAGATACCCAATGGCACCTTTAAACCAGAAAAAAGGGACTTCCCTGGTGGTCCCGTGGTTAAGAATCTGCCTTTCAATACAGCGGACACAGGTTCGATCCCTAGTCAGGGAAATTAAGATTCCATATGCCGTTGTTGTTGTTCTTGTTGCTCAATCACTAAGTCGTGTCTGACATTTTGAGACTCCATGGACTGCAGCACGCTAGGCCTCCCTGACCCTCACTACCTCCTGGAGTTTGCCCAAGTTTCCCACATGCTGAGGGGCAACTAAACCTGTGTGTTGCAACTAGAGAGAAGCCCGCGTGTCGCAACGAAGACCTTGCGCAGCCAAAACAAACGAACAAAAAATCCAAAGAGAAGCCTAGTTGACAGATTCCATGCCCACCCAGCATCTCAGCATTTTAAAAAGCCTAAGGGGACTTCAGGGTTGTAGAGGAATGAAGAAGTCAACAAATCTTCTCTGCAGAAAACAACTAAAACACACCAGACAAAATTGTCGAAAACAACCATGTCTAGCCCCTGGAAATTAGCCAAAAACAAATAGCAAATTGAGAATTATTTGTGAGATGTTTTGGAACTTCAGGTAAGAACACCAGGAGTCTAGGGCATTCTCGCTGCTCACGAAAACCAGCAGCTTCTCTGCCAGAGGGGGCTGATTTGATTAAGACTGGAAGGCAGAGCCTATGCCAGCTGTCGAATGTGAACCTGCAGCTCTCCTAACCTCAGGCTGATCCCACGTGGCACTAGTGGTAAAGAATCCCCCTGCCAATGCAGGAGACACTAGAGATGCAGGTTTGATTCCTGAGTTTGGAAGATCCCCTGGAGAAGGGAATGGCATCCCACTCCAGTACTCTTGCCTGGAGAATCCCATGGACAGAGGAGCCTGGCGGGCTACAGCCCATGGGGCTGCAAAGAGTCGGACACGACTAGTGACTGAGCACATATGAGAGATGACCCACGGCCAGAGGATCAGCCAGAAATTTAATAGAGACATCCCGGAAATGAGAGACTCCAGGGGGCCCTATAAACTCTCCACACGTCCCTGCCTGACTGGGAGGCTGCTCCAACCACAGGGAGGCCTGCGAGTGCCCAGTGGAAAGCAAAACCCATGGTAGAATTTTGAAAACTGCCTGAACCTGGCTGACCACTTAGCTCTGGAGAAATAGTGGCGGGTCCTAGGAAGCCACCTTCACTGCTGGCTCAGCAGGTAAAGAATTTGCCTGCAGTGCTGGAGATGCAGGTTCAATCCCTGGGTTGGGAAGATCTCCCGGAGAAGGAAATTGCAACCTACTTCTACTACAATAGTCTTGCCTGGAAAATTCCATGGACAGAGGAATCTGGAGGGCTGTGGTCCATGGCGTCCCAAAGAGTTGGACATGACTGAGCATGCAAGCAAGCCACTTGCACGCCTAGGAAGCTAGACTAAAATATAAAAATAAGAAACGTTTATGAAACTGAGCAGAGGCAGAACAGCAGCACAGCATAGCATGGCGTTCTGCAGATTAAGTCCAGGCAAATGGGAACAGGTTATCACAACCTACTCAAAAAGGAATGGAAAAGCTGAATAGGCCTCTAACAAGTAGAGGAGCTGAATGAATAATTTAATATGTTCCCCACACACCACGAAAAGCTCAGGCCCAGAGGGCTTCCCTGGTGAATTCTGACGCATTTTTTAAAGAAGAAATAATACCAATACTTCAAAAACTCATTCAAGAAATAGAGGAGGAAGGAACAATTCCCAACTTATTTAATAAAATCAGTATTATCCTGATGCCAAAGACAAAAGCATCACAAGAAAGAAGATCCCTTATTTGATAGTGAGAGAATAAATTTAGAGGGGTTAAACTATCCAATTTCAAAACTTACTATAAATGTACAGAAACCAAGAATAGTCATATAGATCAATGAAACCGAACTGAGAACCTGGAAATAAATCCTTATATTTATATTAATTAATTTTTGACATAGGTGCCAAGTCAACTCAATGGGAGGATGGTCACTGCAGCCAACGGTCCCAGAACAATAGGATATCAATACATAAACCAAGTCAAAACTAAGCAAACCTTGTACCCTTATATCATATCATAAAGAAAATTAACTCAAAGGGGATTATAGACCTAATTGTAAGACCTAAAGCTAAAAAACTTCTTAGAAGAGAAAGTCTTTATGACTTTGTATGAGGCAAAGACATTGTAGATGTGAAACAAAAGTATAGCCCATAAAGTTAAAAAAAACATAATGTGTGTTAAATCACTTCAGTCATGTCTGACTCTTTGCGACCCTATGGACTATCACTTGCCAGGTTCCTCTGTCCATGGGATTCTCCAGACAAGAATACTGGAGTGGATTGCCATTTCCTCCTCCAGGGGATCTTCCCAACCCAGGGATCGAACTGGGGTCTCCTGAATTGCAGGCGGATTCTCTACCATTTGAGCTATCAGAGAAGCCCCCTGTGGAATGAATCAACAAAATGTGATATTTACTTGGAGTACTAACCAGCAATAAAAGAGTAAACAGTTGATACATACAACATCATGGAAGAACCTCAGAAACATCATGCTCAGTGAAAGAAGCCAGATCCGTTTGTATAGCATTTCAACAAAAGACAAATTTAAGGAGATGTAAAGTAGACCAGTGTTGCCTTGAACTGGAAACAGGAATATGGACTGATGGCCAGTGGGCACAAGTGAAGTTTTTGAGATGAAATAAATGATCTAAAGCTGGATTATGATGATGGTTGCACAAATCAAAAATCACTGACTTGTACATTTACAAGTGGTGAATAATATGGTATAAAAATTATACCTGAAAAATACCTGATTACAAATAATAGGACTAGGGACTTCTCTGGTAATCCAGTGGCTATGACTCCACATTCCCAATCCAGGGGGACCTGGTTTGATCCCTGGTCCGGGAACTAGTGCCCACATGCCACAACTAAGAGTTTGTATGCCTCAGTTGAAAGATTCCACATGTGCAGCTAAGACCTATTGTAGCCAAATATATAAATAAATATATATTTTAAATTTTTTAATTAAAAAGATTATGGTAAAGCCCACCAGAATTCAGCTGTCCTCTCTGTCTCCTTTTTCCAATTGCGTGATGCCTCATCTACCTTCACCAGTTCTTACCATTGACGCTTATCCCCACTCCCATTGCTGGAGTTCTGCCTTGTCCTTGCCTCTCAGACTGGAGGCCATGCTTCCTCCACTGCTCCTAAGTGATCCAGAGGCTAGCCAAGGTCTTGTAACCTTGAATCTTGTTCATTATTCTATTGCATCTCTTGAAGATGTTCACAAGTATATGGAGAACTTCATTGCATTTGTGCTCCTCTGTCTCCAGGCACCTGATTTTTCTCATAGTTCCTGGGTCTGATATCATATGACCTATTCCTGAAACTCAGTTGCTCCTCGCTTTCAACATGCCCCAAATCTCACTCACATGACGCTCCGATGAGTATGGAATATACTGCATTCTGGACCGTGAAGCAGAGGAAGCCAGGGATAGCGTCACTTACACTAGAGCACATAACACAACTGTGCATCGAACATTATATATTCTTAACATGCTCTTAAGCCATCTCAGGGAATGTTCATAGATCTTCCACCCTACTTTGTTTTAACCCCATGCCCTCTCTTCTTTCTTCTCCCCACCCTTATCACCACTCCTTCAACCTAAAAAAAAGAAATTCGGAACTTCCCTGGAGGTCCAGTGGTTAAGATTTCACCTTTCAGAGCAGGGGGTGACAGTTCCACCCCTGATTGGGAAACTAAGATCCCACATGCCTTATGGCCAAAAAACCAAAACATAAAATAGAAGCAGCATCGTAACAAATTCAAGTAAGACTTTAAAGATGGTCAGCATCCAAAAAAAAAAAAAAAAAAAAAACTTAAAGAAAAAGAATCTGATTTCTGGAAAAAAAAAAATTCTTCTTATAAAGATCAATGTATCTATTTTCTTCAGGGTCTTGTCTCCTTTCATTTCAAGTGGCTTATCATGACATTGCTCAGATCACGATATCCTCTAGGTTTCTAAATTGAAAGTTCAGTTCAGTTCAGTTCAGTCACTCAGTCTTTGCAACCCCATGAATCGCAGCACGCCAGGCCTCCCTGTCCATCACCAACTCCTGGAGTTTACTCAAACTCATGTCCATCGAGTCGGTGATGCCATCCAGCCATCTCATCCTCTGTCGTCCCCTTCTCATCCTGCCCCCAATCCCTCCCAGCATCAGGGTCTTTTCCAATGAGTCAACTCTTCGCGTGAGGTGGCCAAAGTATTGAAGTTTCAACTTCAGCATCAGTCCTTCCAGTGAACACCCAGGACTGATCTCCCCTAGGATGGACTGGTTGGATCTCCTTGCAGTCCAAGGGACTCTCAAGAGTCTTCTCCAACACCACAGTTCAAAAGCATCAATTCTTCGGCGCTCAGCTTTCTTCATAGTCCAACTCTCACATCCATACACGACCACTGAAAAACCATAGCCCTGACTAGACGGACCTTTGTTGGCAAAGTAATATCTCTGCTTTTTAATATGCTATCTAGGTTGGTCATAACTTTCCTTCCAAGGAGTAGACGTCTTTTAATTTCATGGCTGCAATCACCATCTGCGGTGAGTTTGGAGCCCAAAAAAATAGTCTGACACTGTTTCCACAGTTTCCTCATCTATTTCCCATGAAGTGATAAAACCAGATGCCATGATCTTAGTTTTCTGAATGTTGAGCTTTAAGCCAACTTTTTCACTCTCCTCTTTCACTTTCATCAAGAGGCTTTTTAGTTCCTCTTCACTTTCTCCCATAAGGGTGGTGTCATCTGCATATCTGAGGTTATTGATATTTCTCCCGGCAATCTTGATTCCAGCTTGTGCTTCTTCCAGCCAGCGTTTCTCATGATGTACTCTGCATATAAGTTAAATAAGCAGGGTGACAATATACAGCCTTGACGTACTCCTTTTCCTATTTGGAATCAGTCTGTTGTTCCATGTCCAGTTCTAACTGTTGCTTCCTGACCTGCATACAGGTTTCTCAAGAGGCAGGTCAGGTGGTCTGTTATTCCTATCTCTTTCAGAATTTTCCACAGTTTATTGTGATCCACACAGTCAAAGGCTTTGGCATAGTCAATCAAGCAGAAATAGATATTTTTCTGGAACTATCTTGCTTTTTCTATGATCCAGCAGATGTTGGCAATTTGATCTCTGGTTCCTCTGCCTTTTCTAAAACCAGCTTGAGCATCTGGAAGTTCACAGTTCATGTATTGCTGAAGCCTGGCTTGGAGAATTTTGAGCATTACTTTACTATCATGTGAGATGAGTGCAACTGTGCAGTAGTTTGAGCATTCTTTGGGATTGCCTTTCTTTGGGATTGGAATGAATACTGACCTTTTCCAGTCCTATGGCCACTGCTGAGTTTTCCAAATTTTCTGGCATATTACCCCCCCCCCCTAAATAAACATTCCAGGTGATTTAAGCAGAGACATTGTTGAAAGATATTGGATACCTCCAAGAATTGCCAAGAAGATTATAGAATAGAATCATCAGAAGATAAGCAGGAACTTAGGTAGATGGTATAGTATGGGCTTCCCTGGTGGCTCAGATGATAAAGAATCCACCTGCAATGTGGGAGACCTGGGTTGGATCCCTAGGTTGGGAAGATCCCCTAGAGGGGGGCATGACAACCTGCCCCAGTATTCTTGCCTGGAGAATCCCCATGGACAGAGAAGCCTGGCGGGCTACAGTCCATGGGGTCCCAAAGAGTCAGACACAACTGAGCGAGTAAGCACACATAGTATAGTCTACACTCTAGAACTAGACTAGTGAAGACCCTGCTTCTGCCACCACGGATGCCTCAGGAGACTGGTGTTCACACTGTTGATTCTGTCAGAGTCATCCCTAGAAACAAGATGTCACGGCTTCTCTCCACTACTGTGAAGAATCCAGCATTCGGGTGGAGAGGGAGGTGGGAGGGGGGATGGGGATGGGGAATACATGTAACTCTATGGCTGATTCATGTCAGTGTATGACAAAACCCACTGAAATGTTGTAAAGTAATTAGCCTCCAACTAATAAAAAAAAAAAATTACAGAAATACAGAAGAAAAAAAAAAAAAAAGAATCCAGCATTGGATTCTTGGCCATACAGTCTGGAGTGAGTATTCTTGATTGGTTCAATCAGGTCATGTGCTTGCAATCTAGCCACAAATGAAATGAGTAGAGTTGTTCCTCTGTAACCATGGGAGATTGATTCCAGGATCCCCCCAGGATCTGATAGCAAAATCCTCCAAAGCCCAACCCCCTATTATGAAATGGTACAGTTTTTCCTATAACCTACGCATAGCCTCCTGTTTATTTTTTTAAATTTTTATTGGAGTAGTGTTGCTTTACAATGTTGTGTTAGCTTCTACTGTATAGCAAAGTGGATCAGCTCTACACATGTCCCCTCTTTTTTGGATTTCCTTTCCATTTAGGTCACCAGAGCACTGAGTAGAGCTCTCTGTCCTATGCAGTAGGTTCTCATTAGTTATCTGTTTTATACATAGTAGCATACATATGACAATCCCAATCTCTCAATTCCTCCCACCCCCTTCCCCCCTTGCTAGTGTCCATATATTTGTTCTCTATGTCTGTGTCTCAATTCCTGCCCTGCAAATAGGTTCATCCGTCCCATTTCTCTAGATCCCACATATAGGTGTTAATATACAATATTTGTTTTTTCTGTTTCTGACTCCTCCTCTGTATGACAGTCTCTAGGTCCACCCACGTCTCTGCAGATGGCACAGTTTCATTCCTTTTTGTGGCTAAGTAGTATTCCATTGTATATATGTGCCACATCTTCTTTATCCATTCTTCTGTCAATGGACAGTTAGGTTGCTTCCATGCCCTGGCGGTAAATAGTACTGCAGTAGACTTTGGGGTGAATGTATCTTTTTGAATTATGGTTTGTCTTTGGCTCCCATTTACTTTAAATCTTCTGGTTACTGAACCAAACTTGGGTCTGCCCACATGATGCACAGCAAAGCCGATCTACTGACTCTGGTTGTGGTAAAGGCAAGCATAGCACTTATTGCAAGGTACCAAGCAAGGGGGGCTTCCCTGGTGGCGCAGTGGTAGAGAACTCACCTGCCAAGATGCAGGTTTGATCCCTGGGTCAAGAAGATCCCCTGGGGTAGGAAATGACAACCCACTCCAGTATTCTTGCCTGGGAAATCCCACGGACCGAGGAACCTGGTAGGCTACAGCCCACGGGGTTGCAGAGAGTCAGACACAGCTGAGTGACTAAAGGACAACAAAATAGCAACCAAGCAAGTGTGGGTGTTTAGTGCTCAAACTCCCCGGTGGCTTTCAGGGAAGGAGTGTTAAAGGCCAGGTGAGGGAGAGGTTTGTGAGGAATGTGATCAGGGTGTGCAGTTTTTTGATCGGTGGGTGGTGA
Organism: Cervus elaphus; assembly: GCF_910594005.1. Classification (NCBI taxonomy): domain Eukaryota; kingdom Metazoa; phylum Chordata; class Mammalia; order Artiodactyla; family Cervidae; genus Cervus; species Cervus elaphus. The sequence goes on from NC_057819.1 coordinate 89,549,932, forward strand.
GGCAGCCAGGTGAGGTCACAGGGGGTTAACATTCCCATCTTCAGGGTCTAGCTGGCCTGAGGTCTACATGCTGTTCTCTGTCTGACTGGGCCCTGGTTTCTGCAAAACAACTGAGAAATATGTGTTACACTTGATCTTTCCCTTTGAGACACAACTGGAAGTTCTTGGGGCTGATTTATTGTTGGAGTTATAGTCATTTCTCTGCTATACTGTCCTACCTTTGTTTCTGCATGCCTTAGCCTCTCCAATCACAACCACTAAGTTTTGTTCTGTTCTCTCTCTAGTCATGGAGGACCTAGGAGGCCAGAGTATATTCCTACAGTTTTTTTCCTAATCGTCAGTAATCAGGGAACACACTAGGGGTCTGTTGGTTTCAATTTCTAGATCACTTATACTACCTAATACAATGTAAACACTATGTAAATAGTGGTGAATATAATGTAAATGCTACGTAAACAGTTGCTGCAGCCAGCAATTTCAAATTTTACTTTTTGGAAATTTCTGGAATCTCTTTTTCCAAATATTTTCTATTTGTGGTTGGTTGATTCCCCAGGTGTGGAAACCACAGATAACAGAGGGCTGTATAACAGATAACAAAAGCCATAATTGGCCTTTTCAGCTTTCATAGTGAAAGATAGTCTCTTCTTCTCACCAAAATTTATGCCACAAGGAAGTCTCCAAAGAGAGGAAGGGAACTCAGACCTAAAGAGCCTCAGGATAACCACAACAGCCTTTATGGCTAATTTGAAAGCTGACTACTTAGATAAATGAGTAGCCCAATGTGCTCAGCAAAATGATTCAGAAATACTGAGCTCATTGTTTTTTCTTAGCATAGACATGTCTTACAGTGTGAAGGGGCTTTCCTGGTGACTCAGACAATGAGGAATCTGCCTGCAATGCAGGAGACCTGGGTTCGATCCCTGGGTCAGGAAGATCCCCTGGAGAAGGTAATGGCTACCCACTCCAGTATTCTTGCCTAGAGAATTCCCAGGACATAGCGGCCTTGAGAACGACAGTCCAAGGTGTTGCAAAGAGTCGGACACAACTGAGTGGCTAATACACACACACACACACACACACACACACACACACACACACGGTGTGAAAATACAAGCTTAAAAAGAGAAGTTGGTAGTTTGGCCTGGGGAGTAGAAAATGACTGACATTCCCCAGTTCTTTGCGTTGAATCAGGAACATACCTTGGAGGAGGGCAGGGCAACCCACTCCAGTATTCTTGCCTGGAGAATCCTGTGGTCAGAGAAGCCTGGCGGGCTATGGTCCATAGGGTCACAAAGAGTCAGACACAACTGAAGTGACTGAGCATGCGCGCACCTAATGGTCTTCTCAACCAGGAACCCCACTGGCATAATCAATGAAGAGCCCACACCTCTCTCCACTCTCTGAGGCAATTACAGTTCTGTAAACAAATGCTTACCTTTACCCTGCAAGCTACTATTGTTTGGCCTTGAAGCCAAACACTTCTTTCACAGGTAGAATCTAATTGTGATGGAAATATCATAATTAACCTGAAAATTTGCATGGTGGATGTTATTAAGGTAAAATTCACATAACAATACTGAGCCACCTTTGTAAATATACATTTTTAATGACATTTTCTGGGCTCCCAGAAGGTTTCTGGTTAGAATCCGGTAGAAATGTCAAATGCAGGGAGCCCTCTACTCTTGGCCAAGTTATAGTTTATTACTCAGCTCATTCTTGGCTCCTAATAATAAAAGCCTGTGGCTTACTCTCATGACCTCTAGCTGTTCATTAGATACTCTCTTTTAAATGTCTAGAAGCCAGAGAGATCATGCAGTTAGAAGTCCATGTTAGAACCAACACCCTGTCCTCCGAGGCAGAATTGAACTTGGAAGTTTTCATGACCAAGCTTGCCTGGTAGATATGTTATCTTTAGCCTCCGTATATGTATATGTATCATCTGCACTTAGTCACTCAGTTGTGTCTGATTCTTTGTGACCCCATGGACTATAGCCTGCTAGGCTCCTCTGTCCAAGGGGATTCTCCAGGCAAGAATACTGGAGTGGGTTGCCCTGCCCTCCTCCAGGGGATCTTCCCAACCCAAGGATTGAACACAGGTCTCCCAAATTGCTGGCGGATTCTTTACCGTCTGAGCCACCAGGGAAGCCCATATATACATGTCAGTTCAGTCGCTCCATAGTGTCCCACTCTTTGCGACACCATGGACTACAGCACACCAGGCTTCCCTGTCCTTCATCAGCTCCCAGGACCTGCTCAGACTCATGTCCATCGAGTCAGTGATGCCATCCAACCATCTCATCCTCTGTCGTCCCCTTCTTCTCCTGCCCCCAATCCCTCCCAGCATCAGGGTCTTTTCCAATAAGTCAGTTCTTCGCATCAGGTGGCCAAATTATTGGAGTTTCAGCTTCAGCATCAGTCCTTCCAATGAATATCCAGGACTGATTTCCTTTAGAATGGACTGATTGGATCTCCTTGCAGTTCAAGGGACTCTCAAGAGTCTTCTCCAACACCACAGTTCAAAAATCTCAATTCTTCGGCACTCAGCTTTCTTTATAGTCCAACTCTCACATCCAGACTTGACTACTGGAAAAACCATAGCTTTGACTAGACAGACCTTTGTTGGCAAAGTAATGTCTCTGCTTTTTAATACGCTGTCTACATTGGTCATAGCTTTTTCAAAGAGCAAGCATCTTTTAATTTCATGGAAGCAGTCACCATCTGCAGTTATTTTGGAGACCAAAAAAAAAAAAAACAAAAAACCGAAGTTTCTCACTGTTTCCATTGTTTCCCCAACTATTTGCCATGAAGTGATGGAACCAGATGTCATGATCTTAGTTTTCTGAATGTTGAGCTTTAAGCCAACTTTTTCACTCTCCTCTTTCACTTTCATCAAGAGGCTCTTTAGTTCCTCTTCACTTTCTGCCATAAGGGTGGTGTCATCTGCATATCTGAGGTTAGTGATATTTCTCCTGGTGATCTTGATACTGTTGCAGGAAGGGGGACCCCTTCCAGGGCCCGAAACTGGGCTCTTGTCTAACACTCGGAAATGAATTGTCCGAGGAGACACATGCTGACAAAGCAAGAGATTTTATTGGGAAAGGGCACCCGGGTGGAGAGCAGTAGGTAAGGGAACCCAGGAGAACTGCTCTGCCGCGTGGCTCGCAGTCTTGGGTTTTATGGTGATGGGATTAGTTTCCGGGTGGTCTTTGGCCAATCATTCTAATTCACAGTCTTTCCTGGTGGCGCACGCATCGCTCAGCCAAGATGGATGCTAGCAAGAGGGATTCTGGGAAGTGGACGGACAGGTAGTGTCTCCTCTCGATCTTTCCCGAACTCTTCCGGCTGGTGGTGACCTATTAGTTCCGTATTCCTTATCAGGATCTCCTGCCATAAAACAACTCATGCAAATGGTTACTATGGTGCCTGGCCAGGGTGGGCGGTTTCAATCAGTGTGCTTCCCCTAACAATACCAGCTTGTGCTTCATCCAGCCCAGCATTTCACATGATGTACTCTGCATATAAGTTAAATAAGCAGGGTGACAATATACAGCCTTGACGTACTCCTTTCATAATTTGGAGCTAGTCTGTTCCATGTCCAGTTCTAACTGTTGCTTCTTGACCTGCATACAGATTTCTCAGGCGGGAGGTAAGGTGATCTGGTATTCCCATCTTTTTTACATATATATGAGTTTGAAAAAAACTGTTTTATATTAATATAAACAAAATACAGAAAATCACACAAAATAAATGTATAGCTTGAAGAAATTATTATTATATTATTGGGTTGGTCAAAAAGTTTCTTAAGATGGAAAAACCCAAATGATCTTTTCGGCCAATCCAATGTTTTTGTAAGACCCTCATAACCACCACCCAGGTCAAGAAATAGAACTTTGCCAACGTCCCCAGAAGCTCCTTCCCTGTGCCCCTTTCCAATTACAGCCTCTTCCCTCCCCCCAAACTAATTGTATTCTTATGTTTATAGTACATAATTCTTTGTGCTTTCTTTACAGCTTGATCACCCCAAGGTACATCTCTAGTGACTATAGTTTTTAAAAGTTGTCAGGTATTTTAAAGCATTGCAGGTTACCCTTCATCCCTTTCTTTTTCCAACAATTTATCTGTTGAAGAATCTGCATCACCTGTCCTGAATTTCCTTCTGTCTTGGTTTTGCTGACTGCCTTTTCATGTCCCCTAAATTTCCTACAAATGGGCAACTGGACCAGAAGCCTGATTGTACTCAGGTTTGACCCCTTTGGCCAAATGACAAGGGATACGTCAGAAGGCAGCTCATGCCCTGTTTTCTTTTTATGATGCCAGCAGCCACTGCTGCCCACTGTTTAGATCAACCACTTGTTAGAGGATATAAACTGTAAACGGTAATACTCCAATGCCATCATTTCTTTTCCATTTGTTAGTTGGAATACTGCTATAAAGAGATAATTTCCCTATAGATCAGATAGGAAAGGCAGGATAAATGCCTGACCCATCCTCTTTCTTTATCAGATTCAAGATAATAAACTGGTTTCATTTCCCCAAACTGACCAATTCTTCATAGTATTTATTAAATATGGGCTTCCAGGTGGCTCAGTGATAAAGAATCTGTCTGCCCATGTAAGAGATGTAGGAGACGAAGGCTCGATGGGCAGGATCCTCTGGAATAGGAAGTGGCAACCCACTCCAGTATTCTTGCCTGTGAAATCCCATGGATAGAGGAGTCTGGTGGGCTCATGTCCGTGGGATCGCAAAGAGTAGGACACAACTGAGCACACACACATTTATTAAATATATATTCTATGTTTATATATTTTAAATACATAGCTATGTAAATGATTGTGAACATAAGTGTTTAAATAATCTGATAGGTTTAATCCATTTCAGTGTTTATTCTTATTTGAAGTTAAATGGACTCATCTTTGGGAATTGGAGATCTTTAAGTTAGCTCCTGCATCCTTTAACACAATTCTAGTGATCTTTGATAACTTCTTTACCATCTAAGATGAAAAATATTACGAATTTATCTTGGACATTTCCAGCCTCAGATCTGAAATCTGCCATTTCTCAGGAGTCCCAGATTTCTTCTAGTGGGAAATGGTTTTTCAAGACCCTGGTCTCTGTACTAGGAATGCTTATTGCTTCTGATCTGGTCAGTATTTCTAGTTCTTTTCAGTGGACAAAGCTAGAAAATATATATACTGTACAGACATTGATACTTTCCATTCAAATACAGAAATAACGGGTTTTACCTAATCTCTTCCCTTTTGCATTTATGTCTGCATGCGTGCTAAGTAGCTTCAGTTGTGTCTGACCCTTTGTGACCCTATGGACTATAGCCCACCAGGCTCCTCTGTCTACGGGATTCTCCAGGCAAGAATACTGGAGTGGGTTGCCATGCCCTCCTCCAGGGGATCTTCCCGACCCAGGGATTGAACCCATGTCTCATGTCTCCTTCTTTGGCAGCCAGGTTGTTTACCACTAGCACCACCTGGGAAGCCCGACATTTATGTCTACTTTCTTCCAAACTGAGTTCCTGGTTCCTTGAAGATGCAGGAGATAATATGATTGGAATTTCTCATGATTGATTACTTGCTTTATCTCAGATTACCCATACAGCTGTCTCAGAAAAGTAATACAAATACTACCAATGGAAATATGATTAGTGAAAGCCTCAGATTAGTGAAAATAATTAGAAATCTGCCCATGTTCTTCTCATTGTCCCCTGAATTGTTGTAGTTGTGCTATATTGATATTTTCAGACCACACAGTCATTGCATACTGTACTCGCTTCCTTTAACCCTCATTCATTCTTAATTTTATAAGTAGCTATGTATCTAATGTTCACCACTAATCCCTAACATCAAAGTCTTTTTGGTTATTTTGCTTATCTGAAGCTTATTATCTAGTAAATCACAAAAGAAAAGCTTATAAGGATAATACTCCTTAAGTTATTGCATACTTATAATAGTTATCTGTGCTCTTTCTACATGAAAGTCAGTTTTTCTGGACATAAACCTCTCAGATTATATTTTCTTTCCTTCAATATCTTAAAAATGTTACTTCAGTTCCTTCTAGCATAGACCATTGTTGTCAGAAAGTCTGATGATAACCTAATTTTTCTTTTCCAAAAAAGCTGCTGCTTCTTTTTGGCTAGATGGTTAAGTAGGTTTCTGCTTTTGGAAAAAAAAATTCTTTTCTTCTTAAAGTACAGCAATTTACCAGACCATGTCTTGCTATTTGTCATGGAGTTTTAATTTTTCACATACACTGTGTGATGTGTTCTTTCAATTTGTAATTTCAGATTTTTCATTGTTAATTATTACTCTTTGTAGTAGAAACACTGTTTCTAGAAAGTTTTCTTCTTCAGCTCTTTTTTCAGGGACCTTTATCATTATATACAGGATAGTTATCTCTTTGTTCATTATTTTAATTTTCTCTCAACTCCTTTGATCTTTTTTTTTTTTTTTTGCTTCCTTTCAATTCTTAAAAATTTATTCCTTTTTACCTTCTTTTATTCTTAAGGCATTATTGATTATATTTATTTACTCTTGTGTTCCTTCTAGTTTTGATCTTCATTTCTGAAAGGGCTGCTTTCTTTCCAAATCATTCCTGTGATTGTTAAATAACCTTTGAGGATTTTATTATTATTAGTCTCAATTTTTGATGCTTGTATCATTTTCTTAGTGTCTTTTGGGCTTCCCTCATAGCTCAGTCAGTAAAGAATCTGCTTGCAACGCAGGAGACCCAGGAAGATCCCCTGGAGAAGGAAATGGCAACCCACTCCAGTATTCTTGCCTGGAAAATCCCATGGACAGAGGAGCCTGGCCAGTTACAGTCCATGGAGCTGCAAGAGTCGGACATGACTTAGCGACTAAACCACCACCACCAGTGTCTTTTAGCTCATTTTGAAATAGTATACTTCTGATTTGTTTTTCTGGCATTCTTTCACTGTCTTAAAGAAGTTATTCTGTACCTTATTCTCTTTGTTCTTATAAGTTTGTATGGATTTTGTCCTCGATGTTTTTATGAGGTTTATTTTTATGTGAACACAGTTTTCCTGGTCTTTATGAGAGTCCTGGGTCAGGGTAGTTTTTGAACTTTACAAAACTCCCTCTTTGGTTGTTTTGTGTAGTGTTTAAAAATATGGCAGCTTGCTTTCAGAGATTTACTCTCTTTCCCTACCCATTTTCACATGGACCTTCTTTTTTCTTTTGATCCTGTTGTCCCCATTGTATTCAATTTTGTTCCCACACCCAGCACTTTCTCATCAGTGTGTGGACCTGGATTAAGGATCCTGGCTGATCAGCTTTGAGTATTCATGAGATCTGAACTGCTTCATCTTTTAGACCTTGCACAGACCGCCTTGCACATGATTGCCCATTTGTGGATTGGGCAGAACTATTCCCAGGTTCACCTGCTCTTTTCAAATTTCTCCCCCACGCCTGTGCTTCCCAGTGAGTATCCATCAGCTCTGTGGATTCTTCTTTTCTCAGGCCCATTAGGTACCTCACTGCTCCCCTCTGCTCCCTCCCACACAGATGCCCGGACTATGCAGGGCTTGGACTTGGTGGTGGTCTGTCCCCACCCATTCAAGAGATATTTTATCACTAGTTGTTGGTGGCTTGCAAGGGGGAGGGTGTCAGTCTTAGTCATTCCATTCATGTTTTTGTGGAAAATCAGTGAAATTCAAAAACCATACTGCCCTCTTTTCTACGTTTAGGTAGTTTTTGTTTGCTTTTATTTGAACTGCCAACTCTTTTCCATTAAAATCCAGATATGAAACTTACCTTGAAAAGTTCCAATGTCTGGTTATTTTTTTCTTTTTTTTAAGTTTTTTTTTTTCCCCCCCCTGAGGTGGACTATTTTTCAAGTCTTTATTGAATTTGTTACAATATTGCTTCTGCTTTATGTTTTGGCCAGGAGGCATGTGGGATCCTAGCTCCCCTACCAGGATCAGACCCCCACCCCCTGCATTGGAAGGCGAAGCTTTAGCCACTGGATGGCCAGGGAAGTCTCGTGTCTGGTTATTCCTGCATCACCACATTCTCATATAGCTGGAGTGAGGTGGCAGTATCCTTCATTAGATGAACCGTGAACTCCCCTTTGCTGTGGCCCTTCATTCTCCATTGTTTCACTGACCCATTGACTTATTCACATTGTCTTCCTGGCCCTACATCTACATGAGACATCCGCACTGTGATTTTTGTTTTAGAGTCAGTGACAGGTGGCTCAGTGGTAAAGAATCCGCCTGCAATGCAGAAGCTGCAGGAGATGCGGGTTTGATCCCTGGGTGGGGAAGATCCCCTGGAGGACAGCATGGCAACCCACTCCAGTATTCTTGCCTGGAGAACCCCATGGACAGAGGAACCTGGCCATAAGGTCTTAAAGAGTTGGACATGACTGAAGTGACTTAGCATGCATGCAATCACAGTGACAGGAAGTAGGGAATATCAGGAGCCCCTTGCCTCCTCACCCAGGATTTTATGTTCCTGTGGCCCCATCACATTTCCTCCATTCTAAACCCCAGGTGCCCTACTCTTAATGCCTATGCCCCTTCTATATTTGCAGACTTCCCCTGCAAAGCTTCTGGTCCCATAAAACACTTGTAGATGCTAAGGCTGCCTGTGTATTCAGTTCATAAGAGAATGCCCTGAGATCTGTCTGAGAGTCAGAAAGGGTGATCACATAGAGGCCAGTTTTAACAAGATGTAGACAGGAAACAGGAGGAAGAGATCAGCCAGGAGACAGGATGTCAGTAGGCCAGGCAGCACAGGAGAAAGCAAATTAAAGTCCTTGTTCTGGAAACGGGCTGGAGGAAACATGAGGCTGGGGCACTGAAAGGGAGGCTAATGCATGGACTGTGAAAAAAAAAAAAAAAAAAGAGTAGGATCTGTGTATGGAGCAGAGTTGGGTCAGGGGTGTATTTGGCTGATGGTGAATTCTGTCCACTGTGTCCCTTTTGTATACAGCCATTTAAAAAGATGCTACTCACCAAATGCATACAGGCCACCTCTGTGAGCCATAAATCTCAGGAAAATCTCTCCACCCACAAGGAGCTGCTTATAACTCCCTGAAAATCCTCAAGCTTCTGCACCTGTGCATCGTACCCGCTGTTCCTCTTGTGTTGACCTCCCTCCATCTTTGCCCAGGCAACAGAGATATCGCATCTCCTCTCTCCAAAGATATCACAGGCCAAGTGTGATGTCTCATGAGTGCTCCCACAGGCCCTCAGGGAATCATTCATCACACTCTATCATCCATTTCCTTATTTGTCTAAGCTCAAAGCTCCTTGAGAACAAGAAGAGGGTCTTGTGAAATTCAGTATCTCCTACATGTAGCACATTACAGGAGCTCAATGCCTATCAATGCTTCTGCCATGACAGACAGATGCCAGTTTGTACCAGTGCCCATTCATAGCACAGTCAGAGAGACCAGCCAACCCAACCCGACACGCAACACTGAGAGAGGCGGGGCAAGCTCACGGTATCGGATCATCCCACCAGTATCTTCCATCTGCTGAGACTGCCTTTACAATCGATGTGACTATTTTACAGCAGATTTCATCAGGAGATAGCATGAGAGAGAGCAAAGGGAGGGTAGGGCCTCTGGAGTTATTGTTCAGAGACAGGAACAGTATCCCATGAGCCATGGAAATCCGAGGACACACGAAGGTTCTCAGAAATCAGTCTTCCTTCTTGCTTGTAAGTTTCAAAGAGCTCATGCAGAGGCAGGAACATGAAAACATAACAGGCCAGTGGGTGGAAGTAGAAGGACTATTTGCCAGCGGAGAACAGGGTGTCCTGCACACCATCATTCAAAGGGAGGGTTCATGAGACAAAGTTAGTGTCTATAGAAAGTGGATCTATCCACCTGGCTCTAGACATCTCTTTTCCCCTAAACTAAGGGATCTAGATTTCCTTCTTGTGGGCTTGTGTCCTCAGGGAAATTTAGGAATTCCATGGTTGGAAACTTTCAACACTAGGATAAATTATCCACCTAGGGTTCTGATCCTTAAACTGGGTTTTCACCTTCTCCCAGGATGGAACCCTCAGCTTAAATGAAGTTCCAGCTCTGGAAATTGAGACAATACCATATTCTTAATACCTGCTTTGTTGGCCTATGTGATATTCTAGTCTAGTGGTTCTCAGTCTTGGCCACACAGTGGAGTCATCCAAGGGCTTTTAAATGTACCAATGCTAAGGGAATTTCCTGGAGGCCCAGTGGTTAAGACTCCATGCTTCCACTGCAGAGGCCGTGGGTTTGATCCCTGGTCCAAGAACTAAGATCCTCGCATGCCATGTGGTATAGCCAAAACATTTGAAGAACAACTAAATTAAACGTACCAATGCTTGGACTTTACCCCAGACCAAATGAATTAAAATCTCTGGGGATGGGACCTGAGCATAAGTATTTTTTAAAACTCCCTATAGTCCTATTCATTGTGGGAGGGGCCGCATATGGGCTTGTATGCCAGGAGATAAGGCTTTGGGGGAAACATTTGACTTAAAGCAACAAATATATATTGCTGTTTTAACATATAAATATATATATGCCACACCAGCTATCTCTAAAGTGTAGTCAGGGTTGAGAAGCATTTCTTCTGGTCCCTTTGGGGTGAGACTCTGCCTTTGTCTTCCTTAATTCAAAGCATGACCCTCCTTGGATGATTTCCTTTTTAATAGATATAAAACTTTTAGACTCCTGGGATAAACTTTATTTTAGGTGCTGTTGGAGGTGATGGAGAGTGGGATGATGGGAGACTTTCAGGTCCCCCTTATCACCTACAGAACTCTTTTATATCCTCCTCTGATTCGATTCAGAAGCAGGCAAGACTTATTAGTGTTTATTCTCTTCATACCACAGCCAGAGTGGTGTTGATCTTTTGTGCATAATTCTTTGTTCTGCTAGCAGATTATTCCCATGAGATAGATTCGATAATGCAAAAATACTTGTTCAAATCTTCTTTTAACCTATTGTGCATAGCTCCAAGTATTTTTGTGGTTTCTGTCATTTTTTTTCCATCTCTTATTGTTTATTTTATGTTTAGCATGTGAATACAGTGGCCACACTCCTGTTCAAAGTTGAACAATGGCCTCTCAACAGTCACCAGGTAAAGTCCCAAATCCTTCTCTTGGCCAGTTGGGCATCACTGACCCCTCTCCTGTCCCCCACCCCCAGCCTCATGTCACTCCATGTGGCCCCTTGCTACTGCATTCTGGCCACACAAGCTTAACATCTGTTCCTAAAACATGTTACTCTGTTCTCCTCCTCAGGTTCTTGGCACAAGCTCTTCCTCCAAGTCTGATTGGCAACTTATCCTTCAGGTATTGCTCCCAGCCACTTCCTCAAAGAGATCTTCCTTGATCCCTGAGCCTAAAGGGTTCTCTCATAGCACTCGGCCCTTTCCCTCACAACATTTATTATAATGTGTAACAGTGCACTTATTTGTGCAATTAGTTGTTTACTTCCACTAGACTGGAAGCTCTATGAGGGCAGAGACCATTTATTTTTCTCTGCTTTCCACACCCTTGTACCTAACTTAGCACCTGATATACAGTAAGTGCTCAATGGGTGCTTGCTGAATGAATGTTTTTGAGTAGAAAACCAAGGTCCAGAGGCATTGAAAGACATGACCAAGACCAGTTAGGCAGATAACAGGAAGCCTTCTAGGGCCATGCTGTCAGAGATGCTCAATTCAGAATCTCCACTCCATCCCCAGTGTCCCTCTGTGCCAGAATCCCATCCTGTGGACTGTTGTCTACACTACCTGCTCTAAAGTTGACCTCAAGGGCTCCCCATCAATGGAACAGCCAGGTTTTTGAGGAGGTCAAATGGTCACCCCCTCACCAAAAAGTGATGGTTGTCTTTGGCTGGACTCTTATGTTGTGTTGGAAGGCTTTTATCAAAATAACCCTGAATCTTTCCACTGCAGGCCTTCTCTTTCTGGGCATCCATGGCTCTTGCAACAGCCCTGTGAATTTCTATTTGGCCGTTGGCGATGCCACCAGGCAGCCTGTCTACGAATGTGATGTGCATTGGCTGTAATTATTCAATGGTCCCCAAAACCATTGTGCTGTTTGTTTCTGTGACCTGTGTGTCTGCCACTCTCGGGGGGGTGTTTCACAGAAGCGAGGGACAGCTCAGTGACAGCCTTGACAAGCCTTCTCTGCTCCTAGGCACTGGCCAGGGGCTCCGTGCCGCTGGGGGTGGCAGGTAGGAGTTTGCTAGGGGACAAATAAAGAGAAGAAGTGAAGTCAGAGCGCTTATCCTTGACTGGCTCCCTCCGGTTCCCAAGCCCCTGTGTTGTACTTTCTATCCCCAAAATCAGTTTTGTTGGTGCCACATCTGACCCCACCTCCTAGGGACAGGCCAAACTCTCTGTCCCCTACCCACCAGAATATGCCCAGCCTGGGAGCCACACCACACGTTTTTGCTGCTGCAGAACCTACCAGCAGATATGTCCACGTGCTCTGATAGAAGTTCCTGGTAGACCCCTACCTCAGAAACATGAATTTCCACTTGGGCTTCTTGGCTCCTAATTAGGTTCAGAAGGAAGTACCAAACTCTCATTAGCACATGCATGCACATGCACACACAAAACACGTACCCACTCACTCACACAAACACACAGACTCAGACTGGACTGCCCTTACCCTGAGTACCTCTCACTCATTCACAAGACAGGGGGCTGCTCTGTCAGACGAGTCCCCAGGACCCTGCCAGGATAACATATAGGCTGGAGTTCCAATCCAAGTGGCTACCAATTGCCCTGACCATTGGTCCGTCCTCTCCCTGGTAGGTTGTTTTTTATTTTCTTCATTTCTTTCTGTCTGATCATCCTTCCCCACCCTACAGCTCTGCATATTCAACTCCTACTCATCCTTCAAGACTCAGTTCTGCCTTCTCCATGAAGCTCCTCATTCCTGCAGCTGGAGGTGTTTCCTCTCCCTTCTGAACATCCAAAACACCTCTGCTCCATCTCCACTGAGACTCTTGAAACCAACTTTCTACTTTCTAATCAAGTTGTTTTTGCACATGCTTAAACAACTCTTTACCCCAAATATTTCATATGTTTCTCTGTATCTATCTATCTATCTCAGTTCAGTGCTCAGTCCCTCAATCATGTCTAACTCTTTGCGACCCCATGGACTGTGGCCCACCAGGCTCCTCTGTCCATAGGATTTCCCAGGAAAGAATACTGGAATGGGTTGCCCTTTCCTATTCCAGAGGATCTTCTTGATCCAGAGATCGAACCCTCATCTCCTGCACCTCCAGTGTTGTAGATGAATTCTTAAACTCTGAACCATCAGGGTCTATCTAGATCTAGATCTGTATCTATATCTGTATCTATGTATCTATATCTATCAGCCTGCTGTACTCTCCAGAGACAATGTGCATTGATAGAAAGACCGCTGACTTTGTTGTCTGACAGAACTGAGTTGATTCCCCTCTTCCTTCTGTTCCTCCTTCCATGATATTTCTTAAGTCCTCTATGTGCCAGGTACCATGCGGTACCCTAGCAAGACAGTACACAGAAGATACGCAGTCCCTGCCTCCATGATGTACACAGTCTCATAGAGTTCTTATCCCCAGGCCGTTAATCACTGATGGGCTTCCCTTGTGGCTCAGCTGGTAAAGAATCTGCCTGTAATTCAGGAGACCTGAGTTCGATCTCTGGATTGGGAAGATCCCCTGGAGAAGGGAAAGGCTACCCACTGAAGTATTCTGGCCTGGAGAATTCCATGGACTCTATAGTCCATGGGGTTGCAAAGAGCTGGACACGACTGAGTGACTTTCACTTTCACTTGGGATTCGGGAAGGTCATTCCATCTCAAAGGGCCTCGGTTTCTTCCTCTACAGTATTGAGTTGTATAATAATTACCTCCTAGATGTACAGTAATAATTAACTGGAGGGATGTACATACAATATCTAACACTACTGTTGTGTTCAATAAATTCACATTTCTTCTCCATATTCCTCATTTAGCGAGAACTCTAAACATAATAGTGGTTCAAGAGTATTTGTTGGGGGACGTTTCTGGTGGTCCAGTTGTTAAGAATCCACCTTGCAATGCAGGGGACATGGGTTTGATCCCTGGTCGAGCAGCTAAGATCTGACATGCCAATCACAGAGTTACTGAGCTCTCACACCACAATGAAAGATCCTGTGTGCTGCAACAAGACCCAAAGCAGACAAATAAATATATTTTTTTTAAAGAGTATTTGTTGGGAGGGAAAGAGGACAGATGAAAAGGAGGAAGGGAGGAAGGGGGAAAATCACAGCGGTTCATTGAGAACTGTCTGGATTGCCAGCATTTGCCCTGTCCTTTTTACTTTCCTGATTGGATGTTGAAAGGGGGCAGTGATTGCATTCTAGAAGAACCAGTTCTAGATAAGAACCAGGTTCCCCCAGTCCTTGTCAGGTTATCCCATGCACAAATCCAGTCATAGAGCCAAGACACGGAGTTCCTCCATGGACCAATGTGTAAACATTAAAAAGGAAACCTTCAGTAGTTTTCAGGGTCCCCAAAAGCTGTTGTCCCCCAGGTTCCCCACTGAACTTCTGCCCTTCATATTTATAACCCTCCAGTTTCTCTTTCCCGGCTTCCCAGACAGCGGTGCAGACAAAAAGACCATTTATAACAGCCTTTTGACAGCTGGACATTATTTAATTACAACTTCTGGCAGCCACATAGTGTGCTGGAGGCTATTTAAAGTTCTGGATGGCAGGAGGAGAAATGGGGAAACTTACAACCCAGGGTGGGCAGTGGCCAGGACAGGCTCTCAGGTCCCTTGCTCTAAAGTGGCATCGCTCAGAACCCTGGCCTTTGACATTGGTGTCTCTATGACAAAAGGTGGAGACGAAGTCAGCCCTCTAAAGCATATCCTAGAGAGGGCAGGGGGAAGCACCACACTGAACAGAATTGTCATTCATCCAGATAAACCACCCAAATTCTACAGAGCAATAAATTGAGGCATAGAGAGGAGACAGGATTTGTGCTGAGACACACGGTAAGGGGTACAGTTCCTGGGATGTCATTTTTGTGTCTGGGGCCTTTTTGCTGCCCTTGAGTATGAGCAAAACCTGCCCTGCTTACTTTTCCACACAGCAGCCACATATCTGCCAGTGTCATCCCGAAGGGCTGAACTGCTACACGCATTACACTAGGGGTGAACAAGAGTGTAATTGTGAATGCCAAGGTTCAGTCATCTGGTCAACCCCAGGAGAGTCATTTGGTTTTACATCTAGCTGCCACAGCCACAGTTTGCTGGGCCCAACTGGGATAACGAGGTCTCCCCCATAATGGGGCAGAGGTTAAGGATGGCAAGTCTACTGTAAGGTACTCTACTCTGGAGAAGAAGGGGCAAAAGGCCAAGTATGAATCAAATAGTAGTAACAACAATCATGATAATAACTCCTTTCCTCTATATTGGTAGTTCTCAGTCAACCCTAACTGCACATTAGACATCTCCAGTGAACATTTAAAACAAATTAAGCCTTCCCTCTGCCTCACCCCGCCCCATAAAAAACAAACAAACAAACAACAACAAAAACAAAAAACATACAAAGCCTCAGGCCTTACTGAAGACTAGTTAAATCAGAATCTCTTTAAGGTTGAGAGCTAGAGTTAGTATTTTTTAAGTAAATCTAATATGTAGCATTACAAGGTGGACCACACCAAGCTGGGGAAAGCCCCTATCAATGTGCCATCCAAAGTGCCACCCACTCCCACTGCCACCTCCCCACTGCTACTAAAATTATCCCCGATAGCCATGGCATCACCAGCTTGATGGACATGAGTTTGGGAAAGCTCTGGGAGTTGGTGGTGGAGAGGGAGGCCTGGCATGCTGCAGTCCACAGGGTCGCAAAGAGTCAGACACGACTGAGCGACTGAACTGAACTGAGCCATGGCAGGCTGCTGCTCAACTGCCAGGACTAAACACTACGCTGATGACCTCAGTTGATCCCAGTCTTTTCTGTGGTTCTCCTGGTTGCCATGTTGACATCACCCTCTTCCCTATAGTCTCAGTCCCTACTGCTGTCCCAGGAGCTCACCATCCAAGCCTACCAATTCTGACCAGTCTGCTAATAATTAACAGCCCTTAGTAGCAGGTTGACATTATCCTTTTAGGTTGAGTTCCTTCCTCCTGGAAGCAAACTCTGGGATGGAGACTAGCTTGCAAAAAGTTGATCAGGGCCTGCCCTGGAGAGCAGCACCTGTTGAAAGGAAAAGAAAGTCGGGGGGTAAGTCCTTCAGTGCTGAAGGGGGATCTGGGTGGCACGATACAGCATCCATTTCAGTCTTTAGCAGTGGGATGGATTTGTGTGGGAGCTAGAAAGATCTCCCCCTCCAGAGGGTTAGAATGACTCTATTGGAGCCCAGCATGGAGCCACCTTGGTCAAGACTTTCTTTACATGATTTACAACAGCATTACAACCCTCCTCCCACCCTGGGAGACTCACACAATTTCCCTCAGGGGCTCCGCTAAAAACAACTTGAGGGACTTGGCAAATCAGCACACCCAGTGGCCTTCAGCAAAAGTCTTTGCATCCAGTTAGTACACCTTGGAGAAGGCAATGGCACCCCACTCTAGTACTGTTGCCTGGAAAATTCCATGGATGGAGGAGCCTGGTGGGCTGCAGTCCATGGGGTTGCTAAGAGTCGGTCATGACTGAGCAACTTCACTTTCACCTTTCACTTTCATGCATTGGAGAAGGAAATGGCAGCCCACTCCAGTGTTCTTGCCTGGAGAAGCCCAGGGACGGGGTTGCCTGGTGGGCTGCCATCTATGCCGTCACACAGGGTCAGACACGACTGAAGTGACTTAACATCGGCGGCAGCAGCAGCAGCACACCTTACTCTTCCTCTCTCAGGGTGGAGCTCTAAAGGTGGGGGCAGGGAGGTACTGAAGCAGCATTTTCCCCCTTCTCTCTACCTGACTTTTCCAGCATCACCAGCTCCAACATGTTTTTATCAATTCCACTTCATGAACAAAGATGGGAATTTCCTGACCTGGCTGAGCTCATGTGAAGTAAGGGAGATAAACACAGAAACTTGCAATAAAATTGCCATATTGCCATTCAAATGACAAGCATACAGAAGCAGTGCCTGTCAGGGGAGGAAGTGATTATCTTTATCAGCAGGTGGAGCAGGGGAAGGCTCCTGTGTAAGAAAGGGTTAGGAAAGACAGTGAGGTGCTGCAGCAGGATTTCGAAGATGGAGTAGAAGTTCGCCCAGCAGATAGAGTGGGAAAGAACTTTCCAGGCAGAGATCTGTGCCAAGACTGAGGCCTCAAACCTGCAGAATCATAGCATGCGATGTGTGTTCTGAGAGCCCTACCTGAATGACGAGAGAGTTACCTAGGTTGGGAGACTCAGGAGAGGAGATTTGAAAGATAAACCAAGGTCAGAAAATGGAGGTCTCTGTACCCATGCAAAGGAACTTGGACCTTGCCCGGGAGGTAATGGCTCCCTACTGAAGAGCTTTCTGCATGGGTTGTCACATTTTTTTAATGTATGACACAATAAAGAAGATTCTCTGTCCTGTTTCCCCCTAATCCATTTTCCATTCCTTGGCCCTACCATAGAATCACAAAAACAAACCTCACTTTTGCCCTCCTGTGGCTTTGATTTCTCTGTCTACCTCACATTGGTATGAAGAAATAAATCCGTCTTACTGCATTTTTTCCCTGTAGTCTTACATGGATGTTTGTTGGGCTTTCTTCTCTGAGCCACTGATTCACAGGCACAGAGACAGTCACACTGGAAAGGTCTCAGGAAATCATCTACTAAACCCCATCCCTAGCTTCACGTGAAGGAAAAAGGTTCTGACTCCTGCAGAGAGGAAATGGCTTACCCAAGTGCACACCGGTCATCAAGGACATGGAAGGAACTAGCCCAAGCTCTCCCAAGTATCAGATCAGTTCATTATATTTCCAGGAAGAAAAGTCAGTCCTGAGCAAACTGCAATTGGGGATTTTGTCTTTTAAGGCCTCCCCCTAAAATCTCTCCTGACTTTCCCCTTTCTCCCTGCTGTGGTCCTTTCATATAACTCCCAGGGCACAAATCCTTCCTGTTGACCATTCTGGTACCCTATCCACTTCTGCTCTGTCAGAGAAACCTCTCTACTTTTCTTTATAACATCTTGTTCCTTCAAAATTACACTCTCCCTTATTCTGTGCCCTCTCTTATATTAGTGATGCCCAAAGAAAAGGAGAAATCTCACTAAACTAAGACCTAGAAGATGAGGTCCCAAACTCTGCCATTTCCTCTGACATTGTGCAAATACCTTCATTTCCTCATGTATAGCTAAGGCTTGGTTTAAATTTCTTTAATGTTCTTTTTAGCTCTGATGCTCTGGGATTCTCATTTATTCAGTGGCATGTCCAAGAGAGCTCTTTGAGGCCTAGGAGAGTTGATTATGCGTGTCTCTTCCCAACTCCCATTCTGTATTGGCATCCTGAAGTCAGCCACAGTGGGGATATTTACACCATGGGAATTGGCAAATGCTACAAATCCAGTTATTTTGGGGGTCAAGTGGGGACAGTAGAAGAGCTGGTTTATAGCATTCTTTCCCACAGAATCTAGCCTCTTGAAAACCTCAATCTAAAGCAAGTGTATGTATTCTCATAAAGACTTCAGAAGGTAAACCATGTCTTAACCCCAAAGTAAGTCTTTCTGATAGTACAGCCAACAGATGAGGAGGAGGTACCTTGACACAACAAGGTTTTATTTTGTTGTTGTTGGTTTGCTTTTTGCTGCACATTGTGGCATGTGGGATCTTAGACCCCCAACCAGGGATCAAACCTGCACCTCTGCATTGGAAGTGTGGAGTCTTAACCACTGGACTGCCTAGGAAGTCCCCCAACATCATTTTTTATTTCCCATTCTACATTTCTTGTTCATGTGGTTTTCTCCATCGGGAATTGTGCACCCCATTTGTCCGTCCTCAGGTCTCAAAATTCTACTACCAATAATTTACAGTTGAGCTCTATGAAATCTTCTCCAGTTCCCTAGTCAAGAATAAATGTCCTCTCCGACTTCTAGAATAACTGAGTGAATACATTTCTTTCTCCCCATATAGATAGTAGGTGCCCCGAAAGCATGAACTATATCTTTTCCACTTTCTCTCCCAACGGGACTAGCTCAGTATCCTACAAACAGTGGGTGTTCAGTGAATATCTAGGTCAATGAGAAGTGCAGCATTGGCAGGTGTGTGGAAAGCATATGCTTTCTTTTCATTATGAACTAGTTTTGGGGGAATAGAGTACAGGATTATGATAATGAATTTCTGTGATGTAAAACTGTTTAGAAGGAAAAACAAGCCAACTTCATCCCTGTTCCTTATTTCTTCAAAAGACCCTGATACTGGGAAAGATTGAGGGCAAGCAGAGAAGGGGGCAATAGAGGATGAAATGGTTGGATGACATCACTGATTCAATGGACATGAGTTTGAGTAAACTCCAGAAGATAGTGAAGGACAGGGAAGCGTGGCATGCTGCAGTTCATGGGGTTGCAAAGAGTCAGACCACACTGAGTGACTGAACAACAATCACTCCCAACCCAAAATAAGCAATATTACCAGTTTTCTGTGTATCCTTCCAGAAATAGCATACACATATATAAGCCCTTATGTCTTTGAATAAGTGAAGTGAAGTGAAAGTCACTCAGTTGTGTCCAACTCTTTGCATCCCCATGGACTATGCAGTCCTTGGAATTCTCCAGGCCAGAACACTGGAGTGGGTAGTCTAACCCTTCTCCAGGGGATCTTCCCAACCCAGGAATCGAACTGGGGTCTCCTGCATTGCAGGTGGATTCTTTACCAGCTGAGCCATGAAGGAAGCTCAAGAATACTGGAGTGGGTAGCCTATCCCTTCTTTAACAGATCTTCCTGACCCAGGAATAGAACCGGTGTTTGCTGCATTGCAGGTGGATTCTTTACCAGCTGAGCTACCAGGGAATCCCCCATGTCTTTGGATACACCTTGGTATTTTGCACAAATAGAAGCGTGCTGTTCTGTAAGGTTTCTTCCTTAATGTGTCTCCAAGATAGTTGTGCTTCAGCTCAACTAGAGCAACCTCATTCTTTTTCAAGGCTATAGGGTAGTTCACCATATACATAGATCATATTTTATGTCACCAGTCCCCTGCTGATAGAAATGTAAGTTCCTTCCTGTCTTTGTATTGCCAAGAATGCTGCAATTAATATCCATGTACCTCCATCTTTACTGACCTGTATACTGACAAGTATATCTATAGGAAAATAAGAAAAAAGCCTAAAAATGGAATTTCTTGGTCAAAGAGGAGAGGTCTTTTTAACTTAGATAGATATTGCTGCATTTTCTTCCAAACACATGGAGACTTGAATGTTGTCATCTTCCTCTCAGGCAGTCTTTATCTGCTTCTTCATTCTTACTCATTGCTCACATCGACCTTTGCTGGCATTAGAGACCACCATCATTAGTTTGATGATCATTCCACCAAACAGTCAGAGCCAACCAGCTTTGTGCTGCCATGACACAGGGCTGCTCAGAGCACTCATCATGGATGAAAAAGTGCCTCAGCCTCACTGGGCGCACCTCCCTCTTGCCATGATCTCGGTGATCACACTTGCTTCAATCTCTCTGAGCAGCTTCCCATCGTTGCCCATAGATCAGTAGCCAAGATAAGGAGGAGACTACGCACACATTCATCACTCAGCATAGCCACTTCCTCCAGCACAAGGAGGAGAGAGACCAGTGGGTACCAGTGATGCTTCCCCACCTTCCTCTGGAAGGCAAGGCATATGACCTGCTCTGTGTTTGATATTCCTGCCTTTATTTTTTTTAACATCATTATTTTATAAGGCAGGTATTCATTTAGTGCTGGGTGTCGCCCTCTAAGACTTAGGGAAACTGAAGATTAGAACGAGGTTTGGTGCTGTCCAGGTGATGTTAAACCAGAAGCGAGGGAATTCCTGAATGCTGCCCTTCTGATAGTTCCTCTGTGGTGTGGGCTTTCAAACTAGGGAGTTATTCCCAGAGAAGAAGAGCATTCTTTTTTTTTTTTTCTTTTCTTTTTTTAAATTAAAATTAAAAAAATTTTTTTTGGCTGTGATGTACTACTGTTTGCAGGATCTTAGTTCCCTGACCAGGGATTGGACCTGTGCCCCCTGCAGAGGAAGCACAGAAGCCTACCCACTGGGCCACCAGGGAATTCCTAGAATCACTCTTCCTAGCTGGACAAGTCCTGATTTCCCCTGACCTGGGATTTCACTAGTTAGCCACACCTACACACACACACACATATTCACACAGACATCTGCATGCCAGTGGCTTCTGATTCTCAGATGGCTAAGTCAGCACAATAGGTTTGGCCTGGCTGTAGGCTCAGAAGAAGTCGAGTGGAGTGAGCCTGTCCTGAGGGCTCTAGCCCTGCCTGGCCTGCTTACTTCCAGTGACAAGACTTCAAAGGAAAAACCACAGTGTGGCATCAACTCTCCAGGCACAGTGGTCCTACCCACCATCAAACATGGCTCAGTGAGTGTCTTGGCCCCTGAACTGTCAAACCTTCCCTCTCGCGTGTGAGTTAGGAAGGGGTTAAGCAGAGGAGTGGAAATGCCAGCATGGACATGGGGGGTCTCTCCTCCACAACCTGCATAATGAAGGGATTTGAAAGCATGTAGCATGAGATACGTGCCCCTGATCTCCCTAGATTTATTTACCTTTGAATCCCCAGCGCTGAACAAGAACCCACTAGGGAGACAGCCTGGAGGAATGAAGTCTTGAAGAGGATGAAATTACTCTTTTTCAATGGAAGGCCACTGAGCTGAATGGAATGTGTATGTTCTGTGTTTCTAAGGCCAATCTGGATTCAGTGGGTAGAAGCTACAGAGAGATAGATGTCAACTCAATTTTTAAAAAATGCTTTCAGCAGACAGATTATTCCAAGCAGGGAATCATCTGCTTGGAGAAGTTAGTCATGATTCCCCATCACTGGAAGCTTTCAAATGTAGGGAGTAATGATCTAGACGGGATTCAAGGCTGACACATTTGCACTGGGTGAATTGTAAGATTTTGCAACCGCTGGGAATGAAAGATTTTATGAAATGTCCATTTCCACTTGAGAAAAATTGTGTTTTCTGCTCTCCAACACCCTATTACTTCAGCACCCAACACCAGCCTGCGTTCTAATTCTACCGGTGGCAGTTAAAGGACTATACCCCAATGAAGAGCTCCTTTCCATCCAAGGAATATTCGTTCTCCAAACAGAGGACTGGAATATTTTTCTTTCTTTCTCTCTTTCCTCCTTTTGGCAAAGCAAAACCAGGGTTGAGCCATTAAGCCGCTTGCTCTTACTCGTTTCGAAGCTTGCTCGCTGTCTAGCAAGGCAGCTGGGCGTATTGGTCGGATCCCAAATAAATATTTTATCTCCAGCCTCAGCAGAGGTGGAGAAATGGGCCTTTCAGAGATGAGCGGGCTGTGGGGCTTCCTATTGGCAGTGCCGGCTGTTTAGGGGAGAGGGGGGACCTGTCATTCACTTGGATCATCAATCTTGAAGCCAGAACCATTCCGAACCCAGGTCCCCTAGAGTCAGAAATTGACAAATGGCAAAATAAACTCAGCACGCACAGATGAATGAGGAGGAGCCCCCGGCTATTAAAAAGCCATTGGCATCTTCCTGCAACCACAGAGCTGCGCCATCCTCAGCTGCCTGTGTGGGCAAGACACCCAGCAGGGCGCAGACAGGCACCTGCAGTAATTAGCAGCTGGTCCCAGGCGCCAGAGTCTGGCGTACTGCCCAACCCAGTCACCCCGTGGGAGACTGTCCTCTAGGAGTCCCCAGGCCCTCCAAATTAAAACAGAATAATCAAACAGCAAAGATGAAGGCCCATGGGAGAAGGCGGAGAAGATTGGTAATGCCAAGAAGTAGTTATTCACTGGCAAGGGCCCAGAGTGCAAATGGAAAAAAGAATAAGTGAGAATGTCGACTGCTATGACGAATGACCCAAGCTTGGTCGATTTGTTCAGTGAGGGGAGGACAATGAGAAAATTAATGAATCGTGCTTCTGTTAAGACTTCCAAAATCAAGACTGCCTTGATTTTGGCCTTGTGAAATGGGTATGTGAGTTGCCTCCAGGGCAATGATATCTCAAAATGCATGGATGAATCAGATCTGAGAGCTGGACTCAGCAGACTCCTGTGCAATGAGCAAGTAGCAGGCAGAAGGCATCGGTTCCCAAGTGAACAGTGAGCCCAAGGGGTTCTGCCTGACAGAGTAGTGGGGACTGCGGCTTCCTGCTGTGCACATCAGCTGGAAGTGGACTCGTGCCACTGTAGAGCTAATTTTCCTTCTCTAACGTATCTCAGCCCCCAGAGCCCACACAGGTTCCAGCTAGAACAGGAAGGAGCACAGGCTTCCCCTAAAAAGTCCTGGGCTTTCAGACAATTCCCCAAATGATGTTTAGCCTTGGTGTCACAGGGACAAAATGTCATCAGAACCCTCCTTCTCCTTTCCCCCTCTTCCCTCTCTCTCTTCTGTCATTCCTTACCTATGTATCTCTCTCTGCCTGTTCTTCTTCTGTCTCCCTTGATTCCTGTCTCTGTATTTCCCCGCAGGATGTAATATGAGGTTCTTGAAGTTCTCACATCACTGACTAACCAACCACTGCAGGGGTGAGGTCAGTGGTCAGTGGAGGAGACTTGGACCACCTTGAACTGAATGAATTCTGTCATCTATGTATCTAACCCACTCCAGTATTCTTGCCTGGGAAATCCCATGAACAGAGGAGCCTGGTGGGCCACAGTCCATAGGATCACAAAAAGTCGGACACGACTTACTGACTAAACCACAGTATCTGTCTATCTATCTATTCATCCATCCATCATTTATCCATCCATTCTGCCATCTATCTATGTCTCTTTGTCCACCCCCACTCCCGTGTCTCTCTGTCTCTTTCAGAAGAAATGAAGCACTTCAAATGAAAGTACAAAATGTCATAGTTTTTAGTCCAAGTCCATCTTGTGTTAACTGAGCTCCAGAGAGGGTGAAAGCCTTGCCTAGAGTCAGGAAATCAGTGCAGTTAAGGAGAAAGTCCCCAGAGGGTGGTCTGACCGCCCGCCCCTAGCTGTAGGGAGTTGGGGATACTTGGGAACACAAATCAGAGTATTAGCATCAGATGGTTGATCCCTCTGATAAGTCAGGGGGGCATCTGGTCCAGAGGTAGCCTGGTTGAGAAACCCTAACTTCATGTCCTATTTAGAATGGAGAGGGAGAAAGAGGGGCCAGAGGAGAGAGAGAAACTCTTTGGAACCTGTTTGCTCTCATGGCATATCTGCCTATCCAGGGACATTAAAAGATGTCATTTTGAGGGGT
The DNA here is from genome assembly GCF_910594005.1 of Cervus elaphus. Lineage (NCBI taxonomy): Eukaryota > Metazoa > Chordata > Mammalia > Artiodactyla > Cervidae > Cervus > Cervus elaphus. Next base: position 89,574,280 of record NC_057819.1, read on the forward strand.
AGCATGGGGCCTATGGTGATATCAGTGACAGAGCAAAATTAAAATTTAAAAAAGAAACGTGTTTGGCATTCTCTGTTAAAACGAACCTTGTTAAAGACGAGGTTGCTCCCAAAGAGTCTTAGGAAAACCTTAGAAGGCTTGGCCATTTGCAGTGACCTCTGGGGACATAAGAGCCCCAAGGGGGTAACTAAGAAAGAGGATAGCCCCCCCCATTCCCCCATGACAGATGCCCCTCCCCAGAGAGGTCCTAATCAAGCCCCACCTGCAGCCTCTGAGGTGGGAGCAGGAAAGAGTCCTCTCAGGGTCAGCTCAACTTCGCCCCTCTCCATGGGCACTGCCAGTTACCAACCTAGAAACATTCCCTTTCCAGCCTGAGCATCCAAACTGCCACTCTATCCCCTCTCCTCTATCCTCTAGATTGTCTCACATCCACTGTGCCCTGCCCCCTGCCTGCCACTGCATGGTTTAAGCTTTTCTATTTTCTTCTCTACCTTAGGTACAACCTGCTAACCAGCTCCATTTCCTGAGTCTTCCTGTCTCCCATGTGTTTATTCTACAAGTATCTATGAGTGTAACTTCCCCATGGGGGTCTCAGGCTAAGTGTTGGAGAACCAAGCAGAGGTAGGACTGTGGTAGGTGAGTGATGGCTCAGAAGCAAGATTTAAGGAGGCCCAAATGCTTTGACTCATAACAGCTCAGAGTTAGCACCCGAGAGTGAAGGCCTCCTTAAAGGATGCATCACCCTGGTCCCCATCCCGAAACCACGTGGGAATAAGACATTAGTTTCTGCCTCTGTAGAGCTCACCAGCTAAGGGAGAGAAGATAAACATCAACTAAGCAAGCACATTAAAGAAACTGGGCCAGTGCCAGGAGAGAGTACAACTGGTGGGGTCTGGTCCAGCTGGGGGAACTTGGAAGTCTTCGCTGAGGATTGACATGTGGGCTGGCAGCTGACTAGTAAATGTGATCTGATGAGCCTGGAGGTGGGGCTGGGTAGATAAAGACTGAGAGCAGGAGGAAGAGCAGATAGAATTCTGCAGCAGAAGGGGGTAGACACGGACGAAGGACCACACAAGGCTGTTGGAAGAGTGAGTGTAGCAGGAGATGACAGGGCAGAGACAAGGCACCAGGCAAGAAGGGATGCGGAGTTCAGCCTGGAGGCTATCAGAATGGCCATGGTGAGAACGGTTGGGGGCTTGGACTAGACTGGCTTCTCTGGAGGGGGCAGACAAGTGGACAACTTGGAGAGATACTCAAGAGGTAAAATCGGACTCATTCAGTGGCAATCAGGACAAGTTGAAGCATTTAAGAAAGCTTGTTGATTGATCGATGGTTACTCATTGGCGCTAATGACTTTAATCAAGGGAAAGGATCTCAATAAAAACAAATGATTAGTCTTTATAATAGAAGTGTCAATGAGCCCTTAATGAATGAATTTGCTAATTTCTGTCCTGCTGAGGCATCCAGTCTTGGGTGGGAATATCGAGGCTCTTAACCCCTGAGTCGGGACCCCTGCTTTGCCAGCTGTGTTCCACTTCACTTGACTTTGAGAACCTTGGGGAAATACACCCCAGGAGACATCACGGTGGTCCCCAGTTGCATGGCTCCTGTGTTTCCAGATGTCTCTAGTGGTAAAGAACTCTCCTGCCAGTGCAGGGACATAAGAGACACAGGTTCGATCCTGGGGTCAGGAAGATCCCCTGGAGGAGGGCATGGCAACCCACTCCAGTATTTCTTGCCTGGAGAATCCCATCAACAAAGGAGCCTGGCAGGCTACAGTCCATAGGGCCACAAAGAGTCAGACACAACTGAAACGACTTAGCACACACATACATATGTTTCTATCTCCAGAGAACCCCTGGAGATAGAAACAAGCCCTGGAGATGGTCTTGTCATCAACCCCACACTCTCAGAAACCAAGTGCCTTTAAGGTATGGGGACAGAAACACCTCATTGAGAATGAGAAGGAATAAAAAGCAGCTTGCTCACAGCACCTTATCTGATGTTGTGCAGAAAGTAGCAGAGGTGGACGAGCCTTGAGTCCCTCCACCCCCATTAGCCCTTAGCTGCTTCTCCATCTCCGGTCGCTCTCACAGCCCCAGTCCTTGACCTACTGCTAGCCACGCAGAGTTCATTCTTTGAATCCAAGTTCATGATCTTTTCATCCCTCTGGCCTTGGACATGTCACAGTGCACCAGGTTCTCTCCCTCTGCCCATTCCTCCTTTCACACTCCCAGCAACAGTAAAGATGAGCCTGGCAGCCTTCCCCCAAGACTGTGCTAAATCACTCCCACCCTGGAGAAACTGCCCATATCCAGCCCGGAGACTTCAGGATAAATAGAACCTGGACCCCATCTAATGGATAGTCCATGGCTTTGGCCTCACCAAGACTGGGATTTTAATGCCGACTCTACCTCTTCCTCACTGTCTGACCTCAGACAAATGATCTGGCCTCCCCTGGTCCTGCCTCTCTGGGAAGGAAGATCAATGCTGACCTCAGGGGCCATTGTCATGGTGGGGAAACGTCTAGTACAGCACCTGGTCCATAGACGGCTCTCATGAAGGAAGTGCCCCCCTTTCCCTTCCTCTCTGCAGTCACCATAAGCCATGGGAAGGCAGGTCAGGATCATCACCCCTGGCACCCAGGTCATCAGCAGCATTCCAAGAACTGCAAAGGCCACCTGGCCTGTTCTGCTGGACAGTTGGGCAGAGCTGAGCTCCCAACCCCTTTCTTTTCAGCACAGTAAAAACAATAGGACCAGTGAGAGCTGAAAAATGGCCCAACCAGAGTTTGGGCTAAACAAATCCAAAGCAACAAGCAAGAGATATCAATGCCTAAATGCCACTCACAATTTTGTTTGTATTGATTGAACTTCAGGTCGAATCGTAGCACTCACAGGCTTGTTCCAACACTAACCAAAACTCTCTTTGGACAGTTCCTCAGGATCATCTCCATCATGTACCACACTCTAGAGTTATTGAAGCCTTTCACTTGTATCTCATTTGACCCACTTAGTGATGCTACAATTAGGGTAGGTATCATCCCATTTCACAGACAAAGAAACTGAGACTCACTCTGGACAAGACACTTGCTCAAAATCACACAGAGTCTATGGTGAGGTCAGTCCTCAAACTGGGGTTATAAATACCAATCTTATATTTTTTCTTTTTTCTTCTTGCTACTTCCCTGGTTCTTAAGCCACTGACTCAGAGTGAAACCAGAGTATCAAAATGCTCTCTGAAGCCCAGCCAAGGACTCCACCACTGAGGCTTGGGCCCACAAGAACCCAGGGTATCTCCCTCTCCTTGTCCTCCCAGCTTTGACTTCTGTCCCTCCAAAATCAGCCCAGTGGGAAGCCTCACAAGGCCAGCAAAGAGGGCCTTTGAAAGCTCTCATCCAATTACCATTTTAATTAACATCAGATTGACATAATGATAGACCAGCTCCGGAAGTCTAGGCTGAACTGCACCGATATTCATTTGGGGGCTCACAATTGGAGAAGCTCTTCTTTAACCAGCTCAAAATTTTTCTAATCATTTGAGGACAAATGGTAACAATCATACAATCCAAACTCAAAATAATAGGGTGGAAAATTGCTATTCTAATGAAGATTCTGTAGTGGATTGCTGCCAGGACCACACGCATTCACCCAGCCTGGGTTGGCCACTCTGGAGAAGCACCTGGTGTTCATTGTGGTCTGTGACATCCATGTGACTATGACCATTCACACATCATTCATTGACTCACTCCTTTTTCACCCATTCTAATGGTTACTCATACTTCCATTTTCTTAGGCATTCATGGATTTATTCTTCATTTATTCATTCTCTTCCAATGGGGCTCTAGGACTGTCTTCCTCTTTTGGCGTTTCCAGAATATCTAATCACCAGGCTCCAGACCATGACCAACAGGATCCTTTGAATTGAGAACCAGGAAAACTTTAATCTGTGGATGAGAGGTTTAGCCTAAGATATTAAAGTCTTACAGTAGCTGATTACATTAGCGTGAAACAAAGGATGAGCAGAAAGTTGTATACCAAGAGACCTTGGTCTACCAGTGACTGTTTCATGTGGAGTGAATTTATGTTTCCCAAAGGGAGCCCTATGATATAGTGTTCAACATTACAATATAGTCAGCAAGGTCAGAGGCAACACCTTAGGCCAAAGGAACTCAGAACGTTCCAGCAAGTTCAGAGATTTTAAGTTTGAAGATCTCATTAGTTCTCTCCATCTTGCCTGATGATTGAGGGTGATGGGGACTGTGATGATTCTACTATGGTGTGTGAAGGAATGCAAAAACCAAAAACTGAGATTTGCCAGGAAGACATGAAGAACCAAATGGCTGTCTTAATTTTCCCATCGCCCTCTGTTTATTTAATTTAAAACCATTGTTTGCCCATCTTAATAAATCCAATTCAGGAACAGAGTGTTGTCATGTTACAAGGACATTGGGATGGCAAAAGTCTGGCAACAAGGGGATCACTTTTGCAGAAGTAGAATGGACTTTATCCATGTGTGCCACCATCTTTATAATCTCTGTTGATTAGAGTCTTTCATATACTTTGCATGAAAGTCAGCCAGTGCATATTCCAGATCCTCAGGTCCCATCCTTTCTGTATGAGCCTCAATTTTGATGAGGGCAATTTCAGAAGCTAAGATAAGGGCAGTAAGTAAGTCCTTTACTTGCTGTCCATGTTTGATTGGGGCCACATAGGGCATCAGAAAACCCTTTTGTTTCCATAACATCTCCAAATCATTTGTTGTTGTTGTTCAGTGGCTCAGTTGTGTCCCAGTCTTTGCAACCCCATGGACTGTAGCACATCGGGCTTCCCTGTTCTTTACTATCTCCTGGAGCTTGCTCAAACTCAGGTCCATTGAGTCAGTGATACCATCTAACCATCTCATCCTCTTTCGCCCCCTTCTCCTCTTGTCCTCAATCTTTCCCAACATTTAGGGTCTTTTTCAATGAGTCGGCTCTTCACATCATGTGGTCAGAGTATTGGAGCTTAAGCATCAGTCCTTCCAATGAATATTCAGGGTTGATTTTCTTTAGGATTGGCTGGTTTGATCTCCTTGCTGTCCAAAGGACTCTCAGGAGTCTTCTCCAACACCACAGTTTGAAAGCATCAATTTTTTGGTGCCCGGCCTTCTTTATGCCATGGATGACACCAAAGGCATACCAGGTAGCAATATAAATATTAACAGTTCATCCTGATAACTGGAATGGAGCTTGCCTCATTGAGTTGATTTATCTTATGGGAGATTTTCCCTCTCAAGTAGTTCATTTTGGGTAGTAACAGCATCACCAGCATGGAAATCTCCTTTCTCATTTTTTACAATCTGAACCATCCACAAACAAAATTAGATCAGGATTAGTTGAGAAGTTGTCTCATAAATTATCAGGTCAGATTACAAAATAAGATATTAACATTTCATAGTTGCAGAGCTCACCTTGGTCAGGCAGAGATAGTAACATAGCAGGATTAAGGATGTTGTTAATATTCAAGATGCAGATTAGGTGGTAAGAGCAGAAGGATCTCCTAGGAGGTTAGTCTGCTTGCAGAGAAATGTTGGGTCATTTCAGAATTAAGAAAACTTTGGACGTAGAGTGAGGAATTTGTAAACATATGCCATTTCCTGGGGCTAGATCTGGTGAAGCTGCCACTAACTTTGCAGCTGTGGTGGTAGCCTTAGGACAGCTGGGGTGGCAGGAATAATGGAATCAAGCTGATTCCACAAAAGGCCTGTGTTTATTACCAAAGCTCTCAATGTTCCCAGGATCTGGTTCTCTCTCTCCTGCATAGGTAAGTTAGCCCCAGGACAGGAGGTTCTTGTTTCAGTCTTAGAAAGCCTTGCCCATGTTTATCTCCCCATGGAAAAGGTTCAGGGGCAGAAATCTGAGTAAGTTCATAGAATTAGGAAGTTAATAGGGACAAGTTAGGAACCCATAAGGCAATAGCCAGCTAGGCCTAGAAATGCAAGAAGCAGTCACTTAGTTGTGGGCCTAGGAAATCCTCGGATTAGTTTCATCCTTTTTGGAGATAGCTGAATTCCTCCAGTGCTCACATTATGATGTGCTTGATGTGGTAATAAGCAGTGTCTAGAGATAATTGTAACTTTACTTTGCCAAATAAGGATACTTTATGGATGCCTCTTTGGTAACTGAGCACAACAAGAGGTCATCTACTTATTGTAGAAGATTGGTTTCCTGGAATTGGAGGGCCTTAAATCTTGGTGGAGGGTTGCCCAGGAGATGCAGTGGTAGAGTCCACCTGCCAAAGCAGGAGATGCAAGAAACACGGGTTCACCTTCTGGGTCGGGAAGATCCCTTGGAGTAGGAAATGGCAACCCACTCCACTATTCTTGCCTGGAGAATCCCATGGACAGAGGAGCCTGGCGGGTTATAGTGCATGGGGTCACAAAGAGTCAGCCCTGACTGAGCAACTGAGCATAAACACATCTTGAGGGAGCACTTGGGAGGAACAAGAAGAGGCCTCAGTGAAGCCTTGAGGTGTGACCATCCAGGTACCTTGTTGATTGTTCCAAGTCAAAGTGAATAGATATTAGCCATGGGGTCACCAGGGATGCTGACCAGGGCTGAATTAAGGTCCATAGCATGAACCTCTTTTAAGTCTGGTGGAACTTGTGGTAAAAGGATGTTCAGGATTGAAACAACTGGGAAGCAGGGAACAACTATCTTGTGATAGTTCTTAAATCCTGGAGAAATCATCATCCTGCCTTTAGGTTTAAGGACTGGGAGGATCTGCATGTTTTAGGGGCCAGTACAGGAAAGATCAGCCTCAGGGTGATTGTCTTCTGCTATGTGACATGGTGAGAGGCCTTGTACAGCCTCAGGTTTCAGTGGATATGAGGCAATTTAGTCATATCTTATCTGAATCTTTATCTGAATAAAGATTTCTTTATTCAGATTTCTTTATTCAGATAAAAGACTCAGAAAGATTCATATCTATCTGAATAAAAAACTCTGCACTTTTTATTTTCCCAATGCCAATATTAGATTTTTGAGCCCTTTGATTAAATTAGGGGACTTTTGTTAGAGTTCCTCTGCTAAATCAGGGACAAACTGTAAAAAACATAAAAGATAAAGTTCAAGTTTGTCAAGAGATTCTAAGGTAAAGTCTCCATTGGAAGCAAAATGTATCAGCTCTTTTCATTTAGAAATGAGATCTCTACCTAATACATTGACTGGGGCTGTGTCATACACCAAAAAAAGAATGCATCTCAGTAAAAGGTCTCAGAGTCATTTGTATTGGTTGAAATAAAAATTCTCTCTAAACTTTAGTAGACATTCCAACTATGGAAAACATTTTTTCACTCCTAGGGATTTACTGTCCTACAAGAGTGGGTTTAAGGTAGAAAGTATAGCTCCAGTATCAATTAGAATTTGGCAAAGTTTCAATTAACTGTAATTTTAGTTTCCCCCAATCGGGAATTACTGGTAATAGTTTATCGGAGGATCCCTTGAGGTCCCATCAATTCTGACAGGGAGCTGTACAGAGGCCCTTCCTTGGGGTTAGATATGAGGACACTCACATTGCAGATTTCGCAGATGACCTTTGAACATCAGCCCCTGGGACCAGCATTTGATGTCTTTGATGATTATATCAGTTGTAATTTCTCATCTTTTATTTCTTGTTTATTTGGGTTCTGCCTCTTTTCTTAATGATCATAGCTAACAGCTTATCAATTCTGTTTATCTTAAAAAAAAAAAAAAACAAAAAACGCTAGCCCATGGTTTCACTGATCTATTTCTACTGTTTTTTGGGGGGAGTGGGAATCTCTATTTATTTCCACTCTGATCTTTATTATTTCCTTCTTTCTGCTGACTTGGAGCTTTGTTTGTTCTTTTTCTAATTCCTTTACATGGTAGGTTAGGTTGTTTATTTGAGATTTTTCTTGTTTCTTTAGGTAGGCTTGTGTCACTTTAAACAGAACTACTTTTGCTGCATTCCATAAATTTTGGAAGGTTGTGTTTTTATTTTCATTAGTCTCAAGACATTTTCTGACTTCCTCTTTGATTTCTTTGTTGACCCAATGGTTTTTCAGTTGCATGTTGTTTAGTCTCCATGTGTTTGTGTGTTTCCCATTTTTATTCCTGTAATTGATTTCTAGTTTTATATCATTGTGGTTAGAAAGGATGCCTGATATAATTTATATCTTCCTAAATTTGTTGAGACTTGTTTTGTCGCCTAGCATGTGGCCTATCCTAGAGAACATTTCTTGTGCACATGGAAAGAATGTGTATTCTTCTGGTTTTGAATGGCGTATCCTATAGCTATCTATGATATGCAACTAGTCTAATGTGTCACCACCCTGGAGCTGGTTTTACTTCCTTCCAAGTGTTCTGATCAGAGGCAGGGCTGGGACCCGAGCCAACTCTGTTCCCTCTAAGTGTCTGCACTTTCACTGGCTGTGACAGCCTTAACAGGCAGCAGCACAGGAGCAAAAGGGGCTAGAGCAGGAGTCCTGTGCAGGTTTGGAGATGCCCTGACCCAGTTCTGGCAAGCTGGCTAGAGCACCAGGCAGTTTTCAATCTGCTTACCTCCATGGTGTGCCTAGGAACAAGCACGTCTATGCACAAGCTTTTCCAAGAGTAGAGTCTTGGTTTCTCACAGCCTTAATATAACCCCCACTGGTTTTCAAACCAGCTAAAGGGCCCATCTTCCCAGTGTTAGACCTAGGGGCTAGGGTGTCTAATTTGTGTCTCAAACCTCTGGTTCCTCAAGGAGGATCCCTGAGCCTGTGATAGTCCCCTCCTCCTCTTCTGGGTCCCCTGCTAGGAGTGTGGTTCCCAACTAGGTCCAATCTCCCCTCCCCCTACCAGACTCCATGTGGATCTTTCTTTATTGCCTTGTTTGTAGCATAGCTATTCTGTTAGTCTTCAGGTCAATTTCAGTGAGAGTTGTTCCCTAAATAGTTGTAATTTTGATGTGTTGCTGAGGGGAGGTGAGCACAGCATTTTCCTCTTCCACCACCTTGATGCCACCTTCCTCCATGTGTTATTTTAGATTTCTGACCTTGGAGCTGATGTAGCTATAAGGCAGACACCTTGGTGAATTGTTGCTGGTCATCTTGCTCTAAGGTCCTTTCAAAATGCTTGGCTATGGCCATAAGCCTCTCATCCTATTTTCTGCCTTTTTATCAATCTACTTATCTCAGGTTATAATATATTTTCAAATAAAGCGGTGAGCAGGTGGGTGACCCTATTTACTATATGGAACTCAGAATGCTGTAGAAAGAAGCTTTTCAAGAGGGCCTCAAAGTTAGCCACAGATTCATCATTGATTTGTTTGCAAGTTTAAATAGTAGACCAGTCGATACAGGGGAAACCCTAGGATTGACTAGTAAAAGATCAGTTGCTGTTTGAGATCAGCTTGTAAAAGATCAGTTGCTTTTTTTCTGGTTGAGGATCTCAAATATCATCCTCAGGATTTTTCCATTCTGCTTCCATTTTGGGGCTTCCCCAGATCCTACCAACATATGCAAAACCTGGGGTCATATGCCCTGACTCTAAATGCTTCCCCAAAAATTGGGGATCCTCCTTAGGTATAGGAAATGCGTTAACTATGACCCTTAGTTCAGTCTTTGACCAAGAGGTGAAGGACATCTAAGGAGGTTAGTAACCTTGGGTGGTTTTATTTTAAAATGTAAGTGTTTAATAGTCTCTTCAGAGTGGAAAAGCAGTTCAGGCAGAGAATTAGTAAAATGGAAGTACTCAGGTAAAGGATAGAGAAGAGCAGTAGGACTCATTTTAGTCCTATCTTCTTTTGTTTTTGGTACCTCTTGTGTCTTTAGTTTTTCATTGGCACTTTCTAATGAGTCTTTTAATGTTGCTGTTTTGGAATCCTGAAGCCTTTTGGGAGTTGTGCATACCAATTAAAATAGGTATCCCATTCTGTTTAATGTGGGAATCCTTACTTTCAAGTGCACTTCTTAAATGAATGATCCTGTCTAATTGGAACGTTCCCTTAATGACTGTTGTCATTCTAGGTTGTTTTTAGTAATATTTTGCCATTTTTGTAGACAAGTACAGTTTCTAGGATTATAGTTCTTAGACATAAAATAAGCAGGTACTGGAAGATGGTACACTTGACTCTTTAGAAATTAAAGATTCTATCTCTTCTGGGTAGACTTTATCTACTGAGAACAAGACAAACAAGCATGTGCGTCTTAACACTCCAGCAGTAACTAGTTACTGCACCTGGCCAAACAAAAGGCACCAACAATGCTGACATAGAATCTCGGACTAGGGGGAAGGATTGGACCAACAAACCTCAAATGGGGAAGTGCAGCTCTCACCAGTGGCTCCCAAGGTGGAATCTGGGGGAGAATTCCAAACAAACAGGGTGCTACAGACCAAACTGCTGGCAGCTCCCAACATGGAACCTGGGAACAGAACCAAGGGCTTGGGGTTTCCAACTAAATGGGAGATTATGGTCCAAACTACCAGAAGCTCCCAACATGGAACTCGTGATTTCAGATAAATGGGAAACTGGCTGGAAAACCAATTAGATCAGGAGTTTGATGCAAACTGGACAGAGTTCAGAACCAAGAGAAACTTACCCAAGGCTCTCAGAATCAGCGAGGAAGACTGAATTCAAAAAAGGGTTCGTGGGTACCACACCTTATGTTTCTTGCTGTTCTCATGTGCCATTAGAAGTTTGCCTTGGATCCTGTTTTGGACACCAAATCTATCAAAAACAAAGTTCAACAAGTAAACTTTAAAGATCTAATTGGCTTTTTTGAATGATTCATGAATCAGGCAGTATCCCATCTAACAAGCAAAGAGGAGCTCCGGAAAGTTACAGAAGGGTAAGGTTTTTAAAGGAAGGACAAAGAAGTCATAAACAGGAAAAAGGATTAGGTCATCTCCTTTTTGGGAAAGGAGGGTCTTATTAGGTGGGTTACCTCATCTTCCTTTGGGGAATGGAGAGGGCCCATGTGACAGATTACCTCATTGGTGCCGACCAGAAAATTCCTGACTGGTTAAAACTACATTTCTGGGGAAGGTTGAAGATTCAGTATCGAGCCCCAGTTTGATGGCATGACCTGGCCTAAGTGACTCTTTTTGGACCTGTGTCATTGTTTTTAACATAGAAGTCAGCAAGAGAAGGATGTTTGAGGGCAACACACTCAGGGAAGGAACCTGACAAAGATGAGGGTCCAAGATTAACAAAAAGGAATGAGCAGATGAAAGAACAGACACAAAAGCTCCTTGATGAAGACAAGGCCGCAGCCTGACCTCGTGGGGATGTGCTAGGAGGCTAAAGGTGAGTTAGGAGCACAGCGAAGGGTTGGTGCTCACCCAGAGATCTTAAGTTCCAAGTGAGTGTGTCTTTCAAAAACAGTAATTATCAAGCCCTGACCTGCAAAAGAATGCGTTACTATGCTAACACATATTGTTGATTTTTTCCCTCAACTCATAAAGGAAAATAAGATGAAGAATAGGATTCTTTCAATTAATATTTCCCTTCTTTCATATATGTTTCTAAATTGTTAATGTATTTTACTTACGTATATAATTAAGCACAAGACTATACATTTATTATTTAGAGTTGCATGGTCCAGAGTGCTATAGTTTCTGGCTGCAGTGGCTCATCATCATGTTTTCCCATTGTTGCTGAGAAGGGCGAACTAGTAAGGAATGCCTAGAGTGGGCAGGCTTAGAAGCTCCAGTGTTTAGAACCCTCATCACCACCTGTGTATCAGGTGGACACAGATCCTGAGATCTGCCTTGTGAGAACTTCCACATCATCTTTGAAGCTTACCTCTAGGCTGGCCATTTGTCATTGTCTGTCTATCCATCATCAGTGATCAAGTGTAAGTCCAAGTCACTGTAACTACATGGAACAGATAGGGCTTTGCTGAGCAGTGCTAGAGGAAGTTGCTCTGGACTGATGTATTCTGGGCTGAACTGGATGCGCTGGGTAGATGTGGACAAGTGGAAACTGGGCTGGGCTGGACAGAGCCAAACACAGCTAGAATAGAACAAGCTTAGTCACACTGGGCTAGGATCCTAGAAGATTAGTTGTTCATGTGTCCCAAGCTAAAACATCCCTAAAGCCTTTCAGCTGAGGCCCTATGGCTGGTCCCACCTTCCCCAACCCCCGCCCCACCCCCAGGCATAAGCCAAATGATCCATCTTCTTCTGTCACCTCCTTGCCAAGATTCATCTTTTATCAGAGCTTCAGAAAATACTGCATGCTTTCCATCTCCTATCCATGATTCCATTTGATCTGGATGAATTAATTGGTGGAGGGACGGGGGACAGGGGGGTGGGGGTGCAGCGACCATGGCTGAGAGAAGACGGATGCTGACTTGGAGTATCCCTACCATACACCCCAATTCTGGCCACACTCCTGACATTAGTGTCAGGGCTATTGTTAGAAGTTTGCTCAGACAAGATGTTAAGTTTGACTCCTGGTCCCTCCCAAATTAGAGGAAGAAAGGGGTCCACATTGGGCACCTGGCTTCTTGAGGGTCCCTCCAGTTTCTGTGCTGATACCTCACTGCCAATGCTCTTCACTTGTTTTAGGAGCCCATGCCCTAAATGCCAGGATTGATGGCGTCTAGAAATTCAGGACTAGTGCATTCCATACACGCTGCCTTTCCTGAACATTCTCGGGCACTTTCTCTGTCCTCTTTCATCTCCTACTCTGCTTGTTCACTCCTTCCCCATTCATGTGGCTTTCCCATTCTATTATCTTCCCCCTGAGACCCCAGAAAGGATTTCTTGATTCTTCTTCAAAAATTGACTTGTTGCTCTGTAGTTTCTGGACTTCTTTTAGGCCCTGCCACCCATTCATCCACTCATCTAATCTGTCCATCCATCCACTCATTTGACTTTTGCCACTTTTCACACAGGGCATGGAGGATAAAAGCATTGTTACTCTAATGGAGAAATGGGGATGATTGTTATAAGTGTGTCTTATCAGGGATCTAATAAACACTAAATAATTTTTAGTTGAGTTATCTACTCTACCATTATCTTACCTGTGGCTAAACATTTTAAGTTAATGTTTATCCCACATTTTCATTTCAGTTTAGTTTAGTTGCTCAGTCATGTGCAACTCTTTGCAACCCCAGAGACTGCAGCACACCAGGCTTCCCTGTCCATCATCAACTTGCGGAGCTTGCTGAAACTCACGATGATGCCATCCAACCATCTCATTCTCTGTCATCCTCTTCTCCTCCTGCCTTCAATCTTTCCGAGCATCAGGGTCTTTTCCAATGAGTCAGTTCTTTGCACCAGGTGGCCAAAGTATTGGAGCTTCAACTTCATCATCAGTCTTTCCAATGAATATTCAGAACTGATTTCCTTTAGGATTCACTGGTTGGATCTCCTTGCAGTCCAAGGGGTTCTCAAGAGTCTTCTAAAACACCACAGATCAAAAGCATTAATTCTTTGGCTTTTGAATTCACAGTTGAAAAGCATCAATTCTTTTAAAATCCTACATTTTAAAGATAAGCAAACTGAAATTCAGACAGCTTAGAGGTACCAGAGCCATATTCAAACCCAACCTGACTTATTCTCTTTACACTACTCTGGAGTATCCTGCCTCTCCACCAACCATCACCTATAGCCATAACCCAGAGATGGACTCAAGTCAGTCTGTTTCCTGGTATTACTGCCACTGCTTCGCATTGCCATACCATTTGTTGGGGAATGAAAATTAGTCAGAACAGAAAAGGAAAAACACAAATGAGACAAAAGTTGGTTATGGAATTAAGCTATTTTCTCCTTTCTTAACATAATTTAGTCAAGTGAATTTATGTGCATAAGCCCAGCTATTGCCTTTTGCATGTTAAACACTCTGCCCAGAATCTGAACAGAAAACGATGCTCATGGAAAGCCGTTCCCTGAGGCAGCAGGGTACACATGGCATTGCTCTTATTAAGGCTTCAGTTCAGTTCAGTTCAGTTGCTCAGTCGTGTCCGACTCTTTGCGACCCCATGAATCGCAGCACACCAGGCCTCTCTGTCCGTCACAAACTCCCGGGGTTTACTCAAACTCATGTCCATAGAGTCGGTGATGCCGTCCAGCCATCTCATCCTCTGTCGTCCCTTTCTCTTCCTGCCCCCTATCACTCCCAGCATCAGGGCCTTTCCAATGAGTCAGCTCTTCGCATGAGGTGGTCAAAGTATTGGAGTTTCAGCGTCAGCATCAGTCCTTCCAATGAACACCCAGGACTGATCTCCTTCAGGATGGACTGGTTGGATCTCCTTGCAGTCCAAGGGACTCTCAACAGTCTTCTGCAACACCACAGTTCAAAACCATCAATTTTTTGGTGCTCAGCTTTCTTCACAGTCCAACTCTCACATCCGTACATGACCACTGGAAAAACCATAGCCTTGACTAGACAGACCTTTGTTGGCAAAGTAATGTCTCTGCTTTTTAATATGCTATCTAGGTTGGTCATAACTTTCCTTCCAAGGAGTTAGCGCCTTTTAATTTCAGGGCTGCAATCACCATCTGCAGTGATTTCGGAGACCCCAAAATAAAGTCTGACACTGTTTCCAATGTTTCCCCTTCTATTTCCCATGAAGTGATGGGACCAGATGCCATGGTCTTAGTTTTCTGAATGTTGAGTTTTAAGCCAACTTTTTCACTCTCCTCTTTCACTTTCATCAAGAGGCTTTTTAGTTCCTCCTCACTTTCTGCCAAAAGGGTGGTGTCATCTGCATATCTGAGGTTATTGATATTTCCCCTGGCAATCTTGATTCCAGCTTGTGCTTCATCCAGCCCAGCGTTTCTCATGATGTACTCTGCATATAAGTTAAATAAGCAGGGTGACAATATACAGCCTTGATGTACTCCTTTTCCTATTTGGAACCAGTCTGTTGTTCCACATCCAGTTCTAACTATTGCTTCCTGACCTACATATAGGTTTCTCAAGAGGCAGGTCAGGTGGTCTGGTATGCCCATCTCCTTCAGAATTTTCCACAGTTTATTGTGATCCACATAGTCAAAGGCTTTGGCATAGTCAATAAAGCAGAAATAGATGTTTTTCTGGAACTCTCTTGCTTTTTCGATGATCCAGAGGATGTTGGCAATTTGATCTCTGGTTCCTCTGCCTTTTCTAAAACCAGCTTGAACATCTGGAAGTTCTTGGTTCACGTATTGCTGAAGCCTGGCTTAGAGAATTTTGAGCATTACTTTACTAGAGTGTGAGATGAGTGCAATTTGCCTAGTTTGAGCATTCTTTGGGATTGCCTTATTAAGGGTGGAGCCACAGATCTTAAACTGGGAGGGTCTGGATATGGCTCCAGCTGCCTTCCCACCTTGAACTGGAAGAATTTAGAAGTGACATCATCATGGTGACATCATCTGCTATTAGGGACATTCTGATGGGCTGAGTTGCCAGCTGTGCTCCTTGCCCCGGCCTGGCATTGATTCCGATACCTGAGTTGACTTGGCTGAAGACTATAGGGCTGCTACCAGGCCAAGCCAACCCCAAGTTGGCTCCCAGAATTCCTTGGGCTTCCTTGGCTTTCAGGTCCTGGTGTTTTTGCATTAAATCCATTTGGAATAAAGCATTGATTGGATCTAATGTTTCCCATCTGCAAATGCCTGCAGTTCATGTTGTTTTTCTAATCAGACTGTTTCATTACTAACTTTATTGGATTAATCTTTGATTAATGTCCCTGGGACTCAATAAGACCTTCCCTTTTATTCCTCATCACTTAAAGAAAATACAAAGCTGAGGATTTTCAGAGAATTGGGCCTACGCTTGCCCAGAGTGATGTATCATAGGAGCATCACCAGGCTAGCTCTAGGGATGAGAAGAAAAATATAATACTTGAAGGGAGTCTTAAAGGGTCATTGGCTGTTAGTCAAATAGGTTAAGGATATTACACAGTTAATAATAACTGTTATCATTACCTGAGTGTCTGCTGGCTCCAACACTACTCTGAGAGATTTAGCATAAAATAACAGTTTTTAGAACAGTCACTGGAATCAAACTGTCTAGTTTCAAATTCCAGCTCAGCCACTTATTGCTGACCTTGGACATGGAGTTACTGACCTTTCTTTAAGCTGACCTCCTCATGGAATTCTTAGTCCAGTTCCTAGCACATAGCAAGTGCTCAGTAAACATTAGTTATTATTATCTGTTTTGCTCCCATTTGCTGTAGTAGATATTGTTACCTACATTATACTAGTGAGAAAACTAAGATTCACAGAAATTGACTAATTGGATCACATGGCTAGGAAATGACAAAGCTGGAAGACGGTTGACCCCGACCTTGAACCCAGGTCTGTTGGATGCAAAACCCAGTGCTGTTTGTACCACAGTCCAGTTTGTTTTCTGTTTTCTATTGGAGAGTATTTAAGAGTCACCATATTCATCTGATAAGGCTTCTGTGGTGGATCAGATGGCAAAGAATCTGCCTACAATGCTGGAGACCCAGGTTTGATCCCTGAGTCAGAAAGAGCCCCTGGAGAAGAGAATAGCAACCCACTCCAGTATTCTTGCCTGGAGAATTCCATGGACAGAGCAACCTGGAGAGTTACAGTCCATAGCGTCACAAAGAGTCAGACACAACTGAGCAACTAATACACACACACACACACACATATTCATCTATTATTACCTTCAACATTTTCAACATCTCATGCAAATATAGTTTCATGAGCAACCCTTCAATCTTCCAAACTTCTCTAGGCTCTCATATTTGTAAACTCCTTGTGGGGTACTACATCTTTATAGATTCTAAAATCTTAGCACAGTACCCTTCACACAGCAAGATTCAGAAAATAATGTAGCAAACCCTTGCATAGCCCTTATTACATGTTGGCCACCATTTGAAGTATTTTATGAATATTTAGCTATGTAATCCTCACAACTTTTCTGAGGAGGCTCTTGGTCTTATTTCCACTTCTAGGTGAGGAAACTGAAGCAGAGAAAGCTTAAGAATTTGAACAGAGACGCAGAGACACATAGCTAACAAGAGATAGAGTCAGAATTCAAAGTCTGCACTGTGTGAGTCAGAATTCAAAGTCTGCACAGTGCTATGTTCTGCATTTGAGAAAACAAAAGAAAGAACAGCCCAAACCTCACTATAAGGAATTTCATTCTTGTGCAGAACTTAGGGCAGACCCTGTTATTTATCATTTATGCCCCACTCACATGGCAGAAGAAATGTTAACAGACTGCCTTTAAAGAGCTAAAAATATGCATTAGACACAGCACCCTAGTGTTCCTGTCTCACCAAGTCTGTGGGCCAATGCATAAGCTAGTTCTCCTTCTTAAATACCTTTCCATCTAGAAAATTCCCCCATCATCCATCAAGCATTAGCTACTTGTATCAACTGTTCCCACAGGACTTCATTCATGAGGGTGACTGAGCAATGACATGGAGAGACGAATGCCATTGAAAGATGATTTTTATTTCTTACATTTCCCGAGAGGAGGAGGCATGCCATGCCATGCAGGGTCACATGGGAAAGTACCAGATTTGATAGGGAGCAGGGGAGGTGTGGAGGAAGCAGGATCCAAAACCTGGATTGTGTTTTCCGTGAGAAAGGCAAACCAGAGCAGGGAAGCAGCTTAGGACTGGCTTATTTGAATAATGTTGGCAGGCTCTGGGTCATGAGGATGGCCTCCAGTTGTCTATACCTGGCCCTAGGGTGACTGAGGGCAGAGGAATATTGGCTCCTGGAATGTAAGCGCCTGGTAGAAGAAGTGGTTCTGAATTTGGGCTCTGGATTGATTAGTTTACATGTGAAAGGTGTGTTCCCTAGCACCTTGTTATCACTAAGAATTGGATAGCCTTGGGAGGGACAGTCTTTCCCCATTTGAGGTCACAAATGCCAGAGCATCAAGAATTCAGAAAATAAGAAAATATAGTTAGTAAGTGCATGCACATGCTGAAGTCACTTCAGTTGTGTCCAATTCTTAGGGACCCTATGGACTATAGCCTGCCAGGTTCTGCTGTCCATGGGATTCTCCAGGCAAGAATACTGGAGTGGATTGTCATGCCTTCCTCCAGGGGATTTTGTTGACCCAGAGATCGATCCTGCATCTCCTCCATCTCCTGCATTGCAGGCGAATTCTTTACCTCTGAGCCACCGGGGAAGCCTGTAGTTAGTATACTGCCCTGGAAAGTTATCCTCTGTTTCTCTGTTCCTACTGCCTCCTCCTTTCTCTATTCATGTAGCATCTGGAGCAAGCCCTTATTTTGAGATTCTATTTGCCATTATTCCCTTGTCTTTATGCCCTCCATGAGGGCAAGGATCACGTCTTAGCCATCAAGCCAACCCGAGTCTTATACGGCTCGTGGACCATGCCATGTGCTTGAGAAACATTTGATGATTGAATGAATGTGTGGGAGCGACCTGAAATGGACCAGGGAGCAGGAAAACAGTTGTATCAGAGATGACATACCAGAGATGATCTCACTTTAGCTCAGAGTGACCTGGCAATCAGGACAAAACAGAAGAAGACAGAAGAAGAAGAAGAAAGAGGAGGAGGAGGAGGAAGAGGACAAA
This sequence comes from Cervus elaphus, assembly GCF_910594005.1. Lineage (NCBI taxonomy): Eukaryota > Metazoa > Chordata > Mammalia > Artiodactyla > Cervidae > Cervus > Cervus elaphus. Next base: position 89,592,791 of record NC_057819.1, read on the forward strand.
GGAGAAGAAGAAGCTGCCTGCACTAGAGTTCAGTTGCTCCCACTGCCTATCAAATAAGTAATTCAAGTTTTCAGGAGAGAAACATTTTTTCCCTGGTACTAAATTCTGTGGGGGTACTTTCTAACTTGGGTCTCATGGAAAGCTCATCGAGTAGTAATATAATTGTCACTATATTGGCCAGAAGTACACATATAGTCTGCATGTGGTCATTTCATTCCTTGTTATTATTGTTCAGTCGCCAAGGTGTATCCGACTCTTTGCAACCCCGTGTTCTGCAGCACACCAGTTTTTCCCGTCCTTCACTATCTCCTGGAGTTTGCTTAAACTCATATCTATTGAGTTGGTGATGCCATCCAACCATATCACACTCTGTCACCCCCTTCTCCTCCTGCCCTCAATCTTTTCCAGCATCAGGGTCTTTTCCAGTGAGTTGGCTCTCTACATCAGGTGGCCAAAGTATTGGAGCTTCAGCTTTAGCATCAGTCCTTCCAATGAATATTCAGGGTTGATTTCCTTTAGGATGGACTGGTTTGATCTCCTTGCTGTCCAAGGGACTCTCAAGAGTCTTCTCCAGCACTACAGTTCAAAAGCATCAATTCAACTTTGATAAAATGAAAAGAATATTATAACAGCTGCAAACACATTTCCAGGGATATCTAGGCTAATGGAGTACAAACAGCTGCTCTATGAGGATCAAACAGGCGTTCCACCGCCCAGAGGGGTGTGTGGTTAACAATGCATATGTTGTCCCTCCTAAATGTCACCCAACTCAACGTGCATTTGACAGAAACTGAAGAGCTGTCTGATCAAGACTGAGCTCTTAGACAAGGATCTGGAGTCTAACTAATTAGAAATGGAGCCATCAGCTTCAGACAGTTGCCCTGTTTCCTGGAGGTAGAAAGCCTGCAAGAGTCCAAACACAAACCAACCTGGAGTTCCAGGATTTATAATCTTCTGTTTCCTGTAAGTGTTATCTGAGCCCTCACTCTCAGTCATGTCTTTCTTTCTTTTTTACTTTTTTTTTTTTGAGAAATAGCTTTGTCAAGGTATAATTGATATGCCACAAAATTCATTCATTTTAAGAGAATAATTTTATTTATTTATTTTATGAGTGTTATCATCGGCTGTGCTGGGTCGTCATCGCAGCCTGGGCTTTCTCTAGCTTTGGCGAGCAGGGGCTGCTCTCTAACTTCGGTGTGCAGGTTTCTCACTGTGGCGGCTTCTTTTTGTTGCAGAGCACAGGCTCTGGGGCGTGCACTGCAGGGTCAGTAGTTGCAACACATGGGCTCAGTAGTTGCGGCTTGAGGGTTCAGTTGCTCTGCGGCATGTGGAATCTCCCTGAACTGGGATTGAACCTGTGTCCCCTGCATTGGCAGGTGGATTCTTATCCACTAAGCCACCAGGGAAGTCCCATTCATTTTTCAGTGTACAATTCAATAACCTTTAGTAAATTTACAAAGTTGTGAAATCATCACCACAATCTAATCTTAGAAGCTTTCCATCATGCCAGGAAAAAAAAAAAAAACACACACACACACACACTTCATTCCTATTTATTTGCATTCACTCCTAGTTTCTACCTCTGGTTCCAGGCCACCACCAAGCACCCTCATCTATCCCTCTATCTCTTCAACCCTTTCCTACCCAAACTCGACAACTTAGGCTGTTAAGGTCCTTGAAGCAAGAATACCTCTTTTGCTTTTTATGGAAGTCAGTGTAAAAGACTGAAATGTATTCTCACCTAGCAGGCAACTTGGCAAAACTATAGCTTTGCCTGAAGCTAGAAATACCAATAGCCAAATATAATAAGGCCACAAATCTCTCTCCGCATGCATGCTCAGTCACTCAATCGTGTCCAGTTCTGTGCGGCCTCATGGACTGTAGCCCTTCAGGCTCCTCTGTCCATGGGATTTCCCAGGCAAGAATACTGGAGTGGGTTGCTATTTCCTTCTCCAGGGGATCCTTCAAACCCAGGGATCAAACCCACATCTTCTGCATTGGCAGGTGGATTCTTTACCACTTCACCTCCTGGGAGGCCTGAGTGGCATTGTAAGTTAAGGTTATTTACTGACAGAGGAAGCCATCAGCCTGATAGCTCAGTGCAACCTCACTGAAGGGCTTGAGCAAGTCACTTCCTCTATTGCAAGGCTCAGCTTCTTCACCCAGATATTTGCCAGGGTTTCCACCAGCTTGAAGTTTACATATTCTTTCATGGAAGTCAGAGGAGACCATAAGTGGTGATGAAAATTGTCTTCTTCCTCAACAGTAGCTTGTGTTCAAAGGTCAGCCAATCCCGCACCTGCCTGGGAGATCATTGTCCAGGTGCTTGTGGCCAGTTCCACCAGACAAGGCTTTTCACTGAAGAATAAAATAGTTTGAAATGCATTTTAATTTCTTTCTTTGAAACATTTTTTTTCCTGCACAAGAGAGATAGGCAACCTTACTTTAAAAGAAGCTTGTGGCAACTTATGTTGTTCAATCGCTAAGTCATGCCCAACTCTTGGCAACCCCATGGACTGCAGAACGTCAGGCTCCTCTGTCCTCCACTGTCTCCTGGAGTTTGCTCAGATTTATGTCCATAGAGCCGATGATGCTATCTAGCCATCTAATCCTCTGCTGATCCTTCTCCTTCTGCCTTCAATCTTTCCCAGCATCAGGGTCTCTTCTAATGAGTCGACTCTTCATCAAGTGGCCACCCACTCCAGTATTCTTGCCTGGAGAACCTCACGTGGCAACTACACATAGGTAAATTACTGCTGCGTGCCAAGATAAGGTCAAGCCAACAGGCAACTGATGGGGGAGAGATGTGACCTTCCTCAATGTAAATGGAAAAGTAATCTCACCTGACTAGAGGAAAGAGTCCCAGAGAGTGGAAGTAGGAAGCTCTGTACCTGCCTTCTTCCTATTCCCAGTCTTCCCCTTTACACAGTGAGCTTACTTACATGATGAGACCCCACATTCTGCTAAGGATGCTAAGAACGGAAACCATAGACCTTCTCGGAGCCTCTGCTCAAGTCCACTCATGAACCCTGGGTGCGCTGTGGATGGTCACTAATCTCATTGATGGAGCCTGCAGCCAGGTCAGACTGGACCTCTGAGCCTGATCACCCATAGAGGGTAAAGACGGCAGAGTCAGAGAAGAATCTCAATCTTACTAGAAGTAGAAATACTTTGACCATAGAAACTCATGGTCAAAGAACAGATTGCAGGAAAAGGCAAGGTCATAAAATGAAAGGAAAGACTGAGGTTAATTAAAAAGAATGAAATAATGCCATTTGCAGCAATGAATGGACCTAGAGATTGTCATACTGAGTGAAGTAAGTCAGAGAGAGAAGGAGGAATAGCGTATGACATTCCTTATCTGAGGAATCTAAAAAGAAATGATGCAAATGAACTTACAAAGCAGAAACAGACTCACAGACTTAGAGAATGAACTTATGGTTGCCATGGGAGAAGGGATAGTTGAGTACTTTGGGAAGGATGTGTACACACTGCTATATTTAAAATGGATAAACAACAAGGACCTACTGTATAGCACATGGAACTCTGTTCAATGTTATGTGGCAGCCTGGATGGGAAAGGAGTTTGGGTATGGAGGATAGATACATGTATAAATATGGCTGAGTCTCCTTTGCTGTCCACCTGAAACTATTACAACATTGTTAATGGGCTGTGCTCCAATATAAAATAAAAAATATATAAAATTTAAAAAAGATTGAAGCTAAAGATCAGCATGTGCATGGGGCCCACCAAACAAGGTGGTCCCTCATACCTGCCCCTCCAGCGCCCCCAGCCTATCAGCAACTTTCCCAGCAGACTTTGGGCTTGCAAGAAAGTTGGTCCAGAAGGAGTCAGATATGAACCCTAAAAGGGAAGAAAGCATAGATCCTCCCAAAGCATTCTCGAACAATAGCCTTCCTACCCTGTGGAATAATATGGCCCTGGAGAAAATTAGAGTCAGAGAAGAGAATCAGTTCTCTCGGAATCATGTGGGTCAGGCATGTCGTTTGAAGATATCTGAAGCTCCCAGAAAGGTCGCGCTAAGGGAGAGAGAACTCCCATAACTTAATTTCCTTTTGTTACATCGTGAGCTTCATTTTCTCCCACTCTCACCTCCCTTCTATCTCCTTCCCAGGCTTGCCAAGTCCTGTTTATTAAGTGTTGTGTCCAATTTACCCAGATTTTAATTAAACTGTCAAGTTGAAATGGGATTGTCTCCTGGGAAGCAAACAAAGATTTCATGGTCATTTAATTTTTGCTTAGGATTTAAAATCCTACTTCTGGCATGCTTAAAATTATTAATGAGATCCAGGAATTCTTGCCCATTTGTGTCTATTACAAGACATAAATCATTAAGCTCAATTAGGGGCAAAGGAAACTTGTGGAGTTAGAGCTAGAGATTGTGTTCAATCACGTCTACCTGGGGCAGCCAAGTGATGGAGGCATGACCTTCAGGGGCTGGATTGGGAAGAGAAAGACAGGATGAGAGACAGCAGATGGTGGACTTAGGGAGAAGGGCATGGAGACAAAAGAAGGAATGGAGGAAGGGAACATTACAATGGCCAAGGAGTTAAGAAACAGGGCTAAGATAGAAGATCAAGGAAAGGAAAAGGAGAGAAAGGAATTAGGGAGGTGGTTTACAGGAGATGAAGTACACACCTGATGTGTGTGTGTGTGAGTCACTCAATTGTGTGCAACTCTTTGCAACCCCATGGACTGTAGCCAGCCAGGCACCTCTGTCCATGGAATTCTCCAGGTAGAAATACTGGAGTGGGTGTCCATTCCTTTCTCGAGGGGATGTTCCTGACCCAGGGATCGAACCCAAGTCTCCCTCATTGCAAACATTCTTTGGTGGCTCAGCTGGTAAAGAACCCACCTGTAATGCAGGAGACCTGGGTTTGATCCCTGGGAAGATCCCTTGGAGAAGGGAAAGGCTACCCATTCCAGTATTCTGACCTGGAGAATTCCATGGACTGTATAGGGGTCACAAAGAGTCAGACAGGACTGAGTGACTTTCACTTTCACTTTCTTTACCATCTGAGCCTATGTATCTGGAGTGCTCACCAGTTCTTCTGGTTTCCTAGTCTTCAAACACAAGGGAAAGGACTTCCCTGGAGGTCCAGTGGTTAGGACTGTGCCTTCCAGTGCAGAGGGTGCGGGTTAAATCCCTGGCAGGGGAGCTGGGCTCCAGCATGCCTTGGGACCAAAGAATCAAAACATAAAAAATAAAGGCAGTGTTGTAACAAGTTCAATGAAGACTTTAAAAAATGGTCCACATCAAAATAATCTTAAAAAAACAAGGGAAGATTATACCTCCCTGAACCTTTGAAGTTAGATATAACTATATGACTTCCTTTGGCCAATTAAATAAGAGCAGAAGTGACATATGTCTCATCTGGGTGGATGCACTTAAAAACTGGAAGCACAAAAGCAGGCAATTGCCCTTGTTTTCTCCTCTGGTAGTGTTGAGATGATGATGTCATTCAGTTAGTTAACCTTCTGTCAGACAGGGCTCCTCAGTGATCAAGATGATCAGAACCCTCCAGTGACCTTTGGGTATGTAGTGTGAATGAGAAATAAACCCATGTTGTACTGAGATTTTGGAAGTGTTTACTTCATCATAACTCAAGCTATTGAAACTGATGGAGGTGGACTGAAAGCAGAGACACCAACTGATAGTAAGAAGAGGCCGTGGAAGGCCAGATAGGAACCAGGAAGGGCTAAGGATATGGACAGGTGAGAGGCAAAATCTGAGTGACTTGAATTCTCAGACCCTGGACAGCAGTTTGCATAGCATAGGCCCCTGGAATGGAATCAAATGGAAATGAGTGAAAGTTACGTTTTAAGTCTTGATTGTATGCTGATCTGTGTGGTCCTAGGGAGATGGAGGATTAAGGCTCCAGTTTTGGTTTTTTTCTTTTCCAAAGAGAGACTTCTGACTCCCAAATCTATCAATTACCAGGCATATTTAGGAGGGGAGTAGAGTTGGAAAGATCCCCATTGCTCACAAACTCATCTACACCAGGCCATATCCACCTTCTGTGTTTCTTCTACTTTATATCCCTCCCCCCAAAGACCTGTCCTTCAAGATCATTTCCTCTTACTTGACCTTCCCAAGACAAGAAGACTGGTCCCAAGATTGTCCGTGTGCTTCAAACTTTAGGTGCTAACAGATCCCTGGGCTGCTGTTTCCCTCGGATGGGACCTTTGACAAGACCACACAGGTAGACCAAGGCACTTAGAGCTGGGCACATAAGGGCCTCAACATCTGTTTGAGCCTCCCTTCCTTCTGGAAGGTACTTCTCAAGTCCTTTCCAAATATCCTAGTCTGGGAACTCCTATCCCAATGGCTTTTGTAGTTGGAGGAGAGAAAGGAGAGATTCTTGGGAAGATGAAATTCAGTGGTCTGCAGCTTCGACCCAGAGCAGCCACCTCACAGGCAATAGAGAAATTAATAATTTGAGGTTCAGACCTCTGGCCCAGACCTACACAGACAGGTCTCTAAAGTAACCTTGGTCTGCTTATTTTGTCCCTCTTTAAGACAGATTTCTTGGGAAGTTAACTAATGAAGTAGATAGGGTCTGAGGCTTATCTGAAAAGGACCCACTCTTCCAACTCCCCAAAGTGATAAGGTCTCAAGAGTTGGATGGAGCAGAATGACAGTCACACTGAACTCAGGTCACTGTTTGGTACTGTCCACCAGTGTCTCTCACATACAAACACATCTCAGGAAATCCCATTCCGACTTTCTGCCCATGGCTTTCCTCCCATCAGAAATGCCAGGAAGATAGGGAGGGGCACTTATCATGGCTTGTTACAAAACTATGGTCACACTGAGAACAGAAGCTGCTTCTCTATTACTGCTGGGGCCCAAGTACTGGGCCTGCACGTGATGGCTGGCGTGAACTGGGGAACAGGTCAGATGAGGATTAGGTCAGATGAGATAGCTGGGATTAGGCTGGGTCAGGAGAGGGTGGAAGATGGAGCCAAAGTGGAAAGCAGGGTGTAATCACTTAGGGGTGCAAGGGCAAGCCTCTTCTCTCCCTCCCGCCTTCCAGTCTCTGTGTGCATGGCGGGAAATGGTCACCACAAAACAGCGCCTTCACTATCTGAACCTGTATCACCTACAAGGGAGACACTTGCAGTGCAGTGCTTGAGTCTCTGACTCCCAAATCTCCAGTGTGGAGTGTAGAGCCCTAGAAGTGTGCCCAGAACACAAGAGGTCAGTAAATGGTGGCTTATTGGACACTAAGACTTGAGCTGTAGTCCCAGTTCTGCTGCATAGTATGCCTGTCACCATCCACAGCAGCAGTGCCACCACTGTTATCGTGATTACTACTACCATCCGCATCACCCCCACCGCGATGACCATCATCACCCGCTCATCATTGTCATCACCATGCTGCTGGCTGCTCCATGCCATCTTGGTTCCAACAGGTTTCCAGGAGTCAAGAGCCCACATCTTTATAAACCCCTCCTCCCTTCACTCCAAGTGGCCTCCAAAACTTGGATTGCACTAACCTGTGCTAACTCTTGGGCTTCCGAGGTGGTGCTAGTGGTAAAGAACCCACCTGCCAATGCAGAAGACATAACAGATGTAGGTTCGGTCCCTGGGTTGGGAAGATCCCCTGGAGGATGGCATGGCAATCCACTCCAGTATTCATGCCTGGAGAATCCCATGGACAGAGGAGCCTGGTGGGCTACAGTCCATCGTGTCACAAACAGTCAGACACAACTGAAGGGCACACGTACATGTTCTGACTCTTATTCATTCATTCATACAACAAATATTGATTGAACACATTCAAAATTCCAGGTCCTTTTCTAGATTTCAGGAATTTATCACTGAACAAAATAGACAAAGATTCCTAACATCATGGAACTTACATTATAGGGTGGGAGAGGGAGATTAACAATGAATAATAAGCATGGTAGACAAGTAAATGATATGGTGTGTTAGAAGATCATCAAGCCAAGAAAAAACAAGAACATAGAATAATGTCAGGAGCCCAAGGAGAGAGACCAGACAGAGGTATCTCCCTGTGCCTTCTCCGCCGTCTGCACTGTTCCCACCATCATGGGAAACTTCTCAGTCTAAGATTTCTTTTTTCGCCATCATCTTCATTGACAAGATCATTATTCAACAGATATAAATTACTATAACTCAAAAACAAAACAAAAAAAATCTGATTAAAGAGAGATTTCAAGAAAAGGTACAGTGAATTAGTGAATTATTCACAATAAAATTGGACTTCAATCAATATGAAAAGCATTATTAAAGTGATATAGAGCTGGAAGGTGGAGAATGCCCAATGGGGCTCCTCCAGCTCGACCTTGAGCTGTACCCTGAGTTTTCCCTCTGCACGGACCAGATGCTGACAGGGTGATGGCAAGATGATCACTTCCTTTCTCCAGGGCCCCAAGAGCCTTTCCTAGGCTCTTCCTCTGCTCTTTCCCAGATCCCAGCTCTGGCTGAAACAGAAAGTGGGTCCAATGTGGTTTGAAAGGGCCCCAGTCCCAACCTTTCTCTCTCACATGTCTGTGTCTTTCTTCTAGTCTCCTTATCCTCCAAGAATCCCTGTTATGTCTTATCTTTAGTCTTCCCCATATTGCTATCCATTTTTTTCCCTTGAGTAACATTAACTAATCACCTACTATGTGCCAGGCCCCTTGCTAGCCACAGGGAACAGAGCTGAGTGACCCAGGGCCCCTGACAAAGGAGCCCACATCCTAGGACAGACAAGTAAAGAGACAGTCACAGGGGCCAGGATGAATGCTGTGACAGGGCATCTGTGAAATGCCCGGTGAGCACTTTGGGTGGAGATACTCTGCTCCAGGGAAACTTGGCAACAGACATAGCCCTTGTCTCCTCTCTTTTCTGGGCTGGGAGCCCCCTCTGAACATCCCTCTGTTTACATCCATCATTCTTTCCAGTTTGTACTGGAAGTGTGCCTTTTCCCAGCCGGCCTCCCCACCAGACAGTGAGTAGTCTCGGCAGGACCTATGCCTGCTTGATAGTCCTTGTATCTCCAGCACATAATTCAGAGTGATGACTCAGAATGTAAGTTCCTGTTCTTGATGACTTTTGTATTGGGCCTTGAAAGAAGAGTCAGAGTTCAACAGGTGGGAGAGGGAAGAATAAACTCACTCATGCTATGAAAGTCACAAATTAGCCAAAGGAACGAATCACTAATGGCAGAATTTCATGCCCACTGGAGGAGGCAGAGAATTGGGGTAGGTGAACTTTTCAATGTCTTCCCTCATTATCAAAGTTCCCTCTGATATATTTTCAGCTGTATGTGAAGATTATTAGAGAAGTGGTCTAATTGTGTCCCCACAGTGAGAAAGGCTATCAATCCTCCTCTGTCGTCCCAGATGTGTGATTCAGGAGCCACTCTAGACACAGAAATGTCTATAGATTACTTGGAGACAGCTTTTGTAAGTGAGGCAGTGAGATAAAGCATAGAAAGTGTGAGTTTTGAAGTTACACTGACCTGGATTCAAGCCCCACACTGCTACTTCCCAGCGATGAGTCCCTGGGAAAGTCACTTAATCTCTTTGAACTTCAGTTTTGCACATCTGTAAAATAGAGGAAATAATCATAATTCCTACTTCATAGGTTTTTATAAAGATTGAACAAGACAGCGTGAATATGTTTGCGTAGTACATGGTTTTTCTGGTAGTCATGTACGGATGTGACAGTTGGACCATTAAGAAGGCTGAGCGCTGAAGAATTAATGCTTTCAAACTGTGGAGCTGGAGAAGACTCCTGAGAGTCCCTTGGACAGCAAAGAGATCAACTAGTCAATCCTAAAGGAAGTCAACCCCGAATATTCATTGAAAGGACTGATGCTGAAGCTGAAGCTCCAATACTTTGGCCACCTGATATAAAGAGCTGACTCACTGGAAAAGACTCTTGATGCTGGGAAAGATTGAAGACAGGAGGAGAACGGGGCAACAGAGAGTGAGATGGTTGGATGGCATCACCAGCTCAATGGACATGAGTCTGAGCAAGTTCTGGGAGATGGTGAAGAACAGGGAAGCCTGGCATGCTACAGCAAATGGAGTCTCAAAGAGTCGGACACAACTGAGTGACTGAACAAGTACATGGTAGATGTTCAAGAAACTGACATTTTTGAGCCTTCTTTCTGTTGCATCAATTCAGAACTTCAGAGCCATATTTTTATAACTTTAAAAAAAAAATATATATATATATATATTTATTTATTTGGTGGTCTCAGATCTTAGTTGTGCACGCAGGGTCCTCAGTGTCACATGGGATTTTCATTGTGGCACACAGACTCTCTAGCTGTGACCCAGGTTTCATTGCTTCATGGCATGTAGGATCTTAGTTCCTGGACCAGGGATCGAATCCACATCTCCTGCATTGCAGGGCAGATTCTTAACCATTGGACCCATCGGGGAAGTTCCCAAAACTGTACTTTTTTAAACAGTTCATATTGCACTCAGCGGAATCCAGAGTTGCGTCTGCTCCTGGGTGCTGCAGTAAGAGCTTGGACAAAGTATTTCAAACTTCATCCAATGCCAAGTCCGTGACATGCTGTGCTGTCTCAACCAAAGCACTGCTCCTCTTTGGGCTGATTTCTTCATTTGTAAAACAAGGGAGTTAGACTTGTTAACATTTATATTCCTGCCGATCCTGAATTCTAAGTTTCTCTGGTTATGAAGGGATCTGCTTAAGTAGGGAAAATCTGATGTTCTCCAATTGATCACATCGTGAAAAACAAAAGCTTCAGAGTAATTAAAAAGTCCCACCGATTACATACATGACTTCTCTGGCCTTTGTCATGAACACTTGCTGTGAATCAGACCTCGTGTGCTTACTTATTTATTTAATCGTCACTATCACCTAATGTTCCCATCTTACAATTTTGCGATGTAGTTGGGGAGGTTAAATACATTGGTCAGGATTCAACTGCTACTCAGTGTCAAAGTCAGTGCACAGTTTGTTTCCTTTCAAATTACCAGACCTCTGATGGGAAAAGCTCACACACCATGACTTTACCCACAGTGATGTTCAGCCAGCCCATCTAGCTCCAGACTCTGGTTCCAGTGCTGGAGAAGACCCAGGCTTTTCTCTTGGTCTTCCTTTTCACAAGTGAAGGTCAGAAGTAGAACCCCCAACAGATACACAAAGAGGCAACAAATACTTTGGACCCGTTTGGGTCCATGACAGCAGATTGGAGACGTAGCTAAGTATTTGTGCATAATATGTCCTCGGTGTATTTTTGTTGAATGAATAAGTGGGTGAATGGGGGATGGATGGATGAATGGATAAGAGTAGAAATTTAGTCTCTCCCCTTTTTGTATACAGTAAGTTCCCTACAGATGAACCTTCAAGTTGCGGACTTGTAAAGATGTGAACATGTGTTCACATGTCCAATCATGTAAGTTAGCTCACGTGTCTGCCGTACGTTGTCATATGCGTGTATCCCCTACAAGGGGCTGTGCCTTTGTGTACTTCGCTGTACAGTGGTGCACAGAGGACAGTAGGACAGTATCTTTATTTCAGGCCCAGGATGTCCTGAAGTAAGCATAAAAGCAGCAGTGATGTACTACTGCAGTGGTACTACTGTATTTTTCAAAGTACTGTGCTGTAAGGTTTAAAAATGTTGTCTTTATTTTTTGTGTTTGGGTTTTTAGGTATTACTTGTGTGAAAAGTATTATAAACCTTACAGTACAGTGCATGCATTGATGCTAAGTCGCTTCCACCATGGCAGACTCTTTACAGTGCTATGGACTGTAGCCCTCCAGGCTCCTCTGTTCATTTGATTCTCCAGGCAGAATTACTGGAGTGGGTTGCCAAGTCCTCCTGCAGGGGATCTTCCCAACCCAGGGATTGCACCTGAGTCTCTTACATCTCCTGCATTGGCAGACAGGTTCTTTGCCACTAGCACCACCTAGGAAGCCCTTACAGTAAAGTACTCTATACAGCCAATTGTGTTAGTTGGGTACCTAGGCTAACTTTGTTGGACTTACGAACAAATTATGAACAAATTGGATTTACAAACATGCTCTCAGAAGGAAACATGTTCATATGGAGGGGACTTACTGTATCTGCTTCCAGAAAGACATGACCCACCGACATAAGTGAAGCACTTAAGACATTGCAGTCAGCCCCCAAGAAAGTCTCTAGGCAGGACTGGTTCTGAGGTAGTCAAGTGAGCTGCCTCGGGAACAAAATTTAAGAAGGCAGTCACTCTCCATAAATTTACCTCCCCAAGCACCTCCCTGGGTCCTGAGTCTAGTCTCTGGGATCATTTCCCCTCAACTTTGCTTTACCCCCTCATATCTACACCTACTTCCTAGCCTCAATCTCTCTTTAGCCTAGTGTTTGTCAACCCCTGATCCCCAAGAGAATCAACCAAGAGGCTTTTAAGAAATACACGTAGGTGGGTGTAGCCTGACAAATTCAGTCAGAAGCTCTGGGGGTGGGGCCCAGACATCAGCATTGGTTGCAAGCCCCCAGCTCCAACTTGCGGTCAGGGCTGAGAGCCACAGCTGTCTTCCTCCTGACGGGTGACCCAGTTTCGGGCTGTCTTCCGAGGCATCCTTCTCACCCGTGTTACCTTCTGTAACAGATGCTCTCTGGAGCAGGCTTCCCTAGGCTCCCACTGGGCTCTTCCAGGTATGATTAGGAAAACATCTCTTTCCCTTTTTACTCACAGCACCCCTCCTCAACCCCACACTTGCCCTGGGATAGAAACAAGTCCATACAGGCCAGCCTCAAGAATAATACTGTAAGACATAATAGTTAGCATTTATTAAAGGCTTACAGTCTGCCACAGACGGGCTGAACTCTTTACAGATAATTTACTTATCATCACATTAGCCCCATGAAATAGGTTCCATTTTTAATCCCTATTTTAAAAATTAAGCCAGAGAGGAAAAAGAGAGATGAAGGAACTTGACCCAAATTTTACAGTAAAGAAGCGGAAGCGGTGGAATTCCAATGCAGGAGCGGGGGCCCTGGGACCCAGACCCTTCATTGCTGTGCCTGCTCCAGGTCACTGAGGCAGCGTCTCAGTCAGGCCTGGTCACCAGGTGTCTTGGACACCACGGGTGGGTTCTTTTTCTTGGTGCAAAGAATGTCATGTGTGTCTCCTCCATAGACACTCCAGGAGTGCCTGACTCCGTCTGAATCCTGGACTAACACAGCTTAGGTCACCAACTGAAACCTGTTTTCGGGACACACATTCCTTCATTTCATCCTCTTCACAATCCCAGCACATAGATATTATCATCTCCTGTTTTGTTTTGGTTTTTAATGAATGAATGATTTATTTATCTGACTGTGCCAGGTCTTAGTTGTGGCACAAGGGCTCTTCGTTGTGACATGTGAAACCTTAGCTCAGCATGTGCGATCTAATTCCCTGACCAGAAATCGAACCTGGACCCCCGGCATTGGGACCGCAGAGTCTTGGCCACTAGACCACCAGGGAAGTCCCATCATCTCCTATTTTGCCTAGCTTGTGTCTGTGAATACTCAGTCATGTCCTATTCTTTGTGACCCCATGGACTGTAGCCCACCAGGCTTCTCTATCCATGGAATTTTCCAGGCAAGAATACTGGAGTGACTGGAGTGGGTTGTCATTTCCTACTCCAGGGTGTCTTCCTGACCCAGGTAATGCACCTCCTGTGTTGGCAGGCAGAATTCTTTGCCACTGTGTCACCTGGGGAGCTCTTGCTAAATCATATTAGTTTGAAAATCAGAGACCAGGCATTATGCAAACAATAAATGTAATCAGTTCAGTTCTGTCGCTCAGTCATGTCTGACTCTTTGCAACCCCATGGACTGCAGCACTCCAGGCTTCCCTGTCCATCACCAGCTCCCAAAGCTTGCTCAAACTCATGTCCATCAAGTCGGTGATGTTGTCCAACCATTTCATCCTCTGTCATCCCCTTCTCCTCCTGCCTTCAATCTTCCCCTAAATGTAATAGCATTAAATAAAGATCTAAATCCAAAGTATTATCAAATACTTAGCTCTGTTTCATGTAGCAAGAGATGTTGCCTAGCATTGCAGGTTATATAACTTGCCCAGATCCATGCAACTAGCCAGTAGTTGAAATTCTGACCCATATCTCTCAGGTAGTCAAGTTCAAGCTTTTCCCTCTACACTAGATGAGAAAAGTTGATATGGGTCAATGGCCAGAGACAGCTAGTGGAGGAATCAAGAATTAAACTGGGATGTCAAGATGGGGAAGAATTCAGATATGTGAAGGGAAGAAGGGTGGCATTCCAAGCAGGAGGAACAGCATAGGCAATGGCGTGGAAGTGGGACTCAGTGGAGCAATAAAGACACGGTGAATAGCATGCTTAGCTGGAACAGTTTGTTTATACAGAACCTCGGTGACTGGAAGATTAGAGGGTGCATGCAGGCATATTGGGAAGGTTATTGAAAGCAAAGCTAAAGAGCTTGGGCTTTATAATACAGGCATCAAGGAGTCATTGAGCAGGCAAGTGATGTGTACAAAGCAGTGTTAATAGAGTAGAAGTCATCAGGATGAACTGGACATGGGGACAAGGAATGAGCCAGGAGGTGAGTTTGGAGGTGATGGCACTGGGCCACATGAGAGGTCAGGAGACACATACTTGGGATGATGGCTGGGAAAATGGAAAGTGAGGAAGAGGTCTGAGAAATCTAACAGAGAGAATTCTGCAGGGCTTGCCTACTGATGAGCTGTGGGTATTAAAGGAATGAGATGCATCAGAGATGACTCATTAACCATCAGGTGTCTGCTGCCAGGATGGGAGCTACAAAGCTGAAGAGCCCCACAGCTCCTGCTCCTTTAAAGAACACTATACAGACAGGGATGCCCATTGGTAGACATAACAGCTCAGGTGATAGCTGCTTTTATAGAGGCATCCTCAGGCACCATTTCAGCATCGGGGCACCTTGACTCCTATGGAAGAGACCCAGCCAATGAGGACAGTTTCAAGTTCACTATGACCCAAGCATGTGACACCAAGGAGAAAATGATGACCTCAGCAGTGGGGTGACATGAATAAGATGTACTGACCATATTGATGATTAGAAGAAGAGCCTTCCAGGCAGAGAAAACAACATATACACAGTCATAGAGATATTACATGGCATGGCATGTATTTTTAAAAAGTAATATCCTTTAAAGGATAGCCTTTAAAAAAAACTAATATTAGGTTTAAGAAACTAATGTTAATCTTTTTTTCACTGTGTTGGGTCTTTGTTGCTGCAGGGGCTTTTCTCTGACTCTTTTGAAAAGACCCTGATGCTGGGAAAGATTGAAGGCGGGAGGAGAAGGGGACGACAGAGGATGAGATGGTTGGATAGCATCATTGACTCAATGGACATGAGTTTGGGTAAACTCCGGGAGTTGGTGATGGACAGGGAGGCCTGGCGTGCTGCAGTCCATGGGGTCACAGAGTCGGACACGACTGAACTGAACTGAACTGGGCTTTTCTCTAGTTGCAGTACACAGGCTTCTTATTGAAATGGCTTCTCTTGTTGTGGAACGTGGGCTGTAAAGTGCTCAGGCTTTAGTAGCTGTGGCTTCCCGGCTCTAGAGCACAGTTTCAGTAGTTGTGGTGCATGGGCTTAGCTGCTCCACAGCATGTGACACCTTCCCAGACCAGTGATCAAACCCACGTCTCCCACATTGGCAGGCAGATTCTTTACCATTGAGCCACCAATGAAGCCTGCATGGCATGCTTTAAATGCCAAGATTTTAATGCTGAATACAGTGGAGAAGGGAAGAATAGAAACAGGAAAGTCTGAAGGGAACAGTTTTAGGGGAAACATCATGAGGATAGTGGTTCAAAGCACAGATTTTGAATCAAAAGTATCTTGTTCCATTGGGGAATAAAGACAAGTCACTTTACTTTTCTGAACCTAGTTTTCTCATCTATATCATGTGAAATGTATTACTTGCAGTACAGCGTTCTTGAGAGGATTAAATAAGAAATTTAAATCAAGCACTCAGTCTAGGAGCTGGCATATACATCAGCTCACTAAAGGGTAGTTGAGATTGTTCTCATTAGCATGGTTGAGTTTAGACATCAATGACAGGTCACTGAAAATGCCCAGCAGACAGTTAGAAATGGGAAGATTAGGTGTGTCACAAGGTCAAGGCAAAAGCATTTAATCTTCAAAGGCCCAAGAACGTCAAGTACATCATGGGGCCCGTTCATTTCAGTCACTCAGTCATGTCTGACTCTTTGCAACCCCATGGACTGCAGCATGCCAGGTTTCCCTGTCCATCACCAACTCCCAGATCTTACTCAAACTCATGTCCATTGAGTTGGTGATGCCATCCAACCATCTCATCCTCTGTCGTCCCCTTTTCCTCCCGCCTTCAATCTTTCACAGCATCAGGGTCTTTTCCAGTGAGTCAGTTCTTCACATCAGGTGACCAAAGTATTGGAGTTTCAGCTTCAGCATCAGTCCTCCCAATGAATATTCAGGACTGATCTCCTTTAGGATGGACTGGTTGGATCTCCTTGCAGTCCACAGGACTCTCAACAGTCTTCTCCAACACCACAGTTCAAGAGGAGTAACAGAGGACTTTAAAAAGAAATAAGAGAAAAAGAAAAATAGAAAATAGAAGAGAAAAAGGAAAAAAAAAAAAGAAAAAAGAGAAAAAAAAAAGGAAAAAAAAAAGTTCCCTAATTAAAAAAATCGTAAAACTCTATGAAGATGAAAGTTAAGGAGTAATGGGGGAATAATAGGGAATTTTAAAAGAAAATAAAAGAGAAAAAATAAAAAATTAAAAATTAAAAAAAAAATTTTTTTTCTTACTTAAAAAAAAAAAGTAAAAATATATCTAGGAATTTCTCTGGAGCTGTTGCAGTCAGTGTGGGTTCGGCTCAGTTTCAGATAGCTCCTCGTTCCAGCTTACACTTCTCGGTATCTACAGGCCCCTTCCAGTGTAGTCGGTATTTTCTACAGGGATTTTAATCTGTTGCACCGGTCCCTTCTGAAGCGGTTCCCTTTGTTTATTTGGCTTCTGTTTGCAGGTCTCTTCAGTGCCTCATTTCCGCCCTGACACAGGCGGGCGGAGGTGGTCTCTTATTCAGGTTGCTAGTTCCGTCGCGCTGCGGGGAGGGGCTGGCGCTGCTTTCTCCGTCTACGCTGCTCAGGCTCCCGGCTGCTCTATATGGAGCGTGCACTGCGCTGCGCGTGGTTCCAGCCCTCGGGTATTCCACAAAAGCGCGGAATAAAAAGCTGCGCCTGCTTTTTGTGCCTTCCCCTTCAGGGCGGTTCAGGCAGCCAGGGGCTTGACGGGTGCACTCTCCCCGGGTGCGGCGCGCCTACTCCCTTCCGCGGTCCCAGTCTCAGTTTCCGCTGGTGCCAGTCGGGTGCGTGCGCCTTCTGCCCTCCGAGTCCCCAGCCCCAGTCCCCGCCCGCGCCGGTCGGGTGCCTGCGCCCTCTGTCTCGCCTAGACCCTCCCAGCGGATGTCAACCATCCAGAATCTCAGGAGGTCTTTGAATAGAAACTGGGGGCCTGTTTGCAGTGCGGTAGAGGGTGTGGTCCTTGGGGCGGAGCCTGCCCCTTTCCCCTCCCCCCTGCCTCCTGCCTCCAGCGGGGCTGGGCCAGTCAGCAGCCTGCGAGCTCTTCTCTGGAATTTCTCGGTCCCTTTGTTCTGCGAAAGGCCAGCAGTGTGTTCCGGCTGGTTAATTTTCTCTCTCTCTCTTGCTATCCCACAGTTTAAGTTGGTAACTCACACAAGCTCCCTCCGATTGTCCTCAGGGCACTCAGGCCCGGTCCTTACCCTAAGCAATGCCACCCACTCCTCTCCCTTCCGCCCCCACTTGCTGGTGGCGGATGCGGGTGTCTGGGGTACTTTTCTTCTGGGAGTTGCTTTTAGGCTCCTAATCCATGGGTTTTATTTATTGTTCCCCTCCCAGTCAGGTTGCCCTCCGAGATTCAAACACTTCCCCCAGGCCCGCCAGTGCGAGGGTTTCCCGGTGTCTGGAAACGTCCTCTATTAAGACTCCCTTCCCGGGACGGATCTCCGTCCTTAGCTCTTTTGTCTCTTTTTTTATCTTTTATATTTTGTCCTACCTCCTTTCAAAGACAATGGGCTGCTTTTCTGGGCGCCTGATGACCTCAGCTAGCGATCAGAAGTTGTTTTGTGAAGTTTGCTCTGCTCTGCGTTCAGTTATTCTTTTGATGAATTTGTAGGAGAGAAAGTGGTCTCCCCGTCCTATTCCTCCGCCATCTTGACTCCTCCCAACACCACAGTTCAAAAGCATCAATTCTTTGGTGTTCAGTTTTCTTTATAGTTCAACTCTCACATCCATACTTGACTAGTGGAAGAAAAACATAGCTTTGACAAGAAGGACACTTATTGGCAAAGTAATGTCTCTGCTTTTTAATATTCTGTCTAGGTTGGTCATAACTTTTCTTCCAAGTTAAGAACAGAGTCTAAGATTGAGTGTCCAGGATTTGTGCTTAGTACAAGGGGAGGACTAGGAACTGACCACTGAGAGCAGATGGGACCAGACCTGTGTGGTCTCATGGAAGTCAAAGGAGGTGAGAACATAAGTGGGTCAAGATCAAATACTTGACCGAGAAGTTTCTAGGTGATCTTTGAGAGATAATTCCTATGGAATGACTAGTACTGAGAAAGTTAGAGGAGGTTAGGAGGATACAAAGTAGGAGAGAGTAGATGAAAGAAGCCAAAATTTGAGAAAAGCAGATAACTTGAGTTCTAGGCCCCACTCTGCAAATAACTCCATCCTTTTGGGAAGGTCACACACCATTTCTATGCCTTTTCCCTCATCTTTCACATGAGAATATTAGAGAAGATGATGTCTAAATTCCTTTACAGCTCTTAGATACTAAGCAGCAGACCAGGGCTGTGGGACATCGTGGAGAGATGGCTAGGGTGACATGCTGTACATGTTACAGAAACTGCACCACTTCCTTCGTTTTGCTTTGTGGAAGGCCACAGCTACTTCCTGGAGGGAGGAACAAAAGCAAGTTTCTTACCCAGTGATCCCCACCTCTTGTATCCCTGCCCTAACATAAGTCTCTTCCCCTGAGGGGGGTGGGGTGCGTCCTGGTGACTTGCTTCTGAAGAAATAACATGCAAAAGTGATGGATGTGCCTACTGAGATGACAAAGACACTCAAAGAGCCTGTGAGTTATAAAGAGGCTATGGTTTTCATCTTGCATGTTCTCTTGCACTGTCTCACTCTGAGGAAAGTCAATTGCCACGTTGTCAGCTGTCGTGTGGAGATGTCCTCATGGCAAAGAACCAGGGGAAGCCCCCAGCCAATGGTGAATGAGGAGTCTAACCATCCGTGAAAAGCTGTATTCTGCTGACAACCACAGGAGTCCCCCCAGCTGAGCTTTCAAATGAGACCACAGCCCCAGCAGACACTTTGCAACCTTGCTAGAGGCCCTGAGGCAGAGGCACCCAACTAGGCTGTTCTTGAATTCCTAGGATTCCACAGAAACCATGAGACAATGACTGGGTTTTTAAGCCATTAAGTTGGGGGGAGGTGATTTGCACACAGCAATACATAATTACAAACTACATCAGGGGTCCTGAACCTCCAGGATCTAATGCCTGATGATCTGAGATGGAACTGATGTAATAATAATAGAAATAGAATGCACAATCAATGGCATGTGCTTGAATCATCCTGAAACTATCCCCCACTCCCCAGCCCATGGAAAAATTGTCTTCCACAAAACCAGTCCCTAGTGCCAAAAAGGCAGGGGACCGCTGAACTGCATGACAGGCAAATAGGACAACGGGGCTTCATTTTTGAAGAAAAAGAATAGTTAGATCTAGGAAGAAAAGTGAAGAGTGGGAGAAGCATCCAGGGCAGAAGGAATGGCATGTGCCAGTCTCAGGCTTGGGGACTCAGTGAGCCCCAGAGGGAGTTAGTCCTCTATTCTCACTTAATGCATTTTATTGTGGTTAATTCATCATCATCACCTCCCTACAATCCTTGGGAAATGTTTATTGTGCTCAATTCTCATTTCCCCAAACTCATCATATTGGTATTGTTCCTGTTCATACATACTTTGCCAAGTCTCTCAGGATTTTCAGGAACTCATGCCAGGCCTATTGATTTGCATGCATGAAGACATAAGAGAATCTTTTTGTTAGAGGCTATTGTGATATGTTCTTTTGAACCCTCTTCCTTGCTCTTCTACTGCAGACAGATTTAACTAATGGGCGAAGTGTCTTAGTCCTGGGAGAGCTATCATTCATTTCCTACCCAGCTTCATTCAGAAGAACTAGCCTCCTGGTCTCATCTTGTTGTTTTTGCTCTGCTGACATATTTGCTGAAGCCCTACCCAGTGATTTTTCACATATGATGGGATTTCCATTTAAGCATGGAATTTGCTGGCAGATCTAGGGTGATCTCCCTCTGTATAGAGGATTAAGTCTTATCATATACATTTTTTTCTCTGTCCAGTGTTTATATCCAGACTCTTCAGCCTACTTTGCAGTTCAGTTGGGACTCAGATGACTGCCGTCCTCTGCTTTATTTAGTCACTCAGTCGTGTCCGACTCTTTGCAACCCCATGGACTATAGCTTGCTAGGCTCCTCTGTCCATGGGGATTCTCCAGCAAGAATACTTGAGTGGGTTTCCATGCCCTCGTCCAAGGGATCTTCCCAACCCAGGAATTGAACCCCGGTCTCCCACATTGCAGGCAGCTTCTTTATCATCTGAGCCACCAGGGAAGCCCCTCATGACTAGTTCTGGCCAAATAGCTATAAACAGAAGGGATATATTGTCCCTGTTTGAGGACAGTTAATAGAGAGGGTGGATTCTTCATGACCTCTATTCCCCTGCTGAGATGCCCACAGAGGCCAGGAATTGACATGGAGATATTGAAGGTGGAAGCAGCCTGGACTGCTGAGTTACTATATGGAGAACAACTACCCTGCCCTGGACTTTAAGTGGGCAGGAAATAAATGATAATTTGCTATTTGAAATTTAAGGGTTTATTTATTGCACAGCATAACCTAGCTTATATTGACTAAGGGACCCCTCAAATAAGATATGTGACAGAAAATCTGAAAGCTACACAAAAGATGGTGTTAAATGAGATCAGAAAGATCAGAAAGGCTCCACTCTTGCCAAGAACCCATGGACCACTTAAGGATGTTGGTGGGGTAATTTAAAGGGCATTGAGCAAGGGGGTGGGACATAGTTAGAGGGAAAGAATCTTGTTCCTGGTTGGAGAATGGTGTGATGATGGATATAAGTTAAAGTCCACAGGAGGCATGCCTGTAGCTTTGATGGAGGTGGTGACAGATACAATGAGGAGATATGGAGGGATTTGAACTGTTCTTCATAGGTAGCATCAACAAAACTTTGTGATTGATTAGATCACTGCTAAGGTGGAGAGATATCAAGATCTCCTGTGTTCTCAACTGAGTATGCAGTGGTACCACTGGAGCCATTCACTGGAATAAGTACCACATGCAAAGCACCAGGTGCAGTAAGAGGTGGGAGTGTAGGGGAAGGTGATAAGTCTAGCTTTAGACAAATTAAGTTGAAAGTGAATGTGACACAGCCCCATGGTGAAAATTAGTGGGTCCTTGGAGGTATAGGTAGATCCCTAGAGGTCAAGGGTAAGAGACAGAAGTTTCTGTCATCTGCTAAGTGGTGGCTGTTGAAGACATGTGCATTTAGGAGAGAGCACCTGGGGGAAAAATGTAGGGGGAGAAGGATTTATTTCAGTTTACCAAACACCTTGTTTGTGTCAAGTCCAGTTTAATAGTGGGAATACAAAGATGAATAAGGTGTCGTTCTTGGATCTGTTAGATAATTAAGTGTGATGTGATATCCACAGTGACAAACTGGATGTTGTGATCATCATTGCCAGTGGGTAGGGTTAGGTGGGATCTGTAAACCCCGGTCTGTCCCCACCATAGGAGCCCCTCACTCACTGTGACATTTTGTCTTCATTAAGGCTGGGCTTCCCAAGTGGCTCAGTGGTGAAGAATCTACCTGCCAAGCAAGAGACTTGGGTTCAATCCCTGGGTCAGGAATATCCCCTGGAGAAGGAAATGTATTCATACCTGGGAAATCCCATGGACAAAGGAGCCTGGCGGGCTACAGTCCATTGGGTTAGCAAAAGAGTCAGACATGATTTAGCAGCTAAACAATAATTCCTCCTCATAGTCATCAACCAGCCATGAGATGGGGATTCTTCCACCCTCTGCAGCCGAATCTCTACAGACCCAAGCTCTACTCTTTTGCATCCTGAGGACCCATCTGTGTCATGGATATCTCCTTCTCAGATTCCCTGGGAAACACTCATCACCAAAACCTGCAGAGTTAGCAAAAGTTTTGACTCTGGCAGGCTTCATCTGAAAAGTGTAACTAACAAAACTCACCGCATTATGCAATCCTCTCCATAAGTAATGAAATCCTTCTTTTACAGGGGATTAGTTTAAAAACACGTTATTAAACAAATCAAAATGAGCAATAGCAATGAAAGTTGTTAAAATGCAAGACATAGGCAAGAATAGCGTTCCCCCTGAAATAAGAGCAATCTGAAAGTTACAATTGGAATGATTTTGCGTGGGAGGAAAATGAGAGTGGTGTGCCATGAGGAAGGAAGGGATGCGGGGACAATGGCTACTCCTTAAAATGATGCAGTTCCCCAGGAGGAAGCAGGAATGCTCCAAACAATAGTGCCAGGTAGAACCCAAAGGGAAGGGCACAGGGTCTGGGTGGGGATAGATGCAGAGGCCAGGAAAAACCCAGCAGAAGGTAGGCTATTCAGTCTTGTAGTTGTAGTAGAGTCACTGAGGTTAGTATGTTGAATACTTACCATGTGTTTTTTAACATTTTGCTAAATTCTGCATTTACACATCTTATTTAATTCCCCCAACTGATGACATAGATAATGTTATCACCCCATTTTACAGACAGGGAAACTGAACCTTCGAGAGCCTCCTATGGTGCCGGATTCACACAGCTAGTAAAGGCTAGAAGTGGGATTTGGAATTTGAATCCAAGTCTGTCTGCACAAACTCCTAACCATTATAATAACGAGGGAGGAGCTTAACGTAATCACAGAGACAGCCCCACCCTCCAGGGATTTACCACTGGGTGTGTGAGTGAAATTTATGGATTTAAAATGCAAGCAACCTAGTTATCAAAGAGCTCCCCTGGTGGCTCAGATGGTAAAGAATCTGCCTTCAGTGCAGGAGACCTGGGTTCAATCCCTGGGTTGGGAAGATCCCCTGGAGGAGAAAATGGCTATTGACTCCAGTATTCTTGCCTAGAGAGTCCCATGGACAGGGGAGCCTAGAGAGCTACAGCCCATGGGACTGCAAAGAGTCAGATATGACTGAACAACTAACACACATGCTAGTTATTAGAGTGGTCCCAGCTAGGGAACTTGGGCTCAATATTTTGGGGATTAAGATTCCACTGGGCCTGCCTCAGGATTGAGTGTATGTGCGTGAAGAAAAGAGGAGCCTAACAGAAAGCACTTACCCCAAGCACCAAGAGAACAGAGAGACAGGACTTTCCTTCAAGGTCACTGATCTGTCCTTGGCAGGATAGATACAGCATAGCGTGCATCTCTAATAACACCACTTGTCCCCTGCCCACCCCTCCCCTTGAGCTGAGATAACCTGGGGAAATTCAGGGCATTGAAACAACAGGAAAACAAGTATAATTTGGAATTTCAGCCTCTCAAGGACCCAGAAGTTGGTACCTCTCTCCAACATTGTAATCCCTCCCATAATACTCCTGACAAATCAAGAAAAAGAGAGCTTCCAGCATCCCAGGGCAGCTCTAGTAAGTGCTGACTTACTAGAATATTCTCTCATGTAGAATAGAAATATATCTGGTTGACACGTTTACAGTGAATGTTGCTTCTGTGTGTTAGCCTTACAAAAGCACTCTTCAACGTGATAAATTGGATATTTGCAAAGGTTGGTCGTGTTTCTTCTCAGCCCCTATTCTACAGGGTGACATTCCCCCAGGTTCTCGGATATCAGTGCCCTTAATATCAGGTGACTTTTCTTGGGACATGGATCCCTTTGTCAACACCTCACTAAAGGGTGGGGAGCAGAAACGAGCATGACCTCCAGGTGCTGTCAGACTGGAGACTAGTGCAGCAGAACCATCACCTCCTGCCTTCAAGAACCCTTAGTTTTTAAAATAATGTTATTTATTTATTTGGGGCTGTGCGGGGTCTTTGTTGCTGCATGAGTTTTCTCTAATTGCAATGAGGGGCTGCTCTTCATTGCAGCGCACAAGCTTCTCATTGTGGCTCTAAGGCACAAGGGCTTCAGTAGTTGCGGCGTGTAGGCTCAATAGTTGCAGCTCCCAGGCTCTAGGGCACAGGCTCAGCAGTTGTGGTGCTGGGGCTGAGTCGTGCTGTGTTGTGCTTAGTCGGTCAGTTGTGTCCGACTCTTTGTGACCCCACGGACTGTAGTCTGCCAGGCTCCTCTGTCCGTGGGGATTCTCCAGGCAAGAATAGTGGGTTCGAATGCCCTCCTCCAGGGGATCTTCCCAACCCAGGGATGGAACCCAGGTCCCCTGCATTGCAGGTGGATTCTTTACCATCTGAGCCACCAGGGAAGCCCCCCTTACTTTTTATAATGCACAGCTGGCTTCCATTCTTAGCAGCCACACCACTCCCCAGTAAACCAGCCGCTGCCCCCACACACTTCTGCAGAGTCACACCACTGCCAGCCTCCAGCCCCCATGCGGCTGGTTCCTGGACATGGGATTAATCTCGGTTAAATGAGTTGACCCTTTGTTCCAGTTTATCACGATCACTTTGGATCCTGTTTCTCTCATTGGACATAATCACCATCCCCATGACTGTCTTGTCATCTGCAAATTTGATGAGCAAAAGCTCCTTGTATTCTTGTGAGTCCTTGACAGGAACACGGGACTTATCAGGTCAAGAACGGAGGCCTCAGGTGGGACCCTGATGCTGGCTAAATGAACTGTCTCCAGATGTCTAGACATTGAGTCACGGAAAAATTAATCTGCTATATCAAGCTCACCAAAGGGCCAAGTATGAGTCAAAAGGTCAATTTACTATTGATATTGAGATGTATTTCTGCCATAAAGCCTGCAACTGCCAGTCACTCTGTGACAATTTCCGGTGCACCTGTTTCTTGGTGTCAGCAACCTAAAAGGTACCCAATGCTCTCAGGAGACAGGGGTTGAGCATGCTATTTTTAAATGAAAAAGAAGTGAGTGTGATTATGGAATATTTCCATGAAAACAAGATAGTGTACATGGTTTCTCTGTGTTTGATATGGACATTCTGGGTTCAGAGGCAATTCCAACATGGCCTAACCCACAAGTTGTCTAATGAAAGAAAAAGACATATAATCAAGTAAATGTAACCTATGATAAATGCTTTTTTAAAAGGCTGGAGAACTTACTGTGGGACCCTGCACGGGGGATGCTAACTCTACGGAAAGGACAATGAAAGACTTCACAGAAAAGGTGATATTTGAGCTAGAGCTTGAAGGGGGGAATGGGAATTTGCTTGGTGGAGAAAGGGGAGAGAGATTCTAGGCAGAAGGCATAAAATTATGGACCAGAAAGAGATGTGTTAAGGCTGGAAAATTGCAAGAAGTCTGGGAGTTTGGGGCAAGTAGAAAACAAGGCAAAGAAATAATACGTCCTCACCACTTCAGCACTAAGTGAGCTCGTAGCGTATTCTGGGGCGTCCCTGCTGCCTCAGCAGTAAAGAATCCACCTGCAATGTAAGAGACTGGGGTTCAGTCCCTGGGTCAGGAAGATCCCCTGGAGTAGGAAATTGCAGCCCACTCCAGTATTCTTGCCTGGGAAATCCCATGGACAGAGGAGCCTGGCTGGCTACAGTCTATGGGGTCACAAAAGAGTTGACATAACGGAGCGACTGAGCATACACGTAGAACTGAGAAGCCCATTTTACCTGGCAGGAACATGCCACCTGTACAGGGACCAAGATCCTTATCTCTGCCTGTGCTCAGAATACTGTTAGATACAACACTTGTTGACCGATTTATATATATGAGCTAACACCCTTTTGAGACTCTAAGAAAAAGAGTCTTAGAGTTCATAATAAATAAAAACACTGGCTGGCTGTCGAGCCATTTCTTCCAGCCAACCATCTTTGTTTCCAAGCCTGCAGGCCCCTCCGGGCAGCCTCTACAACTGAGATGTCCTTGGGGACTTTGGTGACAACAAAGAGGTATGTGACCTGCATTGCTGGAGACAGTCCTCAGGTGTCTCTAGGTTGATGGCAAGCTTTGGTTTCAGAAATAATAAAGCCTTTCTGAGCAACACATGTGCCTGCTAGAGATGGAACAATAATTCTTCACTTTGTTCTTTACAGACAAAGAAAACATAACCACCCACTAAGTATTGTTATAAGCCTCCTGCTGGGAAAAGCCACAGGTCTCCTTCTCCTGTGCCCCAAACTCGGCCATTTCTAATTGTGAACAGTGAGTCCAGCTCCTCTTTAAAACACAAATCTGCCTCCACGGCCCTATCTTTGTTCTGTTTTGTCTCACTGGAGCAGATCCGGGCGTGTGTGGGCACTCCACAGCAAGAGGCTGCTGCAGTGGCCTGATTTGGAGAGATGCAAACCACCCTGGTGGTAAACCATTTATTTGCAAGGGGTGGGGGCTGAGACTTTCAGAGGCCAAAGATATTCCCAGGGCTGCCAATCTGCAGAAGAGCAGCAATCATGAGGCCCTCCAGGAGGGCCCCTTCACTCCTTCTTCATTGCAGGCCCATGTTCAGGCCTCTTGCCATGCCAGGGTTCTTTGGAGGATGTGTGTGCCCTCAAGAAGGGATCAAGGAGACAGCTCCACAGCCTGTGAGAGTGCTGTCCAAGGCCACAGAAGGATTGACCTGTGGAAAGCTGAAGAGCCAGTGATCACTTTCAAGTATAGGATGCCTGCCAATCTGGGAACTTAAAATTGACAACTCAGCCAGACTCTGGAGGGAAGAAGATAGGTTCTGGATGCAGAAGCATTTGGAGGCAGATGGGACTCAGTATGGCCAGCTCTGTGATGGGGGTGGGTCACTTCACCTCTCCAAGCTTAATTTTCTCCTGATCAAAAGATACCACTTGCTACCTTAGATGCGGGCTACAGATAGCATGCATACAGGCTAACAATCTGTGGGGTCGTAAACAGTCAGACATGACTAAGCAACTAACACTTTCACTTTTCAGAGTGCCTACCATACAGTAGGCACCTAATCAGTGTTGATGACAGCATCATCATCACCATATGTAAGATGAGAATCAATGTGACAAGTTCTTTTTTCTATTTTTTAAAATATATTTATTTTTGACTGCACTGGGTCTTCCTTACTGCATGCAGGTTTTCTCTGGTAGCAATGAGCCAGGGCTACTCTCTAGTTACAGGGTGAGGCTTCTCATCACGGTGGCTTCTCATTGTGGTGACTTCTGTTGTTGCGGAGCACTGGCTCTAGGGCATGCTGGCTTCAGTAGCTGTGGCACATGGGCTTAGTTGCCCCATGGCGTGTGGAATCTTCCTGGACCAGGGATCGAACTCGTGTCTCCTGCATTGGCAGAAAGATTCTTTAACCACTGGAACAGGGAGGTTCAATGTGACCGATTTTTAACTAAGTTTTACTATGGACCTCCTCTGTGCAAGACACTCAGTTCCTACTACGTGCTGCAGATCCAAGACAAATTTTGATGACGGTGGAAAAGACAGATATATCTTGAGACAGTTGAATTTGGTTTGTTCTAAGCCCCACCTTCAGTTCATCAGCCACCAGGTCCCTTTCCCTTGTCTCTTCCTGGCCGCTACCACTCCCATTAGCCATGGCAAAATTAATAGGTAACTAATATGTGTGCCACAGTTGACCAGCTTAAAAGCTGATGAGGATGATTTTGATGATCTTCATAGTATTCCCAGGAAGAAAATAGAGCAAGTGCTATTGCCTGCATTTTATAGGATGTCTGAGAATGGTACAAGGTATAAGAGGGAGGGAAATGTGCAAGGGTATGAGGTTTGAAGTCTGCAACAGGCGCTCTGGATGGCGTTTGAGCCTCCATGGGAGTTGTCACCCCCTGACCAGGTCTCTGGTGCTAGGAGTGCTGTAGAATCTGGGCCTCTGGGAGATAAGTTGTGGACAAAGTACTGAAACCAAATGGCTTTCTGATCACTGACAACCTAAGGAAAGCATGTCTTTTTTTCTCCTTTTTAATTTATTTTTTTATTGACGCATAGTTGATTTACAATGTCTTGTTAACTTCTGCTGTGCAGCAAAATGATTCAGTTATACATATATGTACATTATTTTTTCTTCATATTCTTTTTCATTATGGTTTATCATAAGATAGTGAATATAGTTTTCTGTGCTTTACAGTGGGACCTTGTTGTTTATCCATTCTCTACATTAAAGTTTACATCTGCTAACCCCAGTCACCCACTCCATTCCTTCTCCAACCCCGTCCCTCTTGGCATCTACCCGTCTGTTCTCTACAGACATCTTTTCTTAATCCCTAGGGTAGCTTATCCAGTTTTATGGCTTTAAATACCACCTGTGTACTCACAGTTCCCAAATTTATATCTTCAGCTTAGCTCTCACCGGATCCCCAGGCTCTTAAATCCAACCGCCTATTCTGTATCTCCAGGTGGATATCTAATAGACATGGTCAGCTCAATACATCCGTAACCAATTCTTATCCTCAGCCCCTCAAACCACTTATCCTTCATTCTTGTCCATCTCAGTAAATTGCTACTTAACATTTTAGGTGACTCAGGTCATAATTTTGGACTTCTGTTCTTCTGTTTTCTCATACTTCTGATTTACTCCATTAGCAAATAGCACTTCCCTCAAAAATGTTTCCTGAATTTGATTGCTTCTCACTTACTCCACTGCTTCTCTCAGGATGCAGGCCACCTGATCTCCTGTTCCATGACTTCAGTACCTCCTGAGTGGTCTTCCTGCTTTCTTTCTTATATACACCCTAGAGTCCAGTCCTAGTAACAGAGTCAGAAGGAGACTCACCTTGTTGTACACCTGAAACGAACACAACATTGTTAATCAACTATACTCCAATACAAAATCAAAATTAAAAAGTAAAATGAAGATAAAATACAAGCCATATTTTATAAGCCTGGCACTTAGTTGCTACAACCTTTTAATGGTCCCTCATCTCATCTGCAGTAAAAGATAAAAGCTCTGTGAAGACCCTACATGGTCTGCCCTGGTTACCACCTTGACCTTGTCCCCTGCTCCTCTCTCTTGCTCTCTCTGCTCTCGCCACACAGGCCAACTTAGTCATTTTTTTTAAAGATTTTTTTTTTTTTACGTGAACATGTTTAAAGTCTTTTTTGAATTTGTTACAGTACTGTTTCTGTCTTATGTTTTAGTTGTTTGGCCCCGAGGCGCGTGAGAGCTTAGCTCTCCAACCAGGGATCAAACCCTCACCCCCTGCATTTGGAAGACAAAGTTTTAACTTCTGGATCACCTGGAAAGCCCCTCGACTTACTCTTCTTTGACCCTGCTGGGCACAGTCCTGCCTCAGGGCCTTTGTCTGGGCTGTTTCTCAGCTGGAAGATTCTTCCCTTGAAAAGCCACATGCCTCTCACCCTTTTTTCCTCCAGGTCTATGCTCAAATGACACCTTGTCAGTGGGGCTTTAGCTGACCAACCTTGATAAAAAAACAAACATCCCCACCATGGTAATCTCTGCCCCTTAGCCTGCCTTACTTTTCAATATGGTATTTATCACCATCTGACATTCTATATATTTACTTACCTGTTTCTTCATTATGTGTCTTCCTTCTGTAGAACATAACCTCCATTGTGACTGTTTTGGTCACTGTTTCATATCTATAACCCCAATGGCACTCATGACATGAGAGACATTCAATAATATACACTGCATAAATGTGAATGAATGAATGATCTAGGCTCACAGCTGCCTAAGGAGCATACAGATTTCTTAGAATACAGATCCTTGGGCCCAGTAGACACCTGGTTGAGGCAAAATCTCCAAGCCTCTCTGGGCTTCAGTTTCCTCATCTGTAAGACAGAGGTAATTCCTTGTACCTGTCAGGGCTTTGATTCAAAGCAAAACTGCTCTGGGCCCTATCAAGCATACAGAAGGTGCTTAACTATTGGAAGACTCTTCCCCTATCAGTAGAAAATTGGCTCATGGTCCCCTGGAGCCCAAACAAGAAGGCTGGGACTGGGACCCTATTGCCTGGACTCTTGGTCTGTAGGTCTGCTCACAAACTCATGAGATTGCACGTTCACATCTGCATTTACTGGTATGCTAAAAAGGGCCCTGTCACCATCCTCCTTCTTTTTCCCTAGCATCTGAAATGTTACCCCTCTACATTTCTGGCCAATTCTACCGCATGACTTATAGAAGTGAAGTGAAGTGAAGTCACTCAGTCATGTCCAACTCTTTGCGACCCCATGGACTATAGCCTACCAGGCTCCTCCATCTATGGGATTTTCCAGGCAATAATACTGGAGTGGGTTGCCATTTCCTTCTCCAGGAGATCTTCCCCATCCAGGGATCGAACCCAGGTCTCTCGCATTGTAGACAGACGCTTTACCCTCTGAGCCACCAGTGAAGTCTTTGGTTTATAGACCCCATTTCAAATCAGTGCCAGGTGGCGCTAGTGGTAAAGAACCCACCTGCCAATGCAGGAGACAGAAGAGACACCAGTTCAATCTCTAGGTTGGGAAGATCCCCTGGAGGAAGGCATGGCAACCCACTCCAGTGTTCTTGCCTGGAGAATCCCATGGACAGAGGAGCCTGCCAGGCTACAGTCCATAGGGTTGCACAGAGTCGGGCGTGACTGAAGCGACTTAGCACGCACGCATGCATGCCTCAAAAACTAGGGACTTGCGGTTCCTTTTCTCAGCGTCCCTTCTTGCCGCGAACCAGACATGCTCACAGTCAGCACTGTTTAGCTCTGTCCTTAAAGCTTCAGAGCCACCCCCTCCTGCTGATCCTGTGCCCCACTCCCATCCCATCCCTGTCCCAGGCACCAGGGCTCCAGGAGTGCCGCTGGTGGAGACCAGCCCCAGGCCCTCTCCTGAATAAGATGTCAGGCTCAGAGACAGGCGCAGAGAGGGTCGAGGGCATGCTCCTACGATGGGCATGCCCTCTGTGCTTCCACCAGTAGTACCAGCTGTCTGCTCTCCTTCCTCCTCAGGATCAGCATGACTTGTTGGCCACCACCAGCACCCTGATCA
Source organism: Cervus elaphus (assembly GCF_910594005.1). Lineage (NCBI taxonomy): Eukaryota > Metazoa > Chordata > Mammalia > Artiodactyla > Cervidae > Cervus > Cervus elaphus. The sequence goes on from NC_057819.1 coordinate 89,624,000, forward strand.
CACGGTACACTCAGCCCTGCTACAGTTCTCCAAAAAAGAAAAGAAAAGAATACTCCAGGCAGAAAGTATTTGAGCTGGCTCTGTCCCTACCCCAGCCCATCTAGTTTGGCTTCCTATGGCTCAGCCGGTAAAGAATCCGCCTGCAATGCAGGAGACCCAGGTTCAATCCCTGGGTCAGGAAGAGCCCCTGGAGAAGGAAATGGCACCCCACTCCAGTATTCTTGCCTGGAGTATTCTATGGTCAAGAGGAGCCTGGAGGGCTACAGTCCATGGGGTCGCACAAATTAGACATGACTGAGCGACTATCACTTTTTTTTTTTTTTTCCCAGTGGGTTTTGTCATACATTGATATGAATCAGCCATGGATTTATTTTTTTTTTCAAGAGGAGGTTAATGTGGATTGTGGGTGATTTCTTTGCATGAGTGTTTTGCCAGCTCCCATTTCTCTACTGTCTGGGACCTCCAGGCTCCCAGGCATACGCCGTCCTCTCTGCTGCCCCCACTCACCTCCACCTGGGAGAACACAGACAGCTCCTCCCAGGGCCGCCCTCCTCCCGAGCACCTGCTCCCTGACCCGACTCAAATAAACATGCAGCATTGCTTTAGCATTCTCATTCCAATTTCCGATTCATTTCAGAGGCTCTGGAACCCATCCTCCCAAGGCCCTAAAGCACAGTCTCTAAGGATTAGAGCCCCTCCAGACATTCTCACAAAGAGGAGACACACACTGCTTTGCAATTTGCTTTTCTCTACCTTTGATATTCACTCTCACCCCATCAACAGCAACTCCTAAGTGTATTTATAGTTGCCAAGTGCTTTTCACACATGTCACTTCATTTGATTCCCTTCACTGGCCCTGAAGAACACGGGAGGATGCCCATTTTAACAGGTGAAGAAACCGAAGTTCAGGGAGAGTAAATAACTCAGCCATGTCACACGGATGAGTAAGTGGCAGGGTCGAGATGTAGGAACCAAGTGTCAAGGAGGAAGGGAAGGATTTAATAATATTCCCATTGGGCTTCACAAAGGCCAACTAGTGTTTTTGTTGTATTTTTTTAGTCATTTGCAGTGCTGTGTGTGGTGTGGTCTCTTCCTGTGAAGCCTCTTACATTGACCAATGCTTGCTTTCTGTACACACACATACACACACACACACACACACACACACACACACACACAGCCAAGAACTTGCCCAAGTGTCAGACTCCTAAATGAAAGAGCTAGGAGGTTCTCCAAGCCCTTTTCTACTCAACCATGCAGTGCTCAGAAGAGGATCCCAATGGAGATTCTGGGGATCAGTCAGTACCTGAAGATGGATTTCCCAGCACTAATCATAAGATCTACTCTTTACTTTTTGAGCTTCCCTCCAGGTGGGAGGCATGGAATCTCTCACAGCCCTCCTTCCAACCTGCCTCCAGAGACGGGCTGGGGTCTTTGCCTGGAAGTGCCCTGACTTGGCTTTACTTTTCCTTTTAACTTAAAAAAATTTTTTTATTTTATTGAAGTTTAGTTGATTTACAATGCTGGGTTAATTTCTGCCATACAACACAGTAGTTGTATGCTACATATGTATTTAATTATACATATGGGCTTCCCTGCTGGCTCAAATGGTAAAGAATCTGCCTGCAATAATGGGAGACCCAGGTTTGACCCCTGGGTCAGGAAGATCCCCTGGAGAAGGGAATGGCTATCCACTCTAGTATTCTTGCCTGGAGAATTCCATGACCAGAGGAGTCTGGCAGGCTACGGTCCATGGGGTTTCAGAGTCAGATGTGATTGAGCGATTAACACTTTGTTATACATATATACATATATGTATATATATAATTTTCATTATGGTTTATAACAGGGTATTTAATATAATTCTCTGTGTTATGTTGTTGGACGTTGTTGTTTATCCATCCTATATATAATAGTTTACATCTGCTAATCCCAAACTCTCTCCCCATTCCTTCTTCCCCTTGGCAACCATAAGTCTCTTTTCCATTTCTGTGAGTCTGTTGCTGTTTCATAGATAAGTTCATTTGCATCATGAACTTATGTGATAAGTGATATTGTGTGGTATTTGTCTTTCTCCTTCTGATTTCCTTTGCTTAGTATGATCATCTCTAGGTCCATCCACGTTGCTGCAAATTGCCCTGCTTTGGTTTTGATCGCTGAGAAGCCAGAGCTCCCTGCCCCACCAGCCTCTGCCTGGCAGGAGAGCTGTCCCTAATGGAGGCTCTGCAGTGGCATTTCCATCTCCTCTTACACTGACTCTCTGTGGTCAGGATCCACACGTTCCAGGCTCATTTGTTGGAAAGCAGAGTGTGGCTTGCATGCCTAGTGGCTCATTTTGCCAGTGCTGCCAGGCTGCCCCTCTGCGGGTTTTGTTCTTTGCCAGAAAAAGCAATTATGGAGCATTGTGAGTGAGAGAACATGCTGAAATTCTGCTCGCTCCAGTCCAGGAGGATGATCCAGGCCAGATGTGTCCACACTGTGGGCTTCCTCTTTTGTCCCCTGTAGGTTGCAGGGACTCAGCCTCACATCACTGTCTCCAAGGTGAGTGTCCTGGGGGACGCTGTCTCGCCTTGATGATGTCATCAGCAGGGGCCGGAAATAGTTCTCATCAACATCACTGTGCCTTCGTTTCTGGTCCTGCATAGCATCAGGACCTTGGTATTAGGTGTCTAGACCAGTGTTGTCTGGGAGACAACACTGCAGAAATCTCATTAATTCAGTTGGAATGAGGCTCACGGGGTCAAAACTGAGGGGTCTGGTGGACAACCAGGTGCACTTTCATGATGCCCGAGTACCCCCATGTCACTTCTACATAATAAAATGTTCCCATGATGGATCATAGAAGAGACATAAAATCAGTAACAACAACAATATCAGTAACTGTTCTCTAGTGGAAAGAACATTGGTTTCAGTGCTGGGCAAATCTGAGCTGGAATGTCAGCTCTACCCCCTACTAGCTGGGTGATCTTGGGAGAGTTGCCTGGCCCCACTGCCCTCTGTCTCCTCAGCTGTGGCATGGGGTGATGATCTCTACAATGCAGGATTTTTATGAGGAATAAGTGCCAAAAAGGAAGCGACATGTCCAGCACACGGTGCATGTTCAATTAAAGTGTCATCCTGTGCATGGTCATCCGACCCTCACAAGAGCCCGAGAAGGAGGCAAGGCAGGCTGGAGTTTCTCCCATTTACAAAAGAGGAAGGCTCAAGGAGGTAAAGGGGCTTGTCTGTGGTCACACAGAACAAGTAAGGGAAGCAAGAGGACTTGACATTGTCTAATTCCTACCTCTGGATTCTTTCCAATTATGTGACTCAGGCTCATCCATCATCTTCCCAAAGCATCCGGCTCATTCTCAAAGGGGATTCAGGTACCAGAGACATTCTCTGCTTTGAGCACTTCCTGGCCCTCCATGCATCAAGTCCATCACTCCCGGGGAAGTAAGGAGGTCTGTGGCCGGCCCTTGCCAACCCTTCTGGAAACCTGCTCAGCAATTTGGTATCTTTGGATGAAACACTTGCTGGCTGTTGTTATTTTGGTTCCTCTGGGGAACCAAAGGAACATTTTGCATTTGATCCAGTGTTTTACTCCCCACCAGGGATGGTGGTCTTCACTGAGAAGCAGAGGGCCTTTATCATCTTCATATCTGGTCCCCTTTCTACCATTCTGAAGAAAAGTTGTGGGGCTGTGTCTAGATAGTTTAAGTCTAGGTGAGTATTATCTGATGAGGTTCACCAGTGTTACAGAAAGAATGGTTGTAAGAAAGAATCCCTCAAATTCACACTGTCAAAGCCCTACTTTGATGGTACTTGGAGAAGGGGACTTTGTGGAGGGTTAGATGTCAGTTCAGTTAATTTCAGTCACACAGTTTTATCCAACTCTCTGTGACCCTATGGACTGCAGCATACCAGGCTTCCTTCCCTGTCCATCACCAACTCCCGGAGTTTACTCAAACTTATGTCCATTGAGTCAGTGAGGCCATCCAACCATCTCATCCTCTGTCATCCCCTTCTCCTGCCTTCAATCTTTCCCAACATCAGGGTCTTTTCCAATGAGTCAGTTCTTTGCATCAGGTGGCCAAAGTATTGGAGTTTCAGCTTCAGTATCAGTCCTTCCAATGAATATTCAGGACTGATTTCCTTTAGGATTGACTGGTTGGATCTCCTTGCAGTCCAAGGGACTCTCAAGAGTCTTCTCCAATACAACAGTTCAAAAGCATCAATTCTTCAGTGCTCAGCTTTCTTTATAGTCCAACTCTCACATCCGTACTTGGCACTGGAAAAACCAGAGCCTTGACTAGACGGACCTTTGTTGGCAAAGTAATGTCTCTGCTTTTTAATATGCTGTATAGGTTGGTCATAACTTTTCTCCCAAGGAGCAAGTGTCTTTTAATTTCATGGCTGCAGTCACCATCTGCAGTGATTTTGGAGCCCAAGAAAATGAAGTCTCTCACTGTTTCCATTGTTTCCCCATCTATTTGCTGTGAAATGATGGGACCAGATGCCATGATCTTAGTTTTTGGAATGTGGAATTTTAAGCTAACTTTTTCACTCTCCTCTTTCACTTTCATCAAGAGGCTCTTTAGTTCTTCTTCGCTTTCTGCCATAAGGGTGGTGTCATCTGCATATCTGAGGTTATTGATATTTCTTCTGGCAGCCTTGATTCCAGCTTGTGCTTCATCCAGCCTGGCATTTCACATGATGTACTCTGCATATAAGTTAAATAAGCAGGGTAACAATATGCAGCCTTGACCTACTCCTTTCTGAATTTGGTTCAGATGAGGTCATTAGGGTGGAATGTGTGTCCTTATAAGATAAGGATACCAGAGCCTGCTCTGTCTGCCTGATGAGAACACAGTGAGAAAGTGGCAGTCTGTGAGACAGCAAGAAGATTCTCACCAGAACATATAATTTTTGTTTTAGACTTTTAGTCCTCAGAACTGTAAAAAATGTTTTTTCTGTTGTTTAACCTAAGCATCCTATGGTGTTTTATTATGGCAACCCAAGCTGAGTAAGATAGAAATTGGCACCGAGAAGTGAGGTGCTGTTGTAACAGATATCTAAAAATATTGAAGTGGCTTTGAAACTGGGTAATGGTGTAGAGGTGGGGAGAGTTTTGAGGTACACTCTCAAAAAAAAAGCCAAGATATCTGCAAAGGGACATTTAAAGGTGATTTTGGTGAAGACTCAGAAAGAAAAGAGGAGAGCTAGAGAGAAAATCTCCAACTTCTTAGAGAATACACAAATATTTGTAAACAAAATACTGGTAGAAATATTGACAGTAGGCAGTAACAGGCCATTCTAGTGAGGTCTCAGACAGGAATGAAGAGCATGCTATTGGACAATGCAGAGAAGATGACAAAGAACTTGACTGAACTATGTTCATATTCTGGTGTTTTATGGAAGAATTTGTGAGCTATGAAGTTGGATAATTAGCTGAGGAGATTTCTAAGCAGAGTATTGAAGGAGTGGCTTGGTTCCTCCTTAGTGTTTATAGTACAATGTGAAAAGAGAGAAACCAACTGAAGGAGGAACTGTTAAAAAAAAAAAAAAAGAATCAGGAGTTAAAGAGTTGAAAAATTCTCAGTCTATCCATATGGGAAAAAAATAAGAAATTGTGTTCAGAAGAGAATATTAAGGGTGTGGTCAACAGACATTTGATACAATTAGTATGGATATCAACCAAGAACTTAACCAGCCCAGCAAAAACACTACTATGTTGCCGTGAAGGGTTGGAGATGAGATGAAATGAAGGAAGGTTGTGTGATGTCTTAGCTCTTACAGGACGGAACCACAGAGCCATTTGGCAGCAAATTGTGTATTATTCTTTAAGATAATGGAAGAATGACTTCAAAGACCATTCAGAGATCATCAGGGCTGCCTCGTCTGTCTCAAATTGGGGGCAAAGGGGATAGAGGGAGGGCACTGCCTTGCTTTCAGTAGGCCAGATTGGCTGCCCAAGGCCTTAAAAAAAGGGCCCCGATCCTTGAGTCTTGGTGTGTAATCCCAGCCTGGTAGAGCCACAAGGGTTGAACCACCATCTCAGTGGGTCTAGAAAGCAGGACCACTGCCCTAATAAGTCTGGAAGGCAGCACACCGAACCAGAGGGCATTATTCTCAAGGCTTAAGATCAATGGTATTCTCCTTGCTATGTTTTTAACTTGCTTTGACTCAGCACCTTTTTCTTCTTTGATTTCTCCCTTTTGGAACAGGAATGTCTATGCTATGCCCGCCCACCATTGTCTTTTGAAAACACATAACTTATCAAATTTCACATATTCATAGCTGGGGAGGAATTTTGCCTCAGGACGAAAAGTTCATTTAGATGATCTTTAGATAAGACTTTAGAGTTGATTCAAGGATGGGTTAAGACTTTGGGGAGCTATTAGGATGGAATGAATGTATTTTCCGCGAGAGAAGGGCATGAGTTTGGGGAAGTCAAAGGCCAAACGTTATGGACTGAATATGTTCCCCCAAAATTCATGTACTCTAACCGTCACCCCCTCCCCCAGGTGTTTGGAGGTGGGGCCCTTGGGAAGGGTATTAGTTTAGACAAGGTCGTGGGTGTGGAACCACCATGACGAGATTAGTGTCCTTGTAAGAAGAGGAAGAGATTAGAACTCATTCTTTCTCCATCATATAAGGGCACAGCAAGAAGGCAGCTGTCTGCAAACAAGGAAAAGAGCTCTCATCAGATACCAAACATGCTAGCATATTGACCTTAGACTTCACAGCATCCAGATAAATAAATGTTGCTGATTTACATAGACCACCCAATCTACGATGTTTTGTTAGCAGCCTGAGCTCTAAGAGGGCAAGAAATGATATTGTCTTCCCACACTGTCCAGAAGATTAGAGATACCAAGGGAACATTTCGTACAAAGATTGACACAGTAAAGGACAGAAATGGTATGGACCTAACAGAAGCAGAAGATATTAGGTGGCAAGAATACACATAGGAACTATACAAAAAAGATCTTCATGACCCACATAACCATGATGATGTAATCACTCACCTAGAGCCAGACATCCTGAAATGCGAAGTCAAGTGGACCTTAGGAAACATCACTGTGAAAAAAGCTAGTGGAGATAATGGAATTCCAGTTGAGCTATTTCAAATCCTAAAAGACGATGCTGTGACAGTGCTGCACTCAATATGTCAGCAAATTTAGAGAACTCAGCAGTGGCCACAGGACTGGAAAAGGTCAGTTTTCATTCCAATCCCAAAGAAAGGCAATGCCAAAGAATGCTCAAACTACCGCACAATTGCACTCATCCATGGGATCACAAAGAGTCGGACACGACTGAGCGACTTCACTCACTTCACTCACACACAAGCAAAGTAATGCTCAAAATTCTCCAAGCCAGTCTTCAACAGTATGTGAACCATGAACTTTCAGATGTTCAAGCTTAGATTTAGAAAAGGCAGAGGAACCAGAGGTCCAATCACCAACATCCATTAGCTCATCAAAAATACAAGAGAGTTCCAGAAAAACACCTACTTCTGCTTTACTGACTATGCCAAAGCCTTGGACTCTGTGGGTCACAACAGACTGGAAAATTCTGAAAGAGATGGGAATACCAGACCACCTGACCTGCCTCCTGAGAAAGCTATATGCAGGTCAAGAAGCAACAGTTAGAACTGGGCATGGAACAACACACTGGTTCAAAATCAGGAAAGGAGTACGTCAAAACTGTATATTGTCACCCTGCCTATTTAACTTATACGCAGAATACGTCATGTGAAATGCCGGGCTGGATGAAGCACAAGCTGGAATCAAGGCTGCCAGGAGAAAATCAATAACCTCAGATATGCAGATGACACCACCCTTATGGCAGAAAGCAAAGAAGAACTAAAGAGCCTCTTGATGAAAGTGAAAGAGGAGAGTGAAAAAGTTGGCTTAAAATTCCACATTCCAAAAACTAAGATCATGGCATCTGGTCCTATCACTTCATGCAAATAGATGAGCAAACAATGAAAACAGTGGCTAACTTTATTTTCTTGGGCTCCAAAATCACTGCAGATGGTGACTGCAGCCATGAAATTAAAAGACACTTGCTCCTTGGAAGAAAAGCTATGACCAATGTAGACAGCATATTAAAAAGCAGAGACATTACTTTGCCAACAAAAGTCCATCTTGTCAAAGCTATGGTTTTTCCAGTAGTCAAGTATGGATGTGAGAGTTGGACTATAAAGAAAGCTGAGCACAGAAGAATTGATGCTTTTGAATTGTGGTGTTGGAGAAGACTGTTGAGAGTCCCTTGGACTGCAAGGAGATCCAACCAGTCCTTCCTAAAGGAGATCAGTCCTGAATATTCATTGGAAGAATTGATGCTGAAGCTGAAACTCCAATACTTTGGCCACCTGATGCGAAGAACTGACTCACTGGAAAAGACCCTGATGTTGGGAAAGATTGAAGGCAGGAGGAGAAGGGAACGACAGAGGATGAGATGGTTGGATGGCCTCACTGACTCGATGGACATGAGTTTGGGTAAGCTCTGTGAGTTGGTGATGGACAGGGAGGCCTGGTGTGCTGCAGTCCCTGGGGTCACAAAGAGTCAGACACAACTGAGTGAACTGATACTGATACACTATCCAGTGCTGGTAATCAGACCATAACCCAAGACCTCCTGTGGAAAGTTTGTGCCATGGCAGAGGATCCTGAGCTAAGACAAGGGAAAGAGAGGGCAGAGGAAGAAAGCGGGCAAGGCACAAGCAGAAGCTCTATCATCCCTGAGGAAAAGTAAAGATGGTGGCCAAAAAAAGCAACATCCAAATAAAGGGGCATAATGAAGCCTTCAATGGGGGAGGAATCAAGAGATGAAAGGTGCAAAGGGTCAGTTGCAAGGTGAAAAGTAGATGGTGATGGAGGTTAGGATAAACAGCACAGCAGTAATGCAGTGAAAAGCTCTGTCCTTGTTTATGCTGAGTATCTAATGCTGCATGACAAAATGCCCAAAAATCTAGTGGTCATAAAACAACCCTTTATTATGCTTTTGGATCTGAGAGTTTGGAATTCAAGCAGGGCACAGCAAGAAAGGGCTTCTCTCTGATCCATGATGTCTGGGTCATCAGTTAGAAGCCTCCAGGACTTCAGAATCATCTGAAGATTTATTCACTGTGGTTGATGCAGGAAAGACTCAATAGCTGTCAGCTCAGGCTCTGTGGGCAGCTCTTTCTGTTTCCATGTGGCCTCTTTGTCTTGTCTCTCCAACTTGGCAGCTTTAGATTAGCCAGACTCCAAAGCCCATATTGACACCAGGTGGAAAACCATATCACTTTTTATGACCTAGGCTCAAAAATCTTGCAATGTTCTACCATCACATCCTACTAATCGAGGCAGTTACAAAGGTCCACCAAGTTCAAGTAGAAGAAACAAAGATTTCACACCCTGATGGAGGAGAGTCTATGCCACACTGTAAGAAGAGTATCTGGAATAGCATACATAGCCCAGAGGTGACTTCAGAGGATATAATCAGCCACCTTTCTCAGCATCCCTTCTCATGCTGCAATGGTCAGTTTGGGCGGAAGCCTAAAAGCACAGACACTGAGTGTCCCTTGAAAAGACAGGGTTAGAGAAGAGCACATCCAAGACTTAGATGACGTGGGTACTGGCATATTCCTTTAGAGAAGAATGAGGTAATTTCTGGGGCCCTAACTGTAATGCATAGGAGTTCTGCACTCTTCTGTCTCAGCTAGATTATTGTTTTGTGTTGTGGTTGTTGTTAGCGGTGCTAGCAGTCTCATCTTAGTCGGTTCCCCTTCATTTTTGGTAAAGATCTTTCTGAAAACTGAGCCCATGTCAATGATGCTGAGAAACCCAAAAGAAGTCTCTGATTTGACTCCCAGTTGAGTCAGAGACAAGGAGGTGCAGGTCCCCCTGAAGACAGACGGGAATGAGAGTAGGTATCAGCATGAACCCTCCTGTGCCTGTGTGTGTGTGCTAATCTACTTCAGTTGTGTCTGACTCTTGCAACCCCATGGACTATAGTCCACCAGGCTCCTCTTCTCCATGGGATTGCCCAGGCAAGAATACTGAAGTGGGTTGCCATGCCCTCCTCCAGGAGATCTTCCCCACCCAGGGATGGAACCTGCATCTCCTGCATCACAGGCGGCAAACTCAGGGCAGCCAAGATGCAGTTGTTGCTCCTCCCATGAACTCTCTCTGGAGAGCTTGTCCCAGCTCAGCCCTGGAGCATGTTGTGCTTTGCTTCAGTTAGATTCTTTTACAGAGCAGACAGTGGAAAGATCAAAGTGAGAGAACCTCAAGGGGGAATAGAAATGCCAGAGGGATAGTGCTACTGGCACTTGTCTTCTTCATACCAGCATATTTCTCGAGGGACTTTGTAGAGTTTATCCTATTTATGATGCATTTTCATTCACCCTCTGTACACCTTCCCCTCCCTGCCCTTCACACCCGTCTTTGAGCCTTTGGCATCCTCACTGCTTAAGAGAACTCTGAAAGAATGCATCTCCTAATACATAGAGTTCCCTAAAAGAAACGCTAGCATGGAAGAACACAAAGACTTCCAATAAAGAAAAATGTCTCTCTTCACATGCTATTACCATGTAAAGATGCTAAATCAGAAGGACCTGGTGGAGAACCCTAGAGCCACCTGAGTTTTATTATTTCCATAGGACCCAGTACACAGGACACAGACACCGTTTGCTAAATTGTGTAAGCACAGGGAATGCTTAGTCCATAAAACACTGAAGGTGTACACATTTGCCACCCACAGCATTTCCCATTCAACTAAGAGTATGCTAATTGCAAGCATTTCTCATTATTATTCATTAATGGGGTATACAAGTTTCTCAAGGACTCATGGACCAATTGCATACTTGTCCTGTGTTGATATAAATACTATAGTTGGACCTTGAAAGTTACATTCCATTTTTTAATTTGACATCCATTTATTCACTCAAAAAGATTTTCATTGGTTATTGCACTGAAGATAAACAGCTATGAGTCCTTGCCCTCAAGAAACTCATGTTCCTAATGAAAGCAATGAAATAAGAAACATTTTAATGGGTGTTACCAGGGCGAACACTGGGAGCTATCAGAGCATATGATAGGTTCCCCGATCTAGATTTGAGGGAGGAAGAATCAAAGACGGCTTCCTGGAGATGATGCCTGAGTTTTGAATCATGAGTAAGGGTTGACTGGGAGGATAGAGAAGAAGGGAGGATAGCACATGTCCAGGTATCAAGGCATGGGAGAGTATGGTGCCTCCAGGAAACTGAGAGCTTAGAGTCTATAAAGAAAGGAATAGTGATGAGCCTTGAATGCTGTACTGAAGAGTTTTGTCTTTCTCCAGAATTCTATTGGGCTTCCCAAGTGGCTCAGTGATAAAGAATCCTCCCACTTTCCTGTAGGGAAGATCTCCTGGAGTAGGAAATGGCAGCCCACTCCAGTATTCTTGCCTGGAATATTCCATGGACAGAGGAGCCTGATGGCTACAGTCCACAGGGCTGCAAAACAATCGGACACAACTGAGCAACTGAATATGCATGCTCCAGAATTCTGTAGTCATGAAACTAGCTGAAGACTTTGAATTTTACCCAGATAGTCAGTGAGTTGACAATCACTAAGATAACTTCTACGAGTAAATGATGAAGCTGTTCAAGTCAAGAGCAGTGCTCAAGTCAAGTCAATGTTGTCCTTTGACAGCCCTCATACCATCATAGAAGGGTTGGTGAGCAAGAAGCCAACAGTATCTGCTCTTAGATCAGCCTTGCCAACCTAGCAATTGACACTGACCTCTGGCCCCACCTGCCTGCTCCAACCTGCCTTAGATAACCAAAATGAACTTGACCTGTGATCTCTCTACGTTCTCCTTCCTGCTCAGCTGGACAGTTGTTTGGGGCCCCTGTAGTTGAGACCTACCATGTCACTGCCTTTGTTCCCGAGATTCAGCCACAAATAAACTTTAAATCAAGAGTATTTAGGGGGATTTCCTTGGTAGTCCAGTGATTAAGAATCTGCTTTGCCAATGCAGGGGACATGGGTTCGATCCCTAGTCCAGGAAGATTCCATATGCCTCAGGGCAACTAAGGCCATGTGCCACAATTACTGAGCCCACGTGCCCTGGAGCCCATGCACCACAACAAAAGAAGCCACTGCAATGAGAAGCGCACACACCACAACTAGATCAATGCCCCCACTTGCCAAAACTAGAGAAAGCCCATGCACGGCATCAAAGACCCAGCACAGCTATTTTTTTAAAAAGAGTATTTTTTTCTCCTTGCCTGTGTTTTACTATATTTGCTATCTGTTGACTGCTGACTGGATATCTTGGAATTATTGGAAATTAAAGATAAAAGACACTTTAGGGATCACTATACCCAAACCTCCCATTGTAGCTAACACCAAGGAGGAGGAATGACTTCTCCAGGAATAAGGATTCATTTGAGGGTGTTCTGACTCTCAGACCCGTGAGCATCTTAGGGATGGCCTCGATAAAAGGAACAGACAGGCTGGTAAACACAATGAGTAACCGACACTCACAACTTGAGCTTGAAAAGTCTTTTTAAACAGCTCCCCAGAACTACATAATGGATTAAAAGTTGTAAAGTGAGATTTATTCATTCATTCAGCAAACCCTACTTGAGTACCTGCTCAGTAGGTCAGGTGAGGGAGCCAATGGAAAACAAGACCTCATTCCCACCCTAAAAGCCTATATCCTGGTGCAAGAGGAGGATAACAAACAGTAATTATGTGGTATGAAAAGAGTTCCCATAGAGAGAAGCTCTAAGTGCTGAGGTGAACTTGGAGTAGCAGGGACATGCCCACACTGGCTCTTGAAGAATGAGGGGAATTAGGATAAGTGGGGTGAACAAAAGTGGAGGGATCCATGTGTACAAAGTTGGAGATATCTAAGCGTGTTCTAGAAACATTATGGTCACAAGGAAGCAGAGGACTGATGACAAAGGGTGCTGGCATGATGCTGCTTAGAGGAAAGGGGAAGAGGATGCTCAGAGGGAAGGAGGATGGCTGGCCAGATGTGGGTCCTAGGAAGATAAATCAAGACATTTGTCTGGTGGCGGGGGTGGGGCTGGAACCAGAATAACCAGTGGGAGGCGTGTTGCTATGTTTAGCCACGATAAGGAGGGAGTCTTTATAGCTAAGCTGTTGATGACCTTCTGAAAACTGACATTACTTCTGTACTAACACCAAGAAAAATTAATGAGATCATAGCATTTGATCTAGGAGTCTCATTCTGACCCATTTTTGAGTCATCAAGAAGCTTATGTTGGAACTTCCCAGGTGGTGCCGTGGTTAAGATTCTGCACTGCCAATGCAGGGAGCGTGGGTTCAATATCCGGTCTGGGGACTAAGATTCCACATGCCGTGAAGCACAGCCAAAAGATTAAAAGAAAAATATAGCAGGTTATGTCATTTCTGTAAACAAAGCAGAGGATTACAAATTGTGAAGTTGAATCCCTCACTTATCAGAATGGGAAATTGATTCCAGAGAGAAGTGACTTGGCCAAAATCACCCAGTTATTAGGCAGTCTCTAAAAAGCCCTTCTGACATGCATCAGAGAAGCAATATGGTGCCACAGAAAAAGCACTGGACTGTCCCAGTTATGGCCCTTCCTCATTTTTTTGGACTGAATATTTGTGTCCCACACCCCAGTTAGGGTGGAAGCCCCAACTCCCAGTAGGGTGGTATTTGGAGATGGGACCTTTGGCAGGTAATTTGGGTTAGATGAGGTCATGAGGGTGAGGTCCTCATGATGGGATTAGTGCCCTTGTATTGTATGAAGAGACACGGGGAAGTCCACTGCCTTTTCATGTCCATGCACTCAGGAGAGGCCATGTGGGGACACAGAGAGAAGGCAGCCAGCTTCTGCAGGCAGGAAGAGAGCCCCATCAGGAATTGAATCTGCCAGGACCTTGATCTTGGAATTCCCAGACTTCAAAAGTGTAAGAACAAATTTTGGTTGTTTAAGCCACCCAACCTCTAGTATTTTGTTAGGGCAGCCCACACAGACTAAGACACTCATGTTTACAGTGTGTTTTTCAACAAGTCATTGGCCTTCTCTGGGCTTCACTTTCCCTACATATCAAATGAAAGTCCTGTACCAAAAAAGATCACTGCAACTCCTTCCAGCTCTAAGATGTGACATAACGACGATCCAGTGAGGAAAGAGGCTGAAAAACCAAAGCGGTTTCCCAGACTGTCTCTGGCCACTCACTAAGGGAGTTTGATGGCAGGTGGTACCCAAAGCCCAGGGGGCCACCCCAGAAGAGGGAGAGAAGGGACAACGTGACATTAGCATTCCCTCAATGTGTACCTGGAAGCTCTGAGTCCCAGATGGGAAGCAAACAAGCAAAGTCTCTGACATGTGTGAAGCCATACATCACCTTGCATAGCAGCAGCCACTGCTTTCCTGTTGCCGTGGCAACTCTTCTCTGGATTCTTCTCATTTCCCAATGCTCAGCCCCGGGAGCAGGATCCAACTGACCTACAAGTGGAGACCAGACAGACCCTGGATGGAGGGGCGGGTAAGGGGACACACTCAGGCCTTGGTGGTTCATGGTAAGGTCTCACAGCTTGGGATGCAGGGCTGGGGTGTTGACCCAGGTGTGACTAGCGGCTGCCATCCTTCCTCTCCAAACACTGCCTCCCGGCACAGCTTGACAAGGGGTAGGGAGCAGAAAGGAGAATTTTCCAGATTATATGTTACCTCATTTTTACTTTGAGCACTTATTTATGGAAGCCAGTGGAAAGGTCACTGCCTTTGACTCCACAGTGAACTTTGTGTGACCTTGGACAAGCCACTTCATCTTTTTAGGCTGTGCTTTCCTTAAGCTTAAAACAAGCATCACAATTCAGGAGCCCGGATGCAGGCTCTCTCCTGCCCCTCCTCCTACCGGAGGCTCTGTGAGTGAGTCCCTTGAGATATTTGAAGGGTCTCTGCTTAGAAAATGACAAAGTCTCTTGAAACGAAAAGGTTAACCAGTGATCCTTCCGTTCCTCCCCATCATTACTGGTACACTTAAGAGCTGATTCTCTGAACATTTCTTCCTTTATAGGGAAAAATGCTTTAGGGGCCAATATGTTAGGCAACTGCCCATTTTAAATCAAGAGGAAATGAAAGCAAAGCCTCTCTGAAATCATCAAAGTCATTAGGGGAATAGGATTTTTCTTGTCAGACTTCAATTTACACACAGATAGAGTTTTAGGAAGACATCTATTTGGGTAAGGTAGGCATTTCCTACACTGATAGGTCACCTCCCTTGGGAGAGTATCAAGCCACTCTCTCCCTCCTACCTGCCTCCCTCTCTTCCCTAATTTATTCTGTAGACTCTTAGATAGTGTCAACTCTGATGACTGTTATTCAAATGAATTTAAGGGGTGCCTTCTCTGTGTCAGGCACCATAGATGCTAGGGATGCAGTGATAATAGGCAAGGTCCCTGTCCAGGAGGAGGCTTCCCTAGTAGCTCAAATGGTAAACAATCTCCTTCTATATAGGAGACCCAGGTTCGATCCCTGGGTTGGGAAGATTCCCTGGAGAAGAGAATGGCAACCCACTCCAGTGTTCTTGCCTAAAGAATCCCATGGATAGAGGAGTCTGGAGGGCTACAGTCCATGAGATTGCAAAGAGTCAGACACAACTGAGCAACTAACACTTCTTCTGCCAAGGAGGAGCCCAAAGATCCAGTGGAGACAGACACGGAAGTAGGGCCCTGCTGTCTGTCATTTTTTCAGTATTCCAACAGCCCTGTGAGAAAAGTGTTACCATTGTCATTACAGCGAACTAAAATGGACTGGAGTGGGTGAATTTAACTCAGATGACCATTATATCTACTCCTGTGGGCAGGAATCCCTTAGAAGAAATAGAGTAGCCATCATAGTCAACAAAAGAGTCTGAAATGCAGTACTTGGAAGCAATCTCAAAAATGACAGAATAATCTCTGTTCGTTCCCAAGGCAAGCCATTCAATATCACGGTAATCCAAGTCTATGCCCTGACCAGTAATGCTGAAGAAGCTGAAGTTGAATGGTTCTATGAAGACCTACAAAACCTTTTAGAACTAACACCCAAAAAAGATGTCCTTTTCATTATAGGGGATGGGAATGCAAAAGTAGGAAGTCAGGAAACACATGGAGTAACAGGCAAATTTGGCCTTGGAGTACAGAATGAAGCAGGGCAAAGGCTAATAGAGTTTTGACAAAAGAATGCATTGGTCATAGCAAACACCCTCTTCCAACAACACAGGAGAAGACTCTACACATGGACATCACCAGATGGCCAACACCGAAATCAGATTGATTATATTCTTTGCAGCCAAAGATGGAGAAGCTCTATACAGTCAGCAAAAATAAGATTGGGAGCTGACTGTGGCTCAGATCATGAACTCCTTATTGCCAAATTCAGACTTAAATTGAAGAAAGTGGGGAAAACCACTAGACCATTCAGGAATGACCTAAATCAAATCCCTAACGATTACACAGTGGAAGTGAGAAATAGATTTCAGGGACTAGATCTGATAAAGTGCCTGATAAACTATGGATGGAGGTTTGTGACATTGTATAGAAGACAGAGATCAAGACCATCCCCAGGAAAAAGAAATGCAAAAAAGCAAAATGTCTGACTGAGGAGGACTTACAAATAGCTGTCAAAAGAAGAGAAGTGAAAAGTAAAGGAGAAAAGGAAAGATATACCCATTTGAATGCAGAGTTCCAAAGAATAGCAAGGAAAGATAAGAAAGCCTTCCTCAGTGATCAGTGCAAAGGAATAGAGGAAAATGATAGAATGGGAAAGACTAGAGATCTCTTCAAGAAAATTAGAGATACCAAGGGAATATTTCATGCAAAGATGGGCTCAGTAAAGGACAGAAATAGTATGGACCTAAGAGAAGCAGAAGATATTAAGAGGTGGCAAGAATACACAGGAGAACTGTACAAAAAAGATCTTCATGACCCAGATAATCACACTGGTGTGATCACTCACCTAGAGCCAGACATCCCGGAATGTGAAGTCAAGTGGGCCTTAGGAAGCATCACTACAAGCAAAGCTAGTGGAGGTGATGGAATTCCAGTTGAACTATTTCAAATCCTGGAAGATGATGCGGTGAAAGTGCTGCACTCAATATGCCGGCAAATTTGGAAAACTCAGCCATGGCCACAGGACTGGAAAAGGTCAGTTTTCATTCCAATCCGAAAGAAAGGCAATGCCAAAGAATGCTTGAACTACCTCACAATTGCACTGATCTCACACACTAGCAAAGTAATGCTCAAAATTCTCCAAGCCAGGCTCCATCAATATGTGAACTGTGAACTTCCAGATGTTCAAGCTGGCCTTCCTCTACCTTTTAGAAAAGGCAGAGGAACCAGAGATCAAATTGCCAACATCTGCTGGATCATCAAAAAAGCAAGAGAGTTCCAGAAAAACATCTATTTCTGCTTTATTGACTATGCGAAAGCCTTTGACCGTATGGATCACAATAGACTGTGAAAAATTCTGAAAGAGATGGGAATACCAGACCCCCTGACCTGCCTCTTGAGAAACCTGTAAGCAGGTCAGGAAGCAACAGTTAGAACTGGACATGGAACAACAGACTGCTTCCAAATAGGAAAAGGAGTACATCAAGGCTGTATATTATCATCCTGCTTATGTAGCTTATATGCAGAGTACATCATGAGAAACGCTGGGCTTGAAGAAGCACAAGCTGGAATCAAGATTGCTGGGAGAAATATCAATAACCTCAGATATGCAGATGACACCACCCTTATGGCCGAAAATGAAGAACTAAAGAGCCTCTTGATGAAAATGAAAGAGAAGGGTGAAAAAGTTGGTTTAAAGCTCAACATTCAGAAAACTAAGATCATAGCATCTGGTCCCATCACTTCATGGCAAATAAACGGGGAAACAATGGAAACAGTGACAGACTTTACTTTATTGGGCTTCAAAATCCCTGCAGATGGTGACTGCAGCCATGAAATTAAAAGAAACTTACACCTTGGAGGAAAAGCTATGACCAACCTAGATAGCATATTAAAAAGTAGAGACATTACTTTGTCAACAAAGTCTAGTCAAGGCTATGGTTTTTCCAGCGGTCATGTATGGATGTGAGAGTTGGACTAAAAAGAAAGCCTAAGAATTGATGCTTTTGAACTGTGGTGTTGGAGAAGACTCTTGAGAGTCCCTTGGACTGCAAAGAGATCCAACCAGTCCATCCTAAAGGAGATCAGTCCTGAATATTCATTGAAAGGACTGATGCTGAAGCTGAAACTCCAATTCTTTGGCCATCTGATGCGAAGAACTGACTCACTGGAAAAGACCCTGATGCTGGGAAAGATTGAAGGCAGGAGGAGACGGGGATGACAGAGGATGAGATGGTTGGATGGCCTCACTGACTCGATGGACATGAATTTGAGCAAGCTCCAGGAGTTGGTGATGGACAGGGAAGCCTGGCATGCTACAGTCCATGGGGTCTCAAAGAGTCAGACACAACTTAGCAACTGAACTGAACTGAGACACCCTTTCAGCTTCTGCCTTGTTTTCCTCTCCATGTGACTACATGACACTGTCATAGCTTTTTTGCTCATCCGCAGCTCCCATCACCTCTATCTTTAACTGCAGGTCCCTGGACTACTAGGGCTTTTACAGATAGGCCCAAAAGGAGTTCAAAAATCCTTATCATTTTATGCAAAACTTCAATCAAACAGTTAAATGTTCATTCTGAGAAGAGAGAGATGGATTAGTCACCAGTTTCTCCAAGGTGTGCAGAGGCCGAACTACCGCGTCCAAGCTCACACAGCAGGCCAATGAATCCAAGAGACAGGTGTTGAGGCAAGGAATACAACTTTGTCTGGGTTTGGAAGCCAGGTTCTCTTACAGAACCAGAGAGAGAGAGGCAATGAGGAACTAAAGTCAGAAGGCAGAATAGAGAGGGAGAGGCATTGGGGAAGGAAAGTAAAAAGGTCTTCAGTCTGGCAACACATCTCCGGGAAGGGTCAGCCTTTGGAAGGGGTGTGTTAGTCTCCTTTATTCAAAGGTGGGCAAGGTCAGATTATCTCTCTCTGAGCTGAACAAAGGCACTTTAGTTTACAGGCAGGCAGAGGGACAGAGTCCTTTGAAGCAAGCCATTATGGATCATTATAATAACAAAAGCAATGAAAAACAAGCCAAGCAGTTTCCAACATGGAGTCAGAACTGGCTTCTTCTCTGCAACACATAAAAGGTTGAAAATCTACTAGGCTTGTTCTCCACGGTAGCTGTTCCTGTTTCCTCTGGCTTCCTTCTCAGAGCCTGGCACTCAGCCTATGTGGAGGAAAAACAAGTGGATGAAAAGGTCACCACTCCTAACTAGTTGTACTTTAGTTGTTTTTTTTTTTCAGTTGTAAGTCATGTTCAACTCTTTTGCAACCCCATGGACTGTAGCCTGCCAGGCTCCTCTGTCAATGAGATTTCCCAGGCAAGAATACTGGAGTGGGTTGCCATTTTCTTCTCCAGGAGATCCTCCTGATCAGGGATCAAACCCGCACATCTCCTCCTTGGCAGGTGGATTCTTCACCACCCCACCAGGGACTATGTGGCGTATAACACATAACAGACCTACAAACTGTCAGCCCCTAAACCTTGTTCTTCACGAAATTTGTCTGTAAGAGGAAAAGGAGAAGTAACTGGTGGGATCATGAAGCCAAGTGAAGGTTAAGGAGAAGACTCGAATAGATGTAGAACTTACGGAGATGCAGTCACACAGAGGAAAACTGAAGGGACAGGAGTGAGGAGGGAAGGAACATAATCACTTTAGCAAGGTCACAACTCAATCAGCTTAACTGTATATACTTTCAATCACCTTTTATGGCTCAAAAACTGTTCTAAACACCTTATTATGTTGAGTCATAGATTGCAGGGACCCTGGAGTGGTATAAAGAGCCCTAGATCAGGGGACTGAAGAATCTGGGTAAGATTCTGCTACTTGTCATCAATACAGCCTTGGGTGAGACTCTCTAAACCTCAGTTACTTCACCTGTAAAATGGGAGCATCACCTTGGATCCCCTTGCACCATGGTTGCCATGAGGCTCAGAGATGATGCCAGATATTACAAACAGGGAACTTCCCACCAGCAGAAGTTGTACTGACAGATTCCAACATCGCAGAAAACCAGACTTCAGAAGCTACAGTTGTTCAGTTCAGTTCAGTTCAGTTACTCAGTCATGTCCAACTCATTGCAGTCCCATGGACTGCAGCACGACAGGCTTCCCTGTCCACCACCAACTCCCAGAGCTTGCTCTAACTCAGTCCATCAAGTAGGTGATGCCATCCAACCATCTCATCCTCTGTTGTCCCTTCTCCTCCTGCCTTCAGTCTTTCGCAGCATCAGGGTCTTTTCCAGTGAGTCATCTCTTCGCATCGGGTAGCCAAAGTACTGGAGCTCCAGCTTCAGCATCAGTCCTTCCAATGAATATTCAAGACTGATCTCCTTTAGGATTGACTGGTTTGATCTCCTTGAAGTCAAAGGGACTCTCAAGAGTCTTCTCCACCACCACAGTTCAAAAGCATCAATCCTTCCGCCCTCAATTTTCTTTATGGTCCAACTCTCACATCCATTCATGACTACCAGAAAGACCATAGCTTTGACTACTAGCACCTTTGCTAGTAAAGTGATGTCCTACCTCTGTGTGCCAACAAAGCTGATCTGATGACTTCCCGACTGGATGCTATCAGGTCCACCTTGTATAAGTCCCTGTCCTCATCCTGCCCCACCTGGTTCTCAGTAATCTCAGCTTTCCCACCCAAGACCTTTGGGTTGTACTTTACACTGTTCCTCTCTCTCTCTATACCATCTGCCATTCTGCTTCCCATAGGGACTTCCCATTTGCTGTCTCAGCCCAGTTGCCATAACATCATGGTTCATCTCAGTGTAGATACAGCACATCCCTACTTCTCCTTATAGATTCCATTTAGCCTTCTTTCCAGACTGAAGCCTCCTTATCTACACATGCCTGCCAGCCCTTTCTAGGATTTTTTCAATGGCTAGTGAGCATGAGACCACAGCCATCCCCTCCTAAAACTGTGGGGCTGAGGACAAACAAGCATTTCAGATGCTTTTGTGCAGGCAGAGACTCAGGTGAGATATCTGAAAGTACTCTGAAACCCTTACAGTGGTCCACATACCCAGGGCATTATTGCTGATCTTTTGCTGGGTTTGGGGCAGTAGGGGTGTGTGTGAGGGGGTGTTGCTAAGGGAGGTGTCTGTAGTAGGTGGGGGGAGAGGAACTGAGTTGGTTGAAAGGGTTGAAAGCCAGGGAATTCCTCTTTCCTCTCATCCTCAGGAGACAGGTTCTGCTCAGGGTTCTGTCTGGCCACAGGTGATAAATATATTTATGCACAAGAGCAACAAGCAGCCATAGATCTTCTATATGGGAGGCAGTTTCCTTTTATTTCAACCACACGAAATGGGGCCCAACCAATGAGCCGGTTCAAAAAAAGAGATCAACGCGGAATTGTAAAATGGCCGAGGCTAAAAGCTCCATTTAATAAAACCTGGAAAATAAAAGCCCTAAGAGCAGAGTACCTCCTTGTGCTTTGAAAAGAGAAATTGCATATTAGAAGGTTGGGAAAAGCAGACGAGAAAAGAGGTTGGGGATCTTTTGCAGAGGGTGGCAGTGGGAGGGTGGGCTACAGAAGAGGTGTGTGGGAAAAGCCAGAGCTCATTCAGGGAGACAGGGGTGTATGTTGTCACTCATTCTGCAGACATTTATTGAGCATTTGCTGTGAGCCAGGTAAGACTGTCTTGCGCAAACAAGACATGTCCAGTTTCAGCACTATTCCCCATGGCATCGCTTGCAAACATTCAGTCACTCAAATTCTACCTTCAAGATTGTTGCCATTTCTGCAGGCTGGTTTTTCTATTATTTGTTCAACCGTTTAATTTAAATTGACTTACTTTTTAAATGTAAATACCAACCTGAGTCTTACCCATGAAATCACAAATTCAAAGTGTGGGCTCTATTTTCTCTAGTATACATTAAAATGAATACATGATCATAAGACCTATCCTTGTCTGAATTAATGCTTTCTTTTTTAAAATATTAATCAAAATGTTTGCTTTTAATATAATTACATAAATACTAACTTAAGATGGGTTTATTTATTCCTTCCTATTTGATATATTTAATTAACTAGTTTATAGTCCATCCCATTTCTCCAGTCAACACTTATTTTTTTAAAATTATTTTTTAAATTGGAAGGTAATTACGATGTCATGTTAGTTTCTGCTTCAGCTGTAAGTGTACATACATCCCCTCTCTCTCCAGCCTTCCTCCCACGCCTCCCATCCCAACCCTTTAGGTCATCACAGAGCAACGGGCAGAGCTCCCTGTGCTATATAGCATTTTGCACTAGCTGTCTGTTTTCCACATGGTAGCGTATATATGTCAATGCTACTCTGCCAATCCGTCCCACCCTCTTCTTCCCCTGCTGCGTCTACATGTCTGTTTTCCATGTCTGTACCTCTAATCTTGTCCTACACATAGGTTCAACGGTACTCTTTTTCTAAATTCAACATATATGTGTTAATATACGATATTTGTTTTTCCCTTTCTGACATATGACAGACTCTAGCTTCATCCACATCTCTACAAATGACCCAGTTTTGTTCCTTGTATGGCTGAGTAATATCCTATTGTGTATATGAACCACAGCTTCTTTATCCTTTCCTCTGTTGATGGGTATCTAGGCTGCTTCCTTGTCTCAGCTATTGTAAATAGAGCTGCAGTGAGCACTGGGGTGCGTGTGTTTTTTTGAATTATGGTTTTTCTCGGGGTGAGCTGGGCTCCTCAGGTGGCACTAGTGGTAAAGAACCTGCCTGCCAATTCAGGAGACATAAGAGACGAAGATTCAATCCCTGGGTCAGAAAGATCCCCTGGAGGAGGGAATGGCAACCCACCCCAGTATTCTTGCCAAGAGAATCCCAATGGACAGAGGAGCCTGGAGGGCTATGGTCCACAGGGTCACAAAGAGTCAGACATGACTGAGGCGACTTAGTGCACATGCACTCACAAGGTGTTAATACTTTCTAAAAGTGTCTTTATAAACCACACATTGGGAAATGCTTCTGGGTGGGGGGTGAGATGTCCATTAGCAATTAGTTTGGCATCACATAATGAAAAACCCCAAATAGCTTGCTTAAACAAGGTAGAACATTGTTTTTATCTAACATAAAAGAAGTCTAGAGATAGACAATCCAAAGCCTGATGTGGTTGCTCCCAGGTTTTAAAACACCCAGATTCTTATTTTTTAGCAACACTATCCAAGGATGTTCTTCCATTCTCTCTTTTTACATCTTTATTGAATCTGTTACAATATTGTTTGTGTGGGTTTTTTTTGTTGTTGTTGTTGTTTTGTTTGTTTGTTTGTGTTTTATGTTTTGGTTTTTTTGGCTGAGAGGCATGTGAGATCTTACCTCCCCGACCAGAGATTGAACTCACACCCACTTCATTGGAAGGCAACATCTTAACCACTGGGCCACCAGGGAAGTCCCCCCTCCATTCTCAAAGTCATTTCATGGCCCAAGATGGTTGCCACTGCATCATCCATCACATCTATATTCTGGGAGGCAGTAAGAAGGGAGAGGAGGGCAAAAGATGTCCTGCCCACTTAAGTCAGCTCTCTTTGAGGAGCTTTTCTACAAGTTCCCCCAATGATTTCTCTTGTTATTTTTTGGCTAGAATGTTATCAGATGGCTGGCTATAACTTAAGCTGCAGGGGAGTCGTGTTTGCTGCATGAGTGAGAGTCCAATTCTAGGTACCTCTTGCACCCTGAGCCTCCCTATTTGGTCTATACTGCTTGTGTGAACTTCTGCCCTTGTTCCATCCTTGACTTTCAGTTATCTCCACGAGAACTAGGACTTGGCCCAGAACCCTAGACTGGGTAAGTGGTGGTGATAGGACTCTGCTGCTTTGTTTTCATCCAGCTTCTAAAAGGAGATCCTGATTCAGGAACTTTTTTCATTGACTTGGATGTACTCCCTTGACTTTAAATCTGGACCCTACCTGATACTGAGAATCAGTGCTACCTAGAAACCCCTTCTGACTTAACTACATGCCGGTCCCAGACTAGACCCCTGAGACATTAATTTCTGTTTGGATTGTATGGGAGTTAGCTTTGCTCCCTTTCCTGCCCTTGGCATCCAGTGAATTCTATCAAATCCTCTGTCTCTGATCCACCTCTCCCTTCTTGCCATTTGGCTTTCTAGGTGGTGAGGGCCATGCTGGGTAAATATAACCTGATCATCTCTCTTCTCCCAGTGTGACTTCCAGGCGTTCCAGACTTTCTTCTTCTTCCGCTGCTGCTGTTAAGTGTTCACCCTCAAGATACTTTGGCCTCTCCTACTGGTTTACATTCTTCTGGGCTGGAAGAGAAAATATCGAGTTCTCTGACTCTGTCTGCAATTGCTTCCAGCTCAGTCCTTGTTGCTTTTTTATTCCTATGAAATGAAGGATCTACAGTAGGTGCACTTATCTCCAAGTGTGAAGCTTTTCTGTTAATGGCTTCTACAAAAATCCCTGAGCAGCAAGATGTAACATTGTTATACAGTAATTAGAGATTAGTTAATATTTAACCTTTCATTTAATAATGAGCTTCAGTGTCATGGAAAAAAACATAATTGCCAAGCTTATGTATTATTCACCTATCATGTTCTCTTTTGGATCTCAACACCCAGCACTCCAAGAACATTCAACAAATGTTTACCAAAAGAAAGGATAAATAAATGAATGAGTGCACAATAATATTTGTTCTCATTTCTTCATGCCCCAAGGGAATCTAAATCTGTAGCTCATGATGACATAGGTACACATTACCATCCATCTTCTAAAGTAGAGTTGTAAGATCTAGAGCTAGGGGTCAGCAAACTTTTCCTGTGAAAATCCAGATAATAAATATTTTAGACTGCAGGCCATATGGCCTCTGTTGCAACTACTCAAGCTGCCCTTGGAGCGCAAAAACAGCCAAAGACAGAATGTAAACAAATAGACATGGCTGTGTTCCAATAAAACTTTTCACACGTTGTTAAGTGTTATTCTATTACTCTTGCCAAGTATTATTCTATTGTTCTTCTTTCGTAAACTCTATTTGTAGCTCACAGGCTGTATAAAAGCTGGTGGCAGACCACATTTGGCCGTGGGCCATAATTGGCCAACCCAGATCTAGAATACAATTGTCAAACTTTAGCACATATAACAACTACCTGAGGGACTTCCCTGGTGGTCCAGTGGTTAAGAATTCCTCTCCCAATGCAGGGGGCACCGGTTCCAACCCTGATCATGGAACTAGATCCCATATACCTCAACTAAAACCTCACATGCTGCAACTAAGACCTGGTGCAGTCAAATGAATAAATATTTAAAAAAAGAACTACCTGAGATACTTTTTTAAAAATACTGATTGCCAGGCTCTGCAGCTCAGAAATCCATTTAAGTAGGGATGAATAGAAATTGGCATTTTTAGAAAGCCGGTGATTCTGGTGCAAGTAGTTCTAAGATCAAACTATGAGAAAACCAACCATGTTAATTAAGGCAGGTTAGGCAGCCAAAGGGGCTTCCCTGGTGGCTCATGGGTAAGCAATCTACCTGCAGTGCAGGAGATGCAGGTTGGGAAGATCTCCCCTGGAGGAAGAAATGGCAACCCACTCCAATATTCTCACCTGGAAAAATCCCATGGACAAAGGAGCCCGGTGGGCTATAGTCCATAGGGTTGCAAAGAGTCAGATACAAGTGAGTGACTAAGCTTGCATGCACTCAGGCAGCCAAAACAAATGGACCCCCAAATGTTACGGACTTAATACAACAGAAGTTAATCACATAGACTTCTGGGTAATTATTCAACTCATGGATGACTCTCCTCCACACATATATTAAAGACCTCAGGTTCTGATGAAATCCAAAGCCACCCTGGAAGTTGACATCCACAAGCAGGGGGGAGAATAAACATTAGGAGCAGAGCTTGTGGGAGGTTTATAGGGGACAAAAATCTGGAAGTGGTGAGCATCACTGCTACTCCATCTCAAGAAGTTGGTGAATGGCCTTACCCAGCTAGAAGGAGGGTGGGGGAAATAGTCCAGCTGGAGACCTAAGAAGATGTTGACTTAAAAAATATTCACAACCTAAAAGTTGAGAGTTGTATTTCATTTGGTGAGAATTTTTAGGACTTCCTCCTTCCTCCTGGACTTCCTCCAGGGACTTCAAGCCAAAGAGAGAGCATTTCAAGTGACCCTGAAAGAACCATTCCTGTTCCAAGGAGGTGAGGGGAGGAGGCAGTTTACATAGAAGTTTTGCAATGAAGAGCAGGTAGTCTGAACATTAAAAAGATTATTGTTAATTAAAGAGAACCACAAAAAAAAAAAAAAAGAGAACCAGATATCCCAAGTTAAGAAATTTAGTACTTGTCTAAGTATGGGAAGATGCGGGAGTCTGGGCTCACTGAAATCATTCCTTGCATATGCATCTCGATTATCCTGAGCCAACATCCTGCATCTTCTCACATTCTGAGCTCCCTTGGGGCTCACCGTAGGGAGTGGCTGCAGTCCTGATGGCTGCCAGATCACAGGTATTTTTCTCCTTCCTGAGTGCCCTGAGGGCTCTGGAAGTCACATTGGAGGCCTGCAATTACTGATGACTATGACATCCTTGTTTACTGATGTGGCAGGAAATATTCCCTTTCTTGAAAAGAGCATCGATTTTGATGCCTGGCTCCTCTTGTCCCAGCCCTTGAAATAAAGGCAATAACTAACTGCTAATGGTCTGCTGCTGCTGCTGCTGCTGCTGCTAAGTCGCTTCAGTCGTATCTGACTCTGTGTGACCCCATAGACAGCAGCCCACCAGACTCCCCTGTCCCTGGAATTCCCCAGGCAAGAACCCTGGAGTGGGTTGCCATTTCCTTCTCCAATGCATGAAAGTGAAAAGTGAAAGTGAAGTCGCTCAGTCATGTCCAACTCTTAGCAACCCCATGGACTGCAGCCCACCAGGCTCCCCCGTCCCTGGGATTCTCCAGGCAAGAGTACTGGAGTGGGGTGCCATTGCCTTCTACTCATTGCAAATTTAAGCCTTGAGTGACAAGATATTAGACCCAGTTCTACCATTTCCAAGTCATGGGAACTTGGACCTCAGCCCCATAATCTGAAAAATCAGAAGAACTGAATAACCTCCCCTGCCCGCCTCCCTCACTGAAGTCTGAAGCCCACAGTGACCCTGTGTGCTTGTGGGGAGGGAGAAGTTCCGCTCTGACTGGGGATGGGGCAGGGGGTCTTCCTGAGGAAGCTGGGGCTTGGGTGACTCTCTTCACTGTAGAGAGTGGTTCTCAGTGTGGTCCCCAGGTTAGGAACAACAGCACCACCCAGGAATTTGTTATAAATGCAAGCTCTCAGGCCCCACCCAAACCCAGCTCAACAGAAACTCTGGGGGTGCGCCTGGCAATCTGTGTTTTAAGGAACCCTCCCAGTGATCCTGATGCAAGCTTGAATTTAGAGTCACTTCTCCAGACCCCCCCTAACGTCTACACTGTTCCCTACAGGAAGTTAAAGGAAAAGAAAGCCCTCCTTCCTTGTCATGGAGGCTGAGACCCCCCTGGAAACTGCTTGCTTTTAGTGACAAGATTTCTGCAGCAGCAGCAGCAGCAGTGAGCCACAGAGACACACCCCCAGCATCCCCTCTGAGCCCCGGGGCTGCATCAAGCCCTCTGATTGCAGTGGCTGAAGAATAGCTCATTTTCCAAAGACCTAATTACATAATGAGGCCTTCATGCCTGTGAAGCTCATTCCAAATTGTGCAGCCAGGTGCTAGCTCTGAGCACCATGGATTGGAAGCCTCATCTGAATACTGTTAAGACAAGAGGTGAACGCACTTTGTGGCCAACAGCACTACCTGCAGTGGTGGCCTTTTGAGCTCCCCTCCCACCCCCACTGAGCAGCACACAGCAACTCCTAATTACGGTGGAGACCAGCCAGGAGCCTAGGGAGGCAGACTGGCCACATCGTCAGGGATGTGCTGGCACTTCTGGTCCCCTTGTCTGCTCAGCATTGTTGCCTTTCCTCCTCCACAGCCTCCGAATCCAGAAGTGGTACAGGGACGGGAGAGGACTGGACCAAAGATCTGAAGTGTGGCCTGGCTGCCGGCCAGTTGGGCAAGCTTTCTGGAGCTGCTGAGTTTTCTCGAGCCTTTTCTGGAAAAAAATGGAACAATGATCCTTGCCTCATAGGGCTGTTCTGAAGATACAATAAAACTGAATTTATTAAAGTGATTGGCTCAGCACCTCCTATGAGCAGGCAGGTGCTCACACAGGTTCCAGCCTCATCAGTCGCCTCTACTCCCCACCCTTGCCTCCTGTTGTGATGGGTCAATGGGTGTCCTGGAATTCTCTGAACGTTTACTCATGCTGTCTCTCTGCTGAAATACTCATTACACTTATCCCCCACTCCTGGTTGACTCCTACTTGTCTGTCAGATCTCAGCTTTAAACATCACCACCTCCAGGAAGACTGTACTAACCACCACCCCAATCTAGGTTAGTTTCTCTTTCTCTGAGATCTCATCGCCCTGATCCCTCCTAGTCCAGCACCAACTGTATAAGATCTGAGCACACAGGAAACATGCCTGTCTTCACAAGTGTAGCCCCACGCCTAGTAATTAGTAGGTGTACAATGCAATAAATGCCGAATGAAAACATGAACAGCGTGTGGTTAGTTGCTCAGTCATGTCTGACACTTTGCAGCCCCATGGATTGTAGCCCACCAGGCTCCTCTGCCCATGAACTTTCCAGGCAAGAATACTGGAGTGGGGTGCCGTTTCCTACTCCAGAGGATCTTCCCAACCCAAGGATTGAACCTGGGTCTATTGCATCTCCTGCATTGACAAGCAGATTCTTTACCACTAGAGCCACCCAGGTAGGTGTGCAGTAAATGATGAATGAGTGATTGAATGAATGAACAAATCTTGCCAAAGCTCAGTCTTTGATTAGGATCAACTCATCAATTCAGCGAGAGCTGTTATGGGAAGAGAGGAATCCAAAATAGATAAAATACAGTCCCCCACATTCAAATAACTTAAATCTTAAAAGCTGTGTATGTAAGAAATGCAAGGCACTTCCTGGGAGCAAGAAGCTCCTCCACCAATCCATACCCGGTAACAAATTCTGCCCCAGGAAATTTCTCGGGATCTTGTGAGATGGAGCCCTAGGCATCATCTCACCATTACTCTGTTTTCTGCTCAGATGGGCTCTGAGCCAGACTGTTCCTCCAGTGCTGCCTCTCGAATGTGTGTACATGGGCTTTTATGCTTTTTGTGTTATCTGCTGCCATTCAAAACTCTGAATATACACACAAACGTACACACGTAATCACATACACAGCATATTTCTTGCTCCCAGTGAAGATGAATGAGTCAGCCCCTTCTCCAGTTTGTTATGGCCAGCACATACATGTGTGTATGTTAATCGCTCAGTTGTGTCTGACTCTTTGCGACTCTAGGGACTGTAGCCTGCAAGGCTCCTCTGTCCATGGTGTTCTCCAGGCAAGAATACTGGAGTAGGTAGCCATTCCCTTCTCCAAGGGATTTTCCTGAGCCAGGGAACAAACCTGGATCTCTGGCATTGCTGGTGGATTCTTTACTGTCTGAGTCATCAGGGAAGCCCAACACGTGCATACTGGAATCTATTTAACAGGTGGATACCAAGCACTTACTCTACAGGACATGAAGCCAGATGCACACATGTGGGGAGGAGGTTTGGGGAGAGGACAGTGGTGAATAAGAAGACATGGCTCTGCCCTCCAGTAATCCTTCTAGGAGGCTGACAAACCATGATAAATGCTGAGTGTACAATCAGGGGAGCTGACAGAGTGGTAGGGGTCAGCAGAAAAAGGAGTGATGATTGAGTGGAGACCCGAAGACTGGGGAGGGGTGTCCATCAAGCCCACCAAGAAAAGCTGAAGAAAATTCCCTGCAAAGGAATAGCCTACACCCAGCCTTGCAATGCAGGAGACCTGGGTTCAATCTCTGGGTTAGGAAGATGCCCTGGAGAAGGGAAAGGCTACCCACTCCAGTATTCTGGCCTGGAGAATTCCATGGACTGTATAGTTCATGGGATCGCAAAGAGTCAGACACGACTGAGTGACTTTCACTCAGTGCATAGGAAGGAATCCAGAGCACTTAGAAGGACAGCACTGCTGGAGAGCAGAGAGGAAGGGGGAACTGATGGGGAGGGGACTGCAGAAGCAGGAACAGGACGGATCCTGTGGAGGGATTGGGTGGTTCCCCCAAGAACAATGGGAAGGATTGTAAGCAGCTGGGACTTGGTCAGGTCTGCACAATTAAAAGTTTGTGCAGGATGTCATGGCAACAAGAATACCAGTTAGAAGACTATTTCTACCAGGGAAGAGATTGGATCATCTTCACTAGGAAGATGGTGGGGGTGGAGATATGGGGATGAATGAATTTAAAGATGCTTATGGACCATCACTGGAAGAGTCTTGAATAGACCCATGTTATACATGATAACTATAACCTTGATGGAGACCCTGAACATGGTCAGAGGGTCCAGAAGTATGAGTCAGTAACAGATGAGTTAAATTGACACCATCACTTTATTACAAGGCTCCCAATGCTAAGAAATGTAAAAGTGGAACTCTGGGAAGAGGAAGTCCCTCCTGGCTCCAGAATAAGGAAAAGGAAGAAGTGACATTTTGCTGGACCTCTAACAGGAGATAAGATATAGACAGGAGAGCAGGTGGAGGTTGGGCAGCAGGAAGGTCCCACTGTGGTGATGGGTGGGTTCAGGACAGGATGACGAAAGGATGAATGACATAGTTGACTTAAGTGCTTTAAGGAAAACAGCCGACGTGGATGAGTCTGGAATGGAAATAGTCTTAAGTGGCAAAATAAGAAGATTGGATGTTATTTCATGGACTTGCAGAGCCATTCAATCACAGTACAATTACTGAATCTGCATCTTGTTGGCCATCATACTGGGCTCTGGGAATGCCATGTTTGGACCTTTAAGGAGTTCAGAATCCAGTGGAGAGGCAGATGTGTAAGTGGGAGGCATATGTGTGAATAAGACCCACATGTGTAAGTGGAGGGAGATGTGTAAGTGGGAGGCGGGGGGAAGATGTGTAAATGCTGTTAGTGCATCTCTAGGGTAAAGAGGGAGGCTTAATGTGGACCTTGAGTAATAAGGCTGAGTTCACTAGACAGACCCCAAGAAAGAAAAGGTAAGTTTCAGGAGGGGGAAAAAACTGACAGGGGTGGAAAGAGAAATCCCAATGGCTGGAAGAGAAAATAGGCAGCCTGGAAACATGAGAGTGCTGGTGAGGCTGAGGGCATGCTGAACATTGATGCACACCTTGAACTGGAAGCACGTGGGGCAATGCCAAGGCCAGAGAGGGTAACAGGCAGGAATCAGCCCTGGAGGGCATCACAGGACATCCTCCAGTCACGGAAAATTCCCTCTAGAAATCACTGGGAGGGGGCTGGGAGAAGAGGAAAGAACCCCGAGGCAAGGTTCTGTTGCAGGGTTTTAAGCAATGGAGGACAATAATTGAACTAAGACTGATAGGGCCTTAATGAAGTCGTCTTCTCTAGACCTTCTCATTTTACAGAAGCAGAAAGAGTCCCGTTAATCATCCTGGGCTTTACTGCTAGTGAGTCGGAGCTGGGAAAGGCTGAGTGAGTGCTGTGGGTAAAGGTGATCAGACCGCACGGCAGGAGTCCAGGCAAGTAGCCAGAAGGGCGGTGCCCGTGGAGCACAGCTGGCAGATACCAAGGCATCTCATCCTCTGGTTCAGACAGGTTGAATAGACAGTGATAGAGGGGGCTGATGTGACAGGTCCAGTATTTCTGGCTTCTTGGTCCAGAGGAGAAAGCATGGACTAGAAACTGTGAGGCAATCTACATGAGTGAGCTGCTGGGGAAATTGTGCGTTTGGTTCTGAGCATCCCTATTTTGAGGTATCTGGAAGGTGTCCACCTGGAGGTCAAGTCAGAGAGTCAGATGCATAAAACTGAGAGTTTCAGCTACAGGTGGAGACTAAGGGGCCCTTCTCGGAAGCGCGGCAGTGAGAGCCACAGGAGTGGAGAAGCTGATCCAGGGAGTGGAAAGAGGAGAGATGAGACTCAAGACAAAGGCTGGAGGAGGGGACCGCAGAGAAGACTGAGGAGGAGGCATCAGAAAGGCACTGCTGGAGGAAGAAGATGGTTTTAAGACCCATCTGTCAGCAGACCTGCCCCCGGTCACACAGTCACCCATGGGAATTTCAGATCCAGACCCCAGGTGCTCCATCTCCTCACTCATCATGCTCCCCAGCGTCCCCGTGACACCTTTAGGGTCCCCTCCGACCATGTTCTGGCCACAAGGGCAGAGAACTCCATCAGAAAAGCTCTAAAACGCCCAATGACCATAAACCCAGAGTACCCACACTCCTAAGACCTTGAATTCCCCTAGAACTTTTATTTGAGAAACAAAGTTGCATTATGAATGCTCTTCGATGAGCCCCACAATTAAGCATTTTGTAATCACAGGAACAGCTTGGAGGTGGGGGAAATGAGTCTGCAGCATGTATAAGAACGCTACTTAGAGGTGGGGGTTTACGGAGAAAAGTGAGCTCTGTACCTCAGCGGGGCATGTAAACAGGAACAAGACTGACAAGGGGAGGATGGGAAATCATTAGACCTGTGTGGAAGTGTCTCAGTCTGGGAAAGAACGTTGAACGAATGCCTTAGTACAGCAGCCTAGGAGATGGGCATTGGAAGGAAGAGCTTAAGACAGGCTTTGCTCTCCTTGCCCTTCCATTTTCAGTGGGCCAGATAATGATGTCCAAACATCCAGCCAGTCTCCAATAGCCAGTGGACCCTTGGAAATGAGGAGAGGCTTGCAGGCTGAGAGGGCTTCCCCCGTGGCTCAGCGGTAAAGAATACACCTGCAATGCAGGAGATTTGGGTTCGATCCTTGGGTGGGGAAAATCTCCTGGAAGAGGAAATGGCAACCCACTCCAGTATTCTTGCCTGGAGAATCCCAAGAATGGGGAACCTGGTGGGCTATAGTCCATAGGGTCACAAAACATTGACACGACTGAGTGGACACATGCACACACACACACACACACACACACACAAGCAGAAAGGAGGAGGGGGCAAAAATAATTGAACCCCTCATGCTAGCTCTATGATAGAGGTCTAAGTATTAGTCTCATTTAGCTGATAGAGACACTGAGGCTCAAAGAATTCAAGTACCTCATCAAGTCCTATGATAAGTAATAGGACCAAGATTTGAATCTAGAGCTTTCTATACCAAAGCTATGCACTGTTTCAACCCTACAGGGAAAGTAGAATTCTTACAGTAAGCTCCAAAAGGGAGATTTAGGGAGTTTGAAGAATCTCCCAATATTATGGTGAAATGCAACTCAGATGGTAAAGAATGCCTGCAGGGCAGGAGACCAAGGTTCGATCCATGGGTCAGGAAGATCCCCTGGAGAAGGGAATCGCTATCTACTCCAGTATTCTTTCCTGGAGAATTCCATGGACAGGGCAGCCTGGCAGGCTATAGTCCATGGGGTTGCAAAGGGTTGGACACAACTGAACGGCTGACACTTTCACTTTGTCACGTGGATGGGCGTTGTTTCTGCAGGGTGACGCCATACAACATGATCCGATTCAGAGTGTTTCTGTGACTCCTGGGAGGTTAGGAGTTCCTGAGGTCCTGAGATGCAGAGAAAAGTTACCAATTAAGCATTTCCTGAATCTGCTCTCTGCTGGCTCAGCAAAGGTGCAAGACGCAGTCCCAGTCTGTGTGAGCTTACAGCAGAACAGCTACACAATACATTCATTGAAGATGGTATATGTATCTGACTCTTTGCAACCCTATGGACTGTAGCCCGCCAGGCTTCTCTGCCCCTGGGATTCTCCAGGCAGGAATACTGGAGTGGGTTGCCATGTCCTCCTCCAGGAGATCTTCCCAACCCAGGGATCGAACCCTGGTCTCTTATGTCTCCTGCATTGGCAGGTGGGTTCTTTACCACTAGCGCCATCTGGGAAGCCTCATAACTAGGAATTCAGTGTATGTTTTGGACACAGCAGCTCAGTAATGAGGGTGATAAATGATAAAGAGAAACAAACAGAACCTAAGAAGACTCAGTAGACAAGGTGGTTCTTCACCTAGAATTTGAAGAATGGATGGCATTTGGGCAAGTTTTCAGCCCACTCCTACTTGGAATACTAGCATTCTACAAGGTCAATGGTAGGTTTTCAACACTGAAATAGAAAAATAGACATTCCAGTTCCCAGAACACATTAGCTTAATAGATAGAATATTTTCTATGTTAAGTGTTTTTTTTTTCTTTAAAAAAAAATCCACTTTTCT
The DNA here is from genome assembly GCF_910594005.1 of Cervus elaphus. Lineage (NCBI taxonomy): Eukaryota > Metazoa > Chordata > Mammalia > Artiodactyla > Cervidae > Cervus > Cervus elaphus. The sequence goes on from NC_057819.1 coordinate 89,658,363, forward strand.
TAAACTTTGGGTGGCAGCTACCACTTGCCAGCTAGTGAGGGCTGTAGTGAACAGACAGAATGATTAAGTGGAAATAAATGCTAATGGGAAGCCAGGAATGTGTTTTCTTCAAAATATTTTATGTGTGATTATTCTTCTTTTGAGTTGCAGAAACCTGCGTACATACACTATGGTCATATTTCCTGCTAGAAAAATCATTCTTGGTCTGAGTGATGGAATTAAATATGTCAATATTTCTTGGCATTTCACGCAGAAAACTGAGATTTCCAGGTGCTCCATCACCTAAACCACTTTGAAAGCCAGTGGGATAGATTGGGAGGTGGAGGCTGGGGCAGGTGGAGGGTATTCTAGATCACGGAAGCTGAAAGGACAGCATTTCTGTAGAAGTGAGAATGCACCCAGGCTGGCAGCCTGGCAGGGGCAAGCATCAGCCCAGGTGCCTGGAAACCTGTTTTTTAACTTTCAAATGTCACATAAATGGCGACCTCGAGTGCGAGAGGCAGAGGCATTTCAGTGACTCGGAAAAGCTAATTTCCGGGCCAGGGCTCCCCTAACCCACTCACTCCCCACCACCCCCACCCCACCCCATCCTAATTCCTCTCCATCAGAAATCACACACCCATGTGCCTTACATGGAATTCAACCCACGCACTTGTTTTATTTGCCCCCTATCCAGTGTTTTACAAGCTCTTTACTATTTACCAATATTTTTAAATGATTTTACATAAAAATCCCTACATGGCTTCTTTTTAAAAATAGGAAGACACTAGTGAGCCATCATTTTTAGATGATGACAGTAAGTACAGATGAGAAGCAACTGCTCCCTTTAGCAAAGCGTGGACCCCCAGTCCTCACTACTCAAAGAGCGGCCCATAGACCAGCAGCATGAACATCACCCGGGAGCTTGTTAGAAATGCAGAACCTCAGGCTCTGCCCCAGACCTCTTCAATCACAATCTGTATTTTAACAGCATCACCAGGAGCTGTTTGCATATCGGAGATTGGGAGGCAGCGATGCGGTACCCCAGTCCTGGCCCAGGCAGCTTCTCTTGTGTACCTCAATCGCCTGGCCCAGGAACACACGACATCCCTGCTCTAGATCTAGTTCATTCTTGTCCAAGGTACCACCCAAATCCTTGATGCAACCTCAGGGGACCAGGGTCCAGCTTGAACCCACCTTCTCTCAAGAGACCATCCGGCCAATCCTCCATGGCCCACCCGCTATTTAGCTTGTTGTTGTCCAGTCGCTAGACTGTGTCCGACTCTCTGTGACCCCATGGACTGCAGCCCTCCAAGCTCCTCCGTCCTCCACGATCTCCCAGAGTTTGCTTAAATTCATGTCCATTTAGTTGGTGATGACATCCAACCATCTCACCTGTTCAGCTTGGTCCCCACTAAAAGCCCGAGCCCCCTACAGGACCTCATCATCCATCATCACAGGACCTCATCCCCTCCCTGCTCTGCACAGCACCTAATCTCACCCGATTTCCTAGCCCTCCCCATCCTGGTGTTATGGGCCCTAGAGCTCACAACCTATGGGCCAGAGACTTCCTGACAGTGACAGCTCTTCTCTGAATATCCTCTTCACCTTTGTGTCCTAACTCTTGTCAATTTCAATGTTTTCACCTGCACCCCCACCTACATTTAATGTCTGAAAGTGGGGTGTGTCTCCTCTTCCTTGCTCCTGAGCACTGCCTTCTAATCACGTATGTTCCTTACTTAAATACACACACACACACTCAGATCCTTGGAGGTAGGTCAGTGCAGTCATCGCCACCATCCAGACCTCCTTGTTGCCCACACTGCAGTCAAACCTCACTCACCTATCTCTCTGTATCCTTCCTAGCACTCTCATTATACACGATGACCTCAGAATTCACGTAGATGGGTCATCCAGCAGCTTGGCCTCTTAAGTTTCTTGACATCACTTCTTCCAGCAACCCATTTTTCACCCATCCTGCTGCAGCTACCCAGCTCCATGGTCGTAATCTTGACCTTATCATCACCAACGACTGTATCACCTTCAAGAAATCTTGGCTTGAAGTATTCCCTCTGATGACAACTGCTTATCCTCCTGGCTCAGCCACATTGGTGCTCAGGCTCCAGTAATTCTGTGATCTCATCAAGGCTTCTAGATGGATGACCTTTACACCCCTCACCGCCAATCATTCCACAGGTCCTCATGACCCTCCTGGTCTGTCTTTCTTTAAACTCATGCTTTGTCATTATAATCACTCTCTTGATCAAATGCCTTCATTTTCTTTGCCACCTCTGCCTCTTCTTAAGTAAGAACAAGGACAAGCCCTGGGTATGATTAAACCTGACTCTGCACCTGCCCCAAGTTGCCAGGGCAAAAACACAGGTTCGTGGGATAATTGGTCCAACTTTTCAGCTCACAGACATAATACCCTCAAATTGGCACTCAGTGTTGCCTGGCAATCCTACCACACCCTATGCCTCTAAATGACTGTTTTGCAGTTTCTCCCCTCTACTCAAAAGCCCTACATTCTTTACCCTCAAAATACTCCCACACACACTCATACACAATAGCCACAGTGCTTAACTCACGCTTGAATGCAATTAGAATCAACTAGATAGACACTCTCTCAGATTTCCATACTGAAAAGACACTCCTCTGAACCCCGCTTCTCTGTTTCTCCTCTTATTTCTGTGGATGAAGAATCTTCACCCCTTTTTAAGGCCACGCCTCCTGTTGTATTCTGGGTCCCATTCATCCCTCCCTCCCCATCAGCTCATATCTGCAATCCACCTCCACCTCCCTTGCATCAGCCATTTCTCCCTTCCTCTAGCATCATTTCCCTCCATAAACAAACCTATTCCCAAATTTACCTGCAGCCCACACATCCCATTTAACCCTTCAGCCATTCTCCACTATTCTGTCCCCACTTCACAGCAAAACTTTCTTTAAAAAGGGTGTCTGGACTTGCCCATGCTTCCACTTCATGTTGTATTTTTAAATTGTTTTTGATTGGAGGATGATTGCTTTACAATGTGTTAGTTCCTGTCATACAACAACATGAATCAACTATATGTGTACATATATACCCACCCTCTTGAGCCTCCTTCCCAACACACAAACACCACCACCCCCTCCCATCCCACCCATCTAGGTCATCACAGGGCACCAGGCAGAGCTTCTGGTGCTATGCAACACCTTCCTGCTAGCTATCTTTTTTACACATGGTAGTATGCATATGTATATATACACATATATACATATGCATATATATATATATATATATATATATGTATATAGCTTCCCATATGGCACTAACAGAGAAGAACCCACCTGCCAATACAGGTAGACATAAGAGACGCAGGTTCTATGGACACCTTATCTTCGACAAAGGAGGCAAGGATATACAATGGAAAAAAGACGACCTCTTTAACAAGTGGTGCTGGGAAAACTGGTCAACCACTTGTAAAAGAATGAAACTAGAACACTTTCTAACACCATACACAAAAATAAACTCAAAATGGATTAAAGATCTAAATGTAAGAACGGAAACTATAAAACTCCTAGAGGAGAACATAGGCAAAACCCTCTCCGACATAAATCACAGCAGGATCCTCTATGACCCACCTCCCAGAATATTGGAAATAAAAGCAAAAATAAACAAATGGGACCTAATGAAACTTAAAAGCTTTTGCACAACAAAGGAAACTATAAGCAAGGTGAAAAGACAGCCCTCAGATTGGGAGAAAATAATAGCAAACGAAGCAACAGACAAAGGACTAATCTCAAAAATATACAAGCAACTCCTACAGCTCAATTCCAGAAAAATAAATGACCCAATCAAAAAATGGGCCAAAGAACTAAACAGACATTTCTCCAAAGACATACAGATGGCTAACAAACACATGAAAAGATGCTCAACATCACTCATCATCAGAGAAATGCAAATCAAAACCACAATGAGGTACCATTACACGCCAGTCAGGATGGCTGCTATCCAAAAGTCTACAAGCAATAAATGCTGGAGAGGGTGTGGAGGAAAGGGAACCCTCTTACACTGTTGGTGGGAATCCAAACTAGTACAGCCGCTATGGAGAACAGTGTGGAGATTTCTCAAAAAACTGGAAATAGAACTGCCGTATGACCCAGCAATACCACTTCTGCACATACACACTGAGGAAACCAGATCTGAAAGAGACACATGCACCCCAATGTTCATCGCAGCACTGTTTATAATAGCCAGGACATGGAAGCAACCTAGATGCCCATCAGCAGACGAATGGATAAGGAAGCTGTGGTACATATACACCATGGAATATTACTCAGCCCCTAAAAAGAATTCATTTGAATCAGTTCTAATGAGATGGATGAAACTGGAGCCTATTATACAGAGTGAAGTAAGCCAGAAAGATAAAGAACATTACAGCATACTAACACATATATATGGAATTTAGAAAGATGGTAATGATAACCCTATATGCAAAACAGAAAAAGAGACACAGATGTACAGAACAGACTTTTGGACTCTGTGGGAGAAGGCGAGGGTGGGATGTTTCAAGAGAACAGTATCGAAACATGTATATTATCTATAGTGAAACAGATCACCAGCCCAGGTTGGATGCATGAGACAAGTGCTCGGGGCTGGTGCACTGGGAAGACCCAGAAGAATCGGGTAGAGAGGGAGGTGCGAGGGGGGATCGGGATGGGGAATACATGTAAATCCATGGCTGATTCATGTCAATGTATGACAAAAGCCACTACAATATTGTAAAGTAATTAGCCTCCAACTAATAAAAATAAATGAAAAAAAAAAAGAGAGAGAGAGAGACACAGGTTCAATCCCAGGGTCGGGAAGATCCCCTGCAGAACAGCATGGCAACCCACTCCAGTATTCTTACCTGGAGAATCCCACAGACAGAGGAGCCTGGCAGGTTGCAGTCCACAGGGTCACAAAGAGTCAGACACAACTGAAGTGACTTAGCATGCACATACAGTGTATCCACGTCAGTACTACTTTCTCATGATGTGGGCCATATATACAAAGGAATATTCAGTTCAGTTCAGTTCAGTCACTCAGTCGTGTCTGACTGTGACTCCATGAACCGCAGCACGCCAGGCCTCCCTGTCCAACACCAACTCCCAGAGTCCACCCAAACCCATGTCCATCGAGTCGATGATGCCATCCAACCACCGCATCCTCTGTCATCCCCTTCTCCTCCTGCCCTCAATCTTTCCCAGCATCAGGGTCTTTTCAAATAAGTCAGTTCGTCACATCAGGTGGCCAAAGTATTGGAGTTTCAGCTTCAACATCAGTCCTTCCAATGAATATTCAGGACTGATTTCCTTTAGGGTGGACTGGTTGGATCTCCTTGCAGTCCAAGGGACTCTCAAGAGTCTTCTCCAACACCACAGTTCAAAAGCATCAATTCTTCGGCACTCAGCTTTCTTTATAGTCTAACTCTCACATCCATGCATGACCACTGGAAAAACCATAGCCTTGACTAGACAGACCTTTGCTAACAAAGTAATGTCTCTGCTTTTCAATATGCTGTCTAGGTTGGTCATAACTTTCCTTCCAAGGAGTTAGCGCCTTTTAATTTCATGGCTGCAATCACCATCTGCAGTTATTTTGGAGCCCAGAAAAATAGTCAGCCACTGTTTCCACTGTTTCCCCATCTATTTGCCTTGAAGTGATGGGACCAGATGCCATGATCTTAGTTTTCTGGATGTTGGGCTTTAAGCCAACTTTTTCACTCTCCTCTTTCACTTTCATCAAGAGGCTTTTTAGTTCTTCTTCACTTTCTGCCATAAGGGTGGTGTCATCTGCATATCTGAGGTTATTGATATTTCTCCAGGCAATCTTGATTCCAGCTTGTGCTTCTTCCAGCCCAGCATTTCTCATGATGTAACTCTGCATACAAGTTAAATAAGCAGGGTGACAATATACAGCCTTGACAGATTCCTTTTCCTATTTGGAACCAGTCTATTGTTCCATGTCCAGTTCTAACTGTTGCTTTCTGACCTGCATACAGATTTCTCAAGAGGCAGGTCAGGTGGTCTGGTATTCCCATCTCTTTCTGAATTTTCCACAGTTTATTGTGATCCACATAGTCAAAGGCTTTGGCATAGTCAATAAAGTAGAAATAAATGTTTTTCTGGAACTCTCTTGCTTTTTCAATGATCCAGCGGATGTTGGCAATTTGATCTCTGGTTCTTCTGCCTTTTCTAAAACTAGCTTGAACATCTGGAAGTTCACAGTTCACGTATTGCTGAAGCATGGCTTGGAGAATTTTAAGCATTACTTTACTAGTGTGTGAGATGAGTGCAACTGTGAGGTAATTTGAGCATTCTTTGGCATTGTCTTTCTTAGGGATTGTAATGAAAACTGACCTTTTCCAGTCCTGTGGCCACTGCTGAGTTTTCCAAATTTGCTGGCATATTTAGTGCAGCACTTTCACAGCATCATCTTTTAGGATTTGAAATAGCTCAACTGGAATTCTTTCACCTCCACTAGCTTTGTTGGTAGTGATGCTTCATAAGGCCCACTTGACTTCACATTCCAGGATGTCTGGCTCTAGGTGAGTGATCACACCATCATGATTATCTGGGTCATGAAGATCTTTTTTGTACAGTTCTGGGTATTTTTGCAACCTCTTCTTAATATCTTCTGCTTCTGTTAGGTCCCTACCATTTCTGTCCTTTATTGAGCCCATCTTTGCATGAAATGTTTCCTTGGTATCTCTAATTTTCTTGAAGAGATCTGTAGTCTTTCCCATTCTTTTGTTTTCCTCTATTTCTTTGTATTGATCGCTGAGGAAGGCTTTCTCATCTCTCCTTGCTATTACTCAACCATAAAAAGGAACAAACTTGAGTCAGTTGAACGTTGTCTTCCTAACCCACTGCAGTCACAGTGCAGCCCCACTTCTGCACAGACATTACCCAGGTCAAGGTCACTGGCTGCCCTACCACCTATAGTCATGTATAGGTGGTAGGGCATGCTGAAATCCACATTATCTATCCCTCCCTCCCTCCTGGGGCCTGTTCTCTTGGCTTTGGTTTCAGCTCAATTCAGATATGACTCCCACTTCCCCAGAACCTCCCTCTCGGCCTGCTTTGCAAGTTCCTCCTCCTCTGCTGAAGCTGTAAATGTTAGAGGGTCTCTGGGCCCTGTTTGAGGTTGCTCTCTCTTCTCTAACTACACTCCTTTCCCTTGGTAGTCTGTATGCAAATAACTCCCAGATCTGTATTTCCAGCTTGAATAACTTCTCAGAGCTCAAGTTGCAAATATTCAACTGCCAGCATGGCATCTCCACAGGGACGTTAACAGACATCTCAAACTTAGCATGGCCAGAGTAACACCCTTAACCCTAAAACATGCCTGTCCCACCACTGAAGCGTATGTGCACATATGTTCAGATACATGCATGCGTGCACATAGCCACAGAGAAAACCCCAAATTTTGTCTGTGCTTTCCTGTCTCAGAAAATATCACTCCTCTTCACCCTATCAGAAGCCAAAAAGATTGGCGTTCCCCTTTATTCCTGTCTTTGACTTACTGCTCTCCCCTACCCGTGACAATCCACTTGCAGACACAGATGGGGAAGGGGAAGGTGGGATGAACTGGGAGGTTAGGATTAACATACATACAACTACCATGTGTAAAATAGATAGCTAGTGGGAAGCTGCTTTTAGCACAGGAAGCTCAGTTTGAAGCTCTGTGATGACCTAGAGAGATCGGATGGCGGGGGAGGGAGGTGTAAGAGAGAGGGAGTATAGGTACATGCACAACTGATTCCCAGGTGGCTCAGTGGTGAAGAATCTGCCTGCCAATGCAGGAGATGCAAGTTCAGTCCCTGGGCCGGGAAGATACACTGGAGAAGGAAATGGAAACCCACTCCAGGATTCTTGCCTGGGAAATCCCAAGGACAGAGGAGCCTGGTGGGCTACAGGCCGTGGGGTAGCAAAAGAGTTGGACACAACAACTAAACAACAATAACAATAACATAGCTGATTCACCTCATTGTACATCAGAAATTAACACAACGTTGTAAAGTAATACACTCCAATAAAGGACGAAAAAAAAAACCCAAATGCTGTTGATCCTACTTCCAAAATACCTTTGAAAATGTACATACATGTCACCATGTTTTCACCTCTGCTATTAACACCTTCCTTCAAACCATCCACATTTCTCATCACACCACTGGCATCACCTCTTAACTGGCCTCTATTTCCATTCTTTGTCCCTAAAATCCATTCTCCATACAGGAGCCAGAGAGATTTATTTAAAGACATATAACAGATCACATCACTCCCTGCTTCAACCCACGTATGGCACTTGAAACAGAATCTACACTTTTCCCCCAAGGATTCCAACACCATACATAGTTCAGCTTTCACTTTCCTCTCCAACTTCATTTTTGTCTCTCTTCCCTCATGTTCATAATTGACTCTGCCAATCTCTTTTCCACCTTTGTACCAGCTCTTCTTTCTGTTTGGAATTGCCTCTCCCCGTGGCCTGACCACCCAATAGCTCATAAGTACATCATCCTGTTTTCAATCTCTGCTCCACCATTTGTCATTGTTGTTCAGTCACTCAGTCATGTCCGACTTTGTGACCCTATGGACTGCAGCACGCCAGGCTTCCCTGTCCTTTATTATCTCGCGGAGTTTGCTCAAACTAATGTCCACTGAGTCGGTGATGACATCCAACCATCTCATTGTTTGTCACTCCCTTCTCCCCTTGCCCTCAATCTTTCCCAGCATCAGGACCTTTTCTGATGAGTCATCTCTTCCCATCAGGTGGCCAAAGTATTGGAGTTTCAGCATCAGTCTTTCAATGAATATTCAGGGTTGATTTCCTTTAGGATTGACTGGTTTGATCTCCTTGTTGTCCAAGAGACTCTCAAGATTCTTCTTCATCACCACAATTCAAAATCATCAATTCTTTGGTGCTCTGCCTTCTTTATGGTCCAACTCACATCCATACGTGACTACTGGAAAAACCATAGCTTTGACTGTACAACAAAGTGATGTCTCTGCTTTTTAATACCCTGCCTAGGTTTGTCATAGCTTTTCTTCCAAGAGGAAAGTGTCTTTTAATCTCATGGCTGCAGTCACCATCCACAGTGGTTTTGGAGACCAAGAATATAAATTCTATCACTGATTTAGTTTTTCAGCATCTATTTGCCATGAAGTGATGGGACCAGATGCTGTGATCTTAGTTCCTTGAATGTTGAGTTTTAAGCTAGCTTTACCATTTCTCCACTTTCACCATTTCCATTTTTATTTGTTTATTTATTGACTATCTCCCTTCACTGTCATAATTTATATAAGTACAGGGCACATGCCCTATTCACTGCTATGTTCTCAGTGCCTAAAATAGTACCTGTCACAGGATACGAATAAAAGTTCAAAAAACATTTGTTGAAGGAATGCACAAAAAATGTTACCACGAAAAAAACTTGCTAATCTCCAAGATTACAAGAGTAATGTTTAGCCTTCTCCAGAGAATAGATTATTTGTAAGAACTTGAACATCTTACTTCATTGGAATGCAAATGGACACTTACTAATTACAAATGAGCCTTATCTATACATGACAGCCTCTCTGGCAAGACCTCTATCTGGAAACACTTTGGTAGTCAGGAGTTCTGGTGGTTTATAAACTGGAAAGTTGCTTTTTCTTTTCTAACTTTTTTGTTTTGCTTTAAATCTTCCTGTGATTGGCTAATTCAAGCTGCTATCCTCAACCCAAAAGAAATAAGGTTTTGCTATGTATGCAGTGGTGTAACTTCCCCACTAACAATTTACAGTCATTCATTCATTCACGTGTTCATTCATTCATTTATTCAAGTATATTTTGGCCCTCGTATGGGCAGTTGCCACAAATACAGAGCTAAGACCTGGTCTCTGTCCTCAAAGAATGTCCAGTGTGTTCACCAAACATGCTTTTGTGCTTAGTCATTCAGTCGTGTCTGACTCTTTGCAACCCTTTGAATTGTAGCCCACCAGGCTCCTCTGTTTATGGGATTTTTCAGGCAAGAATACTGGGGTGGGCTGCTATTTCCTCCTCCAGGAGATCTTTCTGACCCAGGGATTGAACCCAAGTCTCCTGCATTGCAGGTGGATTCTTGGCCTGCTGAGCCATCAATGAGTAAATAAATTCCTGGAGGTAGGTAGTAGATTAATAACACAAGAAATATATGAACAGGGTTAGGTGGAAGGAGAGACCAAAGAGAGATCTGATACAGTCAAGGAGCCTTATAATCCCTACTTGGACATATTATCTCATTTCGGCCTCATTCAGGGCTTCCCAGGTGGCACTAGTGGTACAGAATCCACTTGCCAATGCAGGAGACATAAGAGATGAGGGTTCAATACCTGGGTCAGGAAGATGCCCTGGAGGGGAGCATGGCAACCCACTCCAGTATCTTTGCCTGGAGAATCCCAAGGACAGGGGAGCCTGGTGGGCTATAGTCTAAAGGGTCCCACAGAGTTGGACACAACTGAATAACTTAGCATACACACACCCACCCTCATCCAAACCCTATGAGACCAAGATTTCTATCCCCAATTTACGGACAAAGAAACTGAATTGCCTAGATGTTAAATCCTTGGCTCAGGGTCCTCATTGCTAAGCGGTCAGATGAGGTTTGTAATCCATTTCTTCTGAGCAGGCTCTCTCCCACTAGCAGGTGCCTCCAATAGTTATGTCCTGGTTTTGACCTATTTATGACCTGGTTATATCCTAGTTATGACCTATTATCTGCTCCAGACCCTCCTAACAGTACCAGGTAACAGTGACAACCAGCTGCTGGCCTGCACAGACTGGGGACACTGTGGGAAAAGTTCACACCGTCCTACACTGGACATCCCCTCCAGCACCTGCTCCTCTATCAACTCTGCTCTCTGCCTCAGGGGTCTTCCTCCTTCGCCAATGACTGGTCCAGAGAGTTTTGCCAAGTTTTACTGAGAATCCATATGCATGCGGCACTGGGAGGGGATCAGTTCAGTTCAGTTCATTTCAGTCGCTCAGTCGTGTCTGACTTTTTGCAGTCCCATGAACTTCAGCACATCAGGCCTCCCTGTCCATCACCAACTCCTGGAGTCCACCCAAACCCATGTCCATTGAGTTGGTGATGCCATCCAACCGACTCATCCTCTGTTGTCCCCCTCTCCTCCTGCCCTCAATCTTTCCCAGCATCAGGGTCTTTTCAAATGAGTCAGCTCTTCACATGAGGTGGCCAAAGTATTGGAGTTTCAGCTTCAGCATCAGTCCTTCCAATGAACACCCAGGACTGATTTCCTTTAGGATGGACTGGTTGGATCTCCTTGCAGTCCAAGGGACTTTCAAGAGTCTTCTCCAACACCACAGTTCAAAAGCATCAATTCTTCAGTGCTCAGCTTTCTTTATAGTCTTACTCTCACATCCATACATGACCACTGGAAAAACCATAGCCTTGACTAGATGGACCTTTGCTGACAAAGTAATGTCTCTGCTTTTCAATATGCTGTCTAGGTTGGTCATAACTTTCCTTCCAAGGAGTAAGCGTCTTTTAATTTCAGGGCTGCAATCACCACCTGCAGTGATTTTGGAGCCCAGAAAAATAAAGTCAGCCACTGTTTCCACTGTTTCCCCATCTATTTCCCATGAGGTGATGGGACCAGATGCCATGATCTTAGTTTTCTGGATGTTGGGCTTTAAGCCAACTTTTTCACTCTCCTCTTTCACTTTCATCAAGAGGCTCTTTAGTTCTTCTTCATTTTCTGCCATAAGGGTGGTGTCATCTGCATATCTGAAGTTATTGATATTTCTCCTGGCAATCTTGATTCCAGCTTGTGCTTCTTCCAGCCCAGCGTTTCTCATGATGTACTCTGCATAGAAGTTAAATAAGCAGGGTGACAATATACAGCCTTGACGTACTCCTTTTCCTATTTGGAACCAGTCTATTGTTCCATGTCCAGTTCTAACTGTTGCTTCCTGACCAGGAAGCTACAAAGATGACTGAGACATGGTCCCTGCCTTAGAAGAACTAATTGTCTGGTGGAAAAGTTGGATATTCAGGCCAATTTTGACCCCACAATGTGCTAAAGTGCTTATCATGATGCATGAATAAGGTCCCATGGGAGGGCAGAGGCTGGAAGACAAGACTCAGCCTGGACGAATCAGGGAAGGCTTCCCAGAGGAAGTAATGGCTAATCCAAGTTGAAAAATGATGAACATTCGCAAAACAGAGAAAAGGGCAGTCCACATATTGGCAGAAAAGTGAGGGTAAGGGCACAAAGGATCTTCAGGGGACTCTGGAGGGATCCATCTGTTACTGAAAGTCAGGTCTGGCTGCTAGCTCCTTGAAAGTCTATACTCAAGAGGCAAGTTTGATGGAAAGGAAAGTTTGCTTTATTTCAGAGGCTGACAACCAGGGGAGAGGGTGGACTTATGTCCATAGGCTGACTCCCCACAACTATCAGTGGGCAAGAGCTTTTAAAAGCGAGTTTCGTAGGTATATAGGTGGAGGGAGTGGGCTACATGAAGAAACCACACAGTCAGCTTCTGACCCCTTGACTCCATGTGTGAGTGAAAGTCGCTCAGTCATGTCCAACTCTTTGCAATCCCATGGACTATACAGTCCATGGAATTCTCCAGGCCAGAATACTGGAGTAGGTAGCCTTTCCCTTCTCCAGGGGATCTTCCCAACCCAGGGATCAAACTCAGGTCTCCCGCATTGCAGGCAGATTCTTTACCAGCTGAGCCACCAGGGAAGCCCCAGCTTCTGACAGTCATCTTGAAATTGGTCATATGGTGACCTGATATGCATCATCTTGATTGTTTTAAGTACAGTTAATCTTCAGTTCCTGGGTCAGTTTGTTCCTACTTGCTTGAGGCCAGTTCTTAGAATTGTGGCAGCTTATGTCATGGCCACCCTGTGGTCATCATATAGTTAATTTCTTCCGCCTGGTGGAGGTTTCAGTACCTACAAGATAGCTCAAAGAACAGGGCTCAGAATATTATCTATAGGCCTTGCTGCTTCTGATGTGGCTTAGTCGCTTCAGTCGTGTCTGACTCTGTGCGGCCCTATGGACCACAGTCTGCCAGGCTCCTCTGTCCATGGAACTGAAGAAGAACTAAAAGTCCTTTACTTTGCTTAATGACTAAGCTGTTATTATTTGGTCTTGTTTGATTTCCTTTGCTTCTACATTTTCTCACTTCTCCAATTAAACTTAGTCTTTGGCTGAAGTTTTTCTACAGACAAAAGACAGGCAGAAGATATGGGGTGGGGAGGGAAGACCATAGGGTCCTGCTCCATTTCACATCCATAACTTTCACATGGAGAAGAGATCTGATCACATCTGTATGAGTGAGCACATTTGTCGATAGTGGAGCCGGTGGTGATGGGGGAGGGTCTGAGTTGGTTCAAGAAGTAGGCGGGTCTAAGCCTGTGAGCCATGGATGGAGGTGGACACAAAATTTTGAGACTGGAGAGTGCAGAGGAAGAGAATACCGCTAAGATTCAGGGTCTCTCATGTACATTGGGCTTTAAGATACTGACAACAGCATCAACCCACCAGTCAGAAGAGCTGGCTTGAGTACATCTGATTGCCCAGGATGGTCGGAAGGCTAAGCCTCATGGGACACTGTTCTGTGCCAGGGGAGATGGAGAGATGCAGAGATGAGGTGTAGAAACATGCAAATTAGTAATGTGGTGAGGCAGCCGATGACAAGTATCAAGGGAGCGGCTTGGACCAGAGCTAGCTCATGTTTGGATTTGATTAAATGTCCAGGGAACTTGAACAAATTCTTGGAGTAGCCAGTGGAATCTATTAAGAATCACAGAAGTGTACTGGAGAGGATTAGGAGCGGTGGAATAGGGGTTCTATGAGTGGTTGAAGACTAAATGGGATTTGGACTCCCTTGTTGGTCCAGTGCTTAAGAATCCTCCTGCTAGTGCAGGGGACATGGGTTCGATCCCTAGTCTGGGAAGATTCTGCATGCCACAGGGCAACTAAGCCCGTGCCCCACAAGAGAAACCATGGCAATGAGAAGTCCACACACCACAACTAGAGAGCAGGCTTCACTGGCTGCAACCAGAGAAAGCCCACGGGCAGCACGGAAGACCTGGCACAACCAAAAATAAACAGATAAATAAAAACATTTTAAAATATGGTTTTTTTTTTTAAATAAATAGTGGGCTTTATTAGGAAAAGGTTCCTAGAGGAGGGAGTCCTTTATGGTCAGCCTGGTCCAGCCCTGAATATCTTAGCAGGCCCATCTGGCCATGGGTCCTTTGGACTAGATTCTTCAAAGGAAAAGGCTACCCACTCCAATATTCTGGCCCGGAGAATTCCAATGACTGTATAGTCCATGGGGTTGCAAAGAGCAGGACAAGACTGAGTGACTTTCACTTTCACTTCAAAGTTCTGGTCCCTCTAAGGTGTTCAGAGCCATTTGCCCTCTTTCCTGTCCTGACTGGAATTGCTTACTCCATCTCCTTGGCCAGACTCAACCTCCCGCTTACTCCTCAGACCCACTGCTTGAAACTACTTCTGTCTGCTGACCTGGAACCAACCTATTTGGCTGTAATTTGTGTATGCCTCTGTTCATATATGAACTTCTGGTCCTTCTGAGTAGCATCTCAGGCCCATCCAACCTCCCTCCAGCAGCCCATCCATTCCAAGAACAAGATTTTGGGATAATGTCATGGCTTTAAGCCATCAAGGTAGACTCAGTCTGGAATTAATAGGAGGTACAAGAAGGAGAACTTCACCCAGAAACTCTGCCCACCTCAGATGAGCAGAAATGATCAGATGGAGATGCATCCGGGAGAATTATCTTCCTATCTTGCAAGGCCCCCAATTAAGAGTTGTGCCTCTCCTGGGTAGCAGGGCTGACTTAAAATTAATGATCACTTATGGCCCTAATGAGGGATTAATTAGTCAGTGGAGAGTGAGATGGTCATCTAATCCTCCCAGGACTATTCAGGCTTTGAGGAGGGCAGCAGGCAAGCAGAGAGACTCTAACAATGTCAGATAACAAGGATCACACACACACACAACATCATACACATAAACACATGTGTACATATGAACACAAACAGACAACATAAGCAAACACACAAGAACCACACCCTTAAAAAACACAAGCCACATAGATTTGCACAAAAGTGTCCCAACACACACACACACACGCACATGCTTCTACACAAAAAACAAGTTTGCAGTTTAAATCTCTATCACCAGAGTAAATATTTCATAGGAAGCCCCCTGCCTCCCAAAGAACCCCCAAGGAAGGTCATTTATCCTGCTGTGCATGGGATTAGAATTGTTGAGGCTCTAAGAAGGATTTAAATCCATCTTCTGCTGAAATCACCTGCCACTTGGCGGTGGCATGGACTGATCTCTGTTTATTCACAGCCCATTTTCTTTTGCTAAGCAACATTGCATTTGAATCAAAATATGTGCCTACTAGATAATTATTCTTGCTGCTACTTCCCTTTGGTGAATTTTTCTTGCTGTTTATCTGTTATGATGGAGAGGGGTGGGCATTCATCTCAACAGATATCAGTCTGAGGCAGGCCTTTCCCCAGCTCCCCAGCAAAGGGGCCCCAGCAGAACCCAGGGAAAACCCCCAAATTAACCCCACCTCCCCGAGTCCACTCCAGTTTATCGCAAGGACCGCTAAGTATCTCTCCTTAGAGGCTGTTCAGCTGTGTATCTACAACCTGATTTTGAATGATGTAGTTCAATGGGCTATGCAAGCATTTTCCAAAATTTATTTGGTCAAATCTTAACCCCTTGGGGCCTCATCTTCCTTCTAAGTGAAAAGAGGATGATTAAACTATAATGGTTAAGGTAACCATATCCAGATTGTGTCTGTAAATGTGGAATAATTAACACATATATTATATTTATATAACAATTAACACATAATAATAATGTCTCTGTATCAATTACTATACTAATGCTGCTTGACAAACCAAAATTCAGTGGCTTAAAAACAAAAATTAGTTACACTTGCCCCTAAGTCTGGGGATAGGCTGGGCTTGGTCGATCTTGGGTGGGCTCTACCAGGTAAGTTGGATCTGCACTTGCTCCCCATGGCTTTCACTCTCCTTGGGCCAGCAGGGTAGCCAGGACGTGCTCTTCTCATTGAAATGAGAGGATAATAAGCAAGCCAGCCCCACACTGCAAGTCCATGGCATGTCCCCTAACATCCCATCATCCAAGGTAAGAGATATGGCTACACCCAACATCAGTGACATGGAGAAGCATACTCTGCCCACGGGAGAAAAAGGTGAGGGTAAATTTTTGCTGAACAATAATCCAGACGAGGTGTTGGCAAACAGTTTCTGTAAAGAACCAGTTAGTAAATGTGTTTGCTTTGCAGGCTATGTTGTCTCTTGCAACTAATCAACTCTGTCATTCCAGTTTAAAAGCAACTGTAGATAATATTGGTTTGGCCAATAGGTTTGTTCGAGTTTTGCATACGGCTGTTCAAAAACCCAAACGAACTCTTTGGCCAACCCAATACATAGACAAATGGACATGGCTGAGTCCAGTGGAACTTTAATTACAAAAACAGGCCAAGTTTGCCGCTCTCTGATTTAAATGATCACAAACTCCTTTAACTCTCAGAAGTGACCTGGATTGGATGATGAATTGCATGACGAAACCCTAATGATGAGTTTCTCATTGGGTCGTCCTAGCCAACTCACATCAGAGTTACCTGAAATGGGGAGTGGGCATGCATATTACACAGGCTGACTCCAGACCCCCGGTCCTGAAACTTAGGGGTAAGTCCTGGGAATTTAGAGGTTTAACCAGCTCTCCCCAGGTGATTCTGATGGACATTAGCATTTGGTTACCATTGAATTGTGTGCATACTAAGTCACTTAAGTCTTGTTCGACTCTTTGCGACCCTATGGACTGTATCTGCCAGGCTCCTCTATCCATGGGGATTCTCCAGGCAAGAATACTGGAGTGGGTTTCCATGCCTTCTTCCAGGGGATCTTCCTGACTCAGAGATCAAACCCACATCTCTTACCTCTCCTGCATTGGCAGGTAGGTTCTTTATCACTAGCACCACCTGGGGAGCCTGTACCATTATACTGGATGACCAGAAAGATTCACCAGAATTTAAGGATATCTATCCTTGGTTTAGGCTCTTTGGGACAAGGTTATGTGCTCTTCCTTGTGAATTTCATTTTCAATAATGTCCCATCTGTAAACAGGTATGAATAGCCCAAGGCTGGGACTAGAGTGAGATTGTGAAGCATGCCAACCCAATATTTAAGGAGGCACTCACTCCTGAGGTCATGCAAGTGCAGGGTCAGCACCTGAGAGTGAGGACTTTCTTAAATGATGTTCCCTGAGCATCTCGTACGCTTAACTCTAGCTCTGGTCCAGACTTACCCTTGCACATATGTACACATTTTCATTCACACACAGGCACACACACACACACACACACAGAATCATTATTAAGAGCTAGTTTGGTGAGATAGGAGCCCCCTCTGCAGTCTCATTTGAGGATCAGGAATGACTCCCTTCCTGGACTATTAATATACTTGAAATTCCACTATTAAACATTTATTCCTTTGAATCTTGGAAAAGTTCCTCTCTGAAATTGTCTCCCAGAAAACACAAGTATACCCGGGAGAGGCCATACTTAAAATTTTAGCATCTGTATAAACTAATGAAAGCCAACTTCAAAGCCTATAGACCTTGGAAAGGAAAAAAAGTGGAAGAAAAGAGAAGAAATACTCATTCGATGAACATTTATTGAGCACATTTATTGAGCACTGACTGTGTGCCAAACACAGGCCTAGGTGCTGGAAAAAATATCACCCAACCTTTATGATGGGGCTATATTAAGAACAGGCTTCCCAGATAGGTCAGTTGGTAAAGAATTCCCCTGCAATGCAGGAGACCCCAGTTCGATTCCTGGGTTGGGAAGATCCCCTAGAGAAGGGATAGGCTACCCACTCCTGTATTCTTGGGCTTTCCTTGTGGCTCAGCTGGTAAAGAATCCATCTGCAATGCAGGAGACCTGGGTTCGATCCCTGGGTTGGGAGGATCCCCTGGAGAAGGGAAAGGCTACCTACTCCATTATTCTGGCCTGGAGAATTCCATGGACCTTATAGTCCATGAAACTACAAAGAGTCGGACACGACTGAGTGACTTTCACTATTACGTTCATATTAAGAACTTTCTGAACTTTCTAGTTGAGGTGAATAGGGCAGGAATTATCAAGATCCCAGTTTTGCATTTAAAGAAATCACTACTCTGGCAGGTTAGAAAGTGGAAAGTGAAAGTCACTCAGTTGTGTCCAACTCTTTGCAACCCTGTGGACTATACAGTCCGTGGAATTCTCTAGGCCAGAATACTGGAGTGGGTAGTCTTTCCCTTCTCCAGTGGATCTTCCCAACCCAGGGATCGAACCCAGGTCTCCTGCATTGCAGGCAGATTCTTTACCAGCTAAGCCACCAGGGTGTCTTTCCCATGCTATAAGCAGGGGGCAGTCTTCTCCCTTCTGGCCCACTCCAGCTCACAGGCATAGCCAAATAGTCACAAGAGGACCTGAAGACATTTCTCCAGCCCAGCTGGCAGCCTGACTTAGAAGCACAGAACTCATAGCAGAGAGCAAAGCAAACGTGAGCTGTTTTCTTCTTGCTCTCTAAGTTTTAACACTACTAATGTTTCCATATTTGTGGCTTTTGGTTATGAATTAGGCATTTAAGCTGCATTTATAATATTAACCTTTTTAGAGGGGCCACTTTTAAAGCAGTCATCCTTACCTGTTTAAAATGCAACTCAGAGTGTTACCTGCAATTTCAGCAGCTGGAGTTAATGAATCAAAGCTATGTAACGCAGGGCAGGGGTGTGGATTTTGTTAGGAAATGACCTACAGCGAAATATCAGATACCCATCCACGTGTCACCAGTGCCACATTTAGCTCTATGTCTTCTTTTCCTTTTCTTCCTTTCTTCCTTTCCTTTCTTTAATTTATTCTGGGTTAGGAAACAGGCTAAGCAAACTTGTTATAAAGGTATATAAAATAAAATGAATGATTTTTTGGTCCATGGAATTTGGGATATCTGTTTTGGTTACTTGAAGCTTTTAAAATTTTGTTACTATTGTAACTTTTTAATTTCATTTTTTTCTTTTGACCTTTTGGCTCCCTTCAACTATTTCTCCCACCCTTCATCCCTGCTTCTGGCAACTGCCAATCTGTTCTCTGTATCTATGAGCCTGTTTGTTTGCTTTTGGTTTTTCAGATTCCACATATAAAAGAGATTATATGATGTTTGTCTTTCTTTGTCTGACTTTTTTTGGACAAAGACAATGCCTTCAGGGTCTATCCATGTTGTCAGAAATGGGAAGATGTCATTCCTTTTTATGGCTAAATAACATTCCATTTACATATTTATATAGTATATATATTCCATTGTCTAATAGTCCCCTACATATATAGTGTGTATGTAATATAATATTGTTTATTATATACATTATATATATAAGAGAATACACACACACACACACACACACCACAATTTGTTTAGCCATTCATCCCTTGATAGACACTTAAGTTGCTTCCATATCTTGGCTATTATAAATAATGCTGCAATGAATATGGGGCTGCAGATATCTTTTTGAGTTAGTGTTTTCATTTTCTTCAAGTAAATACCCAGATGTGGAATTGTTGGATTATATGGTAGTTCTATTTTAAATGGCTTTGAGGAAACTCCATACTGTTTTCCATAGTGGAGGTACCAATTTGCATTGCCACAAACACTGCAATAATTCCCTTTTTTCCACATACTACCCCAACATTGACTATTTCTTATCTTTTGGTAACAGTCATTTTAACAGGCATAAAATGATATTTCATTGTGGTTTTGATTGACATTTCCCTGATAATTAACAATGTTGAGCATCTTTTCATTACTTGGCCATCTATAGGTCTTCTTTGTGCTCCTTCTCCAGTGGATCTTCCCAACCCAGGGATCGAACCCAGGTCTCCTGCATTGCAGGCAGATTCTTTACCAGCTAAGCCACCAGGGTGTCTTTCCCATGCTATAAGCAGGGGGCAGTCTTCTCCCTTCTGGCCCACTCCAGCTCACAGGCATAGTCAAATAGTCACAAGAGGACCTGAAGACATTTCTCAGCTCAGTCAGCTCAGTCGTGTTCAACTCTTTGCAGTCCCATGGACTTATCAGGCTCTTCTCCCCTTGGAATTTTCCAGGCAAGAATACTTGGATAGGGTGCCATTTCCTACTCCAGGGGATCTTCCAGACCCAAGGATCAAACCCACTTCTCTTGCCTCTCCTGCATTGGCAGGCAGATGCTTTACCAGTAGCATCACCTGAAAATGTGTATTCTGATCTTCTATTTTTACATCAGATCCTTTGTGTTTTTATTTGTTTTTGCTATTGTTGCACAGTTTCTTCCTATGTTTTGGATATTTTCCCCTTATCAAATACATGATGTGCAAATATTTTCTCACATTCAGTAGGTTGCCTTTTCATTTTGTTGATGACTCTGCCTCTTCTTGATGCAGCTAAAAAGATGTTTAAAAAGTACATCTCTTACCTTCCCGCAATGTCAGGAGCTGGGTAGCCATCACAGGCATGGGTTTGTATGAGGTCAACAAGAAGAGAAAGCCCCAGAGAGATAACTTTATCCCAAAAACCCCTCACTCAAAAGTCGCTGTTTGGCATGTGGGACTGAATGGACCCCCACCTTCCTGTGGGCAAGGTGTTGTGCTGGGCTCGGCCGTTTACAGGCACTGCTCTGTCCAATCCAGTCTTTGCATAGATACCAAAGTAACTTCTTAAAATGCAAATTGGATCCCCTGTGTGAACACTTCCAAAGGTAGGAATCAGCAAACTATGGCCCACGGGTCAAATCTACATGCCCCTATCTTTGTAAATAAAGTTTTATTGGCACACAACCACGCCCACTCATCTGCATATTGTCAACAGCTGCCTTTGCTCAACTACAGCAGGGCTGAGCAGACCATATACACCACAAAACCAAAAATATCTACAGAAAAAGCTTGCTGCTCCCAAACCTATAGATCTGAAACTCAGATCTACTGAATAAGAGATCTGAGATCTTGCAGGCCTGGCCCTGTTCCCTCCCCAGCCTCATCTTAGGGCACTCCCTCTTTCCCGCGCTCTAGCCCAGGGCTTCTCAGCCCTTTTTTTTTTTCTCATTATTGGCCCCTATGGAGCCTTCCTTTTTTTCATTGTTAAGAAAAATTTAAACATTTTATTGTGATGAAAAAAAAAGCAAAAACAGACAACATAAAATTTCTAAGTGTACAGTTCGATAGTATTAAATATTTTTACATTGTTGTACAACTGATCTCCAGAAGGTTTCATCTTGTAGAGCAGAGACTATGTACCCATTAAACAGTTCACCACTCCCCCCTCCCAGTCCCAGACCACCAGCATGCTATTTCTGTCTCCATGAATTTGATGACTCTAGATACCTCATATAAATGGAATCATATAATATTTGTCTTTTGTCCCTGGCATATTTCACTTATGCCCTCAAGTCCCATCCCTGTTGTAGCCTACAGAGTCTTTCTAGACACTTTTTCCCCCTGACCTGCCCAAGAAATTTTAATATCCCAAATATACTTACATATCTGTTTGTAGACTATGACCCTTTGGAATGCCACAAACCATTAAAATAGCCAAGATCTCTCCCCCTCCTCCCCCAAGAATCCATTTTCACCATTAGTGGTGACCCTCCCATTAAGAATTCATGCTCTGGGGATTTCCCTCGTGGTTCAATGGTTAAGAATCCACCTTGTAATGCAGGGTATGCGGGTTCAATCCTTGGTGAGGGAACTAAGATCCCAATTGCCTCAAAGTAACTAAGCCTTCGAACCACAACTAGAGATGCCCAAGCAGTGCAGTGAAGACCCAGTGCAGCCAAAAAAAAAGAAGCCTTGGCTTTAAAATAAAATAATGTCTCTAGGGAAAAAAAGAGAAGAATTCATGCTCTGGCCATGCCACCTGGCCACCTGCCTTGTTCCTTCTTACCTTACATGCTGCTCTGGTGTGCCTGGAATTACCTTCCCCTCACTCCTTCAAAGGGCTTCCCTGGTGGCTCAGATGGTAAAGAATCTGCCTGCAGTGCAGGAGACCTGGGTTCGACCCCTGCGTTGGGAAGATCACCTGGAGAAGGGCATGGCAACCCACTCCAGCCTTCTTGTCTGGAGAATCCTATGGACAGAGGAGCCTGGCAGGCTACAGTCCAGAGGGTCACAAAGAGTCAGACACAGCTGAGTGACTAACACCTTCACTTTCTGTCCTTCAACAATGTCCTTCTGACATTCCTCGAGTTGGATGTCACCTCCTCTAGGAATCCACCTCAGATTCTCCCACTTCCTCCCTCTCAGCCCAGCACTCTCCCCAGCCACGTGCTTCTCACCAGATGCTGCCATCTTTGTTTACTCCCCGATCCCATCCAGTCATTGCCAGGATCCTGATAGGAAAAACATCTCCATCCTCTTTGGACTTCCAGTGCAGACACCTTATAAATATTTGACGAATGAATTATCTCATTAAATCCTCACAAGAATGTTGACAACATTACGGGTGGCCCCTGAGAACAGTGGGGGAAGCTTAGGTTTGGAGAAGTCAAGTAGCCTGCCCCAGGTCTCATGACTTGGAGGAAGCATAGAAGTAAGAACTCTGGAGTCAGACCACCCTACGTATATATATGAGTGTAATACAACCCTCTGTCTTTCTGCTCTTTGTATTTTTTTTTTTTCATTTTATTTGTCTGTATGTGGAAAAAAAAAAAAGCTACTACGCTATCATTTAGGGAGCTCGTTACCACCTGGATTTGGAGCAACAGTACTCCTCGCCGCCTCAGTCTCCACATCTGTGAAATGGAGATAAATTCATGCTGAGGCTGGCTGAGCTGATGGATACAAAGTGGCCCAGACAGGCCTTGGCAGATAGTGGCCGTTATTACTCTAAGTGAGGAAGCCGGGGTTTGAACCCAGGTCTTAATTGCTGTGAGCTTCCCTGATGGCTTAGTGGTAAAGAATCTGCCTGCAGTGCAGGAAACTCAGGAGACATGGGTTCAATCCCTGGGTCAGGAAGATCCCCTGGAGGAGGAAATGGCAACTCACTCCAGTATTCTTGCTTGGAGAATCCCATGGACAGAGGAGCCTGATGGGCTACAGAGTCTGATGGGGTTGCAAAGAGTCGGACATGACCGATACACATATGCAAACACACGGACTTAATGTCTGTAGATCCCAGGCCCTTTGTTCTTCTATCCCTCCTCCTCACTGGAGCACCGTTGGCTCCTGCACTGGGGAAGCTGACTCAGAGCTGATGGGTACCCGGGACCACTCATCCCCCATGGCCTTCTGTGAGAGGGCCGGCACCCGCAGGAACGCGAAGCCAGCTCTGGACCCGTGTGGAAAGCCCCAAATGAAAGGGAGCTGGATATTCTTGGGAGATATTTCCATCCAACCTGGGCAGCTGATGAATCACTCTTCTCTGCTCTGAGAATATTTCTGTCTCAGGGACGAAGGCCATTTGTCTAGATTCGGTCTCCCCCGCTCCACTGTGCCTGGTGCACGTTGACAAGCCTGACCACTCAGCGCCTTTCTGTATCGGTCAAGAGAAGCCCCATCACCTTCTGTGGGACAGGTTACACCACACTCAAGTGGGCCCAGCTCTGCAGAAGCAGTTAGACTCCAGTCACTCCTTTCTCTCTCACACACACACTCACACTCACACACACAAACACACGCACATGCACACACACACACACGGGATGGTTCTCTGAGGCAACCTTGAAAAGCTGACTGCCCGCCAGACACAGGCAGACTTGGGCAACTTTCATAACCTCTCTGGGTTCTACCCTCCTCCCCTGCAGGATGGGACCAATGCCCCCATCCCCACACAGCCCTTGTGAGGCTCAATTCTGGATCTGTAAACATTCTGTCGGAGAAGGCAATGGCACCCCACTCCAGTACTCTTTTGCCTGGAAAATCCCATGGACGGAGGAGCCTGGTAGGCTGCAGTCCATGGGGTCTCGAAGAGTCAGACACGACTGAGCGACTTCACTTTCACTTTTCACTTTCGTGCCTTGGAGAAGGAAATGGCAACCCACTCCAGTGTTCTTGCCTGAAGAATCCCAGGGATGGGGGAGCCTGGTGGGCTGCCATCTATGGGTCGCACAGAGTTGGACACAACTGAACTGACTTAGCAGCAGCAGCAGCAGCAAACACTTCGTATGTGACAGGCATTCATCTATTTCAGCCCCCTTCCCAGCCTGGGGAAAGCATGAGGTGAGGGCAACACTGGCCTCATGTGCAAAATTTAACAGGTGCCAAAGCATCCCAGTTGGAGAAGGAAATGACAACCCACTCCAACATTCTTGCCTGGAAAATTCCATGGACAGAGGAGCCTGGTAGGCTACAGTCCATGGGGTCACAAAGAGTCAGATACGACTGAGTGACTAACACACAGAACATCTCAATAACTAATTAATATAGTAATTTTTAAATATCAAAACTAATGTCAAAACCCCACAATGAACCAGAGATGTACATTATTATTAAAGACAGGATGGATATGAGTGATTTTTCTTTTTGCTTCTGCCCCAGTGTGGCTTGGCATGGTATCACCCCTTGCCCTTCCCTCTGAAGGAAGAATAAAGAGACTCAACAGAATCAACAGCAGACCTAGAGGTATTGCTGGAGAAGACTTTTGAGAGTCCCTGGAGAGCAAGGAGAACAAAGCAGGCAATCCTAAAGGAAATCAACCCTGAATACTCTTGGAAGGACTGATACTGAAGCTGCAGTTGAACACCTGATGTGAAGAGCTGGCTCTTTGGAAAAGACCCTGTTGCTGGGAAAGATTAAAGGCAGGAGGAGAAGGGGAAACAGAGGGCACCATTCACTCAATGGACATGAATTTGAGCAAACTCTGGAAGATGGTGAAGGACAGGGAGGCCTGGTGTGATGCAGTCCATGGGATCACAAAGTATTGGATGCAACTGAGCATTGCGGTTATAAATGCCATTGTTTTGGGGTTTTGAAGTAATCTAGGTATTGTCCTGAAGGATGAGAGCCCGGGGTGAGGGAGATGCCCCGGACAGAACCAACAGCCGACCTGGGAATTAGAGGTAGGCCTGTGGCTCTCCCAGGACCATCCCACCCCCTGCCCCACACTCTCTTATAGAGACTCCAAGGGGTGGGAAAGGAGGGACAGAGGTCAAGGGGCAATTTGGAAAGAATTAAGCATGGACACTCGTCCCAAGGTTGCAGGCACATCATAAAACACCAGGACGGCTCCAGGGCTGCCTCTGGAAAAGACAGCACTGGCTGAACTTTGAGCCCCGAGAGCTGCCCCCAGAAATCCTAGGCTCACACAGCTCTGATCCAGCAAGCAGCCCCTTTATAGCCACCACTGCTCCAATCCTCCCACCGCGGGGCTCAGCCTGGATCTTGTCCTCTGGCTTTCCAGACAGCCTCCCTCTCTGTCTCTGCCCCTCCTCCCTCCCATGTCTGTAGACCTCCTGGTTCCCTGGTCGGGATTCCAGACCCTGTCCTTACATTGTTCTCCTTGCCAGCCCCTCTTGTTAGACCCTGAGTGATTCTCCGAGAATCATAACCTGTCCACCCTGACCGTCTCCCCACCTCTACTAGATCAAGTCTGGACTGCTTAAGTGCTATGACGGGCTTTTTACAATCTGCACACACTTGAGATCCTGCCCAGGGCTCCCTGCACCGGTGTGCGCGCCCCTGGGCCACAGCAGACGGGGTGTGCTTCCCAGAACTCACCACGCACTTTCCTGCTCGGGCTGCTCTCTCTACCCGCTTCTTTCTCTTCCTGGCAAATTCTTAATCATCACTGTGTTTCATTCAAATGTCACCTCTATTCAGAGGAGACTCGGACTATGCTCCTCCCTTTCTGTGAATCTAGTATTTCTATGCAGCACTTGCTGTGTGTCTGTGGTGGAAGCCAGAAGGCTGATCTGGCTTAGGGATAGAGGGATATAGGGAAGCTTAGGGATCTATAGCGATGGAGTCCAATTCATCTCTGTGGCCTCAAGTTCTAACACGACACAGGTGCTTCCTAAATGCTCGATCAGTCATTCTGACCTTGACACCCCCGCCTTCACACACACATGCCGCTACAGCCTCTCAGCTGGGTCCCCCTTGTGCTTGGACCCCCTTCCGCCATGCCCTTGACCAATCCCGGCGGCAGCCACAGCTTCTGCCACCTTTGCTTTGCAGGCCCTTGGGAATATAGGCTCCCTGGGAAATCCCATTAACAGAGGAGCCTGGCATGAGGTCGCAAAGAGTCAGACAAGACTGAGCGACCAGGTCAACCAGGCTTATGGGTTTGCCAGCCCCACCCCTACATCTCCCCAGGACCCAGCCTAAGGTGATGGAAAGTGCCTGGTCTTTGAAGTTCATCATATTTGGGTTTGAAACCCACCTCCCCCACTTACAATCTCCATCATACTGACTGTACTACTTAGATGAGCTAAACCACAGTTTCTTCAACCAAACATGAGACAAAGCTTTCTCACCTGCTAATTCATCTGAATGGAATGTGTATAAAATACCAGGCACATAGTAGGTGCTCCAGAAATTTCTGTTGCTTTTCAGTCGCTATGTAATGTCTGATTCTTTGTGACCCCATGAACTGTAGCCCTCCAGGCTCCTCTATCTACAGGATTTCCCAGGCAAGAATACTGGAGCGAGTTGCCATTTCCTCCTCCAGGGGATCTTCCCGACTCAGGGATCAAACCCACATCTTGTGCATTGGCAGGCAGATTCTTTACCACTGAGCCACCAGGGGAATCCCAGAAATTCTTGGCTTTGTAGTTACTATTATTTTTGTTTTCCTTTCAGTTAGAGCAAGGTATGTCCATCCTTATGCTCTGTCTTTATTTTTGGCTCTCAGTGCACTGAGTGCATCTCATTTCTGGGGCATTTAGACACCTGACAATTATCATTGTACCTGGATGCCAGTGTTGGTTAACCTAACTGCTTGCGTCTTTATTTTTCCTTTTCTGGGTTCTTATGGCTTAATGTAAAAAGGGATAGGAGATCCGTCTCCTTTGAATCCAGCCGCCAGGCTCTGCTCCCATTACACTATTTTACAGACTTTGAGAACTAGCCAATAACTGGCAGGTCTGTCATCCCCAAGTTTTCAAAACAAAGAGTCGATCCTGACGTATTGTTATCATTCGCTAATAGTTCGCACTGTATTATTCTGTAATTACTCTGTGAATCACACTGTCAGCTTTCGTGTTTACAGCTTGCCAGAGTTATTCCTCCATCTTCCAATGAAAGCATCATCTGTCTTGTGCTTGCCTGAAGGAGTACGACCCTGGTCACCTGCCGAATACAAGAGGACCCTTTGTCAGTCCCTGTCAGGAGAGGATGATACACGAGCCACTTTGGTCCTGTGCTGGGTTGCTCATTTGGGGAGAAGGGACCATCGCTTGCATTCTAAATAATGCCTATAAATGATACAGTCTGTCTCCCCTCATTTTGTGAGAGGTCCAGATACTGCCTTTGGGTAAGAATGTCCAGTTTGGTCAAACTTCTCAACTTTTTAGCATCACTGCTGGCTTAGTTGATTTACTGATGGGGTCTATATAGGACAGGCTCTATAGCTATGGGCATTGAAATCCAGGCCTATATCCCCTTTTTATACTGAGCAGTGAGAACCCAGCAATGGGAAAATGGAATTGGTCAGAACTGGGAGCCAGTTGAACAGCTAGGATTACATCTTCTAGGGTGTGCCCGGCTCATCCATGGCCCTCAGAGTGGAGGAGGAAAGAGAACGCTGACAGTGTCACACAGTAGGAAGCACACGAGCTTTGGAGCCGGGCATAACTGAATCTGAACCTCCGAGGTACCCCTCACACCTTTCGTGACTCCCCCCACCACCGTGTCTCAGTTTCTCCATCTGTGAAATGGGTGCATTAACACCTCTTGTAAGATGCCTCAGCTCATGCCCCTTCCTCTGAGCTTATTTTGCAATTAACAAAGGTCACGAGGCTCTCTTTTGGAAGGGATAGACTCTGGAAGGCCTCAGGCTTTCAAACTCAGTGCCCCGAAACAAGGATTCTGCTTGCCCAGGGGGTTCGAAAATGGCTGTGCGTCTCAGACACTTCATTTGAGGCTTAGAACAACTAAGCTGTTTCCTGGCCCACCCCCTTCCTGAGAGCTTTGAATACTTCCATTTTGCAGCTCCAGGCTGAAGAAAGAGTTTGTTGTGTCAACACCACTGAAGAAGAGTCTTCTTCACAAACCAACTTTTTGTTTGAGGGGCAGCCCCCTGTCCGAGGCTCTAGGGAAAGACTTTGCAAATTGTCAGAAATGATGCAGCAGTGTGCCAAATGCAAATCCGCCTGGGAGGAGAGGCGCCTTCCAACCCACAATTCCCCCTCTTTCTGTGCCTTCCCCTCCCCCAGGGCCCCATGGGCAGAGCCAAAAGATGTTTTAACGTGTGACAGCAGAAACTTTTCAATTGCTTTTGAAAGGTTTTTTGGGTTTTTTTTCCTTCAACACTGTTTACTTATTATAATGAAGCCTATTTTATTACAAAAGGCATATGTACTCACTGTCTTTCAAAAAAATACAGATAAGTGGGAAAAAGGAAGGGGGAAAATTGCCCATGATCACACCACCCAAAGATAACTCCTTTAAACTCCCCACTGGTTTTTCTGTCATTTTGTTGTGTTGAGACTTTCTCACACACTGAGAATTCTGCACAAACCATTTTGATGCTTGCTCTTTCCCTCCATATTTTAACATAAGAAGTCACCTTTATGATCACACTCAGATATTTCTTTAAATGGCTGCATGATTTCCCACTTTTACGACTTGGCTCAGCCCTTGTAATCACTGTCCAAACACTGAACGTTGGGTTGTGTCCAATTATTCCACAGTATAAATAAGGCCCTGATAAGCATCTCCAGGCCTGAAACTTTCTCCACATTTTGGATTGTTTCCTTAGGAAATTACTTGGTCAAAGGGAATGGATATTTTTTATGTCTCCTGATCCATATCATCAAATTGCTTCTCAAGACATTTCACTTTTAAAAATAAACAGAGGAAGGAGTATGAGGGTAGGATGACTGGCCTTCTGTCATCCTGCCAAAGGGAGGTCCCTGGAACCATCCCCAAAACTTAGACCCTTCTTAAAGGGTCACTAGTGAAAGTCGCTAAAAGAATAGATCTTAAATATTCCCAGCACAAAAAAGAAATGGTATTTATGTGACAGGATGGAAGTGTTAGCTAATGCTATGATGGTAATCACTGGGCATTTGGGAAATCAGAGACCGATTTTTATAGATTAAACAGACTATGTGTAGGTAATGAAATAGATTGGTACTTAGAAGACCACAAAAATTTAATGAGGGGAGATCTCTCCTGAGCATACTGATATAATTTCTATGAAGCTGAGACCATGGAAAAGGAAACAAGGCCAGAGGACATTATCTAAAGGGGTACCTACCAATGCATAGGGCTTTCTAGGTGGCTTAGTGGTAAAGAATCCACCTGCCCAGCAGGAAACATGGGTTCAATTCCTGAGTCAAGAAGATGCCCTGGAGAAGGAAATGGCAACTCACTCCAGTATTCTTGCCTGGGAAATCCCATAGACAGAGGAACCTGGTGGGCTACAGTCCATATGGTCACAAAGAGTTGGGCACAACTGAGTGACTAAACCACCACCACCATCAATGCATAAGCCACTTTTGCCACAAGTAGACATCAAGCATTTGAAAAGTGATTACTCCAAACTGAGATGTGCTGTAAGGACAAATGCATACCAGGTTTCTAAGACTCGATACAAATTTTAAGAAAGGAATGTGAAGTATCTCATTATTTATTTTTATAACAATTACTTGTTGAAATGATAATATTTTATCTGTAGTGCATGAGAGAAAATATATTTTGAAAATTAATTTCATGTGTTTCTCCTATTTTTTTTAAAGAGTTACTAGAAAATGTACAATTACCTGTGTGTCTCATGTTATACTGCTTCTTCTTTTTAAAATATTTATTTATGTATTTGCTTGCACCGGGTCTTAGTTGCAGCACATGAGATGTTTGATCATCACTGTTGCATGCAGGATCTTTAGTTGCGGCAGGCAAAGGAACTCTTTAGTTGTGGCACATGGGCTCTGGTTCCTTGACGAGGGATTGAACATGTACCCTCTGCATTTAGAGCACAGTCTTAGCCATGGGACCACCGGGCAATTCCCTCATATTTTATTTCTATTGGACAGCACTGGTAGCAAGTAGATTTAGTATAAGCCTCCCTGGCAACCCACGTGACATCAAGGGAATTAAGGAGGGTGGGTACCGCTTTGTCACCTAGGCAACATGGTTTAGTGATAAAGAATCTTCTGTTGATGAAGCAGTAGTTTTTAACCTTCACTGGGCATCAGAATCATCTGATGAGCTTTAGAAATACGGATGCTCTGTGCTCTGTGTACCAGAGACCCTGACTCAGGTGGTCTGCGAAAGGGCACAATATCCTGTTTCTCAAAAGCTCCACAGCTGGTCTTCACGTGGAGCCAGAGTTGAGAACTGCTATCCTTAAGGCAGCTGCTGAGTCTGGATTCTGACTGTCTCCTGCTAGCAGGATGGTAATGGATAGTTACCTAATGGTAATGGTAATGGACAGTTACAGTTGCAGTTTAGTTACCTTCCTAAATCTCCATTTGTTTATCTGTAGAATTTTGTTGTTTAGCCGCTAAGTCATGTCTGACTCTTTTTCCACACCAGGGACTGTAGCCTGCCAGGCTCCTCTGTCCATGGGATTTCCCAGGCAAGAATACTGGAGTGGGTTGCCATTTTGATCTCCAGGGGATCTTCCCTACCCAGGGATTGAACCTGTGTCTCCTGCATTGCCAGGCAGATTCTTTACCACTGAGCCACAGGGCAGCCCTATCTGTAGAGCAGGGTTAACAATGAAGTTGAGGTCAGCAGTAAATGACATTATCCATATAGATAATGTAACACACTATCTGGGATACAGAAAATGCATGATAAACATTAGCTGCTCTTCTTAGCATATGGGTTATGAATTACTGCTCCTTAGCATAACAAAGAGCTGCCTTTGACTATGAGTCGGTACAGAACTTTGCAGGCGTGCAGATCAAAAAGATGGCAAAATAAAGTGTGTGCTTGCTCTCATCTGTCTTTCAGTTCAGTGCCTTTGGTGTCTCAGATATTAATTATTCAAAAGAAACTGAGGCAGCACCCAGTGGAGTAAACATCAAATTGCTGAGGTTTTCAGAGCAAACATGCTGAACATGCTGGCTCCACCACTTAGCTGCTGAGCAACCTTGAATTAGCACTTCACCTCTCTGAAGCTTAGTTTCCTTATCCAGACAATGAAGATAATAGTAGTGTCTGCTTTAACAGTATTGTCGAAAGGGTTAAATAAAATAACCCACCAAAAACACCCAGCATAGTACCTGGAATTTAATGGGAGTTCAATTAAAATTTGTTTTTCCCTGACTTCTATCCTGAGTTGACTGAGGACACTCACAGACAGTCTCTTGACCTCAAGATCTTTGCTGAAAACAATTACAGTGTTGACCTCACAGATTCCTTTCAGGTCTAGCCTTAAGTGTCAATCTTGCTAAAGTAGAATATGCCCACCAACCTGAGAGAAATGGCAATGAAGAGAGAGAGGGATGGAAGTGGAAAGAGCATATGGTGCAAGAAAGGATAGCAGCAAAGAACATATAAAGAGGATACCTTAAAATCAGGGAGACTGACTTGTATACTGGCTTAGCCCTTTTTAGGAGCCCTGTGTTCTGGTCAGATGATGTGATTGCATGGGCACAGGTTCCTCATCTGTAAAATGAGTGTACTATGACTCACTGCTGGGCTTTCCTGGTGACTCAGATGGTAAAGAATCTGCCTGCAATGCGGGAGACCCAGATTTGACCCCTGGGTTGGGAAGATCCCCTGGAGGAGAAAATGGCAACCCACTCCAGTATTCTTGCCTGGAGAATCCCATGGACAGAGGAGCCTGGTGGGTTACAGGTCATGGGGTCACAAAGAGTCAGACATGACTGAGCAACTAACACTTTCACCTTCACCCCTGGGATGTCAAGAAGGTGTTATTATGGTAGTGTCTGTGTCCAGGCTCCAGTTCAATAAAAGTAGCCTCCATTGTCATGATCCTGACCCATCACTGTGGGATCCAAGTCCTCAAGACCCTTATCTCAGCCCCACCACAACCGGATGCCCAGTCACTTAAGGAATGTGGAGTGAGTTGAGAAAATTAAGAGGGTGTCATGTCAAGTTCCGCACATCTTTCACAGAAGACTGCCTGAGGAGGTGGGATCCTGGGGTAAACCTAGGTGCTTCAGCCCAGGAAGGTAAAGTCCCTCCCTCTGGAATGGACAGAGAGGGGTTCGGTATGAGCAGGAGAGTACGGCTCCTAGCCAAGAGGAGACTCAGAGATCGTCTGGTCCCACCACCACCACCCTTTCATAGACTTCAAGAGAAGGAAAGAAACTGACCTCAGGTGACAAATCAATAGATGCAGAGCTGCAATGAGAATCCGGCATGAGATCTCTAAGAACACAGCTACACACCCAAGTGTTGGAGGGCCCGAGGAGGACCCTATTCCTCTTGCCCCAAATACACTCCTCCTGCTCCTCACTGCTAAAGACAGCTCCTTTCTAGGAAGAGAGCACAGGTGCAGTCCCCTGCATGGGGGCTCTGGATAATTCTGTAGATCCATCACCTCTGATCCTCACAAACCTGCAAGGCCAGGGTGGTGAGCCCCATTGGGAAGGTGAAACAGTGGGCTGAACAAGGCTGAACGGTTTGTCCAAGGTCAAAGGACAACTGTTACAGACACAGCCAAGGCTTGAACTCAAGTTCTCTCTTTTTCAGTGTTTATTTACTTGGCATACTGGGTCTTAGCTGTGGTATGTGGAATCTTTAGTTGCAGCATGCAGGATCTAGTTCTCTGACCAGGGATCGAGTCTGGGCCCCCTGCATTGGGAGTATGGAGTCTTAGCCACTGGACCACCAGGGAAGCCCCTCAACTTCTCTTGTTCCAAGTTTGTGTATAGAAAGAAAACACTCCCTAGAGAGGCCACACAGTGCCAACTAAGGTATAATTGGCTACCATGTACAGAGGGGCTCATACAAGCAATCAGGATACCAGTCTGTAGAATAAGTTTCTTGACCTTGGCCAAGCCACTTCTGAGTGGGTCTTATTTTTCTAAATTGTAAAATGGGAGGTTTTTCCAGATGTCCCCTAAAATCCCTTCCAGATCTGACCAGTTGTGACTCTGAGTCTGCGTCCTTCCCTATTGACTCAGAATTCCTTATTCCCTTTAGGCTAATATTCCCATTAACCCTAATGAGGTTCTCAGCCAAGGAAGAATTAACAGTCTAATTATACTAATGGCCACCACTTTACAAGCACCTACTATCTACTATGCATATAAGTATCCCTGATCCTGAAATATCCTGTAAAGTGGAGCTTAAGACCTCTGTTTCACAAATGAGGAAGATAAGGCCTTAAGAGGGTAAGGGGCTTTCCCACAGTTACACACTTAGTAAGGGATGATGCTATGGTTCAACCTACAGCTGCTTTATCAACTTCTCCATACTCCCCCCAACCTCATCACCCAAACATTCCCAAAATTTATTTCCTTTGGAGTCTGAGCTTTTTTTTTCCCTGCTTCTTAAACAAGTTCATTCCTAAATGACAAAAGCACTTGGCCAGTTAGCCAAGGTTCCACTCAGTTTCCCCAGTAGCATCAACTCAGCTCCAGGAAAAGGGGAGAAAAGTTACAAGAGGAGAAAGGTGTTTGAAAACATTCACATAATTACTATATTTAGCAGGGTATCCCCTGGAGACTAATTTAATATATAAATATATGTATATATACCATCAGTAACTATCACAGCATTTGCTGCATCTCTATTAAAAAAAAAAAAACTCAGAAAAAAACAGCTGTGCTGAAGATAAGTGAAAGTGGAAGCAAGGGTTCTTTTTAAAGCTCTTTGGCCTGATTCTTTCTGCTAGATGAGAGAGGGGAGAACACGGGGAGCAAAAGAGAGTGGATGAGAGGAAACCCTGCAGGAGAGTCATCATTAAAGGGTGTGTGCACGCTCATGCACAGTGGCTCAGTCATGTGTGACTCTTTGTGACCCTATGGATTACAGCCTGCCAGGCTCCTCTGTCTATGGGATTTTCCAGACAAGAAAACTGGAGTGGGTTGCTGCCCTCCTCCAAGGGATCTTCCCAACCCCAGATCAATCCCAAATCTCCTATGTGTCCTGCCTTGGCAGGCAGAACCTTTACCACTGAGCCATCTGGGAAGCCTATTAAAGCTTGGGAGAGAGGGAAGGTGAGCATCGCATGGGCCTCCTGAATAGATTGTGTCTCAATCATAAAAATTTGGCCCCCAGAAGCAGAAATCTTATAGGTGGTGGATAGGTATCAAGACCTACAGCATCTTGGTTATCTCAGGAGAAGAAAAGAAGAATGAAAGAGAGAGGAAAGAAGTAGAGAGACCAATAGAAAGCATAAGGATCACCTGACTCCCTCAGTATCTGGAGTGGCTTCAGTCTAGCTCCTGGTCCTGAATTCAACCTACTTACCAACCAAACGTCTCCGTCAGCACCACGGTCAGCGCCTCTCCGAGTCTCAGCAGTTACAGCAGCCCAGGTGGCTCCGCGCTAGAGAATCCGCCTGCCAATGCAGGAGATGTGGGTTCCATCTCTGGGTCAGGAAAATTCCCTGGAGAAGGAAATGACAACCCAATCCAGCATTCTTGCCTGGGAAATCCCATGGACAGAGGAGCATGGCAGGCTACAGCCCAAGGGGTCGCAAAAGAGTTGAACATGACCTAGTGACTAGACAACAGCAACATGAACCTAGACTTCCCACCTTCCAAACACTATTCCCAGAACAACCGAGTACTTTGTGTAAAATGACAAATGTCATTTTAAGGGTTTTTCCTCCACTCAGGACTCACCTCCTTCAGTTACCCTTTTGTGTTAGTTTCCTAGGAGGATTGCCATAACAAAGTACTGTAAATTGGGTGGCTTAAAACAACAGATATTTATTGTCTCACAGTCCTGGAGGCTAGAAATCTAAAATCAAGGCATCAGCAGGGCCATACTCCCTCTAAAGGTCCTGGGAAAGGAAAAATTGTCTCTTTTCTTGCTATTGGCCATCTTTGGTCCTCCTCAACTTGTGGTTGTGTATGCTACACACTCTGATTTCTGCCTCATTGTCATCCCACACAGTTGTTCTTTCCTGTATGTCTATAGGAGTCTCCAAATCTCTTTCTTCTTATGAGGACAGCATCATTGGATTTGCCATCTACTCTAGTTGAGTACTGTTCATGGGGTTCTCAAGGCAAGAATGGACTATAAAGAAAGCTGAGTGCTGAAGAATTGATGCTTTTGAACTGCGGTGTTGGAGAAGACTCTTGAGAGTCCCTTGGACTGCAAGGAGATCCAACCAGTCAATCCTAAAGGAAATCAGTCCTGAATATTCACTGGGAGGACTGATGCTGAAGCTGAAACTCCAATACTTTGGCCACCTGTGTGAAGAACTGACTCATTGGAAAAGACCCTGATGCTGGGAAAGAATGAAGGCAGGAGAAGGGAATGACAGAAGATATGGTTGGATGGCATCACTGACTTGATGGACATGAGTTTCAGTAAGCCCCAGGAGTTGGTGATGGACAGGGAAGCCTGGTGTGCTGCAGTCCATGGGATCACAAAGAGTTGGACATGACTGAGCAACTGAACTCAACTAGTCAAGTATGATTTCATCTTAGCTTGATTATATCTGAAAAGGCTCTGTTTCCAAATAGGTCACATTCACAGACATTAGGGAGTAGTATTTCAACATAGCTTTTCAAGGGACACAATTCGACCCCCAGTACCCTCATCATTGCCTCAATCTAGAGTAGGTCTGTTCCAATAAACTACTGTAGCTCTCTGTAGTTCAGCATGTGTTACACTGAAGGTAAGTGTCCATTTACTTGCCATATCTCCCATACATCAAGCTCCTTGAGAGAGGAGAAATGATTTCATTCATTTTGGCATACCATCATGGCAAGAGCACATATTAGGTGGACAATCCACTATGTTGTGGTTCACAAAATGAATGAGTGCATTTCTTGTGTTTCCATTGATTCAAATCATACAGCAAAAGAACCACTGCATATGTGTGACTATCATAGGTCCTAATCCTACCATGGATAGGTTATTGATGCCAGACATTATGGCTGCATTCATGAGTAAGATGCTTTTCCAGCCCTCAAGTGGTAGAAAATGCACTAAATACTTTGAGAGTCAATAGAAAAAGTTTCTAGCCTAGAGAAATCAGAGGAGGTTTCACAAAAGAGATGAGACATGAGTGGCACCTTCAAGAAAGGGAAGCAGAGAGAAGGCTGTTCAGGGGCATGAGGAACAATATGGTCAGAAGTATGGTAGAGAGATCATTAATGATGCTGCATTGAGAGATAGTGGATTGGCTTCAAGCTCTCTACTGAATAGCACTGGGAAGTGACTTTAATAAGAAAAGAAGATGACTAACTTATTGGCAAAGAGGTCCAGGTATTGTTGTGTAGACAATGAGAAAACATAGGGAAGGAAGGATGTGCTAGATTGGGCAAGCTTTTGGGAGCTCAGTTAAAAGGCTGTTGTGACAGATCAGACAGAAAGAAATGGGATATGAACTGGAACAGTGTTGGGGATGGGGAGGAAAGGAACACAGTGAAGGAGGTTGTGTAAGAAGAACTGTCAAGAGTCAGGGGCTGGCTGACTGTGGCGGTGGGAACAGAGTGGTGAGAAAGAGGAAGTTGTGCTAAGTCTGTATGGGAACGTGATAGAGATCATCAGAGTCCCCTGGGGACAAGTTGGTCAGCAGTTCTCAAGGCTCTTCCCAGCGTTGAGAGCTGCTGCTTTTTCTCCAGGGAGAAAAGGGGTGTCTGGATAGAGAAATCATACTCAACAGCAGCTTCTTATCTAAGATCTGAGTGCTCGCTTTGTGTTAGGTGATATGCTGAATTCTCTACCTACATCGGTACATCACACTCTCATGACAAGCCTTTGAGCCAGATATTGTTTCTCCAGCTTGCAGGTGAAGACGTTGAGGTGCAGAGAGGCTAAATAAATTTCCCAGTATTAGTCCACCGAGCAATTTTTCTCACTCCCGTGCTGGTGAGCTTAGCAGTGAGGAATAGTCGGAAAAGCATGACCTGGGAGGGATGATGACCAGAGAGCCACCCTATCCACACTAGTTATATCTGTGACATTGGTCAAGTTAATGACCTCAATTTTCTTGCCCATAAAATGGCTATAATGATACTTGTTCTGTCTACCATGCAGGGCTGTAGTGATACAAAGTCAAAAATAAGCTGATGTATTTGAAATTGTTTTGTAAATTATAACATGCTACAGGAATGCAGATGTGGAACACGCAAGTCTCTGAAACTGGACAGAAGCACCCTGATGCCACGATTTAGAGAACTTGCTCTGTGACCTTGACCACGTTCCTTGACTCTGGATCTCAACTTTATATCCACAGAGGGAGGGCCTTTCTGAGGATTAAGATAAACAGAAATTAGAATTTTCTCCACATATCTACTTTTCCCATCTCAGCCATAGTCCAACCACCTACTGCTGTTGTACATGCCAAAAACCTAGCAGTCACCAGACATTTCCCTTTCCCTCACCCATCCCTTCCATTGTCAAATCTTAGCCATCCCATTGCCAAGGTACAGCTCAAGTATCTCCACTCTGCCACCACGACTATCACTCCTCCAGTCCAACCCACTGTATTCTTTGCCTGGATGATGGCTGTGATCACCTACTGATCTTTCTCAGGCCCTTTAACCCTCTGACTATCCACTCTCCATCCAGAAGCCAGAGTGACCCTTTAAAAACACAAATATAAGCATATCATTAGCCTACTGAAAACACTTCTGTCACTAAGTCATGTCTGACTCTTGGGACCCCATGGACAGAGGAGCCCACTCCTCTGTTGATAGGATTTCCCAGGCAACAATACTGGAGTGGGTAGCTGTCTCCTTCTCCAGATGATCTTCCTGACTCAGGGATTGAACTTGTGACTCCTACATTGCAGGTAGCTTCCTACCTTGCAGGCAGATTCTTTACCACTGAGCCACTGGGGCAGCCCCAAACACTTCAGTTAGCCACCCATTACTCTTAAAATCAATGTCTAAATTCTTCCCACAAGCCACAAGGCCCTCTGTGATCTGGATGCTGACTGCCTCTCCAGCTGCCTCTTGGGCTGCTCTCCATCCCATGCATCACACTTCAGCCACCTTTGCCTTTTCTTAGCTCCTCTGAATGCCACGCTTCTCCTTCCTCCGTTAAGACCTCTGTGCACTATTCTCTTTGCCTAGTACGTTATCCCTACCTTCATTACCCAGTAACTCCTATTCAGCCTTCAGGTACCAGCTTCAGAGTTACCTCCTTTGCAGACCTTCCCTTACTCTTCCCAAGTAGCCTAGGTCCACTTGTGATGTGCTCTCAGATACCCTCATTTACCCTTATTCTATTTCTCCTCTCATCTATCATAGACTCATTTATTTGATCATGCACATGAACATCTGTTTGATGTCTATTTTCCCATTGCACTGTGAGCTCCACGGAGTCAGGATCTAGTTTTGTTTATTTGCGTGTGTGTGTGTGTGTGTGTGTGTGTGTGTGTGTGTGTGTGTGTGTGTGGCACCTTCAGTGCCCAGGCTCTCATAGGTTCTCAACAGACAGTTACCAAATGATGGAAAAAACATCAAATGAAAAGCATCAAGTGCAGAGCTGAAATGAAGCCTGCATTCAGCCTGTGTTTTTTGTCCACCTCCTCCCTCTCCATATGGCTCTGGACCAAGCTGGGATCCCGGGCTGTCAGAGACAATGGTGGGTTGTGGCACATCTCTTTCCAGGGTGATTTTCTCGTGTCTTTCCTGGCGACTGCAGTCATGTGGGCAGTGATGTGGGCAGCAGGCAGACCAGAGCCGGGGGGGTATGATTAGCATCAGCTTCACATGGCCTCTCTCTGCTTTCTTCTCTGGAGCAGAGAGAGAATGCAGCTTTTGTGCTGCTGAGGATGCTGCTAGGAACACGGGTCCCTGGCCTCCCATCTTAATGGAAGGAAGGGAACGCAAAGATGGGCTCAGTGGCTTGGTCACATGTCAAGGAGACAGAGCGCAACATTAAAGCAGTCGTATCTCCATGGGAGGCTTCTTCGGGATGCGCCAGGCACAAGGGCTTAGCACCTTGCTTCTGTCCCAGCATCTCCAGGTAAATCAGCATCCCCTCACCTCCTAGCCCTCTGGGTCAGAATACAATAACCCCTTGGATTTGCAAGAATCTGACACATTATCCTCCTGGAGACTAGCAGGCAGACAATTAATGAAGTTAGGAGTGAATCATGGCAACGTCTCTGCAAGAGCAGCAGCCTAGACTGTTACTCCATTCACCTGATGTGCAGCTGAGGGGCAGAGAGTCACGCTGCCCACTGGTCAAGGTAGCAAATGCTGCAAAAGCTAAATGAATGGAATGAGGCCTTCTTTGTGGGAAAATGAGTACTTGATTTCATGAAATGAGGACACCAGCCAAGCCTCCTGCAAGCACCCACTCATCTACCCGCAAAAGACCCAATTCACCATGGAGCGTTTCTGTATTCCAAATTTCTACAGCCTTAACCATCCACTCTTGAACTGCAGTCTCTCCCTGGATTACAGGCGGCTTTCAACTTTTTCCTGAAGGATAATACACTGCACACAAACAGGACAGCCCACTATCACGAGTTTACAGCTCACTGAATTCTCACACAGTGAACACGTTTCCAGTGCCCAACTCAAGAAATAGGGCATCAGGGTTTCCCGGGTGGCTCAGTGGTAACGAATCTGCCTGCCAATGCAGGAGGCATGGGTTCCATCCCTGATGCAGGAAGATCCTACATGCCACGGGGCAACTAAGCCTGTGCACCATGACAACTGAGCTTGTGCTCTAGAGCCCGGGAGCGGCAACAACAAAACGCATGTGCTGCAACTACTGCAGCCTGAAAGCCCTGGGGCCCGTGCTCTGCAACAAGAGAATCCATTGCAATGAGAAGCCTGCACATCGCAGCTACAGAGTAGCCCCTGCTCACCGAAACTAGGGGAAAGCCCAGGCAGCAACAAAGACCCAGCACAGCCAAAAATAAATTAATTTTTTAAAAAAGAAATAGGGCCTCACCAGCACCAGGAAGCACCCCACCCATTCCAATTACTACCCTCACCACTCATAACCACGATCTTGACTTCTAACAGCATAGATTAATT
This sequence comes from Cervus elaphus, assembly GCF_910594005.1. Classification (NCBI taxonomy): domain Eukaryota; kingdom Metazoa; phylum Chordata; class Mammalia; order Artiodactyla; family Cervidae; genus Cervus; species Cervus elaphus. Next base: position 89,698,706 of record NC_057819.1, read on the forward strand.
TGCTTGTTTTTGTACTTTGTAAGCTCAGAGCTTTTTATAGACATATTAATAGTTGATGTAGCATATTATGCAGGTTATAGGTGTATGCTAGATTCACAATTTTTAAAGGTCATATTTCATATATAGTTCTTATAAAATACTTGCTGTCTTCCCTGTATTGTACAAAATCTCCTTGTAGCTTATTTTATACACAAGAGTTAGTACCTCTTAATCCTCTGCCCCTATATGGCCTCTCCCCACTGGTAACCACTGGTTCATGCTCTATATCTGTAAGTCTGTTTCTTGTTTGTTACACTCCCTAATGATAACATTAGGTTTTTGAGATTCACCCTTATTGTTGTGAATGGTGATGACTCATTCACTCTCAGTGTTGTATGGTGCTTTGCCGTATGAATACACCACAGTTTATCTATCCATTCTATACTGATGCTCTGCAGCTCTTAGGAATAGCACCCCTGTAAATATGCTTGTCCATGTTTGGTGAACATATGCATGCGTTTCTGTTGAGTATGTACTTGGAAGAAGAACGGCTATATCCTAGGGGAGTCTTATGTTGACCTTTGGCAAATACTTCCAGTTATCCAAATACAGTTGTACCAGTTACCACTCCTACCAGCATATGAGAATTCAGTTATTTCTTGTCTGTTTTTGTTTTTTTTTTTAATTACTCTCTGGTTATTTGTGGGTACATCAGGAAAGAGATAATCACAGTTCCTAGTCCTTTATTCTCGTGAATTGTTAAACCATCTCCCAAATTCTAAAAAGGGATGACTCTGACTGTGTGTGCTGTACACATATTCTTTTATTTCCCCACTAACTCTATCATCCTTCATGATGATGATGGTGATGATGCTATTAAAGTGTCACCTCCTTTAATAGGCACCTGGGCTGCATGAAATATCCCTCTTTTTTGCTTCCATCCCATTCTGTTCTCTCCGTGTTCCTTACCCATTTTGTAGGCACCTGTCTCTTCCATCAGCCTATCAGACAGTAGTATTCTTGAAAGGAGGTATTGTGGCTTAGCTGTTTCTGCCTTCTGTATTTAATACTGTATAGAACTCAAGGTAGGTTTTCATAAAATATTGAATGAATGAATGAATTTTCCTACTATCTGATAGGTCACGAAGTCAAAACTCCTACTTTTCTTATATCACCCCACTAGATTAATGGGGCATACAGCAGGCACTTAATAGAGACTTGCTGCAAAGATTTGGTGTGAATTGCAAACCAACACCTCCAGCTGCTAAAGGGGAGAATCTTTTTGAAAACCAGGGCTGGGCAGACAAGAGTCATTCTGGAATTTGGCACATTTGGATCTTCCTCCCTGCTCGCTTCTCTCCTACCACTCAGGAGGCAGAGTGGGGTGATTCAAATGCATGTCTCACCCACACACAGAGCTGACTTTGCCCCACTTTCAGCCTGGCTCAGGCTCTGATCTCTCAAGATCTGAGATCCAGGAGCCAGGGTTGCTGTGATAGAAATAAAGACCAATCCACCTCCTCTACCCCCAAGCCTTCAGAAGCAGAGTCATTAGAGAGGGCTCTTGCCATTGGCTAATTCTGTGCCTATTTGTCTTCTGTTGCTTTTCACTCTCTAGAGTGGGAAGCCAGGCATGAATCCATGGTGAGGCCTCCCGGGCTCCAGACAGCTGACCCGGAAGCCATGATTTCTTGGGCAAACCAAGACTGGATATTGCCACTTATTCCATTCCTACTGTTGTTTAATTTCCCACACGGTAAGCTATCTGGCTTAAGCCATGGCATCCATGATCTGCTGATGGCTTGGAGGAGAGCAGCGCATTTTCAATGCTCTAGTTAAGCTGGCATCACGCTTCTCATCAGGGGGCTATAAACTCAGTGAAAAGAAAATATGTGATGAAAGTTCAGTAGATCTTGCCTCCCTGTGTAAGAAAGAATCATTTCTACCAAAAAGTTGATAGAGAGGAATTAAGACTTGCTTCTTCCACAACTGAGGAATGGCCATTTCTAATCCTTCCCTCTAGGAAGAAACAAAATAATTTCTTTAAGAAAAAACAAAATAAGAAGAAGAAATGCTAAAAACATAATTCTTGATCTTTTTTATTTTTTATGCACAAAAGAATTCTATAGGAAGATTATTTAACGAAACCAAATAATATTTTAAACAGCAGCACAGGATCAGCAAACAGGGCTTTGTATTTTCACAGAGGCCTGGTTTCAGTTTTAATTGGTACACAGAAATGCTGTGCATCTCTGGGTAAGTTGATTTCCTATCTGGGCCTCAGATTTCACATTTATAAATTGGCCCTCTCTATCTTTGATGTACTGAAAACATGTAAGACTAAATTTTTGTAGCTCTGTAACCATGCTATGGGCTTCCCTAGTGGCTCAGATGGTAATGAATCTGCCAGCAATTCAGGAGACCCAGGTTTGATCCCTGGGTCAGCAAGATCCCCTGGAGAAGAGAGTCGCTCCTCACTTCAGTATTCTTGCCTAGAGAAGTCCATGGACAGAGGAGCCTGGTGGGCTATAGTCCTTGGGATGGCAGAATTGGACATGACTGAGCAACTAATACGTTCACTTCATTTTCAATAGAAATGAAGCATGGTCTATTAAATGTAAAAACACTACACTTGGGCCCAAAGAAACAATGGCACATGTGGTCATTCAACCAGTTTTTGTTTTTTTTTTTTGGCTGCATTGGGTCTTCATTGGTACACACAGGCTTTCTCTAGTTGTGGCAAGTGGGGGCTACTCTCTAGTTGTGGTGCACAGGTTTCTCGTAGAGGTAGCCTCTCTAGTTGTGGGGAATGGGCTCTAGGGCATTTGGTCTTCAGTAGTTGAGGTGCACCAGAGAAGGCAATGGCACCCCACTCCAGTACTCTCGCCTGGAAAATCCCATGGATGGAGGAGCCTGGTAGGCTGCAGTCCATGGGGTCACTAAGAGTTGGACCCGACTGAGCGACTTCACTTTCACTTTTCACTTTCATGCATTGGAGAAGGAAATGGCAACCCACTCCAGTGTTCTTGCCTGGAGAATCCCAGGGATGGGGGAGCCTGGTGGGCTGCCGTCTGTGGGGTCACACAGAGTCGACACAACTGAAGTGACTTAGCAGCAGCAGCAGTTGAGGTGCACAGGCTTAGTTGCCCCACAGCATGTGGAAACTTCCTGGACGAGGGATTGAATCCGTGTCTCCTGCGTTGGCAGGCAGATTCTTAACCACTGGACCACCAGGGAAGTCCCATCATTCAACCAACTTTATGCTTACTGCAAGCTAGGTGCTAGGACCCCAAAATTCAAGCACTGATCCTGCCTGCAAGAGTTTCAAGGTTGAATAAGAATGATGGACATTTTATGACATTCGTTAACAAAATGGGTACAAGAGTGCAGTGGGCACAGATAGAGTCGAACGTCCTTGGGGCAACAGGAAAGGATTTTCAGAGGAGGCCACCTGGAGTGGTCAGGAAGGACACATTGCCAGGAAAGATAAGGAGAAGGAAGGTGAGTGTCTGCGGCTCAGAGAACAGACACATAATGACTTAAGGGTTCCACATGCGAAAGCAAATTACTTATGGAATTCAGCCAGTTCCAAACTCAGCATGAGTCAACAGGGCAATGTGTTTGCAACAACAAAATTCTCAAACAAACTACTGTCCATCTCAAATCTATACATACTGTCCTAGCACCGGCTCCAGCTCCATCTCTGACTTTGGGCAATTGCAGTACTTTCACTCAATCTCAGCTCCTCGTCTGGAAGATAAAAGGGGACCCAGGATGGTCTGAAGAGCCCCTTCCTACTCTAATCATCTCTAGACCGATAATGATCAGACACCAAGAGCTGTCCAATAAAAAAAAGGGGGGGGGGGCCTTTTAAAACGTGAAAGACTAGGGCTGCTCTAAACCCACCAACTGAAATAATGAATGCCTCCACAAAAATCACATTTACCAAAAAATACAACCACAGAGGGGCTCTTTTGAAAAAAACAAAAATTAGACAAAATTTATGAGAGAAGTTTGTCGAGAACCGGTCTTAGAAAGGAGGAGGTATCTGCTTGGAAGATGTTCGACTTCTGATTTTATCACCAGGCTTTCACAGACAGGGAGCTGGGCTGGGTGCCCTGAACTGTGGGAGACCACTCCCATCCTTATTAACTCCTGCTTTTTACTGCTCCATGAGCTGCTGATGGAAGCCTCAGGGTTATACCCTAGGTTGAAAAGGAGTTATTCGGCTTGGGGAGCTTAGTTTGTTTGATTGTTTTCTACCTCCCACCCCCACCATAGAATTTTTCCAAATTGTAGCATTTACATAGACCAAGAAAGTGCTGAGGCTTCTCTGATAGCTTGGATGGTAAAGAATATGCCTGCAATATAGGAGACTGGGGTTCGATCTCTGAGTCGGGAAGATACCCTGGAGGAGGGAATCGTTACCCACTCCAGTATTCTTGCCTGGAGAATTCCATGGACAGAGGAGCCTGACGGGCTACAGTCCATGGCATTGCCCCCACCATAGAATCTTTCCAAATCGTAGCATCTACGAAGACCAAGAAAGGGGAGGGTCTGAATCCCACATGAATACAGGGAAATCCCAGACTCCTCCCTATCGTGTTGTTGGGATCAGCTGGTCCTTTGCAGCCCATCAGCAGGTATTTCTGACCACCTTCTTGTCCCGACCCCGATGTGGGACACTGTGGACCTTTGAGAAAGGGGAAACCACTCCATCAGTGCTGAGTGTGCCCGAGACTACCCCCCGCCAGGTGCACAAAACTGTGGTTCTCAACAGTTAGCAGGTTCAATGCTTCCCACAGACTTCCTCCAAACTTCTAGATCCCCCAGGTTTGTTTTTTGGAGGCTATTTTTTGCAGACCTAGAATCACTTTGCTTCCCTGAGAAACAGCATCACCCACCCCCGACCCAGGGAGTAAATTCCTTTTTCCTTTTCCAACTGCAAAACCAGAAGGGCTTTATTCCAACCCCTCTCTGGCCTGGAGCAACCATCCTTCTACCCACCTGAGGGATGGGAAGCCACCCCATTGATCGCCAGGGTGCCTTACACAGTGCCCCCAGGAGCTTCTCCAGGACCTCAGAGGTGACTTGCCTTCCTGATGATGATCAAAGGATGAACGGTAGAAGAGAGAAGGAAAATAAAAGCCAGCTTGATCTTAGCAAGGCATCCTGCTATATTTATTTACTCCACTAATTAAAGGAAGGAGAAATAAAATCAGTTGCTCAATGGGAAGTAGCTGAGAAAACTGTTTGGCTTTGCAACTGTGATGTAGAGGCCAGAGGAGGCAGGGCACTCCCTCTCATCAATTTCCAGGAGAGGAAAAAAGCCGAGGGCACGTCAGGACCTTATTTGGGTACCACATCCTTGTGGCTCTGCAGTAGGTGAAACCTGTCCAGGGCTAAGGCAGACTAAATGACATTCTTAATGGACAGCCTGGAACCCAAACTCACATGCGAGCAGAGAGTTATTTGATCTCTCCTTGAGAATGGGCATTGTTAAGGAAAGAAAAGGAAGACCCAGATACCCAGAGAGCATGTCTGGAAATGGGAAGGAAGGGGAGAAGGATGGAAGAGGAAGAGGAAGGCAGCAAGGGGGAGGCCATTCCAAATTCACCTGCCCCACAATATTGCAGAGGTCCTTCCTGACTCAGGGCACTCCTGGGGCTGCCAGCTGCTGCCCCAGCAGTGTCTTATCTCTGATGAATGTAACACTGCATGCATACAAGCAGTGCCTTTGCTTATGTTGGAGGTTTTACTCCCTGGAAGCATCTCAACATCTTTTACTAGCCCCACCCACAAGCTCACACGCATGCATATGTGTCTCTAACACATCCAAATATATTCTATTATATAAATATCAAAAGTTTATTCAGGAATGCCCCTGGTGGTCCAGTGGTTAAGAATCTGCCCATCAATGCAGGGGACATGAGTTCGATCCCTGGTCCGGAAGATTCCACATGCCTTGGAGCAAGTAAGCTCCTGTGCCACAACTATTGAAGCCTGAGCGCCCTAGAGCCCATGCTCTACAACAAGGGAAGCCACCACAATGAGAAGCCTGTGCACTGCAACTAGAGAGCAGCCCTTCCTTAACGCAGCTGAAGAAAAGCCCAAGAGCAGCAACAAAGACCCAGTGCAGCCAAAAATAAATTAATTAATTAAAAATCTAGACAAAATGTCACCTCCTCCAAGAAGCCCTTTCAGATCTCCCTAGCTGGCAGTGTCCTTCTTTTGCTCTGACAATCCATGGCACCTTCTTTGACCTTCTCTTGTGGGAGTCATGTCTTATAGCCACTTGCAAATGTGTTTTATCTTCCCAGTAACTTGTAATCTCCTTATATCTAAAAGCCATGTCTTAGTCATTCATTTCTGAGTCCTCATGGTGCCCAGAGCAGTACCTGACCCAAAGGGAGACCTCCATAAATAGCTGTGGAATTCATTATTCATCATTGGGTAGAAAGGAACTGCAGCAGTGGCCAAAAAGAAAGAGAAAGTGAAAGGGTTAGTCACTCAGTCGTGTCCGACTCTTTGCGACCCCACGGACTGTAGCCTGCCAGGTTTCTCTGTCCCTAGAATTCTCCAGGCAAGAATACTGGTGTGGGTTTGCCATTCCCTTCTCGAGGGGATCTTCTCAACCCAGGGATCAAACAGTGGTCTCCTGCATTGCAGGTGGCTTCTTGACCCGTCTGAGCCACCAGGGAAATCAGCAAAGGTGGCAAGGGGATTTTTTTAATTGAGTACCCCCTATAGCCAGGCCTTGTACAAAGCTCTGAAAATACAAAATGACAGAGTTCTGGCCACATGGAACTCAAAGACATGTACAGAGATATTGACAATGCCATAGGGTCAATAAAAAGTGACAGGTGGAACTCCAATCCACACAGCCTAGAGCAGAGATTGCCCTGGAGAAAATGTTAGAAGGATCACCTCCAAAGTCCTCCATCAGAGTTCATGTGAATCCTTGGTTGTGGCAGGATTCACATAGCACACCCAGTCCATCAACCAGGAGGGCATGGGGACCACAGCATCCCAAAGGAAGTCGACTTCCAGCCTGGATGGAGGACAAAGGCAGAAGAAACTCCAGATAGCATCCAAACTTCTTGGGGGGATTTGATTAATGCCTTTAATTAACCTGCCTGCATCCATTAAGGCAAGTGGCATGGACGGTAATAACACAAGAATGGGACCCAAGATTAGACCTAAACAACTACAGGGCTGTTCTCCCAGTGGCTGGACTCAGCTCTCTGAAGCTGGTCCTGAAGCCAGAGGAAAGAAATGTACCAGGCATGATCAAAGGCGGACCAGCGCTGATTAGCACAGAGTGTCTTACCTCGTCAGCACTGGCTCCCAGGGCGAATTAAGTGCCTACAAAATGAATGTGTGCCTGGAAAATCTCCAGCGTGGGTTTTCTCCTTGCCCAAATGCTACCCAGTATTTTAATTAACCTGGGCTTATTGTTCTAATTACTGGAGTTTTATGCTGTGAATCGCTGTTCAGGAGTAGTGACAATCAGTAAACATAATTACCATGTGTGTTGCCAGCAAAGCTCTGCCCTTAAGATTTTATTTAAAAAATAATAATTAGTGACATAAATCCTTAAATTCTAGTTCACTGGAGCTAACAGACCAAACTGGATGGAAGAAAGGCTTCCTTAGAATATCAAGATTTGGTCTTAATGGTCTCCCATCATCTGATATTTGGGGGACCTTCTTCACTCTGAAAAATATCAGGTGCAATAGCAAGGAATGCAGAAGGCTGCTGTGATGTATCACTAAGTGAGAAAAAATAGCACATAAGAGACTGTAGGTAACAATAACATTTTTAATCATAAAAAACACGCCTGTGTGAATGTGCATGTTTGAGTGTGTGTGCTTAAAACACATGTGGAAGGATATATACTAAAACTGTTGGCGCTGGTTGGTTCCCCTTGGAGAACAGGACTAGGGGCACTGAGATGGCAAGAGGGACCCTTCAGTGTTATTTCTTGTACTTAAAGGTAGAAGTTTGAATTTTACGATGGAATTATTTTTTAATTTTATGCATTTATTTAATTTTGGCTGCATTGGGTCTTCATTGCCCCACAGCATGTGCAGTCTTCCCGGACCGGGGATCACACCCACATCCCCCGCCTTGGCAGGTGGATTTGTAACCACTGGACCACCAGGGAAGTCCTGAAAATATTAACTTTTGCAATTAAAGCATTTTTTATTAAGATCTGTAAGTCATCACTCTTTGGCTAAGCCAAGAGCGTGGGGGCACAGAGCATCCCGCAGGGGGTGGGTCCTGCGTGGGGAGCCCACCAGTTCAGGGCGGCTGCAGCTTCTCCAGCCCCCTGGCCCAGGGCCTTTGTGACAACACTGTTTGGTTGTCTTACTGCCTCCTTGCCTCTCACTGCCTCCCTGCCTTCTGCTCCTGGGACCTGCTCTGACACCTTGTAATTCTGTCTGAGCATCTCCATGCTTTTTCTTCAGACCCATGCTGTTTCCCTGCATTGACTCCCCGACCCCTGCCTGTTTGTCTTCACTCGGACCCCCTCTTAGGGTCCACCTTGACCCTTGCAGTGTGAGCCTTTTCTAGCCTCCCGCGCCCCCAGAAGATCCAGCCTCCATTCATTCCCTGTCCCCCAGCCGTGTCCCCACCACCCACCCCCATACCACGTTCCTCCCTCACGGGCTCCCAATCCAGTCTGGGAATAATACATATTTGTGATTCAGCATGATCCCCTAAATGCAGGCTAATTAATTATTCCTAGGATTCCACTAGAGAAAATGAACCTTTCCAGAGCAGAAAAGAAATCAACTAAGCTGGGCTTGCTGAGGAATAGGACTTCCAATTGGGATTCCTTCCTGAGCGACTTTCAAGGGTGATTTTTATTTGCTTGATTTTCACCTTATACCTCATAGGAGAACCTAATCCCCACCAGAGATGTAATTCCAGAGAGCTGTAATTTATTTTTTTTTATTGGAGTATAATTGCTTTACAAGGTTATTGTTAAATTCTGCTGTTCAACAACACGAGTCAGCTATATGTACACATATACCCCCTCCCTCCTCTCCTCCCCCTCTAGGTCATCACAGAGCACCAAGCTGAGCTCCCTGTGCTATACGGCACCTTCCCACTAGCTAGCAGATTTGCATGGCAGTGTATATCCATCAGTGCTACTCTCCCAATTCTTCCAACCCAGCTCTTCTCCCACTGTATCCACATGGCTGTTCTCTGCATCTGCATCTCTATTCCTGCCCCTCAAATAGCCAGAGAATGGTAAAGAGATGCATCTGAAATGAAAATATGTTACACTTGATCTTAGCCAAAAGGCCGAGAAGCGATGAAATGAAAATATGTTAAAATGTCAAGCTGACTCCCAATCTCCAGCCCTTACTTGAAGAGTCAGTGACATTGGATCCAGAGGTTGTCACTTATTCACTTGCCCAGAATGTACTAATTTATTCTTGGGAAAGAATTTATTTCCCCACCACAGGCAGGTGGTAAGCATGAAGGATACCAAGATGAAGGATAAAAGTTTCTTGCTTCAAAGAAAAAAAGCTCAAAGTCCAGCAGGAAAAGATATCACATGTGTGTTAAGTCACTTTAATTGTGTCCAACTCTTTGCAACCCCATGGACTCTTTGCAACCCCCGTGGACTTTTTGCAACCCCATGGAGCCTGCCAAGCTCCTCTGTCCATGGGACTCTCTAGGCAAGAATACTGGAGTGGGTTGCCATTTCCTTCTCCAGGGGATCTTCCCAACCCAGGGATCGAACCCTCATCTCTTATGTCTCCTGCACTGACAAGCGTGTTTTTTACCACTAGCGCCACCTGGGAAGCCACATGAACCACTCTGGGTAGTTAAAGTGACAGAGGTGAAGTCAGAGGTGTGGACAGGGTACAGAGGAGGACCCAGCTAGAAGGAGACACTAACCTTCACCAGTTTAGGCACTAAAGGAAATGCACCATCTCTGGCCTCAAAGAGCCCATAGTCTAGCAAAACAAAGAGAGAAAGGGCATTGCGAACGATGGTCAGAGAGTCATCACAGGCAACCAGAGACAGAGACTCAATGGATAGCAATAGGTAGCCTGACAGAAAAGGAACTATTTGACCAATTTTGAAGAATGAAATTTTCAGACACAGAGAACAGACTTGGGGTTGACAGGGAGGAGGGGAGTGGGGGAAGGAAGAATTGAGAGTTTGGAGTTAGCAGATGTAAACTATTATATATAGAATGGATACACAACAAGGTCCTACTATATAGCACAGGGAATTATATTTAATATCCTGTGATAAGCCATAATGGAAACGAATATGAAAAATAATGTATATACATGCAAAACTGAGGCACTTTGCTATGCAGCAGTAATGAACACAGCATAGTAATTCAACTAAACTTCAATAAAATAAATTTTTTAAAAAAGGATGAATGAGTTTGTGTGCCATGCTGACCAGGAGGAAGGGGAAAAGGATGCTTCAGGCAGAGGGAAAGATTGTGCCAAGGCATTATGTATTTCGGGACAGCTCAAGAGTTTAAGATGTCTAGAACTTCAAGTACTTGTTGGAGACAAACGTCTGCAGACGGCAGAGGTTGTGGGCTGAAGAGCTCCGAAAGCACCTGAAGAATCCGCACTTGATGTGTAGACTGCGGAAGGACTCTGGAGAGCACTTGGCAGAGAGGGACATGTTCAGGTCTGTATTTTGGAACCATCTCTCTGGTGCTGTTGGGCAATTAGAATGTATGACACGGTGAGGCCTGAAAGCGAGGTACCTCATTAGCTTAATGTTCCCAGGAAAACCCACACCAGGTGATAGTCTGAGAAAGAGAGGGTAAGAGAACTGATTCAGTGTTGCAGCACATACTCTGAGTGGGGTACCCCTGTCTACTCCCTCAGGGGACACAATGGTACCACGGAAGGGGAAGAAAGAGAGATTCAGTGAGGGTAGGTCAATTCACAGGGTCAAGCTGAATCCCAATCCCCAACCCTCATTTGAAGAGTCAGTGACATTGGATCCAGAGGTTGTCACTTATTCACTTCCCCAGAATGTATTAATTTATTCTTGGGGAAGCATGTATTTCCCCACCATGGGCTGGTGGTAAGCACGAAGGATACCAAGATGAAGGAGAAAATGTTCTTGCTTTCAAAGAGCTCCGAGTCCAGCAGGAAAAGGTATCACATGAAACACTGTGTGTTAAGTGGTTAACGCTTAATTCTGTGTGTGTTAATCCATAATGAGAAAGTGGTGGAACTGGGATTTGAAATCAAATGTACTCAATGTCCAAATCATCATCTCCACCATGATCTGTTACCCTTCTTGGCTTCCTTCAAGAGTCAGGATGACCAAGGCCACAGTGTGGTGGAGAGAGTGTTCTTATATTGTTCTAGGCAGCAAATATCAAGGGCAATGTCATAAATACCGTAGGGATTTGTGATGAATTCCTGTGGGAAATGTTTCCTCCTTTACACAGCAAGATCATGTGCTTTTCCAGAGGATGGGAGTCATTTAATCCCATCAATTTACTCTTTTCCTGGTTTGTTTACCAGGAAGTTCCAAACTCAATCCTGAAACTCAGTTCGCTATGTCAGCCAAAGTAATTACAGTATTTGCTTTCTCAATCGTTTATAGGCTTTAAAATTTTGTCCTACTTTATCATATCCATATACTTTAAGATACTGCAAAATGTTTTGCTACACAAATGGAGAAAATATAAGAATTTATGAGAAAGTGTTCTTACTACTTACCAAGGTTTCCTTTCAACCTTTACTCTGAACAAATCTCAGAATCATTCCTATGATGGGAAGACCTATGACTCCTGCCTCTCAAGGTTCCATTTGCAGTGTGCTCCCAAATAGCAATGTTGCTCCTTATTATAACACCCTGAACATTTTTTGGTGTTTACTCCATGGACCTTTTTTTCCCTTGGCAGTGCTGCATGGCTTGCAAGGTCTTAGTTCAACAATCAGGGATTGAATCTGGTTCCATGGTCTTAACCACTGGACCACCAGGGAATCTGCACTTAGTACCCTCTGGGTAACAGACAGTGTTGTTACATACCCTATCACATTTAATCTCTCTAGTATGCAAAGTAGTTGCTGTTATCCCCATTATACAGATGGGAAGACTGAGGTCCAGAGCACTTAAATGATTTGCCCAGGGTCACACAGATAGTAAGGGGTGGAAATGAGATTTGAACTCCCTTTAATATCAAAACCTGTTTGCTTTTCCTTCCACTGAAGGAAGTCCAATTTCCTTAACCCCTTTGTGACCAGGCAAGATTGTATGTCTCACAAGATTGTATGTCCACCTCTATTCCTACTCTGTCAGCTACCTTAATTAATAAAAAGAAAAAGAAAGAAAGAAAGATCTGGTCCAAACTATATTGACAGAACTAAACATCAAAACTGACTATTTTCCTAACCTAAAGTATGCTCTTTCAAAGCATAAAAATAGAATCTTCTTTTTTTCCCCCATTTATCTTTGTCCTTAAGAACCACAGAGTGGAGAATGTGTCAGACCCCCTGACTTGTCTATCTTTGTAAAAAAAAAAAAAATTTTTTTAAATCTTTTCCACTGAGCTCTTCTGCTTTTTATGAGGCCTGGTAATGAAAACTCAATGTGCAAATCCTAACATCAAATCCATGTTATATAATAAACCCCCACCTTCCCAGCCCTTTTCAGAAGGGCAGATTTCAGTGAGAACATTTGGGAACTGAAGTACTAGAAATTCTTCAGTATACAGTGATGGGCTTCTTATCATGTCCCTGTCCACCCAAGGGGAGGCCTAGGGGTTCCCATGCTGGCATCCACATTTCAGAAAGTCCAAGTCCCTGGAAATACGCCTGCTCAACCAAGAAGGCATTGTGCCTTTGGGAAAGCTCAGCGGGCTTGGATAACATCATGCAGAGAGGCCCCCCTCCGTGGTCTGGCATAGAAGGGAAGAGAAAAGGAAGAAGAAGGGAATTAACATGATCGTGTCCAAAACAGTGCTGAAGTCTCACCATGCCAGCTCCCTTAATCCTCACATCATCCTTTCAACAAGATTTCCAGGACACCGAGAGTCTGAGTAGCAACATGGCCCAAGGTCATGTTGGTTAGTAAAGAATGGAGCTGCAGGGACTTCCCTGGTGGTCCAGTGGTTAAGAATCTGCCTGCCAACACAAGGGACACGGGTTCAATCCCTGGTCTGGGAAGATCCCATGTGCTGTGGAGAGCAATGAAGCGCATGCACCACAACTAGTAAGCCTGTGCTCACAAGCCCATGTGCTGCAACAAGAGAAGCCACGGCAGTGAGAAGCCCCTGCACCGCAACCAAGAGTAGCCGATGGCTCACTGCAACCAGAGACAGCGCACCTACAGCAATGAAGACCCGGCGCAACCAAAACTAAATACAAAGAATGCAGCTGCATGGCAAAGCCAGTGTCTCTCTAGCCTCACACCCCATTGCTTTTCCTGCTCATGACGCCGACAGCCACATATAACCACAGAGGAAGCAAACCCCAAATAGCCCACAAAGAATGACACACCCTCCAGGAGAGGACTCCCTGTAGGAAGGGGTCACCCGTGACAGCTGTCCCCACCTTCTGTTCGTCCAAGTTCCACCAGCAGTCCCTCTATGGAAGCTCCCGGGCCAGAGCACTCTCTGCCACCATGCCATGAGGCTTCTCAGGATGGTCCCCTCCCTCTTAGCCCTTCTGATCCACGTGGACACAAGTCTCTCTCTCTCTCTGCATTCAGACAGGAAACAATCAGAACACTTCAAAGAGCATATGTAATAGGCAAGGAAAAGAGAGGAAATGGGAGAGCAGAGATCCTATTCACTTCACAGAGAAGGGATTTCTTAACAAATATCACATCCGAACCACCCTCCCCTTCCCCAGTCCAGTTATCCACAGGACACAATCACTTGCAGAGTTTTTAGCCCTGTGAAGGAAACACAGGGATTTGTTGAGAATGATGATGTCTACACTGCTGGGATGAAAAAGATAGACATTTATTGGACATAATTAGACACAATAAATGGTCGAGTGGATTATGATACCAGGTGACAGAATAAGCAATAACTCTAAAGAAGAAGAATAAACTTTGACCACCGTGGTTAAAGAAGCATGTTGAGTCCTGCTGAGATTCTTTCATGAGAGTGCAGAGCTGCTCTTAAGATTCATTGCCTATATATGGAATCTAGAAAGATGGTACCGACGGTCCTATGTACAGGGCAGCAAAGGAGACACAGACGTAAAGAACAGACTTTTGGACTCAGTGGGAGAAGGAGAAGGTGGGATGATTTGAGAGAATAGCATTGAAACATAGACATGACCATATGTAAAACAGATAACAAGCATGAGTTGGAGTTGGAGTTGGAGGCATGAAGCAGGGAACCCAAAGCTGGTGCTCTGTGACAACCTATAGGGGTAGGGTGGGGAGAGAGATGAGAGGAGAGTTCCGAGTGGAGAGGACACACATGTACCTATGGCTGATTCATACTGATGTATGGCAAAAACCATCACAACATTGTAATTATCCTCCAGTTGAAATAAGTCAATTTAAAAAGTAAAGATTCACTGCCTCCTCTGAGTGGTGGTGATTTAGTCACTAAGTTGTGTCTGACTCTTGCAAACCCATGGACTATAGCCCACCAGGCTCCTCTGTCCATGGGCTCTCCCAGGAAAGAATACTGGAGTGGGTTGCCATGCCCTCCTCCAGGGGAATCTTCCTGACCCAGGGATCGAACCCAGGTCTCCTGCATTGCAGGTGGATTCTTCATCATCTGAGCCACCAAGAAAACCCCTCCACTGAGGGAGATCCTTTTCTAGTAACAGAAAACCCTGAGATTTTGCCTCCCGTTCTTCACTGATTCTTTCTCAGTGATCTTGACGGTTATATTTACTCCCCTCCTTGCTGTTTGTTGTACTTCTTGTTCACAGGATGGCCACATAGTTTTGCTATACTTTGACTTTGCTGATCTAAGTTTTTGTTTGTTTGTCTGTATCCAGGGTTTTTATTCTGATGAATAGGATCCATGATTTTCGTTTTTCCCAATACTGTTCATTGGGAAAAGTCAGATATACTACATTTGTCAGAAAAGACACTTCCTCCCTTTGTGCCTATGATGAAATGGAATTCCCACATTAGGTAGAAACCTGGGCATGGAGACACTTCCTGTGTAACATCATTAAAAGTCCCACCAGCAACATGGTTTAGAACTTTTCATTCAAGAATGGCTGCCATTCAAAGCTCTCATACATCAGGCTCTGGTTTCACAAGTTAAGTATCCTACTCTCATTGGATTCAATTTTCATAAAAATGAACAATATCAGTGCTATTGTTGTTCTTGTCTTGTTCAGTCACTAAATCATGTCCACCTCTTTGGGACCCCATGGACTACAGCAGACCAGGCTTTCCTGTCCTTCTCTATCTCTCAGAGTTTGCTCAAGTTCATGTCCATTGAGCTGGTGATACCACTGAACCATCTTGACCTCATCAGTGTTACTCAGTTCAGTTCAGTTCAGTCGCTCAGTTGTCTCCGACTCTTTGTGACCCCATGGAGTGCAGCACGCCAGGCCTCCCTGTCCATCACTAACTCCTGGAGTTTACTCAAACTCATGTCCATTGAGTTGGTGATGCCATCCAACCATCTCATCCTCTGTCGTCCCCTTCTCCTCTCACCTTCAATCTTTCCTAGCATCAGGGTCTTTTCAAATGAGTCAGTTCTTGGCATCAGGTGGACAAAGTATTGGAGTTCAGCTTCAATATCAGTCTTTCCAATGAATATTCAGGACTGATTTCCTTTAGGATGGACTGGTTGGATCTCTTTGCAGTCCAAGGGACTCTTAAGAGTCTTCTCCAAAACCACAGTTCGAAAGCATCAATTCTTCAGTGCTCAGCTTTCTTTATATTCCAACTCTCACATCTATACATGACTACTGGAAAAACCGTAGCCTTGACTAGATGGACCTTTGTTGGCAAAGTAATGTCTCTGCTTTTTAATATGCTGTAAGATTGGTCATAACTTTTCTTCCAAGGAGTAAGCATCTTTTTATTTCATAGCTGCAGTCACAATCTGCAGTGATTTGGAGCCCCCCAAAATAGTCTGTCACTGCCCATTATTTTCCCATCTATTCTCCATGAAGTGATGGGACCAGATGCCATGATCTTAGTTTTCTGAATGTTGAGCTTTAAGACAACTTTTGCACTCTCCTCTTTCACTTTCATCAAGAGGGAGGGAGGTGGGAGAGGGGATCGGGATGGGGAACACATGTAAATCCATGGCTGATTCATGTCAATATATGGCAAAAACCACTACAATATTGTAAAGTAATTAGCCTCCAACTAATAAAAATAAATGAAAAAAAAAAAAAGAGGCTCTCTAGTTCTTCTTCACTTTCTGCCATAAGGGTGGTGTCATCTGAATATCTGAGCTTATTGATTTTTCTGCCAGCAATCTTGATTCCAGCTTGTGCTTCATCCACCCCAGCATTACTGATGATGTACTCTACATATAGGTTAAATAGGCATGGTGACAATATACAGCCTTGACGTACTCATTTTCCTGTTTGGAACCAGTGTATTGTTCCATGTCCAGTTCTAACTGTTGCTTCCTAACCTGCATACAGATTTCTCAAGAGGCAGGTCAGGTGAACTGGTATTCCCATCTCTTTCAGAATTTTTCACAGTTTATTGTGATCCACACAGTCAAAGGGTTTGGCATAGTCAATAAAGCAGAAATAGATGTTTTTCTGGAACTCTTGCTTTTTCGATGATCCAGCAGATGTTAGCAATTTGATCAATGTTATTAGCTCCACATTAAAGATAAAGACCATCCCCAAGAAAAAGAAATGCAAAAAGGCAAAATGGTTGTCTGAGGAGGACTTACAAATAGCTGAGAAAAGAAGAGAAGCTAAAGGCAAAAGAGAAAAGGAAAGACATACCAATTGGAATGCAGAGTTCCAAAGAATAGCGAGGAGACATGAGAAAGCCTTCCTCAGTGATCAATGCAAAGAAATAGAGAAAAACAATAGAATGGGAAAGACTGGAGATCTCTTCAAGAAAGTTAGAAATACCAAGGGAACATTTCATGCAAAGATGGGCTCAATAAAGGTCAGAAATGGTATGAACCTAACAGAAGCAGAAGATATTAAGAAGAGGTGGCAAGAATACACAGAAGAACTGTACAAAAAAGATCTTCATGACCCAGATAACTACGATGGTGTGATCACTCACCTAGAGCTGGACATTCTGAAATGTGAGATCAAGTGGACCTTGGGAAGTATCACTACAAACAAAGCTAGTGGAGGTGATGTAATTCCAGTTGAGCTATTTCAAATCCTAAAAGATGACGCTATGAAAGTGCTGCACTCAATATGCCAGCAAATTTGGGAAAACTCAGCAGTGGCCACAGGACTGGAAAATGTCAGTTTTCATTCCAATCCCAAAGAAGGGCAATGCCAAAAAATGTTCAAACTACTGCACAATTGCACTCATTTCATACACTTGCAAAATAATGCTCAAAATTCTCCAAGCCAGGCTTCAACAGTACATGAACCGAGAACCTCCAGATGTTCAAGCTGAATAGAGAAAAGGCAGAGGCACCAGAAATCAAATTGCCAACATCCTTGGGATTATCAGCAAGAGAGTTCCAGAAAAACATCTACTTCTGCTTTATTGACTATGCCAAAGCCTTGGATTGTGTGGATCACAACAAACTATGGAAAATTCTTAAAGAGATGGGAATACCAGGCCACCTGACCTGCCTCCTGAGAAATCTGTATGCAGATCAAGAAGAAACAGTTAGAACTGGACATGGAACAACAAACTGGTTCCTAATTTGGAAAGGAGTATGTCAAAGTATTGTCACCCTGCTTATTTAACTTATATGCAAAGTACATCATGTGAAATGCCAAACTGGATGAAGCACAAGCTGAAATCAAGATTGCCAGGAGAAACATCAATAACCTCAGATATGCAGATGACACCATCCTTATGGCAGAAAGTGAAGAAGAACTAGAGAGCCTCCTGATGAAAGTGAAAGAGGAGAGTGAAAAAGTTGTCTTAAAGCTCAACATTCAGAAAACTAAGATCATGGCATCTGGTCCCATCACTTCATGATAGGGAAATAATGGATACAGTGACAGACTTTATTTTGGGGGGCTCCAAATCATTGCAGATTGTGACTGCAGTCATGAAATTAAAAGACGCTTGCTCCTTGGAAGAAAAGCTGTGACCAAACTAGACAGCATATTAAAAAGCAGAGACATCACTTTGTCATACAGTCAAAGCTATGGTTTTTCCAGTAGTCATGTATAGATGTGAGAGTTGGAATATAAAGAAAGCTGAGCACTGAAGAATTGATGCTTTTGAACTGTGGTTTTGGAGAAGACTTTTGAGAGTACCTTGGACTGCAAGGAGATCCAACCAGTCCATCCTAAGGGAAATCAGTCCTGAATGTTCATTGGAAGGACTGATATTGAAGCTGAAACTCCCATACTGTGGCCACCTGATGCCAAGAACTGACTCATTTGAAAAGACCCTGATGCTGGGAAAGATTGAAGGCAGGAGGAGAAGGGGATGACAGAGGATGAGATTGTTGGGTTGTGTCACCGACTTGATGGATATGAGTTTGAGTAAACTCTAGGAGTTGGTGTTGGACAGGAAAGCCTGGTGTGCTGCAGTCCATGGGGTCGCAAAGTCGGACACGACTGAGCGACTGAACTGAACTGAAAGATAAGGAGAGTTGGAGAGATTGTGTGTCTCACCCAGTGTCACATGTGTAGTGTGTTACAAAGTTGATATTCAAAGCTAGGTTCTTACACATCCTCCTCTAGTACCTGCTCTTCTTGACAGCAGTCCCAAAGGCCACTGCGGGGTCTGAACTTTAAAGACCAAGGGGGTGTCCCAAGGGTCTAGAGAAGACTAGTGCAGTGTCCTGATTTGGCAGGAGCTTGGGAAGTGAATGGAAACTAGTGGTAGTGGAGACCAAAAAGAATACTGAAGCAGGATTCCAGATAATGGAAACCTCCAAAAGGTTAGTGAGGGAATTCCCTGGCAGTCCAGTGGTTAGGACTCCACAATCTCACTGCCAGAGGCTGGGGTTCAATTCCTGGTCAGGGAACTAAGATCTCACAAGTCAAGCAGTACTTCCAGAAAAAGAAAAAGAACAGCAAAGTGTTGGTGAGAATGGAGATAGTGTAAGACAGGTAGGTAGAGTTGAGAGATATTGGAGTTTGGATCAACAAGACTTGGGGATAGACAGAGGAAGAAGTCCAGTATGACACCTGGGTTTCTGACCCGGGCAACTGGGTGATGGGGGCACCATTTGCTGAAGTGAGAAACTTAAGAGGAAGGTATTTAGGAGAAAAGAATGAGGAGGTCAATGTTGGTCAAGCTGAATTTCAGGTGACCGCGGAACTTGCCATGGAGTAGGTGAAAGGAGTCACATTTACTCAGAAGCAAGATTTGGCAGAAATCATTTGTTTGGAAATCATCAGTTCATCAGTGAGTTGAAACCAAGAAAGTAGATGATTTTCCAAAGAAAGCTTATACAGTAAGAAATAGGATAAAGAGGGGAAGCCTAGAGATTAGCTTATGGTGGGGAATATCTTCTCTCTGTGTTCAAACAAGACTTTCCAGCTCCCCTCCTGGTCTCTGGGCTATCTACCCCCGTGCTTCTACTTGCATCTTGGAGTTCTGATAGAATTGAGCTCCCCACATTCTTTCTCCATCTCCTCTACTTCTAGCAGGGCAAACAGGTACATGATGAGTCAGCAGTTTCCTGCCTATGAAATAAATGTAAGCTCAGAGAGACTGGGTTCCCCTGCATACCCCCATCCTGACTGTTGCCATCTCCTCCCTGCAAACACATCCCCCCCACCTCGAAACAATTGCTAGGAACAACCGGCATGGAGGAGTATAGTATCTAGTAAAAAGAGCACCGTCTTTGGAGTCAAACAGACCTCAGTTCAAATCCCAGGTTTAACATGGAAACTTGAGCAAGTTATTTCAGCTCTCCAAGTGTCAGTTCCTATATCTATGAATTAGGCTGCTCCTCCTTAGAGACCTAGAGTGTATGTGTGCTAAGACACTCCAGTCACGCCCGACTCTTTGCAAACCTACGAACTGTAGCCTGCCAGGCTCCTCTGTCCATGGAATTTGCCAGGCAAGAATACTGGAATGGGTTGCCATTTCCTTCTCCAGGGGATCTTCCCAATGCAGAGATTGAACCCTCATCTCTTATGTCTCCTGCATTGGCAGGCAAGTTTTTTGTTTTGTTTTTTTAACCACTAGTGCTAACTGGGAAGCCCTAGAGACCTAGAAGCGTGCTTTAGAAGATCGGATGAGGACTTTTCTAGTGGTCCAGTGGTTAAGAATCCACCTGTCAATGAAGGGGGCACAGGTTCAATCTCTAGTCTGAGAAGATCCCACAAGCCCCAGGGCAACTAAGCCCAGGCGCCCCAACTACTGAGCCTGCGCTCTAGAGCCTGTGCTTTGCAATAAGAGAAGCCACCACAATGAGAAGCCCATGCACTGCAACAAAGAGTAGCCCCCTCTTGCAGCAACTAGAGAAAGTTTGCAGGCAGCAACAAAGACTCAGCACAACGAAAAAGAAGATTAAAAGATCGGATGAGATGCAAAGCAGCCAGGGCAACACCTTGTACCCACAGCAGGTATCCAACTATGGAAGTGCTGCCTCCCTCTTGCTCTCCCCATCCCCAGTCTATGGTGGAGCCAGAGGCGTGCAGAGAGGGTGAGCCTCAGAGCACTCTTCCTTTCGAACCCACAGGGGGCTTCAGTAGGTCTTTGTTTACCTCTCTGCCTCTTTAACCAGAGGCTGGAAAATCAGCCTTTGTGATTTTTTTTTTTTTTTTTCCAGAAAGCTCCAGTCCTTGGGCCAGATTAGTAATGCTAAAACCAAAAAAAAAAAAAAAAATGCAGCCTTTCTTTTTGATATATAAAAGGATAAGGAAAGTTTTCCTCCCAGCCCCCAAGCAATCTCATGCACAGCAAACACCACTGGAATCAGCAGGTGTGTGTTCCAAGAGAAGACTCTGTCTCTTGGACTCTACGTGAGTAATTTTCCCCCTTCCAGAAAAACACAAAAGGAGAGAACAGCAGAAGATACAAAGGAAGGATCAAACCCACACGCGGCCAGTGTCCGACTTCTTCAGAGGTGTTTTTAACACAGGTTCTGAGCCTGAGGATGAAAGTGCGGGCTGTTCCCTCAGATCAGCACCGCAGTCGCTAAGCTCTGTCCTGGTGGCTGGACACTGGCTACCTGAACCGAGGCGGCAATGCTGGCATGTAGGATCGCTCCAAGGATGGGACTGGGTCTGCTCCGGTCTAAGGTTAAAGATCAGCTCAGGTGTGTACAGGTCTTAGAGAAACAAAGTCCTAGAGGTTATCTAGTTCAACTATGTCACCTTAAAGATGAAAGACCTGGTTGCCAGGGGGAAGGGACAGTTAGGGAGTTTGGGATGGACATGGACACAGTGATGTATTGATAATGGATAACCAACAAGGACCTATTGTATAGCACAGGGAACTCTACTCAATGTTATGTGGCAGTCTGGATGGGAGGGGAGTTTGGGGGAGAAGGGATACATGGCTAAGTACGACTGAGTCCCTTCGCCGTTCACCTGAGACTATCATAACATTGTTAATCAACAACAACAAAAAACAATTAGATAAATAAAAAAAGATGAAAGACCTACACCCAGAGTCTAGTCCCTGTGACTTTTCCTAAGGTCACAGGAGGAGTCGATATGGGACATGAACCCAGAGCTCTTGACTCCCAAGTAGTGTGTTGGCCCAAAAGGTCATTCAGGTTTTCTGTAACATCTTAAGGAAAAACCCAGATGAACTTTTTGGCCAACCCAATACCACCATCATCCCAATACCACCTCTCTGAGTATTAACTTCATCTCATACCATCCCAGACTGGGCATGCAAATGGACATCAAAGGGGTTAAGAGATGTCATAAGCATCACAACACTCAAGCTTCAACAGACAAGCATCAAACAGTGGTATTAATTATTGTTAATATTGTTAATATAATATATTGTTATTATTGTAATAACACAGAGATAATATTAGAGTAATACAATCTACTCTCATAGGATAGTTTAAGGCTGCAGTAATATTATTCTGTGACTCAATTTTGAAAACTTTTGGCTGATAAAGGCATCATATTGCTTGACTCCATGGGGTGGGAAGAGAGAGTGGTGTTTTTCTATGTGCACAAATCATCCTCCAGAGAGAGATCCTTTACCAAATTTTTATCTAATGCCTCGGATGTGCCAAGCATGTGCTCCACTTTGAGATTACTGTCAAGAATGAAATGGTCTCTAAAATCCCATGATCTGGTGGGAAAACAGATATGGGAGCATGTATTGACACCGTGAAATGGTTTGTGTCACGGTGTAATGGGTTTTGAGGGATGAACATGAGGGGCTGTGCTTTGCTTTGTGTGGTCAGTGGTGGCATCCTTTGGGATAAGGACCACAGGAGAGGGTGCCCTGAGGGAGGAGGGGGGGGCAGTGGGGGTGGCCACAGCGGTGGGAAGGGTAGAGGAGGGGAGGAAGATGGCAAATTTAGTCTGGGACATCACTAAGTTCAAGCAGCCTAAGAGGTACCTAAATGCAAGGATTCTGGGGGGTGGACCAGCTCAGTTCACTTCTTGAGGGACTCCCTCTCTGCCTGCATTGCCGCTCACAGCTCCTCTGTTCTTCCATTTACGTCCTGCCTTTCAAAAATGGGTTGAAATATCGAATTCACCCATGTCTCCTCTTTATCTTTGAAAGCATTTCTTTTTTTTTTCTTTTACTGTCATTTCGATGTGGTTGATGGAGGTAAAACGTCTGCAGACAATCTCCTGAATGGAGCCAGGAGTTTCAAAAGTCAATATCTGAGCAGAGGAGGGGAGGAAATGGAGGAAGAAGGGGCAGTGGCAGAGAGGGGAACTGAGCAAAGATCTGGGATGTGGCTGTAGACTCGAGAGACTGTGGCTTTAGAGAAGTGATTCAGTCAAGCGGTGATTCACGACTTTATCCCTAGTTGCAATGTGGTGAGAAGCCATCAGCTCCCGATCAGTGGGGTCCTTTCCAAATGGTTGGTGGCTACTTCAGTGTCAAGCGTCTCTACTTATATTTATTTATTTATTTGGCCTTGCCAGGTCTTAGTTGCAGCATGCAGGATCTTCAATCTTGATTGCAGCATGTGAAATCTTAGTTGCAGCATGCAGGATCTAGTTTCTTGGCCAGGGATGGAAGCAGGGCCCCCTGCATTGGAAGTGTGGAAGCTTAGCCACTGGACCACTGGGGAAGTCCTCCAAATTCCTCTATATCCATCAGCTCAGAGAGTGTCTATTTAACAAAG
Source organism: Cervus elaphus (assembly GCF_910594005.1). NCBI lineage: Eukaryota > Metazoa > Chordata > Mammalia > Artiodactyla > Cervidae > Cervus > Cervus elaphus. Next base: position 89,722,038 of record NC_057819.1, read on the forward strand.
AACTTAGATAGTTGTCCCTGAATGGGTTGACCAGTTCACTGAAACTATTTATTCAATCTTTTTTTCTCTCACGGACAATATAGCTGTTTAGCTAAATCATGTAGATGATTCAAAATGTTGTTGATATGTAGGTGGTACTGCCTTTTCCCAGAATTAAACCAACTCAACCAAGTGTTTTGGTGTCATAGACATTAGATCTATCACTGGAATAAAAGTGTTCCTTTTATTTCTCCCATCTTCCTCCCTCCCTTCCTTGTGCCCTTCATCATTCATTCATTCATGCAGTCAACAACAACATGACATTACTGAGTACCTACAGTAGGTCAATACTGGGCCAGGCTCCATAACTGGGTTTTGCTTTATGATCATGAGGCTGGCAAAGCCAGCTCCAGGCAACAAGGTGTTTAAATAAGGCAAGTCAGCAGGGGCTTGGAAATCAGAATAGAAAGAAATTCCAATGTCGTGTCCAGATGACTGAGTTAAGTGATACAAGGTACAGAAGAAAGAGCAGGGATCAGAGAGCATGCAGTCCTGTGAGCAGGACAAAACAAGCCCACTGTCTTGGGCCTGGAAGGTCAGGAAAGGACTGTCTCCCCTTAGAGAAGGGGAAAAGGTAGACATGGTGGTTTAAAGGACCTGTTCATGGTTGTTACGTTGGGTGAGGACATCCCTAGTGGCTCAGCAGTGATAATCTGCTTGCCGATGCAGGAGATGTGGGTTTGACCCCGGGGTCAGGAAGATCCCTTGGAGAAGGAAATGGCAGCCCACTCCAGTATTCTTGCCTGGGAAATCCCATGGACAGAGGAGATTGGTGGGCCACAGTCCATGATGTTGAAAAGAGTCAGACAAACAACAAGGACTTCTCTAGTGATCCAGTGATTAAGACTCCACACTCTCAGTGCCGGGCGGCATGAGTTCAATCCCTGGTCAGGGAACTAAGACCCCACATGCTAAGCAGTGAGGCCTAAAAATAAATAATAAAATCAAATGTTGGGTAAACATCAACTGATTGGGGTAAAAACACGTAAATTTAGAGATTTCTTAAATAATAAACTGAAAGCCACTGAGTCATTCCTTCCCTAATTACTTTGGTTCTGTATTCCAGGCCAGAAACTCCTGTTATTAAAGCTAAAGTTTGAAAAAATAAATAAAAGTACTTCCCTCATGGTGCAGTATTTAGGACTCTGAGCCTCCACTGCAGGGAAGTTCTGAATGCGGTGTGACTTTTTTTTAAAAAAAAGCTAAAATTTGTTCACTTAAATAAAATTCTGTTTTTTTGGTTTTGGGTGGTGTTTTTGTTTGTTTTTAATTTTCAGGGATGTTTGCCATCAGCCTTGTTACTTGCCTGACCTGCACTTCATCACCTTGGCATCTGAGTAATTGTCACCACTTCTTCAGTGAGGTGTCTCGTGATGCTCCTTCCTTCCCTGTCTCTCTCACACAGAGCCCTTAATTATTCTCTCCCAGGGAAATATTTCTTTCTGTTCCACTGTGACTACTGTGCCTAGACCCTCATCAATTTAAGGGGAGAAGAGTGTAATTGTGTCCCTGCCTTCTTTTCTTCCCACCCTCAATCCATGCCACTACCTGTTGAGAAACTAATTTTCTAGAAGCTTCATATTATTTAGCCACCCAAATTTCCTGCAAATGAAATGAAAAATAAAATCCCTTTATAAGCTAAGTATTGTATATACACACACACACACACACACACACACACACCGATCTGGTCTTTGTACCTTATCTGTGTTTATTCACTATCACATACAGAGAATTTTCACTTCTCAGCCTCTGTTCAGACCTGAGCTACTAAATCCATATGAATGGAGCCCTTCTATAAGACTCCTTGTTTTTCTACTAGTGTTATTTCCAGTGCCTGGAACACCTCCTCCTCTCTCTGTTATATACACTGTAGCAAAGTAAAAGAAAAAATATTGAAAGGGGATACCAGTGCTGGCTGTGTGGCCTGGGACAAGTCCTTGACTCTCTCTAGGTGTCAATTTCCTTATCTATGAATTGGACCAAGGAGACAGGACCAGCTGATCACTAAGAAGATTCCCATTCTCACTTGACATGAAGTCCACCCAGAGTCTCCCTCACCTGCCCTTCCCAGGATGACTTCCTCTTCCTTGATAAAGGTGGCCACATCCTGCTCTGGAGAACAAGGGTATCTGAAATTCAGCAGACAAAACAGCTAGAATTGTATCACTGCTAGAAGCATAAGAGCTGAAACTGACAGATCCATAAATGACTTTTCTGTCCAAGCATCTATTTCAGAAGATAATGACACAAATAGAATGCCTGCCTTGGTTAACTCTGTCCAACAAATTAAAATGCAACTGTTTTGTGTGGGCCTCAGACTGCCCTAGAACTGACATGCCACGCCACGGAACATGGGTCTACAAGCTTGTTTGTCTGCTGACAGCTCAGCCCAATCATCAGCCTTGAGACTAAAAGTGTCCATGAAAGGGCAATTTCTAGACTTGTAAGGTGTTTGCAAGATGGGTATACTTTCAAAGTATTTCACAGGCATCATCCCATTTGACCTTCCCAGGAGCCAAATGAAGAAACCAAGCAATCAACAACGATTACTCGGGTCTATGACATGCCAGGTCCAGTTGAGTGTGTGTGAGATGCACCAGGGGATAAACTCAAGATTCATGGAGCTGACACCCTAGCAGAGTAGAATCTACTGCACTAATATGAAGAGGAAAATCTTAGAGGAGTTAACAACCCTTGCATAATTATGGGATGAGTGCATTGGCAAAGTCTGACAGCTAATGATAGCCACTACCCTTTATTATTCAACAAATATTTACCCGAGTGCTTACTACACGCCAAGCTTGGTACTAACTGCTTTACATATGTTATTTTATTTAATCTTTAGGCTAACCGTGCAAGGCAGATATTATTATCTCCATTTTTCAAATGAGAAAATTAAGACTCAGAGAGTTTAAGTAACTTTCAAATTTCCCCTAGCTGGCTTGTATTCAGGACTTCACTGGTAGTGCAGTGGATAAGAATCCTCCTGCCAATGCAGGGGACATGGATTCAATCCCCTGGTCTAGGAAGATCCTACATGCCTCAAGGCAGCTAAGTCCGTGAGCCACAACTATTAAGCCCGTGAGCTGCAATGACTGAAGCCCATGCACCTAGAACCTGTGTTCTGCAACAAGAGAAGGCACTGCAATAAGTCCACACACCCCAACGGAGAGTAGCCTTCACTCACCGCAACTAGAGAAAGCCCATGCCAAGCAGTGAAGACTCAGCACAGCCAAAAATAAATAAATGAATCTTTAGAGCCCACCAGACTCCTCTGTCCATGGGGTTCTGCAGATAAAAATACTGGAGTGGGTTGCCACTTCCCGCTCCAGGGGATCTTCCTGACTCAGGGCTAGAACGCACGTCTCTTGCGTCTCCTGCATTGGCAGGCAGATTCTTTATCATTGCACCACCTCAGAAGCCCAACTAAGTAAGGACTTAGTTGAGGGTAATTCCAAGATTTCTAGGTGAAAAAGGGACACAGAATTCATGAGTGAAATCTCTCTTCCTCTGGATAAAAGTCCAGTTCCAAATTTAAAATGATATATTGTCAACACAGCACAAAGCTACACGGACAGTTCACATTCCTTCTTATCAATTAGTGTGCACATGCAAAAGGGCAACACACAGACGCATGCATACACACAAAGACACATACATATGCATACACACATATGCACACTCATACACACACTTGCACACAAAATCTTCCAAGGGAAGTTTGTCTTCAGAAAACTAACAAATGAGATCCACTAGATGAAACATTCTGATTTCTGACACCTGTCTTTAAGTCAGAATTCCATCACTATTTGCATAAGACTTTGAAGTCCTACAGAACAGAACCCTAAAATGTTTCTGATGGAGACATGACCAGGAGAACTGTTTTCACAAATAGAATCCCATTTTCCTTTATTGTTTCTTCCTGCAGGGAGAGAAAAAAAAAATGACGTAAAAATTGGTGTGTCATTATTTTTAGTTTAAGAAACAGAAAAGAAACACTTAAATACCACAAAACTCCCTTTTATAGAACAACTAAACACCCACAACATAACCCAAATGAAAGCATCGTAATCAACTGGAAATGTTAAGCCATGTACCGAATGATGGCTTGGCCATCAACCACAATCACAGCAGGGAAACTTGTTCAAGGTGACGGCTGCAACGATGGACCAAAGAAAGAGATGGACCTTTGTCATTTAGACTCTCTCTTCTGAAGCAATAAGCTGACATTTCCAAGAGTTAAGGATTTATTTATTCTTTTGAGCACCACAACTTTTTTTTTTTTAATGGAACCATTTGACCAAAACTCCTTCTGAAAAATATCCCATCCTTTCGTATATTCTTATGCAAATTATGCAAAACAAAATGTGATCTTGGCAACTCAAGACCATCATTGTAAATTCCAACTCTTATTTTGGGGCTAAAAGACTCAGGGTGATTAGAAACAAATGGAGGTTACCCAACATTAAGGGGCATCTTTTTTTCAGTCCTTTTAGTCCCTGTTTTTATAGCTCTGTCTTCTCCTTTGCAGTCAAACTTTGGCTATTCACTCTGACTATAAGGGTATTTGAATCTTAAATCTACTTGTTTCTTTTCGTGATGTATATCATTTTTGTTCTCCTGAGAGTCTGAAAAACAAATAACCAAGCAAGTTTTCAAGATTGTACATAAAGTAAAAGTAAGCAGGCTCCCTGAAAATCAAAGGTTTACTCATGCTTAAACTACACGATGGTAACTTTAGTGCCTGGAAGGTTGTATCATGTAGTAGGGGTTAAGAGGAGAATTTAACATCAGCAAAACCCGAATTTGACCTTAAATAATCCACTTGATTTCTCTCAGCCTCAGGTTCCTCTTTGGCACAAAGAGAAAGAATAACATGTTCACTAGAGTTACTTGGAGGTTAAATGCGATAATGCATGCAAAGTCCCTAGCTCTATGCCTGCCACATTACTATCCTCAATTAATTAAGGCTACCATTATCATTATTATTAGTTCAGGGACATGCATTGTGACTGCTCAAACTGTTCCTTATCTCTTTGAACTGCCTCTAAACTGGAAAGAAGAATATTATGGGTGCCAAGACCAGGGAGAATTTCAACCACAGTTAAAGATAGAAGCGTGATGTAGTTGGAGAAAGGGCTCAGACCCTTCACACTGTCAAGGTCCAGGCAGGGTCAAGTGTACCGAACCAAGTCAGCCAGCCATGAGTTTAATCACAAGTCAGAGTAAGGTCTCTAGGCAGAGTCTGGTTTTTGTTTTGTTCTGTTTTTTTGAAATATGATTCCTTTAATGTTCCAGACATTTTAAACATTCATAATATCACCTTATTTCATAAGTCATTTTCTCTTTGGTACAGATTCTGTGTCCATGATCAGAGACAGTTCTCAGAGACTCAGCCAGCAGAAAGGACACAAGGAAAGCAACAACTCAGAGTGATCGTCATCAAATACCTCTCCCATATTGGGGACAGTTCACCCCGGTGTCAGCTTTTATTATGAGTTATTATTTGGACACTCAGTATCTATCGTATGAGCTATTGCTGGGGTTTTGTTCAAAAGGGATTGAGACTGAGTCAGGGATCCTGGTCATGCAGGGGAGGGGTACCCAGGAGTCAGGAGGAACACATAAGGGTGGGCAGGGTTCGGGGTGATGGCTCCAGCCACATCAGGGCAGCATCTACGGCTCGCTTCCATCAACACGTGGGCAGTGCCACGGTGGGAAGGTTGGTGAGATTAGCTAAGAGGACCAAGGCCAGTGGCTTGTGATCCAAAGATCCCACTGTATAGAGACAGAAATTCTTCTTCTTACAACGTCCCTTGCTTCCAAGCTTGGCTTTGGTAAGCTTGCTTATGTTTCATTTGTTTCTCTGAAATCAAAGAAACCTTTTCAAAAAACTCTGTTTATTAATAAACCCTGTGTCTCCTAATTCTCCCCTGACTATTGTTCAGGTCCAATGAGGTGTTTCCCTGGATGGTGCATGTGCCCTTCATGCTCAGATCTTTTTACTTGTTGCTATTTCATCTCTAACTTAACACACAGGCATCCTTGTCCTAGTATTTTCTTTAAAAATGACATCATTTTTCCATGAACATATTGTCACCATCATTAGCTTAACTGTTTGCCTAGTGTTGGGCATGTGAACTGTTTTTCTTTTCTTTCTTTTCTTTCTTTTTTTCTAGCATGAAAAGCCCTCATTGCAAATACCTTTGTACCTTGGGGGTTATTTCCTTGGGGAAGCTTCTAGGGCATGGGATTTCCAGGTCAAAGGGTGCGAACTGTTTCATGCTGTTATTGCACATTGAGCTTATGAACTTGCCCTTATAACTCCAGAAGGCTGTTTTGAATCTAACGTCGTGTGTTAGCACTGTAGGCTGCTGCGAATTATTGAACGAGTAAACTGAAGCACTGTTGGGCTAGAGAAGTATTGATTAAAAGAAGAAAGCAAAGCTGAGGTCTGGAAGAGAGGAGAGGAAGGAGGGAGGGATGGAGGGAGGCGGGGAGGGAGACAGTGGGCTGAAAGTCTGTGGTTTGTAAAAATGACTTCGACTGCAGCCGGGTGATGGTCCTCAGTGTGTTTCATCACTTGGATGTTGAGAGAGGAAACGTTTTGTGGGGCTTTCTTCAATTTACTTGGCTCAGCCTGTAGCACTTGTACGCATGGGTACTTCCCTAAACCTCTTTCTTTTTTTATAATTGTATTTATTTATACACCTATTGTTGGCTGTGCCCAGTCTTCCTTGCTGCGCTGGCTTTCTCTAGGTGTGGCGCTCGGGGACTCAGTAGCTTCTCTTGCTGTGGAGCATGGGCTCTAGGGCGTGCGGGCTTTAGTAGTTGCAGCACCAGGGCTCAGTCGTTGAGGCTCCCGGTCTCTTGCACAGGCTCGGTCATTGTGGAGCACCTGCTTAGTGGCTTCTCAGCATGTGGGATCTTCCTGGACCAGGAATCGAACACGTGTCTCCTGCATTGGCAGGTGTATTCTTTTCCTCTGCACCACTGGGGAAGCCCCCTAAACCTCTTCCTTGCCTCTGAGCTCCTATACTTTTTAGCTCCGCCCATGATGCATCACACTGAAGCTGGGGGAAAAAAAGAGCCCCATATGCGCTGCCGATACTGAGAACCAGGTTTCTGTTTTCACTTCCTCCATCTCCCTGAGGGCTTTTGCAAAACTCTAAATTATGCTGCCACCCACGTTATCTATTCTCTCTTTTAACTCCCAATTTCCTGCCTTTCTAATAATTACCAACACGTTGGAGTCAGACCTGGGTTGGAATCCTGGCTCGGCGGCTCTGCGACTTACTCCGTGTGTCCCTAAGCAAGTAACTCCATGTCTCTGAGCCCCATTTTCTCTCTCTGGAAGATGAGGCTTAACTCAGTGCTTGACATCCAGCTCAGTGAGTGGTTGCATTGGGTGATTATGGTTTGAGCTGTGCTTAAACCAGCAACAGAGGGAATAAGATTAGAAGCATAAAATCTCTATGTCGCCATCTGTAAAATGGGATATTATCATGAGTTGTCATGAAAGAACATCACGTGAGGGAGTGCCCTGGAAGTTCAGTGCTTAAGACTTGGTGCTTTCACCGCTGAGGGTCTGTATTCAGTCCCTGGTTGGAAAACCAAGATCCCACAAGCAGCATGATGCAGCCAAAAAAATGAAAACATTACATGGTGTCCATAAGAGTATGCGATAGGCACCCAGCAGATGCTCTGCGTTATCTTTCTCTCCTCTCCCTCCCCATCATCTCCTCCCCTCCCCTTTCCTTTTCTTATCCTGCCTTTCCTGCCCTGCCCTTCTTTGCCCTGTCTTCTATTTGGATAATCACAGAGGTCCATTCCACTGCAAAAGAATGTACAAAACCCCTCCCATTCTGCCCTCCTGTGGGTGGACAGGCAAGATAAACTAGGAGGAGAGAATCCTCCTGGTGGTAGAGAAAAAGGTAGTGGTTTGGCCCAGGTCATCTATAAGGGAAAGGAAATAAACAAACTGCTGGTGGCGGAGACAGAGAAAAGCTGTGACTCGAGGGAAAGCAGCCGGGAAGGAGGCTTTTGACAAATCAACCCAGCCTGAAATCTCTGAGTCACTGCAGAGGGTCTGTCTGCAAGACAGATTCAGGGCTGGTTAGTGAGTGCTCCCCGAAGGGGAGGTGAGAGCCAGGGTACTACTGAGTCATGGCTGAGAAGGGGACAGCCAAGGAATTGAGAAATAAAATGCCTAATTGTACCTGGGGTTTTATATGTCATTAAATCCGATTTTAACTGCCTGCCTTTTTGTACCATGAGTGGATGGTAACTATACTAGAGACGGTTATTATGCTTAACTGTTTTAATGAGTTTTGTTATGTGTATGGGAGAGGAAATTAGGTAGAAAAGTGTGCAATGCTCTGCTGCTCTAACTTTATGGTCAGAGTTACAACCAACACCCAGTTATTCAAGCCTAAACCCAGAATAGGAAAGGTGATGTGGGGGGAGCGGCAGGGAAGAGACAGAGTCCTTACTGATGTGATCTGGCTTCAGAAAGTATATGTCACAGGTCAACAGGACACCACCGAGGACACAAATACCCACATCAGGAGGAGGGTGTGAATGCGGGCAAGTGGATGTCATGGGTCAGGGCTCCTCCACATGGACTTCTGTTGGCGTTGCCTCTGGTCTCAGACCCTGGCTCCAAGGTGGATCCTTGTAGACAGAGTCAAACAGTTCTCCAAGAGTTGGGTGAGAAAATGAAAATGCATGGGGAAATTCAGTTGGAAACCTAATTCAATGTGTGATGGTTGCTCTCAGACCAAGGCAGAGGAGGCCCCTCCACACACTCTGGCATAGCATTTATCATACTTTAATACAAGTATCTACTTTCTGACCCACACCCCCCACTAGATCGCAAGCTAAGACAGAGATCACGTCTTAGTAGATGCTGCATTTCCCATGCCTGGGACGGTGTCTGACACATGCTAGGTGCTCATAAGTTTACTGTGAGGGTTAAATGAGTTCATGCATGTTCATCGAGTACAGTGCCTGACACATAATTAGTTCTCTCTATCAAATATGAGCATCAGCATCACCATTATCATCACCATCACAATCATCACTACTCCCATCATCACTACAACATCATCACCATCACCGTCATCAACACAATCATTGCCACCATCATCACCATCATTACCACCATCATGGCCATCATCCAACATCATCACCACCATCATCACCATCACCACCATCAACCACCACCATCATCACCATCATCAACACAATCATCACCACCATCATCACCACCAACTACCACCATCACCACCATCATTATCAACACCATCATCACCATCACCCAACATCACCACCACCATCATCACCATCAGAAGATCAATTTCCCAGTGACCAGGGCAAGTCACTAAACTTTGTTTATCAATTTCCTCTTCTAAGAGTAACCGCATGCTCACTAAGATCACTTTTGGCCCTGACACCCTCTGTTTCTCTCAAGGGTGTGTCTTACCTGCTCTCTATATTAGTCACAGAAATTTCTGAATCCAAAACTGTCTTCCTCTGCCTACCAATGCATGTTTGGACCACTTTCCCAAACCAACTGGAGCTGTGTGCTCAGGGCACTCAATTTTGCCTCTGTGTGTGTGTGTGTGTGTGTGTGTGTGTGTGTGTGTGTGTGTGTTATAATTAGTTTAAAGAAAATATGACTAGAAAATTAAATCCTTTGCAAATGCCTCATCTAATACTGTTCAGAGGCAAATGGAAATATTTTTGCACTGCCTGCTGTTTGAGATTATCCACATGAGGGCTTTCATTCGTCAGCATATCTAACAAAGAGTTAACAGAAAATCTGATAATAAAACAGCAAGCTCTGTGTACCACCTTGCCATAGGACCCACTGTCATTTTTGGATGGAAAAACAGGACAACGTGAAATGAGAAGTTGAGGAAAATAACAGAAGCTGGAATGAGATGCCAGAGGAAGGCAACCATAAAATAACTGCAAACACAGAGAAAAAAAAGGTGTGAAGAACATAGAATACAATTACTCTAGTAAATGGTATTCACAGAATGCAATCATTTGCGTGAGAAAAGGGGGACATATGGCGATTATGCACACATATGTATATTCATAAGTATCACTAATAAATTATACAACAAATTGATAGCATTAGTGGCCTTCAGGGAGGAAAGATGGGTGGCCAGGAAGGCTAGGGGTAGAGAGACAGTTTTACTAAACTCTTTACTCTTTTGTCCTTTTTGACCACGTGAATACTTTGCTGGTTTCAAAATAGATTGTTGAAAATTTATTCTGACTCTTTGCGACCCATGTACTGTAGCTCACCAGGCACCTCTGTGCGTGGAGATTCTCCAGGCGGGAATACTGGAATGGGTTGCCATCCCCTCCTCCAGGAATTCTTCCCAACCCAGGGATCTAATCCAGGTCTCCTGGATTGCAGGCAAATTCTTTAGTGTCTGAGCCACCAGGGAAGCCCAAGTATACTGCAGTGGGTAGCCTATCCCTTCTCCAGGGGATCTTCCTGACGTGGGAATCGAACCAGGGTCTCCTGCCTTGCAGGAGGATTCTTTACCAGCTGAGTTACCAGGGAGGCCTATTCCATAGGGTGAGCAGAGAATAAACCAGAAGCTGGAATCTGGGTTCTGGTTGTGTGTTTCTCAGCATCCATCTGTGTGATTTATACGAGCCATTCCTCTCTCTGGACCTCTGCTTCATCCTGCTGCCCGCACCCTCCAGAGTGAAGGAGTTCAACTAGACATTAGGTTACATTACATCCTCCCATCTTTCAGGATTTGCTTTTACCCTGGAGCGCAGTGGTTCAGCAGAGCATGAACTTACAGCCCTCTACTCTGGACCTGGTCCTTCCAGCCCCCATCTTTCTTCTGGTGGCCGTGTGCCCGTGTTTGCCCTCTGAGCCCTGGGATTTAGTGCTAGTGAAAGATGAGCAGCTGAGAGCTTGAACTCCAGTAAAATAGGAATGACCAAAAACTGCCCAAAAAAAGAAAAAAAAATCAGAGAAATCTAAGAAAGAGCCTGGAAAAAGAACGTACTAGGAGAGGCCAAGTATAATATAAGAAAGCCATAGAGTGAGTGGGAGAAGCAGCGGAGATGCTGAAGCACGTGCAAAGTGAGAGGGAACAGCAACTCCAGTGCCAGCCCCATGGAGGGAGGCTGGGAAGGATGGGGAAATGAGGTGCCCAGTGATCAAAACCCAGTGAAGTTCTGCTCGCCCTTTCTAGCAGCTCTGGAGCCCCCATCATGACCAGTGGACACTGGCTGAGGTCTTGTGACACTGTAGCCACCTCAGTGCACCCAGAGGTCACCAGTTACATGAGCTAAGAATCAGAGGGGACCCCAAGGCTTCAGGCAGAGGTTGGGAAGAGAAGAAAGGAAGGAAAAGGGAAAAAGAGAAGGGAGGAGAGAGAGAGGCAGAGCGATAGGGACCCCAGGGCAGTACAGTGTCAGAAAAAGAAAGACAAAGAGAAAGAAGGAAGAAAAGGTGAGCTATTTAGGTTCACAGATAGACCCACAGAGGCCCACCTGCCCCATAATTGCAATGAACTCTAGGATGAGAAGCAGTGTCAGCTCATCACCAGGAGTCCTAAAAGAAAATGCACTTGGCATCTTAAGCAGAGCCAAGAACACATTGTTACTGCCCACACTTCCCTCTTGCCACCCACCACCTCCACTTAATCCCAGAGGTGGTGATGGGAGCGAAAAAGAACCCACAGCCATCAGAAGAAAGATCAGGTTCTGGAAGGGTCAGGTCCAAAGTAAAGGGCTTGGTGGGTTCATACCAATGGGTATGGGACCATTTTAAAGACCTCAACATCCAAGATCCCATCCCAAGAGCAGAAAATGCAGGAAAAACAGGTGAAGGAACTGATGGCATTTAGCCTGGAGAAGAAAAGACTTTCTTGAAGATTTGGCAAGAAGGCTGACTGCTAGCGCCCCTTTCACCACTGATGTACTTCGATTTTATAAAGTATTTTGAAGGGTTCCCATGTGAAAGAAAGATCAAACTTATTTTGTGTGGCTCCCCAGGGATAAATTAGGAGACATTTGCAAAGAGACTGATTCCAATGTGACAAAAGGGAGCTTTAAACACTGCCAGGTGTTTTGGAATACAATCAGTTACCAGTGGACTGTCACTGATGGGATGTGTAGCAGGAATTCCGAAGAGCCAGGCGAGGTGGTACCTATGGCACATTCCAAAAAACTGGAGCACACCTCATGTGAACAGCTGACTCACTGGAAAAGTCCCTGATGCTGGGAAGGGTTGAGGGCAGGAGAAGAGGGCATCAGAGGATGAGAGGCCTGGATGGCATCACCGGTGCAATGGATATACAGTGGACACCAATGCAATGGATATACAGTGGACACCGATGCAATGGATATACAGTGGACACCGATGCAATGGACATGGCATCACTGATGCAAACTTTGGAAAATGGTGAGGGACAGGGAGGCCTGGAGAACTGCAGTCCATGGGATTGCAAAAACTCAAACACAACTGGGCGACTGAACAACAACATGTTATGTTCCAATAAACATGCCCCTGAGCAGTAGGGATTGGGGATAAGCAGGAAAGTCATGGGATCCAGTGAAGCCTGATCAAGCCCACAACTGTCAGCTCCTACAACAGGATTATAAAAACGGAAAATCATATCGCCTTCAATGGGCCTTCCCTCCCAGCAAACTCATTTCGCGGGAGAAAGAGCTGATAATTGGCCGTGGTGGTCACCCACCAGATTGTGGGCTGGCTGGCGCCCAAAGGTCACACTGAAGGCCAGGAAGCCAGGTGTGGAGTGACAGATGTTTTAGAGACAAACAGGAAAAGGGAAATTTTCTTAAAAGCTTCTGACTGGGAAATCACAATGCTAAATGTGAACTTCTCGGTGGATAGGTCGCATGGGGCAGGTCAGGAACTGCCTTGTGAATTTGGTTTTTCAGCCAAGAGAGCTTGCCTGATTCACGAGAGCTGTCATGTCATGGAGCTCTGACAGCACAGATGCCGTGGGGCAGGGTTTGAGAGCACAGGGGCTGGAGCCAGGCTGCCAGCACTGAAAGGCTGCTCTCCTGCTTCAGCTGTGTGGCTTAGGGTGAGTAACTCAACCTCTCTGTGGTCAGGAATCCTCTGCTTTGGAGTAGAGAAAATAGCAGTATTCATATGTGCCTCATCGGATTATTTTGAGGGTTAAACATTTAGAATGTTTATGACACTTTTTTTTTTTCCTGTCATTTTTTTGGTTTGCTTTCAGGGGTGGTGCTCAGTCGTGTCCGACTCCTTGCAACCCCATGGATTGTAGCCCACCAAGTTCCTCTCTCCATGGAATTTTTCAGGCAAGAATACTGGAGTGGGTTGCCATTTCCTACTCCAGCGGATCTTCCCGACCCAGGGCTCAAACCCAGATCTCTTGCATCTCCTGCATTGGCAGGCAGATTCTTTACCACTATGCCACCTAGGAAACCTGGTTTGGTTTACTCTTTATTTACTTGGCTGTGCCAGGTCTTAGTTATGGCATGCAGGTGGTGTCTTTAGTGGCAGTATGTGAACTCTTTACTTGTGGGCATGTGGGATCTCGTTTGCTGACCAGGGATCAAATCCAGACCCCCCACACTGGGAGCTCAGAGTCTTAGCCACGGGACCACCAGGGAAGTCCTGACACTTGTTTTTAATGTAAGTCACTTGAAATAAATCCTAGAGATTAGGAAGACCTACATTTATTATACGGTTATTATTTTTCATGCTTTTGAAGGCAGCAGGGTGGGAAAGGAAAAGCTTAGACTTTGGAATGAGTTAGAGCTGAATTCAATTCCTGCTCTCCATGCCCTTGGTTCAACAGTTGTAAAAAGAGGGTAAAAATACCACACACACACACACACACCCGCCCACCTGCAAGGTTGGAATGAGAAGTTAAATATGTGTCTGGTTCGGTTGCCTGGCATATAGAAATATTCAGGAAATCTTAGTTCCCTTCTCCTCTTCTCCATTTTGATGTGTTTCATCTAGGTGCCAGGGCACTGTACTAAGATATAGAGGCAAAAATGTGAATGAGATGTGGTCTCTGTCCTCAAAGGGCTCACGTCCAAAAGGAAAGGCTGGACACACACAGTGACAAGGTGCTATACAAAGGCTATGATGGAGCTATCGATCCAGTTACCTTGGAGGCAATGTTTCAGCTAGGACTTGAGGCAAGGGTAGAACTTCACAGAGCTGTCCAAGTATTGGTCAAGAAACGGGTCGGGGGATTTCAGGCAGTGTAGGAAACGCACTGCATCCATGGGCCAAAAAGAAAGTCCACGATCACTTGGGATCACCAGCCACCCCTGTGTCTGCCTCTGGATTTCTGTGCCAAGATCCTGGGGCCCATGCAGGATACCCTTCCTCTCTGTGAAGAGGTGGCCCATCTGGAGAATTGGAGAAGCCATGGCAGAGAAGATGCTCGGGCAACCAAAAGCTTCATGTGTACATTTCAAGGGGGGGGGAAAAAAACAGGAAAGAAAAAGCCCATAACAGGTGAACAAATCAGAAACATAAAAGGTCTCAAAGGTTTCTACAGGACAGAGCTTTGTGCCAGCCCAGGGCTATGACGCTGGGAGATGTCTGGCTGCTTCATCAGTCATTTCACTGAACTCACAAGCTCCCCCCACCTTGGCCGGGAAATGTGTCACCGTGGCCCCCCTCCCAGGACTGCTGGGACCAGACTGAAGCCCTGGTAAATGAGCCTCTGTCAGGGGCCCCACAAAACTGGCAGATTCAGATCCTTCCCCCAAAGCCAGCAACAGATGTGTTCTAGGAACCAAATCCATAGCAGAATTTTAGCAAAACCCAACCTCAGGAGTTTCTCCCCCAAGTGAATGAGACACGCCAAGGCAGAACATTTTAAAAAGCTAGGGACTTCCCTGGCAGTCCAGTGGTTAAGACGTCGCCTTCCAATGTAGGGAGTACAGGTTAGATTCCTAGTTGGGGAGCTGAGATCCCAGGAGCCTCAGGGTCGAAAAAACCCACCAAAACATAAAACAGAAGCAACATTGTAACACAACCAATAAAGACTTTAATTGATTAATTAAAAAGCTGAATGAAAGTGTCCAAAAGTGCCCAGGGGTTAGTGGAAGACCTTGAACCTGCCCAGAAGGGAAGAAAGACATCATCAGCTAAACAGCTGTGGGAACCCAGCTGTGAGAATGGCAGACTTGGAGTCTCGGGTCCTTGGAAGTCACTCTCCGCCCTCCTGCCCATCCAGGGAGGCTATGCTTGGTGGACTGCGGTCAGGGGTGAGCAGCAGACTCCCCCAGGGAAGTGGCTAAGATGGGGACACCGGAAGTTCCTTAAAGGCAGGGCTGCCCCTGCTGGGCCCAATCTGCTAGAGACCCAGGGACTGCTCCCAGCAGCTCAACACACATACTCATCTACACACCGCACACAGGCAAAACACCAACTACACACCAGGTCCAGAGCTGCCGATATCCACCCACACATCAACACACTTGTTGGCACCCACCACCGGCTAAATGCAAACGGTCCACCCAAGTGGAGCATACACACCATCCCTCTATCCTACACACAACACACATACTCAAATAGCCACAGTGCAGCATCTGCAAAAATAAACCCACAGCCACCAGATACACCGAGATGCCCGTTCACACGTACACACGCACATCCTACCCACTCTCAGCGCCTGACGCCCCACTCACACACTTGCTCAAAGGCCCACATTAGACAGAGGCTTCGGGTTCTCGACAGTCCACCCGACACAGTGAGACGTGGCCTCACACTCATCCACACACGGCCCACAGACACGCAATGTTGCTACTCCACGTCTCACCCGCCAGCCCCGCACAACCCGGCACATCTGTGCAGCGCATCCCCCACCCGGCCGGCTCTGGCAAGAGGCTTCCCTCTCGGTGTGCAGCGGCCACAGTGGCCAGGAATTAAAATGCAGCGAGGAGGAGCCGCGCGCGTCAGCACCGCGTCTCCGGGAGCGCACGGCGCTCGCCGCCGCCGCCCCGCCCGCCCGCCCGGAGCCGCGGGGCCGGCGAGCCGAGGAGCAGGTGCTGGAAACCCAGCCGCGCCAGCGTCGCGCGGCCGCTGCCCAAGTTCGCCCGGGGCCCGGAGGAGGGCCGGGCAGGCGGGAGGCGAGCGCAGCCGGCGCCGCCTCCACCGCGGGGCTGAGAGTCTCGAGAGGAGCCGGACGCGCGGAGCAGCGAGTCCGGGTCACCCCCAAGAGGAGTAGCCGGGGCTCCGCAGTCCCCAGCTCCTGGAGCACCGGGGCAGGAGAAAGAAGAGGCGAGGGACGACGAGATCGGGCTTTTCTGGAGATTCGAGGCACTTCGCAGAGCCGTGCGGGGCGGGGAGAAGCGACACTTCCCTCTGGCCAGCAGCCCTGAAGGAGCCCGTCGACCGGCAGCCTCCGGCGGGACCCTGAAACGCCCCCAGCCCCAGGCGAGGGCGGTCACATTGCAACGCAGGACGCGGGCGGGGCAGGACTCGGGGGAGCCTAAGCAGGTCTCCGCCGAGCGCATCCAGAGGAGCAGTTAGGAGGGTCCCAGAGGAAAGGGAAAGAGGGCCAGCAGGGCGACCGCTCATCCTGGTACACACCCACCCCACCCGCCCAGCCAGGAGCGGCCGCGCGCCTCTGGGGGCGCTCGTCCCCCGGCACCTTCTCCCCTACCGTGTCCCAGCACCGCGGGCCACCGGCGGGCGGCCCTTGGGGATGTCCGAATCAGGCATGGTGGCCGAGTGGCTGCTCTCCCGGGACCAGCGTAAAAGCTGGGGTTAGGCGGAGCCCGGAGGGACTCAGCTCAGGGTCCCCCGAGGTCCAAGACAAGGGGACGCGGGCGCAGCACCCAGGGACCAGAGAGGCGGCGCCCAGCGGGGCCGCTCCAAAGCTAGTGGCCGGCGTCGGGCATCCTCAGGAGGACTCGGAGCCAGGAGAGCCTGGGAGGCGCTCGGGAAGGCCCGTGCCAGGGGCGGCGGGCCGAGGCGGGCTCGGTCCCGGGCGGACGCCCGCGGAGGCGGCGGTGGCGGCGCCGGGCTGGCATGCCTCGCCACCGGAGCTCCTTTCGGGCGCACGCTTCCCTGGCGCGGGCTGCGCGCGGCGGCTGCCGCTGCTGCTTCCACGGCTGCTGCGGACTTCCATGGCGGCTCCGCCCGGCTGGGGCCGCCGCCGCTGCCGCCAGCCGCGGGCTGAATGAATGAGCCGGAGCGGCGGAGCCGGGCGGCCCGCGGCCGCACTCACCGGCCCGGGACGCTTCCGCATGGCCCGCGAGGAACCGGCGCCCGCGGCGGTGGCGGCGGCCGGGCAGCCCGGGGGCGGCCGGGGCGGCGAGCGCGAGCGGGCGCTGCAGGGGCCGGGGGGCGCCCGCAGGGGGCGGCCGTCGCTGAGCCGCGCTAAACTGCACGGGCTGCGGCACATGTGCGCGGGGCGCGCGGCGCCCGGGGGCTCCTTCCAGCGGCGGGCGCTCTGGGTGCTGGCCTTCTGCACGTCCCTCGGCTTGCTGCTGTCCTGGTCCTCGAACCGCCTGCTCTACTGGCTCAGCTTCCCGTCGCACACGCGTGTGCACCGCGAGTGGAGCCGCCAGCTGCCCTTCCCCGCCGTCACCGTGTGCAACAACAACCCGCTGCGCTTCCCGCGCCTCTCCAAGGGGGACCTCTACTACGCCGGCCACTGGCTCGGGCTGCTGCTGCCCAACCGCACCGCGCGCCCGCTGGTCAGCGAACTGCTGCGGGGGGACGAGCCGCGCCGCCAGTGGTTCCGCAAGCTGGCCGACTTCCGCCTCTTCCTGCCTCCCCGCCACTTCGAGGGCATCAGCGCCGCCTTCATGGACCGCCTGGGCCACCAGCTCGAGGACATGCTGCTCTCCTGCAAGTACCGCGGCGAGCTCTGCGGTCCGCACAACTTCTCCTCCGTGAGTGGCCCTCCGCGCGAACCCGCTCCCTCTGCTCCCCCACTCTCCCCAGCCCCGGGGTCTGGCAGCTCTTCCCCGGCCCGGGGGCTGGACCCCAGGCCCCTGGAGGTGACATCAGCCCAAGAGGCCCCGGGGCAGAACCCAATCTTAGGTCCCCCGCATCTTCTCCAGGTTGTGGGAACTCGGACGTCACTGCAGGAGGAGTCGTCTGGCTCCCTTGTTCCGGCCTCTCTCTTTGCACCCAACCCCCCTCTGGGATACCAGCCCCGCTTCTTCCAGGCCTCACCCCCACCCCCTACCCCAGGATCCACAGAACTCCACGTAGCTACTCTGTGTTTGGGGTGAAGGAATGGGAAGACAGGGAAGCCTGTCTGAAGTGTGGGCTTGTTGTCTTTGGGAAACTCAATAGGAAGCTCTTTAAATATGGGCAGGAATCAGGTAGAGCCCCTAAGCTCGCTGGGGACTCTAAGTAGCTTATGAGGAGAGTTCCCAAACACTTCCAATTTGGGAGACTTTGGAAGAAACCCCCAGAATACCAACCAAGGATGAAACTGTACCTAGTTTGGTGGGAGAGGCAGCAGCCCCTTCTGATACTTTTTAAACCGGCTTGTGTCCTAAGCAATCTGGAAATGGAGCCTGGTGGGCGCCATGGGGCCCCTTGACCCCACAAGGTGTGAGAATGGGTCTGTCCCTCTAGGGGAGCCAACGCCCTGCAGTGGGGAAAGCAGCGTGGCAGAGATACTGAAGCTGCGCTCAGGGTTTGTAAACGTTTTGTTGTGCTGGTTCTCCCATGCTGGGGTCTGGGTAAGGCAGCTGTCAGACAGAAGGTATCTGCCTTGTGCGGTCTGCCTAGGAGGAGTTGTGATGCCAAGCCTCAGCGTGGCACCAGCCTGTCCAGCCATTCGTGTATAAATGCCCCTTCGGGGGGGTTGGGCTTTGCCACCAGTGCCGGGAATGTTGGTGTGTGCAGTTTGTTCATAATGTTCTGATGGTGATTTTACCAGCTTTAGGCATTCCTCCTGACCGTCTCATCTCTGACAGTGCTTTTTTAGGATAGTGAAGAGATCCTTTGGTTCCAACAGGTGTTGGCACAGATGCCCATCAGGCCAGGCCTCTGATCGGCTGATTGGCCCAGTCCTGGTCTAGGATGGTGACCCTGGCTTCAGTCTTACTCTCTTTGTTTTGCTTTAAGCCTGTGTTTACGGTAGCTGTGAATTATCCACTCCCAAAATATCCCTGGTTTCCTGAGCTTTTCAGCTTGCTTTAAAAGAATACCTACTTTGTGGTTCCCCCGCCTTAGCAAGCAGGAGGTGCTGTTAACATATGTTTCTAAGTGACTTCGCCCAGACTTCAAATACAATTCTGAGTTCCATCTAACAAAGATAGAGGAAGCAAGGTCATGATCCTTTGTTTACAGTAAGTCCCTTACATATGAATCTTCGAGTTGCGAACTTTCAAAGATGCAAACCTACCTTTGCCTGTCCAATCACATAAGTCAGCTCATGTGTCTGGAGTACACTGTCATATGCGTGCATCCTCTCCAAGTGGTTGTGAGTTTGTGTACTTAATCCACAGTATTGTATAAAAGACAGTAGTACAGTATCTTTATTTCAAGCCCAGGATGTCTAGAAGTAAGCATAAAAGGGGCAGTGATATAGCTGGTACTACTGTACTTTTCAGGGTACTATGCAGTAAGATTAAAAATATTTTCTGTATTTTTTGTTTGTTTTTTTATGTATTATTTGTGTGAAAAAATATTATAAACCTGTTACAGTATGGTACTATATAGCCAATCGTGTTAGTTGGGCACCTAGGCTGACTTTGTTGGCCTTACAAATGGGACACATGAACGTGTTCTTGGAACAGAACTTGTTTGTATGTGGGAGCTTATTGTGTTGTTCTTTGGCTGACCACCAGCTAGCAGCCCCTAGAGTTAGACTGAAGTTTAGTGTTACATTCGAGTATCAGCAGCTCCAGTTCCAAGCTACACAACACCTGGAAAACTCAGCACATCTGATGATGGCTTTACAAAGCGTGGCTCGCGGGCTAACCACCAGAATTCACTTTTGACATTTACCACAACCCTGCTTTGGCAGAGTTTTATTCCCATGTTAAAGATGAGGGCTCGGAGATGCTAAAATGCTGTCCAAAGCCCAGAGTCAGCAAGCTCAAAGTCCAACTTTGTATACCACGGGATGCACACACAGAAGCCACCTGCAACCTTCCTCTCTGACCCTGGGCCTCTCTTCTATCAGAGGATCCCTGGGTAGGACTCTAGCCCTCAGCCACCTCCAAATCCTGTCCCTTCTGGGAGCGTGGCTGGAAGAGTGGAAACTGGCCCCTTGCAGGCGGATCATAGCCTTGGCCACTTGTTAGGGGTCTACAGAGCACATAGTGCTTGCAGAAGTCATCTGACCTCAGCCCCCCTGGCAGGAATGGCCCTGAGTTGATGAAAATCGGGTTCTTCTCACTGGGGCACACCCTTCTGTGACCACCCATACCCTGCCTTCCTGTGTCTGAAGATTTTGCAGGCCCACACCCACCTAAACCAAAGTGCTACTTCCATACCTCCCAAGGTATGTGTTCCTGGGGACTCAAGTGACCCCTAGTGGCTTCATATCATGGCACCGTCCTGGGAGTTTTCAGCGCCTTCACATTTCATGCTGTAGTTTTTCTCCAAGGGCCTCAGGATTAAAGATTGCACCCCTCTATCCATGGAGGCCAGAAGCTATTTCAGGGGAGCCCCTAATATACAGTGGGTGGGCCCATTAAGGAATCCTTTCTTTAACCACTCTACCCTGCCCCAAGCCTTGGTCAGCTTTGATGAAGGAACACTATAGTGTGTAGTGGTTAAGAGCATGAACTCTCAGGATGAACTGATGGCTCAAATCCTGGGAGGACCACTTGCTGTGTGCCCTTGGACAGGTGACTTAATCTCTCTGTTCTTTAGTTTCCTACTCCATCTAGTGGTGGTAGCAATAGTACATACACTACATTCTCTGTGATCATGGGCTTCCCAGGTGGCTCAATGGTAAAAGAATCCGCCTGCCAGTGCAGGAGATGTGAGTTCAGCCCTTGGGTGGGGAAGATCCCCTGGAGGAGGGCATGGCAACCCACTCTAGTATTCTTGCCTGGAGAATTCCATGGACATAGAAGCCTGGCGGGCTATAATCCATGGGGTCACAAAGAGTTGGATACAACTGAATGAATGAGCATGCACATAGGTATGTGTGAGATGGGCACTCTTTAGACTGTGCTGGACCCCCATAAAAATGCCACCTTTAAAAGGGCATCAGCTTCCTCTCTGGTCTCTGGCCTCCAGCTTATGCTGCCTGCCCTCTGCATCCACCCTTGGCGCTATAGTCAGAGCAGTCTTTCTAAAGTTCCTCTCAGAGCATGGCATCCCATTTCTTCAAACCCATCAGTGACTCACCTGTCCTAGGCCCTGGTTCCTCAGACCCTGCACCTGGGCCCTGCCCTATCTCTGGCCATGCTGTCTCTGGGACCACGTGCCCAAGCTCTGCTGAGCAGCTGACAACAGCTGGGCTGCTTCCTCTGCTACCCTAAGTGTGCCTTCGCCACCCCCAGCTGCTCTGTCTGCCCGGGGATGCCCAGTCATCCTTCAGGCTCCAGCCCTGGGGTTCCCTCTCTTTTGAAGCCTTGCCTGACCACCTCCGCTCCTCTCCAAACAACTGATGCCTTCCTCTTTTTTGCCCTCTACCCCCCGTTTAGGTGTCAATCCTCACACGCATACGTGTCACCACACTCCCCCCGCCCCCAACACACCGCCCTGGACTCGAGCAGGAACCAGATCTGATTTCCCTGACATCTCCAGCCCCCAACACAGACCCTGATATGCATATTCAGCACTCAGGAATGGTCTGGGGAGTGAAGACCTTTCCCAGGTAACCCCAAGACTTTTCATTGTTCTCCAGGATTCCTGAGTTAATTTCTCCAGGGAATACCAGGGCAATGCCTTTCTAATGAGGAAATGCCCAGTCAATTCGGGGGCATTTATTACTTTTGGGAGCAGAGGGAGAGAGAGTGAGGATGCCAAGATACCTGGAGTTCCCAAGGCCTAAGTGGCCCAGGTGAGGGATGAGCTTCCTGGGGGACCAGTGGGGAGATGTGCCCCCAAATCTCATTCTATCCTATTGGCCTCGGGCTCCAGAAATAAGCTCAACAGGGGAGATCAGAGAGTTGTGAGGGATATCTGTTGGGTTTTAGTCCGCAGGCCATTCAGGATGTGGTTATGTACAGCTCCTCTGTATCTTTGTCACAGCTGCGAAAGGGTTAATCACTCAGCGGTCAGACAAAGCAGCTCCGCTTCTGAATGTTCCTGTGATTTCCCTGGCATCTGCCGTGGACCTTGGGCCCTGAACACTCTGGCCACTCTGGGCTTTCCTGGGGGCAGGGAGACCAGCCTTCCCCAGTAATTGGACAGGACGCGGAACGATGAGGCCAGGCTCTGTGGGCATGGAGCCTCGGAGGAGGGCCTGAGGATCTGGGAACAGCTGCAGACAGAGGCCAGTCAGGGCCCAATGATAAGAAGCAGTGATGTTCTCTGGGAGGAGGCAAGGGTCCGGGGAAGCGTCCAGGCAGACCTCAGTTTAAGGCTTTGGCTCTGTCCCTGTTTAGCTGTGTGCCTCCCTCGCTAAGCCCCTGAAGGCTGGGAAGAAGATGATACATATGCAGTGACCAGCCGCTTCCTGAACAGCATAGGAGCTCACTATTCAAGAGCTGTTGTTATAATTTGATTAAGAGATAGGCACAGTCTTTGTATCTCATGGTAGCAGTTATTAATTATGATCAATATCATTATCATCTCTTATCAGGAGCACTTACCTGAGTGGCGATGTGCTCATTTCCTGGTTCATTCATTCCAACACCCAATGTATACTAAGCGTCAACTGTATGTCATGCTCTGATCTAGCTGCTGGGGATGGAACGTTAAATAAGGCATGGGATGTGTCCTCCGTGAACCTGTGGTGTTGTTGAGGAAAGAGATAACAGCAACAGATGCCAGGAGTCCAGAGGTGCTGCGTGGGCTCAGAAGGAGTACCCAGAGCAGACTAGGGATCTCTATGGGCTTCTGGGAGGAGGTGACGTCTGAGCGGAGTCTGGAGGGATCCATAAGAGTTCCAAGGTAGAGAAGGAGAGAAACAGGGCTTCATGGAGAGGGGGCACCTTGTGCAAATGGGGAGAACAGAGACATGAAAGGATGAGATTGGACACATCCTTTCTAGGGCTGAGTGTGGCTCAAAGCTGCGCACAGGGCTTGGGGGTTGGGGCTGGATGTGATGAGTCGGGGGAATAGTAACAGCGCACCTGTTCAATGGACACAAATTTGGGCAAATTCTGGGAACTGGTGAGGGACAGGGAAGCCAGGTGTGCCGTAGTCCGTGGGGTCGCAAAGAGTCAGACACCACTTGGCAATTAAACAAAAGCAACAATGACGACAATGCAAAGGTGTGATGAACACCTGGAGGCCACACAAAGTTTCTGAACTCTGTAGCAAAATCTCTGACTTCTTTCATTGCTGGCTATCACACTGACAGAGGGAGATCTCATCCGGTCCCAACCCCCATCCAACTGTCACCCCCTTGCCTAACTCCACCAGGAGAATTCCAGCCTTCCCTGCCCCCTGCCCCCCCTGCCTAACCCTGACCCCCACCCCCACCCCCCCATCTGTAGGAGTCAACCCTGAGTGCAGATTTTGGACCGGTCCTCTGTACTAAAGGCCAGGACAACAGCATTTGATTTCATCACACTTTGTCACAGGAAGCAGGCTGGCTGCTGCAAGCCAGCCACAGAAAACAAGAAATCATTTCAGCAACATGTTGTTTAAAATCAGCAAATTCCATTGAAGTGGTGCTAGGCCAGGCAGTCCAATAGTCGTGAAGATGGATGGCTTCTGGGAGGAGTGAAAAATACCTTTGCCTTTAGAGAAAGAGGAATAAACGAGCTAATACATATCAAGTGCTTAGAAGAGTTTCTGGAACCCAGTAAGGACTCAGTAAATGTGAGCTATTTCCGTTCATATTACTTGCAGTGAGCATTTCGAGCAAAGGACGAAGGCAAATAGTCCCGGGCAGCTGCGATGTACCAGACCCAAGCTGAGCACATTTCACACCATCTCAATTTTCACAATCACCCTAAAAGGTTGTGTAATCATCGCCGTTTGGCTGATGGGGGACATTCCCCTCTGGGCAGTTTTGTAGTCAAGCTGAAAGTCACAGAGCCAGCAGATAGCAAAGCTGGGATTTGAACCCAAATCCTCAGGACCACAAAGGCATAGCTGGATGAGGAAGGAGCAGGTTTGGTGGGGCAGAGGTTATTCTGGGAAGACCAATCCAGCCTTTATTCTGCCCTGAGCAGCCTATGTGACGTTGGCCTCTGCAGCTTCCTCTGTGAAATGAGAGCAGGAGCCAAATGACTAATGGGACTTAGCTGCAAAGTTCTCCATCCAAGTGAGCAGTCAGGGGAAAATAGGGTTTAACTGCTGCAGATGGCCCAAGCTCTTCAGCCAACCATTTTGTCTTTTTGCGGAGCTGAAACAGTGATGAAGGGGGGAAATGTACAAGTTATTGGAGTGCTAGAGACAGGATGGTGATTAAATAGACATTTATACAAGGAACATGAAAAGACTTCCCCCAGTTATGTGACTTCAGGGAAATCAGTTTGGGGAATCAGATGTCAGTTCTGCTCAGGTCTGTAGATATCCAAATGGACCCACATCACACTGATTCTGATAGTGGCTATTTGGGGGCCACTGTGGCTGGTCATGAAGGCATCAATCAGATGTCTGCCCAATTGAGAAGGGCTGGAGGAATAACCAGACCATTCGGTTTGTGCATCAGTCGCTTTGGTTCTCCTAAGTGATTTGCTGGGATCAGCTATTCAGAGATCCAGTCCACTAATGCACAATGAGCATCTACTGCATGCCACGCACTGGGCCACAAAGATGAGCCCAAACCCACTTTTTTTGCAGTAAACTGTCCTGCAAAGGTGAGTGTGCCTCACCATGCAGGAAGGGGGACAGACTCTAGCCCAGGATTTGTATGAAAGTGTCAGTTGCTCAGTTGTGCCCAACTCTTTGAGACTCCATGGGCTATAGACCACCAGGCTCCTCTGTCTAGAATTCTTCAGGCAAGAATATTGGAGTGGGTTGCCATTCCCTTCTCCAGGGGATCTTTCTGACCCAAGGATTGAACCCGCTTCTCCAGCTTTCCAGGCGTATCCTTTACCATCTGAGCCACTAGGCAAGCACCAGGATTTGTACGGGGTACCTGTTATGTAAATAGGTCACATCAATTTCACCAGAATCAAATGACTGTTATGGCACCCATTTTACAGATGAGGAAACTGAGGCTCGGAGAGGTACAAAGTCATAGCTCAGGGGCAGCAGAGTTTAGATGCAACCAAAAATTAGTCCAGCTCGAAAGCTGATATTCTTTTTGATGACACCATTATACCAACTCTCAAAGATGCTGGTGAGAACAAATCTTTCCATAGAAGGCGTCCCACACAGTCAAGCCTTCACTGAAAGTTTCTTTCACTACAAGTTAATACAGCCCCTGGAATTTATCCTGGTTTCCAAGCCCTGCCACCCTGAGAAGGAAAAGCCATTCCTAGGATCCGTGATGGACTTGCAGCCGATGGAACTATTACAGGTCTATGATGGGGAACTTAGGAGTTATGCAGATGTTTTAATACAACCATAACCTGAACTAAATTCCCATATTCATTCTTTCAAGGACATGGATAACTTTGAAGTCCTGGCTAAGGAGCTATTGCCAAATTGAGTTCCAGCTCAGACCTGTGCTAACGAACAAACAAATGACTCACGCATAATTGGAACATGAATTGTTGGTAAAACAAATAGAGGCCATGAACGTACTGGGGAAGTTTGTTCTCCTGAGCATGTCAAATATCTCCCCTGACACCATTGTTTATACTATTAATTTGCTTAGTAAATTGTTTCCTCTGATTCTGCACACATTTATTGAGCTCTCTGCCAGGTCCTTTTATATTCATTATTTTATTCCAGCCCAACAATGGACCAGACAGGAAAGTATTCCTCTTTCCCTGGAAAGTGAGTAGGTTCAGTAACTCACCCAAGGTCACAGACGTAGACTCTGATCTTAGGATTCCAAGGTCAACCCTCCTTTCCCTACGTCACGGTTTTTCCTACAAAGAAATCCCAGTGTAGCTTTGGCTAGATTAACCTGTATTTCTTTTTTTAAAGTGTTTTTGTTTTGTTTTGTTTTGTTTTTTGCCGTACTGGGTGTTTGTAGCTGTGTGTGGGCTTTCTCTAGCGGTGGCAAGCAGGGACTACTTACTCCCTAGTTGCGGTGCTCGGTCTTCTCACCGCGGAGGCTTCTCTTGTTGCGGCGCACAGGCTCTAGAGCACAGGCTCAGTAGGTGGGGCGCAGGGGCTTAGCTGTTGCAAGACATGTGTGATCTTCCTGGACCGGGGATTGCACCCATGTCCCCTGCATTGGCAGATGGATTCTTAACCAATTGACCACAGGCAAATCCAACCTGCATTTCTAATTAGCAGAGTTTTAGTGATCGGACCTTGGAGAAAGAAATGACAACCCACTCCAGTATTCTCGCCTGGAGAATCCCATGCACAGAGGAACCTGGCAGACTACACAGCCCGTGGGGTCGCAAGAGTCGGACACGCCTTAGTGACTAAACCAGTCATCATACCTGGATAGGACTGTGTAATATAAATTACCATCTCATCTTATCCTTGCAAGAACGGAGGGTGATTATTGCACTCTATTGCCTGTCTAACTTCAGAGAGGGGAGTGTCTTGCCCAGGGTCACATTACACAGGAACAGAAATCAGCCAAAAACATTGAATGAGGTCCTCCTGTGGCCCCTGTATACCTCTTCTTTCCCTAGCAACTTTGTTCCTGGCCAGGGTGGACTGGGGGGCATATTGTCTGCCCTGGAAGATTTTCTTAAGAGAAAGACAGAAGACTTCTGAGTGCCTTGCCGAAAAGAATCAGTGCTCAAACTGGCTCTAAGATGAGGTGTTGGGTTCCTTCTTTGTCTCTGCCCAGAGGCCTGCCCTCCTTCCCAGGCAGATTTGTTCTGGCATATAGATGTGGCAATGTGATCTGGCAATCGGCTGTGGATGAATAGAGAAGCTTCTAGGCCCATGCTTCCTAAAAATTAAGCATACTCAGATTCCTGGGCCCATGGCATTGGTCCTGATTTGGTAGGTCTGGAATGGAGCTTGAGATTTGCATTTCTGACAATTCCCCAGGTGATGCAGATGCTGGTAGCCCGTGGACCACACTTTGAGGGGCGAGGCTTGGGCTCCATGAATGCTGAGAAGGAGGCATCCATGGGCTTTCTCAGTCATGTCTGGCTCACTGGGTCTGTAAGAAAACACACAGAATGGGCATCCTGGAGTGGAGCAAGGAAGGGTACCTGGGGGAGGAGTACTGGGCTCCCCAGTGAACCCCAGAGGAAGTGTGTAACAGGGACATTGTTGTTCTGGCATCAATGTCACATCACAGCAGGTGTCACACAGGGGCCATGCACCAAGCCAGTGTCAATCAAACCAAATTGCAAAGGCCATGAATAATGGCTGAATAACAGCCCCTCAAAGAGGTCCTCCTCCCCAGAACTATGAATACATTACCTTGCATGGCAAAAGGGACTTCGCAGGTGTGATTAAGTTAAGGACATTTAAAAAATGTTTTTGTATTTATTTATTTAATTTTGGCTGCACCAAGTCTTCACTGCTGCAGGTTCTTAACCGCTGGACCACCAGGGAAGACCAAATTAAGGGCTTTGAGATGGAGAGATTATCCTTGACCACCTAGTGGGCCCCATGTAATCACAAAGGTCCTTGTAACGGAGAAGCAGGAGGGTCAGGGTCAGAGAAGATGGAACCATAGAAGCTGAGGTCAGGGAGTCAGAGAGAGATCTGAAGACACGGCACGGGCAACTTTGAGATGGAGGAAGGGGCCGCAACCCAAGGAAAGCAGGTAGCCTCTAGCAGCTAGGAAAGGCAAGGAAACAGGTTCTCCCCCAGGACTTCCAGAAGGAATGCAGCCTTGCTGACACCTTGATTTTAGCTTTCTGACCTAGAACGATACGCTAACAAAATTGCACTGTTTGAAGCTACTAAGATTGTGGTAATTCGTTACAGCAGCAACAGAAAATTAACACAGGCATCATTTGTTGTACAAACACTCTCTATTACACCTAGTGGACCAGGCTGAGTAGGTTTGGATCAGGGTCCATCCTAAAACCAAGAAAATGAAAGAATCCATAACAAACATGTAACTTGATTCAAAAATAGTCCACATGGGAGTATTTTATCCATGTTTAACATTCATGCCAGATTGGGAATTTGGACCCCAGCAACTAGGACAACTAGAAAAAGTAAGAGGGGTAGGAAGAATGTGACTTCAAGAGTCAGACTCAAATTCAACTCCCAGGACTGCCTAGCATTGACAAGGGGTGGCTATTAGGGTGGGAGGTGCTTATTTTCATTGAGATTCTGTTTCCTTCTTTGTAAAGCAGAGATCACACCTTCCTTGCAGGGCTGTTATGAAACTTAAAGACAATAGAATAATCCATTCAAAAATGATCTCTTGAAAGCCAGGTATGGTCTAGTCCTGGTGGATAAAAGCTGAGTATAGATACAGAAATCACCACCACTGTCTTGAATGTAAAAGCACAGATGTGTTGGTGCTAGATAAAATTGAAAAGTCACTATCATATTCATCATCATTATAATGATGACCCCTCTCACTTCTTTGCAGAAAAAACTTCCAAGCGCTAGAAGAATAGCGTGACCTTCTGTATACTGTTACAATTCTAGCCAGGAATAATTAAGTTCTTTTCATCTGACATCTATATGGGTAGGTCAGTCTTTTAGGGTTTCTTTAGTCCCCTGATCCAAATTAAAAAAGCAAAGAGGGAGATTGGGAGGTTCAAGGTCACGTTGAATGTCATTGGGAAGCTTGAAATCGACTCTGAGGATATTTGTGCTTAAGCTTTTATATCACCACAGTGTCTCTTTCTTCCTCTGCAAGCTTACTCTTTTTGCAAAATACATACACTGGCCATCCCCTTCTGATTCCAACGGTATATCTGATCTGAAAGTTGTTGATTCTCTGATCTCTGAAGGTGAAGGGTTTAATCTCCTCTTGGAACCCCTCCTAACGAAAATTATTTTCCCACTTTGAAATGGCACGGGCATCCACTGTGAACTCACATCCATAAATCTAAGCCTACCACTCAGGAAAGCAGATGAGGTTTGATTCTGCTGCTCAGCACAGCCTCAGAGAGCAAATTATGGCAAGAATTTGATTTATAGAAGAACCTCAAAGGCTCTGGAGTGAGACGTGTGTTTATTCACTTTATTACCGTTTATTTTACACTATCTCTCTATGCTCCCTGCACATGGATTTGAAAGCCTGTTTGGATAGATGCTTATGACCTACCGGTCTGCACAGCCCTGTTGAGGAACACGGCTTTCTTTGGCGATGCTGCCAATAGCCCAGGTCGGGGGTCCTTATAGCAATGTTGGGATGAAGCCCAGATCTCACAAACAAGCTTGGAGATGTGAGCCCAGAGTTCTCACTTGAACTTCCCCCAGCTCTGCCTTGGTGTGGTACTTGGTGCGGATCTCCAGCTGCAACCCAGGATGTGTAGAGGCAGGCTTGATTTAAGATTCAAATATCTCAGAACAGCTGGGGATATTTAACATCGCTATAATTACATTACATTTCTGACAGTACAGGGAGTAAGAACCTTTTTTTTGTTGTTGTTGAATATTCGATGAGCATCAAATATTTTAACCAGCCAAAGAAACACGAGTGCATTTTTCACATCCAAGTAAGTTTTGTTTTTAAAATTCTGACCTGGGGTGGCTGTCTCTGGCTCTCATCTTCTTTGGTCAGGTCTTTGGAGCGGCAAGAGCACCATCCCTCTAGCTGTAGCCAAGGAGCTGAGTCAGATGGGCTGTGATGCTAAGGCAAGAAGGGATTGGGCAGGCACTTAGTAGGCATGGGGTGCCAGGGGTGATGCGGAAGGTTTCGAACGTCATCGTAGCTCTCTTTGCTGTGGCACCACCAACGCAGTGGCGAGGAAGTGGAGGCCCAGAGCACAAAAGGAAACTTGCCCAAGGCGACATTTATAAATGTTGGAGCCGGGGTCAGCTGAGGTCCCTGCAAAGGCATTTCTGGCAAGTTGAGTACAATGGTTGATGCCAAGAGGTGGGAGAGGAAGCGGAATCAGACAGAAGAGGACCTCCTCTGCGCCAGGCTCTGTGCCTCACGCTTGTTTCTTCCCACCTCGTGGCAGTACTTTTGGCACAGTCCTCTTGTGCCCATTTTATAGATGAGGGACTCAAGGCCCATAAGGTTAATGGGGGAAGCAGTGGTGAGGGCCTGCATCTTGTGCTTTTAGAGGAGAACATTTTCTTTTTTTAAGAAAACTTTTTATTCAGTATTGGAATATAGTTGGTAGACAATGCTGTGACAGTTTCAGATGGATGGCAAAGGGACTCAGTCATACATCTATAGGTATCCATTCTTCCCCAAACGCCCCGCCCATCCAGGCTGCCACATAACATTGAGCAGAGTTCCCTGTGCTATACAGTGGATCCTGGTTGATTATTCATTTAAAATAAAGCAGTATGTTCATCCCAAACTCCCTAACTATCCCTTCCATCCATCCTTGCCCCCTGGCAACCATAAGTTCCTTCTCTAAGTCTGTGAGTCTGCTTCTGTTTTGTAAACAAGTTCATTTGTATCATTTCTTTTTAGATTCCACATGTAAGGGATGTCATGGGATGTAAGGAGAGCATTTTCAATATTTAATATTTATTGACCCCTGGCTGCCTCATTCCCACCCCCACCCCTCCTCCACTCAGCCTGCTCCATGCTCCAAGAAGCTTAGCCAGCAAGTGACGTGGGACACCACCCATCAAACACCTTGTCTGACATCCCTCTTCACACCGTCCTGGAGTCGGGGTCCATGGCCCTGAGTCACAAAGGCAAGTCATTTAAGAGCTGTTGGTCTTTCTCAAGGAATTTTCTAGCTTCCCTCACCCTCTTCCTTAGGCTGTTTCCTTACCCCAGACCCCTTAGCTATGCACAGTATGCCTGGAAGGGTGCATAAGGTCTACCTCTGAGGAGGGGACTGGAAGGATGGGGCAGGGTGGGTGGGAAGGAGCCTGGCTTCTCATTCTGCATCATTTTCTATGGTTTGAATATTTTTAACCACATGCATGTATAATTTATAACAAAAACACTTGATGCACAATAAAAGTGCTGTCTGGGGAAAATCCCAGCTCTTCTGCAGTTATCCCATCTGGAAAGCAGGGTCCCGTCCTTCTGACCTGCCGGCACTCACTTTGTTTCTGTCCCTCTTACCATCCTTTCCTTTCTCTGTCTTTTATTGTCATCCTCCATAAACTCCGTTTCCTCTCATCAGACTGTCACCTCCGTGAGGGCAGGGGCCATGCCTGGCTCCATCTTCTGACTGGTCCAGCAACTACTTCCATTTCTCATGGGTAACAGGTGCTCTGCCCAAATACTGAGCTGCTAAAATGGGACCTAGGAGAGATGGTTCCACCAAAGTATACATGACTCATTCGGCCATTCATTCGTTCATTCATCCCATGAAGAGGCAGCCAGAGCCCACTGGTAGGGGGCATCATGCCAGGTGCAGGGCTCAGAGGGACATGGATGTGTGCCCTCCATCACAGAGCTCACATTCTGGAGCTTGTGAATGATCTCCATGAAGATGAGAGCCATTGGGAGGATTGGTTTCAAAATCCCTGATCCCAACCCAGACCTGCTGAGTCAGAATTTATGGGGACAGGTCCAGGAATCTCTTTTGCATGCAGAACCCCAGTTGATCGAGGATGTTAGGAAAATATTCTGTGTTGGCAGGGGTGGGGGGAAGGCAGTGCCACAGAGAAACACACATGCTCAGCCACTCAGTCATGTCTGACTGTTCACAACCCCATGGACTGTAGCCCACAGGCTCCTCTGTCCGTGGGATTTCCCAGGTAAGAATACTGGAGTGGGTTGTCATTTCTTTCGCCAGGGGATCTTCCTGACCCAGGGATCGAACCTGCATCTCCTGCAACTCCTGACTGACAGGTGGATTCTTTACCACTAGCTACCTGGGAGGATCCATATGATATATAAATAAATGAGCAAGACTGTTTCCAATATTAATAAATTCTTTTAAAGCAAAAAATAAAGGGCATGTGATAGGGAGTGTCAGGGAAGGATTGCTTCTTCGAGGAGATGACATCTCTGCTGAGACTGGGAGAACGCAGGGTTCTGGGAACAGCATCGCAGCAGAGGGACTGGGAGCTCGAGGCTGGGGGAGGGGGATCTGCCTCCTTCTTCCAACACTGGAAATTCAGCTTCTGTAGCTCAAGTCTCCTTTTTTTTTTTTGTGAGCACATCTGGTTCCTTCCAAAATGTAGCTGCCTCTCTCACCCACACAATGCAAGAGAACAACATGGTTCTAGCCGTTCTGGAAATATTGACCTCCAGAATGCTAATGTAATGTAGCCCTAGGTCCTTAGGCTGAACTCTCCTTTAAAAAATAACTCCAAGTGAGTGGAAAAAACCTGCAGTTCCAAGAATCCAATTTCAAATCCCTGTTGGAGGGCAGCTCTGTGAGACCAACATGGTCAGGCTCTTTCTTTGGAGGGCTACATTCTGGTTAGTTATCACCACATTTATCTGCTGATTAATTTTTGTGAGAGCATAAAAATTAACTTTGAGGTTCACATGGACTTTCCTTCTTCAGCCTCTAAAGTGTTTGGTCAGGATGCCTGGTTGTCCACACTGAAAAGAGGCTGGTTCACCTGGTTTTGTGTTTCAGAGAGAGTTTGCAGATCTTTTACTTCTGTTCGTCTTCATGATAGCCATGTGTCTGAAAAGCCAGCAGTACTGTTCCCATTTTACAGATGGGAAAAGTGAGGCTCAGGGGAACCTGACTTGCCCAAAGTCCCCAGGGAGTTCTGACTCCAGCTCTGGTACATCCCCCTGCCCGTGGTGATGAGTTAAAACGAGGAGACCAAATCAGTGGCAGGCTGCAATGTCTCAATGTCAGCGCCACCTCCTGGGGAAGGGCTTCCCTGGAGGGCTTTGTGAAACCCGGTCAGGTAGTTGAATCCTCCAGCTTGGAGGTGTCTGTGTCCCCTATAGGCAGAGAGCCTCAAACTTCAGGAACTTTCACGTGCATGAGAGTCTCCTGTGGACACTGTGAAAAGGCAGGTTCTGGTTCATTCAGTAGGTGGGGCCTGAGACTCTGCATTTCTGACAAGTTCCTGAGTAAGGCTGATGCTGCTGGTTCACAGCTCACTTATCTTTTTTAATGAACATTTGTCGTTTATTTACTTGGCTGGGTCGGATCTCAGTTGCGGCGTGCGGGATCTTCACTGCGGCGCCAGGACTCTAGCGGTGGTGCCTGAACTCAGTAGCCACAGTATATGAGCTCAGCTGCCCAGCAGCTTGTGGGATCTTAGTTCCCCAACCAGGGATCGAACCCGCGTCCCCTGCATTGCACGTTGGATTCTTAACCCTTGGACCACCAGGGAAGTCCCTGCAGCTCACATTTTGATTCGCAAGGTATCTACAAGGCAGGAGGAAAAGACAGCCTGGAATAAGAGGAAAAGGGCTTCTGGTCCCAGACAGACTCAAGTACGTATCAACTCCAACAATTTATCCTGTGTTTCAACAATCATCCCTTTGGGAGAGAGTTTGGGGAGGGACCACCTTGTCCCAAATCCTGCCCTGGAGAAGCAAAGCTGCTTCTTCTTCCAAGCTAGACCTTCAGGCTGCTACGGCAGAGGGCACAGCAATGGGTAAGTCTTTGTTAAAGATCATCTCTCTTTTCTTTGTCTTTATATGATACTGGAATGATGAGTCATTTAGGGAGACTGTGTAAATGGAGAGGGGGCAGGGGGGGTCACATACCTCCCCAGGGAGCTCCCCACGAGGACGAGCCGACTCAAGGTGTTTCTGCACCCTGTCCTGATTGTGTGGATGTCCGTGAACATGTCCTGAGAGGTGTGAGTCCAGGAAGGACAACCTCTTGCTTGATCACAGTAATCAGCCTTTGTCTTTGGGCAGCGTGCTGCTCCTAAGCGGGAGAAGCCTTCAGTTTGAAGGAATCGTGCCAGTAATAAGGCATTTCTAGGTAACGCAGCCCGAAGCCTATGCTTTTGTTGCTCCAGGCCATCAGTTAGAATTGCTAAGGCGGCTTGCTGACCATGCTTTGGACTGTTCATCTGATTCACTCATTCCTACTCTTGTTTGTTATTTTAGTCATTCATTCCTTTGCTCCTTCTTTTATTCTTTCACTGACTCTCAGATTCATCTACTCATTCATACATTTAGTGACTGCCTTCTGTATACCAGATACTATTCTGGGCTCTAAGGATATCAGAGTGAATCCATTCTAAGTCCTCGACAATTCAATGTCCCCGCCCTTGTATATATCTTATAACCAGACCACAGCCAATACCCCCTCAATGGGTTCTCCATTTTAGTGCTGAAAAACTGGACCAACCACTTATTATCTTTATTCTGAGAATCTGCTCAAAGTTATCTTGTGGTTCCCCATCAAAGATAAGGCCAAGCACCCAGGCAAGCTCCAAGCCCTGTCCCTCTGCACATCATGCATTCTCCCATGTTGAACAGCTTCCATACATCTTCCACATTCACCCGGGCTTTTTCCTATGCTGTTGCCTTGGTCTGAAACATCCCGCGACCCCCGTGTCTTCCTAGAAAGATCCTTCCAGACTCAGCTTTATCATCTTCTCCCCTTTTCCTTTTCCATGCTTCCCTAGTGGCTCAGCTGGTAAAGAATCCACCTGCAATGCGGGAAACCTGGGTTAGACCCCTGGGTTGGGAAGATGCCTGGGAGAAGGGAACGGCTCCCCTCTCCAGTATTATGGCCTGGAGAAGTCCATGGACTGTATAGGCCATGAGGTCGCAAAGAGTCAGACATGACTGAGCAACTTTCACTCCATGCCTCCATGCTGGGAAGAATTTGGTCCTTTCTCCTCTGAATATAGCCATGGAGGTCTGGAGACACTCTAACATGCATGAAAGATGTTACTGGAGTCTGTGCAAGCAACGTTATGTCCATTCACCAGGGGGATTTGCATGACAGCTCTAAGGGAAGGTAGAAAAGTTGCAAATTCTAGGCAAGCAGAGTTACTCACTCAAGGTCACAAAGCTGGTAGGAGGTCAAGTCTCAGCTACAACTTAAATCTTCCCTTTCCAAGGCTGAGGCTAGCCTACAACATACACAACAAGGATGTTGGCCACTGGTCCTCATTAATAATACCTGTAGGACATTTTGTTACTTTCTACTGAAGGCTAGAAAAATCTGCTCTGGCCAGACAAGTGAGCCACAGAGAATAATGGGGGTTATTGGATGATGATTCAGGTTTTGAAAAGCAAATTTTGCCCACGATATTTAAATAACTCCAAGTTACTGCTGCCCCATACAGGAAAGGACAAGCAGACAGTGGTATATGACTTCTGGGTGGGAGGGGAATTGAGTGGGAGGCTGGAGCCAGGCTTCTAGAGAGAAATTACCATTTTGTATTTATTACTTTGGCTCACAGGAGTGCCGCAGGGACGGGCTAGCTAATACATTAGATAATTGCCTCGGTTCCCCCACTTCATCTTGCAGGATATAGACAAGTCCAGGTGCAGACGTGTGGGTCATGATTCCATTCAGGCCTCCCAGATGCCCAGACCTGTCTCAGGACATGAGATGCTAAAGGAGGGAGGGGAACTGGGGGAGTGAGAGGTGGGGGTGTCCATCTCTCAGATACCTGGGCACACCAGGATGGTCTGGTCTCAAGGACCAGAGTGAAGGGTTCCAAGGTGGGAACCATGAGGCTGGAATTTGCATTTTGCCACTAACTGCTGAGCAGCCCTGGGCCCTTAGCTGTCCTTCTCTGAGCCTCTGGTCCCATCTGGAAAATAAAGGAAATCATATATCACTATTTCTCAATTCTGACTGAGCATTAGAATCACCAATGGGAAATTTTTAATTAAAACTTTTACTGGGGACCTCCCTGGTAGTCCAGTGGTTAAGACTTCCCCTTCCATTGCAGGGCGTATGTGTTCCATTCCTGGTCAGGGAGCTAAGATTCCACATGCCTCAGGGCCAAAAAACCAAAACATAAGGCAGAAGCAATATTGTAACAAATTCAATAAAGACTTTAAAAATGGTCCACATCAAAAGAATCTTCTTTTTTTTTAAAAAGTTACTAATGCTCCTAGCTCAATCTCCAGAGATTCTGACTTCATTGACTTGAAGAACAGCCCAGACTCAAGTTTGCTTTAACAGAAGTTGAGAATTTTTGGACTAACGCATTCATGCAGTCCTCCTTAGGATGAACAGAACATTCTAGGAGACTATCATTGAAAAAAGTAGCAAGTCAGTGACCTTGAGATCCAGGGTCCCTTGTTTCCATGTTTAGATTTTTCCAGCAGTACTATATACCTGTTCAGGTCTGACCTCCTCCCCAGTGAATTTCCTTCTTATCAGTCAATGTTGGAGCAGCACCAGGAAGCAGGTGGCTCAGCTTCAGCCTATCTTATGTCAGCTCCGGGGATCCCAGGCCTCAATCCCTTCATCCCTAGACAATGAGAGAACAGCCCTCCTCCTCCCCTCTGCAAACAGGGTGTTGGACCAGACTTCGTTTGGCAATGCCATCTGGTTTATCAAGGACTTCCCCTTCCAGTGCTTGAGAGAGGGCAGACCAGGAGTGGGGAATACCATTCCTGTTCCCTAGGTAAGGAGACAGAAGCCCAATACGGTCAGATAACTCCCCCAAGGCCATCCAGCCGGGAGGACTAGAACCAGACAGACATCAGTTCAAACCCCAGTAACCCAACTAACCTTGACCACTTTATTCACTGTTCCATGCCTCAGTTCCCTTATCTGTAAATGGAACAAGTACCACCCATTTCCCTAGAGTGAGGAGGAAAAAAAGATAAGCCAGATGGAGCCTGGCTCAAAGCAGATGCTCAGTTAATTTTTTCTTCTTTCCTCCCTTCCTCCCTCGGTAATTTCACCCCTTCTTTTCTGCCTTCCTTTCCCCCTGCTTGTTTTTAAATTCTTCAAGGACTGAGACTTTGAGAGGCAATTCACTGTGCATGACCTTGGACAAGTTGTTTAGTCTCCCTGGACCTCAGTTTACCCGTCTGTGAAATGGGGGTATTGGTAGTATTGTAAGGACTAAATGTATTGAGAGGACAGCTTCTAGCATAGAGCCTTGGCTGTTTCCATTCTAACTTTAGAGCTTCCTTCTCCTCCTCCCTGGGCTCTGACACAGAGGAGTACTCTACCCACCCACCCCCATCCCCAGTGGGTGTTGAGTGATCAAGGAAGTGATCCCCCGCTCCAGGCAGAGGGACGGTAAACAACCAAATCCTAGCTGTGTTCTCAGCCTTGACGGCTCTGCTAATAAGCACACACAGCCTCCAGGGTTCCCAGGCGGAGAGAGGCAACCCTATATCAGGGGATTGCTTACTGTCTTGAGATGGAAAAAGCTATAAATATGGAGGATTTGTCTGTGATAAGTCATGGTTAGCAACCCTAGCTATATAACTTTTTAATTCTCCACTCCAGCTTGTAAGCTCATGTAGTAAAAACAGTCACTAGCAATTTATTTTTTTTCCACTCTTTTAATTTTGTAATCTTTTTCTTTAACCAACCAGAAAGTCCTCTTAAACTCACCTTAAGCTTTCTTCCCCCTCCAGCAATCATAAAATGTGACCAGGGATTATAATTTAAAAGCTATCCCCTCTCCTGCATTGCCGAAATAAAAAATGTGCAGGTTCAGAGGTAATTTCTCAATTGGTGTGTTTTTAAAATAGAGTTGAGTCCTGGGTTTACCTGCCTCACCTGCCTCCAGGTGGCAAACGAGGCTGGTACGGAGGGAGGCAGTTCAGCCAGGCCTGTGCGTGCAGCCCAAGTGCTAGATTTGAGTCACCTCTCTTTTACCTGGCTGCTGAGTGATCTCGGGCAAGTCACTTCCCTATTAGGGCTCAAGTTGCTTATTTGCAAAATGTGGACAAAAATTAGGGACTGACCTCCCTCATGGGAATGTTCTGAGAACCCAAAAAGATAATGTTCTAAAAGTTGTTTTGTTCAATGTAAAGAAGGTGTCAGAGGATGAGATGGTAGGATGGCATCACCGATGCGATCGACATGAACTTGGGTGAACTCCAGGAGATGGTGAGGGACAGGGAAGCTTGGAGTGCTATTGTCCATGGGGTCTCAAAAGAGTTGGACACCACTTGGAGACTGAACAGCAACAGAATACTGTAAACATATTGGAGAGTGTGTTGCTGCTGATGGTGATGGTGATGATAACAGTGGCAGGAGTGATGGTGGTGATAATTGTGACTGGTCGTGGTGGTGATGGTCATGCTGACTTCCGATGGTGATGTGGACTGCGATGATGACTGTTGATGATGGTGGTGATGGTGATGATGATGCCTTATGATGCTGATGGTCATTTTGACTGATGATGGTGATGGTGGTAGTTATGGTGGCGATAATGATGATAATGGTGGTGGGAGTGATGCTGGTGAGAGTAATTAGGATTGACGATGGTGGTGGTGGTGATAATGATGATGATGATGTATGGTGGGCTTCCCAGGTTACACAGTGGTAAAAAACCCGCCTGCCAGCTCAGGAGACACAAGAGATGCAGTTTTGATCCCAGGATCAGGAAGATCCCCTGGAGCAGGAAATGGCAACCCTCTCCAGTATTCTTTGCCTGGAGAATCCCAAGGGCAGAGAGGCCTGGTGGGCTACAGTCCCTGGGGTCGCAAAGAGTTGGACATGAGAGAAGGAACTTAGCACACACACACACCCATGATGGTGACGATCATTTTGACTGATGATGGTGATGATGGTTCTTATGATGATGACTGGTGATGATGATGGGATGACGATGATGGTACTGGTAGTGATGGTGATGATGATTACCATTATTATGACATAATCGTCATGGTGGCAGTGATGATGGTGATGATCATTTTGACCAATGCTGATTGTGATAATGATGGCGGTGGTACTGATGGTGATGGTGATAAAGGTGCTGCTGATAAAGATAATGATGATGGTGAAAATACCACCATGTGCAGGTGGAGCGCATGGACTTCAGTGATAAGAGGAGGGCTTTCCTCAGACCATTAGACATCTCTGTATACAAGCTAGGTGCTCAGTATTGTTCACCTAAAATCAACTTCAGATTTCAGAACCCAGTCCACCTCTTAGACGTTTCAGTCATTCATTCAGCAAGTATTGATCGAGTGCCTCCATGCGTGTGTTTGTGTGTGGGTGGGTGCTCAGTCGCTCAGCCGTGTCCTACTATGGGCCAGACCCTGTGAGCCCTGGACCACGTGAGTGGGTGGTGGCGGTCTCACTCAGGGATGCTGCAGAGGTGCCAGGTGATAAAGGGAATGTTTCATGGGCAATTCAGCTTTCGTTCGGTGAGGCAAATGAAGCTGGCTTTAAGACTCAGACAGGGACTATAAGGAGTAGCCCAGACAGAAGCAGGTAGGGACAGGTAAGGCCACTGGTTAACTGGTGCACAAGTGACCTGCCTAGAGATATCCTGGTGAAAATGTTTTAAGTCGCATGAGGACCAAATGAAACCCATTCACACAACCCCAGTGCCATGTGGGTTTGAGACCCCTGTGCGGTGATGCTGGACCAGAGAGGAATTTTAAACAGAAATGTATGAGATTGACAGGCCCTGATTTGCATTTCAGAAAGACTACTCTGGAAGCAATGCTTTAGAAAGAGGGTGGGAGGGGGGTGCGGGTGAGTTCCCCACAGGGAGAGGAGCCAGAAACTCTTCACTCAGGTGAGAGGGGACCGGGAGGAGGAAATGGGCTCATTATCACATAATTAGCTCTATAATCAGTATGCAGGCTGATCATCTCAAAATGTAAAGATGATTACAGGATTAAAGAGTTTTTTCCTTTTAATGGAAGTAACTTGCCAAGCTAGGGGTTTGGTAGGTGTTTGGAGAAAAAAGCATATTTTTAAATGAGTTGTTTTTGCAATGAATTAGTTTACTGATGCAAAAGAAACCTGCTAGCTGTAGACTATGTTGCAAATGAGATCACCATCTGGTTAAAGTGAAAGCTAAGGGCAGGAGTCCGTAGGTTTCCTCTCTTTGGGCTGGAGAGAAGGTTTATTATGGCTGGAGAGGACTCGGGGCGGGGGGCGGTCTGAGAGCAGAAAGGAATGTCAGGGTTATAGTTTAGTTCAGTCACCCAGTTGTGTCCGACTTTGTGACCCCATGGACTGCAGCACACCAGGCCTCCCTGTCGATCACCAACTCCCGGAGTTTGCTCAAACTCATGTCCATTGAGTCAGTGATACCATCCAACCATCTCATCCTCTGTCATCCCCTTCTCCTCTTGCCTTCAATCTTTCCCAGCATCAGAGTCTTTTAAAATGAGTCCATTCTTCGCATCAGCTGACCTAAATATTTTAGCTTCAGCTTCAGCATCAGTCCTTCCAATGAATATTCAAGACTGATCTCCTTTAGGATGGACTGGTTGGATCTCCTTGCAGTCCAAGGGACTCTCAAGAGTCTTCTCCAGCACCACAGTTCAAAAGCATCAATTCTTCGTCCTCAGCTTTCTTTATGGTCCAGTTCTCACGTCCATACATGACTACTGGAAAAACCATAGCTTTGACTAAACAGACCTTTGTCAGCAAAATAATGTCTGCTTTTTAATATGCTGTCTAGGTTGATCATAGCTTTTCCTCCAAGAAGCAAGCATTATAAGGTTATAAGGTGGTGATAAGGGTTATAAGGTGGCAGTAATTACCTCTCAGTCAGATCAGGGCCCTGTCCCTACAATGAATGCACACCACGCATTTTTCATGTCCAGGTTTAACTGCATTCAAATCAAAGTCAATAGCAAGAATCCAGTTGATGTAGCTTGGATCACACATCCCTTGATGCATAAGTTCTCTGAGCATGCCCAGCGAGGCACAGGTAACTTCCCAAAAGAAAAGTCAGCTGCAGTAGCTGAAAGAGGAGAGGATGGCTGCTGGGTGCTCCATGTCCCACCACCATCCCCCACACACAGAGAATGGAGGAGTCCTCAGTCCCTGGAGGCAGCACCAGTGACTTATGTCTTCACTGGTCCCTGCCACTCAGCCCCTTCATGCTTCTACTCACCCCTCACTCTTCTCCCAGGCCTGCCTTCTGCCCCCACTCTGACTCTCGGCATCCACCCCCACTGCAAAATGCATCATTCCCTCCCCCTTCAGGAAGGTTTTGCAGCTTCCCAAGGCCAAACTCACTACTCCTTTCCCTGCACTCCAACTGCCTTTGCCACCAGCAGGCACCGGAATTATCTTCCACTAACACTGAAGAATTGATGCTTTTGAACTGTGGTGCTGGAGAAGACTCTTGTGAGTCCCTTGGACTGCAAGGAGATCCAACCAGTCCAACCTAAAGGAGATCAGTCCTGAATATTCACTGGAAGGATTGAAGCTCCACTACTTTGGCCACCTGATGCCAAAGGCTCACTCATTGAAAACGACCTTGATGCTGGGAAAGATTGAAGGCAAAAGGAGAAGGGGACAACAGAGGATGAGACAGTTGGATGGCATCACCAACTGAATGGACATGAGTCTGAGCAAACTCTGCAAGGTAGTGGAGGACAAGGGAGCCTGGAGGGTTGCGGTCAGACTTGGCGACTTCATAACCAGCGACACCATAGCCTGTTTTCTACTTCACCTTTGGGGTCTGGGCTCCACTCAAAGTTTCCTGAAAGCAGAAGCCTTGTCAAACTTGCCTCTTATTCCCCATGGTCTTAGCACGGTGTCGGACCCAGAGTCAGTGTCAAGTAAATGCATGCTGATCAACTTACAGTGAGAGTGTGTGGCATACGGTTGTTGGGTGTATTATCATAGCTTAGAAAGGAGTCTGACCAAGCATCTTTTGAGAGTTGAATCCACAAGGGCCCCTAAGAGCTGACTTACCCAAAGTTGCACAACTAGTTAGAGACAATTCTAGGTCTGGAACCAGTTCCTACTATTTCCAACCCCAAACCAGCAGTCCTTGCTGCCTCAGGAGTGTGTGTGTGTGTGTGTGTGTGTGTGTGTGTGTGAGAGAGAGAGAGAGAGAGAGAGAGAGAGACCTATCTAAGTAGGTTCTAGCCTAGTTCCATAATTGCCATAGTAAATCCTCAGTCAGTGGTGGCTTAATTAATTAAATAAACAAAGCCTTGCCAGAACTGCTTCAGGGTGTTCTTCTTCTTGTTTCTGCCCATCCTTGCCCAAGCTCATGCCTACCATAAGGCCCCTTTGCCCAGTGAGCAGCCAAGAAATGTAGATTGATTACCCCTAAGACTTCATTTCTTTTGAGAGTCAATGAATTTCAGAAAGTGGACCATTTGTTGCATCTGGACAGAATCAACCGAATCCTTGTGTCGCCAAAATCACTCATGAGCGGATACCCTTGTCAACCATCCCTCCTCACTCCGCTGTTTCACTTGAAAAATTAGTTGGTGTACTGGAAATAAAGTCACGAGGAGCGAACATTTTGACAAGGTAATGGTCCCCTGCCTTTCTCGACATTTGCGAGGGAGTCGGAGTCCATTATAATGTCACAATGGCGCACGCCATTGACATCCACTTGAATAATTAAAAGGCGGTTTAATCATAGCGATCATCCACTTAGTGCTTGGTTTCAGATATCGGAGAAGCATGTTTGAGGAGGAAGCCCTGGGCTTGCAGATGGTGACGAGTCAGGGTCAGGGCTGAGACCACTGAGTGGCAGGTTCTGCAGATTCTGCAGCCCCTGAGCCCCTGGAGTGCCCCCCACCCCACCCCCAAAAAAGGAAAGAATGAAAAGAAAAGCATGCAAGCAAAAGTATCTCTACTCTCTTTTGCTTCTTTGAACTACTTGCAAGGGCACTTTATTTTCAATCCAAATGGAAAACTGAGAGTTTCTTGTGTTTTATTAACCACAGATAGCTTGTGCTGGAAAAGAACTTAGACTTTATTCTTTTATAAGGTGTGTGTTCATTGAACACTTGCTCTGAGTCAGGCTTGTTCAGTGCTGTGCATATGTCAAAGA
The DNA here is from genome assembly GCF_910594005.1 of Cervus elaphus. Lineage (NCBI taxonomy): Eukaryota > Metazoa > Chordata > Mammalia > Artiodactyla > Cervidae > Cervus > Cervus elaphus. The sequence continues at coordinate 89,765,146 of NC_057819.1, forward strand.
AAAGGACAGACCAGGTTCCTACTCCTATTGGGCTTATGTTCTAGAGGTGAGGGATAAAACACACATGTGCTGTTCAAAGTACAAAAACAGGGGTGACCGGGCACCATGACCAGGATAAACCCCTCTTTTAGGGAGTAGGGGGTGGCACTGTACCTAAGGTCTAAGTATGTGCGTGGGTGCTAAGACGCTTCAGTTGTGTCCAACTCTCTGCGACCTTATGGACTGTAGCCTGCCAGACTCCTCTGTCCATGGGATTCTCTTCCAGGCCAGGCTCCTCTCTCCTTGGGATTCTCCAGCCAAGAATACTGGAATGGGTTGTCATGTCCTCCTCCAGGTGATCTTCCCAATCCAGGGATTGAACCCTCATCTCTTATGTCTCCTGCATTGGCAGGCAGGTTCTTTACCACTATCACCACCTGGGAAGCCTGAGGTCTAAGTGACAAGGAGTCAAATGTATGCAGTTCCCTGGGAGAACACTGCTGGTGGAGAAGTCCGTGGAAAGGCTCCGGACAGGAAGGAATTGGGCGAGAGGACCATTATGGCCATGGGGCAGGAGGTGAGGGGGGCAGTGGGGCCAGGTGAGCTTCCCAGGCATCTCAGGTAGGGAGTCTGGACCTCAGTCTCCACATGATGGAGAAGCTCCTGATGAAGAGGAACCATAGGCTCTGAACGCATGTCAGAGGGCCTGAACCCATCTCTGTTCTCCCTGCTCTGTGCTCCTCCTCCGTGCCTGGCTCTGGGCAGATGCTGAGAAAGACAGCGGTGGGTCTTTCTGCCTCTAGGGGCTCACAGCCAGGGGAGGAGAGAGAAAGGTGTGAAAGGCAATGACCTCCTGGTGTAGAATCTCTCAAGGTAGAGATGAGCCCAGGACTCTGGAAATCAGAGTCAAGACACCTAATCCAGGAAGACTTCCTGGAAGAGGTGGCCCCACACCAAATCCCCAGGGTTGAGGGATCGGCCAGGCAGACACAGGCAGTTGGAAGAGAACATTCCAGGTAATGAAAACAGCCTGGAGCCTGAAAACCAGGAGCTCCCAGTGAGAACGGCACCTCTGCAGAGTAATGGGGTCTGTGGGGCTGGACCCTGTGGCCCAGTGAAGGTCCCTAGGGTACAGTTCTGCCCTCCCTCTTGACTCCTCCCCCAGTGAAGGTGACCACGCCAGGTGTTCAGAGCTCTGGAGGAGTCGGGACGTCCCAGAACCGTTCTCGTGGGGGCCGGTGCCAGGACCTGACAGAGCTGGCCTCCAGCCAGCCTGGGGATGCTTTTCCCTCTTCCGGGTGATTCTGACAGGGTTCTTACTTTTCCCAACTGTTGCTCTTCCCAGCATCTGTTCAGATTCTAGACTCAACCCCTAACACCAACATGATCCCTATTCCGTGTTACCAATACCCTCACCCCACTGATAACGTCACGTTGCGGGGAATGAACTGGCGGAAGGGAGCTGAGTTAACCCAACCCGCCGAGCTTTCAGGTGGAAACACTGAAACCTAAACCCCAATCTCTTGACCTCCGATCTGATGCTGTTCTGGAAAACAGCTGAATGATCAGAGTGGGGTGAGATGGGAGGAATACCTCTTTGCTCACAGTTTCCTCTACAAAATGTTGTGAGAGGTCTGAGTGGTTCAGAAGGGGAAGGCACAGCCTGTAAAGTGGTATCCAGCTCGGGGTCAGAGTCAGGTAGCTTGCGTTTAATTCCTACGTCCACTCTTTACTAGCAGGGTGACGCGGGGCAGGTTGCTTCACCTCTCTGTGCCTTGGTTTCCCCATCTGTAACATGAGGAGAATGATCATATCTGCTTCATGGGGTTGCTGTGAGTGTTGCGTGAGGTGATACCTGCACTTCAAACCCAGCCGTGCACGTAGGGCCATCTGTGGCAGCCTGGCATTGGTCTTGGGCCTCGGTAAGAGCCATCATCCATGTGCCCACAGTGTGCCAGCCACCATTCTGGGTGCTTTCCTCACCTCTTTGCAGCAGTGACGTGATAGCTCATGAAGTGTGTTACAGATGCCGGATTAGTCCTCATTCTTTTATCGATTTATTTCCACTCATATCATCTCATTCAATCATCGCAGAAACACTGTGGCTTTTACAGATGCGGAAAGAAAGGCTCAGAGTGATTGAGTCACTTGCCCAAGGGCACACAGTGGCCTGGAAGCAGAGCAGAGCAGGATGCTAGCCCAGAGGACTGGCCCTTCCCCCACTCACCACCTCTCTTTTCCCCTTCAACTCCAGGGCCTGCGGCTACTTAGCTGGTGTCACTGGAGGCTCACCAGCCCTCGCCCTCTGTCCACAGTGGCCCCTTCCTTTTTCCCACGAAGAGGATGAGCACTAGGAGGAACCCTGCCATGCTCCCCAAGCTCCAGGCGGTGGACCGGTACCTCCTGTCCAATCAGTAGCAGCATTAGATTAGAAATCAAGCGCACAGTAACTGTAATGTGCTCGAATCATCCTGAAACCATCCCTCCCACCCCTGGTCCATGGAAAAATTGTCTTCCATGAAATTGGTTTCTGGTGGCAAAAAGATTGGGCTTCCCAGGTGGCTAAGTGGTGAAGAATCCACCTGCCAAGCAGGAGACATGGGTTAATCCCTGGGTCAGGAATTGGCAACCCACTCCGGTATTCTTGCCTGGGAAATCCCATGGACAGAGGAATCTGGCAGGCTACAGTCCATGGGGTCGCATCAGAGTCGGATACGACTTAGCGACTAAACACACATGGATGCCAAAAAGGTTCTAGAAACTCCTCCTGGAACAAAATGGGAAGAGATGAGGTTCTCTGGCAGGCAACCCCCACTTGCATATAGTCAGCTCTGAACAGGCCACAGTGTTCAGGCTGGACAGTAGGCGTGTTCGCTCCTGAGCCTGGTATTCACCGGGCCAGAGAGAGCTTCTAGGCCAGCAGGTATCAAACCGGGTGCCGCAGAAGCGCCTGCTGGGAGCCTGGCTGGGCCCCAGCCTGTGTGTGATCAGGGCTCCCGCCAGGGCTTCTCTACTTCTGTCCATTTCCTATGATGGATTTACAACCAAGATCTTCTTTGGAGAAAAGGCTTCCTAACCAAAACACAAAAAGCTGACAACTACAGCTTACAGATTGGCCTCTGGACTCATCACTCAGACCCACAGCACGTGGTGTGCGAGTGGGACAGTGGTCCTTCCAGATGTGCATTATCTTTGGGGCTTAAAGGGGCAGCAGGTGGGGTGTGCGGGATAAACACCTTCCCTGGACACCTGCCTCTGAAGAGACCACAGCTCACCCTCTGCAGAGCCAGGCGTTTCTGCATCCATATGTAAATAACGAGCACTCAGCCAGGGCCGGGAAACACCCAGAATAACAAACAGATGCCCTTCTCTCTGGGAGCCCACAGTCCAGTTAATGATCTAAGCGGCATCCATAACATTCCTCTTAATAGCTCTTCTACAGAGTAAACAGCCGTGCATTTCTTCAAAATCCTCTTGAGTCTTTTTGCCTTAAGCTGAAGCTCTAATACTCTGGCCACCTGATGCAAAGAGCTGACTCTGAAAAAGACCCTGATGCAGGAAAAGATTGAAGGCAGGAAGGGAAGGGGGTGACAGAGGATTCGATGGTCAGATGGCATCACCGACTCAATGGACATGAGTTTGAGCAAACTCTGGGAGACAGTGAAGCACAGGGCAGCCTGGTGTGCTGCAGTCTGTGGGGTTGCAAAGAGTCCGACATGACTGGGTGACTGAGAAAGACCTGGCACCACCCGCCTGGCTGAGACCTGAGTGCCCATCCCTCATCACGAGGCAGCCTTAAACACTATCCAGACTCTTCCTCCCCTGCACACCCGAAAGGCTTTCTCCCCCATTCTGACCCTGCTTTGCCGGCTCACGCCTTGTCCACTTGTTTTCTTTTCCCTATAGCACTCAGCACATATCATCACATATTTATTTGTGTATGTCTATCAGCAGGCAAGGACCGCCTGTTATATTCACATTGTTTAACCAGAGTCTAGCAGATTACCTGTCCCTTTCTTGGACACATAGATTAACTGTAGATAAATGAATGATCCTTGGGGAGATTGTGATGGGTAAGTTTGGCAAGCGGTTAAGGTCATAATACAGGAGTGGGGTCGAATGACAGGCTGAGAAATTTCCACTCTAAGGCTTGAGCAACTTGAGTAGCTATGAACTTTTTCTCCATCCCTCCCTCATCACTCCCTCCCTCCCTTCCCTCCCCACCTCCCTTCCTCACTCCCCTCTTTTCTCCCTTCTTCTAGTCCTAGAAAGATAAGAGAGAGGAAAAGACTGTCGGGCATAGAGAGGGATCAGTGAATTCTGAAGCATGCAGAAGGGTTTGGACCATCCTGTTGGCGGGCTGGGCGCTCAGTCCTAGAGGCCTTTCTCAGCTGGCGCTGGGAGGGCCAGATGCTTCCACGGCTCAGCAGAGCCCACGTGGACTCACGGGCCAGTTCCCAGCACAGACCGTTCAGTCCCCAGCCTGACAACTGGTCACACACCAGCTCCCCTTCATTACTGCTGTATCCAGACACTGCCTCCGAAGGGCCCCTGAGAGTCACACTTCAGTGGCAGGGAGAGGCCATTAGCACCGTGCATGTACGCAGAGAGGGACCGGGCTTGCTCTGGAATGGGAGACACTTCCAGAGTGAAGACAGCCTCCAGCCTCACTTGCCCCACCAGCACGCTCGGGACTGCAATTCCCAGGGAAAGCATGAACTCTGGAATCCAGCTTCCTGAGTTCAAATCCTGACTCTGCTGCTTACCAGTCACTTCTCTGGGTGAAATAATGCAACCATAGTGTTTATGTGAGTATGAAATGAACTAACATACATTCAATTGCTTGGGGCTTCCCAGGTGGTGCTAGTGGTAAAGAACCTGCCTGGCCAATGCAGGGAACGCAGGAGATGTGGGTTCAATCCCTGGATCAGGAAGATCCCCTGGAGGAGGGCGTGGCAACCCACTCCAGTATTCTTGTCTGGAGAATCCTGTGGACAGAGGAACCTGGAGGTCTCCAATGCATGGGGTCACAAAGAGTCAGACGCGACTGAAGCGACTTAGCATGCACACACATAAAGTGCTTGGATGCGGTCAGTGCTGGGAACATCTGGACTGCTAGTATTATTGCAACAATCTGGATGCCTGTCTTCCCAACTCATGTGCAAGCTCTCCAGGGGCAGGGACCAGACCTTGCTCACTCAGCACAAGTAAACTGACTTTTTCCAGGCCACTAGTGGATGCATGACAAAGCCTAGTTCCCCGTTTCCTTGCTGTTTCCCCCATTTACCTGGAAGCCTCATGAGGATAAGAACCAAGCACCAGGCATATAGTAGCAGGTCAGAGAACAGTAGTTGAATAATCGAATGACAAGAAGATGAGATCAGATGATGCTGTGATTCAGAGGGGGAAGGAAGGGTGGAAGACAGCCTTCACCCTTAAAGGTCCCATCTTGCTTAAGAAGGTATGTGGTACTTCTGATAATCACACAAGGGAATGACGGTGGATGCGCTAGCAAGCTGAAAACAACCAAGTTTCTGAAATTAATGATGGAGAATCAGGATGCCATTTGATTCACAAATAGATTTTTTTTCTGGATAAAAGTGGCCCTTTGACTAGGGAACACTTGGATGTTTATTTCTAAGTCTGCAGTCAAGTCAGGAGTGTGAGGGTCTGCAGTCAGATCAGGGCAATAAGGAATGCAATCAACATGTTTGCTGAAGAGGCTTTAAAGGGTTCTGAAGAGGCAGTTCCCAGGGAAGAGCAATCTAGCGGCAACAAAGCATCTTTGCAATCATGCTTGGAGGCAGTGGGAGGCCTGTACTTGGTCGCCCGAGCCCATTCATGTGCAGAAGCCCAGGATCTGCACTGTGTAGGGCGCCAGCGAGGGGTGATGGTGAGAAGTCACCCCTGGCGAGGGACAAGAGCTCTCCATGAGGAAGCAGGCAGGGACCCGGCGCTGGGATTGGGGAGAGGTGAGTATTTAGGCATCTCTGCCTGCGGGGCTCAGGATGTCATCCCCATCTGCTACCTTGATCCCATAAGCC